>NC_139725.1:50174306-51374306 GCF_964211835.1 Anser anser | reverse complement strand
AACGACAACAACAACAAAAAAGATAATCTAGTAAGGAAATAACATAAAGGAAAATATCCTAATTCTAATAGAGTTTTTCTTGTAACTTAAACAGCCGACATCAAGGGTTGGATGTGTAACAGGGTGGGAAAACAAGGACAATGCTCTTCAAGAGAGTCCCATGACAACTGTCAGTGGTTCCAGGAGCCATTTACAGGATGTTTATATGATCAGATACTCAAAGAAGTTACCTTAAGCAGAGTCCAGTAGGCTGGGTAGCATGGCTGATAACAAGAGGTGTTCCCCAAAGCTCCCTTGCCCTGCCCCTGCCTGTCAGAGCTTAGTGCTGGGCAGAATTGACATCTCCAGAGGAAGGGTAATTTCTGTCTCAGGTACTACATAGAAAAAAGTGACTGTCTTTGGCACCAAATCTCATTTTAATTAATATTTGTTTAGGTGTTGCGTACTGTTTGGGACATAACATTCCACTTTACTGTCTGGCTTGGTCTGATGGTCTTTGCTCTGTTTGGAGTAGAGATGTGGACACATGAATATGATAGCCAAGAAAATTAGCTTCATCAGCATTCAGCTTTGTCCTAGATAATCTATATTTGAGGCCATGTAATGTTTAACAGAGGAAAACAGCAGTATGAGTAAAGCAGCCAGGAACAGCACAACCCATATGAGTGCAGGACCCTTCTGAATACAATGTAAGTACCCAGATATCTTTACCTTAAATATTTTGATGCAGCTATATGGCATTTAGCTAGTGAGTCATGAAGCACATCTGCTCTCAAGGGTGAGACCTGGTTTCTAAGCACTCAACAGCAGAATTTAATTTCACGAAATATTGAATAGCAACTTGTGGGGATATATTATAGAAGTTCCACAAGTATAACTCTTTTCTGAATATTTATCCAAAATAGTTCTTTCACATCTAGAATAAATCTGCTTCATTAACAAGAGGGAAAATATTCTTCCCAACTGTCAGTCTAGTTTGTTATCCTTAGTGAGGCTCCTTAAAGCTTACAATGAACCAAAACTCTGGTGTGCGTGAGGTGTCTTATTTACACCAGTGTGGTCCAGGCAGGATTCATACAGCTAATTTTGCTATGCCAAGCTCCCCATAAGTCCTGATTTACTCAGATCTCACAGTAAATCTGCAGGACAAGCTGTGTTCTTTTCACCCAAATCTGAGTGGACAGAATGCTGATGCAGGTTAGTTGAAATCCCAAGGAAAATCCCTCCTGCTTTTACTGAGCCTGTGTCTCTGGATGCCTTAGCCACCAGCTGTAAGGTGATCAGGTAACTCATGCAATCTTCTTCCCAAAAGCTATTCTACTTTACGTAAGATACTGGGTGAAGTCTGTTTGGAGTTGCTTTTCTAGTCTTTAGTACAAATTTTAACTGGAATAGCTCTCGCCTGTTATTTGATAAGTTCAACATTCATTCTAGACACTACAAAGGACACTACAAAGCATACCTACAGGTTCTTAGTCTAATAGGTAAGAATAGAAGCCATCAGCAAACAAAAAATGAAAACAATTGTCAGAAATGAGAAAGGTACCACAACCCAGACTCTTTCCCGAGTGACTCTAGCTGAGGTACTATGTGCCTCATGGAAAGAGGCTTCCCTGCTATACAAAGTTTGGAGAGACAGGAGGGGCCAATCCCAGTGCAGTGGCCTCACCCTCTGGCTGTGCTGGGGCTGTACAAACAGAGGAAACCATCTGAAAGGCATGCGTCGGTGAAGCAGTGGTTTAAAATATTACTGAAATAAAGCAACGTGTTCTGATGTAACCAGGTATTGATGCAGAAAAACGTTACTTGCTCCCTTGTAATTACTCGCTTTGTATGTTAAAGTGAGGCAGGATTGGGGGGTGGGGGAGAGACGACACATGACTTCTGGCTGTGGCAATCTTGTATTTTTTTTCCATTGACATAGCTTGGTGATTGACATAAATATCATTCAGGCACTAATATGATAATCATCAATTCCTTGAGGTAAACATAAAAGAAGTAAGAGTTGCTCCCAATGTGTTACCTCACCATAAAATGGAGATGAAAAAACAACCAACCTTTTAATTTCTCTTCCTCTGATTTTTCTTTAATACTCACGTGCTTTTCTCTCCACAAGATTCCAGTAACAAAGGACTCCTGCAGCTGGAGGAAAGCAGAACTGAGGTGGGTAGTACTGGATAGGAATTACATCTACAGTCAGAAGCGGCAGCATTTCAAAACACTGCCATAGAAAAGGCGAAGATCAGGAGATTAACAACGATTACCAAATAGCTGTTGAAGGTGGTAGCAGAGAGAAATAAAAGATGAGATGTTGACTGACTGTTCTACAGGGCCTGAAACCATTTCTTTCTTTGTCCCTGCAGTAACTGCAAAGGATGATGAAGGCCACCCTCACCACCTTGGTGGTTGCTGTGCTTTACCCTGCTGTTCACAGCGTGGTCCAGCCTGACCACCGTGATGATGAGCCCCAGGCAACTCACCTCCAGGAGCAGCATTCCCATGAGGGAGATCCTCTTGGGTTCTGCCAACGGATAGTCCCCAGCAACACGGACTTTGCCTTCAGGTTTTACAGGCAAGCATCTGCCCAGGCACCTGGCAAGAACATTTTCTTCTCCCCAGTCAGTGTGTCTGCTGCCTTTGCCCTGCTGGCCCTGGGCTCCAGAGCTGCAAGCCGGGTTCAGGTGCTGGAGGGGCTGGCCTTTAATCTCACCAGCACCCGGGAGGAGGAGATACATGATGGCTTTCGTCATCTCCTCTTCTTACTGAACCGTCCTGGCAGCCAGGTGCAACTGAGCATGGGGAACACCCTGTTCATGGATGAACACTTGAAGCCGCTAAAAACGTTTCTGAAGGACATCCAAAAAACATACAAGGGAAAAATTATTTCTAGTAACTTCCAGAATTCAACTGAAGCTAAAAAAGTGATTAATGATCACATAAAGAACCAAACCCATGGGAAGATAAATCAAATACTTACAGACCTTGATCCAAACTCTCTAATGGTACTTGTTAACTATATTTATTTCAAAGGTAAGTTATACAGATGTTATTGCAATATCTCAGTTTGGCCTGGACTGAAACAAACATCCCAGATTAATTCTGAATTATTTTTTAAAAGAAAGGACAGTGTTAAGATTAAGCTATTATAAGAAACATTGAAAGTTATTCTTTGAAACTCTTTCTAAACCTAGTTTTTTTAAGCTTGCAGACACAAGTTCACTTTGCAATTTTCAAGTCTTATGGAATTGCCAGACGACAACAGATTTACGCAATTGTAAATTTTTCTATCAGACTTTCTACTTATTTCAAAAACTATTCTGCAATATTTTTACATGCTGTATGAAGTAGCAAAATAAAATCCGAGGAGATTATCAAAAATTGCTAAACACTTTAATTTACAGTCCATATCTGTTTGATGGGTACATACCTATGGAGTTGGGATCTAAATGCTTTACAGCTTGACAGCTTGTCATCCCATTTTATTTATAGATACACATACACACCAAGAGATACTTGAGAATGTACTGATTTGTCAATGATTAAATTACTCTTAAACATTATATCAATTTGTAGCAGCATGCAGGACATAAATTGAATTTACCACCCAGAAGGCAATGTTAGGAAATAAAAGAACATTCAGTAAAATGGATTTTACTTCAAGTACTCTGTTAAATCTAGGTACCCTAGTCTCAAGTGCACCAGTCTGAGGTTTTTCTTTATGATGGGACAGACAAGAGATCAAACTTAGAAAGTAACCAGAGTATAGCAGTATTTACGTTCTATTACTTATTTTTCAATTTTAGTTCTATTCAGTACTTAAAAAAAAAAAAAAGCAAACAAAAAAAACTACAGAATGGCAAATTGTGATAAATTGTGATCCCTGCATTGAAGGTTAAAGTCCTGGAAACTCACTTTGTTTACTATAGTGGAGTTATGATCCGGCCCAAAAGTTCAGGTTGTTCTTGCATCTTGCATGTAAGCTTTTCCTTTGTGCTACAAGATGAAGAACAGATGAAAAAGCATGGAAGGAGATTAATGTACTACCTTTTAAAAAGGAAAAAGGTAGTCATCTGCTGTGGAACTTGCTTTACAGGCAAAATTATTGTAAAGAAACTCATTAGTTTCTGGTCAGCCATCACTTTTCTCAAATAAAAGGTAAGATAATATGATGAAGTTACTACATGTAATTTATTTGACTTAGATGTTGTGTGAGTCCATATGAACTTTAACTTGGGATATTTGACTGTTATTTGAACACATTACAGCAAAGATCTTGAATGAATTTTGAATACCTCTGATCTTTGAGTATGAGTGTAAATCTTCATATATGGATTTATCTGTTGTAAGTTAGTCTGGACTATACTAATATATGCTACTTAAAATAAGCATGTAATTGTATTCTTTCTCTCTTGGTTTTAAGCCTACTGGGAAAATCCTTTCAATGTGAAGGGGACTCGCAAGGATTATTTCTATGTGAATGCAAAAACCTCAGTTGAAGTGAAGATGATGACTCGAGATAGCTTTTATAAAACATACTCTGACAAGACACTGTCTTGCAAGGTGGTGCAGATTCCTTACAAGGGAGATGTTGCAGCGTTGTTTGTCCTGCCCAGTGAAGGAAAAATGAAATGGTTGGAGAATGCCTTGACAAAAGAAACTGTGTCTAAATGGGAAAAATTACTTGAAAGACGGTAAGTTCTAATTTGATGCCTCACAGTAGTCAGAATCTGAAGTCTAAATACTATAATCAAGCTTTACAGTTATTAATTTTGGTGCTCATTGAAGACTTATGTAATGGGACGGGTATAAAGGAACAGGTCAAATGACTTGATTTGATACTCTCAGCAACAATTGGAATCAGCATAGCCTTTTGATGAAGGAAGAGCTCTGTGACCTGGGAAATTCACCTTCTCATGCATTTTTAATTGATCTTAAGTTTCTCCACTTCCTTTCTCTCAAATCCAATGTGCTAATAGCAGTAATGCTATAACATAGCAACAAGATCCCTCAGGGAAATGGGGTGTGATTTCCAAAAGAAAAACGTTCAGGGCTAGAAAATGAATGCAAATGTATCCACATATATGCTGGCACCACTGCTGCTTGTTGTCCATTCAAGTGATGGTTGTGGGATTAAAAAAAAATCCCATATTTCTCCTACCACATTTTCCCATCCTCCAGACTGTTGTCTTCATGTCTTTTAGTTGCTATCTTGTATAAATCTGAAGACTGGCTTTTTAGCACAAAAGAATAACCAGCAAGTCGAGAAGAGTTCAAGATATACTTCGGTTGTAACAACTACCATAATTTTCTTTTGTATTAACAGGAGGATAGAAGTGTATATTCCAAAGCTATCTATTTCTGGCACCTATGACTTAAAGAAAATGTTCATGAATCTGGGTGTCACAGATGTGTTTTCTGACTGGGCTGATCTGTCTGGAATCACAGGAAAGCCTGATCTGAAGGTTTCAAGAGTAAGTCTATCAACAGAAATGATGGTCTCGATAACCATTTATCCTTAAGTCATGTTGTGAAATATTTCTTATCACTGGGAATGGTTGGCACTTTGTGAACTAGAACACTTTAGCTAGTACAATAACTTTAAATTCTCTCAGACTTGTACAAGATCTGGAGATAAGGCTACTGTCTTCCTTCTGACAGGCTGAGACTTGTGGCAAATCTTGGGAGGGGTATATCTCTTGTCCCAGGAACAAAATACAGCCTAATTTCTGCATGTGAAGGGAGCCTCCATGGATACCTGTTGGGGGTATTTTGCATGAACATATTTAGCACAAAAAATAGCCCTTATTTATAACATGTGCATTCTGTAATTTAAAGGATTTTAAAACCTTTTCCAGAGAAGACAATGACAAGTGCTAATCACGTAAGATGGACCAGATTTGAGGAAAGCATCCCATTTCCTGGGGGGAAAAAAGATAATGTGAAGAGATGTTAACATTATAACAGCCATTATGAAAGCAGTAATTACAACATAGTATTTTGGGGTTAGAGAAACAAAGCTTAGTACCAACAGTTTGTTATGAAGATTGATTTTTCTACTGTGGTAGAAACAGTGGTGAGGAATACTGAATGGGAGAATACTTGCTCATTAAGACAACATTGTTAAACACTAAACATCTTCCATGGGCTACAGTTGTGTTGTTCATGACCTACCAGCAATTCTGTGAAAGGCAGTAGCTCAATTAACTTAGTGCTTATTTTACTCATTCCACACCCATCCTGTATGTATGCTAATTCTTGCTGTGTTTTATTGTAGGCTATGCACAAGTCCCTGCTGAATATTCATGAAAATGGCACAGAGGCTGCAGCAGTCACTGGCACAGACTTGGCTCCTCATTCTGTTCCTCCTGTTGTAAAATTTAATCGTCCATTTTTGTTGTTGATTGTTGATCAATATACTCAAAGCATCCTCTTCATAGGAAAAATTGTAAACCCTAATGAAAAATGACTGGTCCATGGCATGTCTTATTGATTTCAATTGCATTCTTGATGCATTTGTAGTCTGTAATTAAAACCATATCAAAGCCCTTACTAACATTTTCTTTTTCCAAAAAATGATAGAGGCAATAATGTGGTCAGTCTTAAAACTGCAGCTCTTACTCCCTTTTCCAGTAGAAAGCAACTACCAAGATATACTTATTAGTGAATTATGATATACTAGCCTTCTAATGGCCAATATATGCTATCTTTGATAAACAAGGTAAGTATCCATCTGAGAGAAATAGTTTAAATCCTTTTCTGTAAATAATGAATGAACAAACAGGCTGCTCCTGAATAGTGAGTAGGAAGCAAGGAAAATGTTAATGTTTTCTCCAGCTGCCTCCAGCTCTTGTGTGGTCCTGGAGAGATGATGATGTGAAAAATTAACATTTAAATGCAGTCCACCTAGGGATGTCTTAGGCTTTGTCTTCCACCTGGATGTCTTTGATGGAAAAACATAGAATAGAAGCATAGAATATCATGAGTTGGAAGAGACCTACAACAATCAGTGGGTCAAACTACTGCCTTCTCGTTGGACTATCCAAAAATTAAACCATATCTCTGAGTGCACTTCTTGAACTCTGGCAGGCTTGGTGCTGTGACCACTTCCCTAGGCAACCTGTTCCACCACCAACCTCTGAGTGAAGAACTTTTCCTTAACACCCAGCCTGACCCTCACCTGTCCCAGCTCCATGCCCTTCCCTCAGGTCCTGTTGCTGTCCCCAGAGAGCAGAGCTCAGAACCTGCTGCTCCACTCCCCTTGTGAGGGAGCTGCAGGCCACCAATGGGCCTCAGCTGTTTCTCATATATGCTTCTCATATATCTTTCTCTCTAGACCCTTCACCATCTTTGTATCTATCCTTCGGATGCTCTTTAATACTTTTATGCCCTTATATTGTGGCATCCAAAAATGCACACAGTACTTGAGGTGAGGCTGCACCACTACAGAGTAGAGTGGGGACAATCACTTCCCTCTACAGCCTAGTAATGAAAAAAATAATTTCATTGTATGAGAAAATGATTGTTCAGTGTTCTGAGGATGTCTGTGCCAGTTTGACATCTCTTAATGTGGCCTTATTGATCCAAGGTAGTGTTAAAATCCAGAGTCAAGATTTGGCACTGGTGAGGGTCTGCAGCACCAAGAAAAGAGAGATCTGCTAACAAACACAGCTGGTCTTCTGTGGTATCAACCTGACTTACTGTTCCATCCCTTGGGTTCAACAGTAACTATTTAAGAAGGATGAATGTATTTAGCACTGGTCAGGTGCAGAATGGCATAGACCCTTTTCAGTGTGCTGTATCTCATTCATTTTCTTTAAATATACTGGGCTGGACAATTAAGAACTTTTAGTCAATAGGTCATAAGGTCGATTTGATAATTATAATTAGTATCTGTGAACAAGTTTTTTTGTAGAGCCCAATCTTCCTAAAACAACAGCGTGTGTGTGTGGGGGGGGAGGGGTGGATACACTCCAGTGAAAAGTCTTTGCAGTTAGAGCATTTGCCTTAGATACTGGGTATTCAAGAATACTCATGTTCACACCCCTCCCTTTCCTGAAGGCAGACAATCACGTACCTCCAACATCCTCGTCAGGCTGAACCTGCAAGAGGAGAGTTAGCATTAGACCTGGAGTGCTGGTAAAGATATTTTCCTGGTAGATTGAAATCCATGTCTACTCCTCCCTGGGTGGAGGATGGTTTGAAATTGGATTTGGCAAATAAATCCTAATGAACTCTCTGCAAACCACACCAGTGAGTGGTGAGTGAGTGACGGATGAAGCAATGATATTTTGTGACATTGGAAGGGCTCCTAGGGTAAGGGAGACATCACTTAAAATCATGGAGGGGGTTAATCACTTTCAGACCTTGGAAGGAGGAGTCCTTTCCCATGCCTTCCTTCCTTTACAGCATTCATAGCTGATGGCATAAATGTCCACTGCTGTCTACTTTGTGTTGTCTTCTTCAAGTTCCCCTTTAAGGTAAAAAACCTTTCACAAGCATCTTAATGTGGAAGCAGTGGCTAAAACAGACCTAGGGGATAGTTTAGTTGTCCAGACACCCAAAAGGTGCTTGCATTGCAAGATTATAGATTAAATATAGATTAAATCTTGTGCTTCATCAAGAAATAATGGTTCAGAAAGATATGATTACCTGGAAGTAGTAAAACAAGTATTGAGATTAATTATATTTCCAGAGTTTACATCTGTGCTTGTTAACAAAGTACTCCAAGGTCTATTCTCTGGTTCTGAGCTCAGCTGTCTCATCACAGCCCATTTTGATGTTGCTTAACTCTGACCCTGCAAGACAGTAGGGCTGCCTATTGGAAATAACTCCTGGCTTGGGTTAACCCTGAAAACATGCATAAGACTTGTCTGGAAGGATGGCATGAACAATACCTGTATCAGGAGCTGTACTAAAAATACAAGAATGAGTAATTGCAGGCTTAAGGTCTGTGCTCTGGTGCTGTCTAGTATAAAAATACAAATGGAGACAGAATAATCAACAGGAGTGGGAAACTCCCTCTGTCATTCAGTTCTATAAGCTCTAGCACAGCTTTTCTGAATGCTGCTTGGTCATGCTGGAAGGCCTTCACCAGCTACTTCCCAAAATACAAGGGAACTAGAGATCCTTCCCCCTCTGTGGACCAAACTAAGCAGTTCAGGAAACACTTCAAAACCAAAGCAAGTGAGACTCCCATGCATTTGCTAAGGATGTGTTTTGAGAGGTTCTTCTGACTGGTGCTTTGTGTCTGCTGTCACAATAAGTGCATGGATATTTTCAAAAGGCTGCTCCTCATCAAGGATTTGTCCTGGTCCTCAGATAACACAGCAATACTTTGAAGTCGCAAATACCTGAAATACCTCACATCCGAGCACGCAAAAACTTTCATGAAGTGGAAAATATGTAAATTGAATTATATTATGTTGCAATGTAGATGAACTTAGATACAGTGTAAAATATGCATAGCCACTGCCTGCCCTCCCCCCCCCCCTCCCCCCCCAAAAAAAATCTTAAAATAAAGAGCTTTTTTATGAACCGAAAGGGCTGTCTTTCAATCTTTCTGAAAAAGGTTCAGAGACCTGACAGTTTTTGACTCTTGTGAAAGCCGTTTTCTGGTTGCTGCCCTGACTCTGCAAACTGGATTAAGCTGTCAGAAAAAGGCCATTGGAGAGTCTCCCTTGGCAGATGGATCACTCTGTTGAGAAAGGCTCAACATCCAAGGCCAATGGCATTCAGCTCTCCTTCCAACAGCCAGGCAGAGGCATGCAGAAGTGAAGGGGATGAGGTACACAGCTCCCCATTCCTCAAATCTCACACGGATGTTAAATAAAGCAGACCACGACTGCAGTAATACAACTACTAAACTAGTGCTGAATCAGAGACGTGTTCAGATCCCCCATGGTCACTTTACTCTCATAGTGTCAGGCTAAAAGGGAAACTCACAGATTTTAATTGCTAATTGTTTTTAGAAATGGTTTCACTGACAGATGACAAAGACAAATGTTGCTATAATCTGATCAGGTAATAACCAGAGAAGTTCTCAAAAGGCCAAATGAATGAGTTGTTTCTGGCATGGCAGACAGACACAAAATCTGTTTACATCAAGAAACCTTTAATTTGTTTTTATTTCTTCTTGACCCATGACTGCAAGCAATGTTCCTTTGTTGCTCTTGAGACTGTTATCCCTGGCTCTCATCAGTCCAGCGCCACAAGCAGAACAAGAAAACTACACACCTCAGGAGTAGCATCCACATAAGGGACATCCTTTGGGGTCCTGCCAACAGGACCCCGCTGTTGTTTCCAGCAACATGAACTTTGCCTTCAGATTTTGCAGGTAAGTGGCCACCCAGGCATCTAGCAAGAATATTTTCTTCTCCTCAGTCAACATCTCCACTATCTTTGGCCTGCTGATCCTGGGCTCCAGGTCTGCCAGTTGTGCTCAAGTTCTTGCCTTTAACATCATCAACACTTGGGAAGGTTTAACACCTTCCTTTACTATCATTTATTCCAGCTGCTAGATTTTTTAAAAATTCTGAGCGTTACATGTCATCTCTAAGTTCTTGTATACTTAATTAAATTTTTGGGTCAACAGTCATAACTACTTGAGTTTGATGTATCTTTTGAAAAAAAAAAAAGAAAAAAATTCAAGGCGTAATTCAATTTGAAACCCACATTTTGGTTCTGTAGAGTTTATCCACCATTGCTTCCTTTTTCTCCCTTTTTATTTTAGTGATTTTTTAAAATATATATTCAGACTAGTTTTGAAAAGCCTTTGCAGTGTCAAGTGGATCTACAGTCCCTGTATCTTCATGTGGGAACTTTGTGGAAAATATTTCAGTAAAACTTGAGATGAGTTCTCAGTGAGGGATATTCATGTTGAACATTAAAATGCTGTTGGATTGACACCAATGGAATTCACATCAGGCCTTAGATAGATGTATGCTCTTGGAAACGCAGTTTAAGTGCTGGAAGATTAGGCACAGACAAAGCAGAAAACTTACAATATAATTTTCTGCAAACCGATGAAAGTGATCATCTGAAGTTAAATGCCTATTTTGAGAATCACACCCTGGTAATACAAGAACTTTATTTCCTTCTGAGATAAAACAGAAGAAAATAGTAGTATTATTTTATTCTGTTTATATTACTTTCATCTAGCAAGCTATGAATTCTTGTGAAATTTTAGTTCAGAGATTCCTGTTGCATTAACTAGAGGCAGAAAACAAAGTGTTCGAGTTTCTATTCTGACTTCTGTCACAGACTTTCTTCTTAGCCTTCAGTTTTTGTTTTTTTTTCCTTCTATCAGTCATGTTGTTTTGGAATTGAAGCCAGCAGCACTGTCCCTATCCAACAAAAAAGTCTGAGTATTTGCAAGATACATGGAGATTAGAGTTGGGATGCCCTTCAGAGAGAAGTAGATAAAATTACTGGGAGGAATTGATTTTTATTCCAGTTAGAGCAGTTTTGCAATGATGCTAGTCTCCTGATATTAATAGCTATTTATGTCAAGAGGTTTATTTAGTTAAACTTTTGCAGACAGACCTTCAGTTCTACATCTTTATAAGGCAACAAGTCCACATTTCCCTTGCTCTGTCATTACCATCTTGCTGATGTTTTTCTTCCAAAAATCCTTTGCCTTGGAAAACCCAGAAATATAATTTGCAAAGCTGGTATATCATAATTTGATGATCAGGCACGGACTGGAGTAGCTTATTGATATGGGATAAAACTGCTCCTGTAAGGAGGAACCAAAACACAATGTATAACTCAGCAGAGTTACTGGCTCCTCACTTGACAGTAGGAAAAGAAATAATTAAATTATTGCCTTAATTACTTCCACGTTATCAGGCCAATTGGAAAAGCACTTCTTTCAGTCATTTGTAAGAATTCCCTGGCTCCTGGAGCAGGAGTTCTTCCATCTCAGCCACTGCTTTCCTCAAAGAACCCAGGGATTCTGTACCCTGCTCTGCAAATTTACACTGCACGGTTCTCCTTCCTGCAAAACTCTGCACAGACTTTCCAGCTTAGCCTCATATTTCATACTGACATCCATTCTGGGTACAGGATTTTCGGTGCAGACTTTTGCACCAATGCATAGAAAAATGGAAACAAACAAACAAAAAAAAAACACAAACAAAAAACAAAACACAGCTTTATGGTCTTTGGGATACCACAGACTCTGCAATCTGACAGGTATGCTGGTGATACCCATGTGGGGTGATTCACCCTCATTCTCCATTGCATTCAACAGGAGAGACTTGTGTTTTCCAAAAGCATCTATTTTTCTTCAGGCACCTAGTACCTAGGGGAGCTTTGCACAGGACTAGGTGTGGCTGGTGCATTCACTAAACATGCTGATCTGAAAACATGGAGAACCTGATTGCTTCAAAGTTTGCAGACAAAAATGGTCACCTATGGCCCTGATGAGACTGATGTTCTTAACCTTGCCTAGGATGAGACTTGGGCCAGAGTCAGAAAAGGTCTGCGAGTGGTGAGCAGGGACAGGAGCAACTTCCCACTCTCTTTCCTGACACCTGAGTGCTACTGCATGTCCTGGGAGAAAACAGAGGAATTGCTGCAGAAGCTCTGCTCTTCTCAGCAGTTCCTCCCTGAAAACAGTAGCATCCTTCAAATGGTTAGCCAAGTATTAGGGATGGGCTGAAAGATTCATACTATCTATGCTAACAAGCCTAGACTTGAGAAAAATAACTTGTCTTTGCTAGAGTTAAGCAACAGCATACTTGATCCTGCTGAACTTTGATCACCTTAAGTAACACTGTGATAAACTTTCTGGGTACTTGTATACAGTGTGAAAAAAGCTCTCAAAATTCAAAATTCTGACCAACTCTTGCTTGTAAGAGATAGCAATGACATAAGAGTAACTACGTTGGGTAGATTCTTATGTGTGAGTTGTAGATTTACTTAGAGTGAAATTATGTACATTGAATGGAAATAATTAGTTGTTGCTTATTAGGATGAGCGTCATTCATCTCATCCTTAAATAACCTTGTAAATAGTTAAGTAGTGCCTATTTATCTCAGCTCACTCTGAGAAGGATCCCAATGTAAGTAACATGTAATATGTATATAAATCTTGCCTATCTTATGCATATGTAGCAAGGGAGTAAGAAGATATCTCTTTCCCTCAGCTAATATTTTGCCATAAAAAAGTCTCCTCTTTTGTTCTATGATATTTTGGCTGCTTTTCAAGCCATGCTGATACTTTGCTTTTCATCTACTGTTTCTGTAGTTTCCAAAATACCCATCAAAGGCCTCTCCAAAATCTACCTAATACTATGCCTGACTATCATTTATGTAATAACTTAGTGAGGTCTTCAAAGAACACAAGTTAGTGTATATCTGCAATATGAACGGCAAGGCAACATGGAGAAACTGAGCTGTTCCTGACAAAACTTACTGATGCTTCAGCAACCCAGTTAGATGGCATCCTGGCATAGGATGTCCCATGCAAAGAGTTCAGTAGGACACACCACCCTTTTTAAAACCAGACATTATTCAGGCCCTATCTTAGATTACCAGTTCTTCTAGTATTCTGTTTTCTAAAGCTCATTTATGACTGCTCTGCCACACTGCCTTGCAAAGCTCTTTTGTCCACAGTTTAGTTCAAGCATAAGAATAGCAAGGCCATTGCTCTTGCTCTATTCTCAGAGACCTAGATGCTGGGATTATTTTGTTTATATGACAGGAAAATAGACTTGCAATGTTTGATGTCCAAAAAAATAAATAGCTTACTCAGTCTTTACCTTGCAAATAAATCTTATTTGCTCTGTTTAATATTTACCAGTGGGCATTGACTTAATACTAGCCAGCAAAATGAAGAATAGGGAAGGAGCATCGTGAAAGAGAGGTCCAGCAGACTCTTTAAACTTCACTGTAAGTACCATACTATACTTTCTAAGAAGACTTTGAATCCTTGTTGTTTGTAATTTCTGCCATTTATTACACAATATTAATTATTGAATGATTTCTTGACTGAAGTACTGCAAAGGATAGCTGCAAACTCTTCAGAAGGGATAGGCTAGGAAGGAGAGATGGGGGTTGGGGAGCCTTGTAAGTTAGGGATTTTTTTGATTGTCTAGAGCTGGACAGTGGTGATGACAGGGTTGAGTGTTTATGGGTAAGAATTAGGAGAAGGCTAGTGAGGCAGGTGTCATGGTGGGAGTCTGTTATAGACTGTCCACTCAGGCTGAAGAGGCAGATAAAATATTCTATAAACATCTGGGAGAAGTCTCACAATCGCTAGCCCTTGTTCTTGTAGGGGACTTCAACTTACTAGATGTCCTCTGGAAATACAGCACAGCAGAGAGGAAACAGTCTAGGAGGTTTCTGGACTGTGTGGAAGATAAATTCCTGACACAGCTGGTGAGTGAGCCAACTAGGGATGGTGCCCCACCAAACCTTTTGCAGATGCTGGAGGCTGTCTTGGACACAGCAGTCATGAATTAATAGTTTCTGAACCTTGGAAAACAAAGACTGGACTTCGGAAGGGCAGACTTTGGCTAGTGTAGGAGACAGGTTGGCGGAGTCCCTTGGGAGGCAGTCCTGAAGGACAAAGGAGTCCAGAAAGTCTGGGCACTCTTCAAGAAGGAAATTTTAAAGGCTCAGGAGCAGTCTGTCCCCACATACAAAGAGATGAGCTGGCGCAGAATAAGAACTGCCTGGCTGAACAGAGAGCTGTGGCTGGAGCTCAGAAAGAAAAAGAGGGTTTATGACTTTTGGAAGAAGGGGCAGGCCACTCAGGAGGACTATAAATGAGGCTGTGCAGAGAGGAAATTAGAAGGGCCAAAGCCCAGCTGGAGCTCAATCTATCTACTGGTGTTAAAGACAATACAAAATGTTTTTTTTTAATACATAAATAAGAGAATGAGGACTAAGGAGAATCTCCATCCTTTATTGGATGTGGGTAGAAACATAGTGACAAGAGATGAGGAAAAGGCTGAGGTAGTTGACCAATTGTTCTGTGGGTACTCAGTCTCCTGAGCTGGTAGATAGGGACAGGGTGCAGAAAGAAGCCCTCATAATCCATGAGGAAATGGTTAGCAATCTGCTAAACCACTTAGATGTACACAAGTCTATGGGGCCAGAAGGGATCCACCCAAGGGTACTGAGAAAGTTGGCTCGCCAAGCCACTTTCCATCATTTATCAGGGCAGGTCCCAGTCAACTGGTAGCTAGCAAATGCAATGCCTGTCTACAAGAGGAGATGGAAGGAGGACCTGGAAAACTACAGACATGTCACCCTGACATCAGTGCTGGGGAAGCTCATGGAGAAGATTATCCTGAGTGCCATCATGCAGCACCTACAGGCCAACCAGGCAATCAGACCCAGTCAGCACAGGTTTATGGAAGCCAGGTCCTGCCAGATGAACCTGATCTCCTTCTCTGACAAGGTGGTGTGTTCAGTGGATGAGGGAAAGGCTGTGGATGTGGTCTACCTAGACTTCAGTAAGGCTTTTGACACTGTTTCCCACATTGCTCTCCTGAAGAGGCTGGCTGCTCATGGCTTGGATGGGTGTACACTTTGTTGGTTTAAAAACCAGCTGGGCGGCCAGGCCCAAAGAGTCACAGTGAATGGAGTTAAATCCAGCTGGAGGCCAGTTGCAAGTGGTGTCCCCCCGGACTCAGTACTAGGGCCAGTTTTCTTCTATATTTTTATAAATTATCTGGAAAATGGCATCAAGTGCACCCTCAGTAAGTTCCCAGATGACACCAAGCTGAGCAGCAGTGTTGATCTGCTCACGGGTAGGAGGCTCTACAGAGGGATCTGGATAGGCTGGACCAATGGGCTGAGACACACTGTATGAGGTTCAGCAAGGCCAAGGGCCGGGTCCTGCACTTGGGGCACAACAACCCCATGCAATGCTACAGGCTGGGGGAAGAGTGGCTGGAAAGCTGCCTGGTGGAAAAGGACCTGGGTGTCTTGGTTGATAGCCAGCTGATTATGAGCCAGAAGTGTGCTCAGGTGGCCAAGAAGGCCAACAGCATCCTGCTTGTATCAGGAATAGCATGGCCAGCAGGACTAGGGAAGTGATTGTCCCTCTGTAGTTGGTTCTGGTGAGGCCACACCTCAACTATTCTGTTCAGTTTTGGGTCCCTCACTACGAGAAGGACATCGAGGTGCTGGAGCGTGTCCAAAGGACAACAAAGCTGGTGAAGGGTCTAAAGAATAAATCTTATGAGGAGCATCTGAGAAAAGGAGGCTCAGGGGAGACCTTATCACTCTCTACAATTAACTTAAAGGAGACTCTAGCGAGGTGGGGGTCGATCTCTTCTCCCAAGCACCAGGTGGTAAGACAAGAGAAAATGGCCCTAAGTTGCGCCAGAGGAGGTTAAGGTTGGATATTAGGAAAAATTTCTTCACTGAAATGGTTGTGAACTATTGGAACAGGCTGCCCAGGGAAGTAATTGAGTCACCATCCCTGGCGGTCTTCAAAAGATGTGAAGATGTAGAGCTTGGTGACATGATTTAATGGTGGACTTGGCAGTGCTAGGTTAAATGTTGGGCTAGGTGATCTTGGAGGTCTTTTCCAACCTAGAAGATTCTGTGATTCTGTGTGATTCTGTGATTCTGTAATTGGAAATTTGGCTTCTTGGAGCATGTTATATGTCAGGAGCAGGATTCAGTCACTGATACAGCTCCTAGGTACAGTGGCAGGATGATTGGGAGATACAGTCCCAAGTGAATATTCATCTTCAGTTGATTCCAAAACACCAAACTCCTCCCAGAGGAGTAAATTCAGGTGCAGCTGAAGTCATAATGAGATCACGGGCACTTCAGAAACACTTCAGCAAAAAATAGTTCTTCTGCTAAAGTGCTTATTGAATGCATGGGAGCAACAGGTGAACTCAGCCATGCACTTAGAAATAACCTTAGAAATGCAATGAGGCCGTGCCAAAGGCAAGGACTGTTTCAAATGTGATACCTCATAAAAACCTACACAATATCAATTCTTCTCTGGTGGTGTCACATTAGTATCTTTCTTTGCTTGTTGATTAGAAGCTGACAGAACAGATTAGAAAAGGACTAGCCAGGAGGCCAAGAGGAAAACTACTTCTATTCAGAGCAGTAACCGTAAACACCGATATCTGGAAATCAGTATCTTGAATAATATAACTGCTTTTATGCAGGAAATGTAACATTCTCTAGATCTAAAAGTTTTTTTTGTTTTTTGTTGTTGTTGTTGTTGTTGTTGTTGTTTGTTTGTTTTGTGTTTTTTTTTTTCCTTAACAGAACCATTCAGAATGAAAATGAAGTCTGCACTGTATTTGTCTTTGGTGCTTGTTGGGCTTCAAGTCCAGGCTCTTCATATACCCAATCACAGTGATGAACAGGAGGAGCAAGACACACCTCATTCCCCTGCTGAAGGTGGAAACTTGCCTCACCTCAAGATAGTCCCCAGCAATGCTGACTTTGCATTTAGATTTTACAAGCAGGTCACAGAGGAGGAAAGTAACAAGAACGTTTTCTTCTCTCCTTTGAGCCTCTCCACTGCCTTTGCAATGCTCTCCCTGGGCGCCAGAGCACACACGCTCAGTCAACTGCACAAATGCCTCGCTTTCAACCTGACAGAGCTGGAGGAGAGGGAGATCCATGACGGCTTTCAGAGACTCCTCCAGCTGCTGAATGATCCTCACCGAGAGGTCCAGCTGAGTATGGGCAATGCCCTGTTCATAAATAATGAACTGAAACTGCGCCAAAAGTTTTTGGAAGATGTCACAACTTTTTATGATTCTGAAGCTATTTCTAGCGACTTCCAGAATTCTGAAAAGGCTGTAAATGAAATCAATAACTATATAAAAACAAAAACCCATGGCAAATTTGTTGACTTCCTGCAGAATCTTAGTCCAGATGCTTTGATGATTCTGATTAACTATGTTTACTTTAAAGGTGAGTGACAAACATTGGTAACAGTTGTACACATAAGCTCCGGAAGTCTGTCCAGACCTAAGAAACAAGTATCTATATATATATATTTCACATTGTGAACTTAATCTATCATCTAATTTTAAATGACATAAGGAAATATTTGAAAGACAGGTATGAAGAATCATCTTCTATAAGTAAAAAAAGAAAAAAGAAATTAAAAAAAAAAAGGAAGGAAGAACAAAAGATGGAAGTAGTAATCAATCCCATATCATTTTAAGTCAGGCTCTGAGCTGAAAATATTCAGAAGGGATGAGCTTATGATCATTTTTTGAAAGGCACAGCTCTTTGTTCAGGACATGGTCAAAGTGAAACATGGATGGCACAAAAGAAAGCAATAACCCTGGAGCCCATATAATGGGATTCACAGAGGTTTTACCATCGAATTAGCAGATGAAGGCTCAGGTCTTTTCCTCAACCTGTATTTTCATTGTGTCATTTTTATTTAAACAATTGAAATGATACAAATCTTCTTTCCATGACCAGGGAAAAAACATCCTTAAATTGAGATAGGCTTGTTGTTGAATTTACTGTTCAAATATAATATTTTGAGCATCAACTAATGTGTCATGCACTTATTCATCCCTTTTACAGTTTATTCAATTCTATACTCTTTCTTTTATCGAAAGGCTACTGGGAACAACCTTTCAAGAGTTTCAGCACCAGAGATGACGACTTCTTTGTGGACGCCAAGAATTCTGTTAAGGTCAAAATGATGTATCAAAGCAAACTCCATAATATCCATCGGGATGAGAAATTGTCTTGCTGGGTAGTAGAAATGCCATATAAAGGAGATGTTGCTGCCTTGTTTGTTCTGCCTGATGAAGGGACAATGAAGCAGGTGGAAGATGCTCTGCTAAAAGACACAGTGTCTAATTGGAGCCAATCACTTGAAGAAAGGTAATCTTTTGACTGCTCTTTTGTTTAAGCTTTGAACAAACCATAACTACTCATTCAGGCAAGGCAAAGCATAGGATGCCACAAGGAGTAGCTAAACACAACTCTGAGGAGCAAGCATTGCACAGATCCCTTACCTCAAAGGAGATATCAGATTTCATACATTAGAGGAACCCTCTCTTCAATTCCTCCAGACACAGCAGTGCGAGCACTGCCACCTGTGGGGATCCTGCACTTGAGAACATTGCACCCAGCAGCCCAGCTGGACAAGGGAGGATCCAATCTGAAAGGAAATTTCTCTTTCTGGAAAGCATCTGGATGACGCTTTTCAGCAGTCACTTTCAGAAACTAGTACTGTGTCCCTGCACCACTGATTAGACTGTGGCTGGTAAGAGAGGTACCTCATTTTCTATTTCCCTAATGGGGAATTTATCACTGTCTTAACCAGACCTAGGCTCCACAGGAAGTAGGGATGGATGTGTACCTCTTATACCAGCCCTTGCATTGAAAGATCTTGCAATTATAAACTCACTTTTTTTTTTTTTTTTTTAAAGACCAATTGAACTTTACCTTCCAAAATTCTCCATCTCTGGCTCCTATGATGTCAAGAACCTATTTATAAAAATGGGTGTAACAGATGTGTTCAGTAACAATGCTGACCTCTCTGGAGTGGCAGAAGGTGACCGCCTTATGGTTTCCAAGGTAAGTATGCAAGCAGGGATGGTGACCAAGAAATTTGCCTGCCCCGCTTACATGCTGGTTTTATCTTCACAAATAGACTGATCCGACTTCTGGATTTCAGCCATGGCTCACTTATGGTAATAAAAGATGTTTAGAGATTAGATGGTTATTGTTCTTAGAGTTAGCATTAAATTGTTTCCTGCATAACAATCCTACAAATTCACTTTAAAGTCCCTGATGAAGAGAATGGAGTTGGAAAGGATAATGTGAATAATTTCACAAAAATCTGGTGTAAAGTAATTAATACAAAAGTCATTATACAAATTTGAGAATAGTCTTATTCTATGAATATGCCTTTCATTACTGCATTAGCTGATCACCTCAGAATTGGCATGTCACTATTGTCAGCTCTTAGCAGAAAGAGGTTTTCTGCATACACATAAATTGATGCAAAATGAAAACATTCCTCCTCGGTGTTAAATACTAAGGACAAAATCTTACTCAAAGAAACAACTGAACAATAAATGCTCTCCATGCTGCTTAGTCTCTGCAAGCAGCCAAGCTTGACTCTGCCAGAGTGGTAAATAAAATTCTCCCTTAACTCAGGAAAATTTGTTTGTCTTGGAAAAACTGGACAAGAGAATCTTCCTCACATCAGTTCTACATTCATTCTGTGCTTTCTTTTGAAAATTCCTTCTCATAGTGTTAAAGCAAGCAAGTTTGTCCCCAGCTGCTTCTCACTATTCTGTGCCGAAATTTTAATCTTTATTTCCTTTACAGGCAATTCACAAGGCTGAGGTGGATGTTAATGAGAATGGTACGGAGGCAGCTGCAGTGACCATGATAGAATTGGTACGGTTGTCTGAAGTTTTCCCTCTTCCTCATGTCATCAAATTCAACAGACCCTTCCTGATGTTGATTGTTGACAAAACCACCTACAGCATCCTCTTCATGGGGAAAATTGTGAACCCAACTGTCAAGGAAGGCTAGGCCAGAGCACTTGTACTCCATAGAGCAGAGAAGAGAGCTTGTGCACATCCCAGTGACTTCTTTGCAAGAAGAGACTGGAATTGATCCTTAATTAAAAAATAAAACAATTTTACATGATGTTATTCCTTACTTTCAATAGACAGCTGGAGACAAGTGGGAGTAGGCCTTGTATACGAAATATCCCAGGGCACAAACACAGCCGTGGGATCTTCAACAGACAAATATTTCCCTGCCTTGCTCACTCATCACTGGTGCCACAGACCCTTGCATGCAGGTAAACCCTCCTTCTCCTGGCTGGTAATCTCCCTATGTCTCTCATGTCCTATATGTCCAGTTCTCAGCTCAGAAACTCCACAAATCTATCCCCATCTGAGGAAACTTCCATTCCTTCTCTTCTGTTGAACTGTGAATTCCAGAAGTCTTCTTTTTCTCTGAAACCTCTAATATATTCAGTATCTAAGGATGAAAACAGAAACACGAACCCATGAAATATTTCCTTGCCTAGAGGATGGAAGCTCCTGGGTTCAGAATAATCCTTTTCCCTCCAGCCCAGCCACTGCTTCCTACAAGCACAAATTGCTTGATCCCATCTCCATTCCTCATTATTTTCTTTGGAAGGGGCCCAACTTTTCTGGCTGGGCAAGAATCTAGCTTCCGTGTCATTGAAAGCTGAATGTCACTGCATGAATGGTCCTCTTTAAAGGTCTTGTGCACGTACAGTAACACCTGGGCTCCCTAGGAGAACTGTATTTACTGTGCTCTCCAAGCACAAAGCTGTTTGTATTCCATTGCTGCCTGTGCTGGAACGAAGGAAGGAAGGAAGGAAGGAAGGAAGGAAGGAAGGAAGGAAGGAAGGAAGGAAGGAAGGAAAGAGAAAGAAAGAAAGAAAGAAAGAGAGAGAGAGAGAGAGAAAGAAAGAAAGAAAGAAAGAAAGAAAGAAAGAAAGAAAGAAAGAAAGAAAGAAAGAAAGAAAGAAAGAAAAAGTAAAGAAAGAAAGAAAAATATACTGCTAAATTAATTTGTATATCCTGCTTCCTGAGGTCATCTTCTGGGGAAGCACAGGTGATGGGTGGCAGACCACATGAATTACTTGGCAATAACAGGATGCCACATCTGGCTTCCAGCTTTCCTGGAGCCATTGAGTTCTTTCCTCTCATGTGACTTGTTCACATTAGTGACTCAAGCACAACTGTTGTCCTTTTAATTTAATTGTTGTCTTTTTAAACAATTGTCCTTTTAATAAGGTTTTGTGGTCCAGCAAATCCAAAGTTATGATGCCTGATTTAAAGCCTGGCTTTTGGCTGTAGCTTCTCTCTTCAGCTTTGGTCTTCCGTGATTCAGATGTTGCTGCATGCTTGTTCTCCACCAGGTACCTCCCTTGGGAACTTCTCCTTTGTTTCCATTAAATGTTATTTACAGCTTCCTCTGGATGCCATAGAGCCATAAAATCTGCAGACCTTCTTACTAAAAACAAACAAACAAACAAACAAACAAACAACAACAAAAAAACCTCTTCTTCTAGCTCTTCCAAACTGTTTGCCTTCAAAAGGTACTGGGCCAGATATAATTTGCCACCCAATCTTGTTGATTGAATATACAGGCAGGTGACTGACAACAGTCCTCCCCTCTGAATATTCTAGGTGTTCATAAAGTTGAACTCTTTGCAGCCTCCTGAGAAGGAATAGGGTGGTTCCACAAACACAATCCTAAAATAACATTAGGTTCTCTAATGGTGGTGCAGTTTAACTGAGGCATAGAATGCTTTGATAGTGCTTATGAACTGTCTTGAATTGCTGTTTTTACTGTGTCATCTCAGCATTAAGAAGTGATAGGACACAACATGCTTCACAAACACAGCCTAAACTCAGCAACAATACTTCCACCAACAGTTTCCCAGTCTAAACTCTGCTTTCCAACTGAGGAGGGACAGGAATCTAAAGTTGAGTTGAGAGGACCTTGGGCTTCTAGCCATTGCTGGAGGGTATCAGCTTTTGGCAAGGCTGGGTCAGAAATGCTTCTGCTGTTGTGGCTTGGTCTGGGAAAGTCCTGACAGGTCATATGGATGGAAGGAAACAGGAATGTGCACATATGTCGTGAGAGATAATAGGGCCTTTCATGTGGGCAAGCACAGACCTTTTCCCAGACCCACAGGCAAAAAAATTTTACCAGTCAACCTATTCACAGAGACCTAAAGATTTACTTAACACAAAATATTGTCTCTATAATTATCCCGTTGTCTCTAGACTTTAAAGAAAGAAATACAATGATGTCTGAAAAATGCTCTACTGAAAATAGGTAGACTGTTTTCTGGCTTAGTCAGTTTTACTTGTCTAATTCATTTTCACTCTCAGAAAAATAAAATCAATTGTTCCAACAGCGCTTGAAGAAGCAAGCCTCTGCTGCTGGAGCCAAGCCAGGGATTTCAGCTCCACACAGGGCTGCCAAACTACTAGGCTCTTTATCCAGAGCTTCTCATACAGCTACACGTTTTTTGCTCACATGCTTTGGCAGTGGTGGGATTTAGGTTAGCAGTTAACTGCACTATTTGGGACATGTTAAAGGAAAGATAAAAATGAAGAAAAATAGGTAACTGTTCATCTTACCACATTTCTTGCCTTTCCCTCCACCACTTCTAGAAAATTAAAACCAGAAAAAAACCTAGTCTTTTTTTTTTTTTTAGTTGTAAATATTAGGTATCTGAAATAGAAACCATTGTGAAAAATCACAATCCTCTTCTTGTAAGAGTTGTGAGATTTTCTTATAGAAAATAATGCAAGTCCACTTCCTGCCCTATGGAGTAAAAGCTATTTGAGGATGGAAAAATTATTTCAGCTGAGAGGATACTTCCCAGCAATACTTTTGAAACCTCCTAACAACAGCAACCAACAAGAACAACCACCCAAAAAAACTTCAAAACAAAGTCCAGTGACTTCTCAACTAAACAGTAAAGTTCAAAGACTTTGTTGAAGAGTTAGATGGGTTTGGGGAAGGTGCTTAAAGAGTTGGAAGAGGGCAGGAGTGTTGAACAGGTTCACTGAGGAATTTCAGTGCTATGGTGAAACTATGTGGATATAGCAAGAACAAGACAATTTAGCAGAAAAAGTAAGAATTTTACAGGTGTTTGAAAAGACCAGCATAAAACCAAAGGCAGCACAGCGGCCCAGCTGTAGATAGCCTGAATCAGCTCTGTCTGAAACTGATATTCTACCAAGAGAAAAATGTCTCCATGGGCTAAGGTAACACCAGCGAACTGCAGAGCCTTTGTATTTTGTGGGACAATGAGGAAAGAGGGGTGGGGGTGTAAAGTCCCTCTGAAGAGGAAGAGCAATCCTGACCCACACTTCAACATCCTGGTGCTCCTCATGCTTAAGGCAGGCTGAAACAAGGGAGAGAAAACTTGGAGCTGGCACGCGGAGCAGACTGCTGATCTGCTGTGCCCTTGTGTTCCCAGGGGGATTACACACCTCCCCTCATCCTCCACCAGCACAGTACCTACAGGTACTTAGCCAGAAGCAAGGATATGGATTTCGATCCTTGATGACTTCTCTGGTCAGCTGAAATGATAACAGATGTTGCTATACATCCTTATCGTACAACTGGACTCTTTTAACTTTACAGTGGTTTGCCTCCATTTTGCATGGATTTTGACAGGCAGGTCTCCCTGTGCCTTTTCTAAGCACCACACTCTGCTACTTTTGGTGTCAAGGCCCTGTCAGAGAAAATGGGCATTACTGAAGTGCTCAGAGACAGCACTGCTCTTGTCAGAGCCACAGGGAGCCTGACCTGGCACTGCCCACAGTCAGCCCTAAGTGGGGAGGGAGATTTGAAAAGTGCATAACACTATCCAAAGTTACACTGAACACTCTTGGTTTCCCTGAATTGCACCTATTGAATAAATAAACACATACAGATGCCTAAGTAGAAAGGCCCAGGAAGGTTAACAAGGTTTGTCCTTCAATAAGATAAAATTGTTTTTTAAAAGTGTACTACAACAGCTTGTTACTTCAGAGCCTTTTCCTCTTCTTTATCTTTTCAAGTCCCTATTTTCTGTAGGGTTTCTGTACCTCCCAATTTACTAGGGTATCACTTTTTCAACTGCCCTGAAAGGAAGGTAATGCATTTTTTTATCAGAGGACCTCAAGTCCAGGTCAGTTAAAAGGACTTCCATGAGATTATGGAGGAGGCCAATGCACTCATCTTCCTTGCTCGGAGAGTTGGGGAGCATCCCAGCATCTCCTTGGCAGAGGATGGTGAACTGAGCACAAGCACTGATGGATGCTGCTCACCCCACTCTGCCTGTTCTGCAGAGCCAGGGGACACTGGTGACAGCCTGGGGAGCTGCCATTGTATGGTACTGTCCTGGTTCCAGTTAGGACAGAGTTAAGTAGCTCATAGTAGCTGGTAGGGTGCTATGTTTTGGATTAGGATGAGAAGAGCGCTGATAACATGCTGATGTTTTAATTGTTGCAGAGCAGTGTTTACACCAGGCCAAGGACTTTTCGGCTTCTTGCTCTGTCCTGCCAGCGAGCAGGCTGGGGGTGCAGCAGGAGCTGGGAGGGGACAGACCCAGGACAGCTGACCCAAACTGGCCAAAGGGGTATTCCATACCATCTGACGTCATGCTAAACAATATATAGGGGTGGCTGGCCGGGGTGGGGGGGCCGGCTGCTCGGGAATAGGCTGGGCATCGGTCAGCGGGTGGTGAGCAATTGCATTGTGCATCACTTGTTTTCTTACACATTATTATTGTTAATACTATTACCATTATCACTATTATTATTATTATTGTTATTATTATTTTCCTGTCTTAATAAACCGTCTTTATCTCAACTCACAGGCTTCACTTTCCCGTTTCTCTCCCCCCATCCCAGAGAGGGAGGGGGGAGGGTGAGCGAACGGCTGTGTGGTGTTTAGCTGCCAGCCGGGTTAAACCACAACAGGTACAGGGCATATTTCAGCCACAATCAGATCCTGAGATGGCCAAAGCTGCCACTGCTTCAGCGGCTCATCAAGGAGGTGACCTGAAAGCCTCCCCTCATGGCATGGCCAGTGCCTTCCCATTTCATCAGCATCTCAGGCCCACACACATTCCCACCCATGGCTGTTAGACAAACATTAAACCATCCAGCGTTGCTGGAGATGGGAGATCCCCAGGGTCAGAGCTTTGCTTCAGATCCAGGGACAACACCAAGATGTGTGACCGTGGGACCAGCTCGTGCCAAGGCCATTTGCAGCACTGTGTGTCCCATGCCTGGCCTCTGAGCCACCTCAGCATGCCTGAGCTCCTCCAGGACTGGTCTAGGAGAGGATTTGGAAGAAGAACACCTTCTACCTAATGACTGTAAGTACAGAAAAATGATTAGTAACCACAGGGGAAGAAGGGGAAGGTGTTGAGGAAAGACTTGAATTAAGGGCAGGGTTGGGTTTTCTTTGAATGAGAACATTTAAGATATGCTGTCTCATGGGAAAAGTACTAGAGGAGAATGAAAGGCTGAGGGGAAGTTGTGAGACTGGGGGTCAGGAGCAAGGCAAGGTGACAGGGGTACGTGTAGTTTGAAGAAGGCCAGGAAGACATCTTCGACTGTTGGATGGAAAGAATGAAGCAGCAGCAGAAAAGAATGTAAATGAGGAGAGAGGATAGGCAGAAAGTTTTTTCCAATGCTTTTTTGAATGTTGATGCCTGGAATGAAGAAGGGAGATTTCTATGTCAGTGCAAAACAGTCCTTAAAATTTCTGTAATTCATTCTTCCAGTATTAGAGCTTTACTGTTTACTCCTGAATTACAACACTTAAAAATATTTGTTTCACTCACATGGTATTTTAAGTTTGTACATAATCTTCAGTTTTTTTATCAGTCGAGATGCTCAGACCAGTTGAAGAAAGACCAAGAGATTTCTACTGAAGTGCTGCAGGGAGTAAATGCCACCCTGAAGAGGTCATAAATCCCTAGAGAACAGTTATTCTACTTGTCTAACTCCAGTTTCACTCTAGACGTTTTATATGTACTGGTTGTTGTGGGTTAATACTGCAGGCAGCTAAGTGCCACACAGCCTCTTGCTCACCCTCACCAGAGGAGATGGGGGAGAGGATCAGAGAGGTAAAAGTGAGAGAACGTATGGGTTGAGATGAAGACAGTTTGCTAGGTAAAGCAAAAGCTGTGCACACAAACAACGCAAACCAAGGAATTCCTATGCTACTTCCCATTGGCAGGCAGGTGTTCAGCCACTCCCAGGAGAGCAGGGCTCACTCATCACATGTAGCAGTGTCTTGGGAAGACAAACACCATCACTCCAAATGTCCAGCCTTTCTCCTTCTTTACCCCAGCTTTTATTGCAGAGCAATGTCACACAGTATGGGATATCCCTGTGGTCAGCCCGGGTCACCTGTTGTGGTGGTTTTACTTGGGTGGGTGGCCAAGCTCCACCACAACTGCTCTCTCACTCCCCCTCCTCAAAGAGGAATGGGGAGAAAATACGATGAAAAGGGCTCAAAGGTTGAGATAAGGACAAGGAGATCGCACAGTAATTATCGTGACCGGCAAAACAGACTCAGCATAGGGAGACAGTAAGATTTATTACCTATTACTAACAACCTAGAGAAGTGAGAAACAAAGGGAAGAAACCAAAAGCACCTTCCCCTACATCCACCCTCTTCCACCTCCTCCCCCCGAGCGGCGCAGGGGAATGGGGGAATGGGGGTTATGGTCAGTCTATGGCGCTTCTTCTCCACCGCTCCTTCTCAGTCACTCTCGTCCCCTGTGCTGTGGGGTCCCTCCCACGGGATGCAGTCCTTGCTGAACTGATCCGGCGTGGGCTGCCCACAGGCAGCAGCTCTTCAAGAACTGCTCCAGATATGGGTCCGTACCACGGGGTCCATCCCTCAGCAGCAAACTGCTCCAACCTGGATCCCCCACGGGCAGCAGCTCCTGCCAGGTCACCTGCTCCTGCGTGGGCTCCTCTCCACGGGCTACAGGTCCGGCCCGGAATCTGCTCCGGCAGGGGTCTTCCACAGGCCGCAGCCTCCATCGGTGCACGTCCACCTGCTCCACCGTGGTCTCCTCCACGGGCTGCAGCGTGGAAACCTGCTCCACTGTGGTACTCCATGGGCTGCAGGGGGACAGCCTGCTTCACCATGGTCCTCACCACAGGCCACAGGGGACTTCTGCTCCGGCGCCTGCAGCACCTCTCCCCTTCCTTCTTCACTGACCTTGGCGCTTGCCAGGCTGTTCCTCACTCCTCTCACTCTCCCAGCTGCTATGTGGCGCAGCGTTTTTTTCCCCTGTCTTACATATGCTCTCACAGAGGCACAAAACAACATCACTTATTGGCTCCGCTCTGGTCAGCAGTGGGGCCCTTACCAAACATGGGGCAGCTTCTAGATCCTTCTCACAGAAGCCACCCCTATGGCTCCCTGCTACCAAAACCTTGCCACGTAAACCCACTACACCTGTCCAGGCCCTGTCCCCTCCCAGGTTCTGGTTCACCCCCAGCCTCCTCGCTGGCAGGGCAGTGTGAGAAACTGACAAGTCCTTCACTCTGTGCTAACACTGCCCTGCAACAACTAAAAACACCAGTGTGTTATCACCACTGCTTTCACCAAAAATGCAAAACAGAGTTGTGTGAGCAGCTGCAAAGTAAATTAACTCTGTCCCAAGCAAAACCATGACTCTGGTTATTAAGAGTTGTGCTTTACATTGCACATTTGATAGGAGTCTTCAGATGCACGCTCTAAAAATAATGAAAAGTCAGAGTCAGAGAAAAAACAGTACAGAGAAGCCAGACTGCATATCATTTGCCATTGCAGATGAGACAAACTTGTCAACAACTACATAAGAAACCAAATGCTTCATTTTCTGTTACTGAATCTAATTGAATTATGTTATTGATTCAATTTTTTCAAGTGTCTGACTACCCCACTTCCAGCCCTTCTCTTGAGCTGGCATCAAAGGATCATCCAAAGAGCTCCTGGACCTCCTCTGCCCGGGGTGCAGCACCCTTTCCACACTCTTCATCTCCTGTCCCAATAATCCACCCAAACCACACGGAACTGCTCCAAAGGTTTTTGGCTTTGATAAAGTCAGAAGCTTTTCAGTGACTCAGAAGTTATTTCTAGCAACACCCAGAGCTCCTTGGTGGCTGACAAGTCAAGCAGTGAATTTTCTGTGAGTCCCTGCGAAATCTGCTGACTTAGCCAATATTATCTACAGAGTCAAGGGGGTTTTCTTGCCAGCTATATTTCTTCAAAGATGTGGCAGTACAGGCAATGTGCAGAGGGAGGCTTGTAGCAAAGGGGCACCATCAGGTTTTCAGTTCTTTAAAACTGTAATTATTGCTAACTCTTTTGATGCTTTCCAAAAAACTGCCTAGTCCTCATTTCTTAAATCTCTGAGCCTTTAGGCAAGTACATCACTTTTACAGCAAAATTTTGCATTCATACATGCCACTTTGAAGTCAATTCGAGCTATAGATTCGTATCAACTGTGCTGCAGGCAGGATTGATTTTAGCATTTAAATATTGCACTGAGAAAGGAAACAGAAATCTACAATTTCTGTCTAATTTCAGAATAAAGTCTTTTTGTTTTTTTTTTTTCAAACTGCTGCGGGGTCTGTGATGTGCACTGCCTGCACAGTGCCTTCATGCTCCTCTTTGTTGAATGCTTTTTCAAGAGCAAGGTACCTCAAACTGAGCATCAGCTATTTTGTTCTGTGAGGGGCAGTCTGAAAACATTGAAATTCACCTTAGGACCTAAAAAACAAAAAACAAACAAACAAACAAAAAACAGTAAGTGAAGTGCTGCGACTGTTTAGGAAATGGTCAACCTGACCCTGATGGAACAGATTACTTGGAAGGAATAGATTCCTCCCCAGAACAGATGGCATTCGACCAAGCTTGAGATGCTGGGTCTCCTAGTGTCCCTGCTCCCTCCCTCTACAGCCCTGCCAAGGAGGCCAACATATGCACACAGATGGGGACAGGAGAAAGAGCATCAGGATTTGTTCCCCTCATGGGATCAGTTTTGAACAATTGAATATCCCACCTTGTGGGCAGCCTGGTGTAAGGATGTTTGGTAGTGCATAAGGGTTGCAGGTGGCAATTGGGTTGTGTGAAAATCTTCTCATAAGTTTTAAATTAGTTGGCTGACATCAACAATTCTAAACTTAAAAAAAAAAAAAAAAGAAAAAGAAAAAATAAGTATTTTAAGGAAAAACTTTCAAAGTCCATCACTTTCCCATCTAGGTTGTTATCTCTTGCATCCCCCGTGCTGTTACAGAAGGGAAGTAAATTAGATATAAGTTAAACATGATCCAGCTCTTTGGCTCAGCCACTGAACCATACATTGTAAAGGTTCAGGGGAAGAATTCTCAGTGCACCAAGGAAACAGAGGGTTTATTCATTTCTGTGTGTTTAAAAATGAAACAGTTTGATCCAGAACTGATCTGAAACACATGCAAGGGCCTCAGTGTAATAACCGAAACAGTTTATAAAAACAACTTAGAAAACTTTAGCTTTTGTAAAGCTGCAGATTTAAAGAAAATCAGTTTTCATTCATTTCATGTTTGCCTTTCACTGGGAATGTAGCTAGCTAATAAAACTTTCAGTGCATCAATAAGTATGGATACTGCTTGATGAATCCAGCCATCTGGTTACAAGGTAGATATGACATTGCAGAAATAAAATACAGAAATAAATAAAATATTAATAAAAAATAAAATATAAATAAACACAGAAAATTTATGTGGTCAAAAAATATTAAATAACCATTTAACAGAGAGTCAATGGTTAAAGACTTCTCGTTTCCTTGGTTTAACTTCATTTTCACTGTTTCTTAAAAGCCTCTTGAACAAAGAATTTCATTATAAAATGACCCAGGATCATGTTTGTTTTTTCCTGATGGCAAAATACCAGTTAAAGCCCAAATGAGGGACAATCTGAGCAGAAATTATAGTGAGCCTCATGAGCACTCAGTGGTTGCCTGCCTGGGTGGTGAAATCCCATGGACACAGTAAAGCTCTGTTGTTTATTTTACAGAAGGGAAAATGAAACAGGCATAGAAGGGCCTTTGGAATGAATGCTATATAAACATGGATAAAAAAAAAAAAATCATTGTAGTACAAATCTTTATCAGTTGTTATGCTTACGTACACTTGAGGCCAGGAGAGGCCAGAAACGTATGCCATGACAAAACGAGTGCAGTCTGGTCTCTCACTTTTTGTACAATATTAAGAGGGCAAAGCACTTCTCGCTCTCCTTGGGAAAAAATAAAAAATTGCAAAGACATTTTCAAACAAATTTTCTGGGCCTTTTTGCCTCTAACTGTCTACTCTGCAGGGGAGAAGTGCTTCATCCCTAGTTTAGCCTGGAGCCAGATGGCATGTACGAGGTGGAGTTTTTCCTTCCCATGATATTTCTCTCCATGGGCAGAGAGGTCAAGGTTTGCAATTCCCCCACAGGCAATAATATCAGCATCTTATGCAGCTGGTGGAAAAGAGCAGGGGAAATCGTTCTTTTGGCATTTTCCCCAGAGCAGTCATGTTGAAGGAGTCATCATACCCCAACTAAAATAAGACCATTTTCCCCTCCTCATTCTGGATCAGAACTTGCTAACTCCTACTCCAGAATGGAAAACAATAAATCCCTCTAATCATCTCCTTCAACACTATAAGTAATACTCATTATACTGTGTTTCTGTTGTTTTGGGGTTCTCTGTACAAAGGAGACTATTGAGAAGTAATTAGAGAGATTATCTCAAATAGGTTTGCAGATCAGTGGATAGGGAGTGTAAAATAAAGTATTTGTCTGGCAAAACAAATGGAGATGATCATCAAGAGTGAATCAGAAATGGGAGTTGACCTTTTGATGCTGAATGGGAGATGATAAAAGAGGTGGGGAGAGTTTCTGAAGAGCTTTGAAATAGAAGGGAAGGAAGAAAATTACCATTGCAATGATAATGAAGAAAGGCCAGTGAAATTTTTACAGGGTTAAATCCATGTGTCTGAGAGGGGCAAATCTGTATCCATGAAGTCCAGAGAAAAGGAATGTGTGCTCCCTGTGTATACATTCATTTTCACAAGAGCCTGGCTGTTGGCTCCATGTGATAGTCAGCTCAGGGCTGCCGCTGGGTTAACACAGACACCCAGCAGGTAGCAACCCAGCGAGCGCATTGACACGATCATCAGACTTGTGAATTGCAAAGGCTGAAGAAGGGTAGACACAAATGTAAGCACGATTTTTATCAAATTTTAGTACAGTTGCATTCACAGTTATTTGTGCATGTGGGCATGCAGTTTTCCTAGGCATTTACTGGCCTCACTGTTATTGACTCTATGTTCCTCTAACTGAGAGTCTCTGATACAAAGTTCTTTACGATAACCTGTATTCTTCACGTGTACATAGCACCATGTCCTGGTGGTATCTTTAGCAGTATCCAGGGTACTAGTCTTTTTCATTTGGCAACCACTGTACTGCTTAAAGGCTTCCTACTTAGCCTTAACTGAAGGTCAGCTTGTAATGACACCATGTTGCTAACTATGGTTTAAAGGTTTATTAATCCTAAAGCTGTATACTAGGAAAAGTTGTTCAAACACTCAGATAGGAAAGAGAGTAAAATAGACATGATTTGATATTTGTGATCCACTTAGTGTCTTTCCTTATGTTTATTCAAAGAAACACATAAAATGCAGTTGGTTTCTACTTAGGCTATAATTATGATTTTGATTCATCTTAAAATTTCTCTAGATTCTGAAATATAATTGCATGGAAGGTGAGTTATTTGACATTCTTTGACTGAAATTTCTCTCTCTAAGAAGCAGATACAGGAAAGAGAACAAAAGCGATCCTTAGCTTCAAAGAAAGAGGTAGATATTCCAAGTATGAGATGCAATTTAGAAAAAGAAAAAAATGAAAAATTGCATGTCACATTCAGCTAACACTATAACTTGTGAGAATTTCCAGGAGTTACAAAGAAACCAGTTTTACTCAGTATGTCTGATCTTGGAGCCATACTGCTTTTGGCTTTCCTCTGAAGACTGAATCAAAAAAAGCAGGGGAAGGAGGGTATTTGCTACTGCTTAACAGCCCCTGTCCAAGAGAATACTTGCGAAAATACAAAAACCATTCATTCCTGGCATGAACCCTGGGAGATGGCAAGAAACAGTGGAGCCATTGAGACCCAAGAGTGCTTGGTAAGTGCTGGTTTTGCTATGTCGGCATTCATCAGGTGTGTCCAGAGGAGCAATGTTGTCACTGCTTGCTCTACAGCTACTGTAATAACTCTATTTGCTCTGTTTAATGTATAACAGTACGCTTACTGTTTAAGCCTGTTCAGACTATATAAGAACAGTGCAAAAAATCAGTAAAGGTCAGATGAACATGGCAAGATCCTTCTGAAAGCGCTGCAGATACTGTTTTATTTTAGTAGCTAGGGACATTAAACTCACATTAGCTATCTGCTTCATAGATTAACTCATTCAATAGATTAATTCATTCATGTACAGCTGATGAAGCTCACTATGGCAATGGCAATCTACCCTGCATAAAGAACCTCTTATTTTGACAGCTAAAGAGAAAGATGAGGTTTACACTGTTGTGAAAGTGACATTTTGAATTAAACTTTTCAAGAAACAGCAATGGAGCAAGCATGAATCACTGAGCATAGATTATAGAAACTTGTAGGATTTTTGGGAAGGATTAGTCCTCATTTGTAGATAGGTACAGTATCTACTATTTACAGAGACGACAGCACCCTGTACATCAGCAGAGAGAAACTCTCAGAGCAGAGGCCCCCATGGTCAGGAATGAACCTGGGGTGTCCCATAGCAGAAAACCTTCAGAGAGACTAAAAGAAAAAAAAAAAAAAGAGAATCTACAGCTTCGTATGAATGGCCAATAAGCAGCCAGGCCCACCTCTTATGTTGGTGGGGTCGGAGAGGAGGGATGGAAGGATTGGTGCCCGTGTAGAGAATATACCTTTTCTGTGCAGGTGACTGAGGTGAAAGAGAATTAAGATGGAAAAATGAAAAATTCAGGAGAAAGATGTTTTGCCATCTCTGAGAACATAGCTCCTTTTCCAGTGTAACCATCTGACACTGCAGGGGAAACTCAGAAAGGGGAAGAGAGAGTTTCACTCCTGGGACATCTTCCTAAGGTCTCTACTATAGCTAAAGGCTCCTGCCACAGTCCGGATTTCACCCACTGCCTTTCTGGGCAGACATACAGATCAGGTACACAATGTCACTCTTAGTACTTCCACTTTTTAAATTTTTATTCTGTTCAGCCAAATTATTATTGCTTGTGATCATACCTGGATTTAGACTGAGTGCTTCAGTCTGAGATGATATTTTTTTCCTAATGCAGCTCTTATGCCTGGGACCAGTGCAATGGTGTGCTGGCTGATCAGACCATGCGTGCAGGATACAGGTAGCTGATCTGCAAATATTAGGGAACAAAGAGAACATAAATAACAGAGAGAGCATGCACTGGCATCATGATGTACTGGAACAAACACATGGAAATTTCCACTGGAGTTCAAGGCAAAAAGGTTGACTTTGCAGTATTCTTAATTCTTGTAAGCAGTACTAGGATATCACACTTGGTAATTGGTCCTTACATCTTGAGCTTTTGACTGGTGGTAGAGCTGGGAAGAGCAAACAGCACCTCCAGGGGGAAGCCTGCTATGAGGTCTTGTAAAGAGATGCAGCCCTTAACCCCAGCCTGTGCAACATGGCCACCCTGGGATGGCTGGAAGAGACTGCAAGAGTTATGAGTTCCTCAGGAAAATAAGCTTTTTGCATGGCCAGAACCAGGAATGAAGACAAAATTAGGTCTTCCCAAGATATTATAGTCCAGAAGGTTTTCTGGAGGAAATCCCGAGGCTTGGAGACCTAAAAAGGTAGAGAGAGATTTGGAGGGAACAGTTCATTTCCTTCTTCCAAATGCCTGCTATCAATCATTTGAGATAACAGTCATTTGAAAAGCAATGAAGGACATTCCTGGCCAGTGTCAATGAGCTGCCATTCTGAACAACTCACTAAAAGCAGCTTCTTCCAGTTCTGAAACCCTTGTAGTACATAATCCTTGATTTGAGAAGATTTTTTACTGATTTCCTCTCAGTGGAAAAGATCCACCAGCCACTGCTGACCACCTCCCATCATCTGCTTCCCTCCTGCTGCCCTGACTGACGTGCATAGGGAACAAGGATGTGCAGCAGCCACTGAAGGTGTTCATCCTCTGTAACTTCATCCCTGCCCCTCGTAGTTTGCTTTATGTATAGGCAAAAATAGGAAATGGGATAGGATGGGTCAATAGCATCACTAATGGACATCCATAGTGTGTCTCTTTGTTTTGATTGTGCTAAATGCCTGGCCACTTTTAATTTTCCTTGGCTGTGGAATTGTCAGTTGAGAAGGCAGCAGGGGCCTAACGTGCTTTAACTACAGGGGCAAGCAGCACCACGTGAACTACAATCCCACTGCTCCTCCCTTCTTGCTCACAGTTCTCCAGATGCAGAAATACTACCAGCTGGTCATTTCCAGGGGGAAATTTAGATACCGATCTAAATCTATGTGAAATACCTTCACAATAACTCTATTCTTTGCAATTTACTTTCTCCCTGTATAGAATAGTACTTCAAGTGGCAGCAAAGGAAGATGCAGCCTTACAGAGCTGGGGCAGTTTTAGTCTCAGAAAGAAAGACACAGATCCTGCTTAATGGAGCTTCTTGGACACACACATTGCTGTCATCAGCCATGGTGTCACCAGCTCCATTATTCGTGTCAAGGTTAACTCATGTTAACCTCCCAGTTTTAGATTGAACGTAGCTCACTTGATTTGCTCTCATCAGGACATTGTGCCCTGAATTGGCAGAGCATGCACGGCGGCCGTACTTGCACAGTGCTTGCAGTGCCTGCCCACCATTCTTCTACCGAGCTCTGCCACCATGGACCACTAAAGATATGCAGCAAAGACCCTGTTTAATATGGTAACAAGTCAGCCAGCCCCAAATCAAGTGTTACAGGGATGGAGGCAAAACGACTCCAATGCGTTTGCTTTGTCTGCATTAAAAGGACTTGGGATTCTTAACAATGTGTTATGTTTCAGGTCTAAGGACAAGATGCACCACTGAAAAAGGTTATAAGTGATGTACTTTAGACACCACAACTTCCCCACTGCACTTCATCATCTCATGGGCAAGCTATTGTTTCTTGTTGGTTTTCTTCCATTTCTGTATTACTTACTGGAAATCCCCCCTTCTTCCTGTACTGGTTTTGCAAATGTGAATTCAATTTAACTGTATTGAGAAAACACAGAAAATAACTTTATGTTTCACCTTGTTAGATCATCTTCTTCTGCTTACATTATCTGAGTCCAAAAGACACAGAGTCTCCTCTGACTGACTGAAGTGGCTGATTTCCACCCCAGGCCTGGGACCAGCTGCTCTCCCACAGCCATCAATGTTGTTGTCCTCAAACACACCTGAAAAAAGTAGAAAATAAAAAACAACACAAAACAACTAAACTAAACTAAACTAAACTAAACTAAACTAAACTAAAACACAGAAATCAAACAGATTTCCTAAGAGCAATGCTATTAATAATATTTCATAGCAGTTGATTACCAGAAGTTTCCATGTATTATTTCTGTCATCCATTCTTTGTTCTTCCACATGATTTCCAATCACTACAAGCAGGACTCAGCCACTGCTGCAGTACCTGCGTATGGGATGGAGCCTTTCCCTCCAGAGGCAGGTTGGTGCCTGTCCCCAATCCTCCACGCCCTTCCCTAATCCTCATGGGTCTCATCCCCAGATCTGCCCCCGAGTGAATCAAACACCGCTCCAGAGCAGTGCTAACTACCAACTTCAAATTTGTCTTTCAAATAAAAAGCATTGTGAGAAAACCATTTTTCATTTTCTCAGTAAAAGAGCCAAAAGGTTCTCCAAGCGATCAGCATGTTTGTCTGACCCCAGCTGTGCATTACTGAGTGGGAAAATTGTGCTATGAGAATCTGACAAAATTTAGAAGAAGCTTTTAAAGTACTTTTCGAGTTCAAGAACTGAAAAAATGAAATACTTTATTTTTTCATCTAAAAACTACTCTGGAATAAATTATTGGTAGATTCAGCACAGGCTTTGGGAGCTGCTTTGAGCAACCTGAACAAGCTCGGAAGAAGGACAATTTCTCCCTAACAGAAGCTCCTCTCTCTTCACCATGCAGCTGACCTCCCTCTAAGTGGAAGGTCCCTTGGCTTTTGTGGAAAAAGCAACACAGACAATATCTACGTTATTTGCTGATCCTCAGAAATGATTATCTGTCACTGATCTTGTTAATATTTATGACAAAACCAGGGTGTACAACATTGTTTGCTCTCCTGTAAAAGTAGCAAACAAACTGCAATTAATGAAAGCTAAAATAGAAGCTAAATCAATGCTGAATTTACACAACTGACTGTTAGGTACTAGGGAACACAGAAGTTAATGTGGCATTGACAAATGTGTCTCAAGTGCCCCTGTGCAGATATTCTGAGTTACTATCTTTACATTTAACTGTGGAGGAACCTTGAAAAAAAGGCTGGATATTGCTTTTCTCAGGTATATAACTGCCTGTGGTTGGAAGGGAGATTGAGTTCTCAGACTGGTTTTTTTTTTTGCAGCTTGCATCCATACAACTTAGAGTTACAACTTCGTGTCATGTTGGAAAGACAAAAGCCACGGACTGCACAGGTAGCTGATACTTTGGCAGAAGAATACACAGAACAGCAGAACTGGACTTGATCATCATGATGTGTGATCAAAACAAAAAATACAGACCAGCCTGATGAAATACACTGCATCAAGCAAACAACATTTTCTGAAACATTTTCTTCTCCTTTTCAGCATTTCTGCTGCCTTTGCAGTATTAGCATTGGTGAGAGATCTGCCATGCTGAGCTTAACACCAAAAGACTTTGCCTTCAATTTGCCAGAGAACTGAGGAAAAGGAGATTGGCAAAAGCTTGTGTTGTCTCATTAAGGTGCTAAAGCATTCAGAAAACGTCCTCACAAAATTAAATAAATGAAATGTCATGTTCACAGAGAAGTGGCTGCAGCTGCTACAGACATGAGAGATGTTTAAGAAGCAGATGCTTTCTCTCATGACCTTTGGCACTTTACCACAATTAAGAAGCAGATCAGTAACTGAAAAGCAGAAAATGCAGGAGAAAATCACTAATGGAGCCAAAGGTTTTGTTTCTGCAGACATCACAATAATTCTTGTCAACAACATTTTTCTGAATTTGAGGAAGCACAAAGCAAGAACAGCAGGTGCAGACCTGCTAGGCCTTCCTCACCCGTGTCACCCAGATCTCCCAGGCTCACGCTGAGCACCTCTGGAGTGCCATGGAGGTTCTGGGGACACCTTAAGATGCTTCCCCCTGCCCAGCAGCATGTGATGTGAGCAAGGACTCCAGCCCAGGGACGCCCTGGAGGAAAGTTCCTTCTTCCTGGACCTTGTGACCTCTACTGACCCAGCATTTGGAGCCTTAAGAGTAGAGCCAGAAAGATGCTGAGAGCCTCCCAAACCAGGAAATTTGGTGTGCTCCAGAGATATCAGTCTGATGCTTTTCACAGAGAAGGAACATGCAGTTTTCAGTGGCAACATAGTGAATACTAATGAGCATTTGTGAACAAATGAGTGTAAACACGCTTTCTCTGAGAAGTGTAGGTCTTCTGAAACATGTGTTTGTCAGAGACAGTGTGCACTAACTAGATATCTTTGCCAATTTTGTTTTATCATTTGCAGCAAAGTCTTACGGGTATTTCTAAATAATTACAATTTGAAGACATTAAAGTGTGAATTCAATGGGTATATGGGTCTGAGCTCTACTGATGTTAGAAATACCAGAAATCTACCTAGAACTTCTGGAAATTTTCTCCTCCCCAAAGTGTCAAATTTCTAATGCTACTTAAAGTCTTCACATTTGCCTAAAGATGCTTGAAGCAGGAGTTTTTCCCAAGGAATGGCATCTGGAATTCTAACGGCTGTTCACCTATATAAAAACAATTCAGTGCAAACAATACTATAAAAAAAAAAAACTTGTAAATATGGAATTATGTTATTTTTAAAATGTTGAAAAATTTGTTTAGAAGGTGTTGAAGAGTACATGGACATTTCACTGTCATAGTCATACAACAAGACCCAGCGGGGGGGGGGGTTCACTGGGACTTCCCAAAAGCATTCATAATGCACCATCACCATGGAGATTTTAGAGCTTTATTGCATAGAACCATCATAATTATAACAGTATTGTTATATACTACATATTTAGCTGTATCTATTATTTAACATCTGCTACAAAAAAACTACAAATGTTCCTGTTAGTATTTATGGTGAGAAGAAAAAAATGTAGAATACATACAAAGATAATGATACATTATTATTTAAACATAAGATCATTATAAATTGTAGCTGCTGTATTCTTTTCAGAATGCCCCAATATTTCTGATAGTGTAGAAAACACACAACAATGGAGAAGCCCCATTAGAAAAACAGCTTTCAAGCTTATATTATCGTATCAAATACAGCAACATAATCTCCAAACATAGACTACATGCTGATAAAAATACCAAAGTACAAGTGAAAAAGATTTAAGTTGAAAACTTCTCTCCAGCAATAAAACAGTATCTTTTTTATCATAATGTATATTTTCAGTGGCTATGGGTATAAGCTGGCAAAGACTTCACTCGGGAAAATCAAAACCAAACATTTTCTCTGGTATCAGCTGGCAGCGTATTTTGGCCTCCATTTGGACCAAGTGTAGTGCCTCCTGAGAGCTGAGGTACCCACATGAGCTCTTCCACCCCCTTGAACTGTGCTGCTGGGGCAGAGCAGCTTCCCTTGGCCTTTCCGAGGACAGGTTGTCTCTGAGCATCAGAATAAACCACAGACAAGCTGAAACACAGATGGGAAGTAGGGACCCCCAGGAAAGCCTACACAGCTCAAGCTGAAATAAAATTTGCTTGGGCTGTGCAAAGCAAAACTCAGTTTCCTGTTCTGGGATAGATTGTGTCTTTTTTTCAATACACACTGCTGAAACAAAACATACATTCCTGATTCTTCTTTCAGTTTTCACTCTAGAGAAAAAAATGTGAAAAGCTGACATTTTGTTCTCTTTGGAGATTAAACAAACATCTAAACACTGAAAAAATAAACTGCCTTCTGACTAACCCTGCAGTTGGTAGAAGCCAAGTGGAGAAAAGCTCTGCTGCGCTCCCTGAGGAAGAGGATTTTTCTGTGAATCATGAAATATCTGCGTTATCTGCAGGAGGACAATGTGTTATGAACACTTTATGAGAGGGTGATCAGCTGCTGAGCGCTCCTCTGAGGTTATCTTCCCAGGAAATGCCATCAGGTTTTTCTGTGCTGATAAAGCACAAATGAAGAGAGGGGATAGAAGATAACCTGCCTGAAAAAGTTCTGAGTTATGGGGAAAAAAATCACAATTAACTCTTCAGCTGCTCCTCTCCTGGTTGATATTTTAGATGGGCATAAAATACTGAATTATGCAGTGCAGTTTATTCTTCCTTTGCCTGGAGGACTAAGCAATAATAACAATAATAAAACAAGCAAACAAACAAACAACTAAATAAAATGGTCAGAAATGTGGGATGCATTTAGGGCGGGATTAACATGCACCATTGACATCAGTGTTTTCTTGTGCTTGGTGTGGGTTACAGAGCATCAGGGTAGGAACTGACTCTCCTGCAGGTGATGCTGGATAGGGCAATGCCTTCTAGGATCTGCCAACACTTGAAGACACCTGGCACTACAGGAAACTTCCCCAAAACATCTCTCAGGTAGACAGCCGGTCCTCAGCACCAAGTGGTTTACTGTCTGCCATTAAATAGGTCTGCATTAATGCTGCGCATACTAAAGAAAAGAGATGAAATAAGACTAAATTATTTGGAAAAAATAAAAATAAAAATCTGTGTTCCCCTTTGCTGAAACACAGACCCCCTTAGAGAGATATTCTTTTTTTATTTATCACTTATCTACTGGGAAAAGTCTTATGCACTGTGTGGAAATGATATAGATGCTAATATTCAGTCATCGGTCACCGTTATTTATGTTTTCAATAAATGTTCACACTGAACTTTTTTCGTACTAAATCTCACTGAAACTATTCCCTTCTTTCAGTCTGAACCTTTCTTCTTTTCTCCCCATTCTCTCCCCCATGTCCTTGTGTACTTTTTTGTTGGTTTAACAGAATACCACAGCGTATTTTGAACTTGAAGCTGGGGGCAGAGAGCTAATAACCTTCATCAATAACAGTATCTCTAGAGCAGATGGGCATTTATATAGTGTGTGTAAGCTGATACTCATTTAAGCATGCTATAAATATAGGAAAGTGAAACAATACGTGTGCCAAAATCTTCACTCAGTTACCCTAATTACACACACAAGTGCCAGACACTACCACCACTCTCCTTATTAATACAAACGGCAGTTTTTTGTGGTCATCAATAGAGATTTTGTGTAATGCTTGCATACATGCATGCAAATTATTGTGTAATATTTTTAAAAGTACAGTAACTTAAATGCTTTAATCTTTATTATAGGATACTTTTTCTGAGCACTGGCAAATGTCTGTGTAGCCCAAGATTGTCCAATTTGCATGAGCAAAATGGACCTGCTCAGAAAAATGAATGGGACCCAAGCATTCATCAAAAGACCCCATATTTGTCTGGAATTACTGGGAGGTGATATTGTATCGTTCCAAGCATGTGTGCGCTGCCTCAATGTACCTATGTGCCTGACATATTTTGGGAAGGGTCAAGACATACAAGACATTTCATTGTCCCAGACCAAAGAACATTTATCTTTTTTTCCCTTCCCTTCCCTTCCCTTCCCTTCCCTTCCCTTCCCTTCCCTTCCCTTCCCTTCCCTTCCCTTCCCTTCCCTTCCCTTCCCTTCCCTTCCCTTCCCTTCCCTTCCCTTCCCTTCCCTTCCCTTCCCTTCCCTTCCCTTCCCTTCCCTTCCCTTCCCTTCCCTTCCCTTCCCTTCCCTTCCCTCCCCTCCCCTCCCCTCCCCTCCCCTCCCCTCCCCTCTTTTTTCTTTTCTTTTCTTTTCTTTTCTTTTCTTTTCTTTTCTTTTCTTTTCTTTTTTTTCTTTTCTTTTCTTTTCTTTTCTTTTCTTTTCTTTTCTTTTCTTTTCTTTTCTTTTCTTTTCTTTTCTTTTCTTTTCTTTTCTTTTCTTTTCTTTTCTTTTCTTTTCTTTTCTTTTCTTTTCTTTTCTTTTCTTTTCTTTTCTTTTCTTTTCTTTTCTTTTCTTTTTTCTTCTCCCTGCTTAACTTCACTTCACTTCACTTCTCAAGAATAAGGTAATAACACATCTTTCCTAGCTCAGTACCTTCATATCCTGCAGAGACAACTGCGCCTTCCTGCTCTGTTCAGGCCTTGGTGTGAGCACCAGAACAGGCTCCCACCCCAGCACCAAGCACAATTCAGTAAAGCAATCCCTGCTCTGCTGTGCCCATGCATTGCACTGCAACATCCCCTGGGGCACTTGTGTTAGAGCAAGGACATACAGTTTGCCAGCCATGGAACAAGATTTACTTTATTTTGCTCTCTTTTTAAATAAAGACAAGAACTAGCAAGTATGCCTGTTATCTGGCTTTCAAGAATTTCCAGTGGTGTGTGGTCTTTCTGCAGTCTTTCCGCAACAGTACTGGGAGACATCTTCCTGTAAGAAGAATGTAAAAACAGTCCTGTTTACTCAATGAAAGGCATTCATGATTTGCCTGTTCAGGGGGACAATGCCTTTATGAACAGTTTGTATCTACAAGTACTCTCCATAAACCAGTTCCATCAGCTGGACCAGTTCCCCCCGGGTACAATTGACCATCCTCTGCCTCCCTCTGTCGATGGGCTGACCAGCAGCACCCTTGACCTGGGGAAGCAGTAAATCCTTTGGATAACTCCATACCTGGCAATGCATATTGTTTACCTCTGATGCATTGATTACAGTGGGCAAGTAAAGCATTTTGACATCAACAACAGGAGCTGTATTTCCACAGTGGTTAATCTGTTACTAATTAAAAGACTTCAGTTGTAGTGCTCAACACTGCCAGCATTGATTGTAATGAGTTCTACATAAACAGGCACAACTTTATCTTTATCCTTGTGTGTGATTCCTATTCAAGCAGTAATCTGGGAAAGCAGAGAGAAAAGGTGTGTGTGTGTATGTGGGGGTCACCGTCACACACATCTCCCTGCACTCACAGTTTTTCCCACCTCCCCACCCTGGGTATGGACACCTCATATTCTCTCTGTAGCCTCTCTGAGCTTGCCAGGTCCCTCTAAGTCCCTGTGAAGGAGCAGAGGAAGCTTTATGCTTCTAAGTGAAACCAAGACAAAAGAAAAAAAAAAAGGCAATAAAATTTCTGAAAACTGGAAAAGGATAAAAAAAAACTTTTTCTTTAAAAAAAAAAAAAAAAAGAAAAGAAAAAAAAGAGTTAGGGAATTATAGGCCACTGAGTCCAACTCCAATTCTTGGAAAAATGTTGGAAATAATAGTAAAAATAAAAACCATGGTAAGTATCTAGAAAAAAAAAAAAAAAGATGATAAATAGCAAGAAAAAAAAAACAAGATGACAAAACAAAAATGGTTTTGTCAAAAATGAACCACATCAGTCCAACCTAATCCCCTCCAATGGCAGAGTAACAAGCCTTGTCATTAGCAAATAGTTGAGCTAAAGTACAGCTTAGCTAAGCAATAGCTAGGTTATATTTAGGTTTAGTACGGCGTTATTGTCTTCCATGACATATGCTTGTATAAGGTACAGAAATATGTGCTGTAAATCAGTGTGAGATTGAAAACCATTTTCCAAGTTTCTAGTGATCCAGAGCTAAGGAGAAATCAGGCCTCTTCTGGGGAGGTTTGAGGGGGTGTCTGGGTTCTGGTGATTCAATATTTCCTTTATCTGCCCCCCATCTCTGGCCAAATAGCACAGCACAGCCACTGTAGTCCTGGCATTTCCTAACTGCAGGAGTTTACAGCAAATGTGTCCCACCATGGAGCCTGGTGTGTGACAGCCCATCCAAGAGACCCATGTTTGACCACCTGCAGAGTAGCCTATACTACCTTTTTCAGGGGTATATAATACATGATAATCACTACAGATGGTGGATGGGACAAAAATTGAAATTCTCAGGAAGGAGAAGACACTGCAAACACTGGAGAGATCACCCTAACACGCAGATCATGGTAAACTTCTAAGGTTTAAAAACAAGCCAAAGAATAAGCTAGTCTTCGTTCTGCTGGGACAGGTATTTCTGTAAGTGGCCAGACGCCAATTTCCTAGCCTTTTGAGAGAGATCTAAAGACATCTTGGCAGATGTGACATGCTTTTGAAAGAGGAGTTTTAAAGAACAAGGTGTTTCTATAGGGCATGTGCAGACCTTAAATGTTGGCACCCCCTGGTTTTAAATCTCTTACAGACCATTGATCTCACAGCATAGGGCAAGAGGTCTGCAGAAATTTTAAATGTGCAAAAACCTATGGCTTTTCTTTTGTCCAAATAACCAACTGTGATCAAAACAAAGATAGAACACTGAGTGTGTTCAGACCACATCATTTTAGAGTGTAGAAGCAACAGTTTCCCTGAGTCTTTCTCTTCCCTACAGTTCTCAAGAGCGAATAACTGCAAACAGACACTGAGAAACAAAATTTACTCAGATAAAAGTGGAAAACTGTCAACATTTGTTCTCAGACCCACTCACGTATATTGTTTATTCATGGCACAAGAAAGCAGAACATACAGATAATAAAAAAATGTAAATGTACAAAACAAATTAAAATACATTTGAACATTTTCCAGACTCTGTTCTTTTCCGCAAAAAATCAGAGATCGGTAATCAGAGACAGCTCTTCCCATCACAACCACACAACTTCTTCTTTGGAGAAGCTTTGTCTGTCCCTAGCCTAGATTGTAGAGTCAGACCTGTTGAGCCACCCGCAGTCATGTTTCTTGCACAGCTCTAAGGAAGCAAATGGAGTTAAATAAGGAATTTTTCCAAATGCTTGAAGGTCTCACTGAGGACACATCTGAAAAATTGCCATCTTAATGGACATATGCGAAGGAAAATGGCAGTACCAAGTGTTTCTTTGACAGCAACTGACTTCTGATCTTGAAATAATCCATTCAAGTTTGCTTTTTCCAAGGCTCACAATTTTCTCTCCTCCCCTACCACCTAAGCTTTTAAAAAGCATATCATTAGTAGATCTTAATTACAGTCAGGTCCAGAGAAACCAAGGCAGCTGCATGGATCCCTTCTGAGATCACAGTTTTTGCTGTGAACTTCCAAAGTCTCCGAGGAGAAAAGCCCTGCCTGAGCCCAGCAACATCACGGAGGAACGTGTGCCGCCTGCCGTGGCTGTGGCATGTGGGGAGTGGGGCAGATGGCCTACCGGATTTGTTTGTTCCCACTGTGAATGCTGTGTGCGGTGCCCTGGCAGAGGCTGTGTCTGGGAGCTGTGTGCTTGCCTTGTGCTGGCCCTGCCAGGGCATGCTGGCGGATGAGGGAGATAACACCTTCCTGATTGTTTCAGGGAAAAGCCTCTGGGGTCATGTGGTGAGAAGCAGAGACATCTCTCTGCAGGGTAAGGTGCAAACAGGGATTCCTGAGAGCTGGGTTTCAGTCTTTTTGATTAGCAACCAAGGATAATGTAGGTTTGAAGGCACCTCTGGAGGTCATCCAATCCCATCACCTGCTCACAGCAGCGCCAGCTTCGAAATCCGGTCAGGTTGCTTAGGGCCATGTCCAGACAGGTTTTGGACGTCTCCAAGGACACTAATTTCACAGCCGCACAGAGCGACCTGTCCTCATGTAAGACCACCTTCCCTGTGAACATTGTTTTCCTTATGTCTAATTTGCATTTCCCTTGCTGCAACTTGCATCCCCTGCCACACTCACCACCAATGTGCACCCCTGGCTCCATCTTCTCTCTAACTTCACCCGTCACATAGGGTAGGACAACACGTACAGCATCCCCATCACCATCTCTTCTCCAGGATGAAAAAGCCTTGGGCTCCCAGCCCCTCCCGCCTTGTGCTGGGCTCCAGCCTCCTGACCACCCTGGTAATCTTCCACTGGTCTCAGTCTGCTCCAGTACATCCACATCTCGCTTGCACAAGGGAGGCCAAAACAGGAGACAGCACTCCTGACACAGACAGAGGGGAATCATCACTTCACTCAACCTGTTGGCTGTGCTTCTGCTAGCACGGCCCTGTACGTGGCAAGCCAAATTAAATCTGAGTACAGACTCCTCCTAAAAATAACAGTCGAGCTCCTGGCCTCCTCTAAGATACATTTTCTCCTTTCATTGAGTCAGTATTAGCAGCTGTGAGCACATGGAAAGCTGGACCAATTAATCAGTGGAAAAGAGGTCTTTTTTTCCTGGGAGGAGGGAGGACACCAAAAGTGCTGTAGCTGGCACAGGAGAGACAGTGGGAATGCTGGAGGATGAAACACCTCTGGCAGCAGCAGCCTGCACTTACATGAGGTTAAAGCAATTGCAAACCCATAGCCTGAGAGGAGGACAAAGCAGACTGATGAAAATTAAGTCTCCTAGGGACCCAGAGGGGCTTCACTGCATAACAGAAAGAAACTGATCCTAGAGAGGAAGAAAGGGTAGACACTCACTGTGCTGACATGTGGGAAAGGCAGAGCTATGTGTGTGTTCCTTTACTGGGGCTGGAAATAATATCAGTGGGCCACAGCGCCCTGGAGTGAGCAGGGACCTCCTGCATGGGGCTGGCAGGAGGAAAGTCAAGAGTACAGCATGCAACAGAGGAAAGTGCAACTTAAAGGTGAAGATCTGCCAGGTCTTTGCTTGGAAGGACCCTTGATACAGCTGTACCTTCTGTGTATTGGTGCTGCAGGTAACTTCTTGCAGGAGGTCGCTACTGAGCTTTTTGTATAACCGAGAGTGCCTTTCCCCTTGAAACACAGTGAGAGACAGCTCTGCAAATTAAATGTAGCCTGCCAGCAGAGAGAGGGATACTGCCTTCACCAGCTCCACACTGACATTTAATCTCAGCAGTGTGGTAGGAGGGACTCGTGTGCTCTTTATACTCCAGAGGGCATCACCAGAACAACAACCAGTTGTGGTTTGAAATGGCTTTCAGGGTAATTAGTTAAATATTTAAAAAAGATTAAAGTGTTTCTCTGCCAGAGAAGCAAACATACAGTTTTTCTAATTTGAATAATTAATTTATTTTGGACTACAGCCAGCCTGTTTCCAAGGGAATGCATGCTGGATGGCTTTTGTTAACGTTGCCAATTTACTGAAGATGGAATAGTGTTATTAAGATCTTGCAATAATAATATTAAAACAACAACAAAACAAAAAAAGGAAAACAAAACAACAAAAAACCACCTTGGGGTTCAAAGTAATAAGATGCCTAATGTAGAGTACTGATAGTTTGATCCAGAGCAAATGGAAGAATTCCTAACAGCACTTTCATTAAAGAGTTGTCTTTCAAAATATCAGAGAAGTGGTCCGTTGACTGGAAAAAATAAAATTAAAAATTAAAAAAGTGAAAATGCAAGTTCATATGCAACATATTTTGTTATCAAATATTGAAACAGAGTCTCAGCATATTTCAGGATTATTTACATGATTGGATGAAACTGCTGTACACACAAGGGAAAACAAATCAGCTATCACATTGCAGATAACGTTGGAGGTTGGTATGGATTAGATTTTATTCATTTTCCCTCTTGCACACTCATACAAATGTCAGCAGGTAGAGGACACATTCCACTGCAAGACTAACCTGTTCTTAAATGAAGTCATATTAAGTCAGTTGTTTTTTTCTTCACATTTCTCAGTACCTTTACTCATAGCTGCACTTCTTTGTCTTGAATTGTGTTCTCATTTGTCTCTTGGTGCATGTTATTACTCACCTTTAGTCTGTACGTGCTCTAGGTAAACCTCTGTATCTTTAGAGGCTTTTTTCATTCGTTATTTTAAAAACCCTTCAAGTGCCAAACTGCTTTTTTCCAGCTGGTAAACAACTCAAAAAAATATTCTACCAGCCTGGATCCAAACTCGTACTGAACTGCTCTGCTTAACTTTGCATGGGTGAGAGGAATAGAGGCGAAGGAGAGAAGAGTGGAAAGAAAGAATTTGTAGCAGCTCCCACAGCCATGCAAAATGTAAAGCCTTGTTTCAACACATCACCTGCAAAGAAAAACCCGTCTCCCCAGAAGATTCAGTGATGCTTCCTTTAAGCAGCAATTACTGCTGCAACCCCCGGCCTCCCAAGGGGATGCTCCTACGGGTTGGCAGCTGACCGTATGGGTCCAACCTTCACATATAAGCATGCTCTGGCATACCGGCCTGATGCTTCCTTGTCTGCAATTTGGTAGTAACTTCACGATGTGCCAGCACACACACACAGAGCACAGTGCAGCTGTTTGTCTGCCCACCTGTCACTGCCTGCCAGGTCACATCAGTCTGGCTGGGACACGCTGGGTACCACCGGCCCCAGAGCGCCCATCTCTGCCATCACATCCCCATCCCTACAGCAGCCCTCAGCCACTGCTAGCACCAGTGCTATTGCTTTGATTTTAAGTTTACTAGTGAAGTCCCCAGCAATTGTCCCTTAGTAACGGTAATGTAGATAATTAAGAGATATTGGATAATTTAAAACAAATACGCCAAATAAAAGCTATTAAAAGTCTGGTGTAGAGGAGGCAGGATGTTTCTGTGCAAAATACTGAGATGAGATCTGGCTGCAGCATGCATCCAGCTGTCTTTTCCAGGGGCTTTTTTCTAGTATATGTATGTGTTTAATTTTACTCATTTCAGTAGTTCTAATGTACCTAGTCAGGCTGTTTACACAAGTTAATGATGCATGTGAAGTATTTGCTAGAGCAAGGGGCTGGATTCCCAGCAGGAGATTGTGCAGAAATGCAGGAGGACTCTTATGACTGTTGTAAGAAAAGACAGGGCTAGGCCATGCATATACAGCAAAAATCAGGTGCCTCCCCCCCAAAATTGTCTTCATTGTTTGCTCTCTACCATTCCTAAAGTAATAACACTTGTCTGCCCTGGTTAATGTTTTCTAGAGGACGCTTTGCTTTCATAACGCTATTTAACAGTATAAATAAGAGAGGGAGCTGCAGGGTAGTCCTGGTGAAGACAGCAGGATCCTTGGAAGCTGCTGTAAGTAGTGATTTTTTTTGTTTCCTATGGAGACTTCAAAAGTGTATCCTCCTGTTGCATGCAATTGATTTTAAGCCTTTCCTAGGGTTGTACCTTATATTGAAATCTGTCTTAGCAATTGTTCCAGTGATAAAGAGGCTTATTTGGTCAGCTGGATACAAAGCACAGAGGCACTGCAATTTAGGCATGGAGTTGCCTGCATGTTGTTAGATGGCTGGCAGGAAGAATAAGAATGTAGAAGCCAGAGTGGGGTGTCTAGTTGTCTGGCAGAGAAGCAAGGTGAACTCTGGAGACAACAAAACCTAAGCACCTAAAGAAGGGATACCTCCTGCCCTTTCCTGCTAGAGGGAACAGGCTCCACTCCATCCAGAGCGTGAGGATGGGTGCCCAGACATTGATGCCTTGGTAATCCTTTTTGAGTAATTCTGCTGATTATTATATTCAAGGCCTACAAGAAACATCTTTGCTAGGGAATGGGATATCTGAGGTCTGTTTCCCTTTTAGATGAGACATCTCCTTGTTGCTCTAACAACCAGATTACTGGAAAACTGAGAAAGAAAGAAGGAAAAGGTATTTGCCACACACTCAGAGTATGAGATCACAGTGAGGCCAACATGTACCATTCACGCACCTAGAGACTGGGTAGTGGTCAAGTGCACACGTGAAAGTAGAAACTGGGAACCCAGTCTGATCCGTTCTTGGGACAGTTTGTGCTTTGTGCTGAAAAGAAATCTCCTCTGTCTCATTTGACTGCCCTAACCAATGCACTGGTCCTTTTTTTTAATCTTTTTATTCTCTGGCCTCAGTGATACTTCATCCATGAGTGTGTGCAGCAACTCAGGTCCAACAGCAAATACCAGAAATGCCCTGGTAGCAGATTGAGAGCTCATGTTCACCTGTTTCCACATAAAAGAGGCCTAGAAGTGGGTGTTGCGCTTCCTGGGTGAGCTCTTTGGTGCTCAGCTGTCCTGCAGAAGATAGATGACACTGGGAACAGCTCTGATTTGAGTCCCTCCATTCTCTTCTCCCAAGGTTTCTTTGGACTTAATTGGTCATGTTCAAGAAAATTTGGCAAAGGGCTCAATGTTTTAAAAAAGTTCCTAGAAGTTTCACCCAGAAGTCTGACAGGGAAGTTTACTCCATGCAAGAGAAAGCAACACACCCATGTACAGTCACATGCATTTTTAAGAATACTGTAAACTTGGATTCCATGTTTCTGTTGCAAAAGGAATTACTTTTAATGAAATGGTCACAGTGACTGAATTCTTTGCAGAACCTGATACCCTTGGCTTGTGCTGGCAGTCTTCTCAGGGGCCTCCAGCAAGTACAGAGGCATCAAACTGTGAATCACATAAATAAATGTCTAGCTGATCACTATGGAAAAGTCCCTGAACATGTCAAGGCACATACTATGAAGTACCTAGAGAGCTTTCAGGCCAGCCAGGAAAGCACATACTAGTTTGTGGTGCTCCTGTGACTAGGCAGTCCCGGACAGAAGGTTTCTGAGATCGTTTTCTCACACACAGGTGTGACTAGTCATCTTTCCTTTGTGACTTTTTTGTGTGCTTGGGTTGTTTTTGTCTCTTTTTTGGATGTGGCCCTGAGTAGAAGAAAGTAGTTCAGCAGACACCAGTGGTGGCGGTGGAGTCATGTCTTGATGTGCCTGGTGCTCCCAGAGAGCAGCTTTCAGGAAAGAGATTTCTCAGATTCCCTCACTTAGAATCAATCAAGAGGGAAGCAGCACCATCTGGTGAGCAAACATCTTTTCTATTTCATGCTTGCATGTGCTTTTGAGTACTGCAAATGTTCATGGTTAAAATGACATTACAGGTGAGGACCCCTTGTAGGAAAGGCATGGGATGAATATCCACCTCCTGGACAATTACATGGGATTCTAAAGTCAGAAAATTGTATTCAGAAACATCTCTCCAAATAATAGAGACAAAAATCAGCCCTCAAATGGACAAATTTGTTATATCCACAAAGAATCAGGTTCTGTCAGTTGGAAAATTTAGTCTAGCTCTGCTATTGGTCTTTTGGTAGAATTATTTTAGGGTAACTTCAGCCAATCACAGTTTTCTCCATTTTCTTTGTAGGACAGAGTGTCCAAAAAAGTACTGCTATTCTGGGTTTCATGGTAGGGAAGATTGTAATATATTCAACATGTAATATATATTCAACAAATGTTATCACCAAATCTATTACAGGTAAATTGCTTGAAACATCACTAACCTCCAGGTGTTGGCACGTTCTTATGCCATTGTCTGTTTTGATTGAAAGCTCTTCATGAAAGAAACCTTTTCTTGAATACCACAAAGATATTGTCATTGCCTTACATAGATATAAAAAAAAAAGAAAATGGGTAGAGAATTAACCTAGTTTCGTTCCAGGCTATTCAACAAGTCGATGTAAATTTGGAATTACAATGGAAGAGATCTTCACTTCTATTCCCGTGTTTGTGGGCAATCTGACAGATTGCCTCTTAGCAAACTGTTCTTCTGGGGATGGTATAAGTCTTAAGATAGGAAGCTCTCTTCAAAATTAGCTTCTTCAGATAGGGAATTCTCTAAGGGCTTTTTCGCACAGGATTCTATCTATCTCTTTTGTTTGTTTGTTTTTGTTTTGTTTTGTTTTGCTTTTTTAATTGTTAGCAAATATGCTTGGTAAGAAAACACCTCAGTCATAGAGGTTGCCTGAGAATCCGCACCTTCTGTTTCATATGGAAACAGTCCCTGTTTTCAATTTATCACCTTCAATTTATCACCAGGTTGATCACCTGCTAACCTAGCAGCCACAGTAATATAAAATAGAATAGTAAATATCAGGTATGAAGTAATAGCTCCCAGTCATATTCTAAAGGCTTACAGGACGCAAATTCTATTGTAAAAGTACCTTTATTCTTTGAAGAATAGCCTAATAGAGTCGGACACATCCATCTTCAAGGCTTAAACAAAACACACACACAAAAGGGACCTCTACAAACTGCAGCTGCTGAGTCTTTCATAATCTCATGATTTTAAAATCAACCATTACCAAGATTTTTGTGAGGGCTGACTCATAAGTCTCAAATGTTTGTGATTGGCCAGTACTGAGTAACAGATGGATGATTCAGATTCAGATTGTATTTAATTATCTGTGAATTCAGAGCTGTAATAAAATGAAATTAATTCCATGAATGTTCATAAATCAAACACAAAGAGCAAATATGTCATAAATGTATAGAGGAAAAAATATAGGAAAAAAATCCTCAGAAAATTGTAATCAGTATTTTACAAAGCTACTGCAAAACCATGCTACATCCGTTAGCTATAATTTTGAGGCCAGGTCAGTTAAATTCTACATCTACTTTGCATTCCAAATAAATATAAACTTGCATTGCAATGTGTATATAGAAAATTCCATCTATATGCTGTGTTTTGTTATAGTTATGAAATGTGATGAGATAGGGAACAGGTGGTGACTTATGTTTCATTCTTTTGTATTCATGTTATTCTTAATAAATTATGACTGCAGTTGAGTAAATAATTCACAGTGAATAATTTATCCAGAGGCAGATTCTGAATCAGACTGCTGGATACGTGAAAACAGATCAGGTTCAGATTTAATGCTTTTGCCTGGGAGTTGATTTCTTTTCAAAGTCTGACTAATACATTGGATCTCTGATAGACGATTTTAAATATTCAGAACAGTTCTTATGTTGAGTTAGAAGGGGATAGATATATTGAGCAATATCATTTCAATGTCAAAACCAGAGAAGGCCAAAATATAATTTAAAGTTACTGTGCACAGTAATTGAAAATGTAGTTATCGAGAGCCCTTATGGTTCTTCCATTTGTCAATAACAGAGTAGGTGTTATTGCAAGCAGGCCTGTTTTTAGAAATACTTCTATCAGACATGTAATTGTTTGAATGCTTGATTATAGCTCAAAAATGTTTTGTCATTCTTATGCAAGTCTAATTGTAACTGGATATTCAAATACTAATAAAAATTGCTCCCTCTGATGTTATGGAGAAATTAGGACCATGATCATAGCCCTTTCTGACCACAGTCTTTCAAGTTGAATCATGCCAGAACAGAAAAGTGCAATTAGTTTAATACGTCTCTCCTTGCACAAGTTTTAACAAATCTAGTTCATTATCTCCACAAACTCGTTGCAAGTCTCTCACCACTTCTTTGCGCTAGGTTGCTCAGAAATGAGGCCTGCTGTGACTCCACGTTTCCAATATCCAATTATAAGAGCTGATATAGTGTCAGCTCTGCAAAGGAATGTAGATACCACAGCCAAGAGAAATAGGTTAAGATAAATGTATTGCCCTTTGACCAGTAGAGCAGCTGATAAAAATAAGGCCTTGTTTTTGTTAGTGTCATTGACTCCTTTAGCTGGGCTGAAAATGAATCTACTCCAATGGTTTGGTTTGTCTACTAAGAGACAAAACGTTACTTCAGGTTCTTATTTAAAGTGTCACATCATTTTTATTCAGAAAGAAAGGGAACGTATTCCTTAGAGACATAGAACTTTTTATTTGGTTTGCTACTGAAGAACAGTCACCATCATTTGTCTTCTCTTGAAATAGAGGGCCTTATCAATCTGAACAAAAATTTATTTAAAAATCTCCTCCATGTCTGTTTGCTCAAATTCTGTTTGTATGTAGCTACTGATTGCTGCCCACTCGCATGAATTTCCTCTTTCTTCCCTTACTCACAAAACATCCAGAGTTGCTCTATGATGCTCTTTACAGGAATTATCTTAGACCATTAATGTCAAAAGCACAGTGGTATTGCAGCCCTCCAGTGGTTGCCATGGTATGTTTTCTGGTGGGACATGCTCTGCTCTCTGGCCTGCTGAGGGTGCTGTGTATTCAGCTAATCTACACCAAATATTGCCTTTGTGGATGTATAGGGTAAGGCCAGAAGAAAAATTTGTGGGAGATTTGCCAGGAGGCCTGTAGAAATAAAAATAAATAAATAAATAGATAAATAGATAAATAAATAAATAAATAAATAATAAAAACACCTGGCAAGAGGTGTTTTTTTAGAGGAAATTGAGGACAAGAGAAAGACATAAGAACTTTTGTTCTGTGAGAACGACAGAATAACTATATCTACATGATTTATTTATTTACCCTAGTAATAGATTCTCTTTTTCCTCCATAGGATTTTAATGCAAGAAGATGAAGACCAATTTTTACGTATATTTGCTGCTGGCTGGGCTTCACACTGTTGCCCATGCTCAGCTTGTTACCAGCCACCATGATCCAAATGAACCTAAAGACCATGTGCATTACGCAGGTGAAGCGATCGCTTGCCTCAAACTAGTTCCAAGCAATGCTGACTTTGCATTTCATTTTTTTAATAAGGTTACACTAGAGGAGCCTAATAAGAACATTTTCTTCTCTCCTGTAAGCATCTCCACTGCCTTTGCAGTGCTGGCCCTAGGGGCTAGGTCAACCACACAGACTCAGATCCTGGAAGGACTCGCCTTCAACCTTACAGAGATTCAGGAGAAAGAGATACATGAAGGCTTCCACAACCTCATCCACATGCTAAGCCATCCCGAGAGTGGGGTCCAGCTCAACATGGGGAGCGCTATCTTTCTAACGGAAAAGCTGAAACCACTAAAAAAGTTTTTAGATGATGCCAAAGCTTTGTATCAACTGGAGACTTTAACCACCAACTTTAACAATCCCACAGAGGCTGAGAAGCAGATCAATGATTATATAGAGAGGAAAACATATGGGAAAATTACTAATTTGGTCAAGGAAATGGATCCACAGACTGTAATGCTCCTGGCTACCTTTGTTTTCTTTAGAGGTAAGTCCTCTAGTATTCAGGTTCATGTCATTCATTATAATCAAATAATCTCTTCAGCTCAGCTGCCACCTTTGGAAATTGTTCCAGGGGAAATTTGAAATGCTCTTTGCTGGGACAGAAGCCCCTCATAGCATGCTGCAGCCAGGTAGAGCAGCAGGGCCCTGTTCAGCACCAGAGGTGGCAGGAGAGCCTCCAGGCTCAGCTCTGCCCATAGCAGCCAGGAAGCTCTGCTCCAAGACACAGCCTCCACACAGCCTCAGCTCACTTTCATGGGTTTAGCCATAGCTCCAATTGCCCCACATTCTTTTAGTTTTCACTGAAGGAACTGAGATGAATGCATGATCTATTCCTTTAAAAGCATCTCTTTAAAAGTGTGCATGATTCAATGGCCTAATTTACTATACACTACATAATCCTATTTTTTCCTATTGGAGTCCTTGAAATGTATACACATTAACATATTTATATACAGAAGAAGCTAGTGATGAGCAGAAGAGGGCATTTTAAGGAACAAAGTGGAAACAGTGCATTTCTGATGTGGGTTTGATGATGTGCTATTAAGCCTGACACAACAACACTTAGATATGAGATTCTACATTAATCTTATCTATAGATTGAGGCTTATTATTAAAGTCAATAAAAATTAAATGCATATACTATATGAATGCACAGATGATGTCATGTAAGCCTTTAAATGACAACTCATGGAAAGGCCACTTAAATCACCAAGAGAAAAAAGTAATGGAACCTAATACGCGCTCTTGACCAGGTAAAAGATTCTTTCCTTACTGTGACATGCATATTAAAATGGTAAGTTTGAAAATTGTGAATTTAGCAATTGGGGGAATAGGTGAGTATAATTAGTTATATAATATTCCATTTATGATGGGATGAGACATGGTATATTCAGTCACATTTTATCTCTCTGTATCAGGCAACTGGGAAAATCCTTTTAAACCAGAGAACACTGAAGAAAGGGAGTTCTTTGTGGATGCTGAAACTATTGTGAAAGTCCCTATGATGTACCAGACAGGCAGATTTGACTTGTATTTCGATGAGGAGCTGTCTTGCACCGTGGTACGTCTTCATTACAACGGAAGCGCTACAGCATTTCTAGTTCTACCAGCAAAAGGGAAAATGAAGCGGTTAGAGCAAGCGCTGGTCAAGGAAACCATCCGGGAATGGTCAGACCGTCTACTCCAGAGGTAATCTGCCAGTCAGCTGCAGTGGCACCTAGATGAAGTCTATTTTCTTTTTTAGGAATGCAAACACTACAGAACACAAACGCTATTGCTGATTCTGGGAACTGAGTGGGTTATTTTTGGCTTGTGCATCCTAGCTGTAAAAATCTTGCAGCTGGTTGGTATTTAACTATTCTCTTGTTGATGCTTGAGTGACTTTCTGCTCCCCCCACTAGGGTGGAGACCATCCTGATCAGGTCTCAGGAGTACCAAATAGCAATCCTATCTTGGGGTTTCTAAAACAGTCTACTGACAGAGTGAGAAGGTGGCAATTCCAAGACAAATCCCCTATACTGAGGTTTCAGCTAACGTGTTTTACCTCACATATGTCACTGACACACTGTGACTCAGACGTATGTCTAAACCCTAAATAAACCATAACTTAGGCAGTTTGTATTAATGCGTACGTACGTAATATGTCCTACACAAATATCTTCCTTACAAAGGGCCATTGCAGCACACAGCGGTTGTTATAACAGGCTGGTGATTAATTACTGGTGCCCTGATTTTCTGGCATTTTGTTTTTGAAACTATAAAAATCTAATGAGGTTCTGTTAGCTCCTACCACTGAAACTAACATCAGCTAACACGTTTTACAACCTTGTTTGTCTGGGAGGGAAGAGATCTAAGCACCAGTAGATGAGTAATATCAAGTTAATACGTGCCTAATTTACAAAGCTCTGCCCTGATTCACAACTAACAAGGCTTTGGAGTTCACACCCATGATTCTTGGTGCATCATTATAGAAACGCCGCCACAGTTAATAAAGACATAGTGGGCAGCAAATTGGATATGAGTTAATAATGTGATGCCTCAACTACAAAAAATAAAAATGTATTCTCAAGTGAAAAATCAGAAAAATCCTTACCTAAATAGATTCTTGGTGCAAGTTCCTTCAAGACCAACATATGAATAAATTCTTCATGTGAGAGGCTGTGAGAACAAAGTGGCAATTTCAGTTCTACTATTACATTGATGGCTGTATTAATAAGCACGGTCCCATCATCTTCTAATGCACGGGGCAGTATCATAGAAAAGCAACAACAGTGGGGTTTGGATTTTTTTCATCCCAAGTTATCCCAGGGAGAGACATCAGAAGATGTGAGCTACCAAAAGGATAATTCCTGCAGTAGGTGACTAAGAGGCTCTGAGGGTCCCTAGATAGCACATGAAGAGAAATTCAGCAGAAAGTATACTAAGCAGGAACTGCCCACAGCTAGCCTGGAGGTGATGTAAATCCCATCAGGAGTAACTTGTAGAATACAGTTTGATCTCTAGAGCTGGACCAAGCATGTTCTGCATATCTACTCTATCTGCTCCTCACTGTTAAAGGCAGACTCGATCTGCCTTTATTGTAATTCCATGGCCAGCCAATGGAAGGGAGACAATTAATTAAGATGGGGTGCCCGAGGGTAGAGGTGGTAGGGCACAGACCCTCCCGTGAACCATGTCAAAGGCCACAGCTATGCCAAAAGCACTGCTTTGCTTTGAAGTGCTGGGCTTTGTCGCACTTTTGGCCAAGCAGACCTGTCTGCGCCTACTTCAGGTCCCTCCTTGCTTGAGCAACCTGGGCATCCATCTCTGTGCCTCATTTTCCCTGGCTGTAAAGATGGCCTCTCAATACTGCCCTCCTTTACAGAATACTCTCATATTTGCTAAAGCAAAATGCCTGACAGATATCAGTAGTAGTAGTAGTAGTATCAATGACAGCATCTGTATCACCATGAGAAGGACCAGCAATCAGATTAGCACTCCATGTACATTCATGGCTGGTACAGCGCCCTGGCATTTGACACCCATGAGAGTTACACAGCATTCCCACCATCATTTACCTCAGTGTAAGGTCTGTCTTACCACCCTCTGTGTTTCTCTTCTGCCTGACAGCACAGTGAGACTCTACTTCCCCAAATTTTCCATCTCTGGGAGCTATGAAATAACACACGTCCTTAGCAAGATGGGAATTGTGGATGTGTTCACCGACCAGGCAGATCTCTCTGGCATCACTGGCGCACCGGAGCTGAAGGTTTCTAAAGTAAGTCTGAGACCACCAGCCCTCTCCTTCCTTTCACAAACACATGTTCTACCACAGAGAAAGCTACACTTTGTGGTAGCATCCAAAAACACCAGCTAAACACAGCTCCCAGCTTCCCAGCTTACCACAGCCAGGATCACCCTGGCTTCAATCTGTGAGTTTACATCTGAGAGGATTTGGGCCCTCAGTGACATTGGAGATCAGATTAGTTTGCTGCACAACTCTTTTTTCCAAGACCAAGATCAGACAAGATCTCCTGAGGTGTATCTAGAACATGAGTAAAAAACATCAACCCTCAGCTCCTCAGGAGGAGCCGCTGGTGCTCCTGGGAACACCAAGGCCCTAACACCCTGCAGACTGTTTTGGAGGTGCAGAGCTGGCGTCCCCCACATATGCCTGAAAGTTGGCCAAGAGAACAGGACAGCAGCCTGGTCACCCCTCCAGCCTGGTTAGAGGCAAGCACAGAGCCCTGCCAGGGCTGGGGGCCAGCTGGGCATGGCCACCTGCAGGGCCTCCCCTACCCCAGGATGAAGAGGAGAGACTGGTGAGAAACAGTAGAAGGCACATGGGGGAGAAAGGTCAGAGAAAATCTCAAGATTAGGGGATGCAATTTAGATAAAAGAACCTCTTTTTTATTATTATTTTTATTTTATTTTAACTTGGGAATTCAATAGAGCATTATTTCTAGTGGCAGTTTATTTGCATTTGCCCAAATAATCTCTTTTCCTGCTTTTTAGGTGCCTTCTTTCCTTGTATGCAATAGGGCAAATAAAAGCATTTAACTCAATGCAAGAACAAAGTCTGTTATCCTCTTTTTATTTGTCTCAAACAGCACAAGAATCCCTCACACATTTCAGAAGCATCTTGTCACCCTTCAGTACAGGGTGGATTTCACTGTGGAGCTTACAAGTGGAATGTCCATTCTTCATCCAGTCTTGGCAACAGAAGACAAATAGCTTGGGACTATTATTATTATTATTATTTATTTGTTAAAATTTATGTAGCTCTATGCTGGTCCTCATTTAAAGCAGTTATGACTACAACAACACAGCTCACATCTCTACTGCCCCTACAGATCCTCTGCAGTTGACTCTCCAAAGCGGGGCTGCTTTAAACAGGGTCTGGTTCACCTCTCAGGTTGCTGTTTTCTGCCCAGAATGACTTCGTGTTGTTTGGTTTTTTTTCCTAGGTTGTCCATAAGGCTGCTCTGGATGTTGATGAGAGAGGTGCTGAGGCAGCAGCAGCAACTGCTGCTGAAATAATGACCGTGTCCCTTCCTCCTGCCATTGAATTCAACCGTCCCTTCCTCATGCTGATTTTCGATAGAGATACAAACAGTACTCTCTTCATAGGAAAAATAGTTAACCCAACTATCACTAGCTGAAGTGACATATGAATTCTTTTTGTTATTACTGATTAAAGAAGTTTTGAAACTGCATGACACCATCTATTTCCATTTGTATGAGCTAAATATACAGTTCTTTTGTAGGAAGAATTTTCGTTCTATGCTACTGTTGAAAACTGATGGTATTGACCATGACACTTGCTTAGGAGGAAGCAAGAAAAATGTTTTGATTTCATTTAACAAAGAATGACTTTTTTACTTAACTGAAAGCCGAGGAAAGACCTGCTAAGATTTGCTAGTATTCAGGGAGAGACATTTGTATTACAATGGAAGATTCCTGCTTAGCAAGTCGTTGTCAGCCAGAATAGCAGATAAAATGATTAACACTTCTGCAAACAAAGCAGAGGTGGTTGTAATTTGCCATAAGTACATAAGAAAGTAAATAAGAGATGGGAAGAGTTGGATCAACAATACAAGGTAATGGGAAACTGAAGCTTTGAATGGAATCAGCACTGGAAACGTGAAAAATTGGCTTAAACACGGGGAGAGAAATCTCTTTTCTCCACCATAAACCTTTTATCATTATTAGCATTAATCTAGCAGCAAATCTTCCTGAAAGAGCTTCTTGCATCTCAGAACAGAGCTAGAGGATCAAATCTGCTCTTCAGCCTGAAGACTTTGAACCAAGTATTGCCAATTCAACAGCCCGCATGGGTGGTTGACTTCTCACACATGTATCCGTCAGTGACCAAAAGGAGGATGTAGCTGGATGAGCTGGCAAGGTATTTGGACAGCAATTACACAACACATTGTCAGCTGAGATTTGTAAAAAACACATAATAAGGGTCTAGCAAATTGTAGGTGTTTGAAGTGCCGTCCTTTTATAGCTACCGAGGTAGATCGGTAGATATCACCCCATAAGCAGGTTGCCTGACTCACAGGGTGGTGGCAGCCACCCAGGTGGGACAGAAGGCAGCTTGAGGGAGGCTGGTAACCTCTTTCAGTAGACTTGTCTTGGCAGCAGGTACAAGAGCACAGTTGCCCCTTTTTTTCCTACAGCCGTGGTTTTTTGGAAGGAGATGAAATGGTGTCACGGCATCAGGAATCACAGCAGGAGAGGCCGAATGGCTTGGAAAGCTAACAGCCTCAGTAACGTCTTGTGTGGCCTCTGTGAAATTAGAGCAAGGGTGATTTTATCAGTCTGGTGCACGTGTAAGAAACAGCAAAGCATGATCTCCCCTTCACAGCTGAAAGGAAAGACCCCTTTCTGCTCTTTGTTCCTACTAAAAATATCCTGTTAACTGTTACACTTCATGTTTGACAGTCTTTCTTGACTAACTGCACATAATCTCTGCATTGATAAGTATATGAACAACTCGAACAACTCACAGGCATTGATGGCAGGAATCACAGTGAGATGCGTGCACAATACATCATCTTCCTGGCTCCTTCCTGCACTCACATCCGTCTGTTTGGGTGGCTTTGTGGCCCAACATGCCCACAGCAATAATTCCTAAGGCAACCAATTTGACTGTACAGGTTTCTCATCTTCCTGAAATACAACTGCACAGTGCAGCATCAATAAGGCCAGTCTTAGCCATTATTACTCTTACAGATAACTGCAATTAAAGAATTGATGTACAGAAAAGCAACAGTAAAACCTTTAGGGATAAGAGAGGCTCAATGAGGTCAGGTCCTCAGGTATGTGTCTCTTTAACGCCCTGGTGTTGTGCCAATTTGCACCAGTTGAAAAACTGATGTATTTGATTTTAGTAGAGTGGTTCATGGTTTACATCAAGAGGTGTGGAAGAAACAGATGTCCCAGATGCACAATTATCTGTGACAGCCACAAGACTAAATACTGCTCCCTCCCTTATAAACCATTTTGGAGACAGATATATGTATATAAATAAAGCATAGTAGGAGGAAGGTTGTCCCCATGTGGTTCTGGGAGAGATCAGAAGATCAAGACAATCCCTCATATCAGCTAAATCAGCTTTTGCATGCTATAAATCTTTCTTCCTACCCTCAGTACCTTGATGCTCTCACAGACATGCACCCATTCAGAAGCAGGATGTGGGAATTCTGTTCTTCTCCCATATTCTGGGAAAAATTGATCACAAGGATGTAGGATGGAGGTGCAGGGCAAATGTAATGCCACACAGCACCAGTGCTCTGCAGCGCATCTCCTGCCTGATCTCTCTGTGTTTGTAGAAAGTGCTGGGGAGGTTGCAGGCACAGCAGGCAATGCAATGTCTGGGTGCTGGCCGTGGGAAAACAGAGTGGTGGAAACAACGGGTGTCTGCCATCCCCACAGGGGATTTCCTGCTAATGTCAGGATCGGCGCTGGGGAGCCGTCTGCCAGACTTGCTTCATCAGGCAACAGCTCCTGGTTTATTGACATCTTGCTGTGATTTTCCACTGCAGGATTTGCCAGAGACAGTGTTGAAGAAGAGGCAGGCACCACACTCAGCACAAAAGAGCAGCAGACAGCTTGCTCCCTGCCTACATCCATGCTGCGCTGTTTGTTACGTGGCCTGTCCTCATCTCTCCCCCCATCCAGCAAGTCCTACTCTCCAAATCCTGCTTTCAGCTCAGCAAGCATCACCAAACAGATTTTCCCTCTTACATTTGCTCTTTGCATTTCCTCTCTGCACCAGCTCTTTTTCACAGCCTCCCACTCCCCCTCCTGCAGACACGTTTCCCTCCCACCACTGGCACAGTTCCTGTGGGAGGTGGACGCTGCCAGCTCAGCTGGGCAGCTCTTGCTTTCCTCCTCTTCCCAAAACAGGGGGAGGGAGGCAACGGGGCCCCTTGCCTCCTGCAGACCATCCCTTGGGCACTCTCATCAGAGCAGAGAAGGCTGGACAAAAAGGCAGGGCTTCAGGCCACCTCCTTCACCAACGTGCTCCCTATGGTGTGATGAGCAATGATTGTTTTTCATAAAATAGGGATTCATCTCAGGGGTGGTTAGGGACCAGGTTCATTAGCTGCTGTCACAGCTGGGGATGGGGCTCACAGTTGCACTTGTGGTGATCCTGTCTTTTGGTGACCTGGCTGGCCTCTGGTGAATCAGAATTTTCATAGAATCACAGAATCATTCAGGTTGCAAAATACCTCTAAGATCATCTAGTACAAACTTTAACCTACTACTAAAGTCCACCACTAAACTATGCTACTAAGTTCTACATCTATACGTTTCTTGACAATCTCCAGGGATGGTGACTCAACCACTTCCCTGAGCAGCATGTTCCAACGTCTCACAACTCTTTCAGTAAAGAAATTTTTCTTAATATCCAACTCCAACCTCCCCTGGCACAACTTGAGGCCATTTCTTCTTGTCTTACCGCTCGGCGCTAGGAAGAAGAGACTATTCCCCACCTTGCTATAGCCTCCTTTAAGGTAATTGTAAAGTACAATAAGGTCTCCCTGAGCCTCCTTTTCTCCAGGCTAAACCACACCTGTTCCCTCAGGCACTCCTCATAAGACTTGTTCTCTAGACCCCCCACAGCTTCGTTGCCCTTCTCTGGACACACTGCAGCACCTCGATGTCCTTCTTGTAGTGAGGGGCCCAAAACTGAAGACAATATTCAAGGTGCGGCCTCACCAGAGCCGAGTACAGAGGGACAACCTCTTCCCTGGTCCTGCTGGCCATGATATTTCTGATACAAGAAGGATGCTGTTGGCCTTCTTGGCCACCTGAACACATTGCTGGATCATATTCAGCCAGCTATCAAACAACACCCCCAGCTCCCTTTCTGACGGGCAAATATTTCTATGTATTGTTACAAATATAGATATTTCTATAATTAGTAGATATGAAGAATGAGCAGTTATTATGTGTGAAGTGTCTGTGGCCCTAGAATGAAAAATAAAGGAATACAGGTATGGTGGGATGATAGCAGGAGATTTGAGAGTTCAGGCACAGGATGATATTGGAGGCCCCAGGGCTATAAACAGCTCACCAGTGCTCAGCTACTGGTATTCAAAGGATTGCAACCTCGGAAGCTGGGTAAAACCAGTCAGGAGGATAACCAGGAGAACAGAGACTGAGTGACAAGTGTAAGGCACACCACAGGTAGTAAGCTCAGGTGTATGTGGGTCTGTGAACCAATGAAGGAAGAGCAAGGTGTAGACCATGTTAGGAGATGTATAAAAATGATCCCAGCTGGATCCCAGAGCATAGAGTTTGCACCCACTGCCATCATTCTCCTCTCAGCAAGAACACAGGATGTGGCCATCCACAGTCACCTTCACTTGGGGCTGAAGCCATCGATCTGAGGACCCAGAGGAACAGAGAAAAGGTGAGCATAACACCAGAGAGGGAGGAAGATGCTAAAAACTTTCTGTAATTTTAACTATATATAATCTGGACTATAAATCTTAGTTTTGTAACCAGCCTAGTAACAATTCTTGGGAAAGACTGTTAAGATTTTAAATAGACTACTGGAAATTCTCATCTTGGCCTGCAAGGCAGCAAGCAACACGCTGGTCATGTAAGAATGGCCCCAGAGGTAACTGAAAAGGGAAGGAGGGCAGAAGCCCACGATATATGCAAGACGCTCACATGTGGTTACATGCAGGGTCCTGACAGGAAAGGGCTCTCCTATCTGCAAAGCTGCCCTGGATGCCAGCTTGTGTAGTATTTAGAGCAGGAGCAGGAGTACATCATGGGTTCACCCAAAAGGTACTGTTTTAGCACAAGATCTGCTTCACAGTGATACCAGTGTCCCAGAGGTCCCTTTTCCAGTGCGTAGGTGTCGGCACACAAAGAACTGAGGGAAAGCATACCAATGGAAAAACCTCATTGCCACCGATCAGTGACCTCTGCCAGCTGCCCAGCACCTAAAACTTTGTGGACCAGTATGGCACAAAAGGAAATCGTTGATGCAAGAGAAAGAGGGATGTGAGGCGAGGAGACACCCCCGCGTGGCAGCCAGGTCCCTCTCCGCCTCCAAGGACCTCTGCCCGGCATGGCTTCCTGTCACACCCCGTACCCTGTGCCAGGCTGCAGGCCTCCCGTCCCTCACCCCACCGCCATGTGGCTGACCCCACACAGCGCTTGCTGCCCAGCCTGTGGGGAGCAGGCCCTCCCTGCCACCGCTCCCTCCGGGCGCAGGGGCACAGCGGCAGCCGGCAGGCAGGGAGCTGCGGCCCAGCAGGCAAGGAGCTGTGGCCCAGGGACCTTCTGGGTGACCACCCCAGAGCTAACAGGCTCCCCTCCGCTCTTCTGAGGGGGTCAGAGGAAACCTGTCCCATCGACAGTGCTTCAAACTGCTTCTGTAGTCTGCAAACTGAGGGAGGCAGTGCAAAAGGCATCGTTACAACTCCTCTTCCTTTGCCTCCTTATCTTATCTGATATACCAACACTCAGTTACTCAGTCACTAGATATTTAGCAACTTGACCAAAAGCTCTTTTTTTTTTCTTTTTTTTTTTTTTTTTCTGGGGGGTAGCCATAAGAATAAGATTTCATCATTATTTATTCTGTCTTATCTTCAGTAACTGAGGTGGTCAGGCAGTCAGCTACAAATTAGTGGAAGGCATCAACCTGTCTCTACTCACTGAAATGGTATCTCACTGAGCAGACGAAACCAGTTAAAAAATTTAGCTGATCGTTTTCTTCATGGTTACATGAAAACAAGAAAAAAATAAAATAAAAATAAAAAAATCTTTCCACCTGCAAATGGCAACAGCTACACAGAAGGAGCCATGGCCAAGCCTCTGTGTGCTCATCCACATGTGCCAAAGTCACCTCTCTCAGAGGGCCCGGCCTCTAACCAGAACCGAAGTCAAAACCTGTAATCCATTTGACACGCTGGGGCTGACGGGCCTTGCTCAGGCACAGACAACAGCCAGCATTTTTAGGGACAACCTTCTGTAGGCTGGGTGAGAGTGGTTGTGCAAGTCATTACTTCCAGCAGATCAGCATGAGAAGCTAGTTGTGCTTGTGATTGCTCTTTAGGCAATTTGAAAATATGAATTTGAAGTAATTGTTTTACAGCTTGATCCAATTCTATCCATTATTTCATATCCATGGGTTTGCTATGTTTTTTTACACAGAGAAGCTATTTGCCTGCTAAATGATACAGCTGAGAGATAATCAGACTACCTGGTGTGTCGAAATAGCTGGCTTCAAAATGAGGGAGATAACTGTTTAAATAATGTAACATGTTTGGCCACAGATAAAAGCCTAGCGTGACTTAATATTTGTGTAACATCCAAAACTTTAACAAAAGCTTTAGCAATATACATTAGAAGGATTTATTTTATGTATATTCTCCAGAAATATTCTGGACTCCCCATACAGGAAAAGACACACTTGTGGCATAGCTCAGCAGCAGAAATGAGCTCAGCCTGTTGCACTGGGCAGCAAGGGTGATGCTGTCCCATGTAGCCCACGGGCATTGGTCAGGAAAGCTTGGCCAACTCAACAGCCTTCCCAAACAGCCGGATCTTGCATGTGTTTTTCTTCATGAAGTAGACTTTCTCTATTCACAGAATAAAAACTTTCTAACAATTCCAGATTTTAGTGAAACACAAAGGTTCAAGACACAAAAGGTATGTTTATACTGGCAGTGGCAGGAAAACAGCCTCCCGGGTTAGCAGGGGAGGGTGTGAGGGAGGGGGTGCTGGGTCTGCTTCTGCCCATGGCCACAGGGACCTGGTCACAAGTGAGCCCACCTGGGTCAGGAAACCAGGGGTGGTATCCCTACGGTGAGGGCTGAGGAGAGAAGGAGCCATGGGGTCAGGGCTCCCTGCTACCACTGCCAAGTGGGCTGCCACTGACTGTGACGCAAAAGCCCCAGTATCCACTGGCCAGCAGCTCTGTCCTGCTGTGCTGCTGCCCACCCTGTCCTTCCCTGGGTAGCTCAATTTCCCCACAGGAGAAATGCCAACTTTCAAATGTCCAAAAACAAAAAATTCTAAAATACATTTTTAGGCTGTGACAATGGGGTTCACCAAATCATTGCAGAATCAAAAACGTGTGCTTCAAGACAGCCAGACCATTTCGTTTCATCTTAGTTGTTCTGCCTATCATCTATGTATTATAACCAATGCAGGCTACACAGGGCATGTCTCAGTCACTCTCTGGGAGGAGGTCAGTCTCAGCCCCCCTGCAGACAGGGAAGTGGCAGGGCCAAGGCCATGCAGCAAGGTAGCACAAAATCTCTGCATTGTTAAGATTCCTGGAAAATTGTGATGACAGCACTTCAGAACAGGTTTCTATTTCCCCAACCCAAATGCATCCCTGATTAGTTCACAGAAAGAATGGGGGGTTTTAGCACTCTGCTCCCGCTGCCTACTCTCCCTAGTGCTGGCACTGGTTGGCTTGCCACCAAGGCATGCTTTCTTCTCAGCTTCCTTCCTCAGATCCGCTCTCAGGTGTCTGCAATTTCACATCTTTTCTGAGCAAACCCTGGCAAACAAAGGGACACAATCCACATCATGCTGGCTCTGCACCTATTGGCTTGATGTCCCCGCATTTCATTTTGGTCAGTGTCATTGTATTTCTTTTCTACAGATGCATTCATGCACAGATGTGCCTGCACACGCATGCATGCGTGCAGACACACACATCTTTGTTGCATGTTTTGAAATCACAAGTGTATTAAATGTTCTTCTAGAACTAAATCAAATAACTCTATAGAAGATTGTGGTTTAGATGCTTGCAATGCACAGTGGAGATTATTCTACGAGAAAATGCTTTGCTAGCTTATACCTTTGTTTTCCAATCTCAGAGTAAATTTGAGATAACCCTGATGTTTGTTTTGCAACTATCATGCTGACTTTGCATACTTCTCCCACCCCCATGCCCTCTTGCTTTATTTTAAACTAGGAGATAAAACCCTGGGCAAAGACTCCATTACACAGCTTATTTTTCTTTTCAGCAGAACTGAAAAGGAGAAGAGGCATTTACATTTCATGAGTGCTTAGGACCAAATTTCCAGGCTGGCTTCAACTTCTGTTTTTGCAACCTCATCTATTTGAGCTTGTTTGCCTGCAGGCTTTCTGTACCATGCTGCAGACTGGCCTCGACACCTGCATCTATCACATCCACTTGATTTAGATGTGCTACTTCCAACATAAGCTGCAGCATGTGCAAAATTACAAATTGGTCCTTGCCTGAGAAAGAACAGTTAAACCCATGGCCTGCCCAGGGAAGTAACACAGCTATGTCATTAGAAAACTGTTTCACAGGGAGACTGTTCATGCCACTTTGACGGTGCAGCATGAGCTGTACTGCTATCAGCACAGCTGTACCGCTATAACCGCTCCTACAGGGGGTCTGTCAGTGTCTCAGCTCTCTCAGAGAAAACTCAAAACACTTCACACTGTGGCTGCTCTGCACGCCTAGGGTGGGAGCTGCTCTGTAAGGCCGCTAAGTACAGGAGTCACACAGACAAAGGGGCAATATATCTATGCCTGTGGTGCTAGCTAGCAGTGGAAGCTGTCAGTTTTGGATGGCTTCACATGTTGAAGTTTAGTCAAAAAGCCAGAAACAGCTGCATTAATTTCTGCAAAATATTATCTTTGAAAATCAATTCACTTTCACATTACAACTGTATGCACACAAGATTAAGGTTCCGATATGAACTAAAGGATTAGTTTAAGGCAATATAGTTCCAGAATGGAAATTTTCTCTACAGAACCTTTTCCTCTGGTATAAGACAACCTTTTTCATATGTCACCTGACAAATTAAGCTCGACAAAAGTCACTTTTATGATAGAATGAAAGTCCACACAATAATTTAGGTTAGTAACATTTTTCCATTATAGCTGTACTGCATTATCTCCTCATGTACACCGCCCTATGTCAGCTAAATATTACTGATGCAGTAATAAAGCATATCCACACTGAAAAGACTGTTAATTTTCTTCTCATTATTATTGTGATGGTCTGTACCTTATAGATTTCTTTCTTCAGATGAAAAATCAGTTCTCTGTTTTTTTAATGTTCTCTTTAGTGCATCTGCTGTGTTTGCTAGCAGACTTCCATCTTCTGTAGCCCATCATGTTACACATTACCTGCAAAGAGAACTTTGATCTGATACACAATAACAGGAGTCTGAGCATCTGAACACATTATCACATACAGTCCATACTACTCATATACAAGCATAAGAAGATATTGGAACATCTGGAACATATTGGAACAAAGAACATTTGCCTATACAGTCTAACCTGTACAGTACAGACAAGGTGTACAACACAGTACAGACAAGGTGGAGTATCACTGGGTCTGACCTACCACAAATATCAAAGTAGGTCCAGTAACTACATTCGTACTGTAGAGAAGGACTGCAGTACATCTTTGTGTCCAAGCTTAGATCCTCCAATGTGTATTACAAATATGATGCACCTAAGCTGTAGGTTAGGTATGGTCAAGCTGAAGATATATATAAGTTTGGGTGGAAAGTGTATGAACTATGATGCTCATTATACCAAAATCTGTTCTCAAGTTCTTCCTTCTCTTGATACAGAATCCTCAATTTCATGTTATTACCATGCTGGCATTCACAACAGCTCTTGTTTTCCTGTTGGTCACAGAAAGTAAAGTCTTGTTAAATATAGTCACCCAGTCAATAAAATATAGTTGAAATATCATACTTACCCTATGTTTATCTTCTAGCAAATAGAAATGTTGGCTGACAAGAAGTCTGGCCACAAGACTGCATTTCTTTAAAAGGACAATGACTGGTACTTGAGGACACTACTGCTCACTGAAGAAGAATTGATGGTGAATTGTAATTTAAGCCTCCTGTCAATGCAAATGCTTCCATGTTCATTGCAATGCTAAAATGAAAAATGAATACCCCCATCAAATGCAAATTATATGATGCAGATATCTCACATTCATTCTATAATCAGCTGCTGACCAAGGTTACTGTCATTCAGTATGGAATGACTTCAGTGGGTTCCAAAAATTCTTTCATTATATAGGGAGCAAAGTAGGTGCTTTCAATCAAAAATGGCTAAGAAGGAGTAATTTGAAGATGCTGGTTGAGACCTTCTGAGAGGAAAGAAGGATGCCTTGGACGTATTCAGTGACTTATTCTGATCTGGCCGCAGACCCAAGAAGTGTCTGAAGGTTATTCACGTACTAGAGACTCCACTCTCTTTAAAGGAATATATAACATAGAGTATTGCAGGCTTTTAAACTCTTCAGTTTGCACAAAACCTTGACTGTAGGAGACTGGGAATCTTTCCAAGAAAAGGCATATTGAGTAGTGTTGGATATTATTCTTGTGGCTGGAGCACAGAATGGCAAGAGTAACCTATTCCTGAACACAGAGGCCCTGACGGTGAAGGCACTTTAAGCTGGCCTGTGGTCCATGTCCTCTGGGAACACAGCCTTCTACACCAAGTGAATCAGCATTCAAAGACACTGCACTGCCAAGCCAACAACATGGAGAAGTGCCATCACTAGCCAAGGAACAGCCTTCAATGGCCAGGTTTTGAGCCAGGATGGTTACTAGTTCTGAGCTCAGTTCAGTGAAGTCTCAGCTTCCTGCTACCTCAGTTGTCTCCCTCTACTTCTCCCCTCCTTGCAGCTGTCCTTTCACCCTCTGGATGTAGATACATATTCAAAAAAAATAAAAATAAAAAAATGCTCAGTATGAAAATATCATACTACCGTTGGTTATCCAGTAAGTGAATATTAAGGTTGCATTTACCTCCAATAAACACACTGAAAGCCTAACTTACCAGCACAAAAATAAATATCCAAATCCTGAAACATGCAATATTATTTGTGAATATAAAGGATCTGGTCTACAGAATCAGTAAAACCTGGTTTCCATAGTCTCTCTGTAGTGGATTCTCTGATGTCGCGCAAAGGCAAGCACATCAGCTCCAGCCTTTTACAGTGCAGGCACTAAAAGCCTGCCCTAGGTCAGGTCATTCAGCTTCATGAAATTTGTCTGAATTTGGTATTTTGCAGACCTTTATCATTTTGTCATAGTGGATGTAAGCAGAGGATATTTCCAAAATATATAAAAAAGGAATGAAGTGAAGGAGAGAGAGAGAAAAAAAAAGTATAACCTCAATCTCCATTTTAAACAAGAAAAAAATATTGAAATATCACTGAGTCACAGTTACAAAGCTGGATGACACTTTAGCTAGAAAATGTCAGGAGCTGGGAAGACCACTGAAGTGCTGTAGCACTCTGAAGGAAATCTCTCGAATATAAAATTTTCACCTGGATCCCATAAGAAGTGAAAGAGATTCGTTCATCGACTCCATTTCCCAAATATTTTTTTCTAATATAAATGTTATTCTCACAAGCAGTCTATGCGCATCCATAAAAAGTTCCTTTTCAAAGATGAGTAAGGTTGCTAAGTGACATTAGCACTTAAATCAAGGAAATGAATAATTAACACGTCACATCTGGCACTGCCCACATATTAAATGCAATATTCTTATGAAGCATAAAGAAAATCATATTGCAGTCCCTACACAGCTCATAGACAGGGATTGTTGTCCATTTAACTGTTTCATTGTCTAAATATTTTTCCTTATGGAAAGAAAAAAATGGACATATCAGTTAATATTTTTTTTCAACTGATATTGGATTTTTATGTCTGTAGCAGTGCGCGATTTATCTTTTTAACTCAAACTCACAAAAACTATGTTCCTGCCACATGACAACTTCACAAAGTATTTGAAAAAAATGCTCACATATTCTTAAACATTTGTTTATTTGCCCTTTCTTTTCTGCTTTATTTTTATCATTTCAGATAAACTCAGACACTGCCCCAGGATCAGCAAACAGGAATGGAGAGGAATGCATGGCTCCTGACCTCTTTCATGGGATGTCAGGTTTAGTACAGTGCATAAGCCATTTAACTTTAAAGAAAGACACTAATTCCTGTATGAAAACTAACCCCTGCTTAAATATTTTGTGGAAGCACAGCCAGGCTGGTGCATACTTTTTCTAGGAAGAAAACTTCTTTTTATATACCCACCCAGTGCAGCCTACTTGAAGTCCACACTGAAGCCATGAGAACTAGCACCAGACCTGTAGCAGGTTATTGTATTTGATGTCCATGTTTAAAAGGAAAACAAACAACAAACCAAACACAATGCTCAACTATTTGCCAGCCACTCTGGACACTGTGGCTAACACTAGCTATGCTTTTTTGGTACTTAGTAAACCTCAGCATATTTCACAAGAGCAAGGGAGCATCTTTTTGCTTGACTTTTACAGAGGCCAAAGGACAGAGATTTCTTCATTACGCCAGGTAATTGCTTCAGGCCAGACAGTCAAATAGTATAAGACACAGGAATTTAACTAGATTATTGCAGCAGTAAGGAGATGCATGCACAATGCATGTAAACATGGAATATGGATAAGAAATAGCAGGAAAATACATCATATTCCAAGTTCAGAAGATCACAAGCAGTTGATGCAATATTTTCTGTGACTTTGCAAATGCAATAATGCCTTCCTTTTTATTTCCCTAGACATACAAATCACTTAAACCCTTTGTAATTCATGCCTTTAAAGTTGATTCTTTCAGGAATTTAAGATAGAAATGCACTTGCATTTCACATCTACTGGAGAAGCTTTGGGATGACCTCCCAAGAGGACAGAAATACTTTCTAGGGATTTTTGTTTCAGTCTGTCTCTCCTGCCTGCTTAAGTCCTGCCTCATGACACAGACTTAGTAAGGCACAGGAAAGGGCAGATGTCCCAGCACACAAAATTATCCTTCTTCCCATCGGAGAAATAAAGGTTCTGATGACACCTGCTGGCTCCATAGGGACTAGACAAACACCAACCACTCTGCTGTAGGCCTTGATTCTTATATGTAAAGGCACATCTCAAATAAGTTATTCAGAATAAAAATGTTCCTTTGTTGTGAGTCAGACAATCACAAGAAATAAATCTGGGTGTGGTTTTAAAGGTAATTTACTCCATTCCCTGGAGCAAAGCAAGATTCAGGCTACTTCCATCACAGCTGGTAGTTGTTTGTTTTACCTGCTATTGAAAACTGATAGTACTTCTCTGGACACACTATTCCCTTACTTAACCATTTTCATATTCCTTATGAAAACTTTCACAGTAAGACATCCTACTAACAAGAAATTACATTTGTGTTTCTGTGCTCAAGGACAATTAGACTACATTTGACTGTGAATTTGAAAACAGAATGGTGATGCTTTAGCTCTATACTAAAAATCCTACAGTTTTACTACTTTGTCCATCCAGTACTACTAAGCACTGTAACACAGACAACCCACCCCAAGTGTGGTATAGGAATATGTGCCTCTCAGAGATGCTTTCACTGTCACCCCATATGAACAATTGCATGAGCCTAGTTCTCTATGGTCAGGCTTATAAGCAGCAGAGGTATGGAGCCATCAGGGTGTTTACATCCAGCTGATTTCAATTATAATGCACACTCTGAGTGGGAGAAGCATCAGCCACCTTGATGAATCATCTAGTTGACAAACTGTGCTCAGGAGACTTTATAAAGAACTGTTTTATAACTGTTAGAGCATGTTAGTTTATGTGTTATGAGTAATCTCACTGTGACACTTCAGAAGAGATAATACAGATCCTTGAAAATCATCACTATGTCTCTCCTGCACTACTCTTGGTGCAATGGTATTTGTTTAGTCTAGGAAGAATGGAAGAGGTTAGATCACATTTAACTAATATGCAGTCCCAAACATTTTCCTAAATTAACAGTTTTTACCTTAATTATTCTCATCAACCTCCAGCCTGGACAGAATTTCTGACTGACCTCAACTAGCTCCATCAAGACAGGGAATTATCCTGTGTCTACCCTTAAGAAACCAAATGGGTAACAACTAGCTGGAAATTCCACAGTGAAATGTATCTATCTGGTTACTAGCAGGAAACAACGTTATTAAAAAAAGGCAAGAAACACAAGTTCAAAAATCTCTTACTGTGACCCTGGCAGTGATAAACTTAATTAAACCACCAGCTTCCTCTCTGGAACCTGATCTTTTGGTACTGGGATTATGCCCATCATATAGGCATTGGAGGCTTAGCTGTGGTCAAGTTACAGACCATTGCTGAAATGGGGCATGGCACGTGAAACAGTGGCACTATCAAAGGAAATACGAATGCTGTACCAAGGAGCTTGTAATTGGAACCATAGTTAGCACAGGGAACATAAGACCAAAGCAAAACTAATACTAAGATAGCACTAATTGATAACTAAGATGACTGATTGTTCCACTGTGTCTGTGTCTCCTAAACCAGACTGAGAAAAGTAACATAATTTGGGGTCAAGGAAAAGCAGCCACTGAAGCAGAGGAGTTGTCAGCCCCTCAAGAAGAACTGCAAAAGGATGAAATGGGCTTGAAACGGTATTTAGAACAAGCATGTGAGCTTGTCTGTGCTGTATTTACCTGCAGGTAGCCAAGACCCGCAGGGTATTTGACAAACAACTTGATGAGAACCTGGTCTACATATCACTGCCAGATTTGGCAGAGTTTTATATGCCTCCAAAATAATTTGTCTATCAGAGGAGAGACAGTCTTCAGCTCCACTGATGACTTTGCAGTTGCATATTGCCCATCTTCAGCACTGTGGCAATGCTGTGCTGCCCGAAGTTCCTACCAGAGATGCAACTGGGTGGCAACACATATGTACTGCTATTGCTGGTTTTGGTCCCAGGGGTGGTTTTGCCATTAGCTGCAGAAAAGTGCAATTTTGCCAGTGTGACACTGGCAATCCTCTCGCAGAAAATGACTCTTTAAGTATGTATAGTTTGGGTGCTACCCGTATGCTGTGTGCTGGTTTACTGCTCAAAAAATTCTGCTGAATTCAAGGGGTGACTGACAATATAAATAGTATTTGGTGGGAGGAATGTGCTACTCCTGGTCGTGTGTGGAGGATACTCTCAGCAAGGTGTTACCCAGCATGAAAACTAGCAGGGGCTTCATGAGTAACTAGAGAGGAAGACAGCTCCCTCTGAGCTCTGTGCACAGCCAGTACATCTCATAACAGCCTAAATAACATATATGTGTTTTATGTGCTCCAGGAAAGATTTAACTGAGAGATTTGAAGACTTTAAGATCTCTTCAAACCCTTCTTTTCATCACCTTGTATACACAAGACTTCAGCTGTTGAATATCAGATATCACTAGTGCTATGTCTTAACTCAAGCAAGGCTTCCAGCGGTGACTGTGCATGCCAGGGGCCTGGAGCAAGGACTAGGAAGAGGCTCTGTTTCTATCATCACTGCTAATAACAATGTTAATTTTGCTGAGTATAAAAGCTCGGTATTGCTTTGTACAGATCAGGTTTTCCTTGTATTGTGTTATTGGGCCAAGACCACAGTACAATGGAACACACACAGATTCAGACCCACATTACAGAAATGTAGTTTTCTTCGACCATATTTGATGCAAATTTCCTCTGTGCAGCAAGAAGAAATTTGAATTTCAAGTCCAACTGAATTAACCATAAGTAAATATAGAGCAGAAAGTAGAAAAAAAAATAAATCCAGTCATCAGAGAACTGAAGTTGTGGAGTCACTGGGGCATTTACTGTGGACATTTTGGTGTTCCCTGATCCCTGTCAGGGAACAGGCCGTGTGATGTTAACTCTGTAGCCCAGTCTTACATTTGTGTATTCTTTAATAAAATGCCTATACTTGGGGCTTATTAGTAGAGAGGAAGGATATTGTAAAAAGGAAGAATATTTTAGAAGAACTTAAACTAAGGAATAGTTTGGGCACCTAGAGCCAGTGACCATTCATGGCTCTGTTGAACATATTAAGCACATAAAACCTACAAGTGCCCCCCAGCAGTGCATCCTTGCGATGTGGACACAAAATGGCCACACCAGGGAGGGCCATGTTCAGGTCTTAAGGACTTCCTCAGTCAGTCTTGCACTTTGTACACAAATGCTGTTGTCACTTTTAGGGAAGTAATGCTCGTCAGCAACACACATCAGCCTTTTTGCATTGAGTCCTGGATGCCCAGCCCCTTTATGGGCTTTCCTCTGACTAAGCTCCCACTTAGACTGCAAATGATCTTTTTTTTTTTTTTTTTTTCAGTTCAGTTGACAAATAGAGACCAGTTCTGTCGTCTCCAGTTTTAAGGCCAATTTTTTTTTCTTTAAAATCCAAACCAGAATGAAATGTTCTATTTCATTTGGGAGTATTTTAAATGTAATTTAGGAGCATGAGGGGGAGAGAAGGAGTTCCATGTTTACATTTTGTTTGGAATTAAGCCAATGATCAAAATAGTGAAGAGTTTAGATCATGCCCACACTACAGCAATTCCTGAGTAAACACTCTGTCTTAAAGTATGTGCCTTGCCCAACTTACTGTGCTCGAGACCCAAGAACAACCTGTCAAATCTGTCCAAGCAAGATCAACTGAAAGTTCAAGCAGCTTACCCTTATAGCTCTGCACAACTTCTGCAGGAGTACCCGCTTCCCACATTCGGTCATTTTTAGGAGAAACATCACTTGGTGCCTATCAGTTGGTTAATTTTGGCATACTGCTACTTTGCTGAATAGATGGTATGCTCTTGAAGAGGGAGATGAAAAGGCCCTGATTTCTCCTCTGAAAGGAACAGCCTCATTGCAGGGCTGGGGAGCTGGCAACACCCCTACAAATGCTCTGCATCTTCTCCCTCCCTCCCTTTTGTTTCCCCTGCCTCAGTGAATATTGACCTATTCTTTTACAAAATGGCACATGTTAAACAGGATTGGATACTGCTCCTGCCACTAACTAGTTTAGTAAAATAATTCTCATGGGCTATTGGATGTATGGGACCAAAGGGTTGGATGCAGAGAGTTTACAGTTCTCTTGTTTCTCATGAAATATATAATGTATTTACTGGAATATAACCCTCCCTCATTATGCCATTTATGGGAAACACAACACTCAGTGTTTATCAAGCAGTTAATTTATAACAGACAAAACCAGGTTATCACTCTTCGGAAGAGCAAATATTTGTTGAAAAACTTCTATATGGGACAGCCACCTTCATCTGGTTTTTAAACGTAGTTGATTAAGTAACAGAGGAGCTACCTAATAGGTAAGTCAATCTTTATATGAACCATTTGTATTGTAAGGAGGAGGATTACATTATTACGTATATTAATGTCATTCATATATTATATTTGTCAGCTATTCTCTAAGATGCGATGTTTTAAAGGGTTGTAGATCTTAATCAATATTCTAATATATTCAATTTTTCTCTTTCTGTAATGCCTTCAGAAGAAGAATACACTTGAACAAGAAACTTCTTTTATATTTGAGACTACTAAAAACATTATTTCTTAAAACGGGAAAAAAAATACCAACTTTTCTCTGTTTACAGATGTTTATAAGGTCTTATAAGATGTTTATAAACAGATGTTTATTAAGGAAGTGCCTATTCTTTTTGTAAATGTTCTCAAAATTAGTAATGAGCTTCACTCTAGAAGTCAAAAACTGCTAGCCTATAATCTGCAAAAATATCACCTTATTGTTGCCAAAAATGTTTTTCCCAGTCCTAGAGGACATGATGTGTTTCTAACTCTGTTGTCAAAGGTGAATGACAAAGCTGATGTAATGTGTGTTTTAAAGTGCTGCAATCTCAGTCTTTTAGTTACTGTTTACTGAAATTGTGAGTTTCTTACTCCTGTGATGTTCGTGACACCTGAACCAGTAGCATTTGTATATGTCTGAGAAAGCAGGACTCTTTTCTTGAGTGCTGAATTGGTCTGGGACGTGTCGGGAAACAAGGGCTTCTGAGTTTGCCCCATCCTTTCAATCTGAAACTTGTGCTAGGGTGGCAGAGCCACCTGGAAGGCAGATCATGGCACTCCCCTTTCGGTCCTGAGGGGGGGGGGGTTGGTGGCCTTCCCAAGCCAAGCACCAACCAGCCTGTTCTGAATGAGACAGCAACGACAACTGCCAAGCACAGCACTGTTACACAGCGACACTGCTGTCCCCAGAGAAGATGGAAAGAGATGGTTCTCTGCAACCTCTAGTGAGCAGTTAGGCCTGGCGCTCTTTCAGGGGAACTGCTGCTGTTGCAGAAAGCCCTTTCTCTGTGATGGGTTATCAGAAGTGATGCTTTCCAGTCCCTGCCTCTGTGCTAAGCCTGACTCTGCAGTGTCCAGTTACCTCTTTGAAGAAGGGATGATTTCCTGGGGAAAACCAGCCCCAAACATGATCAGATCCAGAAGAGGTCCTTCTCTGCTAGACGTGCAGGCATAGCTCTGGGGCAGGAACATATCCTGTGCCTATCTTCCTTCCCACAGAAGGGGGTCACTACATAAGGGATAGAGGTGCTTTGCAGTTGCTGTAAGAGCTCTTAACAGATTTATTTATGGCCCATCAGAGAGAGCAAGTGTCCCAGCCCCGCAAAAGCAGCTGGTGCTCCACTTGGTAAGGCAGGAGCTGAATTCAAGGCAGTCTCTTCCCTACTGGGGTTGTGCAGAATCCAGACCTCCTGGGTGCCAGGAAGGGCTGCACATCATCTTAGCAGAGAGCCAGCACATAGAGCTGAGAGCTGGGTTTTCATGTGAGATTTGGGGATTACATCAAATGCAGACTAAACAAACATGAAGATTTGCACGATCTGCCTCTTTAGCCAGTAAAGGCAGTAGGAATATCACTGCAGATAAAGCAAGAGTTAACAAGAAAGAAAAAGAAAGAAAAAATATATTCACAAATGCAGTAAGTTGCATATTTTACTATGTTCCCTGGCTGTCGTGCACTCAAGAGGAGGCACAACATTCAGGGATCTCACTGCCTCCCGATTAAGTCATTACAGCCCATCTGTGTTTCACCAAGTACAGAACGTGACCTATTATCTCAAAAGAAAATAGCACACCACCTGACTGCCAAAAGCACCCTGTGACTTGGCACCCAAATGTCTCAGTACTCACATCAACATACCTTTTCAAGACTAACTCCCACAGCCTGAATCAGGCAACTGTGAAATTCAGTTGAACTCTAAATAAATGGCAATCAAATAAAATCAGCTTTCCCATATGCCAAATCACAAATTGTACAATGACTGTAATTTGCTGTTATAGATCCTTAACTAAAAAGGAGTAGTTAATAGTTGCCATGTGTTTTCTAGATTGTTGAATCACTTACTAGTTTAATGATGGGCCATACAATCCATCTTTTCATTTCTTTTATCTATTAACATGCCACTGCAACACAAAAGGATTCTGTGCAGGCTTCATAGTGGTCTTGAACATCTTGTTTAATTTGCAATGGGAAAATGAAGCTCCAAAGATTTTAGCCATTCAAAATTTTTCCATAAGGTGCAATTCAACACTGCTTTATGGGAGAAGAGTTTGTATATTGCTTTGATGGAAAGATGAATGATGAGCATATTTGCATTTTATGCTTGAAAATTGCATTTGCATGAACCACTTTACACAAGCAATGTGTAAATGATGCTAAAGTTTGATGACAAAGTTTGCCTTGAGTCTTTCTGGAAAATATGTCCAGTTCTCTCCAAATATATTGTTTGACAAATGAGAGACCCTGTACTAATTTTGCTTAGAAATCACAACTTGTGTAAAACACTTTATTTGTAATCACAGGGCAACTGTTTCATCCTCATGCTATTTGGCATTGAAACATGGTATTTTCAGGCAGGAGATGGCATTGTCAAACCTGCTCCAGCATTTGCTGGACGATGAAGTGTAAAAGAACAGGGAATCTTATGACAAGTGATTAGGAGTGATCTGAATGGACATCAGATCAACCTGTATCAGAAGAAAGAAAAGTGAAAGGAAGTTATGAAGTGCAAGTATTCCTCGTAATGACATTGTATTTTCAGTCCTGAGCCTCATAATCTTTTGGGGCCTTGGTAAGTATAGGCAGTAACATGAAATTTCATGTTGACTTACTAGAATAAACTAGAAAACACTGCACAGCAGGCTGCCAACAGGAGTACATTAGCAGCTTCAGCACTTCAACACATGATACTGAGGTTAGAACTTCATCCTGTTTTCCTGTTGAGTTAGAGGCTGGCCCTCTTGATAGAGCCACATACCAGGATGTTATCCCTACGGATTCAAACACAGCAGCCACAATGTTTCCTTGAGTGCTGCCCTGTATGTGGCATAGAAAACCTTGTATGTCTTAACAATATTTATCTGGGCTTTCACAGAACTTTCTGATGTTGCTTTTGGCAGTGGAGTGCTGATCAGGTTCACTGACAAAAATTTCCTATGTCTAAATCTTCCCTGTTTCTCCAGGGCCACATTAGTACTCTCCTTCACATTTACAGAAATACTTCACCTATTGATTGTGCACTGAGCTCCAGATGTTTTAGGGATACTAAAAGTGAAATAGATAGAAACTCTTTTATTCTTGTCATGAGAGTAGCTGAAGCCCAGCTCTCCAACAAGAGTTGACCAGGCAAGAGGTATGATTACAGATACAATTAAAACCTGCAATGTCTCAGTTTTTCAACAAATGAACTCTTCTGCAAGTGAATCAAAGAGCATGAGAAAGTAAAAAGCATTCAAGTTGTTGGTGTTTTGTTTTTTGCTTTTTTTTTTTTGAGCACAACCATCTTTCAGTAATAGATAATATCCCCAAAAGAATGTTATTACTTGACTAAGAGCTGCTGGTGCCATCTTATCATTAGGCTCTTTGTTTTCCTTCACATATGTGAAAGATATCTCATCTTGACTAAGTGTCATTGCTGTCTAGTTCCCTATTAAACCACGGCTACATATTTCAAGACTGTTGTTTGTTTTTTAAACATGGTTAGATGAATGAATGCGTAAAAGTCCCATAGGCACAGATTCTATCTTGTATTGGACCAGCTTTGTGCAATCTGTATGTCAGTGGAGTTAATCCTGATTGATTATGATGAGCTTGGCTTAATACCCTTTCCTTTAAAGACAGACTGGTTTTGTCTGATTTTCACTTTCTACATAACTAAGTAAACGTATCCTTCCAAAAGTTTCTCTTGGGAAAACTAGGCATACGTTACATGGCAAAACTCGGTTTTTCAAGTTTGCAAAAGTAATTTGTAGTGCAGAACTCCAGCATTCTCCGAGACATTTCTGAAATAGTATTTATATACTTAAATATTTTTCTGCTTGGTTCTTGGAATTCATCATTTCTGGAACAAAACCTAGTGGCTGTAATTTGACTTTTGGGTCTAACATACAGGTAGGTATTCGAGTGTCTGTTTTAAAAAGAATTTTTAATGGAATGTTCTCTAACTCCCCAAACCAGGTCGTTTTCTGGCATTTATCAAAGCAGACAGTTTTTGTGCTCCTCTAATGCTTATTTTTTCCTAAGGAGTTGTATCTTGTTGACACAACACGGCTCTGACATAAAACAGGTAAGGTAACAAATACAAAGTGTCAACATCCCTACAGAAGGGATCGTGACTGTCAGGCCACCACTGACAGATGGATCCCATAAGAATGGCAACCATGATTAAGCCCCATAACATGGAGACTGCAACCCACCTGTCCGTGCCCATGAACAGCAGAAAGTTACAGGTGTCTCATCTCCTCAGCAGATTGCCATCCGGGATTAGTCTGTGTCAGAGCTGTCCAGAGAAAATATCATTTCCAATGTGTGCTGCCTAGAGAGCTTGTGCTTATGGTTGGCATCAGTTTCACGGGAGCGAAAGCTGCCACATTGTTCCAGCAGGTTTTCCTCTTTGAGCTGGATGTCTCACTTGAAATCTGGGTTTGATTTTGTAAAGGAATTACAAATTAGCAAGGGAAAACCAGAGAAATATTTCTGAAATGAACTGTCAATAGCAGATCATAGCATTTCTTCTGGATTCTGTTACTAAATTTGGAAACTTCTCTCTTTCACTGGTTGAAATTTGACCCTTCAGATAGGAACCAGGCCTTGAATTTAGAGTGTATACACTGAAGATGCAGAAAGATCCTTGCTACATCCATGACTTTTCGTGTTGTGAATCACATAACAAACCAAAAAGTCATTGTGTTGCTTTCTTTTTTTCACTTTTTCTTTACTAGGAAAAATAAAATAAAATAAAAAAAAGCTCATTACTGGATGCCAACATGAAAACAGGAATTTATCTACTCCTTTTATGTGAAATATGTCTTGAAATCAGCAAGGCTGACATCAAACCTAAAACTCCAAAGAAGGAAAAAAAGCATAATTTCTTAGGAAGAAATAAAAATGACAATATTTCTGAAGAATGGCATCAGCATAAAAATTTCTCTAAACCTTTTGAAGAGCAAGATCTTGAAGAGTTCACTCTTTACAACTTCACTGAAAAGACAGCAAATTTTGGATTCAATCTCTACAGAAAAATTGCAATGACACATGATAACAATGTCATAATTTCTCCCCTTTCTGTATCAACTCTCATGGCTACATATATGCTGGCAGCCAAAGGGGAAACACACAGACAAATAGTAAAAGGTCTGAACCTTCACGCTTTGAAGGACAGAGATCGCCATTATTTACCATCTTTGTTCAAACAACTGAAAGATAACATCACAATGAATGAAGAGCTTCTCTTTGAGCAAGGTATTCTTTCCTTTATCCAAAAGGACTTCATAGTCAGGGAAGATTTCCTCAATTTATCGAAGCAGTACTTTGATATGGAATTCCTACATGTGGACTTTCAGAACAATACACAGGCAAAATCTGTTATAAACCAAAATATTAACCAAAGGACCAAAGGAAAAATCCCAGAGATTTTTGAAGAGCTCGACCACCATAATAAGCTGTTACTTGTGGACTACATTTTGTTTAAAGGTAACTGTTGTTTTTATTTTACAAAATTTTTATTTATTTGAAGAAACAGGACTTTGACTTCATCTACATCAGGGGAAGGTTAAATGAATTCTCTTGTCCTGTTTTCTCTACATAGATTTACTTTATTCTAATAGGCTTATTCAAAACAAAATTATTTTTCATGATAGGGAACCACATTTTTTAATTCTTTCTTCCATGCAACAAGGAGTCAAAGAGAACAAAAAGCCCTATTTCAATCTTTCTTTGAACAATCCCTCTTTGTGACTAAAGATGTTTAGTTTTTCTCTCAGCTCTTGAAATGAAAAAACCTTAATCACAATAGTTTTCACTGGGCATGAAATTATTGGCTGATTGTCTGAAGTACACAAAATCAAAGCAATAAAACATGTTTTTCTGTTTCATCCAAGTACCGTTTTCCCTGAGAGGAAGCAAAGTGATAAGGCAAAGGGGAACCTGACAGTGACAGGGAGCACAGCCCACACTTCACTCTGACACAGCCATATAGAAGTCAGAGAAACCCAGTTAGGTAAAAGCCAAGCTGAAGAGTTAGGACGGGAAAGGGGAAGAGGGGAATGCTCTGCAGAGACCCCATACTCACAGCCACTGCAGCCCAAGGCACTCAGCAGGTGCCATCCACAGAAACCCCACTAAAATAAACGCACCCATGAGAACAAAGAAAATTATGCTGCAGCCATACAGTCTCTCCACAGACTAAGTTTATTCTTTTAGGTTTACAAAAATGCAGTTCGTCCAATGCCAAGGTTACTTTCCCTTGCAGAAAACCAGAGAAAAGAGATAAATGGCTGTGGCTAAGATTGAAAGCAAGTGTAGAAATTGGAATCAATAGCCTAGGAGAGGTCACATTCCAGTGCACCTTACCAGACAATGCACTGCTGAATCCCCATCCAAGAAATTGTATAATTACTTTAAAAACAGGATGTTGAACAGCTGGTAGAAATTTTCAGAGAAGGTGGGATGTTAATAAAAGACAGATGCTCATATGGCATGCAATAAACAAAAGGGATATCAGTTCTGAACTTGACTGACAACTAATCCACCTTAGAAAAATATTTCCCTCCTTTCTCTGCGAATGAAGCAGTTTATTTTGTGCATTATTTCCTTCTCCTGCTGTAAAAAAGTATTTAAAGCACATTCACTAAGTATACTGCAGTTGTCATCTACTTATCCCAGACACAATTGACATCCACTTCAACTAGCTACAAACATGATTTTATATATATATATATATATATATATATATAAAATACACTTAACTATTTTGTTTCTTTCCTCAGGCAAGTGGCTCTATCCATTTAATTCCAAATTCACAGAAATGGAAACTTTCCACATAAACAAATACAGAAGTGTACAGGTACCCATGATGTTCAAGTCAGATAAAGTTAATTCAACCTTTGATGAGAATTTAAGATGCAATGTGATAAAACTCCCCTACAAAGGCAAAGCCTACATGCTGGTTGTCATCCCAGAAAAGGAGGGAGATTACATTTCACTTGAAGACCATTTGACAACAGACCTTGTGGAATCCTGGCTTGCAAACATGAAGAGCAGGTACTGCTGCGACATCTCTTGGCCCTAATGTCTTTTTTGGCTATTACAGCAAAGCAATAAAGCAAAACAAAGTAGCTGGTCTTCCTGACCCCTCTAACATGCTGGTGTCTCTGTATCTACAGAGTAGATACCCTTTGATAGCCTACCCACATCCCAGAGTGCAGCGGCATCTATGGGCAAGTAACATGAGAAAGCTTCTCTTCCAAGGTGATGAGTCTATGCCTCATCTCAGTTAGAGATGCCTCTCTCTGAGGGCATAGTCAACCTAGTCTGTCCAAATTCCTCATTAGGACTTCTCTCTCTTTAAATTTAGCCAGATGTAATAAATCCATATATTTGTATTTATGAAATGTATGTATAAACATGTATATATACGAAAAAATATATATGTATAGTTAGGAAACCTCTCCTACCAGTGGAACCCAAAGTAATGGATACATTTGAATATGAAAATGTAAAAACAAATTATTCCTGTGAAATGTGATTCCTGGAGTCACAGTCACTTCCACTGGTCTATAAGTGAGTGTGTCGCCTTGGTAGCAGGGCTCTGGAAGTATTCATGGAAGTCTTTTATTCTGAGTAGGAAATTATTTCTAGCATCTTTAGCATGCAACAAAGCAGATGATGTCCTGGCAGCCTAAACTCAAGCAGAGACTCTGTAGCCTTTGCCTCTTGTTGTACTGTTTGTGTGAATCTTAATTCCCAAGTAGTGAGCATTTCAGCATTCCAGTGACCTACATATCTCAAGTTTGTATTGATGTATTTATTTATTTATTTTAAAGGAAAATGGATATTTCATTTCCAAAGTTCAAACTAGAACAAAAATACAAAATGAAGAAATTGCTTTATGCTCTTGGAATTAAAAATATCTTTTCACGTACAGCAGATCTTAGTCATCTCACAGACCAAGAATATGTAACAGTTTCACAGGTAAGCCTTCTAAATTTATTTGCTAAGGGTCATACAGACTTCTAGGCACACTAGTAGGATAGGACCTCATCTGCCAAGTATATGGAATCTGCATGCCTTAAACAGCACGGATCCCACTGCGAGTCTGAGGTGTGTAGAAGTAAGTGGCGGTCACTTTTCACGTGTGCTCAACACCTTCTTAAGCTTGCCCGTCACCGGAGAAGAGCCCTGTCTCAGGAATTATATAGCTTGGGGAGGGCGGGGGGTACAATTAAACACAAACTGTAAACAAGACATTGTAAGCAACAGTTAAATAGCAAATGCCAGAGTAAGGAAGGAAACCCTAAGAGGGAAACCCTCATACACAGTCCAGGAATAAGTATTCTTCTTAACAAGGACTTCAGAAACCCCAAATAATAAAATCTAACAGCTAGAAAGAGAAGTCAAAGCAATCCTGCCTTCAATTCTGCACACTTTGGCAGGGAAGAAACAGAATCTCATAGTAAAGCATCACAACACAGTTAGTTGTATTCCAAACCATATGAAATAGACCACTGCAGACACTGTAAAAAGGAGCATCCCACCCCTGCAAGTTGTGATGGCCAACTTTGTTACTTAAGGATATTTAGCAGAGAGCTTGGCACTTGGGAAGTCTTTCAACTGCCCTGACATAAGCCATTCCTAGAACTAGGAGTCTGGGAGTTAGGAATGCACCAGCTGACCAGGCAGCTCACCAATACAGACCCAAAAACAGAAGAAGTACTCAGAAGTGCTGAAGGCTGAAAGAACAAAAAAGGAAAGAGACACAGAGCCTGTCAGGCTGTGGTTTCAGTGTGAAAGGAAGACCCTCAACCAGTGAAAGACTGTAGCCCATTGCTGTCCGTATTTACTCTGTGCTACCAAATGTAAGAAGTAGAAATATACAGGGAAAAAAAAAATAAGACTGGTGCATTTTCCTAAGTTCTCACAAAATCTACTGTGAATGACAGCCAGCCATTAAGTGTTTGTGACCGGTGAAATCACACCTCCCACTTATGAGAAAATGTCTCCTGTACAGTTCAGTGTCAAAGAGGAACACTGTACAAATGCACTGGTTGCTGCACGCCGCCAGCTGCAAGAACAAAATCTCTAAGTGAGGCTGACACTCAGGAACATAGGAAAGCATAATGATACCTGAGCTAGCACATCTGCACCTTAGCTATTGTGGTCACGGTGCCTGTGCCAACTCCTCCGCTTCTGCAGGAGACAACATATGGTCTACCAGTAACAGACAGTGCTAGATTGCACAGACCTACTCATTGCAGTCCTTAATATAGGCCTACTTCAACTGAATTTCTGGCAGGTTGAATTTCATTCTTCTTGTTCACATATATTTCTGTCACTGATTTTATCTCTACGTTGCATTTCAGGTTGTCCAAAAGGCTGTAATTGAAGTGGATGAAAAAGGAACTGAGGCCACAGCAGCTACGGGGTCAGAAATAATTGCATTCTCGGCACCTCCTGTCATTAAAGTAGACCGACCATTTCTGTTCATGATTTTTGAAGAAACTTTTAAAACTTTACTGTTCATTGGCAGGGTGGTTGATCCAACTGAAATGTGAATAAAGGTAACAGTTTTTATTGTGGTATGTAAGAGGCTTTATTTTTTATTTTCTTTAAACTATTAATGTACATTAGAATAAAAAGAAGCACAGTTTGAAAATGTGAAAGCCTGTTTTGTCTCTCCAGCTAGCAGTAGGTCATCATATCAATATTTCATTAATCCCAAAGTGATAAGTTTACTTCAATAGGGCACGAAATGACAAAAATCGTTTTATTGTAAAACCTACCATGCAAATTCAAAAAACTAAATCACAGAACTGAACTTTCAAAATTCAACATTTTGGTGATAGTTCTGAATGAAAACCAGAAATTCACACACCAGCGTACTCAGGAAGCTCACTCTCAAACACTACAGCTTGATAGTCCTCAATGCTATTTTCTGTTGCAAAGAGACTTAAGAGCCTACTGACATCAGTGTTAACAGACTTCTGCCACTTACAACAACAGAAGCAGGATCAAGTCCAAAAAGAGAATTTACAGCCTCTGTCTAGAGATCTTTAGATCTGTAGAAATTGTCTATCATCAAGCCTGCAGCATCCAGGAGGGTGACCTCTTTCGAAGTGTTTATTCGGAGTATCAAATCACCTCATTTCCTCAGGGTACATGATGTGCCTGCTGTTAAAACCTTCTATCTACTAAAGATAAAATAATTCTGAAAAATAACTCAGGTATTCTGTACCTGGAAAATCTGAATCTGTACTACCTCATAACACCAAACTGGACCTCTCCTAAAAACAGAATTTTTGTGTGTATTATCATCTAGGTTTCAGAGAGAATGAGGTCACAGGACTTTATGCTTAAACTAAGACAGATTTTGGTAGGAAAAAAAATACCTTCCCCAAATTGGAATAAATTTCACAGGGATAATCCTAAAATGCAAAAGGTGTTTCCAAAATGTTCCTGAAGACTATTTCCAAGACTATTTCCATTCAAATAGAGTAGTGATTCCAACAGAACATTTAAAGACAGAATAGGAAGATCTTTATAACATTTAGTAAATTTTAATTAACAGAGTCCATACAGAGGTTTGAAATAATGCAAGAAGCTACTTCTCGCTATATGTAACCAAAAGACCTAAGCATTCCTCTGCTTTCTTATATCTTTCAGAAAACAGCTGCCCAAAAGGGGGCAGAAGAGTTTTCAGAATTATTTGGCAGAGAAACTTCAAAGGTATCTATTGGTCCCCAGATGTATCCACACGAGAAGTATTTTCACAAGACCCAGGGAAGGAATGAAAGACAGACTTCAGGGTAAAGCTGGTAAACAGCTCTAAAAATAAAAACCTCAGTTACTATCAGTTGCCTATTTACAGCAACCCAGACACTGGTATAAGCCACTCAGAAAAGGATTTATCAGGTAGACTGGTACCTGACTAGACTAATAAAGTACATCTAACTTGACTTCACATTGCACTATGAATGCACCCAGAAAGAAGAGGAATCACTCCTTCCTGCCTCAGAATGATTAATAGGAGGGATGCTACTAGAGAGAACCACACAATTATCGTTGTACAGTTGACCTCCAGCTGATGTTCTGAATTGCAGGTTAAAAAAACAAAAAACAAACAAAAAAAAACCTGCAGGTAAAAAATTGGAGGTAAAAAAATTGCAGGTAAAAAAACAAACAAACAAAACCCAACAACAACAACAAAACACTACAGAAGATTCAGAAGTATTGGTGCTGTCCAACAGAAGTAACCCAGAAGTAAGCAGCCCAGGACTGATCAAAAACACAAAACACCGTGTGTACTGTGCACCTGGTGTACAAGAAGATGTACAGACAAAAGATGTACAAGGATGTTTAAATAAAGCACTTAAAGATTACATAGCAGGAATTTAATACATGGTAGGGTTATTGAGTGGAACATGTGTTACCACCATCAAATAAATTAACCAGTTAAAAAGTGATGGACAAATGACAGCCAATAACAAACAAATGACAGACTGTATACAGAATGCATTACATGCTTATAAAGGGGAGAAATAGCTTGGGTTCAAGTTTCTGAACTCACTAGCTGTTGTGCATCATTCTAATAAAGGCATTTGAGGGTCAAACATAGTTATGTGTCCTGTTCTGCAGCTGGGCACTGCTGACTTGATTTGGTCCCTGGCAGAAGTCGGACTGAGAACAGATTGAGCAGTCTCTTCTGGCCCGTGGGTGAGCAGCTGTACCTGGTATGTTGAGTCTGTTGTCCCTGGGGAAATGAGAGTGGAACAAAAGCCAAACCGGGAGGAGCCGGCATGGGAAGTCTGTATATCTGCATCAATACTGCGTGTCAGAAACATCACGATACTTAAGTAGCTTTTAAAGAAATCTGTGATTTACAAGATCCTATGCCAGGCTGCAGAACAAACTGAAAACTTGGAAGTTTCCACAGAATCCAAACAATGTTTATGACTGGGACAGAGAATACACCTAAATCCAGCAGCAGTGTAAGAAGCTTAAGTATTCAGACAGTAAAACACTGCTAAAGTCAAAGACACTTTTTGTACTCCACACAAGACAGCATAAATCTAGCATTATTGTCATTTAAAATAAATACGTTCTGTAGGTAAATGCTTTTATTTAATTATAAAAGATGCCCTGAGAAAAAAAATATTTATTTCAAGAACATGCATGTACAGCATTGTCCTAGGTTTTATTTTGAGTAAATTCATCATTCATATTTTTACATTATAAAAAGTAACCACACACGCATATGCATTCACAAATCAGATCATCTTTATCATATACCAACAGATTTTAAAAAACAGTTATTTCTGCTATCAATATAGTTATGCTGCTTCCATTTTGAAATAGAGAAGCTGACAATAGCTTCATACATACAATCTCTGTCAAGTATTGGCATAAATAGAACTTTTCTTTTAAAATAGAATTGCATGTTTTTTCCACAGACATATTTTGATAGAAACATTAACATTAATACAAACAAATGCAGATGACATCACTGAAGCATGATTGCTTGCAATAAGAGCTAATTAAAAACTAGATTCATCATTATAAATTATTCAAGTGAAAATACAATCTGAAATACTAAAAATTAAAACAAGTATTTATACAACAAAAATTATGAAATAAAACTTTTTTTTTTAAATATTATCTGGAGACATCTGCTTTTAGACTGCTTTGAAAGTTACACAGTATTTTTATTAACTTTACTTAGTACTTGTAAAAACATTACCTCCAAATTCACGCACAATGCTACTGAAGTTTATGTTTTATCTATATAAAACTGATCAATGGTTCTGGATTTTGGTCTTAAATTTCAAAGTTTGAAAGTTCCTTAAAATTTGGGATTACTTTTTCATATTCATAACAATTCCTTCTATTTCTTGCATAAAATATGGATGCTAAGAACTGCTAAAATTGTAAATAGGCCCAATTAAGTAATGGATATACGCATTCTAGATCCAAGAACTCGAACTACAGAGGCATAACTGAAGAAACCAAAATCCTCTCTTTAGCTGCAGCAGTTAAGAGCACATAGCTGAAGTTATATTTCATAACATTTCACTACAACATTAGAATTCTGCAACCATTACGTTACTTATTGGAACATATTTTACAACTTGGGATTTTATTTAAAAGATAAAAGATTTTAACAATGCAAGATACATTTTGTCACTCCAGGCATTATAGAGTCCCATCTGCTGCTCCGGATTTATCGCACAAGAATGTTGCTTCCAACAGTCTCCGGTTCTCTTCTTTTTCTGTCAGAAGATCTAAGAGTTTGATTTTCTGTTTTTTCTTCATACAAAAGAAGAAACACATACAATATGTTGTTGCTATATTATTAAAGAACATAATAAACTGCTACTGTGTGCAACATTCTAAAATAACTGTTAGCTGCCGTGCTTCAAAAATTACTAGCTGCTCTACTGCACTCACTGAAAAATCCTACAGACACATTTTGAGGGCATTCTTCACAGGAAGTGAGTATTTCCCCATTAAGATTACTACAGTAATGTAGAGATCCCTTTAAGTGAGATGGCTAAGGTAGTACATGCAGTCTACTCATGTCTATAAATAATGCATTGTTTCCAGCCTTACCCATGATAAAATCGGTGGAAATGGAGAAAGCAAAGAGAGAGAAGCTTAAAGATCTCTACAGTGTTATTTCTAGGTCTTTTATAGACCATAATGTGATTTGGACAATTTCCGCACTTTTCATAGCCTAAATTTTTTAATCTTTAAAAATACTGGTATTTAGCTTCACGAAGTTGCAGCTATGTCAACTAACAACTTTCTGTAACTGTCACAGATCTTTGGAAGATCAGGACTTAACTTGCAGAAGTCTGTGGAAATAATAATTTGCATCAATGTTTTATAATATCATTTACAAAGCAAGATATTGTTCTTCTTCACTCTTTAAAATTGTTGGTAGAACCTATCATGACAATACACCACCTTTAGGGTATCTATTAGCTTCACCGTAGTGGTGGAACCCAAACCTCTGAACTCGTACCATCTTACATGGCAGGAAGAAAACATGATTATAAGCCTTAGGTAATCAACTCAATGGGTAGTATATCAGTGGCAGAACTATTTCATCTTGTGCTCAACCTCCTAAAGCAATTATATGACTGGATGAAAGACACTACTTCAAGATACTTATGCATATAATTGTTACAACATATCACTATGGATGTCTTAAAGGTCAGCTGTGGATATCTTAAAAGATACTGATATCAATTTATCAATCACAAATTGATTTCAACGCAACAGTAAATCTACTCCCACCTTTTACAGAATGGAAAACCTGTACTCCTCATTCTTGAAGTTAACTTACACTTTTTAAATTGCAAATTAAATAAACTCAAGCAAAAGAGCATTTCTTATCCCTAAATGAAAACATTTTCAAGAAAATAATAAATCTATGCAGTATGATAATACAAGATTGGACTACTTTATGGAACTCATTGTTTACAAATGGTGTCAGTTTCTGCCCTAGGATGATTCATGATCTAACTAGCATCTCTTCAACAGAAACTCTGATCAGCACATTTGCTCTGCAAATTGACTTAAGTATGGTCTCCTGTGGGTTGAAATACTCAACCAGTGTTCTTTGTGATTCTTTCCTACTCCATAAGGTGCTCATCTCTTCTGTGGCTCCACCGTTAATGTATACAGGTGCATCTTCAGCATAATTCTTGCATTTTCCTGAGTATTGCCTGAGTATTACCTAAGGTTTGCAAATGACGCTAAATCCAGCAGTCATTTTCCAACTACCTGCTTGTAAGCACTAGATCAGGCTTTACAGAGATTGTTTTTCTTGCACCTATATTATTTTCAAAAAAAGGGGAATATTTTAATCAGTGCAAACTTCTCTGAAGTGGGACAAACAAAATATTTGAGCTCTTGAGCATGGTAATTAAACACCTCAGTTCTGCATCAAACTTTGGATTTTGGAAAGTTCCTAGAACAGCATGAATACATGAAATATATGGAAACAGAAATTCTTCATCCCTACAAATTGCAAAAGGACTCGTCAAAAGTGAACCTTTGCAGATATGCATTAGAGACGTTTTATGGAAAAAAATACATTTAGTCAATTAAGTAATATTATGTCCAAACAGACATCACTTTTGAGTAAGAATCACTAATTATATCTGTTGGTATTTAATTATTAAACAACACATTATTGCTCTAATCTTCCATTCTTTAAAGACACACGTAATTACTTAGAAAAAGAGAGCATATTAAAAGTCACCTTATGCATTCCAAAGAGTGAATATACTAAAAGGTAGTAAATCTGTGGTTAACAAGGTCATGAGGGAATGCATCTACCACCAACTGTTCCTGAATTTGTAGCTCTTACTATCTCTTTGTGGGGCTGCTCCATTTTTTAATGAAAACAATTAAGTACTGGGCCAGCTTACAAAAGAGAAGTTGAAGGTACCGTACAATAAATATAATACTAACTCGAGAGATATGTTCTCCCATAAGAACACAGAATATTAAAACTCACATTTAGAGCTAAATGTAGGCCATCCAAAGCCTACTCTTCTTCTTCGAAAAATATTTTTCTTCCCCTAGTATATCCTCTTGGCTTCTGAGACTATGCAGTTTAGGGACTTTCTAAACCAGAGAAAGCATCCAGATCATTTTGTATAATCAGGTATCTACTTTCAAATAGTCTGTCAAGATATTCATTTGGGTATGGCACGCTGACACTTGAAGTTGGGCCTCCTAAATTCCATTTTCCTGCCTGAAGTCAAAGGTATAGGCTGCTCTGTGTGGGTCTTTTTCTGCCCCTTTGTATTCAAACAAAATATATTAGTTTTATTTTAAGTTGCAAAATAGCAAAAAACTTTGAAATTTGAAATTTTTTTATAAGGTGCAAAAAAATGTCTAATTAATCTTAGTATCAAACTGTTTTGTTAATACTAATCAATTTTCAAAAATCTGTGCAAGATGAATGAGTAATTGGAATTTCTACAATGGCTGCTAGAAAGTCACAATGTGTGAACTATTATTCTAGTTTTAAGGAGAGGGAGCAAAGGTATACATTGATTAGTGTAAAAGAACACAAATTTTTTAAGACCTAATTTTTCTAAGTATGTAGCACTGTATGTCATTTTATGCGTTCAAGGCATATGTCCCATTTACTTACACAGCTGAAAATGATCAGCACATTTACTAATCTAAGGGTTTAGTATGCAATCATGCACTTTGAAATAAGCGAGCACTTAATGACTACCTATCAAACGTAAGCACTGTGTGGAGTATTTAAGAGAATGCATTAGGCTCTGGCAAGGACAGGAACAGAGTGCAATTTGACTTGGCACCTTAAAGTACTTCTGCTGTGAAAGCACTGACTCAACATATAGTGTCCACTTTCATTCAGTTCTCACTGTCCAACTTTTTCTACAAAGAAAATGCAGCTTAAGAAACAATAGGTCACTATGAAAGCTTGATTTTGTTCCAGAATAAATTTATCTTGTACAAAGAAGGTGGTAAAATTCTAGTTGAGAAAGAGCAAGAGACTGTATCATAATGTAATGTATACAAGAAGACGAATGCAAGCTGTTCAGAGAACATTTCTGACATCTGTTAAACTTTTGAGTGATTTATTTTACAATTAAATAATTGTTTAAACTCATCTCTGAGTAAAGTGTGGAGGGAATGTCTTGATATTTTTTAAGGAACCTGAAAATATTGAAGTGGAAAAATATGAGTTCATACAGATGCTTATTTAAGTCACCAGAAAGAGTGATACCACTGTTGTTTCCTCTTTGTATCTAGCAAACTAGTGTCAGGTCTCTCGTCTTCCTTATCTGGCCAAGCATCCATATTTCAGCTCCATTATTTTTGTGCAGCAAGTCATAGCATCAGATTCTGCACTCTCCTTGGTCTCTCCTACCTTTCAGACTTCCAAGTACCAGCCTGCATTTCCCCATCCTTTTAAAAATAGTTTTAATTTCTATTACACTCAAGTCTATTTTTCCCAAATAACCTCACTTTTGTGCTGTATCTGGCTCCTATCCTTTCTATCCTTTCTCCATCCTGCTTTGGCTCAGCAAGCAAATCTCTGATGGAAAACAAAGATCTGTTTGAGCACCTAAAATTACAGCTAGTCAAATGACAGTAATTCAGAACTATAAACTATTCTGTAAAAGGAATCTGCAGGGAATTAGCTACTAAAATCTACAGAGGTTTGACCAAGTAAGTACACATCACAGAGATTTTCTAAGAAAATTGTTACAATTTTATCAAAGGACCAAAGAAATTCATCTTTCATTTTGTTCCTTCAAAACGTTGAACAGTTCAGGCTACCATTTACAGAAAACCAGCCTGAAGAAGATGCCTAGGATTGAGGCTTTTTTTTTTTTTTTTTTTCATCTAAATGATTAACATAAGGCAAAGAAGGCAGCCTTAATAACAACTAGCATTACCAATTCATCAAAACTCTCTAAAAATCTTTGGATAGTAACACATAAACGTATACAAACACATAAAAAGAAAGAAGAGGAAAAATTAAACACATACATTCTATTTCTCCAACTACAGGCAGCTAAATCACAGTGACTATAGTTATTATATATCAAATGCATTAACCTTCACTTTGTCCCATTCCACCCTCCCCATATCACACCAGCTGAATGCGAACATGTGCAGAGCAAACAATGAGAAAGACTAATTAAAAGGGAACGTACAGCAATCTTGAAAGCATTTGTAATTGCACACACCACATTTCTATCCTGCTGGTTTTGTATTTCAAAATCTGGGAAAAAAAAGTATCATAAATATAGGTTTAATTTTCCAGGACTCTTTTGCGTTCCCTTTGAAGATGTTACCAATAAACTTGGCCTAACCTCTTGTCAGCCACTTACATGCTCATCTTTCGGGACTGACTCTCTTTATTTCCATTGTTCTTTTGGTCAGCTGAATTAAAGGAGTTGCGAGAAGTTGTGAGGGAGGAACTGGAAGGGAAGGTAGCATTCCCACTATTACCAGTGGAACGAGTCCGGAATGTATCATCTGAAATAAAGAGTTGTGGGTTAGACAAATAATTTTGTCTGAAAAAAATACAAAGAGAATGATCAGAATGGGATGTTTTTCCTACAGCAATAATAGGATATCTTCTATTTCAAAAGATTAACTTTCTGTATGTGAATGGTTTCAACTTAACAATTCTTTCAATTTCAAGTACAAAAAAAACAGCTAATTATCTAGTGTCTACTGGTAGCGAATGGAAAAAGACAGGTTCCTCCTGAAATCATTCTAAACTAATAATCCAAACTCTTCAACTGCAAATGGAGAGAGAAGCATTTCCAGACAGTGATTTCTCTCACCCAGTTCAGTAGAAGTTGTACACGATATGACTGCTCACATAAGATGGAAATGCCAAATTCATGTTTATTTTTACTATTTTTAACTGTAACATTAAATGAACATGAAGAAAAATATAAATAAATAAAAATCAGAAAAATAGACTAACACTTATTAAGTGCTCAGACATAATGGATATCTATTGTTTTAAGTTCTTTGGGAAGACAGTATCTTACAGCATGCCTGTTTGACAGGGTCCAAAACTCATCACCCTCACAAAACCAAATGTAAATATAAAGTAATAACCTACTTACCAGTAAAGGATAACATACAACTCTTTCCCATTCCTGATACTGAAGATGTATATCCTGTAGCAGAGCTTTTACTTAAATAACAAACAAAACAAAATTGCTTATTATTCTTCTCAATTGTATAATTTCCCATCCTACTCTTTGATAATATTTGAAGTAATTTCTGAGTTTATCTGAAAAAATTAAATGGGAAAGATATGCTAAATTTTTAAAAAGAATTTAGATAAAGCAGTTCATATTGAAAAGAAATTTTTATGTGATAAAAGGTGGCATATATGAACTTAAAAGGAATTCTTAAGAATTTGTAAACCTCAGTGTGCCTTAAAATAATATTTCTTCCCTCAGTTCAAAACTACATACCTTACCCAAGTAAACAGAAAGCTTAAAACTTAGGTCACAACTCAGTGAGCACATCACCACTTCTATAGATTAACATGCCTATAATTTCATTAGAGCTATCTATTAGGTAGCAATTAATATGCAAAAAGATACTTAGGACACTTGTCTATGTTGCTGTATTTTGGATGTAGTGCTTGAGTACTGAAAGACTGGCTTCGAACCAACTTGGATTTCTTGTCTTCTTTGCCTAAAATTATAAGTAGCAACAATTTTTAATACAGAAACCCATGCATTTACTCAGTAATTAAGAACACCTTTTAATACTATATTCTGTCAACCTATGGTAACTGAAAAACCGATATAAATACCTCAATAATTAATTGAAGTCACCTATTATATACCAAAGCATAAAATAAAACCAAAAAGCACAGAAATTACACTCACTTCTAGAAATGGACTATTTTCCTATTCACCTAAGTGAAACTCTGGCCCACAAAAACCAACAGCAGCTTTGCTGGTTTTTAACCTGCTTATATGAAACCAAAGCATTCTAGAATAATTTTTTTAACAATCTTCACCTGCTGATGTACCAGAAGAGCTCCCAGAAACAGAAAGAGTCATACTTTTTGCCAACACTGATGACGTTTTATTGTCTCTACCTGAAAAAAAAAAAAAAGCCTACTATAAATTACTTGTCTCTGTTTAATAGCCTTACCTTATCTAAAGAAAGAAAGCATAACATATTACAAGTCCTGTGGTAATAATATCTAATCCAGTGCTACTAATACTTTGGAAATACCACAGACAAGTTCTTACATTACATCCTAAAATGAAACATACTAGAGTCATGTATTTTATTAATAAAGCCAAAAGTCTTCCTTCTAATATCAGGTCAATTTTTCTAAGTATCTTTAGAAGCATACAGAAAATAACAACAACAAAAAAATAGTTTTCTTGTCACTTTCTAAAGTTCTGGTATTAACTGTACAAGCAGCGTCTCCTTTCTGCTTCTTTCTCTCCTACCTATGTAAAAGTAAGAGCAATAAATGTACAAACAATATGCACACAAATAAACTTACGCTTCTTTTCAAATATTTTATCATTAACATTTGTAGATCTTCCTTCACTTTGCTGCTTCTCTTTTTCAAGTTGTTCCTAAAAAATGAATAATTTACTGAGATGTTACTCAGCTAAAAATAAATAGTAATAATAACAAAAAAACATTTGTTTTACAATTAGGCTGGACGTTTACAAAAAAGGGCATGCTTCCAACTCACCAAAATAACAGTGAATTTCTACACTTTCCTACTATCACTGCAGAGCCTAATGAATATCCAGAGAACCAATTAAACAGTACAGAGTGAAATGAGAGTACATATGCTATATCCTATATAAAAATCATGCCAAAAATGTTGATCTTAATTATGAAAAAAACTCGGAGTTAAAGTTCTTGTTTCTAACATATTACAAACATTATGCCTGGCTTTTTTTTTCTCCCCCTTTTTTTTTGAAAAGGTACAAAGGATATAGAAATTGACTGTTGCCAATGGAAAACTGTGGTGCTACATACATGGTCTGATAATAGAACATGCACAAAATACTAGATGTGTCTAAAGGACACAAAGATACAGGACTGTCTGCAATTGAGAATATTATTAATTCAAACATCAATTAAAATGTTTTTCTCAAACAGTAAGGTGTGTCATATAGGCTTAAACTTTTAAAAGACCAAAAATTAACATCTAAAGTTGATAGCCTTTATTAAAACCAAGTATTACAGTTCTTCAATTTTAGGGATTTTGGTTTTTGCCTTTCTGTAATATTAGCTAGCCTTAGAATATCTTCTGAGAGCACATCCACAGACAGAAGAGTTAACCCAGATATATCAACAATTTGAAGCCAACACTTGTCTCATGATTCTTGGTGAATAGGTATCACTCCATCTTCAAAAACCTATCTAATATATTAGTTTATTTTCTGTGCTATATTCATAATGAAAAGTGCTAAGTGAACCCAAACTGTTCTAAACTTTTCTTCCATTTCACTCTAATTACTACCCAAGCTAAAAAAAAAAAAAAAAAGAGGTAATTAATTCAGGTCAAGGTTGCTGGAATATAGTTTCTACTAAGTCATTTTCTAAAATTAAGGAATCTTCTTAATAAACTTATTAAATGATATTAAAAACTGTAGCAGTCAGATATATCTAACTGGGTCCAATAACTCCTCATCTATTCAGGACTGTGACATGCTACAGTTTTCTGTGTACACCTCTGATTCTTCAAAAGTATGCCACTCAGAATATGCTCAAAAAGACCTCTGTGATACAGAAGGAATGTCCATATCCATGTCATACATCATAAAAATACAGGCACTCGTCTGATGTCTAGCTGTAGAAACATGGTAAAAATAAATCTTCTGAAACACTACAACACAGGGCTCACTAAAGGCTATTTTGCCATAGCCCCAAATGCTTTCACTATAAAAAACAGTAATTGTATCTACCTAAAACCTGCTAAAGCTAAGATCAAGTTTTGCACTAAGATCAAGTGTACATAATAAATATGCATCCTAAGAACAAATGGTTGAACCATGGGCACAAGATAATGGGAGGTGGCAGGATGCACATGAGACAGATACCATATAATTGAGAAAATTAACTGCCCAAGAGAAAGCCTGTAGTACCTATTGATATCAAAGTGGGCCACAAACACAGGCTCTGTAACTATCCTGCAGAGGAATCAGGGAAAATTTTTGGACAGTCTTGAACCTGTACTCGTTCACTACAGAGGAGTTCTATTGCAAGAAGTCAGAGGAACTGTGCTAACAAAACCTGGCCTCTTCTAAAGCCTGTCAGCTTCCTAGCATTGCACACACTGGGCTGCAGAGGAGGCAACAGAATGGAGGACTACAGTCCTTGAAAGTCATTTAACTGAGGCTCTGTGAAGATGTAGTAGGCTATGTGGTGAAGTGCCTGCTGCAGCTTTTGCTTACAGCCATGACAGATCAGAAATGGTTACCTAAGTTGGAAAAGCACTCTGCAGACTTCTCTTCCAAATCCTAAGTATCTTGTAGCTGATTTTGTTCCATATAACCTACACTAAGGCTCCCTCCGGCAAGGCTACAGATGTCAATGACCTTTCTTGCTTTCTTTCTGGCTAACAGGAAAGCCTGTAACACACAGGCACTGACTCTTCCTTCAGTGTCCTTAGCACAAAAGAAGTTGTAACATTAACTTCTTTGCTTGTGGAGGCTGTACATGAATTCTGAGGTGTTTCATTCATTGCTGAAAAACTGCTAAGCTCCCTCAAAAGATTTCAAATGTGTATCAAAGTGCTTGGGACTTTAGAACTACAGAGGGGTTGTGTGTGAATATTTATTAAGCAATTCCAGTTTGCCTTTCTAATTGACACAGTAAAGTTTAGGTAGCAAAGAAAAGGAAGATCTTGTTATATTTTACATAGTTTATGCTATTTTGAAGGATTTAATCCTAGTGTAAAGTGTAAAATGAGATCACACACAGATTATAAACCTACCACGCTCTTCTGTAATATGCACTTCCCTTACCATAAAACTATTGCCTCAATCATATTTAGCTACAAACTATTAGAAATAAGAAAAGACAGGTTGTACTGATAAAATATACCATTTCCAAAAGGAGATGCTCTTGTCTCTCTTTTTCTTGGTCCAATAAATCATTTTCGTAAAATCTTTTCTGAAACTTCAAAATAAAATCAATAAAAATAAAAAATCACTACATGAAAATGGGAATTAGAAGTACTTGGTAAAAATGAAAACTAGTAAGTACTTACAGCATCTAAAGAGATATCCATTCTGTCCAATTCTAACACTGTCTATAAAGAAAATCAAAATATTATTTATCTTTACTCAATGGCAAGCCACACTTTTAACTCAAAAACTGTGGAGATAAGAAAGCTTAGAATAGCAGTATTCAAAATGAAACATGCCTTTTCTCCTTAAACACTTGAAGTCTAGGCTTGTATTTTTGTGCTAAAAATGCTTAAAGTCAGAAACTGTCAGAGAGTATTCTCAAAGCACTGCTAAGTCTCATAGTGAAGGACTAATAGACCACCTATATGCAACTCAAAATACACTTGAGGAGAGCTTGGAAGCATGATTGCCTGGAACATAGACCTAGGAACCAAGAATGAAAAAATGAACAAGCCAGGGAACTCTAGGCAGGTGCTCATCCAATCCCTTCTGCAGACTGGCCCTGTAATGTAGACACCTCCCTTAGCTACTTCACAGCTTCTTTGAGACTGAGCATGAACATGCCTCAAGAAATTAACCTTTTGTGAATGTTCACATTCCAAAAGTATTGTAACATCTGAAACTACTGAAAAGGCTTTCTTTTTATATTGTAAAATAAATAAATTAGCCAGATACCTCTACCTCAAAGACTCTTGATCATTTTTACTACGGTCACACTAGTCCTATCTGGAGACATATGCTATTTTCTCCACAACAGACATTGAGCCAAAATCCTCTATCTAGAAAATAACTTCAGTATAAGAAACCAAGGAAAAAACAACTCTTAAATTTGACAGAATGAAATATATTACATCATCTTTTAATTGTCCAATATTATAAAATATCTATAGGTCTTTACTCTCCTATTCCTGTATTAAGAGACTCAACAGAAAGCCTCACTTTGATCATCTTAACTTTTAATAACCCCAACACGAAATACTGCTTACTCTTTTCACAATAGTCAGGACATCTTTGTCTTTCTCTTGACACAAAAGTTTCCGTATACATAACTCCAACTGTTGAAGCAAATGTTTATCACTGGGAATCTTCAGAGTAGATTTAACTTTTGGCAACAAATAGCACAGCTTCATTCTATCAAAAAATAATAAGAATGATAATTCATCTTTTGATGCAGAATGTAATAAACATTATTGATTTTTGACTTGCATGCTGCTATTTGACTTTAAAAAAATAAATTATTTGAAGATAAAGCATGAAATTAGTAGGTGTAATTATTCGGAAGTTATTTCTGCTTATGGGTTATCTCCAGACATACTGTGACATTTTCAAAAAAAATCTCCAGAGACTGGGACCACAGACACATATTTGAAGCTCAAAAGATTTTTTTTTAAATTTTTTTTTAAACCTCAAAAGATAAGCAGACCTCTAGATTTTCAAAATGACCTACATGCCTAGCAGAAGCTGTGAGCTAAAGTGGTTATATAAAAAAGGTATGCATTCCTTTTTCTAACTTTAAAATCAAAATGCTCCACATATTAATTAAAAGTATTTAATACATTTAAGAAAAGAAAACTCTGCATTTGATCAGACTGTAACAGCATAATAGTGAATACTTTTAATCTAATAGAATTTTAAAAAATCAAGAATATGGTGATATTCTCTGTTGTTCTCAGATTCCACTCGCTTGATCAGAGACAATCCTACGTCAGAGATGACAGCACTGTGATGAACAACATTCTAAAGATTTTTCTTATATGAATTTCTCTCATGTTTTTATACTTTCAAAATATTTTAACCTTCACAACTTCCCATTATAAAGAACTACATCACTCAGCAGAAAGCTGGAATTTCATCTCCCTTATTTTTTTTCTCTCTTTTTTTTTTTCCCCCTTTTTTAACATCAAGAGGTAAGGTCTAGTTCTGACTTTTAAACTTCACTCCACAACAGTCTGTGCATTCCTTTTAAAAAAATGTTAGGGAACAGTCCAGCAAAGAATTATGCCAAAAACATAGTAAACGGATTACAAGTCAATTAAGGTTTCCATTAAATTTTAATATTGTATCAGTAGACCTTTCAAATGAAATGTGTTTAAAAAGCAATAAATTACATAAGATTATACACAAATTAAGGTGGGTTTTGTTGGTTTTTTTTAGCGTAATCACCTTAACACAAGAACATGAAACATGAATATCAATCTACATGCACAAAATGACTTTGTTTTTAGGTTTAGGAACTTGTTGACCTAAGATGTGGTAGTTATACTAAACACAAGGTCTATTTAAACACTGTTTTGCTTGGCAATAAACTGTATTTAGTGAACTTTACCGAATAGATACATGTATGTGCAAATTGTGCTTACATAAGCCTCTATGAAGCATTAGTATTAGATGCTTAGACATATTAAGGATGACAACATGATTTATACAAATCAGCAAACAAAGTTCAAAATCCCACAAAATACATGACAAAAACAAACAAACTACCAAAGTAACAACTTTTTTATTGGTAATAACTACTGAACTGCCTGGGCTGATCTGTTCAGGGAAGAAAAGATAAAGTCTCTATAAAAATAAAGTAAAAAGTACTGTATGAAAATGAGTAACATACTAAATCCCCCTATATTTTTTTCTTTTTCAATTAACTTCAACAATTAAGTAGAAAATTTACTCATAAGGAAAAACCTACGCTAACTGCTAAACTTCAACCACTGAAAGAATTGTTTGTGTTTAGCTTTACATATTATGCTGAAATTGATGGAAATTAATGGAGACTGCTAAGGTTCAGCTTGTGTCCCTAAACCCAAGAAACAGATTACTTTCTTCTCTCCTACCAGCGTTTCCTTTAGCTTCATGTTCTTTTTCACTCCCAATACCTGACAGTTTTGATCAGTCCCCAAACACTCAGACTGACCTGCTTCTGTGGTTTTTTGACATCATGCCCGTAAGTCCTCTATACCTTTAGAACTGGTCGTGCTGAAGGCACTGTACCCTCTTATTCAAGCCCCATTATTTAAACAAGACATTAAAAAAAAACAGTATTTGTTAATATATTATTTTTTTTCCCTGTACACTGCTACATACTGTTTGCACAGTACCTCACATTTGCCACTGGGTCATGTGTAAGTTCAAGCACAGGCAGAAAGAAGTATTTACAGAAGAATGACTTTGAAAAGAGTTCCATAATGAATTCACAAGTATCTAAAAAACGAAGTCTGTTCCAATAACTTTTTCCTTGGCCCAGTTCTGAAAAATAATAATCCACAAATATTAGCTGTAAAGTTTTCATTGTCAGCCTTTTAAAGGTTAGCCTTTGACTCAAAGATGATAATCACGCTTGTCATGAGGCACACCTTTTCAGCCTTAATTCTTCCCATCAGTGAAAGACTAACCCTCTGAAATCAGTGACCATTTCTGTCAGTGATCACTTTTGTCAGATATCCAACCCCTGCCTTTAATCATTCAAAAAAAAATGAAAAATATCAGGTGAACTTGTTACTGGATAGAACAAAACCTGGCATGCCATTTAGATGATGTCAGAGGTGTATTAAAATTACTCTGTAAATGTTAAATATGTTAATGAGAACAATTCAACCTTCTAACTTATCTTTAGAACACACAACATAGGCCAGAACGTCAACTTACTCACGTGACTAACTCATTCAAAAATTAATTTCTGAGATTTATTCAACATTTCTTATGTTGAAGCCTTCAGAGAATTATACTTCTCTATACTTCTGCAGCACCTACAACTAAATAATTTTGGATTCAAGAAGTAGGGTTGGAGGGGTCTTGGCATATCAGTTTCCCCCATTGCCCATCCCCAGTTCTTTTGCATAAGCTTCAGAGATATTCCTGAAGTATATATCCAAAGTATGTTTTGACTGGTGATAATGTGAGCAACTGTCTAAGTATAATCCCACCAACGATGGAAATTACACTGAATACATATATAACCATAAATAGATCTTCAGCCAATACTAACTCGCATCTTTAAGTAATCAAGGAAAAATTATCTTACGTTCAATCAGTTTCTGAATAACCTCATGCCTCTGTTCTTGTTTGCGATTATAACGTAAATAAACACAGAGAGTTCGAGCAGCTGCTTTTTGGACTGGCAGGACATTCTTGAAAGAAAGAAAAGAAATACAGTTAAACATACCTGAAGGAGTATATAACCAAAAATGTATAAAAATCAAGAAGTAGAATAAATAGCTAAAAGTTAGCCTAACTTTACAAATTCTGATATAATAGCCCCGTCCCTGTAAGTGTTCAAGGCCAGGCAGGATGGGGCTTTGAGCAAACTGATCTAGTGGGTGGCATCCCTGCGCATGGCAGGGGTGGTGGAACTACATGACCTTTAAGGTCCCTTCCAACCCAAACGGTTCTATGATTCTATGATCAATTAAGAATGTATATATCAGACTTGTAGAATGAAAAACTGATATAGCCGTACACATTTTTACTTGGTAAATCAAACCTGAAGAGGTACGATTAAAATTTTAGAATGTGTTGAAATTGCTTATGAATCCAAGCCAAAAAATAAAGTAGGCCAAAAGCTCTGAAAGATATTAAATGTTCTCAAACCCAATGATATCTGATGTTTATGAGGTTAAATTGAGGGTATTCCAAAATCTTGACTTTTCAAAGTCAATACTTGTATTCAATACTTCCACACACTTATCCTTTAATACCACACAATTGGCATTACTAAGGACTGGGCTCTTCTTTTTGAAATGTTTGAATGTTTGAAATGTGAAATGTTATCAAACTTTTCTTTTCTTGCAATATAACCCCATCATACTTCTTTCAGTTCAAGACTGACATTCAAAACCATTTCATGATTGTTCAGTTTAATTAGAAATATAGTGTTCCCCAGGGCTCAGTACTGGGCCCAGTTCTCTTCGATATTTTTATCAATTATCTGGACAAGGAGATCAAGTGCACCCTCAGTAAGTTCACAGACAACAACAAGTTGAACAGCAGTGTTGATCTGCTCACAGGTAGGAGGCTCTGCAGAGGGATCTGGGTAGGCTGGACCGATGGGCTGAGACACACTGTATGAGGTTCAGCATGGCCAAGGGCCGGGTCCTGCACTTGGGGCACAACAACCCCATGCAATGCTACAGGCTGGGGAAAGAGTGGCTGGAAACATGCCTGGCAGAAAGGGACCTGGGGATGTTGGTTGACAGCCAGCTGAAAATGAGCCAGAGCATTCAGGTGGCCAAGACAGCCAACAGCATCCTGGCTTGTACCAGGAATATCATGGCCAGCAGGAGCAGGGAGGTGATCATCCCCCTGTACTCAGCTCTGGTATGGCTGCACCTTTAGTACTGTGTTCAGTTTTGGGCCCCTCACTACAAGAAGGACATCGAGGTGCTGGAGCATGTCCAAAGAAGGGCAACAAAGCAGATGAAGGGTCTAGAGAACAAGTCTTACGAGGAACAGCTGAGGGTGCTGGGGTTGTTTAGCCTGGAGAAAAGGAGGCTCAGGGGAGACCTTATCACACTCTACAACTAACTTAAAGGAGGAAATAGCAAGGTGGGGATTGGGCTCTTCTCCCGAGGACCAAGTGGTAAGACAAGAGGAAATGGCCTTAAGTTGCACCAGAAGAGGTTAAGGTTAGATATAAGGAAAAATTTCTTCACTGAAACTATTGGAACAGGCTACCCAGGTAAGTAGTTGAACCACCATACCTGGAGGTCTTCAAAAGACGTGTAGATGTGGAGCTTAGTGATACAGCTTATTGGTGGCCTTGGCAGTGCTAGGTTAGATGCTGGTCTAGAATGATCTGAGAGATCTTTTCCAGCCTAAATGATTCTATGATAGTCCTTTAATATTTTTATTACTTTTTATAACCCAAACTTTTCTCAAGTTGAATAGATATATGGTTGGCATAACTGCCTCATTTTTAGGTGCAACTACTTGCAAAATGCTTTTTTTTTGCCTAGAAATTTGGTCCTGAAATGTTTAAACATCCATATGTTTCCATCAAGCACAATTTATCATGTACCATTTTGTCTTAATTTCATTTCCCATAAAGCACTGTCTCCCTACATTGAGAAGAAAGACCATAATTCATTACAGAAAATACCAGCCTACCAAGGAGAATGGAGGAAGAATAGGAATATTAGTCAACTCAAATACAATTCCTGTGAAGCCTGGCAACAGTCTGTGCTTTTCATGACAGAGCTGTCATGGAAAAATGTAGATTATTTGGTGTCTATTTGCAATTTTAGTTATGTCTGTTATGCAAAATCAGACTGGCGGAGGTTATGACTATGTAGAATATTAATCATACACTTTTTGATTCAAATATGACAGGCAAAAACAAAGAGATAGCAGCTTTGTTTAATGATTTTAAGGTGTATCTCAGAGGAAAGTGTTTTGATTTACCTAGAAACAAACTGGTAACAAGCACAAAGAAAGGAAAGAAGAGCTGAGGGAGTGGAACTTGATAATCTGTCAATACAAATTTTGCTCCTCCAACTGGGGGAAAAGAGTTCATGAAGCATTTTTTTTCAATCTTACAGGAAATAAAACATAGCCTGATATACTATATGCAATGAGAAATACTACTTTAAGATAAATGTTTAAATAGTGCTACATATAGCAAATATCTAGTGCTAATTGTTTTAAATACCGTAAACAAATGAAAAACAACAGGAAAGAGACGGGCTCACATTTGTCAAAATGATTGTCAACATTCTGTGAAGAAAACGGTAATAAATCTGATCACTTGATATGATATGAGGGAGACATGCATATTTTTGTAGTAACTTCTCATGAGTTCTCCACTTTAATGAAGTTGCAGCTCTCTGTTCTGCTGTTGTTAATGCAGGAATCAAGTCAGGAATAGAGAGTAACTAGAAATAAAAATATAAACATAATTTCATTCATATCTTCTACCTGTATGACATGTTAGTAGGCTTAAAAACAAAGCACAACAATGTAAGGAGAAAAAAGATTTTAAGCAGTCAATTAATTGTTCTAGGCAAACAGGATCAGCTGACCATTGCCAGGAGGTGTTAGTCTAAGTTTTTCTTAAAAAAATCTGATCAGGATTACACTACCTCTCTTACACAGTAAATTCCATGGTTAACTACTCAGAAAGCTATTCCAGTAACTAACTAAATACACCTTCAGTTCCAACCACTTCTCCTGACAATGAAAAACAATTTACTGTTCTCTTTGTAATATCCTTTTACAGGTATGAAGACAATTATGACAGTCCTCTTGGTCTTTTCTTCTTTAAACCAAATAAATCCCCTTTTCCTCCTAGACTCGTAAACTTTGCAGTTACTTTTCTCAGCTTCCTACTTCATTTTGGAAGAAATTGTACACCTTATCTCAGTAGGAGGCAAGGACTTTCTAGTAGTCAAGCTAAATTCTCTTTCACTAAGCAAAGTGAAATACACTGCCACACTTGACATGGCACTTGTTACATGTTGTATGCATTTACAGTTATAAACTTCTGATAACTTTTAAATAATAGTTTCAACTTTTGTCCATAAAATAAAAAAAATACATTCTCTATTCATTTAGCTCAAAACAGCATCTTGAAGCAGAAGATACCTTTTATGTTCCATTTTTCAGGTGAGGAGTCACTGAATAAACCATCACCCAGAGCCATATAAAATTAAATTAAATATGCAAAGTTGAGAAGTAAATTCAGATTTCCCAAGTCCTAATTCAGTGCCTTTACCTTAGGAAACAGACTTCCTCCTACCAGCAGCCATGTCTGAAAATGGCAACTGTTGGCAGTTGCAACATCAATATACCAAAAAATTAGGTATTAACAATCACTTTCAGTGTGAATCCAATTATTAAAAAGCATTGTCAGTTTTGATTCGACTTAATGACTGTTTCAAAATCTGACCTATTTCAGCAAATCTGTGGTTAATTAGATAAAGACCATTGGAAAAAAAATCATTTGTACAGTAAGTCTAATCTTTAAAATCTTTTCTTCTTTATTAAAGTTTAAAAATAAAAATAAAAAGCCAGAAGCTCTGTGTTTCTCCAGAGAAGAAGCTAATCATGAAAACCTTATTATACAATTACTGAAATAACTTTGCTACCAGCTTCATTTAAATTTAGAAAGTAGATTGGAAATCATAGGATTACCCACCTTGCTTTCTGATCCACTGTTTTCTCCTCCATTAGTCGTCATTAGTTCAAGGATTTCAGGAAGGTGACCTACTAGTGCATCTAACACCTATTTAAAGAAAGGTTGCATGAATGAGGTTTGTAAATTAACTCCAGTCAATTTTTATCTCTCACCACTATATCCCTTCTGTGTTACTGCTGTTCTGTCACACCAATGTAGAGAAAAAAAATGAGGTCCAACTTATTTGTACTGACGAAGCCTGGTCTGGGATTTAAAACTGATGTTTTAATATAGTAATATAAGTATTATAGGATTCATTTTAGGAAAACAGAATTATAGCTTTGATTTACATCAATACCACAGTCAGTGCTTTCTAAAATGTTCACAGCATACAATATTTAAAAAGGAACATTCATTTTAAGAAAGATCTGCATTTCATAGTTAAGTAACAGCCTAGACAAACATGAAGAAATGTATTTTGGATATTTTCCATCTGAATCTTAAAAGCAACTTTTCCTCATTTAACTGCCATTGATAAATTAGAACAGAATATTTAGCCTTTATTAATAGAATAACCTTACATTCAAAGGTTGCTAGATTTGAAACTAGACTAGAAAATTATATCATTAAGTATTACTTGGTACCAGTTCTGACTGTTATAGTTTATAATACTGGATATTTTTATTAGTTAGTTATAATTAGGATAATTTTTCAAAGTCACCAGCTGCTTCTGAGTCTCAACCTTCAGGCATTCGACTTGAGAAATCTTTTAAGATTGGTCAGAATTTCATAAGCTAAAAGGAGTTCTAGGAACACTTTTAATTCCCTTGAAAATGCCTAACAAAGGATATCACAAGGAGCACCTCAAAGCAAAATTATTTTTTCTATGCCATATCCAAAGATCCTATACAGAAAAAAATGGATCAAGTATTGGAATAACCGGTACAAGGGGAAACAGCAGTTTTGTCTCAAACAAAGACCTTTTTCAATCCAAAAGTTTTGCTACAGTATCTGTTATACATACCTAAGTGACTCACGCTTTACATAGGTTGAAACTAAGGCACACTAAACTAAACCATCTCAAGAACACCCAGAAATTCTGTACCAGAGCTTGGACTAAAAACTTTTCTACACGTGTTGATCTTTGAACCATAGACAACTTCATCTCCTCTTCAATGGGAGAAACGTAAATAAAAGAAAGCAAAAACCTGGAATGCTATCAATAAATATTTTAACACAGTAGCAAAACCATATATTTCCACAGAACTTGTAAGGTAATAAACAATAAAACAATCAATAAAATATTTAGAATGAATATTTTTTAAAGGTACTGAATTCAGCGTGGGTTAACTGAATTCAAACACCTTCCTATATTCCTCCTTTTTATTCACAGAAGGCTTGCATCTTTATGAAGTGTCTGTGAAACAGAAGTAACAGCTACAGATTATTTCAAGCAGTTACTGTCTTACTGCAGAGTTATTAAACATCAAGATAATGTGCCTCAATGTAACAAGCAAAATAAAGTTCCAATAAAAGTATATTACCTCCAGTGACTCATCTTGTAATAGCGTAACCAGTTCTTTATGAATTGTATACACACCAGAATTTAAAAGCTTAGCAACCTCAAAAAAACAAACAAACAAAAAACAGTGAGATAGCAAGATAAACCATACTTTAATTCCATGGCACTGCAGGAATTACGCTGCATGTGCTTACTTTTCAACAACCATGAGGGGTTGCAAAACAATTTTTTAATATCAGCCTTCTAAAGTTATATACTTTCCTGTTGATCACATTAAAAATATGCTTATATAAAGAATATGAAACAAGAAACATATCTATTACCTAACCATGAAACATGCTTTTAGAATAAACTCTATTTCACATTTTCCAAAAAAATTTAGGGCTGCATTGCAAGGTTATAAAAAAAAAATCATTCTGGAATATTCAAATATCAAACTTCGTGATCCATGTAAGTGTAAACAGTCAGCTATATAATTTACAAAAGACAAAATATAAAAATTGGCTTAGGCTGTTCTGCATTTCAAGGTTCCCCAACATAAGAAGTTTTCACTCCTTCATTATTTGTTTTGTTTTTTCCTGTGATTCCTTTGATAAGCCACATATAGATTCCTAAAAAAACACAAAAAGTCCATCTCCAAACTGTTAAAAAAGTCTTATAGCAAATATGATAAAAATCTGAGGAATGAGATTTTTGCCATACGGAATATTTAGACAATGATTTTTAATGGCTTTCTTTGTTTATATAAACCAAGTGAAGATAAGAGGTTACTTCCAATCAAGATTAAGCTTTAAGGAAGTGGTTACTGGAGGTTACTGAAATATATATACATATATCCAGCTACCAGTGAATGCCATAAAATACTTACATCTGCCTGTCATGTGGTTGCTTAGCTATGGTTTTAAAAATATATCAACCAGCACTAAATGTACATTCAGACTAAGGTATAACTTTACAGATTTTTCTTAATGAGCTAAAATACTTTACATATGTTCAGACAGAACCTTAAAAGTGTTATATATCTGACCTAAAACATGCAGAATGGTATGCTAACCTAATAATTTCAACAATTAACTGGATTATAATTCATTAAGGCAAGACATCAACAGGCATGGAGAGGTGGAAATCAATCCATCTTCCTTAAGATGGTGGAAATAAAGCCACCTTATCTTCATAGAATCTATGGTTCTATGATTCATTTATTTCCCTACTAGTGATTTAAATGCTTTCAGCAAGCTGCTTAGCTTATCATTTTCCCCAGCTACATAATGGCGTAAAAGGCTAGTTTGAGGATTTAAATACAAAGATTCTATGTAAAGCACTATGAAAACCTTGAATATTTCCAATATGGATTACTACAATCAGGAGAGAGTGCACATTCGTTTCTGGAATTCACTCCATATAGCTAATAGTATTTATGCAGTTCAAGAATTTTTTGAACTTTTATGAAAATAATGTACTGGAACTTTTGTAAACTGAGTGGCATAATAAGAATACATCGGCTTTTAGATCTGCATAAGTTTCCAAGTAGTTTCACATGAAATTTGAGCATTCAACCTAGTCTTGATATATATAAATATTCTACACAGAATGGCAGCATAGTAGCACACTGTACAGTTCTAAAGAAGTTTTTGAGGACCAAAGTGGCAAGCTCCTTTCTCCTGTGCCTCTCACAATAGCATTCAAAACTTTCAAATATTCCAATTACTGCAATTGCTTATGTTTGCGGTACTAGACCAGCTTTTTCCAGCTTTTGATTCTTAAAAGCTCACCTCACAATAAACCATTGTAGTCTAATGTCACACAACTTAAATACACTAATATGTATACAGGCTATAATTATGTTTTGTAAGGGACTGAACACCTTTGACAAACTGATTTTAACAAGTTTTTTCGAATCTTTTTCTTTGGGTTGAACAGTCATAAATGTAACTTTAAAGAACAAAATATAAACCAAAAACATGTAAGTACTAACAAAGAAGTTTTGTAGACTTACTTCATAGAAGCTTATGGCCATAGTATATCTGACAGGAACTTCAGGGTCATGACAAAGGCAGAAGAATATAGAATATAGTTCTAAATGAAAGTTCTTTGGATCCACAAAAACTATCATGGCCTACGGAAAAATAAAGTCTCTAATTAACTGTATTGCTAAAGGGCCACACTATCAGAGAAGAAAACACTGAATTACAACCAGCAAGACACTTGGAGAAAACAGGTTGATTTTAAAGACAAAGTGTGGCATTCTTGATGGTTGTGTCAAAACACAGGCAACAGACAAGTTAAAGACTTAAGAACTAACTGGATTTACAGATCTTCCAGATGTGCTGGAGGCTTTTTTCTGAAGACAGAGATTAAAAACACAAGGTATAAAACCTCAGTTTTATACATCATGTTAATGTTTTGATAATCTAGTTAAAGCTGCAATTGGAGACCTCAGAACATTTTAACGAGAGAAAAAACAAGCATCTGAATTTCAGCGTAATTGTGTGTGTACATACCTTGCTTTTGCTCAAATAAACCAACAGATTTCTACCTACATACTTGGTGCTTGTCTATAAAAAGTAGAATAAAAATAACTGTCTACAGGCTCTTGGTGCTATCTTATTTTCTTTATAAATGCAGAATGTCAAAATACAAAATAGATTTAGAAAATCATGAGTGGTAAATTTAAATACCTCTTACAAACTAGAAAATCCTTTTTGTATTCAGGCAGGAAAATATCTAAAATATGAATCTAAACATTCAGACTTAATCTTCAAGTCCCTGCAATGTCATGACACACAAAAAAACTAGCCTTGGATGGTTTGAAATTAGCTACTCTGTTTCACAGTCATCTTTTCAAGGCCTTTGTACTAACAGTTTGGAGAAAACTTACAGGAAGAATGAGACCAGCAATCTCTTGGAACAGCACTCTCTCAGACAAAATTTTCTGATGGTTTACTAAGAATCTGCAAAGAGGAATCTTTCCTGGTAACTCTTTTGAACAACCTCTACTTTAAGCCGTAATCTTGAACTTTCCAGGGGAGAGCTGGAATCCGGCTAAAATGCGTAACTGTTGGCAATAACTTCTCTATCCTTCTCATGGTTCTATATAGTGAACAATATACGACACAACTTAGTTAACTTCAAATTAATGTTACTTACTGGAAAATTGTAAGCACAGTTCTTCCTCACTGAAATATATTTCTTTTCCTGTTCCAGAGTTTGAAGTTGTAGTTGATTATCATTGTGTCCATTTTCCTGCTGCAAACCCAGTGTGGAAAGCTTCTTATAAAATTCCAAAAACCGTAAGTGCTGCTCAGGAGTAAAGATGCCTCAAAAATAAATAAATAATAAATAAAAATTAAAGAAGCTTACTTTTCTCATTACAAATGCTATTAATAATGTCCAAAACTCATTTACAAATCTTTCAAATATGCCAAGTTTTAATCTACCTTCCCCCCTTCAGCCTAGTGCAGTATCATCATTATGAATTACACAGATAAAGTGATTACAGAAAAATGACACCTAGCTATGAGTGAATCTTAATTTCTGTCTATATAATTTTTGAAATAGTCAGGTTTTTAAAAGCAGGACTGTGTATATACTTGTTTGTTCCATTAATATTGGTTTCATTTTTATTAAATATTTAGATCTTTATGGAACTCAATAACATGAACACTCCTTGCCTCCAGAAAGTAGAAAAATTGGGCCACCTTGCAACAGATAGTAAAGAGGTATAAGAGCAAAATTAGAAAACAAAACAAGATGGAATGCAACTAGCAAGATGACTTCAAAAATTAAGAGGTCATTTCATAAGTACACATTTCTAAGGGAGCCATCAAGGAAGGGCTGAGTTTTCTAATCAAGGGAGACAGGAAAGCTATCGGTGATTGATACCAAGAGGGTGAAATGCTTAACGCTTTTATTTTCTTTTTCAAACTTCACTAGTATAATCAGGCTCAGTACAATTAATGACTGACAAAGGTGCCAGCTTCAAGTACAAAAGAAAAAGGTCAGTGAATACTTAAACCATGACAGAAGTTTTCAAAAAGTGCAAGGTCAGATGTCCTTCAGTCCACTATGCAAGAATATTAGAATTACTAGCTGCTGAAATCTTACATAAGTGGTGTCAGACTGGAAAAGGGCTGAAGTGGTACTGATATCTAACAGTCAGAGGGGGAAGAACAAGCCATATAATTATAGATCACTCAGATTAACTTCATGTTTTTGAAAAATTGAAAAAAAAAATCACAAAATCTACTTGTAAACACTGAAAAGGAATCAAGAAAATGAGCAACAGCCACCAGGGCAAAGGAAAGCTTATCAAACTGATTCCGTTTCCATGTAATACTGGATAAAACCTGTGAATACAAAAAATACAGTAAAGGGCACGTGTGTTGACAGTTTCATAAGTAAGGGATGGGGAAATAGAGATGAAGATCAATAAAGTGGCTTCAAAACTGCATGAAAAAGCAGTTAAGAGAAAGTTACCAAATGGTTTGCTCTCAAAACAGACAAATGTATGAAGAAAGGCCTATCCTTGTTCTGTTACTACCCAATATTTTCACTTTTTCGGATGTTGCGTTACAGAATATGCTTATTAAATATTCTGACAACATCAACCTAGAAGGGAGACTGTTATTCCTTCAGAAGATAGCCTTAGAGTTTAAAATGATCTTCAGAAACTGGACATACGGTATTAAAACTTTAGGCTGTTATTCCATTAGGACAGCGGTAAGGTATCATGCTTAGCCAGATATGTTAAGAAAGAGAAAGAGTAACCAGATGACAGTTTTATAAAAATAAAAATAATAAAAAAAAGAGAAAAACAAAATTTTGAGCTGCTTCTGCTCATAGGCTGCACTTGAACAAATAGTGTCTAACTATTGAAAACTATTGAAAAAAAACAAAACAGGCTATTTTTCACAGTTAAAAATGTAAAAAGCAATTTAGCTTGCAAGACGCATGAAATAGGCCTTCCACTTTGTTCTGCTCTACTAGGGCATAACACTTCGAGAAAAATGGGAACCAGTCAGATGGTATTCAGAGGTGAAAAGAGATCACAATTAAAGTCAGTCAACCTTAAGAAGATGGGGAAGACATGATAAAAACAGGATGGACTCTTCTAGCTCTTCATTTCTGTAAACAACACCTAGGCCCTGTGGAATAGCCCTTTCAAGTTATTTGCAGTGAAGCAACTGTCACTTTGATAGTGTCTAACCTGATCATAAAGAATCATTTTAAAGATCTGTAAGAAATATCAAAGGGCTTAAGAATCTAGGGGAAAATTCTCTGTCATTTAAAACTGTGTTCTACCCCTTCCCAGGTAAGCTCTGTGTGAAGAGTCAAAGGTGGGCAGAATGATCAAAGAAAGATCTGCTGAGCTCAAGTGCTAAGGTACAGAAAACAGGAATTATGGGTACAGATTTGGCTTCAGCTGCAGCTGGGAATCCATATGGTATTAGATCTCCTTTCTCCCTTGAAGCTCCTTATGGGCTATGCAGAAAAGTGAACGTACAAAGTTAGCATCATACTGTGCTCTCAAAGGTTTCTAGTTTCAAACATTCAGTCACTCAACTCAGACGTTCCAGAATATCCAACAAAGTATCAAAAAATAATAAAATAATAAAATGAGTCAAATCAATAAATAAAAGCCATTATGTTTCCACTTCTGTCCCTGTCTAAACATAAAAGAACGATAACCAAATGGACACCTTAAGAGAAATTTCACAAAACCCAATATTTATGTAATAGATTATTTCAGACTTTTCATGCCATATTTGCTATTATTTCACTTCATGTATTCAAATCTGGATATTTTCTAAGTGCTTCAAATTTTCTGACCTTCCCTTAATCTTAAAAAAGATTATTTTTAAAGAACATTAAATCGTACCATATAATCCATTGCACAGTTTCCCTAAATGGAAAGACAAAGAAACTAGGATAGATTCATCTGCTTTGAAGGACTTTTCACAGAATGATTTCACTAAGGGAAGCACAGTTTGACTCCTATCATCTGTAAAACAAAAGACATTTTTAAAGTTAGCCATTTGTTATCAAACATCTAAAAAGACCACATAGAGTGGACTTCTAAAAGAAGTTATGAAAAATGTAATTTAACATGCTTAGGGGTCTTTTTGGCAGTCACTTACTGAGGCAGAAAATAGGAGGTAAAAGAGAGTGATGAGCACTACCATAACACAAGTCCTGATTTTTAATACCTTACCTGTTTTCTGTCTTTGTGCATTTACAGGGAAAGGGCACTCACCACTAACTGACGGGACAGAGAATAAATGAACAGCTACTAACTTCTTTGTTCACCAGCATACAGGGAGATAAAGAATACAGCAGTATTCCAACAATAAAAATTCCTACAGTAGTAGAAATACAGGGACATCTAGATCAAACAGGACCATGATGGTAAAAAGAAAAGTCTGGATCTGCTGGAAGTTAATTTTTTCAACCTAGTGAGAAGAAGACGTTGCAAGGCTTTTGGTAAACAATACATTCACAAAGAAACGAAATAATTAAGGGGAAAGAAACGAAATCATTTAGAAATTGAAGTAAAATCCAGCAAATAGTGTCAAGCACCCTGCTTCCCCATAAAACAAAGGAGCAAATGTTCAAAGAAGTTGATCCATTTCAACTTCTTTTAAATAAAGCCATTGTATTTTAAAATATTCAAATTTTAAAAGGATGAGGATTTTTTTTAATGGTAACTTAATTCTCAAATTCAGCAAATTCATACAAATGAACAACATTTTTAGGTTGACCTGAAAAAATATTTTTTTATTGTGGGAAAGAAACCCTAGGATATAATTTTGGGTGATCTACCTTCAAAATGTTTGTTTTGTAGTTCAGCCATGAAACCAAAAATTATTCAAACCAAACTTCTACAGACACACTCCTTGCAAAACCATTAATAATCCCTGATTGCTTTCTCTAAGTTTTTTGGGTTTTGATAATTCTTTTTGATAGCTAAAAGCAGTAGTTAAAAGCAATTGGGAAGGCGGGGAAAAGAAAGGGAGGAAAAAAAGAGAAGCAGAAACTTGATAGCATCAATGTAATGGCTCAAGAATTTGAAAATTAACCTACTAGTATACTTGCTAATAAAAGCACTCATTGCTAAAAAGTTCACCAATTGTATTTTCCCTAAAAATCTTATTTCTCTATGTATGTCTCCATATGGCTTATACGTAGTCATGTATTTCAGTAATTCATCACCAAGTTCCTGTAAAGTAAATATTTGCTCCTCACTCATGTATCAGGAGGGAGTAGTATAGTCAGTAAGACGGGAGTGGGAAATGTGCAAAATACAGAGTTGCTAATGAAGATAAACAACTGAAGAGGTTGGAAAAAGACCGTATAAAGAGCAAAGTGGCAAGCTATGAGCAGCAGTCAACAATCCCTAACAGAGCTTATAATAGAAAACTTTTTACACATACATTATCAAGGAACTTTTGTGAATTTCACTTCTTTGTACTGCCTCAGTTGTACACAAACAGTGCAGAACACAACTGATATAGAGCCAAAGCTGCCTGCTATTGTCTACCTACATACCACTGAAAAATTTGGGACAGGAATGGTGATTGTAGGACAGTGCACTGCAGTTATCCAGAATGTTCCCCTACATGGGAGCAGTTACAGTAGCTCTCCTTAAAGTTTGCTCCAATCACTGTTGAACTGAACCTGCGATGGGAACTTGAGCGCCATGAATGTCGGCATCCCACTACCACTAAGCCAACCACATACATAAACCACATACAACAGAGAATTTCTTCTTCCTCCCATGAAGATGCAGACACTCACCCCTACACCTGGACAAGCATGAAATATTCATGCTGTTTACAGGAACAATATAGAGTTCTGGGAAAATTGCAAGAATTTACATTTTCCATTATAAATAAATTGAAAAGCTTTATATAGTACACACACTTTCTCATTGCAATGAAGAAAACTTTCAGTGCTTTTTATGCACAAATTTACAAGGATTAAAATGGCAATTGCTGATGCTTAGTGCCTCTAAAACAGATCAGTTGTGCACACTGCAGTTTATGGGACATGAAGAGTTTTTCTTCTGTTCCAAAACATGTAAGTGCATTTGATATACAACACTCAGTGTTGAAAATTGAAACATTTACTGATACACACATAGATATCGTGTCATTGCCCCAGCCTGGTTTCTTCAGCTCAGAAGCAGGCTCCAGTCTGCCTAGGACTACCTTTACTTAGATTAAGAGGCAAAAAAAGTTAATAGCAAAAAAAAGACAGGCATCTGCATATGTTTAACTAACATTTTTGTATTATGCATATTAATAGTAGTAAGTAAATATTAACAACCCAATATTCCTATCCTTATACAGTAATTTTACTCATTCAATTTAGTTTCATTATACAGATGCTTAGAATAAGAAAGTAACTTACTTTGTGAACAACTGGCTTAACTTTCTTAAAATAAATTCATGCATAAAGCATTGCAGGACATGAAATACATACAGGATAAATGAAAAAATAAAAGATTGCAGAGAAAACATAGATTTAATTACATTTATAAGATGCATTAAGAACTGGGCTACCAAACCTAAATTAAGTCCTTACCTGCATCAAACATATCAAGCAGATTCACTAATGTCTCAAAAGCTGCAAGGCGTACACTGCTGCCCTCATCTCTTGCCAGCTCTACCAATTCAGGAAGCACTACAGTTTTGGTTAGTTCTGTCCTGCAAATTGAGGCAAGCATTTAAAGAGAAAACACTATGAAACAATGTTGCCATAGCAAAAAATCATAATAATAATTATTTCCTGAAATACCAATTTAGACATTTATTGGGTGGCCAAGAAGGAAAAAATGACTAAGTTGTAAGAAAATGAAAATCAAATAACAATCTGCAATCAATCTCAGGACTTTATTCTTCATCAGCCATGGAAATAAAAAAGTTTAAAATGTGAAACTTCATTTACATAAAATCATTCAAATGAACTCAAAATAAATCAGACAAAATGCAATCTGAAAAAGCTCAGAGGAGCCCAGCTATTTCACTAGGCCACTAAGAAAACTGTTCTGATCAAATATTCAGAAAATACAAACTGCTTAATGCAATGGAAGAGTATGTTCCAAAGCCAAAATGATTAAATATGGGTCATAGAAATCATAAAATATCTGGAGTCGGATTGAAGTATCCAGAAATACTATGCTTCAAAGACAAGCCTTCTTTACAAAGGGTACGCAACTACTGCTCAGAGAACACACATTTTCCTGACTAGTCCAAACACGAGCTTTTAGGCTTGTTTTAAAGTAGCAATGAAAAGGTTCTGCTCGCCTGTTTTTGCCTTGATAATGACTATCATTGTCTGCGTGTGTGATGGTCCTGACAACTTCAATCTCGACACTGGCAGCAAACTGCTATACTAGGGACTGAATTAGAAATCAGAGTTTCATCAGAGAGGTGACTAAGAAGGAATGAAAAACTCTTGACACAGAATCATTTGCGCAGTAAAGTGACTGCAAAGTAAGATGAAAAAAGATTCATCTCCTGGAGCAGGAGCACAGCTTCTGTAAAAGCTACCAACCAGCATAACTTTCCAATGTCCCAGTGAATAGCTAATTCTTAATTGCTTGATTGACCCTGTCATGCTCTTTTTTTTTTTCTTTTTAATAGAAGTCAAGATAATTTGTATGCATACAAGTGAAGAAGCTCACTTTGTTCTGCTCTCATGTACAAGCTCTTGGTCTGAACATCAATTAGTGAAAGCTGTTGTAAGCAGCACATCTCAAGAATGGGAGCTCAGCAATTTAAAACAGCCAGGGATCTGGCCCTCCATGTTTATACTGGGCAAAATACAAAACTGCAGGGAAATGCTGATAAAATTATACTACATGAGCATTAACTGAGATGATAAAATCAAAACTACATTTGATACTTCATGCAAATGTATACAAAGAATTTATATTCTAACACTTCATTCACAGTTTTTAATGCAAAACTAATCACAACCTCTAGGATGACAGACTTTTACAGAAATATAAATGCCCAAAACATCCTTACAATTAGACTAAACAAGTAACAACTATCCCTTTTGTAAGTCAATATGAACAGTAACACTTGCAAATTTTATAAATAACCAGCATCAGTGATTTGCACCTTGCAAAGTTTATTATTGTTACTAGTAAATCAAGCTGTAGCTTAAAAGTATTCTTCCAAACAGATGATTAATCATTTATTTAATATTATGAGAAAATCACAATACCATTAGATAACATCACTAAATAGTAACAACAGATCTTGGAACTACTGTAGCATTATGCTTTCATCATTTACATGAAGATGTGCTTATTTCTGTTAATTTAATTGTCTTTATTTTCCTATTACCTATTCATCCCCAACACAGAACACAGCAACAGCTTACACCTTGAAAATACCGACAGTTTGCCACTTCTATGAACTAAAGCATCTAAATCACTGGGGAGGGACCAGGCAGAAAACTCGGACAGAAAGCAGTGCGTATGGGTATATAAATGCTAAAAATACAAGCTGGGGAGAAAAGAATTAAAGAAAATGATACAAAATGGACCACTAATTGATAACTATGTATTTAGCTCTATTAAACTACCGTACTAATGCTGGGTAAATTGACTGTAATACTGCCATTTGCCACTGAGTAATACCTACCTCATTTTTAGACTTTCATCTCCCAGGCATAATACATCCAATTTAGTTAATTTTATAGACACTCACCAGAATGAGGAAAATGGTATTTCCTTTCCAAAATGGTCATTTATTAGTATAAGGTATTGCCCCCTTGTTACACATGAAAATAATTTTATTGTTTCTTCTTTCATACCAAGCATACCTTGAAATTAAAAAGCATTTGGAGGGGGAGTACAGAAAACAACATAAATGCACACATTTCAAGTGTATTTCAACACCTGCCTGTCCATATATACCTGTCTTATATGTGAAACAAAACTACTGAAAGCAAATTCACAGATTCACACAAGTGTTTTCTAAAAGCTGCTACACAAAACCACTTTATTCTTCTCAATAGACTGAGTTACAGGGCAAGGGAATCTATGCAGCTGTACATTTTTTCAAATATATAAAAGGTTTCCAGGTTTATATGAAACCAATATTCCGTGACTATACCCATATACTAGATAAGAGTTATTTTACTCAGAATAACATATAGATTATTTCTAAAAAATTATTTTGCTGTATTACGTGTAAATCATTTTCAAAGACAGATTCATATGATTGCTTCTCAGCTCTTGATTATAAAAGAGATTAACTGAAAAGGTTAGAGAAATCTATGGAAATGCAGATTGTATCTCATATGAAAACAAGAAAATCTCATAGTATTGAACAAAAACAAACAAGAAAGAAGGAAGGAAGATGATTGAAAAACACAAGAACATACAGTGTAGAAAGAGCCAGAGGAGAGAAGTAAAGGACTATATTCCAAGTGAAGACTGAAATCAGGAAGCAAAAATTTTAAAAAAAAATGTTCTGCAGACATGTTTTGTGGCTTTCCATTTTGGTTGCATCTAAAGACTTCAAACTAACATGACGGGTTAGAACCACCCCTCCCTTTAAAGGAGTTTTTAAGTGGTCAGTCCCTGAAGAAAAACAGAACCCTCTCTTTCACTCATCTTTAATCTCCCACTAAACAGAATTCAATTTTAAGATACTTAAAGATACATGAGATACGTGAGAGCAATAAAAATAAATACATTTTCAAATTATTCAGTCAGTTTAGTAAAGTGTATATTATTTTTTCAGTTCTATAAGTACCAACAATATCAACAAATACTATCTTTGTTTTCTGCAATCAGGTTCTTTTAAATAAAAAACTGTTCAATATGAAAAATGTTAAAACGATTTACCATGCTAAGCTCCCTTTTGTTATAACAGAAAATAAATACAAAAACAAGTGAATACTTTACTTAGTTATGAATAACAATGAATAATATTATGTTTTCAACATTATTCACATCCTTTGAATTTTCTACTGCAAGGACCTTGCAGTAGAGCCATCTAAAGCACAAATATAAAATTATTTTGTATGCAATATGGGCAAGTTTATCTGGGAATCTAGAAATTACTGTTCAGAATGACATTACCAAAACAATGTGAAATTAAGTATGTTACAGCAATGCTTAGTTCTTGCTGTGAATATTATTTCCCCTCTATCTGAGTAGGCTAAAAAACAGCATGAACATGCGTTTCTTCAGTATTCCCTGACTCACAGGTTAACAACATTGTTTGCAGGAATTTCTGGGTCTTTTTGTTTGTTTTAAAAACTCGGAATCTAAATAACAACCTAACTCTTCATTAAAAAAAAATATCTACCACAGGCACAGGCATAACTTCCACAAACATCAGTACTAACAAACTGAAGTGCATTTTTACAGTATCTTTCAAATTATGTTTCAGCCTCATCCCTGAATCTGCTCATAAATTCACAATTTTAAAGGCCAGAGGGACTATTAAGATTTAACCTATCCACCTGGGTAACAGCACAGGGAATATCACTTGATTATTTCTTCAAGTCTGTAAGACGAGGTATTGCTTTATTTATTTATTTATTTGTTTTTATTTCCTGGCGCTGGAACAGGTGGACAGACCAAGAATTTTAAAATAGCTGTTCACTTAGGGCCTACCCCTGAATGTGTGGTTAATATGTTCTGTGCTATGTTAAAATAAATCTTCATGAACTGTTTCTATTACTATATGTGCATCATGAAGGTCTTCAGAATTAGAGTCGACAACGAACTGAAATTTGCTTGCAAAACACACATTCTTTTGCAAAAAATGGCATAATAATAATAAGAAACAATACTTGCCATAGTCCTCATATTTTTAAATACACCTAGTGTCATCAACATAAAATTGAAATGATCTCAAGAAGCTATTGATAAACTCATTATTTACAAAAAAAAAAAATGTTTTTATGGTTCAGCAATTCTACTATCATAAAGAAGTAAAAAACTGAAAATGGAAAACAGCCAACTGTAATTCCTAAGAACAAACCCGCACACTCCAAATTCATTATTAAGTATGCAAAAATTAAGTTAGAAATTTTAAAAGGGTTAAAAAAAATCTCTTTTTAGGTTACCATTAAACATTTCATAGGAAGATTTTGCATTTAAAAGCAGTTATGCAAATTATACTCACCCTATTCCTTGAGCTATATGCTCCAGCTGCCGACACATGCAAGTTCTTACTTCATACTCTACATCCTGGCACAGTGATTTTACCAATGGAAGAATCTCTCTTTTAATACTAAAAACATGAACATTTTTTATTAATATATAAAACAATAATATATAAAATCCACTTTATAGTACTCAAATTATATCCCTATATGACTTGTAAGATCAATTTTTTTTAACTAACTTATTAAACGTGGTAAATGACTTTTCTGAAAACTTGAAATTATAAACTATACGTTATTAAGAAATAGAAAAAGGATTATTTATAGTCATTATTATTTCCTCATATTTCACCTATTATGTTTTTTAAACTAACAAAATAGCAGGTAGGCTTAGAGATGCTGTCCTCATTTCATAACTATTTTCAGTACAATTTTTGAACAAACGCTGTAAGAATACAATATAAATGGAAGTGCAAATCCCAATTAATCTTGTCTTTACTTTGAAAACAGAAAAGATAGGAATCCTAATAAAAGTTTTTTGTTGTTTTTTTTTTTGAGTCAGAAATCATCATGGAATAAGACAGCTCTACTGATTCAGATGTGGATTAATCTTTTCCTGTGTATACCAAAGATGCTCCAAATCAGCACTTGACTGATCTCCAAATCAGCACTTACACACTGCTGTAGGTCAGTCTTCTGTTGCCTTTTGAAACTTTGCCACAAAACTTAGTCAGCATTTTCCTGAAGATAAACCTAATTCTTATAGCTTGTGAAGATTTCATAGGACCTGAAGCCCAGCCTGGTACATATGCCAAGTAGAATCTTAGCTCCCATGGTGAAAAACAGTGTCTTTTTTTTTCTTTTTTTCTCTATTTTCACATTAAACAGTCCAAATTGCAGAACCTATTGAACATTTATCTAATTGTGAACTGAAACTGTGATCCATATACTACCATAATCTCAGAAGCCATTAGGCTATTGTAGGATTATAAAATACAGAGAAAAGTTAAATTTAAGCTTCACTACAGCTAGGTGAAGGCAGTAATTTCTTCCACATCTTTCAGCCTTGAGGGTGAGATGAACGAAGGATTTCAACTAACGCACTCTTTGGCCTTCTGTCAAGAGGTTGGCATACTACTGTCTACATGTTACAGAATTCAACAGACCAAAAAACATCCACACATAGGAAAAAAAAGAAAACACAATGACTGAGGTAGTGACTAGTAATGCTGTGGGATGAAAATTAGCCTGTGTATTTTTGCCATCTTGTGTATTTGTGTGGCATTTAATACAATGAGATATCACTCCTTATCGAAGCTTTGGGGCCTACTGAAATAAAAACAATAGAATGCATTAGGAGAGACAGCCCACTTGGCAGTCTCTAATACCTCAGCTTTGATATGCACGCATAACCAAAGAGATATTTAAGAAGAATGTAGAACAAGAATTTAAGATCAAAAGCTCCAGCACTGCAATGCCTTTAAGCAAGTAGATGCGAGTATTCATACTAAATCAATGGCAGATACAAAACAACTATTTTGAATTCTCTTTAAGTAAAAACACATACTACAACTTGGCAGATTCGGCCTTTGTGTTTCCTTTCATTGCCCAAGATGCTGTCTTGAGTATTCATAAAGTGTCTCTATCCAAATCTTTACATTGTTTTAAAATTCAAAAGAAAGAATATGAAGACAGCCAAGCAAATTTTTAAGTCACTTTGCACAGCCTCCGTTTATCACAGTGAAAAATAATTTACTTCTTATAACAAAATTTGTCTAGAAGTTTCAAAGATTATACATAGTCTTGGGAGCTTGGCACTTCAGATTCCTCTAAAGTAGGGAGTACTTCCAGAAAAAGACTTGGTTTTAGCTAGCTGTTGGAACAGAGGGTAGACAAAGTAATGCTCTATTCCACAGTTGTGACTTTGTCCAAAATCTATAGCATAACCTGGAAGTCATGTGAAATATGAAACATGAAAGAAAGGTTTTTAATTATAGTGCATATTTTATGAGGAAAAACAGTGCCATTCTGAAGAATAATATGAAGTTATGTTTATATATTGACTTCTCCTGAGGCCAAACACATCTCCTTAGCCAATACCAAAATCCATCCTGTAAGGGGAATGATAGGGTGTTTTGTATCTTACTTGGCCTGTCACATTCTAAACCCATGGATCAAGGTCTCTTTTCAGCTCTCTAAACTGTACCCAGAGAACTCTACCACAGGATCAACACGTCCCAGAAAATTTTCAGAAAATTTTCAACCAGTTTCTTAACATGTAGCTTCTATACAGAAATGGTGCTACTACATTCACTGAAATGAGGGGTTTCATATTCCTAACAGCACGGAATCGTACCCAAAAAATAGCATTACTTGAACTCATTATGGCTAACATTATTTTAACTTCCCATAAGATTGCTTGTAATCTGGAAAGCCGCTTCTTTTTCACAAGAAAGTAACATCAAATAAATAAGAGAAATTGTTATTCTGCTAGAGTCCTACAACTTTTGTAGAAAAAAAGTTTTGAAGTCTTTGGTAACATTCTCAAAAAAATTTACTTTACCATGCTCATCAACTTTTTCATGTCTGATATGTGTAATCGACATAGCAAATGAAGGTATAGATAGCTTCATTTTAGTTGCCTCTAGTTCTTTTTTATTGAAGAAAAAAATCATATTTTAAATAAATTTATTCCTAAACATCTTGTCATACAGTCCTGTTGTTCATGTTTTCTATTATGCTGAATTTTTGCATTTTGTGGTGGATAAAAGTCACTATCAGAGTGAACTTCCTGAGCTAGACATGGCTGCTGTGAATTCAGTAACCCTCAGTGGATTTCTTTTGTAACAGCAAAAAAAAAAAAAAAAAAAAAAATATGACCACAAATGTCCAATTGCCTGGACTGGAAACGCTTTAGGTGAAAAGGTGCTACTATCATAAGACCGGATAAACTCCAAAGAATGCACTGTACCAACTGTTTGGGGCAAATAAGGTATTCAGATTTACTTTTCCTGTTGTGAACCAGTCCAAACCCACAGACACTGCATCTAATAGCTGGATAATATCAGGGAACAACAATAGCTTCTAATGCATCTCCACATAGCTATATGTAGAAAAAAAAAATAAATAGTGTCTACATGTGAAACTTGGTTAGATAAAAAATTAGGAACAAGAGTTCTTAAGGGTTTGTATTTATGACAAGAAAATCTAAGATGATGGAGTTGTGTTTTGTCTCTATGTTGCAGAGACATCCATTCCTAGAAAGAAAAACAATATGCAAGAATGATGTGAAAATGGCATCCATTTGAACCTGTGGAAGACCATACAATCTGAAGTTATAACATGATGGACATCAGCAAGTGTGAATATTCTAGTTACACAGCAAACATCTTTTATTATAATTTACTACCCTGATAAAGGGGTCTATAAGAGGAAAGCATTTAAGTTTTGCAATGAAGTCTATTCCTGTGCTAAATTTTGTCTCTGAAAAAGAAATACTGATATACACCATGGAAAGAAAATATAGGGACAGTCTACTCACATATGAGCTTCAAATTTGTAAGCTAATTTTCCCATGATTTTACAACTAACCAAGCGGGACTGAAGTGTTTGAGAAATCTGTGCCTTGGAAACCAGTGGATTCAGTATCTATATGAAGGAAAAGAGAATAAATGTCAGCAGTAAATAATGTATTCCCCTTCTTAAAAAAAAAAAATCCAGTAAAACATATAACCCAAATGTCATCTAACCCGTTCATGGAATTAAATAGTACTAACAATAGTAATGCATATGTACATTAATAGCCTACTGGAAACCTGCATTTAATATTCAGTGCTAATTATAGTGTATTGAACCAATATCTTGGCCCAAATAGCAGTTTGTGATTCACATCACAGCCAGTTTTACATCTGTCTGCTTGTGTCTTTATTTTGAGACTAAGTTGTATATGAATATTTATAGCTATTAGCTGGTAATTTTGACAAAAGTTTTTAAATATGTTCTTGTAAAAAAAAAAGAGAGAGAGAGAGAGAGAGAGAAGTTCTTTCTTGTGAGTTTTCCCAGGAAACACCACTTTTAATGTGAAGTTTTGAAGCAACAATCCCTCTCATTTAAACATAATTTGGGGATCTGTAGGGAAAAAAATTCATTTCCATATAGATGCAGAAAACCAGCATCTTAGCTGTGCTGTCATTTGTTGGATCACCTCTATGGTGCCAAAAACAAACTGAGAAAGGCCTGCAGAACTCCACATTTAGATACACTATTTTTTGCCCAGAAATAATAAAAGAAATCCAGGTCCCAGGCCAGGGAATACATTACAAAGAGGTTTCTCCTGAAGTCTGCTACAGTTTTTCACTCAGGAAGAACTTCACTTCTCTCTCAAAAAAGACTTTCCTGCCTTGTATATTATCCTAATAGTATTCTAAGAGCATTTCTCTCCTCTTACTAACCAAAATTTTGAGGTGAGAGCATCTATCCATTGTAAGGACAAGTAGTTCACCTAGACTAGAATTAGTACAAAAGGTATGCTTCTAACTATAATACTTCATAAACAAACATTTCATCAGTTATCTATAAAACTGTATATTACTTGGTCTTTGAACTATGACAGCAAACACACCACTTCTAGTAACTCCAGTTACTGATCTAGACAGTCTCTCCCATGAAGTGGCCACTGCCAGAGAGAGGATACTGGGTTAGGCTGACCTTTAGTCTGACCCAGCACACATTTCCTTACAACCTTGGAATCTAAGATTGTACTATGATTTTTACTTATTTACTAAAAAATTAACTACTAGAATATTCCTAATTTTCTGACATAAAGATCCTTCAAGTAACATAAAAGGCTGGTTTCAGTCGGTATCTGTATAGTTGCTGAATCAACACTCTATCAACTGTGATCTCCTCAAAACATTTTTGTGGAAGCATATAAATGTGTTACTATGTTCTAGTGAAAGATCAGAGTAAAAACTACATTCTGTTTAAATGGCATCTGTAAAATTACATTACATTTAGATTTTGGAGCTGACTGTAGTTTATTTTCACCTTTTAGAAGTTTATTTTTTAAATAGTGCTGGATTTCAGTTACCCACTGATTTTAATCGGTATTTTTAAACCACAGAAATGTTTATATATTTGCATCTCTACATTAGACATCAAAATATCACTGTCTCAAAGCTTTTAAACTTAACAGTAAAATATGAATTCTCAAAATAAAACCAAACAAACTAGCTGAGAAAAAGGGAGACATTATTTTCTAGTTCCTTGCTCTTCCTAAAGCTACATGCTAAAAAATCAAGTGCTTGCAGGGCATTAGGTTTTTGGTACATCAAGAACAACTGAAGCACACAATGAAATGCATCTCTAGCATTCATTCCTATTCAGCAGAAATACAAAATTTTTGTCCACTACAAAGAATGAGATACTATCCTGTAATTCAAAACAGGATATGTGAAAACATGTTACTCAGTGTAAGGGAAGTGTTAGAAAACATAGAGGATTCATTTGCTGAAGAATACTAAAGCTTTCTACGATGACCTTCCTGTCTCGCCTTAGCACGTTCCCCTCTTACAGTATGTTCCACAAACATTACTGCTTTCACAGGCATAGAACTGCAACAAATCGTACTGATGTGAAATGAGCCTGGCAGGAAACTACAATCTTTTATTTGTTGCTAGTGTAAGTGGGGAGAATATTATTACCTCGTGTCTGATAGTCTCTTTGGGTAAAGCTTCTATTACAGCAAGAAGGGTTTCTAGCCATGCATTGCTGACACCTGTCAGAAAGAAATGGGTTATATGTTACGTTGTACATATAATAACAAAACACCCATCAGTTTTACAAAATTACTTCTCTCTTTTTCTATTTACCTCTTCAAGGAGATATATAATTAAGACATTAAATTAATATTCAAAATTTCAGACACTCATTAAAACTGGGCTGCATCAAAAAAAGTGTGACTGGCAGGTCAAGGGACGTGATTCTCCCCCCCCTACTCTGCTCTCTTGAGATCCCACCTGGAGTACTGTATTCAGCTCTGGGGTCCACAACATGGACCTGCTGGGGTGGGTCTTGAGGAGGGACATGAGGACAATCAGAGGGCTGGAGCACGTCTCCTATGAGGACAGACTGAGGGAGCTGGGGTTGTTCAGTCCTGGGGAAAAGAGAAGGCTCCAGGGAAACCTTACAGTGGCCTACCAGTACCTAAAGGGGGCCTATAAGGAAGCTGAAGACGGACTTTTTACGAGAGCTTGTAGTGATATGGCAAGCTGTAATGGTTTTAATCTGAAAGAGGGTAGATTTAGATTAGATGTTAGGAGGCAATTCTTCACTCAGAGGGTGGTGAGGCCCTGGCACAGGCTGCCCAGAGAAGCTGTGGATGCCCCATCCCTGGAGGTGTTCAAGGCCAGGCTGGATGGGGCTTTGGGCAGCCTGGGCTGGTGGGAGGTGTCCCTGCCCATGGCAGGGGGTTGGAACTGGGTGATCCTTAAGGTCCCTTCCAACCCAAACCATTCTGATTCTGTGATTAAGAAGCAGGATAGATGAGAACCAAATTCTGTCCCCATTACTTTTGCCTTATTAATTCTTCTACAGGAAAATAATTACTCTGTTTTGAAAAGACAATTTTTCTCATTTAGGAGCATAACCTTTTCTTGTCCCCACTGAAATTTTCTAGCGTTAAAAGAGGCCTTTTTGTTTTTCCTTTGTATCCTAAAAATAGTGTAACAGAAGTTAAGAAAAACTAACCATTAAAGAAGAAATATCAACTCTTCTCCCTTCATTTTCTCAGCCACAGAATTCTGATGCTTCAACAGAAGCGTGGACTCAGTAACAACTTTTAGATTTAGTCTTTCAAACAGAGTAAGTGCTTTTGATTGTTTCAATCAGTATAAAGAACTACTTTTAAAAATCAGTACGTACATGATCAGCATGCAAAAATCTTTTATTTCATACAAGTCTAGATATAAAGTCACTTAACTGCTTTACACAGTACTGTACTGTCACTAAGGAAACAAAATTAACAGAAATACTCAGTCATCAGTGTAGCTGTACAGCCCTGACCTGCATCTCTGTGTTCCAGGTTCTGGAGAATGATGTGTAGGAAGGAGTGGGAGTACGTATGAATGGACACCGACTCATCTTGCAGAACAGTCAAAAATGAAACAGCAGCTGTTAACTGCATTTCCACTCCTGCAACATGCAGCACCTCCTGTATAATCAGAAATTATATCGGTTTAGAACATGAGGCAGAATTGTACTGAAAGAACATTCAAATTTTTATTCAGTTTTAAGAATGAGTATGCAAGGACCTGGGTAAACTACAAAATTGGTTGTAAAATTATTTTCCCATAACAGTGATTAATTGGGGATATTCAGATCTCTGATACTATAAAATGAACTTTTAAAGAAAAATAAAGTTAATCATATTTTCTCTGACTTTCAATTTCATCAGTGTGGATGTTTCTACTTTACAAAATGAGATGCAGAAAACAGGCCAGATAACAATTGCACTTCTGCTTCTGTTTGTACATATGAATTAAAAAATATATATATTTCATTCATCCAGTGAGCAATACTAAAATAATGGAAGGTAATTTGAATTTCCTTTCTTGCCAGCTCACACGAAACACAAATGAAAATGTAAATATAGAGATCATCTTAAAAACAGAGCAAGATGTACCACAGTATTTACTGAGGTAACTTGGCATTTACTAGCACTTGGTTTTAACATATAAGAAGTATAACTATTAGATTGTCTTTAAAAGCATCGCTTCAAAAAATAAACATACAGAATATGGAAATGAAATATTACTGAATTTTTGGAATGAAGCAAAAAGCAACTTTAAATTTCAGATTTTTTCACATCCCAAAAAGCTTGCAGAATGCAATCTAGGACATAGTATTCATTTTAAGTATGTACACATCTATCAGCTACATGAAAATTTCATCAGTTTACTTCTCTAAATGTATCATTCTACTAAAACATAACAATCATTTTACAAGCGATTCCAAACACTGTATCAGCTTAAAAGCCTGTATTTCCTATTCAGCACTCTATATGTTTCGTTTCTGCTTTTTTTAATGTGCTTGAAATAAAGTGCTTTCTCACATCACATATTAAAAATCAAAGATAAACTGATTCTTATGTAAAGAAAAACACATGTAAACCAAATAAGAAAATATCCATTATACACCTAAGCATTATATAGAATTATGCTGAGAACTTACAGTTTACAGAGAACACCTGAGAAATGATTTAGACTTTGCTTACTTCAGAGTAGAACAACAAAGTTTTCATTAGAGAAATGCCAACCAGTTTGTGTGTGCAAATGTGCAGCAAAGCCTAATTTTTAGTTTATCTGATTTCAGAGAAAATCCTTATTTATACCTCATTAACTCTTTATTTTTAATATGTATTTATTATATAGTATTCATTATGTAATATATAATATATATAATTATTATATTATATTATTTATTATATATATATATATATGTTTCTGAATATTTATAACAGCATTTCCACCACAAAAAATGACAAATAGAAACAGCATTGTGCAGCTTACCAAAGTGTGATAAAATGTTTGCATTCAATAGCCATGGAAACCACCCTCTTATCTCCACAGACTGCCTGTCCTTGCTCCTCTCCTGCTATTACTAAAGCCATAGCCAAGAATAAGACCACCAATGAATTTTGTAATAAAAAATGTTGCTGGGATCCGAATACCAGTGCATACTGTTCTGGGATTTTGGTTTACACTTGGTTTACAACCCCAAAATAACCAAAAGAACTATCACTCACACTGTGGATGCTGAGACTTCACAGATCAGACCACAATGGAGCTAGCTGCACTCCAGTTATGGACATACTTGCTTTGTATGCAATGCAAACAGGCTTACTTACTATCAAATCAAGTTTCCAAATAGTCTCCTCCACAGATCTGGATAATCATGCGTAAGAAAACATTCTTTGGATGTGTCTCCTCATAGACCTCAGGAGACATTAAATCGTAAATTTCTAGACTGCCTACATATCTGCCTGCATTGATGTTTGCACTCAGAACTGTACAGATCCACCTACAAAGATGTATGGGTCTCCCCTTCTTATTTCAGCCGGACTGAACTCAAGCTGGATGATTTAAATATACTTAATATAAATGTATATATTTAGAAAGTAGTGTATTTTTCCACACATGGAATCTCCAAAGGTTCCCACTCTGGAGAAAAAAAGGGTTTGTCTCTCCTATTCAGACAAGCACATTTAAAGGAATTTAAGGGTACTGACGTATTCTTGAATTTTCCTGAAGTCTAGAAGTTAAATTCAGGCTTCAAAACTTGGAAAATTTAGAAAGCATGACTTATTCCCTTAATCAGAAAACAGAAAATTAACTAGTTTAGTGTGTTTTATGTCCTGCAGCAACAGAATCCTCTTGAAAGAAAGCTGTAAGTAGAAACATAGTCTGTCATTTTAGTAACCGTGGTGACATGACAGAAGTTTTCATTTAGGACTCAAAATACACATCAAAAAAGGAGAATTAAAGAAGATACAATGAGAATGGACCTTAAAATAGGTATAAGGCAGGGTGAAAATCACCCCACTCTTCCTAAACTATAAAATCAATGAGGAAAAAAGAAAAGCTTTCAAGGGGAGACTGATATATCAGGAAAATCAGTAACAGTGAAAACAAGTCTGGAACTAATCACACAGCTTTGGATAAGGCTTGATTTATATACTTCAACAAGAGTAGCCACAGTTTTATGCAGTTACAGAATTTGGAAAAATCAGACAGACACCTAAAATCGGACAGACACTTGAAATCTCCCTCCGCTGCTTCTGGTGGCAGCAGCCATGAACAGAAAATGATAAACCTGCATGTGACTTCCAAGATTCATTGCTAAACCAATGACTTCCAAGATTCATGAGAAGGTGCACGGAGAAACCCAGAGTGGGGACCTCTATGCAAAAGAACTGATACAAGGATGCCACTTCATTTTAACCATACAATTTCAAAGATATTTCATAATCTCATTCCTTTTTTAGCATCTAAATGAGATATATTTGTTTTATTGCCATAACCAAACTACCGATACTCAATTTAATCATTAGATCTTCTATGTTTAATTCAGTGTTATTTTATTATTTTATTCTGCATATCTCATATTATCTTCTGCATATATATTCTTATTTTATTCTGCATATCTCAGACCTAAAATAATTATGTTAAATATACAAAGAGTCTTTGGTATCATTTTAATTGTTTGTTGAAAAAAGATAAGCAATTTGCATATATATGTTATTTTATTTATTTATTTACAAAAGTAACCAGGTTAATAAATTTCCCACAAATGAAATTGAAATTTGTAATCCAGACAGCCAGAAAATTTGTTGCATGTATTTCTGCCTGAATCTGTTTTATTCTCAGCTCTAATAAAAACAGTATTTTTGCTTTTGTGTTTCTGCAAATACACTAAAGAAGTACATTGGTTTTCCTATCCAATTACATGGTGACAATACTTTCAGATAAATACAACCCTGAAACTACTTTATAACTCATTTTTCACGTGCAAATTTGAATTTACAAATTATTTTTCCCAATCTACAGTTGTGAAACCAATTGCAGCAATTTAAGTCCACTTAGATCCTTGCAATGCCAGACTACATTTGCAGGAATGTAACTGCAGTCGAGTAGTTGGCTATGCCATTGTAAACTATACAGTTTCCATTTAATGGTCAGGACTATTTCTCCAATAAAAACTAGGATAAGAAAAAACAAAAAAGTCAAGTGGCTAGGGATGCCAAATACTATTTTGCAGTCAAAGACACTGACGTACATGTTAAAAATACAATAAACGTACATATAACTGTTCTGTTACCAATAATAAATATTAGACAACAAAACACCATTGAAGAACCAGCTTTGTAAGAGTATATCCGCAGAAATAAATTTATCACATAGACATATGAAAGTTCTAATTTACAAGGTTTAAAGCTAAAAGGTACATTTGGATATAGACTGGCTGTCTATAAACCAGAAGCCACTATATTTCACTCTTTCACCTCTGCCTTGAGCCCATTAACTTAAATTTCATTTAATTTATCATCCAGAAAGGCATTCAGTTTGGATTTAAAAGACACTGCAAGATGAAAAATCCACCACTTTTCTCAGTTAGTCTGTTAAAGGTTGATCATATTTATTATTAATAATGTCTGCTTCATTCTAATTTTTCTGTCTTCAGTTCCTAACTTGTTTCTTCATATACTGTTTCCAGTTAAATGGCTTTTATTATTATGCAGGAAGATATTTTTACAAAGTAATTAAGTGCCTCCTGATCTGAATAAACTAATCTCTAACTCCCAGTGTACTCCCAGATATTTTCCAGGCCCCAGGCCTCGATCATGCTAATAATCATCCTTTTAAAATTTTTCTCCGTTCCTATATAAAAAATAAGACTAGAAGGAAAAACTGTATTCCTATGTTAGACATTTTATTAAAGAGAGAGAGGCAAATTCTACCATTTCTCCACAGTTATTTCCTGTTCATACATAATTATTTTGTTGCAGAATCAAAGCAGAATTTTCATTTCCAACAGCTTATTTACCTCGACTCTTAAATTGTAACAAAAAATATTTTTTCCTTTATATTAATATATAAAAACATCAGAGTTTACTAATACTTAAGAAACATAGCCTGAAAATGGCCTTGATGGAAACACATCAACTCTGTAACACCTGACATATTAAGTTAAAAAAAAAATCACCACAGTTTCTTCTGTTTCTTGTTACTCCCTCATTTCAGAAATACTCTGCTCTCAAAGTAGAAAGACCAGTGACAAAAACTGATTCAGTATTTTAAATGGAAAATTTTAAAAAAGATTTTCTTGAAGCCAGTAGGTTGGTTTAGGAAAGAATGCATTATGGTATGTCAGAATAACATGTTGTAGTAACTGCAGAAACTTGGTGTAAGTTAAAAGGCTTTCAATTACTTTGCAATTTCAAGTCACTCTTTTTCTCAAAGCATTATATATATAAATATTTTTTAAAATAGTGTCTATTGGCCTACATTTTATAGCACAGAACACGTCAAATAGAAGTACTCAATGTTTTTAAACAATCTGTCAGTCCTCAGTTCTGAGGACAGCTTCTTCTTGGCCATTTGCTGAATTTAAGCAATCACATTGAAGTTGGAACAGATCCTCTTAAGAATTAGAAGTCTCCTGGAGTCACAGAAGTCCCAGGAGATACTACAAAGTTGAAAGGTGATGTCTGATATTCACAGAATCACCTACAACCTGCTGGCAATATCCTGCCTAATGCAGCCCAGTACATCACTAGCCTTTTTTTGCAGCAGGGGCACATTGCTGGCTCATGTTCAACATGGTATCCATCAGGACCACCAGGTCCTTTGCAAAGCTACTTTCCAGCTGGGTAGCCCCCAGTATATATTGGTGCATGGAATATTACTGAGTACATCTACCATGCAGAAGCTAAGACCCTCCTGCTGAAAAGTATGTGGTAGAGCTTCCATTTAAGTATCCTAAGGAAAAGTATTTGCTATATAATCATATTGAGGGCTACATACATATTTGTTCATCACCTCTCATTCTATCAATTCCTAACAAATGAGCAAAATATACTTCATTACATTTATTTCTCACAAACACTGAACTGTCTCCCAACAGCCTCTCCTCTTTAATACCTTTATTGATGATTTGGATGAGGGAATTGAGGGCACCCTCAGTAAGTTTGCAGATGACACCAAGTTGCGGGGAAGTGTTGATCTGCTGGAGGGTAGGAAGGCCCTGCAGAGGGACCTGGACAGGTTAGGTCGATGGACAGAGGCCAGTGGGATGAGATTCAACACGGCCAAGTGCCAGGTCCTGCACTTTGGCCACAACAACCCCATGTGATGCTACAGGCTGAGAAAAGAGTGGCTCAAAAGCTGTGCAGAGGAAAAGGATCCGGGGGTGTTGGTCAATGTTCGCCAGAACACGAGCCAGCAGTGTGCTCAGGTGTCCATGAAGGCCAACAGCATCCTAGCTTGTATCAGGGATAGTGTAGCCAGCAAGACCAGGGAGATGATTGTCCCCCTGTACTCAGCTCTGGTGAGGCCACACCTTGAGTGCTGTGTTCAGCTTTGGGCCCCTCACTACAAGAAGGACACTGAGGTCCTGGAGCGTGTCCAGAGAAGGGCAACGAAGCTGGTGAAGGGCCTGAGACACAAGTCCTATGAGGAGCAGCTGAGGGAACTCAGGTTGTTTGGTCCGGAGAAGAGGAGGCTCAGGGGAGACCTCATTGCTCTCTACAGCTACCTGAAAGGAAGGTGTAGGCAGCTGGGGGTCAGCCTCTTCTCACAGATAACTAGTGACAGGACTAGAGGGAATGGCCTCAGGTTGTGCCAGGGAAGGCTTAGGTTGGAAATGAGAAGACATTTCTTCTCAGAAAGAGCAGTCAGGCATTGGGACGGGTTGCCCAGGGAAGTGGTAGTGGCACCATCCCTGAGGGTTTTTTAAGGAAAGGTCGGACGTGGCACTTCAGGACATGGGTTAGTGGGTGACATTGGTGGTAGGGTGATGGTTGGACCAGATGATCTTGGAGGTCTTTTCCAACCTTAACAATTCTATGATTTTTTTTCTATGATTTCTATTACGAGACAGAGGATACAGCTTAAGACTAATTCCACAGGCAATAAGAAATACACCAAATTATTTTACATAGTATTTTTAAAATTATTTTATTAATATAATAAGGTAGCTGGCTTAATAATAATAATTTATTTTTTAAAACCTGAGAGATATATATCCACACAGCCTGTCAATAGAAGAAGCAATTAATTTCTTCAAAATTTCAGCAAAGAAAACAATGAAATATAAATGAGAATTTACTGGAACAAACAAATACCATTATCACATGGGCCCACTTTGCAATTTATTAATCATCTCCTCGATAGACAGAAAACTGTAATGTAAGCATGTGACTCAGCCATGTCACCTTTGTTACTAATATAATTATATTCTTTCTTACGTCTGACAGTGAGAATCCGATACAGACACAGCAAGAAAACTCAGAGCAGCTACTACAGAAGACTGTTTTTCTTCTTATCCCTAAAGTGCTTCAGAGAAAGAGGGCAAGAATATAACTCAAGCTTTCAGTTCTACATATTGAAAATTGTCAGACTGATACTTGAGTCAGTAACTAGCTAAACTCTTTCCATCTTCTTGAAGTGATCTAAATACTCTTCTCAACCATTGGCTGTTTGCAACAAGAAAATTACATTCCTGTTGGCAAACTGTATAAAAAGGGGTAATAATTTTAAATTCACATGGGGAAAAACCCTAACTTCTACAAAATGGCTAGTAAAATCATGACTGAATTGCATTACTGGAAATGTCAACGGCTTCTCTAAAAATGTATGGGGGTGCTCAGTCTGTCCGTAAAGATATGAAGGCAACTCAGAGCTTTAAAAATACAATTTCTACAGGCAATCCTCTGATTTTCTACCACCTTTCCCATACAGAGCATATGCGTTCACCTAAACAGCTACTAACAAACACAGTGATCTTTTAGCTGATAATTTGTATAAATTAGAAAAAGACTCAAATCAAAGTGATCTGTTGCGTGAGACTAGGCCACAGATTGTTCTAAATCAAAACACTGATTTAATCACATAAAAAATGTTAATGGTACCAACAGAAGACTGACAATACCCTGATCAAATGAAAGAAAACTCAGCAATTTGCTGTTATCAAAATAAATTTTCAGATATTTTGATAGCCAAAAATAATATATTTTCCCACTTTGCTGATCGTCTTAAAATCACTGAAAATCAAGCATGCTAACGTATTTGAAATCTTAATTCCTGCCGTAGCCTTACATACCTTTAGACTTATTAGGCTTTGCATTTGACTTTATATACCTAAAAGGAATTAACATCTGTTTCGTCATGCAGTTTTATTTGGTTGAAGCTGCTCCTAAAACCACACCTTAAATTAACTTTGTCATTTCTTCTAGGCTATATTAACCCATGGGTCACACCTGGGGCGGAGTATAAATACAGAGATATTTTTGTTTAAGATATTCTTTATCCAAATAAATACATGCATAAAAATATTGTTTTAACATTGCATGGACAGCATGCATTTATCACAGCTAGAAGTGGCTTACTAAAAATTTGGAGGGCAGTAAATGAATCTTGGGACAGCTAAAAGCAAAGTGTGTTTTCTGGATTGCTTCATGAAAATCTTAAATGTTTGACTGGGAGGAGATTGAGAATGTCAAAATGAACCATTACGACTGGCTGGTCCTCAAAAAGAGTTCTCAAAAAGCTGTCAAAACACTGGTAACTCTTTAGAATATGTAAACAGTATTACTTCTGCTTTCTTTTCCCGTTGTAACATTTTTCAAAACTACATAAATTCAGTCAATTAACGTCAAAGATCTGTTGGACATACCTCTTCTAATGAGCAAGTCTGCAATAAAAAATATTTAAGTTTTTTTTTACCCTTTTAAAGTACGTGGACTGGCAGAAAAAGATGCATTCAAACCTCATGACACACAAACTTACTCGTATTTTTGGTAAAACACGACGAAGTGTTTCTGCAGGGTTCTGTCGCATCAGAACTGGAAGATTTGCCACCACACTGGTTCCTTGGATATCCTGGCCAGAACTTACAAAAACACATACAAACACATTAATCTCTAAGATGATTACAAGATCACAATTGTCATCTAAAAAACGAAAAAAAGCCCCTCGCTCGCCCCCACACACAGGTTAGTAAGTCAAAAGAAGCATCATAACTTTTATATAATAAGCAGTAGAAAACAGTATTAAAAGCATATCAACCATAAAAAGCTGTTATGTATCATTTCTAATATGGAATGTTCTAAAATATATAAAAAATAAACTTTTATTTCAAACTGGATAATCAAAGCAGTGGTTTTGTGCAATCTTTTTCTATTATATAAATACGAGTGATAAAGCATAGGAAGAAAGCAGATGGAAGAAATAAACAAAAACTACTCAACATATAATGTTATAACAGGAACCTATGATTTTTGCTTTTTTGAGGGAAAATAATCAGCTGTATATTGTCAAACATGATTAAAGATGCATGCAAAAGCTTGATTAGATTATAGATCCTTTGTTTTTCTTATCCTGTGTCTCTTGATAGTATCCCATAATTGAAAGAGAAAAGAAAAAAAAAGAGAGAGATGGATGGGTAGGTAACAACGAGGAAAAGGCATGAGATGAGAATAAAAACTATCCAAGTTGATAAACTTCCAAAACAGAATCAGAAGAGAAAGGATCAAGTATTCCCAGGTGCCAAAATTAACAATAAAACTAAATATCAAAACATTTTTTCCTGTTTAAATGCATAAAATCTGTTTTTCTAAACAAAATCAAGTTTGTTCCAACAGCCAAGCTCTTTTTTAAATAAGCACGTTACCTCAACTGTACACACGCAAGCATTTTTCTTAGTGTTTGTAATTAAGTGTTCAGTATGATCATACATACATTTTTAAAAAGAAATCCATAGTAAAACTGCATTTAAATACTTCCATATACCACTCTGCATCCCCTGGTCATTCCAAGGTGTCTTAGTGTAATGCATGAGCTCAAAAGGGGAACAAGCACACAAATGGGTCACAAGAGAGTAGATTTACAGAACAACTTTCCAATTTTGTTCTGCTACTGAGGTACATTGGGCAATTCACAGTTAAGATGCAAACCTTCGTGCAGCATTTAGAGCTAAAAAGATCTTTACACATTCCACTAATGCTCTAAATCATCCTCAACATTTATGTCTTTCAGAAGATCAGATGAAATTATAGTTATTTACAGGTACTGTCAAGCAGGCCAATTTAAATCTATTTTGTTAAATGCATATAAATGTACTTTTACAAACAAGAATATATTTGTATAATAAGCAAGAAGCTTTGGTTAAAATCAATACAGACTAGAATATCCTAACATTAATATTTTCATGTCCTACTAGATTTTTTTTTCTTTGCATTCTATAATTTCCTACTGAAAATATTTAACAATTAGATAACATCAACATTAACTTAATTGTGTTTAGATTAAGAGAGAGTACTCTTCACTGTCCTTGCAAAGACAGTTTTTTTGTCTAAGACTGGGAGTATGTTTTGGAAGATTAAGTACAGGCTGGAAGGCAGGAATTCCAGAACTCAAATCCTCATTTGGTCTGTGGAAGGTTGAAAGTCACACACACAACAGTTCAGTTTTGTGCTAGGTTTCCATTCTGCAGACAGGCGTAATTACTGAATTCACCACCTGCAAGCGATCACACTGTGTAAGGTTCTTAACCTGTGAAAACCTCTGCCCCAACAAAAACCTCCTCTTCCATAAAGCATAAACCTGGCTATTGCCTTTATGTCTTATTTTCTGTACAGAATAACTTGAAAGTATGTGTCTAAAGCATACACAATGGAATTAAACTAACTTTAGATTGTGCATGTCTACTTCTGAGATAATTTCCCTTAAAAATCAATGAAGAGAAATAAGACTGAATAAGGAGCAATTTATTTCAGCCTAAATAAATGGGCCATGCCCCTGGTGTACCTGTTTTCTTCTACCACCTATAAGGGCAGACACAAACACTAGCTCTCCTGTGTGCACCTGCATGGTGAGCAAATGATGGATCCTGCGCACAGAAACCCATTACACACCTTAGTCCTACAGGTATTCATGTTTGTGCTGAGCTTCACCATTGTGAGAGGTCCCATTGACTTTTCACACAGTAATATATAGCACCTTCAGAAATCTTTGCCTGACTATAGCAGCTAACAAACATGATGCTATAGCAGCTAATTGACTGATCATTCCCACTTCTCTAAAAGCCCAAGAGCAATCAAGAAGGATCTCTCATGAACTCAGTCATGGCAGTAACTGTGTTCTAAATGGGAGCTACACACCAGGAATCCCTGGAATTAGTATTCTTGTCTTTTATTTTTGGACCATACACATCTTAAATATTACAAAGATAAAAACCCAAACAGAAGAGTTATCATGAATTCTAATACGAGTAACAAGTGAGCAGGAAGCTGCGACCACAGCACTACGGTTATCACACATGCTGTAACCAGGGTTGCAATATTCTGACCTTCTGAGCAGAATTTGGGAATCATTCCCAGAGCAGACACTCCACATTTATTGTATCTGTAGTCTTATAATAAAAAGCAAGCAGAAATTGCAGCTGGGGAGAGAGGTCAACACAGATGAAAAATTGACTATGTATGTTACAGCATAACGCTGAGAACTATGTTTGTATCAGCAGAAGCATAAAAATACTCTTTTCCAATAAATATGTCTATTTCAGATTTTCATAAATTACTTCTTCTCTTTGTCAGAGGTAACGCGATCCGAAGAAAGGTTAACAGAGTCAGGGTCAGAAGATCCTGAGTTCCAGTTCTGTCTATACCACTGATTTTCCATGTGGTTCTAATACCAGATCATTTAATTGAAGAATCTTGACTTTAGTTTCTCTTCCCTCGTTTTCCATTTTCTTCACAGCAGTAGCTGTGAAAGCAGCAACAATGTTAATTTAAAATATATTTTTTTACAACTCAGTGTCATGCAAATTTTCTCACCTTTCTGAACTTTCAGAAAATTATACTACAATTCTTAAAAGGTACACTGAAATTCACCATAGCAGAGCACAATAAAAAAAATTAATAAACAAAGTTCAGCAACCTGAAAACAAGATAAAATTCAGATACATAATTTCAAGCTCAAGAAAAGACTTCACAATATATAAACAATAAACGTTTCCTACATTTTTGAATAGGAGGTTATCTTTTTCTCCTGCTATCTACCTTCCTTTTGGAATAAAGAATATGACTATTCCAATAACGCATTTTTTTCTAATATTGACTTTTTATTTAATATGGTGCATACTCTAACTGAAAAAAAAAACCTCAGCATTTCTGTTTTTTAATGCTCTGTTCAGACTACCACTGATGTAAGCTGATGTGATTTTCTTGAGAAGCAGAAGGAGTCAATTTAATGGCTGGTTACCACACACGCCACTACATATTTTTAAATGTTGTCTGTAAACACAAAACTGTTGACAAGTTTTGACAGGGCAAAGCTACACCAAAGCCATTTTTAACACCATTCAAAAACAGTGATAACGGATAAAAGTACAGATTTTTAGACTGATTTTAATATTAGGATGCCTGCGATCTTATTTGGAAAACATGTATGAGTTCTCCCCATAAAAACATGTCTCCCAGTAACATCTAAACTCGATGAAAGAACAACATTGTGCCAGCCACTGAAAATGGATTTAACTTAATTAATAACTGATCTATTTACAGCTTGCATTATTTTTGCATTATTCAAAGCCATTTTATTATCTAATTTAATGCAATGAATATTAAAGCCTTTCATGCTTATGGCAAATTTCTCTGAGTATTACATACTAATTCCAACAAAGCTTTAACGCAGAATTGGGAAATCTAGAGCCCCCAAAGTGGAAAAGGGTCCCAGGGTAGATGAGGCCCACACCTTCTTACAATACAGCTTGCAATCTCTGCAAGGAAAAGATGTATACCTTCATATTATCCAGTTGTAATAATGCAAAAGGTCATAGTAACTTGGAGAAGCTATGCTGTTTTATTTTGCACAATTTATTCACTGTGTATCAAGGTGAAAGAAATCCTAACCACTAAAAAAAATGCAACCAACTTCATCCGACAGAAATGTAAAGAAAAGGGCAGTGTTCCCCTTTAAAGCCGAAATGCTTAGTATCTGGCTTGCTGCCAATTAAGGATGTGAAGCAGGAGGCATTTCAACACCTACACAGCCTGTAATTTTCCAACTGCAGAAGATTTTTCTTGTTTCCACCAAAGAGGCTGCACCATACATTCCACTTCCTTTTAAATATTAAAGTCCTCGGGATTAAAGCGAATTATTGCTAAACACTCAGATTAAGATGTTTTTGTGCTAGTAAAGCCATGAAAATAAATACTAAATAGTTATTCTCTTCAGTCACAGTATGCTTAATGCTCTGAAGGTGTTATTCCTTTATTAACAGTGCTAAGTATAGAACTCCAACAGAGCCCTATACTTAGAAGCAATTTAGCTCGATCTCTTTTGTGCAAGCAACATCCATACATATAATTTAAAGATAAAACTTCAGCACTCATCTTCTGAGTTCATCCTAGATGAGATCCCAGTGATTTTACGATGCTGGGAATCCTCAGCCCAGGAGGAAAGCTCTGCCACCTGAGCACTCCTGTCCTAATTCTCACCGTCTCTGCAATACCAGCTGCTCGCTGCAAGCCGCCGGTACCAGAGCTCCTCTAACCACGAGGCTCGTTACAGACCTGGTACTTCTCAAGAGCAAATGCAGCACTAGGCCTCGGCCTCCAGCTCCTGCTTTCACTTTTGCTTGTTTGTCTTTTTCTACCCTCATAAAACAAGGCCTACATTATATGAGACTGCCTTGAGATTGGAGCAAATCCTCCTGGAAATCCATTTACAAACATATGAAGGAAAAAATAAGGTGACTGGGAGTAGTCAGCATGGATTTGTGATGGGGAAATGATGCCTGACCAGCCTGGCAGCCTTCTACAATGAGATGACTGGCCTGGATACTATCTTATTTTAGCAAGGTTTTTGAAACCAACTCCCATAAGCAGTTCACAGATAAACTGATGGAAGTACAAGTGAGATAAACAGAAAGTGACATGGACTGAAAACTGGATAATTATCAAGCTTAAATGGTTACACCAGCCACTGGTGGTGTAACTCAGGAGTCCACACTAGGGGCAAAACCATTCAATATTTTCCATAATGACTGGGATGCAACTGAGTGCACCCTCAGGTAGTAGGAAGATGATACAAAACCAGGAGGAATGGACGACACACAAGATGGCTGCGCTACCTCAACGTGCTGCAGAAATGGACCAACAGGGATCTTACAAGTTCTTCAATGGGAAATGCAAGTCTGGCAGCCATGTGGGAATAACCCCCATGCACCAGTACAGGCTGGGGTCTATCGGCTGGAAAGCAGTTTGTCAGAAGAGGATGTGTACGTCTCAGTGGATGATGAGTTGACCAGGAGCCAGCAAAGCAAGCTAACAGCATCCTGGGCTGCGTTAGGAAGAACATCACCAGCAGGTCAAGGGAGCTGCTCATTCCTCTCTATTCACCAAAAACTCATAGACAGACTGGAGCTAGTAGAGTGATGGGGCCATAAAATGATTAGTAAGAGATTACAGCATCTAATATCTGAAAAACTGAGCAGGGATTTTTAATCTCCAGCTGAGAAAGCTTTGGATCCTACTTAACACGTATAAATATCTAAAGTGAGGGAGTAAAGGAGACGGAGGTAGGTTCTTCTCAGTGGTGCCCAGTGACACAAGAGGCGATGTGCACAAACTGAAACATAGGACAAAAAAATAAAATCAGAGTGCTCAAACATTGGAGTGGGTTGCCAGGACATGTAGTGGAATCTCTGTTCTTAGATATGCTCAAAATCCTGAGGTCATGACAAAACAGTGAATATATTGTTTTAATTGACCCTGCTTTGAGCAGGGAGGTGGCCTAGATGATCTCCACAGGTCCCTTCCAACCACAGGCCTGTGATTCTATCATTATATTCAGGACAGGTGTTTCCAGATTTACAAACTCTTAGTCAAGCTCAGGACAGATAATATTTCTTATCTTTCAAATAGGTACTTAAAATAAAGGCTTAAAAAGTCCAATTTGAGGTTAATTTTAAAAATATTCTGCAAAATAATATAAAAATTAAAGGTCTGTAGGTACTCAATTAGGAACATTTGTATCTGGAAAGGAAATGAAAGACTACAGCTTCTTCTACAGCACGAACAAAAATTAGCCACTGAATGTTCCCCAGAGGAACGTTACCACGAAGGAATTTCAAAAGGAGAAGACAGATGTAAATCTTTCTTTTTTTCTCATTTGTTGGCTCTACCCTGCAAAACACAATGACAGGAGCAGAACGCAGCATTGCAGGGAAGCCTGAGATACAGTAATGGTTTAACCACGCTCAAAGTAAAGCACTGTCTTTATGAACTGACTTTGTTTAATGCTGTAGCTAGCTGTATCGTTCAGCAAAAGTGATTTGCTAAATAATCATCGTTGAATCAACCACTGAAGTCTGTTTTGTATAATTTACTTTTACAAACCTAGAAGTTCTGATACATGGGATTACAGTGCTAACCCATCACCCCACAAGTGACATTATTTTCAGTTCAAGATTTCAGAATGTTTTGTTTGCCTAAATCTCCATTTGTTGAAAACAAACATAAAAGTTTGCCAACTTCAGTGAGTGAGGTATTAGTATAATATGAAAACACTCTTCAAAATCTTATTCTTAGTTTTCACAAAATGTATATGCTTTGGGGGACTGTGCAAGCACAAATCTAGCAACTTAAAATTCACCCACAGACTTCAGCTACCTAGAAATTTTAGTTTTTCTTAGATTTGATATGGATTACTACTACAACATTTCTTACAGGATCTAGCCCTTTTCACAGTCATTCAGTATCGTTTCTTCCTCCACAATTTCTTTCATCCTGCAGAATATAATGGCTGCCAAGGCAAAGTGGGTATCCAGATAAATATTTGTCAGTAACATAAAGGTGCCCGGCGCATAAGATTTACTTAGAGAATCTTCTCTACTTGTAACGTGAAGATTTTTATATAGCAGTCTTTCCTATGCAGAAGGGGAGAGACAGGCTTAACATTTATTAGGGACTACTCTTGCTAACTGAAAACTAATACTTCTACAAGTTTTTTATTTTAAAATTTTGTCTTTGATTGTTAAGTTCCAGGGGTTTGTTTGCATTTTTGTTTTGTTTTTTAAGAAAAAATCCTAGAAAGCAGAAAAATGTCCTGAAATCACAAATATTAACAAATGATTTTATTTCAAGAAGAATGCTCATACACTCTGGTATTTTATGTAATCCTTTCTCAACACTGGTGTAAACCATATGTGAAATGCAGTAATTTTCTTTTTAATTCACGTTATCTACACTCACATTTCAAGCATACTTCTATAAGCATAAATTATGAGTGTCTAAACATCTATCTGACATATATTGTGTTAAGTATATAATAAACAGACCCAGTTCCACAGAAGGATCTGTCATTTTATTAAAATAACTTTCTTTCAGAGCTTTGGCTGAATAAAGATTTAGAAGCACGAGTTGTAGAAATATTAACAGTTTTGAACTTATATTATATATATTGCAAGGGAGATTTTTATAGACAAAAGTGCTGCAAAATTGTTTGCACATTATCCTCTACCATGTTGCAAGTGACAAATAAGAGTATCCGGAATCAATAGCTTTTATCTTATCACTTGAAACTATAAAGATATTTGGGATACCTTTTTTTAAAGACAGTTATCAGATTTATCAAATTGTTTACATTTCTGACAGTACAGGTGCTAAAAGAGAGGCTTCCTTTTGAAAAAATGCTCATATAAGAATTAAAAAAAAACACATTGCTCACTCATACATACTTCATTCCAAATCTATGTATCATTAACTATTTTATATGTTTATTATGTATCTTATGTATAAAAATACAATAATGGGGCTCCTAAGCCATACGTTGCATGTTTTTCACTGTCAGAACAACTTTTCAGGGTCACAGTTAGCTGGGTACAGCACGTAACAACCTCAAAACTAATTTAAGTTGTCCTAGAAGCCAATGGCCTTTTTCTGTGTGTAATTATACCTGGTAAAATTTGTGTACCCCATCATCCTTCAATATACATGAAATTTAGGCTACTATGCAAGATTCTAGAATAGGGATATAAACCAGGCTGTAACTAAGCCCAAGACTGAAGTGGGCAAAGTAGCATCGAGCAGCTTTTCCCATCAACTGTTCCTGTCCCATTACCAGCCTTGCCAGGTCAAACAGAAAAAAACTTGTATTTTCAGGCTTCTGTAACTTTGCTGAAAACAAGATGAATCCAAAAATGTAGCACCTGATTAATACTCATTTTAAATGAATTTGGAAGTCCCGATAATATCCCAGTATGACCATCTCCTTATAGCTGGCATTCTTAAGAGTTTTCTATCAAAAAATCACATTTCTCAAAACCACTTTTTCATTATCTTCCACTTCAGAACTATGTACCTTTGGTCATTTTAGAGCATATCTGAATCTGATCTTCATACATTATCTGAACATATACCACTACACATGAAACTTCTAGAGCAATTAAAATAAGAACAGAAATCCCCTATTTAGCTCCACAGTAGTTTTGTATTCATACTAACCCTGTTTACCAGGATCAGTTTAGTCAGCTGAAGTTTATTTGTTTGCTGAATAATTGTCAAAGAAAGAAAGGATTTCATACAGTCTTTTCTCTTCCTAAGCCAACAAAAAGGTAGTATAATGATACAACTTCACTCTTCCTAATATTACCAGTTTTTAGTAATCAGTGTCTAAACTCACAGTGAGAATATATTAAGCTTTCCTGCCTTGAACTTTAAGAAAAGTTTCAAGAATATAAGAAGTGTCTCAAAAGAACATGTTTTCTGTCCCAACTATTAGCCTAATATCAATAATACTATCTCCTAAGAGGTGTTTTCCTCCTTCTTAGGTGACTCATAACATATTGCATTTTGTATGGTCTCTGGGTAGAACATCCACCTTGGTGGTTTTTATTTTGAGTCTAAATTTGAAAAATAAAACCAGCCTCTTCACTCCAAGATCAAGATAGTGCAATTTCCAGTCCCTAGATGATGTAACAAAAACGAGGTAGTAGCTGATACTATTCTTCCCTCTGCCCAGTCTTCATCCACTGACTCATAATTTACAACTCTCACTTTCAGCAAGAATTGCCATTCCACACTATGTACTATATGATATATAGACTCTCCTGAAAAAGTGCAAGGTCTGTAATTTTTCTGCACAGGAAGTGTCGGGAAAAAAATTACACATGCTAACCAAAGCATTTTACCCTTCTAAGGGTAAATTATTTCTGCTGACCCAAATTTATCTTGTAGTCTAATTTAGGCACAGGATGTCTTTTCATTCTCCAACCTTATTTGTTGTATCACTACTTCATCCACAGAGATAGCTGTTTGTGGCATGAAAGGGATAAACACCTCAAATGACCTAACAAGTACTAAAGTCTACTTAGTCTTCAACTTATGAATCATTTAATTGAGGGGCATTATACACAACAGACCCAAAAGCTGTATTACTTATCTGCGTGTCTGTTTATCATGCATACTCATCCTTTCTGAACATAACATATTCCATCTTTTATCACTTCCTCATTGTTTTTTCATAGCAACCCTAATCTAACACTTGTGGAAGCTGATGAAAATCTTCTCATAAATATTTAAATATAAAGATACTTTTTTCTAGATCAAGAACATTTCAACCTCCCCTTTAGAAAATGGACTTGCAGTTCTAAACAAGAGTTCTCTATTTTTTCAAGATATATTGTCTGATCTAACAGAAGGTATCACTCCCTTTCACCTTATCCCTTGCAATGAGTCTCTCCAAACATTTATTTAAAAACTAATTATGCTATACTAATTCCATCAGCAAACCATTATGCAGGTATACCATTATGCACATCGCAGGTTAGAAAAGCAAATGTTACTGGTCTGTTTGTCTATATCTGCATTGCTTCATTTAAAAAGCTTTTTATGTAAGAGTTTGTTTTAAGGTAAAGACGATGATAAGTCTGAGAAGGTGGTTGAGCACTGGAACAGGCTCCCCAGGGCAGTGGTCACGGCACTGAGCCTGCCGGAGTTCAAGAAGCCTTTGGACGATGATCTCAGACATAAGGTTGGATTTTCAGGGTGGTCCTGTGTGGAGCCAGAAGTCGGACTCGATGATCCTTGGGTGTCTCTTCCAACTCAGGATATTCCATGGAAAAAGCCTAAAATAACCATGATGTTCTAAGGCTTAAACACAAGTACAAATTTTGAGCCATCTTCCAAAAAAAATTTAAACTTTTTAAAATAGATTCGTAAGATCCAGAATAACAAACTAAGCTGCTGCATCAATCATTGTCACTTAGACAAATTGGACATAAAACACACTTGTTACTGACTCACTTGACTGTCCATTTCCAAAATGACACAGAAGAATGAACCAAAAGGAAATAGAAAAGAGACCAATAGAGACATTTTAAGAAATGCTGAGTACAGGAAAAGTCAGTGAATGAATGAAAAGCAACAAGAAAAAGAAAAACAAAAAAGGTACGGGGAGACTGAACCCAAGGGTTTGAAGCTATTGCTCACAGCATTTTCATGCATATGCAAGAGAAATATACCTATATGTCTACCTGTATAATATCTAGAGAGACAGAGATACTGTAGGTAGATAAAATAATATGAACTGAGCTCCTGTTTCAATTTGAAAAATATGGAAGTAAAATTGTGAGCATTAAAAAATGCATCTGAAATTTTAGAAACTCTTTCAAAACTTTAGCTATAGATGCAGTTCTTTTTCTTCCCGAACAAAGAAATCTGATAGTGAACTCAGAATGACATCAAACCAATAACACTAGATTGTTATTAAACTACTTCTGTCATACTCAAAGGGCCTGGTGACTCAAAAGAAATAAAAAAAATTAGAAAACACAAAGCCATGAACCCTCATACAAGGTACCTTTTAGACAGGTTGGAATTGGTAAGCCTTGCTTGTTCTACCTCTGTTCATTATTCAGATATTTTCAAAAAGTAATGCACATCTACATCAGGCTGAAACAGTTACATGCATCAGCAATACAAAGTCATACAGCTTACTGTAGTGTTGCTCTCTCAACCCTCAGAAACTGACACAGATCAAAGGCAGCTTTCTGAGAGAAACATGCAAATAACTAAAAATTACTTCAATTTCAAGCTGTTGCTGATTCACATCCAGTCAAACAAGAAAGTGCTTTACTTGATTCATGTTCACTTTGGAAAGCAGGGTGAAAATCAGCTTCTTAATTAAAATGAAGAGTCAGAGTCACATCCCTCAGAAATATACAAGATTTCTTCCATTGACAGCGTACAGTTTGGACTGGACCGATAATCAAACCAGGTAACACAGTGAACAGAACGAACAAATTGAAGCGATGGCAAGTCTGGCAGATTTCCACCTCTCTGGCAAAATAATTTCAAACAGTAAATAAAAATACATATTATATATACAGATAATTCATCTGTATTTACATTCCCGATAAAAACCATTAAGAGCAAAACATAAGAATCCTCCTGCCTACCCAACTAGGTTTAGGTAATTATAACCCCAGGCCTGTCTTAATAATGTTCCCTACCTACAAAATCACTACAATGATCTTAAACAGCCTCTTGTTAGACTATTTTTTCCCCTCACATACTCATATTTTAAATTATTTCTAATGGTACAATTATCCCAAAAAGAGTTTGACATTCTGCAATGGAAAGAATAAATAAAGCATTTTCCAGTAATTCCACCCACATTTACTAAAATTAGTTCAGAATCATTTCTGGAAGAAAAGAATCTCTCTTTCTTTTGAATGCATCTCAGATTTGCTCAGTTGCATAGCTCCTTCACAGGGTATCAGTTTTAACCACCAGAATACTTGGATTGTCTATTTACTATCTTAGTATCAATATCCTTCGATGGAAATAAAAGTAACATGGAAAAACAAAAAAGTTACAGTAAAAGGCAACTACTGATACAATACTGTTTTTTTTCTTTCGGTTTGTTCTTGTTCCCCCCCCCCCCCCCCTTTTTTTTTTATTACCAGAAACAGTACTAACAGATCACTCAAAGGTATAGGTCAATAAACCCTTAGTCGAAACCCGTTGTGGGATGTTATAGCAATGTATTATTCTTCCATGAATAATACTTTGATTAGGTATCTGATATGGCATCCTTGCAGATGGATATCCACAGGTGGAATTTAACTTTAAAAACTGCACACAGGCCTTAGAATTTCAGTGTAATTTCAGTGTGTTCAAAACTCAAAACTGCTGTACCACAGGACCCACACAGTCTTTATTGGTGTCACAAAGGCCATCTCAACTGGTATTCTGTACGTAGTCTCCTGGAGACAATGAGTTTAAGGCAAGCTTTCAATCATAGGGATGATGGCAAAGAAAAGGAAAAATAAGATGTACGCACTTGAAAGGGAAATAATAGCATTGTGGGGGAATAATCAGTTTTCTGCATGTTGGACTCAAAAAGTGGGAGCAACAAAACATAAAAATACTAAGTATTTGTGTCCTTCACTAAAAGACATCCTCATTTATTCAGAAAGTAGGATGAAGTACTAGAAAAGTAAGTACTTAAAGTCTTCAGAATTAGCAATAAATAAGATTCAAAGATTTTGTTATCAATTTTATTGATCTAAGTACTCTCTAACATTGCTTAAAAATAGGCGGGACAGTTCAAGTGATCAAAGTGAAAGTAGATTTATCTACTCTTACTAGCTGATTTTTCCATACCAGTATGCACCTAACCGTTTAGAACAAAGTCATAGTGCAAGTATTTTATTTGCATATAATACAACAGGCACACAAGGTTCAGAATATACAAGCAACCCTTAAAATGCACCTGCAGTTGGCCTTACATGGTGATTAAAAGGAAGAGGAAATAGACATACTCTTGGGCTAAACCCTGTACTAAAGAAGTAGGTTAATTTGTAGTCATCACTCTGATTTCCATTGATTTAGTATTTTGCAATTTTAAAAGGCAAGAGTAGAAATATATCTTGACCTGAAAAATGTATTCTACGTGTCTTGCTCCCAAAATGGTAGAAAAATAGGTACTCTAATCCTGAGCTTTTAAATGAAATTACTTAAGGGAGATTAACTGTTTGTAACAGAAGCATTTTGGTGCAAACAGCAATGAGGCAATGACTCATGTTTTGCTATTTAATATGGACATAAATCCTCCTCCTCAGAAAGCTCTGTTACAATTTCAGCAGTGAAAATGGCATCTTTTCTGTTTCTCCCTTCAAAGCCAGCATTTTTATCTTCAGGCCTGCACAATAATGTAAGTAATATTACCATGTAAACATGCATATTAAAGCAGAAGCCTTCACATTTCTCTTCTACATATGCTTATTCTGTCAGAGACAATACAATCAATTCATATTCACAGGGAAAACATGGTTAGCATTTTTAAAGTATGTATTTACGGCCTCTTGCCTAGCTTAATTTAAAAACACTGAAGCATTAAGGTTGTCAATGTCTTTGGCTAGTTTCATCCCCATTTGACATGCAAGGAAACTGAACCATAGACATTACCAAGCAATTCCAGGAGAAGGGCACATACTGCTTCAGAAAGTCATGCTACAAGCTGGTCAGCTGCACTTTCCATGCATTACAAGCAAAGAGTAGACCCCATTTTGCAGACCTAACCTCGCAAGCAGAACATAATGGTATTGCTGAGTGCAACAACACTCCTACTGCAGAGCTCTGCTTATACAAGTGGAGTTACCAGTGCTTCGACCCAGCTTGAATCCAACTTCCTGCTCTTCTCCAGCTGGTAAAGAGAATCAAGCTGGAGCTACACAGGCAACTTTGAAGAGCTGCTCTTTAATCTGAGCGTAAACTGTTCCAGTGTTTAACTGTTTTCTTCATTGTTCACCAACACTTGCCTGGGGGTGCTGGCGGGGTGAAGCAGGTATTGATGGTAGAAGCTAACTGATACCTGCCCAAATTAACTCACTGTTTTTACTTCAAGAAGTGTGGACTCAAGTCTTTTTATTTGGGACATAACTGACAAATCTGTACATAAAACTGTCCTGAGGAAAAAAGAAAAAAAAAATGCTCCAGGAATTTCTTCTTGTACCCTTCCTGTGCCCCTGGACTTTCACGGAAAACCCTGTGGCAACTTTTCCAATTTAATTCAAAGTTAGAGTACATTGATGTTCAAAAAAAATAAAAACAAATTGCATCATTCTGATTTAAAATCCACTGAAAAACAAAACTATGTATTTTGTTTAAGTGGAAGATTTAACCTTAAAAATCTACAGAAAATTGCCATAGGTAAAACTGTATTGATCCACTTGCAAAGCCAGAAGAATTCTCAAACTAGACAATTACTGGAAAATGGATGAGGACAAGAAGGATGGATAAATTACTTTCCTCCACATTAGCAAGAATGTAAGATTACGCTCTTTGAGGCTGCAGTCTTTCTTCATTACACATTATTTTGACTCATTGATGCTGGGCACCTTTGTTTATATAAACTTACAAAAAACATGTCTAAAGTGCTACAGATACTTTCCTAGCTACTCTAAGTAAACAGTCAACAACAGCCATACCCCTGGTTAATGCCCTCAGCTTGGATTCATACACACTTAGAATGATGTAACTGCATTCATATCAGTTAATTTATCCCTGCTGCCACACAGCCTCAATCCAAATTTGTTATGCTATAGTAAACTTAAGAACAGTGGAAGAACAGTAAAGCAGACATTACAGAGATACACTGGGACTGAAATCACACTGCAGCATGTTTCTCTACGCAAAGAGTGTGTGATTTTGAAATTATACAGTGACTAAGAAATATTCCTAACACATTCTATGGAGAGAGAAAGTGGTAGGTATCTAAAAATCCATTAGTACATACAGGGTAGATGGGCAAGATATTTTCAACAGCAGTTAACAAGTTCAAGAAAGCACAGCAATTGCACTCAGCCCTGCTGTGAATTGACACGGCTGACTAGGAGTGACTCAGCTAATCTGCACATTGGAGTAGTACACATACGCAGAACCCACAGCCATGCGACAACGTGGAATAAAGAAACCTGCTCCCGGAACATCTGCTATCAAGATACAGGCGATTATATCCAGAGTCTCATGCTTTTATTCCTCAACATTAACCCCTCCTAGGGCAATTCTTTGCAAAAAGAAACAAGCAGAAACATTGAGTTCAATGCAAAAGAAACTGAAAGTATAGAATTTAAATAAAAAAACTGCATCATCAACAGTCCATTAAAATAATAATGTGAATATGAAATATCTGGTACCTTTCCCTGCTTGTATAGAACTCTCAGCCAGAGGCACTAAGGTTTGCCTCAGACAGATGTATCTAAGTGATCTAGGAGAAGTTTCCAAGTCTTTTGTCTTTTTTTTTCCATTCTGGTTTATTATGACTCATAAAGCAGAAAGCCATTTTTTTCCATAGACAGTGGCGTTCATCTGATAGCTATAGGGAGTTCGCATTTGGTGGGAAAGACTAGCTTTTCAAGAAGTGCCTCCATGAGTCCAGCAAGGTTATTCATGGAAAGAGTAGCGACATCAAAAACTGCAGTGACTGTGATAGCCATGTAAAATTAGTTTTAACAGCTTGAAGCACAGGATTTAGGGAACTCTTATATCCACAGACTGCAAAGGCTAATGTTATTGTTCAGACTGGTCAGACCTCCGCACAGACTGATCTAGGACAGTAATTATACAGGGGAAGGGAAATCGAAGCCTAAGGATGCCAACGCTATTAATTTTCAAACCATATCACCACCATGTTCAAATGAAAAGATTCTTGCTACTTTTGAATCGCTAGCCTAACTTTAAAAACCTTTCCCTGAGGCTATACCTCTGTCTTTGGCTATAGATACCACTTACAGCATCAGTCTTCGAACCCAGAGCTATTTGGTTTCAGAATCTGAAGCTACTTTCTTTTTACGGCATATAATCCTATAATTGTGTATAATTGTTATATGTGTTGGTTCTTCAGCCTTAATATGTTGGGTTTTTTTCAGACTTTGCCATTAGACATCCTCACTGTAGAAACTGCTTCCATTTTCCTTTTCAGTTCATCTTCAAGACCTAAAGAAAACTTTTCTTATACAAAAAGCTGCCTCTGGAAGATTAAATAAGATGTCCCTTTCCAAAGTACTAAAACTTCTAAATGAACAAAGGAGATGAGATCTCCTTGAATTTCTTCATCTCAAGAACCATCTACATTCCCATCGTGCTTACCCCGGTATAAAAGTCTCTGCTTAAGTGATGAAGTAATTCTGGTTTCTCCTGTATAACACAAAGCTTCAGACTGAAGTTTGACTGTCAATACAACCTTACCACAGTGTATAACCTTACCACCGTGTTGGCATTTAGACCACCGCCTGGTGGAACAAAGGCAAAAACATTGCTAAAGTTATCCTAAAATTAGCTAAATAAAACTGTTCTACAAGTATACCCCAGACAACAAGGATTAATTTTGTCTTGACAGAATGATTTCTTGTCACATTCCAAATCATTCCTGTCATAGCACATCAACTCAGGCATAGACACAGACCCAAGCTTGCAGTCCTAGTTCCTGAAGTCCTTAAATTATAATCTGATTTTCACCTCATTAAAACAACCTCACCTTTACGGAGTGTGAAAACGTGAACCAAGACACAATGGAGTGTTACCTGCCTTGGTTTGTGGAAAACTGGGAGTATGTCAAAGAGCTCTGAATGCAAAAACATGTGAAGTGGTGTATCAGCACTAAGAATCACTATGCAGAAGAGTCTTAAAGTACTCACACAAATGACAAGCATCTGTCAAATCCCTGTCACTAACAGTGTATGCTACTATCCTGACTCTCTTAAAACTCAAGTGTCTACGACAGGTTTTGGGGGAAGAGTAGCTGGACTACTATTCTCTGCTGCTTCTACCTGTCAGCAGAAACTGAATTTGAGTCAGAGTGCAGGGCCATGAAACCATCACGTCATGATGTGTGAAGGGCTCCCAACACCTAGAGTCAAGTAGCCCTCAAGACAACAGAAGGAGTCACTGGCAGACGGCAGTCACTATACTACGGGGCACCATCTTGTGACAGTGTTCTCAGACTTACCATAAATGACCTACTCTTTGAGGGGTCTGTACGTTGTGTATTCTAACACTACATTTTGCCACCTCTTGAAGTTTCCACTGGATGCACCTTCAGGTCCTGAAAAAACTAGCACAATGCTATTATCTGGTGCCAAATCAGGCAAAGGATACAAAAACAAATTAGTAATATTGAGCAACCATGAGGATAAAAGCTCCTTACAAGTACACAATGTTGTTATGAACAGTTGGAGCTTTCTAAGGAAGGTGATACAAAGGAGAATTATTGTACTTGCACATTAATTATGTGCCATCTCAAAATGAGCTGTGCAGCTGTTAAGAAGTTATTTATTAAGTGACAGTGTTCATCTAAACAAAAGGAAAACAAACTCAGTCTCCTGCTGGGCAACATGCTATCCCTGTACAGGATTTATCATGTAGAAAAGACAAAAAAAATTGTAAATACTTAGCTGGATATTCCTATGTAGATCTTTTCTAGGAGAGCATGACAAGGTTCTCTGAAGACAATAGAACAGGTTTTAGATATTAAAAAAAAAAACAACACAGTTCTTTCAACTGTTTCAACTATGAAAAAGGGCAACCACACAGCTACCTAGTTTCTCATTATTATCTCACACCTGAAGATGATCTGAAACAAATTTAATTAACACCTCCAAAGTAGAGGTCGTCAATGCAATAAGGAAGAGCTACCACTGCCCTGACATATCACAGCTCTCACACAGACTTCTAGAAGTCCATTTAATGTCAAAGGGCTCATTAAATACACCATAGCTGATACCTTACACTCTCCAACCATTTCACTTGGTACTTAACTTCAAAGACTCAGAGCATAGACTCAAGATTAGTGTCACCTGATCTAAATCTGTTCTGCTATTGATGGGAGAATGATCTACCAGGTGTGACCCCCTCTCCACTCGTGCTCCCACTTATACTAGCATTTAGGAGTTGTGCAGTTGCACATTTTATTGGAAGGGAGTACCTGGAAATGCTAAAATTACTGTCAGTTCCCTAATTGGATTGAGACTGCACGGTTGCAGTTGCAGGAGAGCTGGCACACAAAAAGCATCACAAACATGCAGTTGCACAAGGAAAGGAAAGAAGAACCACTCTTTCTGATACAGCAAGAGCTTCATCCAACTTAACTTCACCATGAAACTATACCAGGAAACCTCACCTTCATTAATACCATAAACTAATGAAATCTACTGGTAAGTCTGACAGCCATTTCATCTGCTCCAGAGCATTACTCCCATTCTGCTACCCACTTCTCTTGAGTCTTTTTTTCTGTTGCACAAAGTACTGGATGACTGAAGTGATCTGTTTTAAACCTAACCATTACTTTCATGGTTTAGCTCAGGAAAATTCCCCAGTGGTCTTGTGAGGGAGAACACAAGGGCTAGAACAGGGAGATAACTGGCAATGACATCTTCCTGCATTGACTGTGGCCTGAAAGATACAAGAAAAATGAAACAGATTTTCCTCTTTTGTTTTTGTTTGTTTGTTTGTTTTTGAGGTTTCTCTGAACACCTTACTAAGGTATACTGTGTACATTTCCAGCTGCTTCTTTAGCTGTAGTTTCAAATCAGCAAGTGTGATCAACAGACGTATTTGCACAAATATAAGTTTTAATAAAAGCATGTGACTTAACATTGTTTCAAAAGAATATATGTACACTTTTCACTTTAAGGAAGCAAAAATATCTACTACATATACATGAATTAATTTGCATAACAGAGTCAAGGTCATGCAATTAATTTATCCATCCAACTAAGTGAATCAAGAGTGAAATTTCTATATAATATAGATTGTAATTAAAAACAAGACATTATTACCCTGAGCATAATTCAATAAAGACTGAAGAATACAGCTTGCAGGTATAGTTGGAAGAATTATTTTCCAACACGCTTAATGTGACAGTTGGATCCTTCAGTACACTATCTAGGCAACAGGACCATAAATTCAGAAGCTGTATAATCTTTTATATTAAACAATGTTTATATTTGAGAACTAACTCCTAGAGTTATATTTAAAGGAAAGTTTTCATTTAATTCAAAAGCTGAGTTGCTTGCCCCTACAGAGCAAATAAAAATCTCAAACTAATACCATGAAGACTACAAACTAAAGGAAAAAAAAATAAAAAAAACTCTAAAGTACTAGTTAGTTGTTTTGATGCTCACAGTTAACAAAATATAAAGTGTAAAGAGACATTTAGAATTTAAGAATACTCTAGCTAACCAAAGATGGCTATGATAAAGTACAACTTTTTTTTTTTAAATAGAAAAGTACTAGGTTTATAAGCATTGAATTCTTTCCAATCTAGACAGAGTATCTATTGTATTGTCAAAAACTGTGCTAAAGGTTTTGGAGGGGGACTGTATTGTTTTCTGAACTGGGAGATAGATTTCCTCCAAAACCAAAGTACAGTATGTTCCCAAGAGGGTGAATAATTCAGTCTTCCACCTTGATAACTCATTATTACCCTGTTATTTTGAGTATGACAGAAATGTCAAGGCCTGTAAGCTTTAACACTAAGCAGGCACAAATAAACAAAAAGTAGCTGAAAACAAAATAATACAATACACACAACAATGCAAAACCCCCTAGGGAAAGCTATCAAAAAGCCTTCAGAAAACAAACCACTATACAGCGTGCACGCTAGTAAATATCCCTGAATCCAAACCAAATTGACATCAGACAAACAATGCATACTTAGCTATTGGCTTTATGCCCTAAAAGCGTAAGTTACAGTAAGACAACTGAGAGTAAGTGCTGCCATTAAACATCAGCAATCATGGAAGCTACAGGCAAAGGTTCATAGCACAAATAAAAATTGATGTCCCTGAGCCGCTTATTGTCACTCTCCTGGCACAGGTCACAATGCCTTGAAGAGTCAGCGCAATGCACAGCATTCAGTTGGCTTCAGTGCAAAGTCTAGCAGCTTGTCTTAATCTGCTGATGTTTTTCTATGATAAGCCATCAGTCTTGACGCTGACATGGATGAGATAAACATGGCTGTTCTGCCCTCTTGGCTCTTCTGTAGGGGGAGCAACATCGAAAACTCATTCAGAATACAACTCTGGCGTAACCCAGCAGAACACCAAGCATTCAGGCTAAAGCGCTAAAACCTAGTTCCTAGACATTTAGATGCCTCTCCCTCTATAGGCACTCAAATCCATTTGATTTCAATGGTAAGTTCATAGACATCTGACAGCCTGGTCTAAAGAAGTCCAGTTCCTCAACCAGAATTAAGGTTAATGGAGATTACAACGAGTGACATTCTTAGTAAGTTAGAACTTGATCAGTCTCACTGCAGAATGTTACCTAATTAAAATTGAGTACTCTCAGCAACAACAGTCTGGAGCTGCAGTTCACCCATGCTTAGGTCATATTGAAGTGACTCTGGCCACCAAGAGAGCTACTGAACCCGTTCCTTTTGCTTGCACAACTGTTTCTGTAGCTACACGATGAGCCAAACCAAGGAGCAATCTATAGTACCACTGTCAAATGAGAAGTAACAGAAGAGACAAAAAGAACAAACTGCTGAAACTGATATGAGAGCTGTGAAACGAGCATCTCCTCACATACGCTGTAGAGCAAGAATCAGTCAAAAAACCACAAACACACGTTATTCAGGTACTAAAAACCTCAGAGAGTAAAAGGCTGTGCTGTTCTCTCCAACTAGGATGTCAACACATCTATTTTCAGACTACTATTGTAAGGCTTCAGAAGCAGATATGTAACGGGGGGTGGGGATTCTACTAAACATAAAACAGCTCTGCGTACAAGCAGCCCAGGGCATCCAAGTTTAAGGGTGGGAAAGAAAGGCTGGGAGTGGGTTTTGGGGGGAAAAGAGGCTAGTAAGTGTACAGAAAGTGGCTGTTGTTTTTTTTCCTGTTTAGAATGAGAGCCATTACAACATGAGGACTCTTTTTGGACTTTCACAGAAATTAATTACTAAGCATTAGCTTTGCTGTATCATACAAAGGCTTCACTCAGTATTATTCAGCTCCACTGTGCTGTACAAGAAACACTGCTTTAAAGATATCCCCCTCAGTAAATTAAACGTCTCCAGCTCGCAGATCAGAGTTATATAAATAAGTGACAACATAAATATGAATGTGCCACAACATTAAATATTTCAATACTACTTGTAGATACCGAAGGTAATAGATTTACTTTATTATTGTTTTTGCAGGGTATTTTTGTTTATTTGTTTTGGAGTTTTGTTAAGTATATGGATTTGGCATCCTCTCCAAATGGAGCACAACACATAAATCATTAACAATTCATTTCAATCTCACTAAAGGCAGTTTTCCAGGGGGATTTTCAGAAACGGCAGTGGCTTTATGGATAACATCAAGGAGAGTCCCACATAAGGGACAACCTGAACGAAGGCAAATAATGCATCTGTGTGATAAAATGAGGCATGAAAAGACCTGACTGTCATTACTGTCAAACAGGAACAGGCAGAGATATTGTATTATAATAGATGAAAAAAATACCAGACAAGCCAAAAATATATACCTTTGTGCATTACATAAAGGATACTACTCATGTTACAGGCAGCTTTTCAACTCTGCTTATGCCCTACTTGATGGGGGAAAGGCAATATAAAGCAAAAGCTTCCACTGGATTAGTGTATTAACATACCTGGACAATCACAGCAAGTGATTGCCTTACAAAAAGCTTACCAAGCAGAGAAGAAGCTACCTTTCAGCAACAGAAGACTATGCAGAGGCAAAAATGAAAACTTCAGCACAAGGAAATTAATATTATGTCTCCAGAACAGCTGTTCAAGTAGAGAGAAAGCAGATGAAGATGTCAAGAGAAGTTCAAGGCCAGGTTGAAAAGCAATTAGTAAGATGAAAGACATGAAGTAGAACCTTTTACCCTTTAACAAGGCAACGATCCAGTAATGATATATTGCTAGAAACATGATCTTTAATTGAGAAAAGAGCAGAAAGAACAAAGAAATTTGCTGCCACGGGGCTAGGGGGAAGTCAACCATGCTTCCTGCTGTGAGGTAAAAAAATGAAATTGATGTGCATCTTTCCAATGATATGCACCACATGCGAACTGTTTCCTCTGAATTTCCCTAGAGTCAACAGACTACTTTGATTACAAGTACCACTTGCAAAACAAAAGTTTTTAAATCCAGTATTTAATAAGGTTTGGCATTAAAAATATATATTTTTTTCAAGAGTAGTACTAGTGGACAAAAAAACACTGAACTAAAAATAATTGCACAGACCCCAAGAAGGGAAAATTAAGGCACTGGGAATACGTACTCTAAACACTGAGGACAGTAATAGACTAGAAGAGCACTTAAAATAGCAGAATAAGCAAACTGTGAGGAATCTGCAGCTGTTTCTCCAATTACTAGGTATTGTTTAAAAATGAATATGCAAATCAAAATCCTTCAGAATACTTGTACTCTCAATGATGACTTACACAATAGTTGAAAGAGATCTGTATTTTAACTATCAATGTTTAAGTTATTCCAGTAACTGCAGATAAATATTTTAAAGAACAAGGAGGAGGTAAAATGAAAAACCAGAACACAGGGAAGCATTAATATAGTATCTTCCACAGTATTTCCTAAAGACAACTTGAGAGATCAGTTTTGTATTCTCCTCAGAAAGCCCAGATTTATACAGTATGCTCAAATAGCTCTGCTACCAGTGTGTGGTAACTGCTCATGCCTTAGAGCAAATACGAAGGCATCGAACGATTGGCATCATTGATGTTAACACTCAGGGTATCTTGCAAAATCAGCTGCAGGGGAAAAGAAGATGAAGTACTAGTCAGTGTTGGTGAGGGCCATATTAGAAACTCAGAAACGTTGGTACATCTACACAGGCAGCCTATTTATGCAATATAAAAAAAAAAAGAGAGAGAAAAAAACTACAGTACCTATTTTTATCTTGTTTATACAATCAGCGTAGAGGAAAGTAAAAACTACTACTGCAAGACAGAAAATAAAAGGAGCGAGGAGTAAATACACAAGAAAAAAAAAAAAAGCTATACATAACCATGAAGGTCAGTAATGTTTGACAGTAACATTTTAGGAAATACCTGAGTAGGTAAACAGCCCTTTCAATATCATTGAGTTCTTCATCAACTGTCAGTCTTTCTATTTCTTCTGGTGTCTGTCAAGCGTGAAATAGAGATTATGAGTTTACAATGCCTTACTATTTCCTCATTTTAATCTTCTTAAAGCAACCCCTTCCTCCCCACATCCAGGGACAGCTCCAAGAGTAATTTAAATTTAATCCTTGAAATCTCCAGCTTCAAACTGAGTCAAATAAATGGTTCACCGGGAAAAGCTGGGAGGTAATGGAAGTACAGCTCCATGCCAGGCACTACCGCAATTAATCACTGAAAGGAAAGTATAAACAAGTCGTATGTAAATTAATCTAAAGACTTAAGTTAGTCTATTTTTTTTTGCAGCTTAACAGGCTTATTCCGAAAATATTAAGTCCCTGCTGTATGGGACTCAAGACTGTTTATTCCAGGAGGAAGGAAAGCAGGCTTTAACACCCGGGTGCCGGGCAAGCAGCCCGCCCGGTCAGGTAGCCGGGCACAGCAGAGACAATTTCACGCGGCTCGTAAAGCACCGTTCCCCGTCGGAGCAGATACCTTCAGACTCCTGCGGACCGGCCTCTCTATAATAGTTAGCTCCTGCAGGTCTTCTATGTATCCAAACAGATTGCCCTGGCTAAAATCCATCCTGGAGAAGAAGACCATCGGGTGCACGCACCACCTAGAGCCTCTGGCGAGGCGCCGCTCCCCCGGAGGCTGGCGGAGGAAGGGCCGGCACCGCGCAACGCCCCCGAGGAGCGGCCGCGCCGCGCCCGCCGCCGCCGCCCGCCCGGAGCCCGGCCTCAGCGCGCACACTGCGGCAGCGCCCGGTGCCCCGCCGGGCCCGGCCCCCGACGGGAAACTTTCCCCGGCCGGGCCGGCACCGGGCCGGGACAGCCCCGCCGAGCCGGTCGCCGGGGCAACGCGGCGCTACAGCGGCCTCCGCGGGGCAAAACTGCTGCCGAGCGCGGCAATATCTGAACGCGAGGAGGGGGCGTAGCTCGATGGCAGCCCCGGCCCCCTCAGCGCTCAGACACCGGGGGCTTGTTCTTGTCCCCGTCCCCCGTCCCCTCCCCGGGGGGTCCCCGCCGCCACCGCGGCCTCCCCCGCCGCGGCCGTGGGCCGGGAGCCCCCCTCACACCGCCCGCCCCCGGCCAGGTGTGCTCGGCCGTGCCTCGCCTCCACAGTGCTCGGAAGGAGAATGACACGGGAGTAAATCTGTAAAAATTCAGCATTTAATGTGAAATGCCCTAAGCAGATTCCTCCCCCAGTGAATGCTTTCAAATTAATTTCATTTAAAGGAGGAAGATAAAAAGAAACCTTTGACATACTTATCAGGGAACTGTGAACCTGCAACAAAGACATCGTTTCCACTCTTCATAACTTCTTATTCCTCATCTTTGCGGTCCTTTTCCTCAGCCCTGGTACAGGAGCTCTTCCTGAGGCATGCAGTTACGACTTGGGAGCCTTAGGACTGCCTCACAGGGTGCATTGGGGGTACAAGGGAGAGTGTTTGAAAATAAAGGTATGCCACTTTCACCCCTGAAGGATGGACAAATAAGCATGGAAACACTACCTTTCTGAAGAACTTAATGTGACAACGTCTTTGGAGGTGGGCTACCAAAGCAGAAAGCATGCAGGGCGAGAATCAACAAACACAACCGCACCTGGCGCTCACCTAGCCAGGGAGTTCTCCGGGCTTTGAGACAGTGGCCTTTGCAATTACTGCAAAGGAAACAACCAAACAACCACGTTCATAACAAACAAACAACTGTAGATACTTTACAAGAGCTTATCTGAGGACTTCGTAATATTTCACTGCTGCTTTGAAAAGCACCCGTGACCCAACAAGTTTTGTTGGTAAAGATAACTACAGAAATTGTAAGGATTAGACAATATTATGTAGCCCATTGCCAAGAATTTGATTGACTTTTATGATTGGTATCTCAGCTTTTATTTAGCAAAAAAAATAAATAAATAAACATTATGCGTTATTTCTCTGTGTATTGGATAGGCCAAGACCTGTGCTCAGTTAAGCCACTAAAACAGTAAAGAATTAAAGCATCTCCGTTATTTCAAACGTACATCAAAATTGCCAAGAGAAAAATCTGAACCAAAGTACATAAAAAAATTAAATAATTAATTGTTATGTAACTGAAAACTGAAACCGTCAGTGTTTTCAAGACATTGTGAATAGCCAATGTGTACAACCAAAAACACTATTTTGAAAATCTCTTTTGCATAATCCTTTTAAGTAGGGAAAGTTACCAGACTGGAAATTGATAGCTACCAATGTCCTCTCAAAGTCATTAACTAACTAGGCAGAAATTAAAAAAAAAAAAAAAAAGAGAGCTTAATAAAATGTTCTCAAATTCAGAGTTCCGACAACCAAGACATCCAATGGTAAAGTATTACGAAAACATCTTCAAATCCTAATCTTAGTCAGAAAAATCCTTTCACAAGTTTGTTCACAGCCAGTTTGTAATTATTTCACCTTGCAAATAATTCTCATGAATCTTAAAGGTCTTCCGAGAGCAAAGACATTTTCTTTCATGTTCCTTGAATTAGGAGCTCACTGCAGTTTTCAAGTCAGGTATTTCAAAAGGCAGTTTTAAAGACTGAGGCATGTTGAGTTTAGCTTTATGATTAGGATGTTTTTTCATATTATACATTATATAATTTTTGTAAGCCACAAAAGAAAAGGCTTTTTTATAAAGGTGCGAACAAGTCCCTTAATGTCTTTAAAAAGCTGTGCTTATAACTCAGTCCAGGCAACATTACACATGCGTAACTCCTGTCAATTTTAAAATCAATAGATATGTGAAATATGTTTATAGTAGATATGTTTGTAACATCCTGAAAATGTGAAAAGCAGAATAAAGATGAGATTTCTGTTAATTAAATACCAGACCAGAATGAACATCACAGAAGGAATTAACTTGCCACTATTCAACATACTTATCTCCTTTTGACCCACAAATTTGTTAGATAGGAAAAAAAAAAAAAAAAAAGGCTTTCATATTTTGTTCCAAAATTACATATATATGTTAATCCCCCCAGTAGTAAAGCTGCAGGCATATTCTTCCCAAATGGTCTTTCATTCTCATCTGTGATGAAAGTCACGCATGATTTCACTTCCACTGCTGCTGCTTTCAGCTCCTCCCTTTTCCACTGCTCTCGCAAATAAAGCTTTACTTCCAGCTTCATTCTCAACCTTGTCAGAGCTATTGTAATAGTATGAAGTGCTATTTCATACTGCTTTTGTGAAATCCAGAGTGAATTGGGACCTCCATTTTAACAGAGGAGCTGTGTAAGCCTGTGAAGTCAAAACAGGGTTGATTTTAAATAATCCTTCATTGACGGAGAAAATTGCAGAGCACCCGGGACAATGGCATGCATACCTAACTGAAGGAAGAGAAATAGTGTTATTTATGTGTTCTACCGCAATAAACTGTACGTGCAATATGGATGATGACTAAAACCAAAGACAAGATAGTAGGGAGGACGTGGCTATTCCTCCAGTACGCTGGCTGAATCCACAGACCCTTGGGTGTATGGATTTACCATGTTTCATACATGTGCAGTTCTCCTTTGCTGCCCAGCAGCTGGGTGTCGACATTCTGGAAACTGCCTTGAAAAAGTTGCAATTCTTTACTTTATCTGTCACATGTTCCCGAAGAATTAACCTGTAAGTAAATTATTCCCAAAATTCAAAAATTCAGGAGGTCTCAACATGCATTGCAATGCCCATGTCAGCTGAAATTTGAAAGAACTGGTTTGGAGGATATAGAAGGACATGCCAAGAAATGCTTTCAGACAAAGTGTATGTACTCCACATTAAAAGCTAGTATTTCCATATGCAAGGGCCAAATCAATAAAGGAGGAAAAAAAAATCAGTAGAATATATTTAGATTATTTTGTAAAAGAAAAAAAAAATGGGACAAAGCACTTTTTCCCATTTTCTTGGCTTTTTTTAACATATTTTTAATTTAGACTATTTTTTAGCTGAATATTTCCTTTCAAAATGAAGACTTTCCTTAAAGGTCAAAATTAAATTAAATGTTTCATTCTGTCATTTCCCCTTTTTCCTGTTAATTTAATATTAAAAGTAATAATAAATGCCCTTTCATGCAGTACACTATGTAAATTAGGCACTGCATAATCACAGTTCTGTTCAGGACTCAACCCCTAAACTGAGTGTGCAGAAATTTGATTCAATCTGTTCACTACCACCAAGAGACAGCCAGAGCTGTATCAACTGTTGCCAACATGTCCAAATGAACAACTTCTGATGGGAATGGTTTTATTTATTTTATTTTATATTATATTATATTATATTATATTGTATTGTATTGTATTATATTATATTTATTTCTACAGTTCAACAAACAATTAAAAAATGCAGCTTTAATGTTCAACCTAATGCCTTTGCCTTGCAAAATAAGATTTCTTATTCCATTCTTACTCTAAGAAAAAATGTGTCCATGAACAGCTATTCTTCAGAAAACCTCCATGTCAAGGCAAACCTGTAAGAACATTCCTCTAAAAGAACCACGCACAAAAATCCGTGTCTACTTTGGAACAATGCTTGGAACGTAGCATACACAAACCTCAGCAGGAAAAAATATTATTTAGCATATTTTCTAGTTTGTTGCTAAGAAACTGTTGCTTCATTTTCCTATTGCCATTTGCAGAAAAATTCTGATTGTTCATTTGCCACTTTGGTCAACTCTTTGTAACAGCTATATAATTAAAAAGGAAAACACTAGAAAGTACTCATTGTGCTGTCATCATCTGTACACTGGTCCCCATACTCTCTCCTATAATTTAGTGCCCTCCAATAATATAAAAATAAAATAAAATAATAATAAATATGTATTTGTAAGATTATAAGCTGCATTCTTCATATCTTTCCATAAGAAGAACTACCAATGCCCTACAATGTCGAATCCGCTATCCACTCTCCAAAAGTAGTTAATTGCTCTTGCATGAAGACAGAGTAAGAACAGAAAAAATACATTTATGTATGTCCTCATTCCAGGTATTTGTAGGATTTCTGACCTAATACTAGCATCTAATAGCATATTACTTGATGAAATTTAAGTGAATTATTTTCTATTTTAAAAAGAACACTTTTTTTTTCCCCCAGGTTTACTATTTTTTTGAATAGATACATAAAGCAGAATTTGCTTACATTTTAAAAAATAGGAACACAAATGGTAAAAATCTCAATAAAGTTGGTTGGATATTAGAAAAAAATTCTTCACTGAGAGGGTTGAGAGGCATTGGAACAGGCTGCCAAGGGAAGTAGTTGGGTCGCCATCCCTGGAGTTACTTAAAAGACGTGTAGATGAGGTGCTTGGGGACAGGGTGTAGTGGTGGACTTGGCAGTGCTAGGTTAATGGTTGGACTTGATGATCTCAGAGGTCTTTTCCAGCCTAAGTGATTCTATGATTTCATTAGGGAGTTCTATATGATATTGTATCAGTTTTCTCAACCCTTTACAAAGAGCAGGGACCTGAAAACATCCCTGGAACTAGTAACGTGGATTAAACAATACTGGGCGCAGTAAAGGGGCTGGAGCTCAGCCCAGCCCAGACACTCTTTGCAGGCAGTAAGGATGCCCGTGCCCCAGCTCGGGAGGTTAAGTGGATTTGTGTGTGTGGACATGGTGAGAGAGCCTCAGAGCCAGACTGGCACTGTTAATTTCCTAACACAGAGGTAGCCAGTGAGTCCAGTTCCTTGCTATGACAACCATGAACACGATCTGTCATAAACATGTCAAACTTTATATTAAAACTAACAACTTTTTTGTCTTTGAGTAATCTTTACTCTCTGGTTGCCATAGAAACTTCAGATTTCCTACCTAAAATTACTGTTGGCCAGTTTATCGGGTTTCTTCTTGTGCCAGTGTTGTCCTGTACTTTAAATCATTCTTCCCTTCCTGTTATTTAAAGACTGTAGTCATATCTATTCTAATCCTGGGTTAAAACAAGCTAAGGTGAGCATTTAGTCTTAACTCCTAAAACAGGCTCTCCATTCGCCTCATTACCCTTACTGTCCTCTGCATCTGCTGCAGTTAGACTTCACCTCTCTTGAATAAATGTGACCAGAATGACAAATGGTATTGCAGAGAGGAATTTCAGGGAAGTAATTCCTTCCATGAAGAACTCTGTACAGGAATTAGCTTACCAAATATACCACATTGGCAGCTCATAGCTATCTTTTGATCAATTAATGCATGAGGTCATTCTTGTCCACAGTCTTCTAAAACTCATTAACTCCTATCTTAAAGTCTGAATTCTCAGTATTAGCCTTAGCTGAATGGTGCTGCACTTCGTGGGAGTAAATTCATCCCATTATTCTGGTCCTTAAAGTCCTTTCAATCTGACTGGTATCATAATTCCGCTCTGTATTAATAACCTTGTGTCATCAGCAAATTTAGTATTGTATCACAGTTATTAATGAAATAAGATTAGTCCTTAAGAAACTCCTTGAGTTAACTCCCTATACCTGATAGGTTAATTTATCAATATACACACCAATGTGCTCCTACAAATAAAATATGCATTTCCCTTCCATCTTTAGCCAACTCCCTTCATCTCAAAATTCTCATCTATTCCTCATTATTAACCATTTCTCATATAGCAGACATTTTGATGGTGTCCAGATAGATTAGATGAACTATACATTTCTGTCCATAAAACCATTTCTCTTTTCTCCCTTCTACCCTCCCTCCCAAAAAAATAAAAATAAATAAATAAATAAAAATAGAGAGGTCAAGTAAAATAGCCTGATTTCCCATCTCCTCTTGACTCACCAATACAGGATTTTATTTTATTCCCTACTATCTTCATCACTTCCTTTGTTATTCTTTCCTTCAAGATACATTCTGAAGTATCTCTTGCATCTGACTATACTTGCAACTATTGCAAACGTTTCCCATGTCTTAAATGAAGGCCTCTCTGCTATTCTTCAGCCACACAGAAAAATCTTCACTTTGATATATCTGTACTTGAAAAAGTCTTTGCTATTATTCCTACTGTTAAATGTGCCAATACTCTTAAAACTCACGCCTGGAGATTATCTTGCTCTCCTGTTTTTATAAGTGCATTAGCTGAAGAAGAAGCACTGTCTTTGACAAAGCATCCTATATAGCAGAAATGTTTCACGCAGATTAGTAAGCAAATCAGCTGCAAAGTTAAAAGAAAGAACAAAGAGAGAGGAAAAAAAAGAAGAAAAAAAAAAGAAAAAAAAAAAGCAGTGCAGGCAAGGCAGTATATGTTTTCAAATGAGGTTTAACAACAGTGGAGAGACATAGGACAAATGTTCCAGAATACTGTAGAAAACAGAAAGAAGAAACCATCCTAAAATTCTCTCCCAGTTAACAGTCTATCTCTCAGATTATTATTTTTATGGTGCTCTGTCTTAATGGATCTTGTCAGTCCTAGAAAGATATTGAAGAACTAAATAAGGGAACAAAGGTGTTGAGCCCAAGAGAACCAAGAGTTTACCTTCCCACTTCAGGGCCAGGGCGACAGCCTCATCTGAAATTCTATAACAGAAAGACAGAAGACCAAATTCTACAGCCTGCAAAGCACAAGAGGTTTCAAGTACCCCAGTGGCCAGTGGCCACATATTCTTCATGTGCAAAATGTGCCTTAAGGTCAGTACCAATATAAATCATTACATGGTGACATTCTTTTATTAGCAGAAGGGGCTATTAAGATTAGTAGTTAGGCAATACTGATGTTCCCGCAAGAGAAAAGGAAAAATCAAGAAATAAGCAAAAGCATTACAGACTTGATTACTAAATGAAAACCTACATCAGTCTTTCACATGCAGATTCAGCTGTTCCTGGCACTGAATGTAGTTACCGTATCACTTATCCCAGAATTAAAGGTTAAAAAGATCTCTGGCTTGACCTACCCTAAGAGAAGTCTTCTGTATTTTATAAAACATCAAAATATTAATTCACAAAACATGTAATGTATAATATATAATACCGCATAGTAGGGCTTAAACCATGATCTCAAGGCTACTGATCTACAAGTTTACAGTTGGGATGGATAGAAGGATCTGTTGTCAGCTAAAGGTTTGTAATAAAGACATCAATATTCTCACTTTCTCTTGGACCCTCAGACATATTGGCCTAAATCATTTGGAAATTATTGATAAAATAATAAAATATGTACGTAACGACATGAGTTATACAAACATACAGCTGGTATGGTTTGCAACTATTACTAATACACATTATTATCTTCAATTCACAATTTCCTGGTATTTAAATAACTGTTGATCTAAAGAAGTCCTAGGAGGAAAAGCAGACCTTGAGAAGCTTTGTTTGTCAATGGCCTTTTAACCAACAGCTCACTTTGTACTGTCAGTAATGGAATTGTATTCACCAACTGCTTAACATCTGACTTCCAGGTATGACAGAAATGTGCACTTCTTGTAGATAAAGGCTTCTCGCAAAACAACAAAGCTGTGTCACTGAGGTAACAGAGACTCAGGAAGATTAATGTTACTTGAAAACTAAGAAAATGTTTATTTCCTTTGGTTATGCCTTTTCAAAGCAACTCAGAACATTAATGCCTTACACAAGTTGATGCCATGGTAGTAAGTAAGAGTTGCCACCTCTTATGCAGACTGTTCTGAACCTCCACGCTCATTACAAACTGTCATATGCCTTCTTTCAAATTAAGATTTAGGGACTGTAATTCTGTCTCTTTGTCTACAAATAGTACATAGAAATACTGATTAAGAGGTCAGCTGCATCCACAAATGGATTTTTGAGGAATAACCAGAATACTCCTATCCTCTGTAAAAATATGTCCATAACTACATTAAAAAGCATAATTCAGCATAGTTTGTCAAGTCATCATCCTGTTAAAACTTTCTTTCAGGACAGATCTACAAACTGAAACTATTTAAGGCCAATATATGGGTAAGAACTCTACTGTCCACATTTGTTTATTCAGAAGCCCACCACATCTAAATTTGAGAGTAATTAGTCTCTTTTGCTTCTGAGAATTTGCTTTTGCTAATATTCAGTAAAATAAAAAGAGATAAAGTGGAAACAATCTAAACTAGCGAAATTTTCAGTGTTAAATTTGATTCTACACAATTTGGATGGAAAAATACTTTTCACGAAGAAATGCATAAAGACTGCTGAAACCCCCATTAAACTTAGCTGGGAAGATCCAGTCACAGCTTCTACCAGCTCGCTAGCTCTAGCAGTCATCAGTATCTCCAGTTCAGTACTACATAAATAAGGTTTGCAGGTTAAACTATATCAAATCCTGCTCCCTGAACTCACTTCAGGACTCTCATTGGTTTCAACTCTTTTATTTCAGAATATGAGGACAGAGCAGCAAAATTCATATGCTCTTTAGCATTGCTTATGAGTATATGAATTGGAAACAGCTCCTCACGTTATGCATTGGCTGATATGTTAATAATGGTTATTTGGAACTGAAACTGTCCTTGAAAACATTTAATGTGCTTATTTCTGTCCTTGGCCTTAACACATTAGAGGGGAAAAAAGAAAAACACTTCCACTCTCCCATCTTGTCACACAACCAGGAAGCACCTGCAGATACCACAGAGAAGAAATAATTGTAATTGCTGCTGTAATTGCACTGTAATCTACCGCCCTAGTCTTGCCTACGTTGAAATCTCCCATTTTTTTCTCTCTTCCCCATGTCTCACAGCAAAGAAGCCGTTCAGAGCATCTGCCAATCTTTCAGCAGAAATAAAAATCTTCCATTATCATAGTCTGTAATTTATGATGTCCTCTTCCTACACCAAGCTGAAGCCACCAGGAGCGCTGGATGACAGAGGAGGGAAGAATCACGCCGTGACCTCAGCGGTGTGCTTGCTTCGGGAGCTGTTTGCAGCTTTCCTCCCAACCACATTACTTCACCCACATTCTGAACAGGGAATAATAAAGAACACAGTAACGCACAACCAAGCATGAATAACAAGGCTTTTATTGAAAGAGCAACGCTGATGACATTCAACCTTAGGTGCAAATTTCAGAGTTGAAATTTAAGACGGCCTCAACGCATTATTTCATAAATGAGACATACTAGGCACATAATGATGCTGAAATAATCTATGGAGATGATGATTATGTTTTGAAGGACATTTTTCAGTGGCAGGAAGGTAAACACATTTTCTTATCCCTCCTCTGTCAGAATTCCACCAGCACGTCTCATCAAGCAGAAACTAAGCAAACACCACCACAGCCCCTAACGCTCTGGGGAAAGACGAAGCCAAACCCTGACGGGAAAAGGGCGGGGCCTCAGGGCGGGGCCTCCCCCGCCCCCGCCCCAGGCCCGGCCGCCCCAGCGCCAGCTCCCGCCCCGCGGCGCGCGTGCGCACACCCCCCCGGCACGGCGCAGCGGGCGCCATGCAGTGACGTCACGGGGTAATGGCGGCGCCCGCGGGGCGAGCACGCGGCGGGTAGCGGCACTAACGGTAACGGCTGTAACGGCTGTAACGGCACTAACGGTAACGGCGGCCGGGACGGGCCTGCGGGCGCCCGTCGTGGGCAGGGCCCGGACCCCAGGGGAGCGCCTGGTCCCGCGGCGGGGCCGCGTCTGCCCCGTGTGCGTGCTGCCGGGACGGTTCCCTAAAAGTAAACGAATTATGCCTCGCATTTCCCTTTCTCTCTTTTTTTTTTTTTTAATATTGTCAGTGTAACTTTCATTCTTTTGACCTGACGCCCTAATTATTATTTTTTTCTCTCCGCAGTTTCTTTTTAGGTAAAAATGAAGGCCAAAAAAGGAAGGAGATTTACATCTTCCGTTAAACTGAAAAGAAAGGGTATCGAAGTGATAGGGAAATGGAAAACTGTGGAAATCGACCCCAATCTCTTTGCTGATGAACAGTTTCGAGATATAGTATGCCTGGAGGAACTTACGGAGTACAAGCTAGTAAGTTCTAACAAAGTGGGAAAAGTAAATGAGCAGAAGAGAAAGGCTCAGAGTCTTTCAGAAGGGAGTGGGGAGGAGGAAGAACCTGTTGTCCCTCCCAAAAAGAAAAAGAAAAGCAAAGATTTGAAAACCAGAACAGATAAAAGTGGTGATACTAACGCCACAGAAGTTGATGTGCCAGTTGATGAAGAGACAAAATGTGAAGAAATAACAGAAGGCGCGAATTGTGAGGACAATGGGCATATAGCTGAGAGCACTTCGAGCACAAAAAGTGCTGTGAAAAAAAAGAAAAAGAAGGTAGATAAAAATAAGACCTCTCAAGATCAGGAAGCTCTTCCATCAGTAACCACTTCTAAAAAAATCAAAAATTGGTCAACTGAAGTTTTATCTGCCTCAAGTGATCACAAAGCTGATGTGTCTGCGTGGAAAGACCTGTTTGTACCTAAACCAGTATTGAAGGCCTTGAGTTACCTGGGGTTTAGTGCTCCAACGCCTATTCAAGCATTAGCCTTGCCTTCTGCAATCCGGGATAATATGGATGTTCTTGGTGCTGCAGAAACAGGTACGAGTCCGTTAAACTGGTGGTACGTGCAGTGAAGTTTCCATCTCCACTCTTCTCCTTATTGTTACAATTTTTATATGTAGGTTAAGGGCATGTGGATCCTGCATATCCAGTGTATTAGTAATGATTTGTGGTAAAGATGGAATATTTTGTGTTTGTCAGTTACTAAATTTTAAAGCTCTACGAAGTAGAATGTGCATAACTTTTAAGTCTCAGTGAGGTTCTATCTTTTGACAGAATGGTCTTTTCCTGCTCTGTCTCAAATTCTCTATTATTTTAAGAACTCTGAAGTGATACATTACAAACAGCAGAATTAAGGAAAGAAACAGGGTCATACTCCCAACAGGCTACATTTAATGAATGTCCCTGTGTCGAGACGAGAGCCAGTCTCCTCTGGATATAATTTGGTGCTGGCTTAGAGAAGCAAATAGGAAAGACCAGGTGGAGAGTGTTAAGCATTGTGAGTATGGCCCAGCATATCAGAGCATTATTGGAGCAAAAGAGGCCCAGACGGTGCCCTGAATCTGGACTTGGGCTGTATGTTGTTACCACCCGCAGCCATTCTAACTGCTTGTGCTTGAAGTGAGTATTACATAGTACTGCTGAAGTTAATGCAACAATCTCTTGTCCAGATTGTGACTGGCTCATGTCTTTTATCTTTGGCCATTGCTAGCCTGAGTGAAATCTGTTACAGCTTCTATCTTACCTAAACAATACTATGAAGTCTCCGAGCATTACTTTCCCTCTAACTTTTTTGCTGAACACCTTTGAAGTTTTGTCTTCTCTGGCACTACAACATGTTTTTCCCATAAAAGCTAAAAATAGGAAGCACAATTGCAAGCTGTGTTGGTTTAAAGGATTCTTTTTCATTCTTCTCATCTGTTCCAGTTGCCTTATCTCACTACTTGCCTTGTAAAGCCATTTACTGCTCTTGAGCATGAAGGTATAGTAACTAATTTAATAAGATATGCAGTCATTTGCATTTTTATTTTAATTAGAAGCCAGGATGGTGTTATTAGGTTTTAATAAGATTAGAAAGCCCCTCAGGGAGTATTTTTGAAAATGGAACTGAAAAATTAAATGCTGTATTTGTGCTGCAGAAAGGTGCCATTTTGGCAGTGCTGGAAAACAAATCCCTCCCTAGCTGCAGAATAGAAAGCACAGTTAGTAACAGGTTGTGCTCTTGCTGTCTTAATTTTGCATAACCCTGAGCTAATAGGACTGTTTTGCTCATTTATTTTGCTCCTTTATGAGAGAATGCCTGGTTCCCTCCAGAGAGCCCAAGGGGTCTTGATGTTCCTGCAGAAGCTTGAGAGGAGATGTGAGCAATTGTCTGTTAAGAAAGTGCTGCAGGTGGGAGAATCTGAAACTCTCCCGTTCTGTTTTCCACATCATGCATCTGCCCTCAGTGTTGGGCCTGAGGGAGGATGCTGGCAGATGAAAGAACTATTCTTCGCCTTTCGGTAGCACCATAGGAGAGGATAGCAAGATTTTGGTATGGTGGTAGATTCGTGTGGGGATCAGACACAGGAAATTCCAAGGCTTTTTGCAGTGAGGGTAACTACTTCTGTTCTGTTCATTACCATGTAATCACGGCGAAGCACTAGTGAGGTTTTGAGCTAAGAAATGTCTGAAAAAATCTTGCAATGTAAAATTGTTTAAAAGAGCATTTGTCAGCTTGAGCTGTAGGATCTGGGGCCACCGAGATGCACTGTTCTGGTGCTGCAGATCAGGCTATATGGTATGTGATCTGTGTGTTGTGAAGATAACACGGCCTATGAGTTAATTATTGAATATTTGAATGAATGTGGTGTCTGCAGATTAGTTCTGAGTTTTACTGCCATAATCTGGCCGGGTGCAGGGCTGACATTTGCACCAGGCAGATCGTGTTGTATTTGATTCAAGATCAGCATCATGTCAGGCTAATGGTACTAATATTAAGACTTTCCTCTAAGTAGACAAAATATTGTGCTGCTGACTTTGGCAAACCACGGTGGGCTTGTAATATGGACAAATACTGCTCAAGGAATTGAGATGAGATTTCCAGAGGACTGCTTCCCAGCAGTGGCCTGCTGCAGGAATGGTGTAATAGTGTATGGTGCTCTGCGTGCTTTTTTTATGACCAATGAACTGATGTTTATGAGAACCTTAGCTGAGGTTGCTGTACCGTCAGGGTTCTCCTAACATCTCTATTAGTGGCAGATAGTTCAGAAGGGAGTGTGTGTCAGGGATGTGACTCACAGTTTGGTGCAGTGAACCCCAGAAATTACAGCTAGGGGAGCACTTCTTTTTCTTTGACAACCCCCTTCTCTCTTGGATGCCTTATCTGTTTAAATCAGGTGTATGTGTTTTGACTATAAAAATCTGAGCTTGTGATGGATCAGGAAATTAGAGGCTGGAGTATGTCAAAATACAGTTTTTCACAAAGTGGTAAACACTATGAATTGAAGATGGAAGTGAATCCTTCAAGTACTTTCCAGTTTGTCCTTGGCCTCATTTGTTATTCCTTTATTTGGAGAACATTGATCAGAACTGTCAATTAGGGCATGGTATTCTCCTTACGGGCATACAGTTCTTTAAAAAGATCTTGGCTGCAACCACAGCTTTTTAAAACTACTTTCAGAACAAATGAATCTGCCTGACCTGCTAGAAAAAAAATACCTATTCCCCAGGAAATACGTTATTGGTGACCTCAAGATGTATGAAGGGAACAGGAGACAAGATGCTATTGTTGCAAGTTTCTGGTCTTCTGAAGATCAAGAGTTTGTGTGGATTACAACTGTGTGTTTTAAGAACAGTGTGATTGGCTGTGGCTCTTCTCATCTTTTCAAATAACCTTCATGTCTTCTCAGTCTGTATTAATTCTGTTTGTTTGTTTCTTAGGAAGTGGCAAAACGCTTGCATTTGCAATTCCTATGATTCATTCTGTGCTGGAATGGCAAAAATCAAACAGCTCAATGAGCAGAAATGACAGCGTTTCTAAAGAATCCCATCAGCATCATGATGAAACAAGATGGGAAAATGAGGATGAAGCAGAAAAACTAACCCATCAGCAGGTTGAAGATAGTGGAGATGAAGATGATGCGTCGTTTGCAACAGGCTGTGTGAAGGTGCTGGAAAATGCTGAATTTGATTCTAGTGACAAGGGACATACTGTTGGCCTCCATAAAAAGAGACCTCTTCTAGGACTGGTCCTTACTCCCACAAGAGAATTAGCTGTGCAAGTAAAACACCACATTGATGCAGTTACAAAGTTTACAGGTATGTAGACCCCAAGGGCTGTGTCCCAGGTAACACTGGGTTTGGGGCTTGGCACAGGTGTTGAGCCAGAATGTGTGCCACAGTTTTTCACAACATAAAATTGGGTGGCTTTTGAAGGGTTAGGGCTCACAGTCACTAATATTTGGGAAGTGCACCAAGATTCTTCAAAGAGATGCACGTGAAAGTAAATAATGTGGGATACTTTGCTTTAAAATGTTTATTTTTGTACAAATAGCTATTGACCTGGGCTTTAGAAACAGAATCAATACTGGATACAAAAACACAGTTTATATATATGTGTATATATTTAAAAAAATAATAATAAATTTAAGGGTAGAAGGCTTCGTTACATTGTCTGACTTACCTGCAACAGCAGTCAAGCACAGCATATTGCTGGGTAGTATGTTGATGAGAGGAATTTCATCCTGCTCCTTTCTCATCCAAACAGAGGTCAGCACATCTGTTAAGGGAATGAGTGAGGATGTGAAACTACTAAAGATGGGGAGAATAGGGAAGTAACTCCCCCCTTCTCAAAAGCAACAATTGTTTATTTGCAGCATCAACCACAGGGTATGGAGTGCAGTGAACTGTTTAAGAGCATCTTCCCTTGGTGTCTACATATCCTGCTGTGCTCATCAGTCTGCAGCTGATTACAAGGCTAATTTTAACTCCTAGCCTAAAATAATCAATTTATGTCAGTACAGCCCTGACAGGAGTGGTGCTATTTGTATATACAAATCTGCTGCCCAAGTGATGTGCGGTTGCTGTAGCAGGAGAGAAAATATGTTTTGATGTGGGCTTGCTTTGTCTCAACACAAAACTGTGCACAGTACTTGCATAGTAGCATTGAGTTCCTCACATGTGCTGGTGTATCCCCTGAAGAAGTAGGGTGAAGTAAGCCACGTGTGGGGTCTCTGCTTCCAGATCCAAATTTCTAGTACCTGAGCAAATTGCTTAAAACTAAATTAGGGTTTCCATGCTACTCTGCAGTCCAGAGAATCATTAATCAGGCAGTAACATCCTCGTTCCATAGCAAATGGGTAAGGCAGGCATTTCTTAGTCTTAGAGGGACCTGCTGGTTATTCGTAACAGGAACTTGCTTGCTCGTGCAGATATAATTGACAAAGCAGGAGTTTCTGCAGTACAGGTAAAACAAAAAGCTAATGGCTGTGGAGGACATACATGATTATTGCTACTTTTGGAAGATAGGTGCACTAAAAGAAAGGCTATTATATGCACTAGGAGAAGGGCTACGTTATTTTTGACATCTTCCTTTAACAAGAATTTCTCTGCAAAGTTGACAGCATTGCCTTAATGTTGACAGTGTTGTATAAAAGCCCACGAATTTCCTGGCAGAGAAGCTTGATGCTAGTTGTGGTATAGACATTTTAAACTCACTTCTCTGAGTGGATGTATGTAAAGATACTCACTGATAAATTCAACAAAGGCTATAATTTATATGTTCTAGGCATTAAGACTGCAATTCTAGTTGGAGGCATGGCCGCACAGAAGCAAGAACGTGTACTGAATCGAAAGCCAGAAATTGTAATTGCAACCCCAGGCCGTCTGTGGGAACTGGTGAAAGCAAAACACCCACATCTCTCCAATCTTCGGCAGCTCAGGTAAAGGTGCTTTTAGTCTAACTGCTGAATGCTGTAATGGGTGTTGCTGCATATAGTGATTGCATTTACTGATGATTAAGCAATTTAAGCTATGTAAGATAAACTTACTTTATTGCCAGAGTATAGTGGTTAGTGCATAGTGGTTATGTGGAGAGAGGGAAATGTTAAAGTCAGTAACAAAAAACTTATTTTTCTTTTAGAAACCCATTTATTCAGAAAGAAATGTGGAAGGCTGTTGTAGCTACCCTGGCATATCTAGTGTTCCTTAGAGTTTTACGTACAGATCTTTTTTTTGTGTGTTTATCAAGAGAGATTCTTTTGAAGTATATCAGATTTGTATTTATCTACACAACTCTATTTATACGGTAAGTTTTCTATTTGACAGGTGCCTTGTGATTGATGAAGCAGACCGAATGGTTGAAAGAGGTCATTTCTTAGAGCTGTCTCAGTTGCTGGAACTCTTAAATGATTCACAGTATAACCCTAAACGACAGACTTTTGTTTTTTCTGCCACCCTGACATTAGTCCATCAGACTCCCACAAGAGTTTTACAGAAGAAGAATGCTAAGAAGATGGACAAGAAGACCAAACTAGAAATGTTAATGGAAAAAGTAGGAATAAAGGGCAAACCAAAAGTGATAGACTTAACAAGGAAAGAGGCTACTGTTGAAACTCTGACAGAGACCAGAATCCACTGTGATACAAACGAGAAGGACTATTATCTCTATTACTTCCTTCTCCAGTATCCAGGAAGAACCATGGTCTTTGCAAACAGCATAGACTGTATAAAGCGCCTCAGTTCTCTCCTCTCGATCTTAAATTGTGATCCGCTTCCTTTGCACGCCAATATGCACCAGAAGCAAAGGTTAAAAAACCTGGAAAGGTTTGCTGAGCGAGAGAGGTAAGTTGATTGTTTTGCTTTCTAGTAGAGAAGAAAAATAAATCACGCAAAGAATGGGGAGGGGAAGAGAGGAAACAACCGTGTTAGAAGAGGAGAAGGTTTGGAGAGTTGGCTGGGGATGCAAGTCCCTGGTTTCTGAGCCAAAGTTACTGACAGTGAAGGATGGGGTCCATAGGGTGGCTGAGGCATTCAGCTGGAGTCAGTTCAGTGGAGGGGTCACCAAGGTGGCTGAGAAGCACTTCCTCTGTGAGGGGAGGCTGGGGGCACTGGGTTTGTGTCACCTAGAAAAGAGGAGGCTTAGCGTGGACCTAATGGCAGCCCTCCAGTGTCTTAAGGTAATCAAGGAGACACAGCCAGACTTCTCACAGCAGTGCATGGTGGGAGGATGAGAGACAACAGGCACAAGTTGAAATGAGGGAGCTTCAGACTGGGTTGCAAGAAAGAGCTTTCTCTGTAAGAACAGGCAGGCATTGGAGGAGACTTCGTTCTTGGGGGTTTTGAGGGCTTGATTGGACAACCCGGTCCCAGCCGTGTAGCTCACCCAACTTAGAACACAAGATTGGGCTGGAGACCTCATGAGGTCCCTTGGAGTCTGAATTACTCAGGGATCCAGCAGGTCCTTATCGCTGAAGGAGTCGTCATTTACCTTGTTCTCATCTATATGCTTTTATAATCATCGTGCACATTCCCTCTGGCCCTCTACCTTAGCTCTACAGCTCCTGTAGGTTGGTTCCTCTCACCAAGCTATCAAAAAGTAAATCACTTCTTGCTGGGTTAGGCTTTTGCAGGTTTTCTTAGGTGAATTAGCTTCCTGAGGGTCAAAGTATCATAGAGCAATGTGAGAGAAGGGGCAGTTGTGCCTTTCAGCAGCAATGGGCTGTCAGATTTACCCAGGCATGCCTGTTGTGTCATTTTAAGAATGATTGCTTCCTTCTGGCTTTGGAACGGCCTTTGGGAGGCAGGTGTGTGTTCTCAACACTTCAGTAAGCAAGAAGCCTCACAACTTAGTACTGGTGCAAAGTACTGCGTGCTGTCTGATTGTGCTGGAATGTGTACCACAGTAATAGACTCGGGCAGTGGAAGCAGATTGTATTGTCATGATAGATCTGCAGTATCCATTGGCAAAATGTAGTATCAGTCGCCTTGCCATAGGCCAGACCGAGCATTTTCAGAGTCTGCATTTCCACAGATTTTCAAGGCAAGAAGCAATCTACGAGGCCATCTACAACAGCCTCTTGCAAAATGCACACCATGGAATTTTCTGTTTATTTCTGCTTTGAACCTTGTAGCCATAGGGTATGCAGTCAGATGCCATAAAATCTTAACAAATTCATGCTACCTACAAATAACTCTTTTCAGCTGCTGGGAGGTTTTTTGTTTTTTTATGAACAAATTGCTCCATACCCTAGGCAGATTTCTGTCTCTGTAACAGAGTCTTTCTATAAAAGAATTACTTTTCTGAGTAGTACTTCATTTCTAGGGGTGAGGGGAAATACTAATAATCAGAACAGAATAACCACCTTATATTTCTAGTTTTTAATTTATGTAGAGAAATTATTTGAGTACGACTTGGTAGAAGACACTTCAGCCCCCAGAATTGTTAATTAAATCAATAATGTTAATAATAATGTGATTTTCTCGACTGGTGAAATGTGTAATAGCCTTTCTGTCCTGCCATAAGATCAACTGTGTTGTTAATGCTATTGTCATACCAAGCTAATGATATTTTTAAACACAGCCTGGGCAGAGCACTGAAAAATGTACTGAGGGAGACCTTTTAGCCCCCTGTCAAGGGGTTGGATTTGGTTGTTGAATAGTGATTTATGCTATTTCCTGTGAATTCCTGAGAATAAAAGCTTAGGAAAACAGGATACAGCAAGGTAGGGAATTTCATTATTAGAAACAGAATGAACCTGCTGAAGGTAACATTTATGTTATTTCTTTTACTGTAAGAGTTTCTGTTTCAAGACTGCCTGTGAGGTAATACTGGGTATGGTTTTCTGTAAGGGCAAACAAATAGCGTATTTCTAGCAGATGATAGTACAAATTTGTTCCTTAAATTGCTGTGGTAGAATTCAGGGTCATGTATTTTACATTTCTTGGCAGATGGTTTACTCTTCAATTTTATGTTCATTAAATATTATCACTTTCTCAGCTGTGTCCTCCTGACAACAGATGTTGCAGCTCGTGGTCTTGATATTCCCAACGTGCAGCATGTCATCCACTACCAGGTTAAATATCTTTGATGTTTTTGCCTTTACTATTTTGGTTTTGAAGTAAGTTTCTTTTACTAGCAACCCAAAGTCTATAAAGCTCTGATTCTCAGTCCTGTGTTAAGAGTATAGGGATTTAATCATCTTTAATTAAACTGTCCTGTAGTGCTTTGTACCACTGCTACAGTGACTGTCATTATAAGTGTGTGATTATATACAAGAAATGACATAACAGATATGATTCTCCTTGCTTTTTGCTTAACTTTTTGCTTTAACACCCAAAGGTGTCACATGACTCATCCTTATAATTCTTCTTTGAAAATGCATACATGCATACAATTTTTTCCTGCTTTGCAAATGAAATGTCAGAGGGTCAGAAGTTAGGAGAAGACTTGTAACAGATTATGCCAGGAAAAATACTAGACCAGGGAACAAAAACTGTCCCGAGGCAATGTCTTTCACCATTACCTTCAGCTGTGTTACATGCAATGTGCCATGTGCATATAAAAAGCAATTTATCATAAGGCCTGGTACTATGTGGCAATCTCTTGGCCAAAGAATGACAAGCTGCTGCTAAGCTTCTGTGGCCAGTTTCACCATTTGTCTGACTTTTTGCAGGTCCCTCGCACTTCTGAGTTGTATGTACACAGAAGCGGCAGAACAGCCCGAGCTGCCAATGAAGGCCTTAGCTTATTGTTGATCGGCCCTGATGACTTGATCAATTTTAGGAAGATTTATAAAACCTTGGAGAAGAGTGAAGAGCTGCCATTTTTCCCAGTTGAAACCAAGTATATGACTTCTATCAAGGTAAAGAAACGTCAATCTCTGTGCAGCTTGAGTAGTTGCTTACTTGCTTGCTTACATTACTGCATTGCCCATCACGTTCTTTCCAGGTTTCAGATGAAATTTACTCTTCAGGACCTGGATTTGAAAAATCACACTTTATCTTTTTAAACCAATGTTTGTGGTTTCTCCTCAATAACTGGCCCAAGAAAAGTATTCAGACATAAACAACACATTTTTCTTGCCTGTCATTGCACAGAGCTTCTCATGACTAGATTCCCAAAAATGGTACAGGGAGGTGTGTATGCTTGGTGGCTGGGAAGCTGGGATGTTTAAAGTATCCGTTAGGAATAGACTAGAGCAGGATCTTCAGTGGTCTTTGGCTGCCACTGAACCCGGTCAGAACCAGGTATGTTTCCTTTTTTTTAGCCGACAATTCAGTCATTCAGTAACTCCCAAGATTCACAGTGGTTAGGATTTACAAAACAATACATTTCAGAAAGAAATGTTTCTGCTTTCTGAAAAAATAACTTATTTTGAGAGTGCTCCTGCAGAGGTCCCTTTGGCATTTCTTCATGAGTAGCTCTTGGCAGTTATCACGCTCTGTCAATTAATGGGCAGGTAAATATTGTTCCCACACTTAAATTTTCCTGCCACCATCTCACTCTCTTCTCTCCATAACAGTACTTCTTTCCCCAGGTAAGGTGTCTTTCTAATTGTAATTACAGAACTCTAGCCTCCTAGGCCCTTCACATGGTCAGGTGTCATTTACACTTTGCCCTGCACTTAATCACAAAGCCCTTGTAGTTAGGACTCATAGTGCTGCTAGTTCTTTATGTCTGTCCCTTTTTTACTCTCTTCCCTGGTTCTGCCTGCCTTCATTCAAGTTGTGAAAAATCAGAAGGAATTTCACAGTTGAGAGGAATAGAATTGGCAAACCATGGTAGAGAAGAGACCAAAAAAGGACTCAAATTTTATGAAGACGGAAAAGCTATTTAAAATTCCTTGTAATGATCTAAGGAGATGTGACTGACTTGTTTTATTAGTCGATTACAAGTTTAATTTCTTGTTTCTGCTGTTTTAATTATCTTGGCAGTTCCGGGTGGTGCTGTAACTGTGCAGCACCCAGCTATTCATTTGGGCTCGTAAGGGAGTCCTGCACACAGTTTTTGTGCAACCGCAGGCACATTCCAAACAGCAGAAGTTGTTGCTAGGTTGATTTATTATTTACTGTCAGTGCAAATTTTCTTTCCGTAACAAATTAGCTATTTAAGACAGCTTGGCCTAACTGGAAGGCTGCAGGTCAGGTTAGGTTTGCTGGACATCTTCATTCCACATATGAGCAGCTGGGAAGAAGGATGGAACATTTTGTCCTGTGCCTAAACAAAGTCAGGTGCATTTTTGAAACGTGTGTGGCCTGCAGGAACTTGGTTCTTCAGAATAACATGAAGTTTAGTGGCTGTCCCCCATTGCTGAAACTGGTAACTTTTAAGATCCAGCTGTACTTTGGAAATGATTGGTGATGCGTCCCTGATGTCTCTGAAGTGTTTATGACAATTCCTTTAAAGAATGAGGTGCTAACATTCAGCGATGTTTAGAAGTTGAGATATTTTAGGAGTCAAATTCAATCATGGATATCTGAAGAAGGAAAACGCTTTGGCAAATGATGTGTCCGTATTACATAGGGTGTCTGCTGGGACAGCAGTAGGGAACAAATGCATCTGTCTCTCTGCAAGGCTGACACCTAGGTTGCATTGTAATGCATGCTTTCAAACACTGATTCTGCTAGAGTGCCCCACATTTAAACCTGATCGAAATGTCTGAGATGCACTTTTGTTGCAGGAGCGGATGAATTTGGCACGGCAGATTGAGAAGGCAGAATTTTTCAATAGTCGAGCGAAGCAACACGATTCTTGGCTCCAGCAAGCTGCGGAGGCTCTTGAAGTCGATCTCGATGATGACCTCTTTATGGGCAAGTAGTAGTGCTTGTTATGGGTGTGCTCAGTTGGTCCTACAGCACTGGTGTCCAAAAAGAGTGCTACTGTGGTAGAGGAACTTTTAAACCCTGCAGGGCAGAAGGGGAAGTAAAGCAGTGTTACTACTTAGTACGTGGCATTGCTAGTGTTTTCAGGATGGTTGTGTAGTAGTGCTGCAGTGAGGGAGTGAGTTGTGACAATTGTGGCAAGACACAGACAAGTCCAGGCAACATAGGATAGTTTAACTTGTAGCAACCGTTTTAAGGTAATCTAACAGTCTAGTATGTCCGGTGGGAATCTTTTCCCCTCTGTGTCAAAGAAAAAGCTATTTATCCACTCCTGCTTATTTCTCCCATCCCCCTGTAGTCAAGCAGCAGGACAGGAGCCAGGCAGCGCTGTGGAGGAACACCCAGGAAATGCTGGCAAATACCAAAAATTATGTGAGCCTTATGTGGGTTGAATTGTGTGGGCTAAGTGTCGAATAGTGGTATGCAAGTTGTTGAGGTTTCAGGTGGTGTGTTAAAACTATAATATTTTCTTGTACTTTAAGATTAAATATTCTGCAGGCTGTGCCTGGGGGAATGTATAGGGCTGTGCAGCTACAGGTGCCTATTAGTTGAATGCCATGAAGCTTTGCACTGCTTAGATGGACTGTTAAATGCCACACTGTGCTCCAATTTTAGGAGCTGAAGGTATAATTTCCTACCAGTCCAGAAGGCGTACTGAATGGAGTTGCTGCCTGGGTCACTTCAGCTTAAGCTGCCTCTATCCTGGTAGCTGCTTAATATACAGATGCCTGAATGTTCAGATACATATTTTTCCCCTTTCCTTTGACCATAGGCTAGTTCGTTTTCTCCTACTTTCCAAGCAAAGACTAATCAGATCTGTCCGAACTGTTCAGCAGTGCTCTCAGATAATTAGCAGCCTGTCTGTTTTGACATAATCTGAATATTCTGTGCTTTGAGATAAGTTTCAAAACAGCACAACTAATGCAAGTTAGTTGCGGTTCTTCAGTGAAGCGCTTTGTAATTGCCACCCAGAATCTTGCCAGATTCATGCAGTTATTCAGTCTCCGATTCTTCCATAGCTTGTTGGAAACAAATGAAAGTCTTAGTCATACCTCCCATAAATAAAATGCTTCTTATATTGTTACAATGGATGTAGTAATGTCCTTTCAATTTACATTACAGATAACCTTGATTTCATTTATTCCCTCCAGATCAGGCTTCTGATCCTGTGAACTATCTCAGGTCTCTTTTGTTCCCTTCCTTCTATGATATTAAATCTGGCCATCTCATTGGGTTTTTTATGTATAAGAAAGAAAAGAGTTTCCCATTTAACATGTGCTGAAATGAGGCTTGCATAAGGTAACAACTTACAGAGGAGAAGGTTCTGCCAGAGCTGGAAACCCTCAGTTAATATTTTGTCTTCTGGACCCCTTTTCTTTTTGTTCCCGAGAGAATGCTCTGGGTTGAAAGTCAAGTGAATGATTTAGCAGAATGAAGCCTGGGATAGAGCTACTCAGTCATGTTTATTCTTACTTTTTTTTTCTTGTGGACAACCTCAGGTGATCTAGAAATGTCACAGATGACCGGAAAACTACATTGTAGTTGAGCGGTTTTGTTGGAGGGAGATTTGTAGCAGTAGGGGCAGATGCTAAAGGCTGATGAAACAGGCCAGTGCAAGTTCTTCTGTTGTAACATTCTGTATCTTTGATTTTCATTCCCAAGGAAGAAAAGCTAGTGAGCAAGAAGAAAGCCAGAAGCAAAAGATGCTGAAGGGAATGAAGAAACAACTGAAACATATGCTGTCCCAGCCACTGTTCAAAGTCTTTATGAAAACCAAGTACCCAACGCAGTCTGGAAAACTACTCCTGCCTCAGTCCTCAGCGGGCAATTCAGAATCTGCTCTGGGTACCGTGTCAAAACAACACGCCATGAAGAATAAATCAAAAAAAATTAGATAACTAAGCAAGATCTCTTGCTGTGATGGAATCAAGGACTAACCTTATCAAGGCTGACAGTTCTTATGCAGGAGCTCAGCTAGAAAACACGTAGTATCAAGGGATGATTTCTGTGTCTTGGTTGTGCAGGCACACAGCAAAATGTTGATCTGAATCTGGGCACTGTTAACATGTGATTAGTTACTCTTGAATCCTGTCTTCAATCTTATTTTCTGACATCCTTTTCCTTACTGTCCATATTAATAGAATTTAGTTAGTTTTGAGATAGTTCTGTTCATTGCTTCTTTTTATAAAGCAGGTGGAAGTACTGGGTAAAACTCGCTGTGGACATATTCTAATGTAACTTGATTTGAATTTTAATGTTATTAACGGGGAAAGTAGGCTTTATGCAGGGGACAATCTGAGCTGGTGGTAGTGGCAGATTTGGCTTTTACTGCAGTTAGTTCAGTGAGAAAGGCAGTAAATACAGGTAGTGTTACCAGGCAGGCTAGAATTGTAGTTATGGGAATCTCTCCCAGTTTCCTTTCCCCTCTGATACTATTTCTCAGTTCTGTTATCTGCTGTGTCTAATTCCATTACTCCTTTGTTAATATGTTTAAGAATGTTGGAAAAAAAAAGTCAAGGTGGCAATAGTCCAGGACTGACCTTGGGAGATACGCAATCCAGGCAGACTTTTCAGGAATGAGTGTTGCTACTCAGCATGTTACTAATTAGTATCTGGAATTAAGTCTGTGTTTGAAAACATGTTTGAATCATGACCTTTGTTCTGTTGGAAAAGATGATGATGTGAAATGTCACTTATGAAGAGTGTTTCCTGATGATTGTACTTCTGAATCATTTTAGCCTGACCTGGGCAAATACTTGTTAAAAATGTTTTTTAAACTATGTCAGAAAAATGTATTTTGAATTCTTGTTAAATTATATTTGGTATAAAACGCAAAGTCTATGTCTGCTTTCAATTCCTTGGAATTTCTAAATTTCTTATAGCTTTCCCTGTACATTTAGCGGTCAAGGAGAGGAAATTCAGGGGAGAAGCACCCAAAAGGTAAGGCACAGTAGCGACACTTATATTGGTGGGAGCACAGAAAACCTTCACCTTCCAGCTCTAGACTGAGCAAAGTTTTTGTGTCTTGTATTGAATCAGTGTGACTGCCCTGCTAGGAGGCACCAACTGACTCAACTAGTCAAAGAGAAATTTACCTATGGAGTTAAGTGTCCCCACCAACCACTTGCTGGTTCTGGAAGAGTAGCAAGTTCTTTGCTCTTTCATCTTTATGAATAATTGACTCTCCTGCTCCCCCATCTCTGACAAGGGCTTTTCTCTCACTTGCTGCCTTGCATTACTGAAGAAGAGATGTGACAATTTAATCATAACAGTACAGAGGTTATAAATTTATGAAGCTTTTCTTGCAATACACTGTTCATCTGATGTCCTGTCCTTTGGGGTGGTATGGGTGGGTGGGGGGGAGAAGTTGTAAGGCTTTATCCATGTGAGAAGACAAAACATCTTTGCAGTATCTGTGACATCTGAGAAAATACAAATTTAAAGAATGCTTCTTGCAAGGAGAGCTGAGAAAATGAAACTGAGCAAAGGCAAGCGTGCCCTGTCTCATTCCTTCTTTTTTTCCTGTACCATATTAATCATATTTTTAAGCTATGGAAAGAAAACTTTCATTGCTTTTTGCATCCCTGAAGGACTGAAGAACAGGTGGGCCTTCTGTGTATCTTGTGATAGATTTTTGCCTGCGATTCATCAGACAAAATCAAGGCCGACTCCTGACACTAGCACTCTGTATCCCCTCCCTTGTCTGAAAATCTGCATGAGGTAGAAGAGTTTGGCAATTTATAATTCCACATGATGACAGGAAGAACTGAACTGGAGGATGATGAGAGTATTATTTCTTCTCCATCATTGCTGTGAAGTTTTTCAGCTGCTCCTGTTTCCTTGTGCTTAACAGCCTAGTTCACACACCCACCCCTCCGTCTGGCCCTCAGCCCACTGTCTTGCTAAGTCTCCCTAGGATGGAGCGCGACACCTCTGCCCTCCTCCTCGCCTTCTTCATGCTTGCCTATGGCATGCTATGCTGCTGGTTTTCTCCCACAGCCCCTGACGCACTCAGCACGTGTTCTCTGGGCTTAATCTACTGATAAAGTATCCCATGGGAGCTCAAGCCATTGCTTGGACCCTAAAAATATCCATGTCTTAAAAAGAATACTTGTCTAGCACTCTGCAAGCTCTCTTCTGACTGCCTGCTTTCACTTGTCCTTCTCTTGCTAATACATGGAGTCTTCTAACTATAGGAGGAACCTTATGCTTGCTTTAGCTAATTTAAGCAAATTATTAAACAGTAACTGGAAAATATTACTGCTTAACGGTCCCTCTCCAGTGTGGACTAGGTTACTGCTGGAGGAGAAGAGGGCAGAGGAGCAGGTTTTTATCCAGCTCTGATTATTTGCATGTTTCACTGGTGCAAATTAGACATGAACAGTTTTACATCGAGTGCATATGGGTGATTTAATTTCAGTATTTAATGAAATGTGTAGTAATGAATTACTTCTATAATGCTCTACTGGCACAGCAGTTATGCTAAAGCATCCAACAAGTAATCTTGTGTTTTGTGGCAGCTTATGTCTGCTAAAATACTCATTAATTAATAGACTAATTAGGTCTGTTTAGGCTGTAAGAGCAACTACCAAATAGATTAATCAAGGCATGAGTTCAGCAAAGTGTTGGTAGTGGCCCGGCCAATACAGAGCCAGAAAATTGAAACCCTTCTAGCTTCTGAACCTACGTTTTTATTTTGTGAGTGTGGGAGGCCACTCATCCTTGCCACAGAGCTCCCAGTATGTCATCTGACTATCAAAAGAAGGAAGAGTCCCTGTAGTTTAAGACATCTGCTGAGGAGATAGTTTGGACAAGTTCTCATACTTTGGACAGTAAAGTTTCCCGAAATTCGTAGCCTTTTCTTTCTCTCTTCCCCTGTGTGTTAGTGAAACAGCAAGTTAACAAAGGAGAAATTGGAGAGCTGCCTTAGCATATGCCGGCAGCCCAGGCGCACCTCTTGCCATGAGGCATATGGCAGGTAATTTGCACCTTGCCGGGAAAGGGACAGGTACTGCACGTTCACCACGCTCGCCACAGGGAAAGGGTGCACATGGAGGAAATAGCAATTAGGAAGCTGATGCAGAGCAAGTTCCTGCCCTTGCTCATCCCTTGTAAGCCTGTGTTCACATCCGTAAGGAGGAAAGGAGGAAGGAAAGCGCGCTCATGGTGATTTCACTTTACGCTGTCTGATCCCAGGAGGAAAATCTGGTAATAAACACTGTGCTTTCCTGGGTGTTCAAATACCCACTGCTTTGTCCTGTGCTAGCAGGGTGCCTTTGGGGGACTGAGTAATTCCACGTTGTCTGATGAGTGGCTTGGTGAGGGAAGTTGCTCAGAAGACTGTGAGTTAAGCGGCAAGCCTGATAACATAGCAAGCAATGTTTAATATCCAGCCAGCGGTCTTTGCAGAAAAAGAGGATGGTGTCAGAGGTCATAGGATTGAAGGAGGAGGGACATGACAGACAAAAGGACTTTTTGCTTTAGGAAATGGTGCTGATTTTGTAACCCTCTATAGCTATCTTCCCTCCCTCTCCCCTTCTGATGCTATGGCAATTGTTCGATATTTTTCTGGCCCACGTGAGATTTCCTATTCCAGATTCCTTTTGTGAAAGCTACTTAAGGGCTCCAGTGTTTCCTCAAGTCAATCAAAAGCTCCTCATGGGGCTGGCCTCACAGAATGGAGACGAAAGAGGAAAAATAGTAATCCATGACTCCTGAGGCAAGTTCATTGGCCTCTGAAAGCAAGCGAACAGGGCTGTTACACTTGTTTATCTTGGAGTTCAGTAGCTCTTGCTGTTAAGCGAGAAGAAATTGAGGCCTGTTTCCAGAGCAACCAACTTAAGATGGTACAAACTGCCAAATTTCTGTAGGTGACGGCTGCAGTTACAGAACACAGCCCCAAATCCTAGGTTCAAAAAGGAGAAAGAGCACTGCAAAGTACACATAGACTTTGGTACCCCTAGTTTGGTTAGAGGTATGGTGTCCTGTTATTGCTCATGTGATTGTACCGGCCTACTTGGTAGTGTGAATGCCCTTATAGCAGTGGAGTTTATTTTCCTTTCCTTGTGGAAATACCTACGCAACTATAAGCAATTTTAGTACTGACTGGAATATAACTATTAGATTTCTGTACCAGCATTGGTTATAAGGTGCTATAAGGTGCAAGGTGTAAGGAGACAGCCGCTGTCGATCCATTTTCCAGCCATTTCAGACTGTTTCTGTTAGTGTTGTTTCTAAGCCAGCTCAAGTGAAGTCAGATCCTCTCAGTTCTCAGATGACCTCACAGCATGGTTTTCTTGGCAAGTTAAAAAAATTGTGAGAATTAAATTTGCTGAAATACTTCTTGATATTTTTTTCTTTGTTTACCTAGGTTCTTAAAATCTCTTGAATTCCAAATGCAAATAAAGTTTATCCTTACATCATGACTGGAAAATATGTGCCTTTCTTCATAGAAGTTTTCCAAAGTTCATTTTCTAGCAGATCGTTCAATCATAGATGTGTGTGCACAAATAATGTGACCTAGCTTTTAGCTAATATGACTATATACAAAAATAAAATGGGCTGGAGCACCTCTCCTGTGAAGACAGGCTGAGAGAGTTGGGGTTGTTCAGTCCTGGAGAAGAGAAGGCTCCAGCAAGACCTTACAGCGGCCTGCCAGTACCTAAAGGGGGGTACAGGAAAGCTGGGGAGGGACTCTTTGTCAGGGGGTATAGTGATAGGACAAGGGGGAATGGCTTTAAATGAAAAGAGGGCAGATTTAGATTAAATATTAGGAAGAAAATCTTCACTCAGAGGGTGGTGAGGCACTGGCACAGGCTGCCCAAAGAAGCTGTGGATGCCCCATCCCTGGAGGTGCTCAAGGCCAGGCTGGATGGGGCTTTGGGCAGCCTGGGCTGGTGGGAGGTGTCCCTGCCCATGGCAGGGGGCTGGAGCTGGACAATCTTTAAGGTCCTCTCCAACCCAAACCATTCTGTGATTCTATGATAAAATACTGACATTAGCTAAATAGGTACTGATTGTATAAGTGTATGTATATATATGAAGAAATTTAGAATTTCAAAAGAACTTGTAAAAACCTCAACATTTCTCAAAGGAATAACATAGGAAAGTGTCATTATGTCTGCTTTATAAACAGAAAAACAGCTCCCTGTGCCTTTCCCACAGCTCCTTGCTAGAGTGGCAGCAGAGCTGATACGCAGAGGTGTGTGGAGATCCAGCCCAGTGCTGTGAAGTCCATGCTCAGCTCACCTCTTGGCTTTCCTTGGTATGTTTCAAACATATAGGTGCTCCCCAAGAACTAGACCCATCAGAGCAGGCAGTGAAACACTATTCCCACTGCTGTTTGTCTGCTGCTGGAGCCTTCGAGCAGCAAAGAGCAGCAGGGAAACATACAGGGAGCTTTGTCTTCTTCATTAAAGGAACGAAGTATGAATTTCCTAAACAATAAATGCTAACTAGAAAATATGTCATCGTGCATTTCAAAAGAAACAAGAAAATCTCAATGTTCAGTCCCAACTAAATCTCAAAAAAAAAAAAATAAAAGGAAATGAAGACCTGAAATTTAGAGCATAAAAACCAATACAGCTTTAGTGAGCAGAAATTTCACATTGTTTTCCTCTGTTTAAAATATGACAGCACCAAACAAACATTGAGTAATGTTTATCAGAAGCTGTTTAATTAGAAAATGGTACCATCATTACCCCTGCACTTTTCTGTACACAAAAGCCTGGTTGTCACCAACAGCCAGGGGCAGCTCTCTGCTTGCAATTAAGAAAATGTTTGCATTTTCCATTTTCTCGCAATGCCTTATTATTTAAAAAAAAAAAAAAAAAGGAAAAACTGACACTTACAAGGCACTGGTTTGACTGAGAAGGGTTTGTCTACATTTTGTCAGCAAAAGCTGTCTTTATTGTTCCTGCATTTAAACTAAACTTCCTCGCATGCGAGGGATGAGACCAAAACTCATTTTGCAATGAATTCCAGCCACTAGAGCTGGGTTAAGGTGTAAGAAGAACCAACTGTGATGCACCAGTTCCCTGCTGGGGCAAGTAATGTTGTAAATAAACATTCCTGCTCTTTAGCATACTTATATTTATAACCTTTCTATATGCTCTGAATAGCAAGTCAGGCTCTTGATTTATGGCATCGTTTCCCAGCAGAGGCCCAATGCACAGATAAGCAGGGATGGTGGATGTGCTTTGCTGTAGCAAATGGCCAAAGTGGAGGAGGTAGGAGGGAGAGAGAGAGTTCAAGAAAAAAAATATCTTTCTGTGACCTAGTAATTGCCAGAACTACATGTTCTCCCTCTCAGCATAACTCTTCACGGGAGTCAATGTGAAAAGTAAACACTCATTTTAAAAAATTGATTAAATACCTTAGAGCGCTGGGGGAGACTGGATTCAAGTGACAGCTTGACAAGTGGAGCCTGCCAATCCCTGGCAGCTCTTGTTAGTCAGTCTGTACCACGAGCCCAACTAGAGCTGCCAGCTGCAGCTCCTGCGTGCTCGCTGCCTTACAAGCATTGAGGAGAAGATGGGCCAAGTCCCGCAGGCCTGGGCCCGTTTGGGTGTCAAGTCAATTGTCATTCGAAATCACTGGGACTTCTGCTGACTGCATGGTTGGTGGCCGTGGGACAGGCAGTCAGCTCGCCCAATTAAAACCTTAAAAGATCCTGTCTTTATCTGGTGAATGGTGAATTTCAGGCATCTTGTTATGTGCATTGTGCAGGAAAATGCCATGATTGTTCAAAAACTTTCCTCAGGTTCTGGAAAGAAACCTTCAAATTCAAAAGCTTGCTCTTGCTGTGAGAAGTAAACAGGTCTCTCTGCTTTATCCACTGGCTTTATCCATCCTGGCAAATCTGACAGTACATTTTCCCTAGCCAGCACTGAGTTTTAAGTAAACAAATTCACTTTGCTGTCAGATTACAAAGTGCATAGCACATTGCAGCAGTTGATAAATTGAGGGATAAGCTGATTATGGTGATCAGCTTGGGTGTTCATTTCACACAGTGGCCTCACAGAGGCACGTTTCTGTTCCATGCTCAAAACCTAACCCGGAGCAGTGGTGCTGCACAAGCAGTGGTTGTTCTTGTGGAGTCCTGCCTTCTTCTTGCAAGAGGAAAATGAAGTACAGCAATAAGAAAGGAAGAGTCTTGCTATCCTCAGACATGTGCTTCTTGTATCTCAAAGTCCTTCACCTCTGGCTATAGTTAGCACCCCACTGTGCTGTCCCACTTCTCTAGGCAGTATTGCAATTATAGAGCATGAGTTGTTACTGTGTCTCTGTGTGGTTCTCATCATGGTCGAATATAAATCCCTACCAATCCCTCTGTTCCTTTTATATTTGCATCTTTCCCCATATTTATTTATTCAGCTATTGCACCAAAACGAACTCTTGCCAGCTGTAGTTGCATTTCAGTTATTGCAAAGAACTGTTTCTAAAATATGATGAGCACTCATAGTAATTATATTGCTGATAATCCATTTCATAGAAATCATAATGGAGTCAACATTGAAGTAGTTAAAATGTCTTGTGTTAACATGATATTCTTTTTTTAATTGAAATAGCACAGTGCTGTTTGAATTTAAGCCACTAGTGCCAGGAGTTTCCCAGTCCAGGTAATGCATTTCCTTTCAGTGTCCTATTCCAAGCAAAATCCTCTGTACCTGCCTGCCAGCTTCTCCATAGAAAGAGACTGCCTTTGTTCCAGAGGCATTTGGACAATCCCCTCAATAATCTGCTTTAACTTTTGGTTAGCTCTGCACTGGTCAGGCAGTTGGACTTGATCTTTGTAGGTCACCATTCCATTCCATTCCATTCCATTCCATTCCATTCCATTCCATTCCAAACCCTTCAATACCCTTTTCCCAAGCACTTAGAGCACACGGAGGTAAACTAGCAGAGGCCATAAGCTTGGCCTTTCCCCCTGTTAATCCAGAGCTAACATATTAGCTGTTTACATTGATGGAAAAAGGCACGCTTCATCTGCTGGACAGCTGTGGTACCTTGCTGCTTACAGGAGCAAAATGCTGCCTCTGATGGCAGTGGAGCCTCCTCCACAGCACTGCCGTGTCTGAGTCACTTGTGGGAGAGGACTGGACGAAGGCTTGGGACAGACCAAAACATTGGACCAAAAAAAAAAAAAAAAAAAAAGGAGGAGAGTCTTTTCTGGGGCAATTGGTTTTGTCTCAGCTCAGCTTAACATCATGCCCCGCTGGCCACAAATGTAGTACAAGCAGTAAAGTTCTCTGGCTTCTTGCTGGTTTCTCAGAGCATTACCTTTGCCTGCATTTTGTCCCAGTTTCTGCAGCATTGTTGTTCATTGGCTTGTGTCTCTACAGGATGAAGCTGGACTGAGCTGCCAGTGTTTTGGTCAAGAGCTGCAGCTCTGGGGCACACTGCAGCAATACCTGCAGGCGAATCCAGCAGGAGTGTTCAGCCTCAGCATCTCATCTGTGTAGCTACTCACTGCAACAAAGGTGCATCCAGCTGCTCTCTTTCTAAACCCAGGAGCCTGGCTGTTTAGCCACACCAAAGTGACATTAAAGATGTTACAGGCTAGGAGCTTTGATATACTTGTTAGGTTACTATCAAAATGTTTATGCCATTTCCGGGTATTTTACTTAGCAAGTGACTCTTCTGCTTTGCATTTGTTACACAGAGCCCAAGGACAACTTGAATGACCAGACAGCCGGCCTGCCTACACCAGTGTCCTGCAGGACATGACTTTATAGATGAAAACATCTAGAAGATCTGTACAGAATGCTCTTCTACAGCAGAAACCACTGACAGTGGCGATACTTTTCTGCTTTGCTCTCCTCCACTCAAATGCATTTTGGCATCTTGTGCTGAAGATCTTAAGCTTGCTGTAAAAGTGTGAGGAAGGGTTTTGTGGCCTCTGATAAGCAGAGACCATTTTGCTTTTTGCAGACCTGTCTGACTAGAGGCTTACAGAAGCTGTGATTATGTAGGGGCTTATTAGTTAGAGAAACAGGAAACAACATAAAGACAATATCAAGGCACTTGATGCTCAATTTAACTCCGAAATAACAACCGGCATCCATTTTAATGGATCTTTGTGTTTTCTCTCCAGAGAGAAATAGGCACTTAAAAAGACATTGAGATGCTATTTGAACGCCTTCCGAGCTGAATTTCATTGCATAGCTCCTAGAGGGCAAAATTGCAGCACTTTATTTTTCATGGGTAACAGGAAAAGCGACGGGCAGAAGGAACAACCCCCCCGTGCCCATCTCTGCCTGGTGCTTAATGACCTGGTGTTGGTGTGTGTGTGAAAGCCTCACAGCCCGTGCCACCTCCCTCACAAGTCGATCTCTACCCGGCTCGGGGTGCCAGCACCGGGCCTGCCGGCTGCTTAACACACAGGCCTCACCTCGGCCCTGGTGAAATGATGGCGCCCAGCAGCCGCTAGATGGCAGGCAGGGCCCGGCACAGCGGCTCGGCTGCTCGGCCCTGGGGGCCTGAGGGGGCTGAGGGGACTGGGGGGATTTGGCGGGCTGAGGGAATTAGGGGGGCTGGGGAGGTTCAAGGGGGTGCTGAGGGGTCTGGGAGGTGTCACAGTCCCCCTCACAGTCACCACTCACAAAGAGCGAGTGTACCCCTGTCAGTGCTCCTCGAGAGGGTGGTGGGCGAAAGCCTTGCACATTGGCATTGCCCCTTTTACCTACCAAAAGGGCGTTTTGTTGTTGTTTGGGGGGTTGTTTGTTTGTTTGAGACAAAAGACAGAAGTGGTTAGACTTTAGGCTCGCTTAAATTCTCAGCGTTTCCTTCTTGTGCACTCATGTTGATGACCTGTGCACCTTCAGCCCCGGCGATAAGGATGATCACAGCTGTCCTTCATGTCTTCCCTCATGAGGCAGGGCAAAGGCAACTGGAGGGGTTCTTGGCAAAGTGCTGGTGTGAAGCGAGCGGACGGATGTGGGTCTTGACAGCAGGGACCAGGGGTTTGTAATCAGCCAGATGAGCAAACGCAGGTTGTTGTTCCAAAGTTGTCCAGACAGAGCAATTGGGAGTTATTTCCCCATGTGGCTCCTGCCAGGAACAGGAATATTTTAAATCTCCACATATTTACTGTTAGATGCCCTCAGCAGGCACCCCTTGTGAGATGCCCCTTTGGGGGAATCCCAGTCATCTGCTTCACCCATTTGTATTTGTGCTCTGAAGACACCTAATCGTGTTGGTCCCACAGGCTGAGAGCAGGGCTCCGTTTAGGCCATTTAGACTGGCTAGCTGCGTGCCGCTCTTGCTGGGTGGTGCTGGAACAAACCAAAGGAAAAGCTGTAGGGATGGGCCCTCCAGCCAAGTCCCCGTGTCCCTCTGGGGACAGCCAAGAAAAACAGCAGGGGATGCTGCCCACAGCAGCTGCCATCTCACGGCTTTAGTTTCTTGCTGTAAATACTGATGGTAAGAGAAACCCAGCCCACAAGTCAGGCTAAAAGAAGCATGTAACAAATGGGCAAGTACGGAGTCTGCTTTCACCTGATAAATCCTCTGGTTTTCAGCAATCAGTGATTTAGGGATTCCCAGTTCTTTTAGTCTCAAACTTCTATGCTGGAAAGACTGCTCAAGAACTAAAAGAACCTTTTCCATGGGATGGATAAACCACAGCAAGGCTGCAGAAATATGGGGATCTGCTAGGTTCAAGTCACGGCTGTTACAAATATGAGGGATATTACATTTAAGAGCAATCTACCATATACTTGGTCTTAAGTTTAGTAAAGCTTTTATGCATTCAGTACTCATATTCATTTCATACACTTCTGTTGCCTGGTAGTAAATAAGTCAGCCAGTACTTTTTTGCTGTCAATATTCAGTGTTTTCAGTAATTTTCCCAGTTCATAGGGCAGAAACCCTGCTTAAAGTTTACAATTCTTCCTCAGGTTCCTATTAAGAAGTGAGAATTTGAATCAAAAGTAAGCTAGATTTAATTCAGTCCATAATCTCAACACTATCCGGATTTAATACTCTCTTACACAAGGCACCCACTGAGTGACAGTCAAGCGAGGCAAAGACGCTTCTTCAGCTAGGAAACTGAACTGAGCTAGGACTGTGCGTGTTTAATCCTGTAATGTTGATGTGATAAGCATCTTGGTTTAATGAGATATGCTCATACCAGTTCTGTAGCTGTTGAGGGCATGCGGATGTTTGGCTGATTTCTGAAATGTAGGATTTCCCACTTTGGTTTGCAGCAGTAGTCCAGGGTGCACCTCTGAAAGCAGTCAGAAGCAGCTGTATGTTGAGAAGGAATATTGCAAAAAAAAGTAACTGACAGAACACAGATGTGGGTTAATCAGTCCTCCACAGCGGTCTCATACTGATCCAAGAAATTAGAGACGGGAATAATCTTTGACATGTGCAGTTCTTAGTGACTGTTGTACTTCACAGGAGGTTGATTTTTATCCTATTCTCTTCCCATTCCTTTCCTTTTCTTTCCCTTGTCCCTGGAGAATACATTTTGGGTGGAAAGTATGTGGCCGCTCTATGCAGATCACTGCATGTGACAGGAAGAAAATCTCTTGAGCTTGACAATCTTGCTTCATGAGTAAGAACTTCTTTATTTTATTTTTTAAGCAGATAGTTTTGGAAGTAGATACCGCTTTGTCAGATTGTTATCCCACCGGTTGGTGTCTTTTTATTAGTGTAAAAATAAAATAGCTTTCTTGCTGCCTTTTCCATTAGGCAATTAAGTTGATAGACATCATTCAAAATCTTGTTTAGGATTTTAATATTCTCAATGGCTTTTTATTTTCATTTAACAAAGTCAATCTTGTTTAAAAAATATAAAACTTAAATCATTTGACCCCATTGCTCTAACACTGAGTGACTTATGGATTAACTTTCAACAGCATATAACAAGATTTTGATTGCTTGGTTTAAGTCAAATCTGTGTTTGCCTCTGTCTTGGCTCTTGGGCTTAGTATTCTATATGTTACTATATGTCTTTGACCTCTGTCCAGGGTAAGGATCCTGTTGCATGTAAAGCTATGTGTACAGGTAGTAAGCAGAGCCAGCCAAAAAATGAGAGATCATGGGATTTTATTTTTAATGTGGTTTTGATCCAAACTGGGTGGAAACCAGCATTTTTCAGAATTTCCAGCAAACGGAAACCTCTGCAGTCCTTGGGATGGCTCAGTTTAACCAAAACACTTGTCACTTCCACTGTTAACAGCACCTGCCCCCTTCCCAAGCAGCTGTAGGAGCTCCCAAAAGCCCTCCCAAAAGCTGGGCAGACCCCTCAGCACACCGAGGTCCCTCAGCCCCAGGGTGGGCATTGGGAGCACCTGCCAAACTGCCTTGACAAAAATTTGCCAGTTAGAACATTGCCTGTATTGCCAGTAAATGCATTATTTTGTTCTACCTGAACTTGGCTGATTTGAAACTTCTGCAGATGTTCAGAGGCAAGGATTAGCCTTAGTACCATCAGTAATCCCTTACATCTTTTCCTTTTGTGCTGTTGCTTAATCACTGCCAAGGACCGTGCCCTCCTAATGCTTTTAAATTATATATATATATATACATTTATATATGTCACTGTATTTGTTATTCAGTTTGTGCAATAAAGTTTAAATATGACTGGAGTCAATAACTCTTTAAATCAGCAGCGCTGACAGCACAATTACTCCACGGTATGAGGCAATAAGCACATTCTGCCGTACTATGGATACCTACATGACATGAGAAGCATTTTATCAGTGACATGCCCTCTTTGTGTTTCTGCATTACGAGTTTTTATCTCAATGTTTTCAAAGTCACCAATATGTCCTAAACTGAAGGATGCAACCTGTTGTTAGGGAGGGAAGACCACATCTTAGGTCTTGACAGTCCTCTTGACTTTTGGTGGAAAGCTGAACTGGTAAAGCACTCAAACAGCGGTTTCTTAATAGCATCATTAAACACTTTGATTCAGAACTATATTGATTCCTGTGTATTAACATGACTTGTAGTTACTGCTCTTTGTAAAGCGTGGTTTACTCTGGAAACAGGCTCTGTAACAGGGGAGCGAAAGGGAACCTACACAGCATTAGCACAAGATGTCTACAAATAACCCTGCCATCCTCCCGAGACCCACACTAAAAACAAACAGCTCTGCCAGAGCCTGGAAAAGTCTGATTCTTTTAACTTGTGTCTTTTCACATCATAAAGCACTCTGGAGATTTCAGGCTTACCAGCTTTTGCCAATAATCCATTAAAGGAGAAACAAACTCTTCATGCAGAAAGCAGAAAATGAGTGGTTGCTGTCATGATCCTGTACTGGGAAAGGAGATCAAAATGTGGCATAACCAGCCAGATAGACTGAGCTGCCCAAGCTTTGGTTACTGCTTTCTTCCATTGTCTGGAACAGGAAAGCGTGATGCTGAGCTGTTTGTTCCATGTGGAGAGGCCAGCCAACACTTCAGGATCAGGGTGGTCCCGCTCTCCTCACTCCTCCTTCCTCCCTTCCTCTTGCCAAGTAAACTAAAGCTTTAGGGGCATCACATTTGCAGCTGGAGGAAAACGATGGCTCTAAACTGACTGTGAGCAGCAAAGGGTCTTATTTTGCTGAACCTCCTTTGGCTTGCTGCAGTGGCAGATGTCCTTTCTGAGGGGAGCATTGCATGGAGGGGATAGCTGCAGAACCACCTCGCCTGGTGGGGAAGTCAGTCCACTCATCCCTCCTCAACCCAGGTGATCTGGCCTTCATCAGCAGCATGTCCTTGCAGCAGGCAGTGATGAGCAGCTGAGGGTAGAGATGTCCAGCAGAGCTGGAAGAAGACAGTGGGGAAATGTAGCTGAGGAATAGCAGCACATGGTTGCTGCTGCCTTGCACCCCAAGCTGCCTGGGGCCAGTTTGATTCAGTTGCGTTTTACAGTCTGCACAGGCTCCACAGGGTTGCAAAGAGGAGAAATGAGATGCTTCAGAGTTTTTTCCACGTAATTGTCTGGGCTCTTGATTTTTACTAGAGGAACCATGTGCAGTTTTGGCACCATTCTGCCCTTCATAGTCCTGCCACAGAAACAAAGTGCAGAGCGACTTCAGCATTCACTTTTCTCATGGAAAAAGGACTTAGAGTGTCCTAAAGAAAAGAATAAAGAAAGAAAAATAATAGGCAGCACTTTGCAGTTTGGGCTGAAATCCTTTGAAGAATTTTGGTAGGGAAGGGGAAGCATGGCAAATTGTTGCTGAAATGGAAGTGTCTCATTCAGTGCTGAAATGGAAAATTCACTGGAAAATTCCGACTTGTTTTCCAAAAACATGAAAGAGCACAGTTAAAGCGGAGCTGTAATGCCTCTTAACAGTTGCAGTTCCCATTTGCAGCTGCCTTTCTCCTCCTAGAGGCTGGAATCCCAAGCTGGCTCCTCAGCCCCCTTGCCCTGGGAGGCCCTGGCCTGGCTCCCCGAGGGGTGGGCAATGCGGTGACCCTGGCCTACCGGACAGCTGCAGGATGCGGGGAGCAAAGAGCAACTCTAGTCTAAAGACCCTGCAACTTTCATTTTTCACCCAGGCATTTACATATTTGTTGTCATGTCTCAAATTTGGATTTTCTGACAAAAAACACATATGACTGGGGTCATATTTTCACATGTATAAATTCCTCTTCAATCATTTCTCTTAACACATCAGCAACAAAAATGCTTGCCTTCATCAGCTCTTCATACGTGTTCTTATTTTCTTATTTAAAAGACTCTTAGGCTTCAAAAGACTCTTAGCTTGCCCTCACTTCTTCTGAGTTTGTCCTGGGGGTGAGGTGGAGACAGTCACAAGCCCTGCCTTGGCGGCAGCCCAGGAAGAAGCACAGGATGCACTAGGTGGGGAGGGAGCAGGATCCGCGGATCGGTGGTGGGAGGTTTTGGAGAGTCTCTCTGTGTGTGTGTGTGTGTGTGTGTGTGTGCATGCCCCTGGAGTCTGGGCCCAGCTCCACAGCTGTCAGCCAAGGCAGCAGCGCGAGCTCTCACCACCACTCACCACCTGTGCTAAAGGATCCCTGGCACCAACACCAGTTCTTGTTGAGTTTGGCTACAAATGCAGGGCACAAACACTATTCATCTGCTGTACCATGGGGTTTTTACTAGCTGTGTAATTGGTGAGTCAAGGAGGGCTAATCTCGAGGAGTGGCTGGAGCTATTAAAACTGATGCTACCTTTGGACTGAGAAAAAAGGAACAAAGTTTGAAGCTAGATCTGAACAAACTTGATGCTGCCTGCAATGAATGCCTCTTCTTTCATCAGCCAGTGACTCACTCAGGAGTGTCTAACTCAGTGACTCTTCAGAAACTAAACTTTAGCGACCAACTCTTCTGTTTAGACTGGTATCAGGAAGAATCAAGGGCTTGGTTTGTTGCAGTCCAGTGCAAAGTAGTGTGAGATGCTTCCTTTCCCAACTGGTAGTGTTCTCCTGCAGCCTTGGTCTGGCACAGAGATTTGGCAACCTGCAGGACAACTGTGAATTGAATGTGCTGTTATGACACTGGAAATCTTGGCCAAGATGTTTACCAGGCAGCAGCCAGCAGAGCCCTTGTGCTTCATAGGTAAGGAATCACTTCTCGTACAGGGTGGTGGATGCTGTGATAGCAGTGCGGGGAGTAGTGTACCCCCCTTCAGCGAGGTGACCCGGGCAGAGTGAGGAGCTGCTGTGGGGAGAACAGGAGAGCCAAACACCTCTGAACTCCACTGGTCTCACACTGAAATGGCTCTGAAATATCACAGTCTTGTTTGGGCATAGTGAATGGCTCCATGAGCATCACTCAGCACAGTTCCCACCGTGACCCAGTATGTGTTATCCTATCCTTTTTGTAGCCCCTTCTTTCTCCCAGAGAAGGAACAGAAATGAGGAGTTCCAGGTTGATTTCCAAGTGGATGCCCTGAAGCAAAGTGCACATAACTGTACACTGATCCCACTCATTCCCAACATGACAGGTGTTATGACAACGTTTTATTACCAGTGTGTACCCATTGCACAGCAGTTACATCTATTATTACGGAGCTTGTATATGCAGAGGAAACAAATGAAAAACAGAATTAGAAGAAGGATTAGTTAAGGAAAACCATCTAGCCTGATGCCGACGTTTGCAATTTTAATCTGCTGAAGCAGCACTACATTAAAATAGTGTCATGTGAGTGCTTTCCACTTTTTCTCACTGCCTTGTATTATTCCACCACTGCCCACCAGTGGCTGCTTTTGTACCTTCCTCTTAGTTTCTTGCACTGAGTTTGGTTTCCAGAATTAGACTGCAACTTCCCAGGTCCATCAGGCTGTGTCACTAACTGTACAATTAGATTCATTTTTTTTTTTTTTTGGAAATGAATTCCTGGCAATGAAAAGGATCCTTCTGCAGGAAACAATTACTTGCCTCCAGTCCCCTCCTAATCCATGGGATTACAGCTCTGCTCTCCTCCGCCTGTGCCCTCCCTGTTGCCTATGCCTGCGGGAGCGGGGCTGCCCCTTGCTGGCACCCAGTGTAGTGGGGAATGTAGGGAGAGAGGATCAGAGACAGTGCAAAAGGACTCTGATTCTGCACTGCTAACTAGTCTGGGACAGTACCACGGCTATTTATTCTTATTAAAATATCCTACCTTCAGGATTTCCTGCCCGCACTATGAAACACGTAAAGATGCAGATGAGGTCTTCATGGTCTGGGTTTTGAGACCGTAAACTGAACAGTTTTTCTCCTTCCCCTTTATTTTTGCAAGGTAAATTATTTTGTCTTGTCTCAGTAGGGACAGGATTTCACCTCACAACTGAAAGAGCTGAGGCAAGGTTCAGACTTAGACCCAAAGCTTGGGAACCGTCGTTGTGGCCGTTCCTCTGGCTCCACCTCTGACCAAGCACTTCCCCATGTCTCTGTATCTCTCTGCTAAAACAAGATTATTCTGCTAAACCACTTTAATACAGGGCTCTGGGAGAGGCTGGAGAAAGCCCTTGAAATACTAATGGAAAAACCATAGCAGTTCTCACTTTCTAGACATGTCCATATATAGCTCAGCTGGGGCAGTCTCCGAGCAGAGTTATTTATTCCAGCAGCCTGTGTGCTCTGTGGCTTTCTCCAGCGCTGCTCTGTTGCACAGGTTTACATTCCCAGGGGCTGAATCCTGAAAAGATCAGCTTTGAAGAGCACATTGTGGCATACCTCAGCCAGGAACTGAAAGTCTCCCAGTGCTGGCCTTATACCCTGTCTCTTGCCAGATCAGCTAAGCAGAGCCTCATCTGCTGCTGTTAGTGTTACAGACCGACAGCACGGTGAGACCAGCAATGCTTTGTGCCACGTGCGTGCTGCACGTGCAGATGTGCACAAGGTGATGATGATATATAGCATTTAGCTCCTTTCCTTCCCATATTTCAGTTGTTTAAGGTATCAGTTAACACCCAGAGAAAATGGGAGAGGTGCAGGCACGCTGGCAAGTCTCTGGGACTTTAGTGCATGCTCCTGGAGGAGTGCCACGTCGGTGCCATGTTCCACGTGTGCCCAGGTGTGAGAGCAATGCCACCTCCTGCAAGGGCCGCAGGGCCATGTGTGACACTGTCCTGACGGAGGTGGCTGCCGGCAGGTGCCTTGGTCTTGGCTCTTCCCCCGCACAAAAGCCCCGTGTGAATTTTTGCCGCTGGCCCCGAGTCTCGAATTGCCGAGTTCCCTGAGAAGGCCATTCCTCTCAAGGTGACAGAGCCCAGCACAAATCCCATTGTGGGATCCAGTTTTTCTTTTGGGTGCTTCCCAATTATGCTGCTGCTTTTGTCCCTGTCCCTGCTTCCTCCCCGTGACCCTGGCCGGCCTCAGGGCCACCTGCTCACCTGATATCTGGAGTGTCCTTGCTCCTGGGTGGCGTGTAGCTCCAGCTGTCTGCTTGGCTCCAGCGAGATGCTGCCCTTCATCTGAAGCTGAGAAAGCTCACACATCACTTCTGGATGAAGAAATCAGAAAGTTCGCCTGAAGCTGCGCTTCTCACTCACAGAGAAGGCCAGCATTGATGGCTTCCAGTTACAAAATGGCTTTCCCGGTGATTACAGGAGTCTTTACAAATTTATCAAGCCTTCCTCTGGGGCTGGGCCAGGACAAGTGTAGGCCAGGCTCCCCCACAAGCATTAAGGCTCTGCAAAGGCCTGTGCACCTCTACGTTTGCAGGGCCACCTTATTTTCTCATCGGTGCCAAGGTAAACCTCAGGCAGCACCAGTGCGAGGACACAGCCACTGGTGAGCAGAAGGTATGGCTCCAGGAGGAGTGCCACCAAGGAGCAGCACAAGCCTGGTAGGTGCCACTTGAGCCGCCCAGGCATCTTTCCTGGGTGCTGGCCAGAGCATCAGATCCAGTGTTATCTGAGGACAGATATGGGACTTTTATGGAACTGCTTTCTCTTCCATGTAAGGACACAGTTTCTCTTTTTATGCCAGTTAAAGTATTGAATAAGAGTGATTAATTTAACCAAAGTACCATGAGAAATCTTTTAACCATAGAAATCAGCTTCAGTAGCAACATTTTATAAACGTGGCTCAAAATTAGACTTCAGAAACCCTGTCTGTGTAACACCATGGCCTGGATTGCACTTGGCTGCACTCCAGGAACCCATCCAATACCCATGAGAGATTTCCAGCTGGGAGGGAGTCCAGGCTGTAAAATGGCCACTGACACCACTCATTTGACAACAGGTATTTTTTTCTAGCATGTTCAGACGAGGGGAATATATTTTATATTTACAGTCAGCAATAGTTGGACAGACAATCTCCTCTTCAGCTGTTATATACAATTCTGGACTCTGAAGCTTTCTTGCAAATCACAGCATTCAGCACCACAAAAAAAAAATCATTTTTAGATGATGTGACTCTGTTGAAGTAAATACTGTCCTATAAACTGAATAACAAGCTTAACAACGCTACAGTTTTTGTGGTATCATGTTCCCATAGCAAGGCTTCAAGGTCACGCTGCCTCTCTTGTAGTCATCTGACGGGATGCCTACGTTCTTTATCACCTTCTGGTTTGTAGCTGAGAGTCTCGTGCTTCCTGATGACAGCTCTTGCCGTGGAGTCCTCACTGTTTTCCAAGTAATCATTAGAAAGACACAAGGGAAATAGACTACAGTGTGGATATAGGTGCAACCTACCACCTATCACTCATACTTTATTGTCTGCATTATATGCGTCAAATCCTGCTGATATACAGGTTTCTTCCTACAGAATATGTTATTCTGACTGCTCAAGACCTTGAAGAAGTGCCTGCACCTTACAAAATCCATAAAGGACCAGGACATATGCATAACAACAATCTTGCTGCTGGGGAGTATGTCTAGCAGTGGGAAATGATTTAAGATGGCTAGTTAGGAGCACTCATGTCTGAGCACTCAGCTGCTCCCTCTACCACATCTTGAGGTCATCTCAGCAGTCATGAATTCCAAAACCAGAATTTGGTACCTCTTTGCACTTGCTAGTTTTTGAATGCTGGAGCTTCACATTTTCAGTGTTTTTTTTTTTGTTGTTGTTGTTGTTCGTTCATTTGTTTGTTTGTTTTTTCCCTGCAATTTTGAAGAGGCTTGAAACAGACCGTTTAGAAATAAAATAAAATAAAATAAAATAAAATAAAATAAAATAAAATAAAATAAAATACCCACTGTGCTTCCTTCCCCACCTCCTGCCTGAACAGTGTAGATTGCTGCCTGATCTACCATCCCCAAAGCATCAACTAGCCTGAGGTGTGAGAAAATCATATAAAGTGCCTCTGCTGGTGGAGTGGTCACAAAGGGAAACAACCCCGGTCTTCTCAGAGAACATGGAAAGGTAAGAAAGCAAGGTAACTGAAGGGATTGCATTTCAAGATTTAATTAGGAAAATATACTGGACCTCATATGTCTGCTAATTGTGGGCTTTAAGCTTCTGATCCCAGGGAATCTAATTTCTGGAAAAAACAGTGACAAAGATGGAAAAGAGGAATACTCTTCACCAAGGAAGGTATTTTTACTGTAAAGTAATGAATGGAGAATGAATATAGCCAGAGTCTGTAGTGATCCAACAAGGAAATCAGTCTAGTGTGATATTTCACACCAATGAGTGAAATGGGTTTTAAAGAGAACCTGGAAAAAAAAAAATCTGTATGGGGACTTCTGTGCTCTTGGAACAGGCTATTACTTCAGACTTGACCTCTTTGTGAAAAAAAGCCAGTGACTTTTCATAGTTCAGGGTCTAAATGTTGCCAAGAGATAAACTATTTATAGGCTTAACACCTGACTAGGTGTTAAATAGCTGTCGGTGATAAACCTCTTGGTGCAGAATTATTAATTCAGACCGAGACTGGACTAAAAAAAAAAAAAAAAAAAAAAAAAAAGGAATGCGGATTTAAGATGCGTTTTTAAAAATTTTGTTTAATGCATTTTCTGTAAGTTGTGTGTAACTCAGCAAGATTAGAGACTTTGGGAATGACAGTCAGGTCCTTTACCTAGATGTAAGTAACTGATCAGTGAATGTACATAAAAGAAAATCACCTAACTGTTTAAATACAGCACTATAAAGGAAATGGGTCTAACTACACTAAATGCCTCAATCTGCAAGCTGGATCTGTGCTTTACTGCATTCCCTAGGAGGTGGCCCCCATCTTGCTAACACAAATATTCCCTTGACCCCAGTATATTTGTTTTAAAAGCAAGAGAAAAAAAAATATCAAAGTCTGTTGGACTGACTTGCTTGTTTGGAGAAGCTGACAGGGCACTATTGACCTTAGACATATGGGGGGGGGGGGATCATGGAGCAGGACTTTATTCATTTTATAGTGTAATAAATGTTTCAACATATCACAGCCCTCTTGGTTGCCTTGCATGGTGCTACAGGGGTCACAACCAATCTGCCGAAAAGCACCGAGCTATAAAACAGTCTGGAGCCTCTTCTACTGCAACTCTAATCCTCTAATAAATAAGTGGAGAAAACCAGCCTGTGTCAATCACAAAAGAGAGGATGCACAAGTTTGGACAAGTTTGTCTTCCACTGCTGCCATGCAAATGTGTGCTCCTTGAGCCATTTTAGGGCAAGCTCCACAGTTGTCTGGAGGGAAAGAAGCCAAGCGCACTCAAACCCCAAGTCCTAGGGTCCAAGGATGTGTCTGTGTGGTCTAAGAAAAGCCCTAAGCAAGGCCAGTGGGCTGTAATTTGCCTAGGCAGGCTTCTTGGGTTGGCTGTAGCCAGCTATTGTATGGCTGTGTGGAGCCAATAGCACAACAGAGCCACCAGCCAGCCATGGAAGTGGGAAGCAAGGGGGCCAGGAGGCTCAGAGTGCTTATAGCCACTTTCAATCCAGCCTGTGATTGCAGTGGTGGTGGTGAAGCCATCCAAGCATCACTGCCCTATTCCTCATGCACAGCACCCCTGCTGACTGCTGTACGTGGGTGGAGTTTGCAACCCAAACGCTCCCTGTGCAAGAGGTGCACTTTAGACCCAATAGCAGACAAGTTTAGCAAGAGAGACAAGAAATACAAACTTTGTGAATCCTTTCAGCAACTTCATGTCCTCTTGGCCTAAACCAATTCCTGAACAGACATCACCAATAAATTGCTGCAGTGCCTGACAGCCGTGTGATGCAGTCCTGACTTACTGCTTCCCAAGCACAGTTGTACTGCTATGAGGGGTTTTGTCTCTTGCACTGGTATCAGTGAGAGAAGCGTGTGCTCCCAGTTCACGGCCATGAGGCTACGCAGACGTCATGGCCAAACCGGGCTGTGGCTGTCCCGTAGAAGGGACCTGGCTGCCCTGCCCTGTACCTGCAGCTTGACCCTGCTGACCCGGCACGCAGGCTTAGCCCCAGTCCCTGCTGTGCCCCTGGCCCCTGAGCTGGCAGCCGTCAATTCTCTGCACAGCTGGCTGGGATTCACTGGACCGAGGCTACGGAGCAAAATCAGGCAGTGACAATTGCTGTTATTACAGTAAAGAGCCAGCAGATGCTTTGGAGTAACACTTGCTGTCAGGCAACTTGTCACTGGTTTTCAGTAGGAAGTCTTCAAACAGTTTGAATTTTGCAACTTTGTTCTCTAGTTTTTGCTACCTGAAAGGAAATGAAGAAGTACTCAAGGGTGTGTTGGAAGAGTTAGTTCAAACACTGAGAATGAAATATGTTGGTAAAGGGATCCCTCAGTGTTGAAGGTGGTTGTAATTGTGCTATGCCACACAAGGAGGATTTCCACAGTGTTGGAGGAGTGCATAAAAATAAGTGCCCTTTGAGGGGGAAATCTGGTAGTGCTCAGATAGTTCAGCTTCCCAATGGCCTCCTGAAATAGTCGTAATGATAGTAATCAAAATACTTAATGATAGTAAGCACTGTTGTCCTGTGGTACAAGACATTAATGAGATCTGTTCCCAGGTATCATGTGTAATGTTCTGGAAAGGCAGACTTGCAGCAGACAGGTGCAGGCAGGGAGAGCTGAGCAGAGCAGGGGAACTGAGAGCTCGTCTGGGACAAGGGGAACTTGGCTGGCTTAATGCTAGCGAGAATGTGTCCCAGGGTGGATACCACTGCTTTCTATAAATAAAGCAAGGGCATAACACCAGGGAGAAAGAAGAGCTTGTTAAGCTAAACAGCAGAGTTGGCAGCAAAAGAAATAAAGGGCCATGAATCAATTAGAACAAAGTTTCTAATGAGAGGCAAGAGGTCTTGAACAATACATCACCGGGTGTAAAGGCAACTGGGGTTAGGGCTGTGTTGGCATCCAGTAGTCCCTTTGCAGACTGTCGTTGCAGGCTACACTCTCCCGAGTGCCCTCTAAGGCTGGAGGTGCCTAAATCACTTAGCCCATAGGCACTGAAGGTCTCCTGGGGGCTAAAAGCTCTGCATCTCCATGTGCCCAGCACTGCTTGGGTTGAATAGCTTCTTGCTTTTGCTCGCACCTATGCCCCATCAGAAGTGGCTGATCACCAGCTGAGATTGTGAGGGAGAGCTCACCTCAGTGGGGTGGCAGTAGGCCATCAGGACCAAGTGCTTAGCGATATTCATCAAGACCCACTTTATTTTAAACATGACTTGAAGAGGGGGCGGCAGTGCTCCTCCACCCACACTTGTACAAAGCAGCTTTACTGACAGACAGGCTAAACAGTGGTGGCTAATCCCCACTGACTGGCAAGGAACCTGAGCTCCCAGATCTCAAGTCCCCTTTGGCTCCTGGTGCCTATAAATCAGGATTGGCACTGCCAAGTACTGTTGTTCTGCAGCCCCTTACTGTGTCTAGCCCAGATTTCTTAACTCATTTTTGATGGGTATCATTATATTCTGAATGGGGATTATACATAATGTTTGCTGACAACAGCAGGGGACAGGACTTAAAGATGCAGTGGATTCAATTTAGTACCTTACTCCTGTTACTGTACTATCATGCTAATTTATTTTATTAAGTGAATAATTAGAACAAGGGAGATGCATAAAGTTGGATGGAGACTGTGTGCAGACAGCAGCAGTCCTATGTCGCATGATCTGATATTGTGGTGGGGGGATCATAGTCCCTACAGTCACCTTGGGACTGTAGCTCCACTTATCCTATGCGGAGACTAGCAGCAAGCTGAGTGGCTGCCCCATCACATCTGTACTACTGCAGCCTCAGAGCTGAGAGCTCAAAGGCAATTAGTGGTCAAAATGAGGTTAGGCAAAATACAAACAGCAGCAATGGTGGAAGGGGAGTTCCTCAAATTGTATGCCACATACCTGACTGTCAATTTTTCAAGCTATGCTAACAGTTTATTTTTCTTTCCCTCTGTTATTTCATTCAATTCTACTTCTACCTGGGACTTCGTATTGGCCATCTCCTCTTCACATCATTACCCTTAAAAAACATCTGAAACTTAAGAACTTGGTTCCTGCCTGCCACAAAAATAAATAAATAAAATAAAATTAAAAAAAATTAAATTAAATTAAATTAAAATAAATAGTGCACTTCAAATGTGGATGAGGAACCTGAATGTGTTGGGTGAACTGCCAGCTTATCTAATATCCTGAATAGGCTCATTAGTTTCCAGCAGATTGACAAGTATAATAATCGACATGTCCACACTGAGACTGGAGCATGAGGGAAGATGCTCAGGGTTGTTGTTAAACCCAGCCCAAAGGACTTTACAGCACAGGCAGAGACATAATAAGCTTCAGTCTGCAGAGGCTGCAGTGCTGACTCGCGGGCCATGGTAAACTACAAAAGCACTGCATTCAGGTTGTGTACTTGTGAGAAAGGAGGGGAGAGAGACACATCCTTTGGAGAAAGACTATCGTTTGCAGCTCTTCCCTTGCTCCAGCAGACTGCCCGCTGCTTAAATGCCCCACTGACTGCACCATGTATGAAAGTGCAAATGTTCCCCACGAACAGCCACCACAGTCACCCAGGGACACATCAGGACTAAGCCCTGACACCAGGGCTCTTCTCCTACCTCAGAGTGGGAAGGATGCTTACATCTTGCTGCTTGGCAGCCACCTCTGCTTTCCACTGGGACGCGGCTTCCATCCCCTCTTCAATTTCTTGCCTATTGGCAATGAGCTCTGCTGTGACATGATTGACTTCAACCTCTCTCTTTAGAAACAGAGCCTTCTGGAGCGTATTTGTAGAGCTTTCCAGAGTCTTGCTGGGGGCCTACCAAGCGAGCTGGCTTTGCAAGTCAGTAAAGGCACACAGCAAATCCCCTTGTGCTTCCATCGAGCCAAGTCAGAGTACAATAACTTTTTGTCTTAAAGCTGGCCAAAATCTCAAGTTCCACCCCCTTGCCCTCACAGTGCAGGCACTTACATCAAGGCCCCAAACCAGAACAGAAGTGTGACAGATTTAAGTCCCCATTTAGTCAAAGTAAACCACTGAGACATCCTTGGGCCATGCTAGGAGCTACTATGACCCAGGGTCCCATCTTGCCACAGCCCCCAGGAAGCATAAAGTGGGGAGAGCCCCTTCAATCGGAGGTGCAGCAAAGGGCATGGTGGTGGGGTTGGGCAGGACCTGCCCCATCACAACCTGTAAGGCTGGTGGGACGCTGCCACATGGGTCTGAACAGCTCTGACATCCGTGGAGATGGCTGGATGAGGCTGGGACGAGTGTGAACTGCAGCCAAGTCTCACTCAGGGCTTCGTTATGGTGGGATTGGTGCATGTTGACTGAAATGAATAGAGAGTTGCTACACACGGGCTTGCGTGTGACAGACTTGCCAGATACGGGCCTCTCCTCTGGAAAGATCTAACCTCGTGTGGTGTTTTTAATAGAACATAGAGTAAGTATCCTGGTTATCTCTAGGTATTTAAAGAGGTGCCAAAGTTAGAAGATTTATCAACTTTAAAGCTGATAAACAAAAATAAACACCCGAGAGGTCAGTGCGGCCCACTCAAGCTCTGTGGTGGCCGAGGAGTTACCACCTCTCTTTCTCATGGTTCCCTGGAGTGTGAAGTGATGAGAACATGAAGCATGGGTCAATACCTACAGTTATGTGGGACAAAAAGGGGCAAAGGAGAGTGGAAAAGGAGCAGGGCAGGTGCTGAGGTACTTTCCACTTTCTGCACAAAGGAAGGAGTAGCTGAGGTAGGACACACAACATGTCACAGACCAAACAGGAGTGGTCCATAACTAATGATGCTATTGTAAAAGACTTGGAACTAAGTTTTATTTCCTTAACACAGCATGTTTTTCTTCTTCAATTTTATTACTGGTTTGTTACCTTATTCTCATCATGAATTACTGCTTTTGGGTCGTTCTGTGTATAAAACTAAAACCATAATATTCTGATGTAAAATTTACTTTGAGGGAAGTCCCCATGTAGTAACGTGGCTTGGCCCAAATTTGAGCAGACATTTTGAATCTACTGCATGTTTGGCATCCTGCACTCATGACACTGCTTTACTTGGCTGAGAGGGCTGGATATATGCACTGTACACTGAGAGGGCAGCATTTGATCTAAGAGTTAAGAGGTTGCTTTGATTTAAGGAGAGAATGCAGTTTTCTGGGATTCTCTGACATATGAATAGGCAAAAAGATTTGTCCAACCTCACGGATGATGGAGATGTGAGTGACACCTTTGTCTTCTTCTTCCCTAGGAAAATACGCAACACTCAATCAAATCAACAAAAACATTACCCAGATCATGATTTTTTTACTCCCTGTTAACTCATCTGTATGCGGTGAAATAGCCCTTGGCTTCAGCAGACATTTTGTCCTTAGAAAAAACTTCATAACCAACCCTCTCTATAAAGCTGTTAAAGAACGGTGTCACACAAGAATACGCAGAAAAAGCTGAACCTCACGCAGGGCTGCCAACCTCTTTGGCCTCATACCGCAGTATGTGAGAGAGGAAAGCATGACTTGTCCCTTATTCCTTGCAGAAAGCAGGCTGGAGGTGGCTGTTTTTCTTTTCCTTCCCTTGGGACCAGAGGAAGGGACTGACCAGATGCTAGTACTTTTGATACTACCACCCAGGCCAGAATATAAAAGAGACCTGTGCAGCTTCTTGACTAGTTGGTGCCAAGATTATACTTTAGTATGTACTTTAGCATACAGGGGCCAAGCAATAAACAAATAGTACTATATCTTGCAATGAAGAGAGGCATCCAGGAGGTAGACAGGTTTCCCAACAAGGTTCAACCCACAAAGTATCAGCAGGGCAGTCGTTATATAAGACTTTTCTCTTAAGTTTAAAATCAGTGTTTAAATCTGAAGACTTGAATTTTTATAAATCCACAAGCCCAGATCCTGATAGGCAAGAATCATGTATTTTTATCAGCATAATTCAGTGTGTCATGGTCTCTTGAACAGATCCTTCTTTATGGATGATGCTAAACAGGTCCTGAGGATTTTCTTCATGCGACGTTTGTCCTGCCACCTCCACAGAGATTAATACAGTGGTCAGAACTGCTGGAGGCTTGGAGAAAGTACTTGGATGGTTTTATAGGTTCTACAAATTGCAAAATGAGATATGGTCCCAGTTAGTAATTTTACTAATTTCATATAATAATCCTGGCAGATATGGGACGAAAAACAAGGCTTCTGTTACAGGGCTAGTCCCATTCAAAATGCCTTAAGTGCTCTTTTGTGTTTGATTTTTTTACGGTTACAAATTTTGGAAGTCTCGAATGTCAGGACGGAGGCCTTTGAGGGCAGGTTGCAAAAGAATGGTCCTGAAATGTGCAAAACTAATGGGCATGTCTGATAAGTTGCTGATTCTTCGGAAGAGAGATTCTGTTGGAAAGAAATGCTGCCAAAACACGTGGGAAAGACTCTTTTGTGCCATTTTGAGAAGGCCCACAAGCAAGTCAGCCAGATGTAAGGCAGCTAGGCAAGTAGGTTTGGACAGTAATTCCGATCAAGCCAGTCGATGCATGTATGTGTCAGAGCTCTGTGGTATATAAATAAGTATCACAGTGGTAGGCACGTTGCAATTGAGCGGTGGATTAAGTGGGCTCACACATGAGCAGCAGCTGCACACACTCAGTTTCCCAGAGCTGTCCTAAGCTTTCTGGGGCTTAATCAACCAGTTGTGCACATGTGTGTCATATTACCTCTTTGGGGTTGTTCCGTCTTTTTATTTTTATTGACTCCATATTATCTGCTATAAATTTTAATTTTGAAATGATGAATCATCTCGCTGCCTTCTGCAATGTGCCTTCCCCATGTTGGAAGACAGATTTAAATTCTGTCAATGTGAGCCATCTGTAGAAATGTAGCAAATACCCAATAAATGGTTGGTGCCTACTGACATCACTCTGGCTTGTTTTTATTTTCTGGGATGCCACACTTAAATGCACAACACTAAGTTTACATAGAGCTGTTTCACATGTACAGGAAAGTTGCTATTCAGTCACTCCTCCTCTCTGTCCTAAATTCTTTAGAAACACTTTTATTTCTGAGAATTCCTTGCCACTATATTCCCCATAGAGTTTCCTTCTAAATTTAAGGATATGGCAAGTCTCCTACCAATCTCTGGTCAGCAGGGAGAGCGCATCAAGGAGTTGAGCTCTGCGGTGTTGAGCTGCCTTCCTGCCATGGTCACAGTGGTGTTCCCCTGGCAGCTTCAGCCATACCCAGGCAGGGGACAAAATATCATGGGCTTTGGGGCTTGCCCTGACAAATACTTCTTCTGCCACTATGCAAAGCACTGCCCAGTCATGCTAACACCCTTCTTTGCTGCACGTAACACCTTGGGGGAAAAATTCAGCCTTAAAGTTTTAAAATCAACTAAAAAATATACATATACATATATATATAATCAGTTCCCAAAATGTAAATGCTGCAAGTAGAATTTGAGGTTCAACATTAGATTTCTTTGATTTTTTTTCAAAAGCTGCCCAACTTGCTTGGTGCTGTCCTTTACACACAGTTCCCAGTCCCCTTTTTGCATCTGTGTGTGCATGTGGGTATGTCCACTGTAGCGTACACAGAGATACACAAATTTTATCTTCCTCCAAACTGCAGCACTGTGTATTTTTTTTTATTTGCACTGCAAAGTACGCTTTCCTCTCCGTAGTCAGCAAAAGTGGTGCAGAGCCCCCTGCTTGTATCTGGTTTACTCTATTTAATTATATGTAGATTAGTTTTTGTTTGTTTGTTTCTCTGCTAAGATACACACAGTGCTGCTATTTTTTATGCTTAATTTTTCTTGAAGACGTTTAGCCAATATAGCTTTGACCTGTCCACCCCGTGTAGTAAAGACATAAACTTCCTAAGCCAAACTCTTTTTCTGCTTGCTTCAGTTCAGCCTGTCTGCATAACACACATCTGGTTTTGTTGTTGTTGTTGTTGTTTGTTTGTTTAAATATATATTTCACTGATGCTCTGCTCAGACAGAGTGGCGAGCTCTGTGCACAAGTATGTCATCAAGGTCCTTTCCAGATCTATTTGCAAAAGTGGTTGTCATTCTGTGTCAGCAAATTACCTTGAACCATATGGAACTGACAGAGAGCTTCTCATGATCTCCAAAGATCCCGAAATCTTATTGTTTGTTTCTTACCAGACATAAGATGTGACTCTGGAGCTTAAAAGGAAAAGCACTAAAATGTCATTAGAATTTCACATGGCAAGTGAGTGTATGCCATTTGCACGTCACATTATTTCGCAGACCAGAAACTCTGTTTTACAAGTCTCTTGATGGGAGCTACATGCCTACATGTGAAGTGCTGCTTGTGCTCTTTAGTCTGAGCTGCACCTTCTTTGGAAACAACTAAGCACAGTTCCACTAAAATAAACAGGGTTATACTGATCGCTACTAGCTAAACATCTGCTCATTTTTTACATAAATAAATGCAAGAGACTGAGTTCCCTGGACTGGTCTGTCCATTTTGTGACATAAAGTGAAGAGCTTAAGGATGGGTAGAAAGCATCTGGAAGCAGAGGTTATGAAGGAATTCTTTAGCAGAAGAAAGTTGGGAGAAAGCCCACAGCTTCTGCAATGTTTAACCCAGCTACTCTCTCGCCACACTAATTTGTACCTGCAGTGGGTGTCTCAGGTAAAGGACTTTACCCAAGTATAGTAAATTTCCAGTAAGATATCTGTACATGTGCACATATAAATGTGAAGAGAGAGAATAAGTGCTTATTCATATGTGTGTTACATGTGGCAGGAAGGTCAGAAGAGATTACAATAGTTTGTTATAAACAATAAAGTGTAAGTACAGCAGGGAAAGAAAAGGCTGGCAATGCCTGCTTGATCTGTTCTTTCTTTCTATGAGACCTTAGTGGGTTTTGACTGACTGCTTTGTCCTCACTTATTCTGGTGTAACGCCATCAGCTTCTCCGGTCCTGGACCAATCTACCTGGGCATGCCACTAGTTGAGTACTGCCTCTTATGTTTTATTTTACAGATGTGATGCAGAGCAGAAACAAACTGATGCTGAGGCCAAACATGTGGTATGGATTGTGGATCAGTGATGAGGAGAGCACCTTCCAATTATTCTGGTGGTTTCTGGTAAATCTTTGTTTTCTCCTTTTTTTTTTTTTTTTTTTTTTGTCATTATGCTAAAAGCAAATAAAATGATTATGAACACATGCCGCTCCTATTCACATCCTGAGCAGCAAACCAATAGCCTGAGACATTTCTTAACACTGGTGAAAACTGACACTGACTATTGATTGCTTTTTTTATGACACAAATGTTTTGACTCTAGGCAGACACAGACGTCCTGTGGTGTCCTGTGCTGCACAGCCTGCCCTGGTGAGCGTGCCTGCAAATTCATCAAGAGCTGCTGTATTGATGGCAAAGGCAAAGTTTTGATTCATGCATGTGTTTGGGGATTTTTTTCTTCCTCTGACTATTTTTGAAGCTAACCACAAAGTTTCCTGTACAACTTGAACGTGGTGTTCAAAGCATGCCCCAATGTCATTTTTGTTACCCAGTGTGTCAAAAGCAAGCTTAGTGCGTGCAGCCTCGCTTTCCTCTAATGCCTGGCTCACAGTTTCAGCCTCCATCAGTGATGGGGGTCCCTGCTCCTGGTGTTCAAATCCACATGTGTGTCTCTCTCTGCTGGTACACAGCAAGATGTTGCCACAAGTTCGACAGCCCCAGAAATGTGCTATTTGGGGCTCTGGAACTCATTGCTTCACAATGTCGTGGAGATAAAGAATTTAGCAAGGTTCAAATTTGGGCTCAGCACTACATGAAAACAGAATTCTTCAGAAGTAAATTAATCAAAAAAATATTTGGAGAGGCTGTAAAGTGCCAAGTTTTGAAGATTTAAGCCAGTCTTTATGAGCAATCAAGACTTCTCTGAGGGGAACAATTTATCCTGCCAGAAGTTTCTTGCAAATGCTCCTAAACCACCACTGTCAGAAGACAACCAGTGGGGTCAAGCTAAGCTGACCACTGGCCTGATTGATTTTTAGGTATCAAGAAATGGAAAATAAGGTTAAGTCAGAGATTTATGTAACTGTGAACATAACTAATGTGACAGACATGATGTACAGTTGCAGCAGAGAAAACCAAACCATTGTCATGAAAAATAGGCTGTGCCAACCAAGAAATGACTCAGTCATTGCAACATTTCAATAAAAATATCTTTGACACTCTGCATGTACCTACGTACACACACATAGAGTGTGAGTAGCTGAAGACATATAAACCTGTGTCACAATCTCAGGTCAAAAGGGAAAAAATAGTAAACGTGATTTAAGCCCTGTTGAAAGGTGCTGTGCTGGCATGCCCTGTTAGCAAAGTGCTTTTGTATCTGGAGTACAAGCACAAAGTGGATGGACAGGCTTGCTTACACTGGTGTGGCATTGTGCCTCACTCTGATCCCAAAAGACTGTCCCACCCATGGGTGAGAGTTTTTTGGCTGAGGAAAGTGGACAGTGCCCGCTGCAGCCCATCACAGAATCACAGAGTGGTTGAAAGGAATGGAAAGGACCTCTGGAGGTCACCTAGCCCAGCCCCCAGGTTGAAGCAGGGCCTCCCGGAGCAGGGTGCCCAGGCCCAGGCAGCCCATGAAGTCATGCAGCCCCCACACCCAGGCCAAGCCCCTACACACGCACCCTGCAGCTATTGGGCAACTGTTGGGCATCAGCCCCTCCATCGGGGCTGGACCAGCTTTGGCCTAGTGACCCAGTGATCTGCTTGCATCCCATTTCTAATGCCTTGAAAAAAAAATCCTCCATGCTCAGCTCCCACAGAACACCAGGGCCCTGCTTGCTGGACAGCACTGCACGCTGCCCTTGGTGCTCCTGGTGCACCTCAGCAAAGGAAAGCGGTAGCCATCACCCACGGACAGCAGCACCTGCAGCCCCAACACTCAACAGCTGGTGAAAGCCCCCTAACCTGTCCTTATTGGTGAGGTGGGACTACATAAATGCCAAAGGGCAGAAGCACAGCAACAGCTCTGATGGAGAAAATGCATCCTCCTTGTTGTTACAGCTCTCATTAATGTCAATGAAACTCAGCTCCTTACTCCAGCCTTCATCTCAGCTGTCATGCTTTTTCTCATCTTATCTGAAAAGGTATTAAACAGATTTTCCACAGAATAACTTTTTTTTTTCCCCCAGTGCTCAGGTTTTCCCTGGAGCTATGATCTCCAGACACAGCTCAAGAAGCTGATCATGCTTAGTTTGGAGATCTGGGTCTCCTCGCCTCAGCCACACTGAATGGTATCATCTAGCCCTCTTGTAGTTCAGGAGGCCATGCTTGTTGCAAGCCATTTCTTAACAGTGAAAGAATCTGCCCTCTTCCAGGTTTAAGGTGGGAGTTTAACAGCCACTTAACTCTGCTTTTGAGGAATCAGAGATCTCTCACTTTGGTGGGAAAAAACTCCACAGTTCTTTGCACAATTCCACTGAAATTTACCTATTCACGTCCTTTTGATAATCTAGGCTGTCATATATAAATGACTATGGGACAGTAAATACTGCTCAATACAATAAGAAAAGAGAGCTAACACAGAAAAGGATTTTTTTCTGTCTTACATGCAGTGATGTCCCTTCCTGCAGTATGCTTGTGACTCTTACTATTGCCCAGTCTGATTACCAGCTCAGTAGATAGAATCCAGAAGCCTGCTGAATTAGGTAAGTGTATGGTTATTTTTAACTGAATTGAACGTTACATGTTCATATGGCATGTTGTGCAACAGATATATGCTGGTGTCATATGATATTCTGTCCAGACACTTGTCCTAAATTTAGCTCTAAATTTAACCTGAGAGAAGTAGGGCAAACAATTAAATGTCAACCCTGCAAAACAAACCTGTTGCATTGTGATTTGAACTTAAAGGAGGCATAAATCTCTGGTCCGTTCTCATGAGTGCTTGGAGCAGTCAGTGCAGGATAGCTAAGCTTTCTCAGTGGCACTATAAAGGGGTTAATTTGATCAGAGCTTCAAATATTGTATTTATTACATTTGAATTTGACTGCACTGCAAAAACAGCACTGGCTAAATAGAGATGATGGTGCAATGTCCTTTAGCACAGTCTATTCTGGTTCTTTCACTGCTCTCGTCTGCGCAGCAAGCAATGATGTCCCAGGCCTGACCATCTCACTAGGGGAAACAGGCCAGTGCTGCATGGCAGGAGTCAGTAGGGATGACAGGCTGTTCCCCTGCTTTGAGTTTCTGAGTCTGATGGCAATGAACCCACTTCCAGCTGGGGTGTCTGGAAGCCACCTTCAGCATTTGTCCCAAGCCAGGCTGGAGCTCATCTCTGTGGAACCCAAACCACCCGCTTCTCCTGGCAGCACTGCGCAGCAGGGTCTCACTCTGCCTCATCTCTCTGGTAGCCTTGGTTTAACTCTGGACACATAGAAAGTTATAACTGAACTCCTTGAATTCATCATGCTGAAAGGTTTGTATGTTTTTGCAAGCTGTTCTATTTAGGTGGGGACATCTTTTGGTTTCCAAGGGCTTTTTCTCTGTGAGGACAGTAAAGCAAGGACAGACCTGTAACTAGAAGGCCTGCTGTTCCCAGGTCAGGAAAGGGGAGGAGAGCACTACAGCAGATGCTCTTGCATACAGCAGTCACAATAGCTGGAAACCAATCAGTCTTAAAGGAATTAGAGGGTACCAGAGAAATGCATCCAAAATTGTAAAGTAGCAGAGGGAGACTGTTCAGAAAGTTGTTTATGGGATAAAATGGAGGGGTAAACTCCCATGGTATATTTACACAGATTGCTTTTTTTTTTTAAAAAAAAGAAAAAAGGTACAAAGCTTGTTTTCCATCAAAATCTCTCTGACTTTTTCACCATTGCTGTTTTGGAGTCCCTGTTTCTCTTAGGATCTTCGCTGTTTGCAGCAGCTCGTGTCTCACGTTGCCATTCTTGCCCTCCCGCTCCTCTGCAAGAGCCTCAGAGCAAAGGGTTTGCAGCAACATCTCTGAATTCTGTGGATTTTGTAAAGGTCAAGAAAAAGAAAAACCTTTCATTAGAACTCTTAATAGCATACATTATAGCATAAAATAAATGATATTTGGACAGCGAAGAGTAACTAAAAGATAATGTTTATGCTTTTCCCTTCCTCCAAGGAGGTTTTTTTTTTTTTTCTACATATAGTTTTGGGGTTGCATTCACTTTGTATTAGGATTTCATGTTCTCCTCTGACTGATTGCTCGTTCAGTCTGAGTCAGTGGATGTGACCTTAGGATGACATTTGCAGAGAGGCAACGACTGCAATAGCTGTGCGTTCTTCCAAAGCGCACTAGTATGGCAGGTCTGGGCTGAGTCACCAGATACCTGAAATAAGGCTTAGGACCCTAATACAGGGTGTTCCCCGTTGTGATCATACCATGTTTCCAGAAGACTGAGGGCTCCATTTTGATTGCTTCTGAAAGGTTAAAGTTTTCTGTGAAGACCTACTGTGCAAACGCGGAGGTTGCACACTGAGCAAAAGTCCACCCTGGCTTAGGGGTGAGGGCCAGGAGCCACTGAAGAGAGCCAAATCCCTCCTGATTATTATGTTCTCAGTAGAGTGAACTCAAAGCATCTACATCTTTGCAGCGATGAAGTACTGAGACAGCAGCCTCAGCAAGGAAAACTCTATATCGTATTCCCTACCCCTGGGCATGTGTGACACTCTGCACCTTTTCCCATGCAAGTGCCTCTGGCTCCTTGCCTCTTTCAGGTTACGGTGGCCAAAGCAATCTTTAGTTCTTGCAAGGGAAATTGAAACTGTCTTCCCCTGTGGGAGTTTCTGTCTCCTTGTTGTTTGAACATGGGTTGTATAGCGGGAGGTGCAGGAGGATTGTTTTTGGTTCTGGCGTTTGCATTTAATCTTTGGGAGTGTCTGATGGAAGCGCAGCATGGCAACACCGAATGCAAAGCAAAGCTCTGCTTACTGGAACACAATTGTGAAAGGCGCAGAGACGTGCCCTAGGTCTATACTCACATTGAGAGGTAGCACCCAAATTATCTTGCTGTCTTGCTATAGTGAAAAAGTTCAGACAAGACGTAAGTGGCAAGGGAAGAGTTCATGGTACCTGGCACACAAGTCTGTGGCAAAGTATTGTGGGGGTGCTCTGCTTTAAACATAAGAAATTGTCAGCAGGAAACCTAATCAAACAGCTGATATGCAACTCCATACTGCAAGGGGTCCCCTTGGCTGGATCTTTTTGCATCTCCTATCTGTGTGCATTCAGCACTTACTACTGTCACATGCTGAAAACTGTACGTATGAATGGCAGGCAGAAACGAAGTGGTTAGGTTAGCTCCTGGAGCCACATTTTCTGTCCAGGGACTGTTACTGTTGCAACTAGTCAGCATTTTCTTGCCTTCAGAACAGGCACTGCTGAGCCAAGTGTCTGGGGGCAGCAGAGGTGGTTGCTGCTGGGAGTTACAGGCTAAGGATGAGAACACATTCAGTGCTGTGTCCATTCTCACCTGGATTTCATCATGTGATGGCAAAGGCATTGCCAGCTTTGCACACAGAACAAGTCTTTAACTGGGTAAAAGGCCTCCAAGGATGCACAAATGAACTTTGTTTTTTCACAACCCTTAGTTACCTGATTAATTTGTGCTTTAATAGAAAATAGCACTTAGTGGAACGGAAGGGCTACTCAATTCAACTAACTGTATTAGCGGCTGCAAACAAATCCAAAAATAAAACACGTTAAATGTGCTTTCCTGACCTGGCTTCTGATGGCTATTTTGAGGAAACACAAAAAAAAATAAAGTGAACCTTGTTGTTCATTTAGACATTTGCTATTTTTACATGGTTGTCCTTTGTCTTCTCTCAGATTCAACTCTTTTTTATTGCTCCCTGTTTGTGAGACCCTAGCTGACTCCCCCATCAGCATGAGTTGGCTATTTCCATCGTTTTCTATTTAAAGAGAAAGCAAACAGATCTAATGTGCAGTGTCTGAGTTTGAAGTCTGTCCCAGAAAATGGCATGAATTTATGTATTTATTTTTGCAGGTGACATTTTGTAATCTCTTGGAATGTCTCAGGGTTAACTTGAAAATGCAAATTCATTACTGGGTGAGTCCCAGGGGAAATATTAATAAATCTGATGCAATGCTAATAAATCATAATGATTGTTATTATTATGCTTTGGATGTGTTGTAATAAAGACACAACATTGTTTTGGAAAAAAAAAAAAAAACAAACCTCAGCCTCCAAATGTATGATTTCATGACTGTGTAGTAATATTTCTGTAATTAGTATTGCAAACTTCTACGAGGTCTTCCTCTGAGGATAAGAAAGTATTTCACAGATACTGATTAAATAAAGTCATATTTGTCAATCTCTATCCATATAAGTAATCTTGTTGGCTTCCTGTCTATGAAGAAATCTGAACTCATCTCTGAAGTTAATGCATTTAGTTATTCACTGACGCAGATGAGACACAGAGGAGTTAAATGTTTTACTCAAGAGAAAAGTGAGAGTCAGTGGTATCTAAAAATAGATCTTCTGAGGCACTTTTATTAGAAAAGGGTGCAGCAGCCTTCATAGGTGCTCCCAATACATCAAATCCCTTATGCCCACAGTGATGCATTCCTCCAGCAATGGGCACTTAATGCTGCCTGGTCTGTCCAGAGTCATGCACCAAGGGAGATATTCATGCAAAAAAGCTCCTCCATGGTGGAGCTTCTCTCCCACTCACGAGCTACAGCTGGCAATCCTGCTCCATGACCTACCAGCCTGTGGCATTTGGTTTGCTGAAATGTGGAGTGATGGAAGAGACTACAGCACTGTGCTGTGCTGGGTAGGCACCAGAGGACCCTGCACCAAAAGCAGCCACCCAGCTGTGGCCCTTGCCACTTCGTGCTGTGTGTCTTGCGTGTCTCCGTACAGATGCAAACATCTGATGCAGTGCACAACTTGAATGGTCTGATCTGTATAACGCTAAAGAAAAGCAAGGCATGGGCCAGGACTTACGGTGACATGTTCCTAATTTCTTGTATGCCCCAGGACTCAGAGTATGCTTCACACAGTTTCTGTGTAGGAAGGATGCACTGGGCATTGCAAGGAAAACCAGGAGCGCGGGAGGGAGGGAAGTGTGCTTAGTGTGAATGACATGGGTTACCTCCTGCAATGTTCATAGCTGCTGGGACCTTGAGCTCCAGTGTCTTTTTTCTGATTAAATAACCCTTACTGGAAGACTTACACACCCTTGCGTTTTCCAAGTATGAATCTGCAATGAAGTATCAGCATTGTTCCTTGAGTTCAGTGGGTCATCATGCAGGCCATAAGAGTGCCAAGGGTGTGGATCTGATTAGAGCCTGCCAAAAGGAAAGCAGAAGGGTTAGATCCGGGAGATATTCACTCTTGTTTTTAAGGCAAGGCTGGTTGCAATCTTAAAGCAATATCAGGAAAAAAAATGTTGGGTGTTGTTTAGAAGTCACAGAGGGTTGGCTGACATGCTGTCAGGGGTGTAGGAGTTTCACACCCACTCAATGACAACATCCACAGCTCCTTTGCCTGCCACAGTAATTGTTGAATGTCCTTAACTTTGGACAAAACAATTGCCCCAGAACTGGTGATGAGGGGTAGATCATTTTTCAGATGGCAGAGAAGAGGGACGTGTCATGTAATGGCCATCTTCTTGTGCTGGAGCACGTCGGATTGAAGAACAGACTCAGAGAAGGAATGATGCTAGTCCTGAAAGACCCTAAATGCAAAGCAGGTAAGTTGGAAGGGATCATGTAGGAGTGGATGATGCTAAATTGGTTCTCTTCCAGATTGCTCTTGCCAAGCCTTGGATGGGGCTGTTTATGCAGTGACAGGGTGAGTACAACTAGCCTGAGGCTCAACAAGGTGTTCTGAAAGGAAATGAGACCTGTTGCAATCCAGGCTTTATTCTTTTTAAATGCAATGTTTTGTCACAGGAATTAATGAAATAGGAGCTGAAGGAAAAAGCAGAGGCATCATTTTGATTCTGTATTATACTGTATTATACTTCATTCATCATATTAGCTAGACAAATACATAGTAACCATCCCAAATGGAGGATTATGCCCATGTTCCAGTTAATCCAGCAGTGTCAGCTGTCCTGTATGTGCCTGACTATTTCCTGTAATCAGAGTTATCTCTTCCTTTGCCAGTTTGCCCTATAACAGATGTGGGGACAATGGCTGCCATTTCACTATTATGGCCGAAGGCAGTCTTGTGTTCGAGGGTCTTGTCTTCTACATTTAAGTGTTTTGAGAGCTGTTCTTTTCCAGTAGTAAGCTCTTATAAATATTACTTGGAACAGGTTCACAGCTACTTTTGTCGTCTTTGGAATTCTGAAGTCTCAAACCTTGTAGCCTTAAAAATGTACAAACCACTCTAAATCACTAAATACCCACAGTAATGTTTGCCTGCTTCATTTAACGTGCAGCAGCTAAAGGAAAAGTAAATTGAGCTCCCTTCACCCATGTAAATAAAACTCTCCAGGACAACATATTTTACTTCAAAATTATATGGTAATTTCTTTTCTTTTTTTTTTCTTTAGGTTCCAGAAACATGTCCATATATGGTCTACTTGTCAGGGACAATAAATAATGATGTAATAGAAAGGTCAACTTTGTGTCATTTAGTTACAGGATGCTTGATGAAGTGAAGTTTCTCAGATTAATGCAACAAAGAAGAACTTTAGAATGGGAAAAAGTTTCAGCAGTACATCTTCAAGCAGGAAATCTGAGATTCGGAACAACTTATATTTTGGCTTGTATTCGCTGATCATGGGGTGATCCAGAAATAAACTCCAGGCTTCAAAGCGAGAGTGTTTCAAAGCTGTCCTGCAGTTGATCGAAACATCCAGGCAAAGCAGGGAGATGAATACCAACAAGGATTTTCTGAACTAAGACTTAATCAAGGAGATAACTAATTTCAACAATATTATTATCCTTTTATTTCAGAACAAAAAGGTAATGCAAATATGCATGTTTTGAACTTATTTAGCATTTTCAATCTGTCTTTTCTATTTGCTATGTCTGTGTAAATGCTTATTCCTATAGCAGTTGGTAACCTAACACCCTAACACAGTCTTGGGAGGTTTTGTGGTTTCCTTTTGTGTTTTTTCATTTATTTATTTATTTATTTTTACAAATAAGCTATACAACACTCACTGGTGTTAAGCAGAGCTGTAGTTCTGTCATTTCCTTAGTTTTCTTTTACTTGCAGGTGATGCTTTTATCTCTATCCCTTAGAATACCTTGCTCAGAAATAATTGTTGTTGTTATGACATGAAAAGGTAAAACAGTGTGTGCAAGGCACAATGCAGGAAAAAGATGTCATCAGCAAATAATTTCTTTCATTTTTAAATTTCCATTTGGTATGACACAAAGCTAATATTGCACTTATTGCTGTGTGAATTAATGCTTTCTGAGAAGAAATAAAAGCATGCAGGTGTATGTATTTCCAGTAAAGATTTTGCACAGAATCACAACTTGATGGCATCATAACCCATGCCAGACTGATAGGTGACCTGTTTTGACAGCTGGGGCTGGACAAGTGGATCTGTTTGCTTGGAGGATTCCTTTGGGAAGCTTGGCTTTGCTCCTCCAGCACTGGGCTATAACTTGACCAGTATGCATAAGCTGTCGTTACAAAATGTGTTTGCCTCTTGCTGCAGCTGGACTGCATGAGGTGTTGTTCTTCTAATGCCCCAGCTCTGACAGGTCTGATAGGCACTGGAAATCTTTCTCTTTTTAAAATATCATTTGCCTCCCAGCAGTAGTTAACAATATATTTCAAAAACTGCAGAGATGTCTGAAAACTGACCTAAAATATAGAAAAAAATATGAGCGCTCTAAGTGCTGTAAATTGGTCTAGTTTCTATTGCCAGCAGAGGATCTGGTCTGAAAGGTGCAGAAGAAAGAGCTGAAGTGGAGGCTTGGTTTTCTGGGAAGACTTCCAGCCATGTTTACCTTCCCCCTGTGTGCTCCTGCTGCTTTCAGAAGTAAAGGCAAACACACGGAGTGGTATCTGCAGAACCTGGGGCTCACTCATGCCTTGTGAAAGGTAAAAGGAGCAAACCACTCCTCTTCTCTCCCATTTTCAGCCTCTCAAAGACTTGTTTTTGTTTTTAGAAATGTGGTTTATCTCACCCTGTGCCATAAATACTGAGGTTCTGTATTGAGTTACAAGCTGACCGGGTAAACGAAGTGCAAAGGCAGGCAAAGTCCCTGGCTGTGCTCCCTTAATGACCTTGTCACTCACCTGCCACCCTCCTCTGACAGAAAGAAGTAATTCTGCTAATTCTGCTGCCTGGGGTGCATTGAAGGACAGGCAGCCTTGCTAAGCTTTTCTTGAAGGGAGTGCTATCAATGGGGACCAGTTGTTTCAGATGCTAATGGTGTCGAACAGTGCACTCCGGCATGTTGAGAGCCAGCTGTAATCCTCCTTGTTTATTTATGCTGCACCAGGAATCGGAGGCCCATTCTCCCAAACACTGAATGTTGACAGAGCCCGCAGTCCAAATATAATAGCATCCTAATTGTGTTTGTCTATGGCTTTTACCACAATGTGAGTGGTTGCCAGTAGTCAGCCGGGAGCAGTACCTCTGCTTTCAGAGCCAGGTACAGCTGCTCGTCGCACAGTGAGGGCAGGGCCTGGGCCTGCCGCCACCATGTCCCTGCTGGCCCTACCTGCTGGGCCCCGGGTGCAGCTGCAGTGTGTCTGTATGGCACAGACGTGATTGCTACATCAAATAAACTCACTGAAACCAGGAGAGCAAAGTCACAAATCAGGTGGAGATGTTTATGTCAGGAGAGCAGGGTCAGGCCCGAGGTGGAAATGATGAGGAATTTAGATCCAGAAGATCTTGTCAGACTGAGGTATTAAGTGGAAGCAGAGGCAGCAATATCCTAAGATGTGTCTCTAACAAGAGAGTTCACTAATGAGGCAATTCAGACCTGAAGGCAGAGTGTTCTTCTGTGACTAATACAGGCACTATAACCACAGCTTTAAAAATCAGGTTCTGCTCTTCTAAAGTACAAGCAATGTGATGTGCTACCCACCTGTGAGGATAGGCTCTCGGGCTGCCAGAGGAGTACAGGGGACAGCCCGACGCGAAAATCTCCCACAAAAACCTGGAGATAAAGTGGACAGTTAAGCCAGCATTTAATTTCTAGAACAGATTCTAATATTTTAAACCTACAATAAACAGTACTGAAACAAGTAAATAGATTCATGCTGACTGCAGAAAGACCACTTGGTTAGACCTTATTTGACCAAATTGGTTCAACCATTCCACACAAGAAAATTTTCTTTAATTATTTATTTATTTCTATTTATTTACATCTTTGTTACTGCAGGTGGAAAATATGTAGCTTTTAGCACATTAGCCTAGTGGGTATTTATAAGGTCGTGGCTGGAGGTTCACTGCTGTCCAGCCGAGCAGGGCAGCACCAGGCGAGCGACTGAACCCAGCCCAGGGGGGAAGGAGGTTAATCTCCATCCCACTGCTGTGCACCAGCCTCCAGAGGAAGGCATGCACTTGGGCAGCTACCACAGCTCGCATGGCTTACAGCAGCTTCCTACAGAATTAAATCAAACCCACATCAGATCACTGTGACTCCACAGCTGCCTACTAAAGCATCTCACCAGAGAATGGCTTCAAACCCAACTTGAATCATCTCTGGGAGGGTTCAGGGCAGCTAAGGACATCTTTGGCTGTCCGAATGGGCCTGAAAGCTCCTGCAGCCCCCAGATGTGACCCTCACAGCCACAGCAAGGTTGTGCCAGTCAGATGAGCAGCACTTAAAGCTTTCTCTATTTCGGGCCCCACAACATTTCTTTCTGCAGGATGAGTCAGTGGTGGGAGCTGCTGCCAGCACTGTTGTTTCTGCACTCCATGGGACTCCTGTCAAAATATTTAGATTAGTGAGGATCACCAACACGTGGGGGAGGTTCTCCCTTTCCTCTCGAGTGGGTGGGACCCAGTTAACCCATACAAGAGTAAGAGGATCAAGCAGGAACGATCCCCAAGTTAAGAAATGTTCCTTTTCCCTCACTGTGCTTCAACAAGGCAGGAAACAAAAGGAGGGAAAGGAAGATGTCCAGAAATGGCCCTTATATCTAGATCTGATAGGGGTTTAGAGGGTCACCTAAATCAGTAGGCCCAGTGTGCCAGAGCATGGAGTTGCATTGCTGCTGCTCTGCCCCTGTGCGGTCAGGATGCAGGTGGTGGTGCTGGGGAGGATAGAGAAGAGGTATCTGAGCCCCATGCCCCACCGCTACAGGTTCCCCTCAAAGAACACTTTAGCTCCCTTCTTGCCTCCTCCAAAGAGTCACTGTGCATCACCTTCATTAGGAGCTTAGAATAAGATCCTGCCCTCTTCACTAACAACTGAGTTTAAGTCTCTGAGTCACCACCTGGGCCAGGCCCCTGCATCTGGGCACAAAAGTGCTGGATGTTGCAGACAAGCTCTCTGATTCCAGCCCGTGGGTTTCACACAGCCACAGCACACCACTCGCTACGTAAGTACCTAGGCTGTGGGACTGTAAGCGTGCTGCCCAGCATGCCAGGAATTGAGCAAGCCAAACAGCAGCAGAAGTTGCAGGGAAAACAAGGCTGTGTCATGGGTTTGGGCCAGCCGTGGGCTGGAGTGCAGCCAAGGACAGGTACTGGAGCAGCTGGGGTATGGGGCGACAGCAGCTCTTGTATGGGAACTGTCAGTGGTTTGATGCCTGGTTTCAGTTCCTTGGGACAGCAAGGGGTCAGAGCAGAGCTGAAGTGCACCAGCTCACATTAGAGCAGCCTTCAGAAATCTGGGGAAAAAAATAAAAATTAAAAAAAAAAATGGGTTGCATTATTTACAGGAACAGAAGGTTTTATTTTGGCAGTTTTCATGACTGCAAAACACATCCTTCATCGTTAAGAGTCATAATGTTGATCTGAAATCTGCTGGGCTTCCCTTTCCCACTTCCTCTGGGGCATGCTTGGAGCTTGAGGGGGCCGTGGATGTAGCAAACATGGCTGTTTCTGAGGTGAAATGCTTAAATCCAAGGTTTTAAGTTTCTTGTGGCTTGATTCAGGCTCTTGCATTTCTTTGAACTCTGTGTGTATACATACATATACATATATATACATACATATTATGGTTAAAGAAATGACCGTGAGTGTCTTGATGCACATAGCTATGTCCATTCCCATGTGGGGAGTTACTGTTTCCCCCAGGTCAGGACTGTTTCTCAGCTGTGCACACAGCAGCAAGGGCTGTGGGAGCAGAGCCACGTCCTGGCATAAGCCCCAGGAAGCCAGTCTGCCCTGGGTGACTAAGTGGGAAAGAGAGGTGGAGGCTTCACTCCATCAGTGGTGCTCTGGCATGGCAGGGGCAGGGACCCCCATGCTCTGGCATGGTTTCTGGGGCAGGGACTGACACCCCTAGGGGCTGAAAGGGGCCCTGATTCCCAGCGGGAGTAGAGGCAGCTTTGTTGAAACCCCACAGGTGCACTTAGCCAGCCCCTTGCCTATGTGTGCCTGGGGGATGCTTCTCCACCGTCATATTCTGCTGTCTCCCTGTCCTCCCCTGTCCTGTCCACCTCCTCCTGGGCAGCTTGTAACCATTTCTCTTCATACAAGTGTTCTCTGTAATTTTACACAGTTCTTGTCACTTTGGTGTGCTTATAAAGAGCAAACCTATTCCCTCTTGGCTGTCATCTTAAAAGAGACAAGGTTTTCCACCTCATCCCTTGATTTTGGGACACTGACGGCCAGAATCCTCTCTGGCATCTGGAGTAGATCCCGCTAGAGTATTGTACTGTTCATGGCATTAATTCATCCCTATTACTACTGGAAATGCAGTAGTACTTTTGATTGTCTTTGCCTTTTTTGAGTCCGTATTATGATGAGGGTTTGCAGTCATTCTGTGATTTCTGAGTGTGCCCTTGTGTTTCCCCCACCTCTCCTTTCCAGATCTCAACCACCAGTTTTTAGAAGTGAGTCTTACCATAAGTCTTGAAACTGGTGACCTTGAACTTTGTTCTGTGGGCAGCAAAAAATCAGAAGTGAAACTGAGCAGTGTCGTGTTGCTCTGCTAGCTGAGCAAGACAAAGAAAGTCACTTCAAAGAATATCTTTGCATGTTGCACAAGAGATCCCCTGATAGGGTGGAAGAAATTACTCCACGAAGTTGCTTTATCCTGGCAGAGAACCTGTGCTTGCAGAAAACAAGCAGAAAGACAAACCTTGTCCCTAAATTTTCTGCAATTAGAGTGAGAAATAAAATAAAACAAAACAAACAACAGCAAAACACACACAGAATGATGCCCACTGTTGTTGACCTAAATAAACTCACTTCCAGGCTGTATCTTTTTAATCTGACAAGGATTTCCTTTACTGATTCTTCTCTTGAACTGTGGCAACCAGAAAGAGTAGATAAGAACCTGCCTTCCTCGCAGCAGCTCCCTTCCCTGTTTAATCAACAGATAAATCAGCTACTTTATGTGATAGAAAGGAGTTCGTTCAGTAAGTTCATGTGCAGATTTTGGCTGATAATATTCTCTCCCTGGTGAAGGATTTCCGAAGTGTTCGCCAGTCAGTCCAATCAAGGGGCGGAGCTGAACAAGAGCACGAGATGGTTGAATTTCTTTGCTAATTCCAGATTTTGATTACTGCAATCTCCCTTTACAGGAAAGCAAAACAAACATAAAAGAATAAAAATGGCTACAACAGCAGCAAATACCCAAAGACAAACAATAGGCTGCGAGGAATACAGCCTGTACGGTAGCTTGAGCGAAGACGAGCTTATAAAAATGGCCATCCAGCAGAGCTTGGAAGAGGACCCGGCAGGCCAGGCAGCTGCCCAGAGCCACCAGAAGTCAGTGGTGGGGGGCCCTGGCGAGGCGGCCACCCCCGGCCGTGCCAGCAGCCACAACCCTCCCTACCAGCTCTACCCTTGGCAAAGGTGAGTGAGCGCCGGCCCAGGCTGGGCCATCTCGCGCTGCCAGCCAGCAGGAAAACAGCTTCCCCCGTCAAAACACGTGCTTTCTAATTAGTGCTGCTGAGCAGCTTCACGCGCTTGGTCTGCAAGCCTGTCATTAGTTTGAAAGCCGGAGCCTGCTATAAATCCAGTGAGGTCAACAATTTACATCCTCACGGTGAAATGAGAATCTGCCCGGAGCTGTCTGGTTTAAGTAATAAATAAAAGGAGAAAGGGGCACTGCTGTGTGCTTTCCTGAAGGGAAGAAGCCCTGCTGAAGCCAGCAGCTCCCCTCTCCTACAGGGGCACACTTTGCGCCAGGCTTCAGCTTCACCAGAGGAAGCACAACGTTTGTTATGGGAAAACATAGGAGAGAGGCCAAAACCAGATATATAAAACAGTGTGAGCTGGATACCTTTTAGATACTGTAGAGGATGAATTTATTTCGGGTCTGAGTCTGGTCCCAGGCATGCAGCTGTGGAGGCACCCCCTGCTCTGCCATGCTGGGCTCCGGCAGTGACAGTGGGGACCTGCTGGCAGGGGAAGACCAGACCTTGTTCTTCTTTCAGTCTTTATAAGGCAGATTTCTCAAGGGTAAAGGGAGAAAGACATTAGATAATCACCCCAAAATCAAGGCAGATACAAAAGTATCCTTTAAAATCTTTTTTTTTTTTTTTTTTGGGGGGGGGGCAGGGAGGAGTAACTGAAGTTTTTGTTCCTTCTCCCTTCTCATAGCTCTACTGTTCTTGCTTGGTTCCCAAGGCTGGGAAGCTTGGGACAATCTGAGGAGCTATAAGCATGCCTAACAGCTGCAGAACAACGATGCTTTACAGAGTGCACTCCTGCTCCAGCTGAAGTTTGTGGCTACTCGGTGTCATTACAGTGCACTTGCACTGTCAGCTCTGCCGTGGGGACCCAATGCTGGGCAGAATAAGGGCTTCCCTGGCCATTTGGTCCTGTCCTCCTTGGGGTCCTTGCTATTTTACTGAAAGACTGCATCCACTGCTCTGTGCATTAACTTGTCCTGCCTTTGCCGCAGGCCAGCAGCATTTGACCTCCCAGCACAGCAAAAGCCTTTGCAGCTCTGTAACTCCAGGCTTGGAGCAGTGCTGAGCTCTTCCACCACCCCGAGGAGTCAGGTGTCTTCCACCCCCTGCTCAGACTTGCTTGTGTGACACTTGGGGAGGTGACAAATGTCACCTCGCCTCGTGCCTGCTTCCTGTGTGGTGGCGGCAGGGTTAAACTCACTCTTGTCTTATATGGTCATTTGAATCCCCTGACGCTTCCTCAGAGGGCCAAAAATAATCTCGAGCTGAGAGAGCAGCTGAATCCAGCGTAGAACAAGCTGTGGCCATCTGCTTTTATTCAAAGCCCTGACCGGCAGGCTTCCTTGCTCCATCTCTGCGGATGTGTGTCTCTGTTTCTGCCTCACCATGACCTGTTTCTCCTATTCGGAGTATTTCTCTTTATTTCATTCATGTCATCGCCACTCCAGATTGGCAGCCCAGCCGAGAGGCCGTGCTCAGCCTCCCAGCACAGGAGCAGCCTGGGGGGTCAGGCGAAGGTACGACGGCAGCCTGTGCAGCACAGCCCAGCCCGTGTAAGTGCCTCCCCTCCTGCTCCCACTCCAGACCCCCCTTGCTCTCTTCTCCCCCTTCATCCCTCTCCATCCCTCCAGTGCACACTTCCTGGGGACTCTGGGTCACTTGGTAGCTCTGGGAAAAAGCAGGGAAAAGAAATATTCTATCGCGTTATATAAACAGGGCAGGAAAGCCCTTCAAAGGGATGTTTTATTAATGCTGCCAGATGCAATGCCTGTTCCCAGCAATACCTACACTGTCCTGCCACGTTAAGAGGGGCTGCTGGGAAGCCGTGCTGCATCTTACCTGCCCGAGGGGCAAGCCAGCATGGCTGACTTTTGACCGTCCTGGCCACATTTTGCTGTTGGCAGAGACCATAAATAAACTCAGATGATCACAGTCATGGTTGAGGAAAGCAGACAGGCAAGTGGGTGGCCCTGTCCTATGCCTGGGTGTTGTGGAAGTGTCTGGACACAAATGGATTTATTACAGCTCTCTGCAGGCAAAGTAGATGCAGGCACCTGCCTTTGGTGGCTAGACAAATTATTGCAGCAGCATTTCTCTTTTTCCTGCAGAAAACTCCTCCCTGCCTTTTTTATCCCAGTTTGAAATCACTTTCTTCTATCCATCTCTCAAGTCCCTCGCTGGATGCATGCTTGCAGTGACTACCTTTCCACCACTCTACTTCCTTTCCTCTATCACCCATCTCTATGTTCTCCCCCATATCACCTATCACCCATTCTCCCCAGTCTCACCCTGCACCCAGGCTGATCCAAGCTCTGTCCCCTGCTGACATTGCCCTCCCTGACACATGTGAAAACCCCTTTCTGCTGGAACATGGAGCCTCCCTTATCCCCATAACCTGACACCTCCTCTTGGTCCCACTGAAATCACACCCCCTTTTTAAGTGTTCTGCACTCCTTGCACACCTCTCTCCTCCTCTGGGTGCGATGACTGGAGGGACAGCTTCTTCTGCATCACACAGCTCAGTAGGGTTCAGTCCACAGTGCGGAGTGGGATAATGCTGATAAACTGCCCGTCCTCTGCTGCCAGGTGAGAGCAGAAGTGTGGCAGGGAAGCTACAGGGGAGTGTGCTGTCACGGCTATTTTAGGGCCCTGGTCTTGGAGCCAGGCAGGGCTGATTGTTGGCTTCACCTGGAGAGATGTTGCTCCTTCCTGCTTTCTGCATCTTACCGGGCTGCCAGGAAAATGAGGAGCTTCCTGAACCCTCCTGTGCTCCTCTGCACCTCTTCTGCAGTGCTCAGAATTGACCCCCCTGTACTTCTCTTCTGCAATGTGTATTTATCAGCTTCACTACTGGCATTTGAAATGCAGTAATTCTTTTGATTAGTCTATAAGGTTAAGATTTTATCAGAGCTTCGGGCTTCCTCCATAGTCCTAATACTTATTTTGTATATTTCTGATGAAATCCAAGCAGCAGAATGGTGACTTTTTTTTTTTTTAGATAGTTTGGTTTGGTTTGTGTTTTGTTTTGTTTTGTTTTTTATAACAGCCAACTATGAGCCAAGCAGAAAACAAGGATTTCACATGGAGATTCATTAAACTTTCTGTACTGATCTGGAATGTGCTTGGCTAAAGCATCCACAACCTGATCCAGCAAACCCCTCTTCTTACTCAGGAATCATTTAAGGTCAAGGATCCCAACAGAAGCTTGCTTCATTCAGCATCTAAGGGCTCAAGCCGAACAGTAACCGATTCTTCACACATTTTTAACCCTATCACTGATACAAGGTAGGCTGCTTTCACTGAGGTCCCAGCTAATGAGATTCACCTTGCATTTGCTGCCTGCAAGCACCATGCACAGACTCCTGCGATGGCCCACCTGGCATGCAGTAACTCATTCAGCGCCAGTAACTATTGTGTGCCGAATCCCGAGGTTGTGGTGAGCAGCCCGGCGTATGTAACGTGAACCTTTGCACAGAACAACAGATGGCTTTGGCAGCCTTGTGCCAGAGGCTGTTACAGACAAAGATCCCCCACCTCCTCCTCCTGTCCCAGCCAAACGCACCAATTGCTGCTGGCTGACTTCAACAAAATGCTGGATTTCCAGCGCTTATATAAAAGTCTCTTATCTATAATTTAGTTGTAGTCCTCAGGGTACTCCGAGAATATGAAGATGCAGCAGAGATGGGACCTCAGCCCTGCAGCTACCAGGTCAGGTGATTCCTCCTGGCCAGCTGTGGCTAGGACAGCAGCTGCCTGCTCTAGCTGTTATCTCCTCATGTAAAATGCCTGGCTTTGTCCCCTATCTCCCTCCATTCCAGGGTTGCTATTTTTGTGACTCTGCTGTCCTGAGACTGCTGCCTCCAGCTCTAGAGAAACAGCAGTGGCACAAGGGACATTTTCATCTGGGAACGGTGTCTTTCCCCATTCCTTGGCACACTGCTCCTGCAAGCTGCACTAAATGCAGAGGTTGTACCAATGACGTGGTTTTTGAGAACTCCCATGCTGAGCTGCTTATATTTTTCTGTCTCTAGTCTCACTCCATTGTGGTATTTTAGACCTCCTGTCATAATCAGAGTTTCTGTCTGTTCCCAGTATCACTGCCCTCATCTCATACTGGGTTCCTACCCTGGTGATGCTAATGCTCTCCTTGAGACACTCACCTCCATCCCCAGTCTCTTTGCCTTCAAAGCTGCAATATTTTCTCTACAGAGTTAGTGTGAGCCACAAGCTCCCCTAGGTCTCCAACATCCTCATGTTCTCTGTCTCTGAAAATACAACCCCTGTTCATTTTTTCGCAAGCCCCCATCAGAACTGGAAGGGTGCTTCTTCCCTTGGGGTGTTTGCTGCCCTGGAGCTTGACAATTTGCTGCCTCAGAATAGGAAAGCAGTGGCTGCCTTCTGTCAGCACAGCCAGGCAGAGAAGGACTAGGCACTGGTGCTGGAAGGAGTAGATCGCCTGCTGGGTCTGTGCAGGATGCAGGCTTGGCAAAGGAAAGGCTGGTTGGAGAGAAGCTCACCTGAAGGCTGCTCCTCATGTCTCACTTCTCAGGGGCATGGAGCACACTCCATGATTTTTCTAGGTTTTCAAAGTGAGTCTCTTCTTCTGCACCCCATGGAAAGAGATCAACACGTCCAGACAGTGATTCTTCTGACCTGTTGTGAATGGCTAAATTAGAGCAGATAGATAAATTTCACCTTTAGAGGCCCCATAGCTAGAAAAAAATAATCTTAGCATATCAGCTGTAGGGGTTCACTGTTGTTGCCAAATGATACAGTGATGTTGCTGTGAAAAGCTTATTGGGAATGAAGGAAATGGTAATCAGGTTTTAATCTTGTTTTAAAGAGAACTTGACCCTGTTGTGGCAGCAATCAAGGATGGAGATGAAAAAGCAGTGTGCAACATGATGAAATCAGGAAAAAACCTTTCTGAACCTAATAAGGATGGCTGGATACCCTTACATGAAGCTGCGTACTATGGCCAAGTGGGTTGTCTGACTCTGTTGCAAAAAGGTCAGTGAAATTAAAACTAACTAATTACAAAAGGAGGAAGAAGAATATGAGTATACTAAAAAGCAGAATTAGCACCAGCCCAATCCTTTTCTGGGACTGTGTGTGAAGCTTTTTTTCAACCTCTATGAGTGCATATTAATTTAACCTTGTCTTTGAGGGTAGTTTTCCAGACTTAAGCCCCTAAAAGTTAGGATCTTCAGGAGAAAGTGATGTCTGGATAGATCTTGCCAAGCCTTCGACTTCTCACAGCAGTCTTGTAGTTGGGATCTTAGCTGTTGCAGACTGCTCAGCCACCACAGCAGGCATCAGTGTTGCCTGCTAGCACTAGCTTCAGAGCCAGCCCAGCACCTCTTTCCACCTCTCTGAAAGTGGTCGACTACTGAAATTTATTTTCAAACTGCTGCTGAAGTGCAGTTACTCAACAGGTTTCTCCATCACCAGTGGCCATAGCTAAACATTTTAATCTAAGCTATTGACTTATTTTTTTAATATTTTTTTTATATTCTTAACTTTGTTTGCTGAAAATAAAAGGAGGAATAAAGAAAAAAAAAAAACTCACCTAAAACTGTAAGGATGGAAGGGTGATGGTGCTGCAGATACTTGTGCACTGCCTGCCACGATGACTTTGGGCTCTCGGTTTCTTCACAGCGTACCCTGGCACCATTGACCAGCGCACCCTCAACGAGGAGACAGCTCTCTACCTGGCTACCAGCCGGGGCAACCTGGACTGCCTGCTCACCCTGCTGCAGGCGGGGGCCGAGCCCGACATCTCCAACAAGGCCAGAGAAACTCCACTCTACAAAGGTAAGGGTGGTGCTTCCAGGGATGACGAGCTCTTCTGGCACCACCAGGAGAGAGCTGCAGGTGCTTGAAGGATCAGCTGCACCTTGTTCACCTCAGACATCTTGCCTATCATGCCCTTAGGCTGAAACTCCGCAATGAACTCATTTTGCACCCTCTGTCCAACAGTCCTGTGTCTCCTATGTCTGACCTGCCATGCCATGGCCTCTCTTCTCATTCACATGAGAGACATTTTAGATGTTGCCCTGGGGGCATAGGCTGCAACATGGTGCTGAGGACAGGGTGTGTGGTGCTCAGTGGACTTCTCAGCACAGGGGGTCCATGTAGTGTCCCAAACTTTGGGAAAGCAGAAAGCTGGACAGTACAGGAATATGTATGCCTTTCCAAGCAGTTGGTCCTAAGTAGCTGTTCGGTGTGGGAGTGTATCAGCTGTAGACATGCCAGTGACTCATAGACAGGGCCAGGCCAGGCTGTGTGCTACGGGAGATGAATAAAGTTATAAACAATCCAGTGAGGTAGATAAAGTGTTTAACATGGACATACTGCATTGCTGCTGGTCAGAGAAAACACTTTCTTTAGCAGAACAACATCAGATCTATGATATCACAAGGACTGAGAGGACATGAACTCTCACACCTTCATGTCCATCCCTCTTTGACTGACTGTTACTGCCATAACCATTTTTAGTGCTCTAACACATTAAATAGCACATACTACTGCTTTCAACAGCAACCTTGCCTCCAGCTTCGGATGCCTGGCACTAGACCTGTTCAGTTTAAAATGCCTTAGTTGTAAAATTCTGGCTCACAGTCTGTCAAAGGAAAGCTGTTCTACTCTGGCTGTTCTACTGTGTGTTAAACACACAGCAACAGTGGTAGTAGCATGTAGCAATGTTAGCAGTAATACTGGCAATAATAATAATGTGAATGCATCCTTTAACCAGAGAAAAGCTATTATTCAGAGTATGCAGGTCTTTATGCAAAACCTTCTGGCCCATCCTCTAATAAAAAGAGTGAAAAATTTGAATGGCAAATAAGTCATCCCTTATGTGTTAGCAAATTTAATTCTGCAGAGCTACCACGCATAGGTGATTATAATAGTGTCTATTCAGATCGTTGCTTTCAGTACATGTGAGCGACACCCGTGTATGAGAGAGAAATCCATGTCCATGTCCCAAGGGAAGGATCAAAACCAAAAAAGGGCCACTGTGAGAAAAATGAGCTACTATATAAAACAAAACGAAAACAAAAACAAAACTACTCTATAATGTGCTGGCCTACCTCTCTGCACATTGTAGAACAAACGCTACGGGGGTGGTAAAAGTTTCTGATTATTCTAGGTGCCTTTAGTTTGGGATGCCACAGTTGGAAGTGTATAAGAAGGATTGGAAGCCTCATGATTTGGAATTCAAGAAGCAATGGGACAAACTGATGGAATAAAAATCAGTAGAATACTATTAATTACTAAGAAAACACCATTAGCTTGGGATGGTCCTAAGCTGTGAATTGTTGCAGGCTGAGAGAGTGCTACTGACTCACCCTATTATTTTCAAAGAATCTTTTTCTGGCCACTCTTGGTTTGGGCTTTCTTTCATTTTATTGTCTATATAGAACTCTATTTGTAGTTCAGAACAGTAAGATCTAGAGCCATTTTGCTCAGAATTTGCAAATAGAGTGTTCAGGTCATGTGATTTCTATGACTTGTTCATTCTTCATAAATTATCTCTCGTGCTTTGTCCTCTCCGTGTGTCACTGTGATGTCCAGCTGGTACAAATGTGCTGGGCCTCCTTAGAACTAGGCTTGGCACAAGTCCTGCACATGGCACAGCCTCCCCCAGCTCCAGACTGAAGATTGGCTTCACTGCCACGTCTCTTGCAAGCCCCAGACAATGTCATTTGGCAGCAGCCTTAGCCATTATATTGAATGAGATGGTCTTATTCAATATGGCCAAGGTGCGTTATATTGCCTTGTGCTACATGAGGTGGATACCCACAATACCTAGAATCTTTTCAAAAGCTTGTACTGATCACTTCACTTTTCTTCAAAACAGCCTGTGAGCGCAAGAATGCAGAGGCCGCAAGACTTCTGGTACAGTACAACGCCGATACCAATCACCGTTGTAATCGAGGATGGACTGCTCTCCATGAGGCTGTCTCCCGAAACGACCTGGAGATTATCGATATCCTGGTGAAAGGGGGTGCCAAGATTGAGTCTGCAAACTCCTACGGAATCACTTCTTTATTTGTGGCAGCTGAGAGTGGGCAGTTGGAAGCTCTGAGATACCTGGCAAAATGTGGTGAGTAGAGTTGTGCCCTTGACACACCATTCCTCGTTCCATCCTTGATATTTCAAAGTTCCCATTAATTTTCCCTGACTCAGCTTTTCTATCTGCAAACAAAGACTAGCCTGTAGAGCTGGTGAACCCCTGTTGCTCCAGATGGCTGGATTGTGTAGGGCCTTTCAGAGAGCATGGTCTAAACAAATGCACTTTAGCATTCATTTGAGCTCACCTACTTCGGGAATTAATATGATGCTCTCTAATTTCATTGTTTGACAGTTTTCAAAACCTGTATTGCTGTGCCCATGTAGCTTAAATCCGATCAGTCATAGAAGAAAACTGTAGGTGGTAAGAGATGGCAGAAGTTGAATATTAGCCAGCCCCATCTGCTCATGAACATGTACACTGATGGGCAAGGTTATCTCTCCTCCACTAATGAATCCTGCAGAAAATAGAGTGCTATTGTTATAGTTAATGGATTTACACCTAGGAGAAGCAGACACTCTCCCTCATGTGTATGTGTTCAAACATATAAACAGAATGAATTTTATTCTAGCTTACACAAAATCTAACTTCTACTGCTCCAGTCATGTAAAACAGCTTTACAATAAGCACAGGCTTTACTACCATTCTGAAGAATATTTTATTATTGCTGTGGACTACTATCTTCAACGTAGGTAAGAATTGGGTCCTGCACTTGTGAAATGAGAGTTAAACAGCAATGAAGATAAGAAAAACTTCTAAATCAGAACAGCTAAGAAATATATGAGAGTCGGGGAACAAAAAAAAAAATATATTCTGTCGTCCAGCTAACATTGTCAAGTCAGTTTTATGTGACCATTTAGTCCATCAGACTGCCTACAATTTTAGAAACTAAGCTAGAATGTGATTTATGTTTCAACTTTGATAGATATTATGAGTTTCTTAAAGTTCAATTTTGAGAAAAATACACAAGAGAAAATCCAATAAAACTGTCCAGTTGTTTCAAGTCCTCAAAAACTCCTCTGAGAATCCCAGAAATGATATCACTGCATTGTTTACAATGAGCAATGTTCATCATAAAAAAGGTTTCTTTTTCATTTCTTTTTCATTAAGAATGTAGTCCTGTGTTATGTTTTGTCACTGCAATTCTCCTGATGTTTCCAGCTACAACATCTTCAAAGGGCCAAACACAACACAGATGTTTCATTTTGGGGTGAGAGCACAGGGAAATGTTCTCTTTGGCAGGGATTTTTCATGATCAAACGGGAGACTGATTGACTCCTTTATTGGAGTTTAGAAGCAAAACTCCAGTGAACTGTCATTCCCATTTAGGATGCACATAGAGCAGCCTTCCCCAGGACAGCATGGTAGAGTATATTGCAGTCAAAACTCAGTCTGCCAGGCCTTAAATATATAGCACAGAAAAAAAAAGCAAAATTCCAAACTGTTTCTGGCCAAATAGTACCAGGGCTTAGTTTATTCTTGCTTGTTGTTTATTAAGACAAGCACCCACTAGAGTACATGAAAAAATGCCCCAAATACTCTAGTAGCTCATCAATAATATTTATCTTTTCTTAAGTAAAATTCACCATTTGGGGCCTAAGTTGAAGCCTCATAAAATGGAAAGATAAAGCTTTAGGTGCTAAGTTTTGAAATGAAATATTCATTAACTAAGACTTGCCCAAATGAAAGCTGATTAGAATTCTCATTCAGAACTATGCAGATGTATTTATAAAATCCTGTTTTAGCCTGTATATGTACTAAAATTGAAATATATTATAAATAGTATAAATGTACATACATATGTACCTACATAAATATATAGATTATAAGCAATTTTAAAATGAAATAAATATATAAATCATAAATACATAATCATATAATAATTTACTTTGGAGAGCTACTATTGAAGTAATCTAGTCCACACTTCCGCTCATGAATATTATATATACATAGCGTAAATATATAAGTACTAATGGAATTATTGTGTCCAAAGAAAAGGCCATGTTAAATAAAGAACAAGCATATTTTAAAGTGTTTGTCTTTGAGACACAGCTGAATGGAGCCTCCATTCATAACTGGGATCTCATGTTTGACACCCTCTGTGCATTTTGTCCTGAGAATATCTCCGCTTTCCTAGAGTGCATTGTCACTTTATCACTTTACTTTCCCCAGCAGTCTCTGAGTAAGAGTATGATTCCCTGTTTAAACTCTCCCTCATAAAATTCACATCATAGTAAAAGCCAGTGGAGATCTATAATATAACTGTATCACATTGTCATTTTGCTGCGATAAGACTTCATTCGCATCCTCTTTCTGCACATGGTGTAACTCCAGTGTCATGGAGATTTATGTGTTCATTCAAAGTATGTTGCTCCCATCTTATTTTAACCTTTTGGTGCTACAAAGATTTTCTTCCTTCCTAGGTGCTGATATAAACACTCAAGCCAGTGATAATGCCTCTGCTCTTTATGAAGCTTGTAAAAATGGACATGTACCTATTGTGGAGTTTCTTTTGTCCCAAGGAGCTGATGCTAACAGAGCCAATAAAGATGGCCTGTTACCTCTTCACATAGCAGCCAAAAAAGGGATTTGCGAGTAAGTTTTAGTTCATTTCATAATTTCATCTTTTAGATAAAAATACAAAGTCCTTATGAAAAGGAGAACGTAATGTTCCAGATCCAATTCTGAGCATTGCAAGCAAGGGAGCTGCCGCTTTCAGAGCTCAGGTTGGAAATCATAAACTGAACAGAGTGTGTTTTCCGGACGGGGTGGTGTGAGCAGGGATGTGAGGTGAAAGGTCCCTTTAGCTTTGACAAGATATCACCTATTACAGCTAAATAACCCCATGTATCTTGAGAGTGGATTAAATTGAGCTCCACAAAATAGGCTTGAGATAGAATAAAAAAGCATCTGTATAACGGGTTAGTACTCAACAGCTATCACGACATAGCCTAGTCTGCAATCATTTTCCTACATAAATAAGCCCAGAGTGATTTTTCTCCATAAGCAGAACATGCTGCATTCATCTCTGGTGTGTTCAGGTTTTATGAGCCATAGTTCAGCTGCTGACAGCAGGAAGTGGTTAAGTGAATCTTTAGGGCATTAGTGAGATTGTTGCTAGAATATGGTGTCCAGTTCTGGTATCCTGCCTTTCAGAAGGCTTTCAGGAAATTGGAAAAGCTTCAGAAACGAAGTATAAGGATCACCCAAGGTCTGGAAAATATGCTTGTTAGTGAGTAATTAAATACTCTTTCATGGAACAAATTCATAAAAAGATACTTTTTTTTTTTAATTAAATGTCTTTGGGATAGAACTGATTATATTCTGTAAACACTGAGAAAAGTACCTAATGGAAAAAATAACCAGGAATTGAGTAGATTTACTGGTCCTCTGAAGTAGTTTTTTCTAATAGGAGAACACAGTCCTGCCTGAAATAAATGACGTCAGTTTAGGAGGTGTTGTCTAGGGGTGGGATTGTTGCACTGTCATGTAAGTAGTGCTTCCCTATCTCTTTCAAGACCCAATAGGAACTGACATTGCAACCTGTTTATGAGCCTGAATTCCTGAGCATTTCCTTCTGATCCCAGGGTGAGTTTTAGCTCCCACCTTAATCCCTTGCCACAGCCCACAGCTATTTTTGCAAAACACAGTCACATCTCTGGTTGCAGTGACAGACCCCTTTGGTGACTTTAGCGGACTCTTCTGACTACAGCAATTTCTGTCAAAATCCTTTAAGCAGTGATTAAAAGAGGGAGTATGTCCAACTATGTCCAGAAAAGGCTGTTTCTAGGATAGTAAAGCCATCTTTGCAGACTGCTAGAGCAGATTCTTATGTATTTCACAATGTCTGAGGAATTAAAACTTTTGACAGTGCTACACCTCCCCACAGTATCTTTTCTCTTAGCATTTTGGCCCATTTGGGAATCCCAATTACACTTCTCAAATCACTTTGATAGACCTGAGGATATTTATTTTCTGCAATTGCAGTAGGCCTGCTTCTTTGTGGAAGTTGTATTCAGAGGGCAGCCCAGTGTGAATTTACATAATTGGTTTATATGCTTCTAGCATGTACATAAATATCTTGCATAGACTAATACAGGCACAATTCAACATTTTCTCCGGGGTTTGACTTACAAAGACAGTTTCTTGAAAACAAACACATTTTAGATGAGAAATGTGCCAGAGACAAAAACCAGCTCCAGTCGCTCACTTTCAAAAAAGTTGATCCAACAGTACAGTAAATTGATCTGAATCCAATCTGTATATAGAGTCTAGACCAGCTCTCTGAATCTATTCTTCCCCTCAGAAGATCCACACCCCAATCTGAAAACAAATTTACATGGAAAGTCTGCAACCTCAGTCCATCCCTATGTTATGAGAAAAAGGGCCTAATTCAGAGATCACATCTATCATTGCTAACACTGAGCAGCATAAATGAGACCAGAATTTATCTCAAACTCAGTTTGTTCACTTGCAAAAGTCTGAGCACAAATTTTTTGCACAACTGCCCAACTGCTGCAAACAGAATTGCAAGAGGATGAAAAAAAGAAAAAGATCTCTTATAAATATTTATCTAAATGACAAAGCTTTAGCCCGATTGGCTGATCGTTCTTAATTCCTTTGGTATTCAGTAAAATAACACCCTTCATGGTGACCTCTCTTTGTATTCCTGCAGATTTAATACGTAATTCTGCAGGAATTCTACTCTTCAACTTTTTGCCAGAGCACGAAGGCTCCCTACCATCAAAAAGCAAAGAATGTAGTCTCAGGGCTTAACTGTCAACTCTTGTGTCTTGGTGTTTGTTTATTTTAAATGACACCTTGTCAATACTGACATGAAATTCATAAGGGTCATCTCATCAGCTGTAGGACAATCGCAAGCAGTCATTTAACTCCTTCCCCCTTGGAACCAAGGAGCTGAGAAGAGTTTGTGAAGTGTGGGCAGATTTATTAAGTAAATGCAAGTCAATAATCTCTTGGCATGCTCATAGTAAGGATGCTCTCTGCCTCTTCCCTATAATTTCTAGCAAATGGAAATCCCAAAAGCAGGTGTCAGGGATAAGGGGACACTCAGCACTATTTCAAAACTGTGTAAGAAGCTCAGCCTTGTGACAGACACGAGCTGTGGCATGGCTTGTCCAGCTTTGGCTGCCTTCACTTGAGCTCCATTCTCCTTCCCACCAGACAGGAAAGACTGCAGTGGTGGAGACACCACATAACTGAACCAACTCGCTTTGAAGGAAGAAGAAACAGACAGGTACTAGACACAGAACTAGATTCTGATAAAATACGATGATTCCAGACTTTCCTTTTTGTTCTCCCAACAAAGTCTGAGGTACAGGGGTTGTACTGATATTTGTGGCACTGCAACATTTGGATATAAAGCCTCAGTGTGGCACCCCTGAGGTGAGGTTCAGGTCCTTGCAGACAGAAATGAGGCAGGTTAGAACTTAGATGTGAAGAGCTGGCTGAAGCACATATTCTGGAGGGAAAGAGCAAAACAGACCCTTAAATCTTCAAAGGAGTTGGTCATGGGATGACAAATTCTGGCACTTGGCATGGTGTCCTCACAGTGCTTTGTGCCCTTTCTGCTATTAGGGCTCTTATAGAAAACATTTGCTAATGGTGGAAAGTTGCACGCTCACCAATATCCAATCTTCCTGCTCCCTGGTGAGCATCACAGTGCTGGAATGAGTGAGGATGCTGGAAGAAAAGAAAAAAAAAAAAAGAAAAAAAAGTGCTTCACTACCCAAGATATTTACGTAATTTAAAACAACAACAACAACACAACTTCTGTTTAAAAAATAAGATGTAAAAGTAACTTGGAAACATCAACTGTCCACCATGTAAATGGGAACATAATCCTGTAAAGTGTTATGCATCTTCAACTCTTCTTTCAGCTCCTGAAAGCACTGGAGGCTCAGTCTTTCACAGGATAATTCAATGCATCACAAGCAAAGTTTTTTTCCTGAGACTAGGGCTTATATTTTGCTTAGTTCGATATGTAAATATACGTTTGAGGGCCTAGTGTTGGAACCGGCCATTGAAGCCCAGCTGAAGATGTGCCACATTTTAAAGGAGAGAGACACTACTCATTGGGAAACTGAGCTCTGCATGTTTGTTAAAAGAGCTGTTGAATGCCAGATAGAGTCATCTGCATGAGAGGAGGAGGAAGAGGTGTGTGACTTGCTGGCTGCCACAAGTCCCTTTTTTAGATGTCCCTGTCTCTGCAGGCATCCCATAGGGAGCATGGGCATCTCCTAGCACAGTAGGCAGGCTCAGGTCTGATGGTCCATACTCTCTTTCTAGATCTAGCTTAGGGCGACTGTCTGTATCTACAGAATCAGGATAGCACCTTAGCTAAAACACCCAACTTTATGAGCAGGAAATGAGGGTTTAACCCATGGGTCCGGTTATGCAGCTCCAGTGACAACTGTGGAGACAAAATGCTCATGGATTTGAAATGGCAGGGGCCTTGTATATCATATATTTGAAATTCTGATTACGTAATGAGAGCGGCCTGATTTATGTTGCTGTGCTAAAGGCTGCATCACACTTTCCAATAGCAATCCCTGGTTACTGGGGTTTAGGACTTGGCTGTACATTTTTTCTCCCTGGGCTAAAAGCATGGCAACCAGCCTAGAAAATATTTGTGTTTCTTTTTCTCTCCTTTCCTAATTATCTTTTTGGCTCCCCATAATCTGGGATGGATGTTGATAGCCCCACGGATTTGCCACAGCCAAAAGCTGCACAGTGAGGTCCTCCAGGACGGGTCTCAATCCAGGGTAATAACTGAACTGTAAAATCTGGCATGGAGGTCTGGAAACCAAATATATAGTTTATTCCAGCTCTGTCCCACAGAGGAAGGTTTGGTTTCATCCCTTTTGGTCTCAAGCCCCTTGCTGCAGCTGTGACCCATGAGGCCTACCAACATCTTGTGTGGGTGAGCACTCAGCAACAGAGCCATCATGATGGAGGTGGGGATGTACAACCCCTCTTTCAACAAGCCCAGCCTGCTTCCTCAGGCAGTTCTTCTGACTCCTACCCACAACGCAATGGTGGAGGTGCAGAACATCCGGGAAAGCCCATCTGGGTGTTTGCCATTTGGGTTGTGGCACAGGAGTGAGTTACAGCAGGATAGGTGAGGAGGCAGCACATTGCCTCTTCCATTGTAAATGCCTCTGTGGCTGTCAGTACCTCACAGAAACTGGGTGATAATTTCGAAAAATTTGCTCCTCTCTGGAAGAGGAGTCACCTAACTCACATTTTTGTCAAGGTAAGAACATAGGGAGATGAAGACAGGTTTCAAGTTCACACTCTGGTTTTGCTCTGAGTGAGTTGTTCCTGTGCCAGTTAGTAGGCTCTTAAGGTTACAACCACAAAGCGAGGATTTGCAGTAGATCCACTAGAGCTCACCACTGCTCACTGGCTCTCCATCCATCCATCAGGATTGTCTCCATGCTGATCCCTGTGACCAGCCGCACCCGTGTCAAGCGCAGTGGCATTAGCCCCCTGCATTTAGCAGCCGAGCGCAACAACGATGATATCTTGGAAGAGCTGATTGATGCTGGCTATGAGGTGAACACCAGCCTCTCCAATGAACGCTCCTGCCTTTATGAGGACAGACGCACCACCCCCCTCTATTTTGCTGTTTTTAACAACAATATCTACGCCACAGAGCTCCTGCTGCAGGCTGGAGCCAACCCCAATGTTGACCTCATCAACCCGTTGCTCATCTCCATCCGCCACGGTTGCCTGAAGACCATGAAACTGCTTCTTGACCACGGAGCGAACATCAATGCCTATATTTCAAGCCATCCTACCACATTTCCAGCGACCATCATGTTTTCAATGAAGTACCTTTCTGTGTTGAAATATCTCCTGGATCTGGGCTGTGATGCTGTTTCCTGTTTTCAGTGTCAGTATGGAAATTGCCCACACCCTGCATTAAATTACAGACGGGACAGACTTAATGATCCTCAGCTGTCCACAGAGCCAACTGTAATACAGGTAAGCACAGCTTAATCTACCTTTAGCACTTCTGAGGACATTTCTCACCTATATATCCTGATAACTTCATGTATTTCTTCTCCCACCTTTCCTGCAAGAGAAGTTGCCTTTAGTTCTACTTCACTTACGTAAAAATAAGGCTTAATAAGAGTATGCGAGAGCTCCAAGTCCATGTTCAATGAAGGGGGGAGAGCGGGGGGAGGGAGAGGGAAGATAGGCAAAATCTGCTGTTGCCCTAGCCTGAATTTCAGGTGAATTATAGGCATCTTGACAGCTTTTGCTGTCAGATCCACAATACTCTTTTCCTCTGGACCTGAGATGCGAGGAGTGAAGCATGTTTTCTTGACAGGCAGTGTCAAATGGGCAATAGAAACATGCTTATGTTTCTCACCCTGTAACACCTGTTTTATGTAATAGAGAATTTAAACTCATGGTTAAATTAAAAATATATAGTCCTTCACTTTATGAGGGTAAAATAGTGAATGTAAATTGTTGCGATTTCTGAATCTACTGGATAAGCAGCCAGGGAGAGGTTATATAAATCACTACATTAGCTACATGATTGCACATTATATTCAGTTTTCAAACAAGATTAGGAGATTTAGATCCATGATTCCATATTTTCAAAGCCACTTACAGATTTTAGATGACCATGTCTTATACGTGTATCTCTGCAGTCCTTTCCAAATCTCAGCTACCATTTCCATTGAGCTGGAATTGGATTCTCAGTCCCGTAAATGACATTGCATAATCTCAGATTACACTTTTGTTGTGTGTGATCTTTTGTTGACTCCTTCCAAAATATCTCAAGGAAAATATAACCCTCCAGTCACAATTTACTATCCTTCAACATAAGACACTACAAAAACTCTCAGCATCACAGTCCTCTTTCTCTATTGCAAAGCATTAGGGAAGCTGTAAGTCAACTCCTGTATAGCTTAAGTGTACCATTGTGTGATTTAGAAGATAGTGTCACTTAGACCAAAGAAATAGTCACCAATAAACTGAATAATTTCTGAGTCTTGAACCATGATAAGGTAGGAAGTAGAGTGAAAGAAGGCTGGAGTTCCAAGGCAAAGAGAGAGGATTTGTCTGTACCCTCTGTGATATCCCAGCCACAAATAAACTGGTCTGTTTTTACTTAGTTAAATGTGTATTTCCTTCTGGATGTCACCTAACACTATTTTATAACATGTAACAAAATATTGGGTCACACACAAACAGAGCCATCACCTCAAAAGTCAGACCACGTGAGGCAGGAGAAGCAAAAGCTGTGTAAATTTATATCTGTGCCTAGAGAGAGATTGGTGAGGGACAAATGCACACAGAGCAGAAAAAGTGATGCCTTCCCTCCAGTGTTATTTTAAATTTGCTTCTTAGTGCTAGGTTTCTGGCTAATAAAAGTAAGGCTTGTGTGGTATAGCTTTGTGACGTAGCTCTGATATGGTTTGTATTCTAAAATACAGAGCATCATATGAAACTGTAGCCTTTTCTACACAAAAGGTGTGCATTTCTTATTTCCTGTATGGAATTACACAAGGAAAATAAATCTGAATTAGTCTTTACACAGTAAAGACAATGAGCTATTGGAGGTGGATTTGAAAAATACATAGCTATAAATCATTATTGCTTCTACTGAATTAGTGTTTCCTGGAGAAAGTGAATGCAGAAAAACGCATGCTGTCTCAGTCCCCATTTCCCGAATTGCAGTGTCAAAACCATGGACGTGGGGAGTGAAGCAACCTACTGCCGCGAGAGGGCATTCGGGGGCCTGCCAGGACTTCAGGCAAAGTATGTTCCGAGTCCAGAGTCACTCTGTCCCCGAGACAATTCCACTGCCTGTAGTTGCAGTTTTGCATTATTTTGCTTCATTTTGCTCTGCTTGCTTTCTTGTAACATGTTTTGGAACATTTTTAATCTGGAAAACATTTTTGTAGGATGAGCTCGTGAATAGGGAAGAGAGAAAAAGACAGGCAAAGTCTCTGGCAGAGATGAGAAGAGGGGAGCAATAAGATCCAGAGTTTTATTACTCTGAAACTGTGTCCTCATTTAAATTCTGTCAAAGTGGAGTTAATGCTTGGAGGTGCAGTGCAGAGCCCCAGTTTGCACGCTGTATGTGTAACTGCATGGTGAGGGCATACACTGGAGAATGTCAGATATCCCAAACTGAATTTCCTATAAACAATTTGGTAGAAAATTCTGGGTTGTCCACTGGTATCCTCCCAACATTACTATATTTAATTTTTCTGAGAAACATTACATGGGGATGCTCAGAGAAACAAAGTCAGAAGAGCAGTAAACACCTCTGAGAATGCTCTCACTATGAATGAAATGACCTTATAATTCTCTACAGCTTTATTCTTCCTAGGTGTGCTAATATTTTATTTCTGAATAAGAATATACACAAAAACTCTTAATGCATTACGAGTTAGTGCCCATACGTGTACAATTAAATGAGATCTAGTTACAGGAGCTTAAACTGAAAGAGGTTTAGGCTGGTACATTTTCTTTCCCATCTGGGGTGGGCTTGGAAGGTGCCTCTAGACAGTCTCAGTGACTAAGAAGATGGATGATGCATAAGTCACCATTACTCAATTGTGTCCAGCTATGTGTCTGAGTTCTCATCCACACAGCATGATTTAGTTCATCTTATCTGACTGCTCATATGCAGATAAATCCACAGATATCTTCACATGCAGCAGCCTAACAGAGACAGATGAAGCTGTCTGGTATAATACATGCATTTAAATCAAAGTGGGAAGGCAAGTAACTACTTTTTTGAAATGATGCTGTTTCAAGTCAGCTCTGTGCTTCAGTATTTCCATAAGCAGCCCTCCATGCTAAAGCTCTGAGTACTCTGCAGCTTGCCCTGTGGGCAACAGATGCCAAGAAGAGAACGGGACCCAACATGCTGGGTCATGGTGCTTTGAGCTGCATGCACCTTGCAGCAACTCCCTCACCTGCTAAGGGTAAAGCTCTGAGTGCTCTTCTTCCCTCCCATTCCCCTGGAAGAAGAACTGTCAGACCCCGTAAACAATTCACCATCCTTTCTGTGCTCCAGAGATGGTACTCCAGCAGGGTTTTGTGTCCTCCTGTGGCTGCAAAGAGGGGATTCTGCCCTCAGTTGGAAAAAAAAATAGAGGCATTAGTAGAAGTTTTCCCGTGGTAAACTGGAAATAGCCTTCACAGCTGGTAGAAATTTGGGACCAAAGAAGTACCTGGGATTGATGCTGTTGTCATAGTTTCTCAAGGTGCATTTGTCTCTCGCTGACTGTAGTGAATTTGTTTTTTCTTGAAGTTTTGTGACATGGTGTCTACTCCAGAGATGAGTCGCTGGGCTGGGCCAATTATTGATGTTCTCCTGGATTATGTGGGTAACGTGCAGCTCTGTTCCCGGCTCAAGGAGCATATAGACAGCTACGAGGACTGGGCTGTCATTAAAGAAAAAGCAGGTATGGTCACTCAGAAGAGAATCCAGTAAAAATTGTCTCACCATTGGATTCAAAATGTCAGTCACCATCTCCTCTTATAGTTTCAATTATTTCTATTGAAAAGTCCTATAGGTTTTAACCTGATCTCTGCAGAACCAGACAGTCAGTATCCATCCCTTAAACTCAGAAGGATTTCCTACTGAGACTGATTTACATTTTGGACCAGTTATGAGGCACTAGAAATTGCTGGGGTGCCATTGACTCTGATGTTAAATCCATCAGTTGTGGATCTGACCCACTGGAAATAAGTCTTTGCAGTGCCGGAAGGCTTATTTGGCTTCACCTGGGATGCAGGCAGATTAGGGTAAGTGGCCAGCATGACCATCTCCACAGCGAGCCAGCAAGCACCAGTGGCTCTCCTCAAATATCCTTTCTCACAGGATTCAAAGTCTTTCATAGACATTATCAGAATTAGTTGTCCAGCACCAAGCTAAACTGGGAAGGTGTTGCATCTATTTTCAGTGGGGAGGATGAGTACTGTGAAGCAGCTTGCTTAAGTCCTCCTAGAAAGCCCACCGCTAGGCTGAGATGGGATATAGCACCCCTTCCTCCGGCCTTCTTCCTTCTCTACGCCATGCCTGAGAATGAATGAGCAGCCACTGATGCCAGACGCATCATCCCTCCGTTACAGAAGTCCCCTTTTTCCTCCTCCCATTCTCCTCTTGCCACTGTCCTAGCTGTCCCTCTTGAGTTTAAACCTGCTCTGCTCATGTTTCTGACCTTCCTCTCTTTCAGAGCCCCCACGGCCCCTTGCCCATCTTTGCCGTGTCAAGGTACGAAGCCTGATCGGAAGAAACCGCATTAAACTTATTGACACCTTGCCTCTCCCGCACAGACTGATTCGATACCTGCAGCATGATTACACGCAGTGACCTCAGGCATAGCAGACACGCAGCGGCTTCCCGGCACGGCACCCAACACCATCGGCATGGTAAGGGTGCACGCCACGCACAGTGGAGAGGAATTGCTGCTGGCTTGGTCAAGTGCACTCCAATGATTAATCTAAAATCTAAAAGAAATATGCTTCTGGAGCACAAGTAAGAAGAAAATGGAGGAGATGGATAAACATTAGGTTTTGCGGGAGAAAACACATGTGATTCACCTCAGAGCTTGGTCTGCAAAGAAAAAGAAATGAAAGACAACTCTGAAAAATGAATAGTTCTGAAGCAAGTACCAGTGGGAGACTGAAAGGTATCCTGGGGTCTGGTGGAGCTTAGCATCCTTGCTGTGATCACAATTCAGAAGTTGTCAAGAGTCAACATATTTGGGAAAACAATCACATTTCATTCACTGACTGAGATTTTTATTTTAGTTTCTATTCTATGTTTTGGATTTCTGCTCAGTGTGCTGATTGCTGATTCTCTGATAGTTTGACACCAGCTTGTTAACACTTATACTTTTATTCTTTGGACCTTTCTTTTTGAGTAGAGTACTTGATTTCTGAACATTCAAAGCTCAGAACTTTTAAAAAGACTAAAACCCAGATATGCTGATTCCTTTAATACTCAAAGGAAGGTTTATTTAAGAAGGATATAAGAATTGTATTTACACAAAGCAAATACAGTTCATGTTGTATTACATTTGCAGTAAGAAGGAGGTGAAATTCTGCTTGAGAGAATTTTCTAGACCGGGGGTTTGAAAGAAACTCTGAGCTCTTTTTTATTTTTTATTTTTCTTTTCTGTAAATTAGAAATAGCTGCACTGTAAACAGTAGCTTGAGTCTGTCATGAAGCTGATATCAGAACAGAACAAAGGCCTAGAGGAGCATGGACAGTGATGGAGAAAAAAGAGGCAAGATACGTAGGGAAAGACAACGCTGCCAAGCTAACTTTATCTGTTGTTCCACTGGAGTATCTCATACCTATGAAATCCAACCTCTCTTACCTCCTTGGACCTCTGTGGCTATAACAATACCATCACTGGAAGAAAAGAGAGAGTATCTCAAAATGAGGAAATGCAGACTTTGAGATTTACAAAAACAAATGCACAAAATTAGGCTTCTAAATCTTTATTCAGATTCTCAAACAATGCCAAGTTTCTTGTGCCAGGTGTAGTTCCACTGAAGCCAATGGGACGACATTTGGTGTCAGATATTATTGAGGCAGAATAAAAGTCCAAGGATTTAGCCCTGAATTTCCTGACTTTGGAAGTCTGAAGTATCTATTAGCTCCCTTTGACACTGATGAAAGTTATTATCTCAGCTTCTTTGAAAATTAGGTCACCTATTTACAGCTCAGATGCACAACTGATTTATGGCAGCTTAACAAGTTGCCATCTATCAGCTGAACCACCATAATTGTCCGTGAAATTCTTTTATTGAAGTTTTTAACAAGTCACATTCCCTCACAGCTGGGGAGGCTGAGGAGCCCAGGAAGGGTTATTGGCAGTGTCTGCAGCTCAGTTGACAGGTGTGCCTTGCTGAACTGCTACAATTTGATGCATGCCTCGGTCCTGCCCAGGCACCTAGGTTGAGATGAAAGAGCCTAAATTTGTAACCACATCTTGGCAGATCTTATGCTAGCAGCATGCCCATCCTTAACTTAGGTAACAAAGGAGCTGTGCAGTAGGGTTTGTTTTGATACCCCACCAGAAACCTGACAGATCTGTTCTTTCTTTGTTGGCCTGCGTACCATGGAACCAGGTAGAAATACAAGTAGGGAAAATGCATTGCACCAACTTTTCTTTGTTTGTAGTTTTACACTTCAACACAGGACTAAAAGTGTGTTGCACACATACAAGTCTGTCTGGGCACAGGAGTCCAGATTCTGTGATGGTTTTGCGTGAAATTTGTTCAGCATTCTTGGGATAGGATGTGAGTGGGAGCAGAAATGGTTACAGCTAAGGGCACTCTGTCCATAGCTGTCCCCTTCCCAAATGCAAAAGCGGTTGAAAAACCAGTTGCGATTCACACTGAACTGTCACCTTTTTGCAAAGCTTTGGAAAGTCAGGTGTGATTCCTCCACCGTTGAAATTTCATTCACTACCTTCCATTACTACCAGGACCTGCGCCCTTGTCCTGCAGCATGAGCCCCGCCCCTCATACAGGGAGGAGGGAGGTCCCTGGGGGTACCATGCCATCTGCCCAGCACAGCCATCCAGAAGATGGAGCCTCCCAGTGACACCAGATAGGAGATGGCCACCACTGCTGGCTGTACAGAGAACGGCTGGCTGAGCAGGCCACTGAAACCTCCCCCAGCCTTGGTGAGTCTGTCATCTTTAAAGCAGTATTGCCAGTGGAGGCCCTGAAATTGTAAGCAATAGTTTGAGAAATGGAAAGTCACCAGTGGAGGTCTTGCATCCCTCACCTTACAGGGCTGAGCAGTAAAGGTCTGGGTCTTCCTCATATTGACGTAAATCAGAAGAGAAATACTTGAAATTAAATGGGTGTAACAGAGCAGAATTGTAGGGGGTGATAGACACACAACACGGCCTGGTGGAGACCATTTACTTAAGCATCCATTTGGTGTTCAGTGACAGCCCTGGAAATTTCTGGCCGGTGGAAGGATTCGAAATGACCACCTGCATGCATAACTGCAGGGGTGCAGTTTCATTAGCCATCCCAAACGGGGTATTTCCCCTGAACCAGCACTGTTATGTCCTTGGACAAGCCCATACTCGGTTTGGGAAGAGCAAATACAGAAAGTCCATTTCTTTTTTCAGCCAAAAGACCTTCATCTCTTTTGGGAGACTCATGTCCTGGTTGCTCTCATCTGTCTGTCCTGAGCCACAGAGCCACTGGCCTGATGTGAGCACACCGCAGCTGCAGGAAGGGTAAGAGCCCACACTGCACAGAAACTGAGGAGAGACAAGTATGTTAAAGGGGGAATCTAGGAATTATGTTATTGCGTCCTTTCTGCTTGATCTTTACTGCAAACCTTCACACAGTCAGTTTACATTTATTTGCACTGAAATGGAGCCAGCTACCTCTCCTACACTCCGGTCACTGACACAAGGTTTTACGTGTGATACTGAATCTGCAAAAATTTGACGATCATTTATGCATCTGTCCAGAAGTTGCTGTGAAAAGACAAATACCCAACATCCCAAGCAACCCAGGCTTTGTAAGCAGATCAGTCATCCCAGTGCAGGGAAAAGTGGCTTGTTTTTATGGAGCATGATAGAATCCTCCAGAGATGATGACTTTTTGTGAAATGTTGTAGGAATATTTCATGACCAGGTTACTGTACTTTTTCTTACTGCAACATGTGCAATTCACTTTATGTTCTCGTGCACTTTTTTGATTTTTTATTTTGTATGAATGCTTTTTCATTTACCTCTCCCTTCCCATTATTTATGAAAGCTATTGTAGTTTCAACAGTTTAAATTTGCACTGCTGTAGTAAATAGCAGCTCTCAATTGTTATGTTTCCATCTTTCAAACAAAGTATGAATTAAACAATTAGACTCTGAAGGGTTGTCATCTGTTCTGAACAATAGTATTGAACAACCAAACACTAAAATAGCCAGGAAAAGTCTGAATCAATCCAATCTTGAACAATTAATAATTTTGATGGTAATCTCAGGGGTGAGAGAACAAAGTACTGCAAGAGAGGAGAGAGAGTTGTTATTCTTTGCAAACCTTTTGGAAAGTCTCACGCATCTCCATTCAGTGATTCTGAATATACTTAGCAATTCTCTTCTGTTCGTTTGCGTTTTACTTCACTGCTGCTCCAGTTCAGAGCCCCAGCAAGGGCCAGTTCCTGCTCTGGGCTGGGGAGGGAAGTTCCATGTCACAAAGGAATTTAAGGATTTTAAAACACAATATCAGTCTGAATCTGAGGGTAAGTGTGTAAATTTAAGTGCGTTAGCACTATAGAACCAGAATGGTCTGGTTCTGTACTTTGGCTTAAAATATGCTATACAGCTACAACAAAAACGTACAGCAACACACATTCAAATAAACAGTTAAAAAATAAAAAGAAAAAGAAAAAAAAGATTTGGTATTTATAAGGTAGAAACTTGATTTTAACTCCCTTCATTTTCTGGATTTCTTCAGAAATAAAATTTCTGCAGAAGGTATCCACTTTGCCAAGTACATCAATGTTGATAGAAATCCATATTCTTGTGCAATATGCAGCACTTTCAAATTTCTCCCCTGAATTCAAGCAGAAGCACTTGCCCACAGAGATCTCTGCAATACCCACTGCTCATTCCATGAGCTGCTCTGGTCACCCAGAGGGAAATCAAGAGTGGTGCCAAGGAGGCTGCTCTGCATTGGCAACACTGAGAGAGAGCAGTTCAGCAGCGGGCTTCATCTGGATTACAACAGTGACACAGAGCTGTTTATGTGAGAAAGTGCTCCTATTTCCTTGTAAAAAATACGTTGCCTACAGCTCTGCAATTTAAGAACCATAATTCTCCTCCCACTAAAGTAAATAGGGCTACTGTCTCTGATTTTTTGTTGGAGTCTCCTTGTGGAGAGGGACAGTCTCCTCGTGGATTTTTTTTTCCCCAAAAGACAAAACATAAAGACATAAGTATATTCATATCTTCACTTCTGGATCAAGAGCTAACTCGATGCCTTTATCTCTTAGACCATCTCTTTACCACCTTGCACCTTGCATGTAATTGCATGTATGTGCTACCAAAGCCATTTTTTTGCTCTGTCTCCTATAGGAGAGGCTTGATACATATGTGAAGTACTGGTAGCAGTGAGAAGGCAGTGAAAACCATCTCTGCTTCTACTTTGGATCTGCTAGACCAGCACACTACAGCCATTGTTTCCATAAAAGTAAACATCACTGGGATAAACTGAGAGGTTTGGGGAAAGAATAAGCTACTTTTGGCCTGAAAGTAGTTTATGTCCTAACTACAGTTGCAGCCTGGTTATATAACACCAAGCTCCATCACAAGATCCAAAATTAGACTCCGTCGTGGCTTAAGATGATAATTTTTTCATGACCAAAACTGGAAATTGCAATGAATGAATGAAATTTTCATGACTGCACTTGAAAGAAGCATAGCCTGTTTTTCTCTTCACGGAGATACCAAGAGTGATAGAGCGCTACAGTAGCCAGAGGCCAATGATATTGAGGCCATTTTTTGTTGAATCCTGGGAGAAGCTCCAATTCACTCCAGCGAGAGCAGGTTCAGGTCTGGAGAGGTCACAGATGTCCACTCTCTGTCCCTTTTTTCCCCCATAACACACATCTCCTGTCCTCAGTGATTTATTCCAGTGTAACTGAATAGTTATACACCTGAAATATTAAAACTTTCAGATCTCATGTTCTGTGCCTTAGCAACACCTTCTCTGCGGGTTTAAGAAAAACTTAACTTAAAAAAAATCACCTATTAGCTTTTACAATGCCACTTCACTAAAATAATTAAGAAAATACTGGGCAAATCATTTGTAGCCAGGCTTTGTGATCACATCTTAAAACCAGGCAAAATAAAAGACCTCTGCTAGATGGAAATGAAGGCAGGCTATTCTGTGCTCTTTTCTATCATATTTTATGTTTTTGTATTCAACAAGTTAGACAATTTATCATTTTTTTTTGGTTGGTGCAGAACAATTTCTGAGGCAGAAATTCATTCAGCTTTCATTTGCACTGGTTTAACACCAGCTAATTTCCCAGCCTCAGAAGAATTACATCTGATTTACATCACTCTGAATGGACAGAGATTTCAGCCCTCGTGTCTAACCACCAGTTGCAAATTAAACCTGTGTCTACCCAGTGGGGCAAAAGTAAACACACTACATTTGCAGAATCACTAGAATAAAATTACCTCCTTTCTTCCTTTATTTTTTTTAATTCTCTCAGTATTTACACACAAGAAGAGCTTAAATCAATTCACAAACATGGTTTCTACATTAAATACTGTCCTTCCAGTCTCTTGCACGCAAAAGGAAGTGACCTGAATATCTTGACTTCTCCAGAATTACTTAAAAGTACAAAAACTGTTTCAAGCAGTTTAATTCATTTCATTTCGCTGCTGTGGCCACAGGGCAACCCCAGGAAGATGTTCCCACATGGAGGAGGTCTCCTAGGTGTTACAAGTGCTGACTGTGAATGGCCCGGAGCCCCGCTCGCCATGGCTCGAACAATGTGCTTCCACAAAAGAGGCCTGGTTTGCCCCACACGCCGTGCCACCGGCTTCATAAGGCTTATTCCTGATTTGCACCCGTGTGGTGAGAGGAGAATGGAGGCCAAACAGTTACTGATTCACTCCAGCCTGTGCAGGAGGACAACGGTGTGTTCGCCGCCGTCTCTGGATGGAAACTCCTTCCCCATGCTGCCAGCAGCTCGCACCCACTGCCCAACCTGGCACTTCAACTCTCTCTAAAGGGCTCGTATCCAGTGTGACACCCCCCAACCCCTTCCCCCGGCTAAAGATACCCAAAAACATTGAAAATCGGCGGGGGGACAGCAGGCTTGGTGGGGATAGGTTTCAAAACCACGGGCCTGTAGAATTTCTGCCCCGCACCCTCTGCCTCCTTGCAGAAGGGCTGTGCCTCGGCCGGCAGTGTGGCCGCACTCTTCCTCCACAGCCCCAGCCCTGGGAAGGGCGATGGGGGCAGTGTCCCTGGGGGCTGGTACACGGCTGGCCCAGGGCATGGGAAGGGGCAGCAGGTCCAGGTGCCCACCCGGCCTGAGAGGACGCCAGCAGGGTCTTTCTCCCCTGTGTGCAGGGCAGGCTCAGAGGGGCTCTCAGGACCAGCGGTGTCCTGGCTCCTTTTGCTTTTCTTCCCCTCAAAGGGAGGAGTGTCTCTGGGGGCTGACAGCCCCTCAGGGCCCGGGGGGAAGCCCCTGGATGGCAGGCTCTGGGCCGGCCTCGGCTCTTCCCAGAAGGAGGCGGGGAGCTGTCGTTTCCTCATGGGCACCTGGTCAGGCCTGCCGGCCTCAGGGTTTTGCTCCGGCAAAGCCCTCTCCCCCGCCAGGCTCTCCTCCGCCTCGGCTGCCCGCAGCGCCTTCTCAGCAGCAGCCCCGCTGTGGGGGCCGGGGTCGGGCATCTCGGACTGGCAGCCACGGGCCCTGTCCTCCGCTCCCCGGCGCGGGCCGCACTCCGACGGCTTGCCAGGGTGGCACCGCGGGACCCGCGAGTACTTCTGAGAAAACCGCTTGAGCTGCTTCTGCAAGTATTTTCTGTGGTCCACCGACCGGCGGCAGGGAGCGGATTTATCCAGAGCTGCCTTGATGTCACTGGAGGCCAGGTTGACAAAGTTCAGCAGGGTTTTTACCTCGCTGTCCGATGCCATTTCACTGGACGTCGCGTGCAGAGTTTCCCATTAAAAGTTTATAATCCGTCCCGAGCAACCTGCGAGACACGGCGGGCAGGCTTGGAGCGCGACGCCTGCATTCAAAACACATCAAGAAAACTGAGGGAGGATACGGGAAGCCGTCAAACTTCTCAGCTATGCCCACAAGTTGTCCATCAGGTCGCCTCCGTGCAGGCAAGCCGCCGGCAGAGCTGCCGCGCGCCCGCGGCCCCTCAGCGCTGCCCGGGCACGGGGTCCGCTGGCTTAATCTTGTTAGGTGAGGCTTAGGTGGGGAGGAGAAGCCGGGACGGCTGCTCCAGCATCCCTGCAAGCAAGCGCGGACACTCACCCGGCACGCGGGGGCTTCTCCGGCGGTGCTGGCGGAGGAGAGCCCTTGCCGCTAATCTCGTTAGGCAGGTTACACACCGCCACCCCGGCGGAGCAGAGGCAGCCGGTGTGTGGAGGCAGCTGAGCGAGCACTTGAGCAAGCTGAATGAATATCGACTCCGCCGAGTTCGGGGCTCTCTCAGGCCAATCAGGAGCCACTTTGCCAAATACAAAGCATCCCAATCAGGCATCAGCCTCCCCTTCTCACATTCTTTGCCATCGCAAATTGTTGCCATGGGGACAGCCACAGAAAGACAGCTAATAAATACAATCATTTCCCCGCGATTTCTACCATTCTCCCCTATCCTCTTCACCCCTACCAAGGCCTTTCTTTTTTAAAGGCACAATCCAAAGGGAAAGCGCCGATGATGAGTTAGGAAAGTTTAGGCACCCTTTTCTCTGCACTCCCTGAAGCTGTCTGGGGGCTGATACTGACCATGCTTCATTGGCACAGGACAATGTAATACGGGGGACCGGGCTAGCCTACTTTTAACCGTTCCCCATCAGAGACTTTTTTTTTTTTTTCAGGGGAGGATGATGTCAGAAAAAGGTAGGAAAGGAACAAATCTCTAAAGAGATGTGCAGATATCCATGGAAAGGGAGCTTGAGCGCTCAAGAATCTTGTCTTTATGTTTGCCCCCTCAATTGAGTTACACAAAAGCTGAATTACCCATTCAAACTACCCGGACAAAAGGATGGAGTTGGATAGTACTCTTGCATCTGTAGTCAAACAGTTAGAGACTTAAATCGAGTCGTCATGATGGAGAAAGAGTTAGACAAAGCCCATAGAATTGCCATCAGCAAACATTTTCCTGTGTCATATTAGTGGGTCTCCATGACTCCCCCTGGCCTGGGGACAATAGCACAAGTTTGCACACTCGACTACTGTCACCCTGCCAACGCTGGCAAGGAGCAGAAACAGGACAATCCTTTAAGGGGAAAGCATGCCCGCTGCAGGGAAGGTAAGAAGAGAGGGAAGAAAAGGCGTGTGAAATGCTAATTGAGCTGCTTCCTTTACTGATCCAGAGTTATGCGAGCCCTCCGCCTTCTCGCAGGCTTGTCCCTAAGGGGTGGCAATAACTTAATAGCACAGTAAAACCGGGAGCCAGGGGAAGAGGAGAGCAGAAGGGCTGCCCTTGGTGCACGCCGGCGGCGCAGAGCTGGCGGCAGCCCCGCGTCCCAGCCTGAGACCCGCTGCCTCCCACTGCCGGCACAGCGCTGCTCCGGGGATGGGAACTGCGGAGCAGGCGGCAGGCTGTGCGTGCCCACAGGCTGGGAGATGCTGCTGGCTCAGGGGCAAGCACACCTGTGCCTTGGGGAAAGCAGGGACTGAAGTCCAAGCTGTCCCCCCTTTTGCAGGTAAAATCTTCCTTGCTGACAAGAGGCATCGAAGGTCTGAGTGCTGAGTTGAAAACTGTGGCATTTTCCATGTATTTCTATTACTCTGATTTTCCTTAGAGAAGGACAAGAACCAGACTGTGCCACTATACCACGCTCCGGGCTTACTCCTCAGTGTCCTCATACCAGTGCACCCAGCGCTGCTGCCCGATTTCACACCATTTGTCCCAGTCCAGCCCAAGCCACACGTGCTGGTGCCCACACTCAGATGTTGCAGGTCTAGGGAGACCCAGGAACCAGGACAGAAGGAGCTGCTACAGAGCCATTTGCGCCATGACAGGCTGTAATGTGCTGGCTGGATAGAAAACCTTGAGGGCACCTTTGTGCTGTCTGAGGCAGGTGAGGCTGGCAGGGCGAGGGGCTGCTGAGGGCACTGGGGCTTCTCTCCTTCTGTCCTCCCAATTTCTATTGCAGAAGCAGCTCATCCCCGGGAGACCTGGTGCAGCTAACCCTGCCTGCACCCTTCATCACCTTCCTCACGCCATCAGGATGCAAATCTCTGCACAGTCTTCTCCAGTAAGACCTTGGGGAGGGAGGGGAACAGGGGCAGGGACAGGACACAAGAGTTTCCAGTCACCTGCTCGAGCATCTATTTTGGGATGCACTAGCTGGGGTTTGCCCTCTCTGTGACCCAACACAGATCTTTCTTCTGCAGCTGAGGTTACAGAGAGAGGTTTTGTGGAGTTCATTTAACGAGACGCACATAAAGGGATCACACCTCTGTTTTCAGGAACAAACTGCCTCCTGTGCTCGAGCGTTTGCCCCCAACCTGGCCATCATGTTGCATCCACCTCCTGATGGAGCTAGTTGGTAGCCCAAGGGAATGTGAGAGAGAGACAGAGAGGTGTGGGACAGATGCCAGGGAGCAAAGGATTGACTCAGGATGTTAATGAGCTTTGTCCTCAGAGGCCTGGGAAATTCATGTCACATGCTTTGAGACCCTATATTCATTACAGGCAATTTATAGGAAGGATATGGGATATATACTGGACAATACAGGAAACCTAGCACCCCTCTGAGACACCCATGGCTAAAGTTCTCTCCCAGTCCCCATCCATGCCCGTCCCCTCCTGGAAGGACACTTGCCCAGGTCACGGCTTCTTGGCCACCACGTGGCAGCTCCCCATGCCCCAGTGCACTTGCTGCTCTGGCATCCCATTGCCTGCAGCTGGGTAACGGCAGGGAGCTGGAGGGGAATGAACCGGCAAGTGGGATTTAAAAACCAGAGCAACCCACCCTTTCAAGGTCAGACTCAGGTTGAGCTGCACAGGGTTTTCTCTAAGAGGCCACCGGAGCCCTTTTGTTCCTCGCTGCTCTCGCCATGTTCATCCCAATGTACATGTGAAAGGAACAATTAACAATAGGGCACTCCTCTCCGAGGATCCAGTGCACTTTGAAGTGTCCACCAACCAAAGGCTCAAGAATGATACATCATTTTCCACTGTGAACATGTCAAACTAGTACAGCAATTGAAAAAATGTCTCCACATGCCTTCTCAGCATGCAGACAGGGACCAGCTGGAGAGCCACTTCATATCTGACAGGTCACCCCCTGACAGCTGTCTTCTTGGGAATTTTTGGTATGTGAGGTTTACTAACTCCTTTTTTTAAGTGAAGCACAAAAATAAATCCATTCACTTTAAAGTTGTAGCCAGGCTTCTCCTAAAGATGCAGCATCTCATTCAGAACTAAATAAAGGAGAGAGAAAAGAAGATTTTCTTCCACAAAAATACCTGGGAGTTGTTTTTAAAGTGTCACTCATTGATAGTGATGTCACGATTTAGCCGCTTCAACACTAAAAACTCCCCCAGCTTATTTCCACTCTGAGGGCCCCTTCAGCACGGGTATTCCAGCACCAGCATCCTCCTTGGACGGTGCGAGCAGACCCCTAACACACCCCACTAACGGGGGAAGCAGTCCCTAAGCAGTAAGCACACCGAGCAGTTCAGATAACAAGAATCCCCACATCGCTGCTGTTATTTTAATGGTCTGTAAAGCAAAGAGCAGCTCGATGAACAGCTGGGTGGTACAGAGGTGATGCAAAGCCATAGTTTTGACACTGGTTTGTTCAAAATTCCTTTTCGCCCCCAAAACCAGCACTTTTTATCTATCCTAGCCTGAGCAATAAGTGTTGTCATGGGGCTCTCTCCACTGTCAGTATAACAACGCTGCGTATTGCAGTGCTGGTACACTTCCTGGGCAGGCCTGGGCTGAAATCAGCTCCGGGTGGCTTCTTGCCCTCCCTGATTTGGGGTAAGTAGCTGTTTGTCTGAGGTATGTCTGTATGGTAAGGACTGTTATTCCCATCTCTTCTCTATGCATGCTAAAACTAGGCAATATCCATTAATTAAAAAAAAAAAAACTTTCGGATTTTTACTTAAAAAATAAGGCTTCTTAGCAATTGTCAAAAGATTTGCTTTAGAGCTAAAGGTTTAGGTTCATTGTGCTTTGGAGAGGAGAGGACTGGACAGGACAGGACAGGAGAGCAATGTTAATGATGCACTGATGGCATAAAAGTGGAAGATGTTATTTAACGTCATGCTGCAAGAACTGGGTGGCCTCAGGAGTTAATGCAGCAGAAGAAAGGATAGTAGGAATGCTTGGCCACACACCTCAGGAGTTGATAGCAGGAATTTCTGCCATAAGGACAGAAGTCACTGTCTGGAAATGGGAAGGAAAAACAGGTGATAGGACGAAAATGAACCTCTTCCCTCCATCCAGTCTGACCTTCCTGGGCCCCAGGATGGGTTCTGTAGGACATAATCCAAGAGAGGACACTGATGGGGTTCTGGCCTCCAAACAGGTTATCCTCTGCACTCAGAGCCTGACCCAAGCCTGGGACATGAACCTGCACATCCCGGAACCTGCAGATTCATTTTGAAAGGGAGAAAGACTTCTAAGCTCCTTTCATAACTGTTTCTGAGGATGAAATCCATCTGTCAGAAAGCTGGCACAGGCCAGGCTAGCAGCGTGGCACCCGGTCCAAGGACCTGAAGGACCTCCGGGGCAGATAGGCAAATAGTGCCCATGGCTGCAGGACCAGTCCCCAGGGGATGTCTGACAGCGTCTGCATGGGGATGCAACCAAAGCCCTTGGCATCCTTTCCTGCGCCCCAGCAGGCAGGCGCTGCAGACAGCAGCAGGGATGTCTCGCCCTCACACTGATCCTCACGCTGTCTGGTCCTGCCCCGAACCTGGGTCCTCTAAGCTCAGGGATGGAGAAAGGAGTGAGAATATGGGATTTCTCCCCAGACTCACACTGCCCAGCTCCCTCTCCGTGTCTCCCTGTTGGAGCCAACACCTCTCCTCCCAGGAGAGCAACCCGGCACTCCCACCAGACGCAGCTTTGACTCTTCCCCCCCCCCCCCATTTTTTTTTTTCTCTTGACAATCTGCTGTGACCTGAGTGACATCCTCCCTTTGCTTTCAGTCCCCGATTTTCTGCACTTGGGGACAGACTTTGGGCAGGCACCGAGTGCCGAGGCGGCGAGGGGGGCCCGCCGCTGCCCCGCAGCCTGCCATTCAGGCAGATGGTGGAGGGGGCCGCTCTGAATAGCTCCTGTCAGTCTCTCAGAGCAAACTTTACAATTGTGCTACGTGTTGGACTGCACGTGACTAATGCCATTCTTCTGCAGGCTGCAGGCAGGACACAGCTGTTTCTTTAAGGAAAAAAAACTGTCCTTTTTTTTTTTTTTCTGGGAAGGAAAAACAAAACCAAGCACTATTGCAAGGTCACGGCAATATTGTATCTATGTATCTAATATTACACTCCGTAATTAGACATGATCAAAGCTCATCCTGCTTTTCACTGCCTCTCTTTCTGGTAAATCAGATAATGTTTAAAAATGAGCCTGGTCTTGGTTTGTTCCTTCTGGAGGTTTAAATCCTGTCTCCACATGCATCAGCTATGCGCTGAGCAGCAGCAGCGGGGCCAAATACAGTTTTCTTTACATAATTCTGGAGTAATTCAGTATTTCACGATCAGTGAGGAGTTCACTGCCAAACATTACAGGTAGAATGTGTTGATGAGAAATTGTACAGCAAAAAGGATTAAAAAATACAGATATGTGTATGAACGTGTGAATAAGTGAAGATCTCCTCTTAAAACCTAGGGAAAAAAATGCACAGTGAAATAAAAAAAAATAAATAAATCCCTTGCCCTCTTCTCACCCTTTATATCGTGATGTCAGAGTGCATTTGTTGTCCTGATGCAACACCCAGCAGAAGAAGCCATTGCATGCAAGCAAATGCATCTCCATGCTCAGGAGTCCCTCATACAAGGAAAAGCTGAAATGAGACTGAGCAAAACCCTGAGCAGCCTCAAAACTCCCCCAGCTCAATGGGGTCTGAGTGTGTTCAGCACTGTCCCAGTGCTCAAGCCCAGCTCTTCAGGACCAATCCTACCTCCATAAAGCATCAGGAAGAATTTCAGATGGAAATGGGATGTGCAATGAAGAAACTGCACAAATCACAAAGCCAATATTAAGTGAAGCATCAGTGATCAGAGTCAGCTTGTCTGCTGGAGCTTGCGTGTTTGCTACTGCAGTTCTGGTCTCATTTCTTCCACTGAAGCCAAATTTTAATTGGGCATGGATTTCTGCAGGTGCCAAATTAGGTTCCCCCATGAGTTTTCTGCTCAGAACACAAGAGCTGGATACTTGGAGCAGATTAGCACTCTGCTTGTCTGGGTTATCACAGTGTTTGTGCCCACTGGGAGCCTATATGTAGGTGTTGATGGGACACAGCAGGGTTTGGTATGTGCTTCTGCAGAATGTGAAGGGCTTAGAACAGGAGAGCAATGTGTTGAAATAAAGAAAAAATCATAGATGCTTATCGGCCCTAACACAGTGTTTTCAACCAACTTTTGCTGATAAAATGCTAAAAAAGAAACAAAATAAATATTTGTTTATGGCAAACAGCAATAAGAATGTCTTGTCCAAGTTGGATGGCCAAGCCAATTTTTGCAAGTCTGATGCCAAGTGTATCATTATTCCTCTCTTTCTGCCCCCAGCAGATCTGGTACACGGGGGTTTGTCACCATTGCACAAGTTAGATCTGTCCATGAAGCTGCCAGGCACGTGCAGAGCTCCACAATACACTGCACAGGAGTTGGTGGTGTTGGGGTGCCCAGTCTGATCCACCACAAGGATCACAAAAATCAGTCCAGAGAGCTGGTGTTTTAAAGAAGCACTTCACACACGATCAGTGGCTTATGCTGATTGAGGAGTGTTTGTAGCTATTTCTAATAGTAGCTTAAATGTCTATTTCTTGCAGTGTGATTTGCACCGTAGCAATGAAATCTGATAAATCTAAACGATCTTCAGAGGTCCCTTCCAACCCCGCCCATTCTGTGATTCTGTGATTAAAGAAGGTAGATCCAAGTCAAAGCCTTGGATAAGCCTCATCAGAAATGTCTTTGGTCACAGAGAAGCAGTGACAGCCTCTAGAAAGCAGACCCTCCTGGGCGAATTGACCTGGATCACACTTACGGGGATGAGATGGCATTCAATCAAGTGTGCTAAAAGAGCTCAAATACAAAATTGCTGAGCTACAAACACAGACCTTACACCAGCCTCCATCCCAAGGAACAAAGATGCTTAATGTAATAGGTAGTTGTATGAATAACAGAACAGAGCATCATTTTCTCTGGACTGAAGGCAGATTTACTGCAGCAGTGCTGAGAGGGCTTTTGCTGGCATTGGTGCCATTCACCATCTCTGTGTGTTGCATGTGGCAAAGTTTGCAGATGATACAAAATTATTCATAATAATCAAAGCTAAAGCTGACTGTTGCAGAAGGAGCTTATAATACCAACTGACAGTGAAGTGCCAGATGAAATTCCATATTGACAAGTGCAAAGTAAGGCACTCAAGGAAAAAATAACTCTACTTATACATCTGCAGTGATGGGCCCTAGATAGTAACATTCAAGAAGAGATCTTGGGCAACTGAAACAGAGGTATGAGGTTTCTGAAAGCATCATGCATTGCCCTGCAACAATCGGAAGGCAAACTGAACAGCTGGAATTAATGAAAGAATAGAGTAAAACAGAGCAGAAACCAGTAATTAGAACATTGTTTATACTGTTTGTACACCTTTGAACTCTAGTTGCAGTTTTGTTCTCCTTAGCTCAAAAATACGTAAAAACTTTGCATTTAAATAGGTATAGAAAAACTAGCAAGGATAGTCAAAGGTCTGGAACCATTTCTGTACGAGGAAAGACTAAATTAGACCTCTTCAGCTGGGAAAGAAAACAAGCTGAGGGGGCATGATATAAGTGTAAAAAATCACCAGTGGCATGGAGAAGGTAAAGAAGCCAAGGTTAATTTCTGTTACTCTGATGCAAGAATTAGGGGTAACAAATTGAATTATCATGCAGTAGGTCTAAACCATAAGGAAGGAATTTTCCACATGATGCATTAAACTGTGGGACTTGCTGCCAAATAACAAATGAGTTTAAAAAGGACTTAGACAAAGTCATTCCATATAGGACCACTATTAAGCTGAATAATCCACCTTCAGTCTGTAGCTCAGGGACTCCTGAGGCTGTTGATTGTCAAAAGCCAAAAGAAAATATCAGGTACAGATTGCTGTGCACTTCCCCTGTCCTTGCATCCTTCCCTAAATATCCACACAGGCTGTTATCTGAGATGGGATACTGGACTAGAAAGACCTTTGATCTCATGCACTAAAGCATCTGTTACCATAAGGAACGACAAAACACATCCGGGGTATGACTGTGCAGTGTGAGACACGGAAGGGGTGCACTGGAGTTGTGTGAAAAGCAAAGACCCATTTCATTCCACCTACTACTTACGAGTTTATTTGGGGCTATTCTGTATTCATAGCGATTTTGTTTTAATGGTCATAAAAGAAAGTCTGAAACTCAGAAAGATTTACTTATGGTATTTTTTTTAGAAGAAAGATGAGGTTGCTCTAAGGCGAGCTAACATAATTCAAAGTGTCATCCATCATGAAGAAAGATGTTATCTTTTTGAGATTTTGTATCGGTTGCTGTTGTATCATGGTCTCAGCCACAACATCTTTTCTTACACCATAAAATACTGAGCCCATTGAAACAACAGCCCCAGTCCAGTCCTGAGAATAGCCGTGTGCCTGCTTAGCTCTGAAGCCTCCCCCCGGCATGCCTGGAAGATAACGTGGCCATTCATTTCAGTACATGTGAGCATGTATGAGCTCACAGAACTAAGAACTAAGGAGAAAAGCGATATAATTACATATAATTACATTATTTCTTGCTTGCTGGTTTGCACGCCCCACCAGGGGTTCAGATGCACCAGCTCAGCGTGCAGTGACTCGATCCAGCAATGACTACAGGTCTGAGGCCGTGGCTGAGCGTGACACACAGCTGGTAGTAGCTCAGTGTGGTCCTGGCAGCTCGTGAGGCAGCACAAACTCAATTTTGCTCAACTTGCTGCTGAGTTTTGAGCTGCTCTGCCTTGTTTGCAAACACAGGGGAGGCATGCTCCCGCTGGAGCTAAAAAGCAATGAGATGGGCCTGTTTCTGCTGTCCCATTGTACTCATACAGATTTCCTAGCCACATTCAAGGTCACATTTGATACATAGACAAAAGCCAGGGATTTCTGAGCCTTCCCAGAAGCCAGACAAACATGTTCCTCAGCCCCATGAGCCTTCAAATACTGCAGTGAAGTGTTTGGTAGGAAAACTTCGGTTGCTTTCTGCTCCAAACAACTTTGCTTTGATAAATGCAGCACGATTGATCTGTGCTGTGTGTCCCTTAACTGAATTACGATCCTCCCTGGAACAGAACATTTACATTCCACTGACCTAGTTGAAAAAATCCATTAATTTTAATTTATGTAAAATTCTTCCAATAGAAGAGTGAGAGGAACGAGGCAATGTCTTATTTGCAGTCCGTGCCTGCTTGGAGCTAGAAGAGAAGTCCAACTTTTTAATCAGGATTTTTGAAAATGGTGAAGCATTTCAGTGGGTGGGTTGTTCATGTAAATCCAGATAAGGCTTTATTACCTCCCATTTTAGCTTACAGGGGTCATGAATAAAACATGTGCCATAAACCTGTCTGCTCTGCATCAACGGCTGTCTCCTGCTCTGATCCTGGGGTAGTGGGGCAGCGAGAATTGTTTGTATAGCCCAAAGTTTGGGTCTAGGGTCACTTCATCCATCTGAATGAAACACCACAGATATATTTACAAAAGGGACTGAGTAGAGAGTGTTGTTGTATTGTTTCACCACTGAAAAACAATTGGAAAGATGTCTCATGCTAGAATATCCTTTAGTAAGAATTACTTGTGGGGTCTTGAGTCAGCAATGTTCCTACTCCATTTATCCAGCCCTGCTTCCACAGAAGGGGTTATGAGAGCAAAGAATTGATAGGAGCCATCATTATATACTCTACAAGCTCTCTGGCTGATACCAACATTACTGTAGCCAGTGAGAAATTAATCTAACTTGGGAGTACCAAAATGGCCTAGGGTCAGAGGAGCACAAAGATGTCCAAGTCATCTTCTCCTCCCTTTCCTAACTCTTGCATAAATGGTAAATTTGGGGCAGGTGGGCATGGAGTCTTAAGGCTCAAACCCAGCCTGCCTTACAAGTGCCAGCAGCCCAGCTGTGGCCAGGGCCCAAAGCAGGAGCAACACCATTCCCGTATGATACCTGTATGCAACCTGAAACTCACTGACCTGGGGAGACATTTGCATCCAGACTCTGCCATGAGCCCTGCTCCAATATTACTAATACAGCCTGTTGCTCACACAGCGCTGCTGCACAGCATGTTATCACATGCAGTCTTTGACAGCAATTGCTGCGTAAACACAGGAATTGGAACTTGAGCAAGCAAAAAGAAAAAAAGAAAAAAAAAGAGGTACTTGCATGCAGCAGCTGTGTAATTCTTACATCTCCATTTCATGTCATACCCCTGATGTTTGCAGTCTTACACCTTCTTCTGGTTCAAAATCATCTTCGTTATAACTCCAGAAGAACTTCCCTTGTAGCTACAAGTAAGCATCCCTGACTAATGGAGATATCCCAGGGCTGAATTTGATGGCTAATGTGTAAAGGCCAGTCCACTGTGCTTCCTGAAGACTGCTGCCCACCTCACATGACATTTTTTCTTACTCACTGTTATCTTTAGCTTCCATTTCAGATGGAAAGTACTGTAGATGTCTTGCTCATTACCAATGGAAATGTGATGGTATGGTCTCAGTAAGGCTCTGAATGTGCTTATCTACAGCCATTTAAGGACATAATCCTACTGCTGGAGAAGGGCAATCCCTACACTAGACCACAGCTGCTTAGAGTGATATAGTATCGTAAAATGCAAACCACAATTGTGACTGAAAAATTGCTATTTTTTACCCAGCCAAAATTCAGTTATTTTGGACCCTCCCTTATACAACATGAAAAAGCTCTTATGGAAAGCAACCTTTTCCTGTTTTCTAATAAATGGATACCAGAAATATCAGGCAGGTATAAATAATGACAGGCAAGGAAAGCAGGAGGAATATTGTCCACAAAAGGAAGCACCCCATCCGTTTTCAGAACATTTCTAAAGATTTATTTGCCAGTGAAACCAGCAACATTCATTTCAAACATTAGAACTCACTTGCCAGGTTTTCAGGCCTTGATAACCCACAAGCTGTCAGATCTCCTTCCAAACACACATACACGTCTTTTTCTGTGCTGAACTGTAGCAGATTCTCAAAACAAACATTTTAAGAGAGATAAATGGCTATCAAATGATACAGCTTTCTCTAAAAAATAGAAAACATAAATAAGTAAGTAATATCAATGAACCAATGTGCAACGAATTAACATTTGGAGGACTCTGTCAGATCAGACGGAAATTTATCAACTGTTCTTCCAGGTATAGAAGTGTTGAGAAGTGACCAGCCAAGACTTGGTAAAAGCAGTCTGCAAATGGGAATTTTCTTTCAGCAGAATCTTTATTTTCCATGGAACTTCCCATTCGCTTTACTTATAGTTTGTATAGATTTGAGATTATTATTATTTTTTGTTTTCAGAATCAACAACATGACTGTCATTCTGCAATGTCACTCTAAGGGCAAAGCAGACACAAAACGATTTCTGACAGAGAAGATTGTTCCCAGGTTTTGCACACACCTGGTATTTTGTGCACTCTAGTGGTGATCGCATCCAGATACAAGCTCAGAAAAGAAGCACAGATACCCATGTGTCCCATACCATCTGGTATTGCTTCACAGAGAGGTGGCCATCTGCGCCAGACCCTTGACTAGACCCTATTCCCTATGCAGGGTCTCTTCCAGTGTAAGCAACTCGGTGAACAAAAATGGGGATGCTGCTAAATGTGTTGAGGGAAGGTGTTACAGATCTGGCAGGGCTTATTATATCAGCTGAATTGACCTATGGTGTGCTCCCAGAATATCTAGGAATAAAACTGTCCACAAACAACTTTTGTTGTTTAACTTCTGTATGCCACCTTGACGACAAGATCAGCTGAATAATACCAAGGATTTCTAGCATGAAAATTTCTAGCATTTGTGGCTTGATGAAGATGTCTTCCTTCTTTTCTTGCTATACTTTTAGATCATATTTATGCAAGTACAATGGTCAAAAATTCGTTGAAGACTAAAAAAAAAAAAAGCTATTTTTTCTTCTAAGAATTATTAATTAATTATCCAGCTATGATTTCCTGAAATGTTTAGGTAGCCCAGGCTCCAGCTACTGGGTTAATTCATTTTGTGTCAGTTCAGCTGGGTCACACCATGTCATCTTTGTTTCTTGATTGGGTGAATGAAACCTTTAAAACGGGATGTAGCAAGTAATGAATACCCTGTTCATACAGTAGAGTAATTCTCGGTTTTGTGTGTGACTGACTACGCAAACAAGATTACATCCAGGCCAGTGCAACCAGCCACCACGGGGTGAATGCCGCACACCAGCTGCACAGGCTATAAGTGGAGTTTGAAAATGTCACTGCAGACCTGGTCCAAATACTTTGAATAAAACAGTCGCCATTTACAAAGCTTTTCTAGGGAATAATAATAATAATAATAATAATAATAATAATAATAACAACTGTCCCTACAAAATGATCAGCACCATTATCTGTTCTATTAGTAGTAGTAGTAGTAGTAGTAGTATTTAGTATTATTATACAGTGACTTTTTAAAAATTTTAATCACCTATTATCACCACTGGAATGAGTAATTTTGTTATCTGAACTCATTTCCCAGAACTAGCTGTTAGCGCAGAGAGAGAGAGAGAGAGAGAGAGAGAGAGAGAGAGAGAGAGAGAGTAAAGAAAAACAGAAACATCGTCTAATCCAGCAACATTTTAAAAAATCAGAAGTGTTTTTTTTGTAAAATTGAATTTGTATGTTAATGCACAAGCATGCCCATCAACCACTCAGCATTATTTTTGCAACTGTAGTACACAGAAGCCTTAACATACGAAGACCAAATTGTCCTTTGCTTTAGGCTTCTGTGTGGGGTGAGTCTCAGTCAAGAACATCAATTTCTCCAATAATTATAAAGGCGTGGGGAAAGTTTTCCAGCAATATCTGAAATAGTAACTAATGTATGGCTCAGGAACATGGATGAATCCAACAGCATTTGGAGGTTCTCACAAATATTTACAAATGCTGTTTGTGGTGTGCAGGCAGCCCTAATCAGCAATACAAAAGCTGTATCAACCTGGTGTTTAGAAACTGCAGTGAACATTAAGAGGCTGAATGCTTGTTGGCCCTGGAGAGATTGCTTGGTAGTGGGAATATCGATTTGCAGGAAGATGATTTAGATAATCAATTTCCAGGAAGGCTTGTAGGAAAAATAAGTTCTGATTGCTGTGTATTTTACATGAAAGAACACTGCACTTTGGTTAGTTGTATCTGCATTTTACACATCAGAAAGTGAATAGTTTTTTTCCTTAAGCACTACCATTTACCAGACTTCATACTGTTCTGTTTCAGGCAGATGGAAGCAAGGCAAAAGCTTGCAGAGATTTATTATATCAGTGCAACTGATACTTTTGGAAAAAACAGGTAAGCTTTTGAACACAAAAATCATTTTTTAGGTCTGAAAAAGGCATCAAGCTTCACGCTGAGTTTAGTTTAGTTATGACAGTTATATAGTTATACATAGTTATAATCTAATTGTTGATTTAAAAACTGTGCTGATTATGAGTAAAGGATGCCCAGTACCCATGGAGCAGGTGAATGGAGCACGCAAGAGGAGTCCTGCAGCTACCACCTGACGACATTATTTTATACCACTGAAGTGATGTCTTTGTTCGGTTGGCAATACCTAGTGCCCAGTGGAGCACTGAGCAATTTCTGAGGTAGGTGAGCTAACCTGTTGAGTACATATCTGCTGGTGATGAGTAAAAGGGAACGGATCCTTTGCAGTGCTCTATCAAGATTATATTAAGTGCATATGGTAAATGAAATGCATCCAGACTGCCTGACAAATCTCTCAAATGCTGAGATGTTTATTCAAAACAAGATTGTGGGGCAGAATGAAAGACCAGTGGGAAAGTATGTGGCTAATATTGATTGGGCTAGGAGCTTTCTATAAAGCTAAACACAATAAGCTTCCAGAGTTCAGCTGTCTGCCTGCATGTCCCAGTCCCTCTGGCGCTGCTCTCCATTAGCAAGTCTCTTAGCGCAGGGTGGGGTGCTGAAAAGGCTTGAGGCCCTCTGGGTCAGGGCTGCAGGCCCCTCTTTCTGAGCTCTCTCTGCTCTCTTGCACCAGAACTGCTCTCTCTATGAGTCTTTCTTGTCTTTCTATTTTCATCTGTCACAGATTGATATTACTCTTATCATCATATTGCTAACAGTGCTTATTTAGAGGTAGAGGAAAGTAGGATCTTTCACCCATGTGTTTATCTTGCTAATAGGAATTATCTGAATAGAAAATGAGCACAAGCAACACTCATTTACCATGAAAAAAGCAAGCTGGAAAGTGTCAGAGAGATGCAATGAATGAACTCCTCTTGCTAATGGCTGACTGGCCTTGTTATTAATATAGATATAATGATGTTAAGCTTCTCTATTAAGTCAGCAGACCGGGGCTATTGGTTACACTTCATTTCTAAGAAACAGACTCATTTTTCAATTACATTATAATTTACAGTGTCTTTAAGTGCCTGGAAAATGCAAGGAGTTCAAGAACACCTTACAGAGGATTATGCAAAGTCTTACTCAAACTGAAAATTCAGTACAGAAAGGCCACATTTGCTGGCTTGTGAGTCACTTCTTCCCTGTGCTCAGGTGAAAGGAAGAAAGGAGGTACAGCCGTGCAGATTGGGGTCCAAGTTTATAACAGATAGAACTCCTTCCCTCGCTATGTTCTTGTCTTCATCCATTTGTTTTTGTGATGTTTGGATATCTCGGAGCTGGGAGTCCCAGGGAATGCTGCCTTCTCTTGTCCGGAAAACTTGGTGCAAAGGAGACAGTTAATGGCTGCCCAGAAGGGTGAAGCATGAAAGCTGGAGCAGTTGGCTGTGAAGACGAATGTAACAGTGGTTGGCAGGAGGAGACAGTTTCCCTTGCCAGCACCCTGCCTTTGCCAGTGCTCAGGGGCACCAGACCACACACGAGGCCTTGCTGGGCCTCCGCAGACCTCTGTGAGAGGCGTGTTACCAGGGCACTGAGGGATGCCCTCCTCTCACTGCTGCTGGCGGAGAAGCCTGGCCCGGGCCCTCACAGCCATTGCCTTACTCCCGATTAATTTCAGCAGCAGTACCTCTCCATGCACCGTTTTCTCTCAGTAACCCCATTAGGCGCCTTCTCAGTCCCAGCATCTAGGTCTACCATCTGAAAAGGTTTCTTCCTCTCCTGACCCATTTCATGGCCATTTCACCCTTCCTTCACGCAGCAAAAGCATGCCCCATCCTGCTGCCCTTTGGTTACTCTGAAAACTACTCACTTGTCAGAGCTAAAACACATGTAAATGAATATACCGTGTAAATAGCCATGGATCTACCATATTCTCAAACAAGATCCTATTATCTGGTTATCACAGGTTGTCCAGTTCAGGCTAGGCTAAGGTAAAAGACAAATAATTTATTCACAGCCTCAAAATACAGCGGCACTGCTGTGAAAACTGGCATCTGCCAGCAGCACAGCCAGGGCAGCTGCTCTGCAGACCAAGCAGGAGAAATTTCAGGGCACTTGACTGGTTTCCATGGCTTAGCATTTACATTTTAAGACCTGGGGCTCTTAGGAACATTGCAGATAGGGCACGGCAGCTTGCAGTGACAGAAAATGGATATAAACAGGGAAGGTTATCAGGCACTGCAGGCTGCCTCTTGCAGGCCAGGACAGCACCCAGGCCTCCTCACTGGGCCTGCCCCAGTGCTGCGGCATGGCTTCTGCCTGGTGTGGCAGATACTTGTCTTGAGGGGTTGAGGGAAGTGTATGGGGCCGGGGAACTGCTTCTGTCTCACACAGGGGAAGCAACTGTGTAAGATCAGCACATCCGTGCGAAGTTCAGATCCCTCTTAACACTCCCAAGGCCAGGAAGACCTGCAGGGCTGGGCAAGGGACAGCCAGGTGTCTGAAAGGTGCCCCTGAGCACTGCTGAGTGCTGCACCCACTCTGCTTGCGAGGTCTCCCTGGCTGCACAGGGCCTGCTCCTCCAGGAAGCACCTCGGCCCCTAATGGTGGGACTGCTTTTGTAACAGGACTGCTCCCTAGCTCCCACTGGGGCAAACCCTCTCCCTGTTGGAGGTGCTGAGCAATTGGGAGTGACCCCACCTTGGGAACAGGGAGCGACCCCAGGGAAACAGTGGTCGAGCTGACATGCTCTGTGGAAGGTCCCAGCATTTCTAGTCTGTGGAGCAGGAAAAAAACCATCTATTTTTCAGTGCCCATTTTTCTGAGTCTCCTGCATTCCACCCTAGTTGCACAAGCAGGCTTTACTGTTGAGCTTTATCCCTGTTTCACCAAGACAGCTGTGTGCTTTGTAAAGCTAAAGCCATGGTTACACCCCACAACGTGGGGGGATGAGGCTGAACTTTGAGAAACTGTTGGACAAGGGGGGAGTTTAAACTTGAAGTTGATCCAGTTGCACATCATATCCTTCCAAGTATTTATTCATTGAAAACATCTACTGCAAGAAGAAAATTAAGTACCCACTCTGAAACATGGGGGAGACCCAAGTGTAGGGTCTTCATCAAACCTTGGCTGCTGAACAAAAGCAGTTCAGACTCTCTGGCTCTTTCTCACTCACTTTGTATCACTCTGGCAGAACAGCTCAGCTCCTGTGAGCATGGCAGGAGTGATTTACTTCTCACAGTGTGGGTAGGGTCAGAGCCTGAGGTACATCCCTTATTCCCCTGTCTCTTGGTCTTTCGTCTCCAGTGACTTGCGCCGCACTGCGGACAAGTACAGGACAAGAACAGGTCTTTGCCTAGTGTCCAGCTCGTGGGACTTCTAATAAAAGACCTGGCCCCAGATGGTGAACCCAGTTCATTTTGGGGGTGTGCATGATGACATTGAGCATCTCTGAGACCCCCAAAGCAAAGCATTTGATTCAGAGAACAGCCAGAGACATTTCACCTCCCTGATTAGGAAGAAGCGGCCATTTGAATTCGAGAGTGACTGATATTCATGACCTTTTCCTCCTAGAAGTGAAGAACTGCCTTTAAAATGCACATTGTCTGTGTCTGGGGACGCGCCGTGAGCTGAGCTGCTCTTTAAAACAGGACTTGAAAGGACCTCCCTTCCCAGGGAGTTGGTCCGAAACCAGGAACTTGCCCTGCAAAGGGAGGGAGGTTGTGGGCACACTCATTCAGTGTCAGAAGCAATACGTGAGGGATCATGGTGAAGCATACTGTCTTGCTCAGCTGTGAGAGCTGGACTCCTAGCTGCAGGGCACCCTGCAGCCCAGGCTGGTGATGGCAGGAGGATCGCTGGCTGGAGGAGACAGGCTGGAGCCCAAGTGCAGGTCCCACCATGGCCACCAGCTAGCTGTGGGGCCACAGGGAAGAACCTGCCTTGGTGCCAACTGGGTGACAATTGCTTGTTGCATCTTCTGCTCTGTGTTAGCTCTGGGAGGGTTTGAGAGCTAAAGCTGCAGACAGCTTGTCTTGCTAATGACCATAGCTGCCAGGGGGGGTTGGAAAGCTAAAGCTAGGCTTTGTGGATTCGGCAAGCTGTTGGAGTCTGCAGCTTGCACCCTGCCTGAGACTGGGGAGGAATCTACAGTGTGGGAATGAAAATGCTTCCTTAGTAGCACAGGTGAAAAGTTAGATGAAGACTTAAGTTATCTTCATACACAAAAGTATAAAGACAACATGCACAACCAAACAAGGAGGTGGAGATGTTTAAATCACAGCTACATGGCTCTGTCTTGCTTTCCTACATACATATACATCAACAAATATCCAACAGACTGGGTTTTGATTCTTGTTCTTTGCCAGGATTGTTGCCGGCAGCCTTATCAAAATCACAGCAAGGTAAAATTATCTTTTAAATGATCCCAAACCACAAAATAATAATAAAACAAATAAATAAATAGATAAAACCAGGGATTCAAACAAGATGATCATAGCAGTCTTCTGAACATAGTGAACCATTTAAGCTTCAAAATTATGCTGTATGGAAAGGTTATTTTCCATGCAACATAAGAATGTATGCTTATTGCTACAGCAATTTATTATTATAATCTTTATCACTGGTAAGCCCTAAGCCAAAGCATAGTTTGTTTCCTGTCTACAGAGTGGATAGGAAGTCCTGAGATTTGCAGACCCATAACTGAGAGTTAAATTAGGCTGAAAATATTTTTACAGATTTTGGCTTCTTTTAGTGTGCCTCATTTTGCATGGCTACACATTACAAGCTCAAGCTCTACAGCTGTAAGTAGGCACCGTGAAAAACTCAGAGAAACTTTCTCAAATACACGCATTAGAAACCAGTCCTGAGGCTCACCTGAGGCTGCTCTACCTACTTAGGCAGTGTTTGAAGAGCTTTCAGATCATAATGAATGCACGCACTCTGCTTCATTTAAATACACACAGACACCATTTTTCAGTGCATAATCCTGAGCTCTCCCATTTCATTTTGCATATCAAACAGGGAGGTGACTGGGATCGGTCTGGTCCCACTCACACTGCCACTACTAGGGCTCTGCCTGCCAGCCCCCACCCCAGGTGGCACTGCAGCTCCCCGACAGCCCCAGCCCAGCAGCTGGAGACTTTGAGCTGCATCCCACCCCCTTTGTTCACCCACTAACCTTATGCAAACGGAGATGTGGATGTTAGACTGCTTAGTGCAGATAATGAAAGGGCTCTTCTTCAGAAGATTGAGAAAAAAAATAAGAAAGACTTTTTCAAGCGTGGAGGAGTGCATGTGTATTGATAGATGCATTATTTGCCAAGATTCACTGCAAATTATGGCTCCTACTTCCTACAGGCTTTCCCTCTGGCTACTTTTTAAGGTAAATAAGTCAGCTCCATCACCACCATTTCTGGTGGTGGTGGACCTTAACATGCCCCCATACAGATCTGGGGCACATACTGCTCTACTGCTTGCATGGCAAGGAAGCTCTCCCTGCCTGAGCACAAAAGCCTTACACTAAGGCAGAAAGATAGAGTTCCTGTGCTTACTTATACGTAGATCTAACCTTTTTTTCTTCCTTTAGTTAACACAGGGGCACCTCTACAACCACAGGGCTTCTTGTGCACGCTCTGCTTGTGGCATGGGGCTCTCTGCGATATAGAACTGGAACAGGAAAGGACAGAACAAAAAAAAAAAAAAAAAGAAAGAAACCCAGGGAGAAGAGATGCCTAGTCCAGATGCAGATGGCCATAGCAGAGAGAGAACTGCAGATGTGAACTGAACCCCAGCTTGGCCTAACACTGTTCCTGTCCCTGGCAGAGAGTGGTGGGTGTAGATGCTACCCAGTCCACCCTTGGTCCCAGGTCCCAAGCTTCCTACATCCAAAACACTTATGAGGCTCAAAATTCCCTTCACCAGACCTCCCTGCTGGGAACATCGCAAGTGTTTCAGTGTTTCAGACTCACCTTTACATCTTCACATCTTCTTCAGCATACCAGCATACCCCAGCCCATGGCCCCTTCTCTCCAGTACCTCATCTCCAGCATGCTAGCCCTGCTCCCACCTCAGCTGGTGCTTACCAGTCACAGGTCTCAGGTCACAAGCTGCCTTCTGGGATGCTTCAGAAAAGGGAAAATGGGCTATGCCAGAGGTACCTGAGCAGGTCCAGCAGGGCTAATCAGCTCTGCCGGCACCTCAATGGCTTTTTGTGACCCTTTCTGTGCAGCAGCTAACACAGAGAGTGGGTAAGGCAGTTGTGGGTGATGGAGAGCTGACAGCACTGCTCTCTTCTGTGCTGGGGACATTATAGATGGTGAAAGGGCTGGCAGAAGCATCCCTAGAGTGGTGTCAGCAGGGACTGTGCACACTGCTGTCAGCTAGGCCATTTCCAATCACGTACAGCCTCCAGCTGTTTTGCAAGAGTAAGCACAATGGATGCAGCTTGGAGCATGAATCACAGAACATGCCTTCTCCTCTAATTTTATCAGCCATAAATCATGAGTCACAGCCAGGTGTGCTAAGTACTGAGTTCTGTGCAAGCCTACATTGTCCACGGCTAGGACACCCTGGCTTCAGAGCACTTTGAACACAGTGTAAGACATGTTGTCCATAGCGATGTCATTTTTCTCAACAACCTGATCTCAGAAGTCATCTCAAGCACATCAGACCTCCATTCCCATATCTGTCCTATTGCTCTCCTTCCAAATCAGCAGCATATAAGCCCTCCAGTAACTTTTCAAAACCCTTGTCCCATCACAAGCAGAAAGGATGAGAAGATGAGAGTGCTATTTCTCTAGATGTTACACAGTACATGTGCATCTCTCAGCCTTGGGCAGACCCTAAGACAGCTCCTGGAGCTGTTGCTGGCTAAGGTGCTCCAGGCTAAAATGTTGCTAAAGTGGCTCCAGGAGCAACAGCTGTGGCTGTTGCAGGCTAACACTGCCTTTGGGAGTCCCAGGTATTCATTTACACCTTGTACTTCACATCTCTGTGGGATGGTGATTTATCCCCTGATAACAACACCCCTTGCCAGGGATTTTAAGCATTTAAATCATGAATAAATGTGAAGCTTCATGGAGTAATTCCCAAAGCAAAGTGCACAGGAATGACATGGGAAAGATTTTTTTCAGTGCAAGATGCAAACCCTGCAAAATGGTATGTCAGGAAAAGAAATAGATATTGTAACCCCAGAAAAAGATTTCTCCAGAGTAAAACCAAAACATATGTAGGAACTTTAGAATAAAAATTTGTGGGGGCATGATTAATCCACAGGAGTAGTCAGACATTAGACACTACAGCACTACAGATCTCAGAAGCATTGACTGAGAACAGCTGCAGAAAGTACATTTTTTGTCCCATAAAACAGCGGAGAGCCACTTCACAAAAAATAAACAACCAATTTAAAGTATCACCATTGCCTCCAGAGCTGCCTGGTTTATCCATTCACAAAGAAATATTACCAGTTAAACAAAATTGATGTGTGTTAAGGGCTGGCCTAAACCCAAGCTCAGGTCAATTATCGTGCCATTTTTGAAGCCTCGAGTGAGAAGCCTGGCCTTGGCCATTCCTCCCTAGCCTTGGAGGGAAGCTCCAGCAGGTCACCATGACTTGAATCCTAGGACTTCATCCCCCATCATCTTCAGCTTTACTGAAGATGCCTTCCCAATACCAAAGGATATGGTGTATGCAGCTGTATGACTTCCTTGTCTACATGCATGGGGTCATGACTCCTGCTAGTCATGAGACACCCAACCAAAATCAAAGCAAGTGTTCATCAATTTCTGCCTTGCAGGGATGGGGCAGAGGAGCAGAGTGTGGCAGAGGCTGGCTTGCCTGCACTCATGGAGAGGAGAAACTGAGCTAAGCATGGGACAGAGCCCCATGGGTCGGGTGGCTCAGCTCACGGCCAAAACGCCAAGGAGCTCTCCCACTCAGCTGCCCATACATGTACTTCTAGCCTAGCATCAACCACCTGGCTGCGGGCACACAAGAAGCACAGCAGCAAGATGGAAGGCAACATCCAGCCTCCCTTTGCATTGGCAGCCTGAGGAAGCTAGCAAAGCAGGAGAACTAGTCAGAGGTCTTCCAAGTATTCAGAAGTTTTTCCACTTATTAAGTAGGAGTTTACATTAAATAGAAAGTTATTTTCTCCCAGTAACCTCAAGGCCAGCTAAGCACTACAAAGAGCGCAGCATGCAGAGTAAATCAGCAGACACATTGTCTGGCCTCAGCCTGCATGTGAGCAGGGGATCTGCAGGCCGAGGACAGAGAGCACAGCCCAAGGGAACTGTCCTTGCTTCGTGATGGTTTGATGGGACTGCCAAAGTTGCACTGCTATAACCCAAGCCTTGCTGGTGCTTTATAAGAGTAAAAGGCCCAGAAACTGCTGCAAGCATCTGCTGTGTCTTTCCCCATGTCCCCCCAAGACCCACTTCCATTTTTCTCTCTCAGAGAAATTTAAACAAAAGCAATAGCAGTGACCTTGTTGGATAATATCCATTTCCCAAGCATGAATGTTTGAAGTGAACAAAGTTAAATAACTTTCCTTATGTCCTGGAGACCCTGCCTCCAAAACACTCAAGGTTCAGGCATTTGTTTTCATTACGCTCAGTTATTCCACCAGTGAAGGTTTTCTCAAAAGCAGTAAGTTTTCATTAGACGTCTTGCTTTGAATAAGCTGTGGTTTTTGATAGATAATAAAAAACACGACTCAGGAATAACTATTAATCATTTATTGGAACAGCAACTACAACCTCGGTTGTGTCATGTCCCAAGCCAATGCCCCTAAACAAGGCAGGGGAAAAGGGGGAAAAAAATAAATCAATTTGTTTCTTTCTTTGGCTCCACAGATTACCAAACCTGTGGTCTCACGATACTGCTTCAACTCACTGGGAACAGATTTATTCATTTAGCTCTGTTACATCCCAATGAAGTGACCCTGCTGTTACCAGGTAAGCAAAATCAGTTTTGTCACCATAGCAAGTCGGCACAGGTCCCTGGTGTTTAAAAAGCCACACCAAGGTATATCAGTTGCAGTCCAGCCTCTATTACCCATATTAGCTCTTGCAGGAAAGGAAAACTGAGCAAGCTCTAAATACCCTTACATAGACCTGTGACCACAGCCAGGCTGCAGTGTTACTTGAGACAAGTCAGCAAAGAACCATCAAAACACTCAAGATGAAGTACTAAGAGAGCAGAGGGACCTGACATTTCAGGAGCATTCAGCTGATAATGTCTCAGTGCACACCATCGGCATGAATGATAGAGAAACCCCCTAACACTGCATCTAGTTAAGTTCATTCCTATTTACAAAGTTAGGGCTTGCCTGCAAATTATCAAACTATGGTAGTGACAGGCAATATCTGCCACTAGGCATTGACTTTTTTTAATATTTTTTTTAATATGACCTCTCCTGAATGAATTATTATCCCTAGTCCAGAAAAAGGGAGGATGAAGCACTATGAGGTGAAGTGATTTGTACAAATTATCTTCAACAAATGGAAACCACAGCATTTGGTTCCCAGGCTCAGCGTGCCTATAGCTCTTTGCTCTGTTACTACCCTTTCTCATAAACATACAGAAAAGAAAAGGTGTGTGAGGTAGGAAGACCTATACTCTTTTTTTTTACATAAGTTCCTCCTAATATGAGGGGAGGTTTGTCCTATAAAGCAAACTATATCCTTAGTTATTGCTCAAAAATTGCAAAGGTACGTGACTGTAGAAGTGTTGTGTTATTCACTAGTGCAGGGAGCGGGCTGGAAAACAGACTGTGTTTCTCTTTGCACAAAAGGCTTCCACTGGAACCAAATCTCCCAGTTTGGTCAGAGACAGCAGGTAAAACTGTACCTGGGCTCATACAGTGCTGCTGCAGAGGCAGCCAGCCATTGAAACACTCTTGATCTCCCCCAGCTTTGTTCTACCTCTAATATGTTAGAATAAAATGTTTCCATGATATGTTTGAGCCAACTTATAACTCTTCATTTGCACCAGTTGTTCCTCTTGAGAGAGGAGAGGGCTTTTACTGATTTAGGCCTTTGGGCTTTAAAGTTCTTACAAGCCAGTGCTAGCAATATTAAAAACAGGTATATTTTTAGCATGTGGGACCAACATGTTGAGATGTATGGCTGAGAGCCATTAATAAAAGAAACGATAGAAAATAAAACAAATCTTTATCAATCAAAAACCACAACACCATGCTCTCTGTAGTCCCTTACCTCTCTCAAGGAAATCCACTTAGTGGCCTGTGTCTTTCTCTCTGGAGTCTGATTCCCCTCTCATTTACACAGCTGTAAATCCAGACTGATTCCTTTGAAGTCAGAGGAATTTCAGGAGTTCAAAATACATGAAGTAAGAGAAGAATTGATCTCTGTATAAATACAGACTCCCCAGCTGCCTAGATCCTGATCCTGTTGAATTAGTGGGTGTTGCCTGTTGATTTTAACAAGAGCAGGAAGAGCCATTTCGTTCTGCTCAGTAATACTTGCAGCTAAATCTTCTCCTGACTCCATACACTCCACTCCATGGAAGTTATGTTAGTCTTTGATGCCAGAAGACTTGGGATTTGATTTGTGCGTGCTGGTGTAACTCAGAATAACCTAAATATGTAGCTGAAATCCCAGTTAGGTCTGTTATCTGCAGTGATAAATAACTGGTTTACCTGTCTTCAAAACATTGATTACCATTTTATAGCTTGAATTGTGAAAACCACTAGCAATAAAATATCGATAGGCCTCCAGCTGAAACTTGATAGCTGATAGGCAGTTCGGAATATTAATTTGTACAATTAAAAGGTAAAACATCCTTAGGGGGATTGTCCTAGGGACCACTCTGGCCAGGCACAGAACAAGGTCAATAAAGACGTGTCATATGGATACTAAGCCAGAAAGGTAATTGACCTTGTTATTAACAAAGTATGTTGATTCAGATACAGTAATAAAATGACAGTGTCAAGAAGCCAGACAAAAATCTGAAGTTCTGGAAAATAGTTATTATAGGTATCAGAAGGGCTCATTGATTCCTGTAAATGTCATATCCATTTGCAAAATCTGTCATCTTTAAATTGTCATTTTTTAACAAACACAAAAGCCTTTTTCTCTCTTTAAACAGAATTAGTCTTTGGTCTTTAAAGACTAATAGCTTATGGAAACCTCAACAATCTTTTAGAGTCTGTCTGGACTGTGGTGAAGGTGCAGAGGTTGAATCCAAAAACATGATTTATAGAGCTGAAAGTGATGAGTTTTGTTCTTCTGTGTGAATGCATGGCAGCAACTAACTTTATCTTGCCTTAACACACCACAGCCTGCAAGATATGACACTTTTCCTCTCACCATGCTATCTCCTGAGCATAGGTAATAGTAGCAATGATGGCTCTTCTGACATAGCCTAAAAACTGTGGCATATTGAGATATTGGCAAAAAGGGCAGAAAGTCAGGGATGAAGCCAGCCGCTATGCCCAGCTAAGCGTTCCAGCTGGTAGAGTGTGGACTGACACAACCACCATAGGGAAGACCAACTAAGAGGCATATGATAAATTCAAACACAAAAAAATATTATAAAATAACAGCAACACTGCCATGTTGTCCAGTCTGGAAGGAAACTCTACAGCCACAGACTTGATTGAGCTTCTGCTGGTAAATCACTGTAATCATCACCTTCAATAGCAGCTCTGTTGTCTGTAAGGTAAATTGTCTGTAGAGGTAAATTGTTCAGCTTTGAGCGGTTCAATATTTCTTACCTTTTTGAAAAGAAATTCGTCAGGTTGTGTTTTATCACTTTCATTCCTTCTGTAGTGCTAGAGAAGGCGTTTGACTACAGAAGATCTTTTGAATCCATGAGTTCATGAAGTTGTCTGTTCCAAACAGTAGGTCCGGGGTTCACTGTATCCCACGTTACTCTACAAGGACCTTTGGAAGCTGGCTAGAGATGGGCCAACATGAAAAAAGGTGGCAGAGATCTGCAGGGTATCATTGGCTTCAGCTGTTTTATCATCATACGTTGTACAAAGCAGAACTTGTCTTTAATATTCTTTTGTTGTTCTCACATCAAAGGGCTAAATTATGCCCCCTAATACATGTAAGAGGCTTTTCAGTTATCTTTCTGATGCAAATTATATCATTTTGCATTATCCACTGATTATCTGCAGTTTGAAAAGTACAGCAGATGTTGTGCAAAGCCTATATGTCAGATCTCTCCTCCTTTGAGAACAGGATCCAAGTAAGCAAAATTGAAAGAGCCCCGTGGTGAATTTGTTTAGTTGTAGCTCAAGGGTGGAATCGGTCTGAGCTTTCAAAAATTTGTCAGGTATTTAGGTTCAAATGAAATTGGGTATGCCCAGCTCTGCACCTGGAAGTATACACGTTCTTTTCCAGCACGTACATCCTCTCCCCTTGTTAAATGCCTACATTTAGAGCAGAGTGTCATTACATTTAACAGGCGCTTCAGGTCCATTAGATGACAGCCCAGTATGAGATCTGCCCTCAGCTCTCATTGCACTACAAGGAGTAAGTTGAATTTGATTGTGGCATCATGCCGACAATGCTGAGGTTAATGAATTAAAGATGTATAACAAAGAATGCTTAATGAAGTCAAATTATAAGAGATTGTTTTACAAGGTGGCATTTAGTATTAATAATAATCATTACAAAGTAATTCCTCTACCCACCTCTGACTGGGCTCTTGCAGAGGTGCATCACATTTCAAAACATAGTTAACAAAAAAGCAAATATTCAAAAGGTCTGAAAAGCATTATCAATTAAATGTGGTATTATTTATTGTGATAGAAATGTTTCAGGAGAAAGAAGGAACAATGCCATGACTCCTTGCCTTGTAAATGTTATTATCATAATGTGGATAGACCATCCTTCTCTCTGTTTTTGCCTGTGTTAAATCGCAGCACAACTGGCTCCTTTGCCAGTTCAAGGTTTTGTATGTCTGTGCCATAGCCTGGGACTGTAGTCTACAATTATTAATTGAGTGATGTTTCTGGACTATATCTTGTTATCTAGTCTGATACATTAAATTGTGACAGAAGACCTCTCCAGAAGTCCACTGAGGGCATGTCTTCAAAATAAGAACATTGCCATATGGTAGAGCGTCTGAGACAGAGCTGTTCCCCCAAGAAGGAATGAGAAGAGCCTTTTCACACAGCCCCATCTATCCCTTGGAAAGTCTAAAGTCTTGTCAAACTCACCCAGTCCTTAACTCGTGGACGTTAGGGAAGATGAGGCTCTGTAGGACTCTCCTCCTTCCTCCTATGCTAAACCTACAAAATTGTAATGGGACCATGACTTGGCTAAGACAGGCCTTGACAGAAGGCAGAGCATGAAAGGCAGCTGCTGGTGCTGGAGGAATCAAGGTAGGCTCTTTCTCTTTGCCAAAAAGACTATCAATTCTCTGTGCTTGCTTCTGTAACTTGGCTCACAGGTCTGTAGGATAGCAAGAATCTCAGCTAACAGCAGTGCTGCTTCAGCCAGTTGTTCTTAATAACCCTGCAAAGGAAGGAAGATTTATAGACAAGAACTGAACAAGGTAAGAGGGGTTTTATTTGTTTGTTTGTTGCTTGTTTAGTTTGTTCATTTGTTCATTTTCATGTAAGCACATATCTCAAGACAATTTGCTCATGTGTTGGTTGTCTTACTTTCTTTTCCACAAAGTTGCAAGAATGCAGCCTGTCTGGAGTGCTTGATGGGTAAGAGATAGATACAGACGGAGTGACAGAGAATATACGTAGAGCCGGCTGCTCTGTATTCCCTCATATAGGAGCAGCTGTACAATAGCATGGATTCCTAAATCAAGACCTTCGAGGAGGGAGACTAATCCATTCCCTCTTGAAGCTAATTAGAAAACTCTTGTTGGTCTGTATGGGGGTTACAAGTTTACCACAGTCAAGGTTTTGTCCTCAGTATGTCCTAAGGCCCTCAGTTCATTTCACCATTATTGCTCTGTGCACATGTTCTTCAAAATTAATAACCAAGTCCTTCCAAATGACCTCTGTGCTTTGCTAGGTGTCTAAACTGCGACCTTCTGTTTCATCTACACTACAAAATCTGTCACAGTGCACTGGAAAATAAGCAGAATACAATAAAAATAGGAATGAAGGTGATTGGCTGGATGCTTGCTGCTGTGGTAGAATATACATCAAAAGAAGGACTGTGTCATGCTGAATATAGGATAGCTCTGATTTAATATTCTTTCAAGTCACACCTTAAATAACCTGTGTTTCAAGGCACATTATGTATTTTTTTTTTGGAATCTTGCTTTAATGCAGTCCCTTGTATCCATTATTTTTATGAACCCTCTGTCCCCAAAGAAATACCAAACAGCACAAAGTACCTTCCAGGCTTAGTAAAAGCTTTTATGGAACTATAAAGAAAGCACCCAGAAAAAAAATAAATAGTTTGATATCTGAAATAATGTCTGCACATGCTTGATATGTGACTTTATGAGTGCAATGATGCCACAAGATGGAAACAAATGTTTGTCAAGATTTGCTCATCAAAAAGAAGCAGAGAGAAGCAAGAGCTTCTTTCATTTTGTTCTGTTTTTCCTTTGTTTCTGTAATTCACCTTTCAGTAAAACATAAGGGTGAAAGTCATATTTATTTTGATCTTTAAGTGTTAGCTACTTGTTGGGCAACACGGAGGACTTTTGAGGACTGAAAGCCCCTCTCTTTTGTCTTCTAGAGCATATATTCAATAACGGAGCATAAAACTGCTATCCTTGATACTAAAACATCTCATTCATCTTGTCAAAAACTTTACCCCTATTGAATTCTGGCAGTGCACTGAGCAGGGAGCGAGCTTTTAACTTTGAGACTATGAAGCGTGCCTGGTTAGTTTTACTGCCAGCGTGAGGAAGTCCCCTGGAGACCCACTATTGCAGTAGGAGAATTGAATCACTAAGGTGTTTCCAGGCTGGATTAGGCTGAAATACATTCACAAAATGTGCTGACAGATTTTCTCCAAGCAGGAACCAATTATAAAAGAAAAGCCATTTGTTTCTGTAAGTGCAAATCTAATTTCTGGTTATTCTCCTCTATATGCAATATAGAAATAATTCTACTTTAATAGATAGGGATAGCTCCTAAATTGAGCTTAAGCCTCACAGTACTAAGCAATTATTTCTCCCTTTTTCTCACTCAAAAGCCTTAGGCCAGTATATTAAAAATAACAATACTGTTCTAAAAGATTTGACTGTCACTCTCCTGAACAGTGGTTTCTAGCTAATAGGACACAGTTTGCTTTCAAGCTTAAGAGGGCTGTGGTAGAAACTATTAAGCTCACTGATTAGGAATGAGATGGAGCAGTCCCCAAGGGACCTTTGCTCTCTGATGTTCTCATTGCCACTGGAAGAATAAATAAATAAAAACTGTCATCCCAGCTAATAACTCCCAGAGATAAAGGTTACAATTACGCAATGGGAGTTAGCCCATGTTTCAACAATGTTTTGGTATTAAATTTGCCTCCCTAAAAGGCTTTTTATGACTGTGAGAGAAAAAGAGGTGGCAGACACAAAGCATATGACCCATTAGTCTGGGTTTCATGAGGGCCAGCACTGACCAGGCACAGAAGAATTTGTTATTTAGCCTGTACTGGTACCTTTCCTGTAGAGGGGAATATAAATCAGAATTGTCCAGTCTACGTGGGTACAGATGTCCTGGACCAAGCAATGTCTTGGACTACACAGGACTCTCCAGGGAGTGATCAGGTCCCAGTAACTACAGCAAGGAGAAACCAGGGCCAGGACAAGGATTCAGCAGTACTGTGCCTGTGGTGACAAAATTCACATGGGGCATTTGAACCCCTCCTCCTTCCACCCGGATGTTCTCTGTATCACAGTTTTGTTCTACCACAATTTTGGTCACTGTTTTATGAACACTCAGATAAATGCAAACATAAACCAGTGCTCCAGAGATTTCTTTGAAGTGGAACTAAATTTATCTGGGATTGTAGTGATAGGGCAAGGGGTAATGGCTTTAAACTAAAAAAGGCTAGATTTAGTTTAGATATAAGGAAGAAATTCTTTACTATGGGGGTGGTGAGGCACTGGAACAGGTTTCCTAGAGAAGCTGTGGATGCCCCATCCCTGGAAGTGTTAAAGGCCAGGTTGGATGTGCCTCTGAGCAACCTGGTCTGGTGGGAGGTGTCCCTGCCCATGGCAGGGGGGTTGGAATTAGATGGTCTTTAAGGTCCCTTCCAATCCATTCTATGATTCTATGAAATTTTATACACATTACCAGAAAATAACGTGGAACAATTTGGCTTCGGAGAGACAGAATGTTTAAGGTGGAAGTTTTGCTGATGGTAAAGGCAGGAAAGGAAATTACAGCTGGAATCTGCAAGGCTGGGAAGGGTGACGTATTAAAAATGTTTAATGCTTTTGAGGGTTGTATATATGTGCATGAATCAAAGTCAACGAAGAAGGCAACCTGCGTTAAAATCCTTAGTGTCAATTACTAGTTCAAGGAGTTAAGAAACAGCAATGGAAATGAATGATTTGGGGCTTTTCATAACACAACCAGAACAAGTGAGCCACAACGCTGGTTAGAGCAACCAGTATGATGGATACGCTGGGAGGCTAGTTTTATAGGAGTGGAGAAACTCTGGTTTTCTTACAAAGATTTTAATTCTTTACCTCCACCATATGTCTTCTATTAACTTTCAAGTGAAAAAGGAACTGGATATTTCTGTATGGACCTAACTGCAAAATAAATAAATAGGATGGCAGTTTTACAGGGTGCAGGGGTCCCCACCAGCTGCCCTGCAAGGGCAGATTTACAATCTCTTTACAACACAGAAGCAACCTAAAAAGGCCAAATCTAGGAATCTGACCCCTGCTTCAAATAGCAATAATCATAATAATAATTAGAAATGATAGAAGTGAAGTTATAACACTTCTCTGGCACCTTTTCCATTTGCAAACCGCAAAGCACTTTGCAAATGTTAACTTGGTTCAGTCCCCAGGAGAGCTACATTACTTTTCCCCTTCTCTCTACTTTACAGGTGAAAAAACAGCAAGGAGGTGAAATGTCATTCTCAAAGTCACATATGGCTTTCCTTGGAACCAGCAACTTCTACTCTCCTGTTCATACCACAAGACCACAATGCCTAGTTAACATGATAGTTCCCAGTGTGAAATGGTCTCTTGAGAATTAAATGTGTAACCTGTAAAATATACAGCCTGCTTATGTTTGCTTACTTTTTAAAGTACATCCTTTAATAATATGTTTTCAATGAGCAATTTAAATAATTCATAATTTATAACATTAAATTGTGGAAAGGTGTGTTTTTTTTGAAGTCAGACCTAATGAAATGACTTAACTTCAAACAAGAAGTTGAGCCAGTGATTCATTGAAGGGTTTATCTGTCAGATTTGTGGTTACACATATTAAAAATTGATCCACTTATATATATGTGTATATAAGTGCATATATATATTGCTGTAGTTGAAGTTATCAGGGTTATAAATTCTGAGTAGTTCCCAAGCTTGTAGTGAGTATTACCAATTTTAGGGAAATAATATTTAGAATAACCTTTCTTTTTGAACTGAAATGCATTTTCCCTTGAAACCTGCCTCTTTAACCTCTGATATCTTTCCCCTTCACAAAACACAAAGACTTCTGTTTTACTTGTGTGGTTTAGCAATCACTCAGAAGTAGTATCCTTTCTTTTCTTCATAATGAATAGTTCAACTGTTGATTGCCTTTAAAATCACTTTAAGTGCAAGGCATGTAATACTTCTTTGTCAGTTTACATATCTTTTCCAGAAGCAGTGGAAATGCCAGACCAACACATTCAAAATGGACTGAGTTTAGGGTTGTTTCCATACTTAGGTGTCTGATTAGGTGTGTCTGAACAGAGACTGATTCAAAATACATTTTTCCAGCTTTATACATGCTCCAAAAGATAATGTATTTTTACATATGCAGTATGGGTGCCTATGTATTGAGTGCTCTGAGTGGGTGAAGCTGGTTTCTGCTGAGAATGTCCCCCAGCCCTGCTGAATGGAGTCAGAATCCCAGATTCTAAATCCTGAATTTTGGTGAGACATGAGCTCAGGCATCCCACTTCTTCTGGCCATCACAGTGTCTGTCTCACACCACTGGGTCATCTCCCAGTCCACAGCTTCTCCCATTCAGAAGAATCAGCATCTACTCGAGCATCCTCTGTGGGAACTGAGATTTTTCTCTCACTGCAAATTCCTCCCAGTCTTCTATCTCCTAACTGCTCATCACAAACCTGCAGATTCTTCTCACTTTTGAATCTATTTTTAAAGCCCCCTTTTTTTTTTTTTTTTTTTCCCTATGATACACAATCAGCACTCACCTGACAGGAGAGTGTACTCAAGACTTATGAAAAAGCTGCTTTAAAACCACATGATAATAAATTCCCCCTAATCCCAAATATATATGAAATACAGAGCAGGGCCCACGACAAGTTTTATAGAAAGCATTAATGTCATCGGTTTAAAGAGAATTAAAAGGAAAAATAACATTCCATCCCTGAGGAAAAATCCAAGTGGTGCATAAGACTAAAACGAGCATTTCCACAGGGAATTGCTCATGAAAGAGATTTTTAGTTCAAAATAAGGAAATCACTAGGCACTGCAGAAGGATTACATTGATCAAAAATAGTCTTCTGAAATATCAGGATCCAAAGAACAGCTCAAGTAAAGCTACAAATGAAATGAAAGTGAGCAAGCTCACATGCAGGAGAAACTCCATATTTCATTTGCAGCAAGGATTGTTTGTGATCAGACTTCCGAATAAGACAGATGCTACATGCGGTTGGGAACGATTGAAAACTGACTTATAGCTGTGATCCATAACAATGCTAGATTTATTGACCACCTGCTGTGGAAACACAGGTTTTTTTTCATTTTTTTTTCCCCAGCAAAACCTCAGTTTGCCATTTGTGAAGTATCTCCCGCATCCTTTTCACAATTTCCTAGAAGATGTGATTAACCAAGATGCCAGTGCTGCTCCATTCCTGCACGCTCACCAATCAGTGCAGTGTTAATAAGATGCCAGGTGAGACCGCTGAACCTCCTGTTGAGCTATTCAAAGGAAACTGAGCATGCTAAAAATATTTAGAGAGATTTATTTGATTTCTCCACATGATGTCCTCTATAATTTATCACTTCAGCTCCTACTTATTCTGTTTTCTGCTCTGTTTTATTTTAGAAGGGGACCTTTATTTCCTAGCTTTTACGGTAAGCACATCAGGGATTTGTATCTATGATGTTTACCAGTGCACTTCAATCCCTGTGTTTAGGTATTTGTTCTATTTGGTAAACTAGCAGACTTCTCCAGTTATTTTGCTGAGCACTGGGAGGCTGAAATGATATACATCTCAAATGTGTATGTACTGAGCAACAAGGTTACAGCATTCTCGTCTTCACAAGTATGTATGGTGTCCATAAATACCCAGATATAAGAATGGGCATGGCGCTGGGGTAAGCAGGGGATTGATTCCTATTCTGAGCTGCAGAAGAAGCCTGCTCTGCTTCACTAAATCACAGTGAAACAACCCCCTCATCTAATGGTTTTTAATTTAATACAACAGGTCCCCTTGGAGCAGACGCGTTTTCTGTGAGAAGCTGAAAGCAAAATCAAACATGACATTTTGGGGTATTCATCAAAGGCAGTGGAATGAATGGATGTCTGAAAATAAACACCAGTTTTTCTCTAATATTTCAATACCCAGGATTGGAGACATGACAAATTTTAGAAATAAAAAGACCATTGTGTTTCCATTGTAAGCTGCTGACAAATTAAAGTCATATGTTAGGTTTACCTGAAAACTTGTGTTTCCTTGGCGCTGTAATGGAAAGTCTTATAAGCACAGAAACAGCCCCATGGAGCTGATGGACACCTTGCATACAAGAAAAGCAACCTTTTTTTTTCCATGAAGGTATGTCACAATCAGTACAGGCTGCAAAGTGCAAAAGCAAAAGGCATGCATGAGCACACAGGTAGGGGATGAAGCTGCCGTTCTGGACGGGTCTCTCAGTGTGTTTACTAAACAAGGTAACACAGCAAAATTGTTTCTGGCATTTCTAAATGGACACCAAAATTGACTACAGCACAAGTACTAGGATAGATTGGTTGACAATACAGAAAAAATATGTATATAATAAAATAATTAAAAAAAAAAATTATTTGTCCCTACCAAGCCCCGAAAAACAGCTTAAAAGCCTGTGGAAAGAAGTAACAGGTGAGCACCCCTGGAAGAGGGAGGCAGCATGAAACCACTTCTTGTACTGTTGCCTGTCCTGTGTATTGCTTTCCACGCTTTTTCTGATCAGTCTTAGTTTCACAGGAATTAACCCCAGGCAGAGATGATATGGGAACTTTTCATGACTTTAGACAAACTTAGTGAGTCCATAGCGAGCAACAGGACATTGTCTTTCAAATGCGGTTTTTCTCTACATGGCTGGAGCAATACATACCCTGCAAATGAACTTCTTCCTTGCTAATAAAATCCACATTAATCTCAACTATCAGAGACAACTGTAAATTGAATGAAAGTAAAACAGGGTAAAGAGGGTTTGGGAACAACAGCTCCGTCACAGGCAACACAGACATCATGGCAGAGCTGGCTGAGTTCAGCAGTCAAGAGGCCCCAAAGAGTTGACTTTTGGGTCACCTTCAACAGGTTGACATGAAACTTCAGGCCTCCAGGAGCCACATGCAGGTCCTGGAGGCTGCTGCTGGGAATAATGATCTCTGCTCTGCTCCAACAGGGACACCGGTAGGAAAGCTGAACTTTTCGTCACCAGGAGGGCACAAAAGAAAGTCATTGGAGAGAGGAAAGAGGGACATGGTGAATGTACCAGAGGCTTTAAATTTTAAAACAAGGCATTATCGATCCTCACAGGTCAACAGAATGGATTAAGCTCACCTTGACTAGTGGAGGTGTACGAGTCACAACTGTCTGTGTGGTATGTGTGAGTCGTCCAAGCTCTGTCCTTCTGTAGCCAGCCTTCAAGAAGAATTGCATAATTTAAGCTTTCTATAAAGAACTGGTTCTAAACGTCCTCTCTGGGGTTAGAGGTCAGTGCTGCTCTTCTGAAGGTGCCTCTCCAGCTGGGTCCGATGAACCACCCACATAACTAAACACGCAGGGCTCCTTACAACCAGCGCCTCCTGCTGGTGCCGGTAGGATGGCCTGGAGGGACCAAGGGTTGTTTCAGAATTGAGGGCTGAACGCCAAACAAGGAGAAGGAGGGCAGAAGACGCTGCTATTTCAAACTTTTGGGGTGACTTTTTTTTTTTTTTCTTACTGTATTATAAAATGTGGTGAAATACCCGTAGCTTTCTTAGCCTGCATAAACGTATTCTTTAGGGTTTATTTTCATCAAACAATACTCTCTGCATTTATCCGTAGGTGCATGACCCCCTAAGCCCTATAGATGATACACACATTCAATGTTATATACATATCCTTAAATGAGTACCATTTGCTATCAGATTTGCAGCACTCAGATATTCTGTGTTCCAAATGAGTCCTGGGCGAATTCCATTCCTACAGCTCACCCATTTTTCTATTACAGCTAATCCAATTACCTCAGTCTCTTATCTTCCGAGCAGTGAGCACATATGTCATCTTCCTCATGCAAGTCATCCTGTAGAAAAGTTAATGAGCATATTGATGTGAGAGAAGTTATGGACCAAAGTGTTTATGGGCACAGGAGTTTATTACTTTTGTGATCAGCAATGCAACGTGTTGATGAACAAGGCAGATGAGTGTAATTTAAACAAGTGAAAAGGAAGCATGAATGAGCATCTGAAAAAGGCTAAACCTCACTCTCAGATCAGAAATAAAATAGCACAAATAGAAACGTTCTTGAAAGCAAAAAGTCAACACACTGGCAAAAGCTTTCAGGCAAATGATCAAGCCAAAGCTACAACTTGTCTAAACACTGGTTCTACCTAGAACTGGTTGTGAGGAGAGGAGACACTATCTTTTTTTTGCACTCAAGCTAGCTACAGAAGTGAGTTTGAACTGTGACAGATGGAGGATGTTAGCAGAGGTGAGAGTGCCTGCAAGCGTCTGCACGCTGGTGGCAGACTGCAGGCAGGTCACCCCTAACATGTGAAAATGCACCCAGGGAGTTTGCCAGCTTTCAGCAAGGGAAAATCATTCAGTTACAATTATTCTCTTTCTGCAGCTGTGTGGCGGCTTATTTTCTAGTCTGGCCGTGCGAGTTCAGTTTCCAGATTCAAACAGTGAAATGGGATCCAATAACTGCTTGTACAAGATACTTGGGAAGGAGCCCGATGACTGTTACACATGGAAAGATGAGAAGAGACCTGTATTAACTGAGAGCTAACCCTGCTCCAGCACCATAAAACAGGAGAGAAAAGGACCAATGTGCACCCTGATCAGTGCTGCCAAAGCACACCAGAAATGGCTCAGGGGGCAGGAGCAAATGCCCTGGGACTCTGGAGTCAAACCTCAGAGAGTGCCTTGGCATCACCAACACCAGTAATGCAGGGCACAGGGGAAGTCAGCACTGGGTTAACTTATAGGATGAAGAAGGAAGAAAGAAGTGGAAAAGAACCAGCCTGTTTGCTCTGGGATCCAAAACAGCTTTTAGCAGCTCTAAATAGCTCTGTGTGGGTTTGTCGGTGTAGCTGATGGTGGATTATTCCAGCAAAAATGAGCATTATGAGAATATATTAAAGTGCAGGATAGGGATGGGGCAAACCAGCATCTGACAAAACAGCTTTGTTGTGAGGCAGTTCTCTTACTTAGGTAGAAACATTTGTTCCTTCAAGCAAGAAATCATCCAAACTAAAATTCCCCATGGAAGATGGGGAGGAAGGAGCCATATGATGGAAGGAACCGTAGGATATACCATCTTCAGGATCCTATTTCCTTCCCACTGGGAGGACAAGTTGCAAAGACTTTCAAAGGGGCAGAGGGGCTGTGTTATGAAAGGCAGCACAGAGGGCCTGAGGCTTTGCCTGGCCAGGAAAGTCCAAAATCTGGTAAAGTCCTTTTCTGAAGGCAAAAAAGACAGCAAGCTTCTGCCTGTAGTATCCACTACACAATGGCAGAACTGCGTTCCTGTACTTCTGGGACAAGTGTGTAGAGCTGTACCCTGGACAGTGCTCTACAGACATGGACATATGTGGGCATTTCAGTTAAAAAAAAAAAAAAAAAGCTAAGGAGCTGGCTAGATAAACAGCATAGTATTCCAAGAAAAAAATAAGCTGTCCTTTGCAAAAGAAGATACTTCAAATACAGAGAATTGCTTATCACTTTCCGTTAATGCTTGCATTTGATACCTTCTTGCTGGATGCCTGTTCTGCTCCTTAAGCCCGTAAGAGCACTGGGGCAGCACTGCCTGTTCCTCAGCATTTCCACAGGGTCTTATTAAGTGAAACCCCAATCTGAGCTCATCCCTTGGTGCTGCAGTAATACGTACAAGGAAATGATATTCACACTAGACAAATAGCTACTATAGTTTTGGATACAAGGAGAGCAAAACACATGCACTTGTTCATAAACAGAGAAATGATTCCTCTGATTATGGGCTTCCTCCCTGCTCATTACAAACACTTGTCAACTGCCTACAGGTATATCAAGATTGCTCATCACCAACTTAACAGCAAGGTGATCCACAGTAGCTTCTATAATTTAGGATTAAAGTTATTACAGCAGCATCAGTCAGAAGGATTAAATGAGAAGGAGTGTATGCTGAATCCAGGAAAATATTATATGCAAATTGTGATTATTCATGATTGAGTCACGAAAAGGATGTATTCAAAATCCATCATGATTTAAAGTTTTAATAATACAATGCTTTGCATTTATGTAATGACTTTCATCAGAGGATCCTGAAATGCTGAAGAGGCACTGAGTTGAATGCAAAATAATGTTGGTCTTAGAGGGGCTTTGGATGCATTTCTTCCCAAATCAGCAGCTAGTAGGGGGTGATGCACCTGGAATTGCATTGGGGAGTAAGCTAGAGGATATAGGAAGAGTCACCAGAGGCCTAACAGTCAGTAAAACAAATCTGGACCTTCAAGCATGGGGACAGATAAGAGTACGAGGGGAAGTCAGAGGCATAAGCTTTACATGTTAGCATGTTACCTCCCTGGGAGCGAGCATCCCCAGCCAGCACTTCAGAGGCTGTGTGCGACTGCGTGCTTAGAAGGAGCAGTGCCAGGGAAAGCTGTCATGTGTCATCATTAGCACACATCAGCTACTGCTGCCTCAATTATCTCTCCACAACACCTTGCACATCAGTTATCTCGCTTCACTGCAATGGACAAATGGATGGGAAGTTTCCCCAAAACAGTGGCTCCTGAGGGTTTCCAAGACATAAGAATAAAAATAGATAAATAAATAAACAAAAAGGAAATTGCAAACAAAAAAATCACACAAACATGCAAAGGAAATGGAAAAAAAAAAGTAAGAACGTCAACATTCAAAACCTAGCTTATTTTGAAATTGAAAGCTGTTGTGAAAAGATGGCACGATACTTGATGGTCTGGGGAACAGAGATAGATATGATGTATCCTCTTTTCCCCAAGGAATTTCAGCCTCCATTGATCCTGACAGATGCATTTCTAATATCTTTTAAAACATCCAGTGACAGGGTACTTAAAATTAGATCCAAACTCTTTCTTCTGTCAATTATCTCACAGTGACATCTGTGATATAAAAGAACTTACAGATTTATACCTATATTTAGATTATATATATATTTAGATATTTATTTTATTATTTTAATATAAGTAAATTTATATTTATTTATATATTTTACTTAGAATTTTAATTTTCTCAACATATTCCTTTGTGTCTAGCTGAGAAAATTCATTGAAATGTTTACACCGCTAGGCCAACCACTGTGGTGAACCTTTCTCCCAGGAAAAAAAAAAAAAAAAGCATTCTGATCCTAGAAAACAGCCAAAGTGGACAATAGAAACTCACTGGACACTGCTGGATAGGACTGCTTTAGGAACACAAACGTGGCTGGTGCTGGGAAAAGTATCATGCTTTGCACTCTCTCAATTCCTAAAATATTTTATAATGTAGACTGTTGAAATTCCACAGCAGTATGGTGTTCAAAAGCCAAGCAAGGACTAGTATAGTAGCCAGTCCTGAAAGACCTATAAGTTTGACTCTCTTAGGTAAAAGGAAGGTGACAAGTTCTTTCAGGCAATATGTGCATGTGGCTTTTTGTTAGTCAGTCCAGGTCCCAAGGAGCCATGCTCCCAGATTCTCTGGGCCAGCCTAATCTAAGACATTATAGCAATGTCTTACCAGACATGCAGATAACCTATCACCTATGGACAACAGACAGCTCTCAGTATATCCTCTGCCTGCCACAGTGCATAGGCACCAGTTTAGATGTCTTTTGGCTCTTGCCTCAGATGCAGACCACACAGGATCTAAGAAATGATGGCAGTGGCCAGCCAACTGGATTGGCATGCAGTCCTCATGGTGACTTCAGACACATGATGCAAAAGACTTACAGAGATTTAACACCCTGTAAAAGCCTAGAAACCACTGACAAACTGATGGATCTTCCTCCCTAGCTGCAGAAAGAACCACAGTAAATTTTCAGAGCGAACAGATATACTGGACAGTTTTGAATTAATACCTGATACAAAGGCTTGTATTACATACCAAATAGAGACTGCTAGGGAGAAGTGGGAGCTGCTACCAGTAATGTCACCGGGACGTGTCAGTGCTTGTCCCAGGGCAGAGTCTGATTCTCAGCAATCAGATGTTGGAGAGAAATTCTCCCTGTTAACCCCAGTGCTATGCAAATACAGCACATCTCAGTGGTGAGCTCTGGTGCCAGTGGTGTCTTTGTGATAGTTCCCTATTAGCTATGACTAATAACCTGATCAATAGCCACTGTTGTGAGACAGATGGGCCCATTACAATCAGAGATGTTCAGCGTCTGGCTCTTAACTCTTAACCTCACCCAGTATAAAATATTCACCAAAATTCTGTATTAGACATTGGCACAACCCCATTTTTCTTTCCCTGCCATTAACAAATGTCAGGCTGCAGTGTTGTATACCGCATCCATCTCACCACAATAGATGCCACATTTGTTGGATGTATTGTTAAAGAAACAGTATAACGGATCTCTTTACAAAAATCCACTGTGGAGCTTATGGGTAAGTTAAAAAAAAATAATAACTTGGGATGTGTTTCTACCATATTTTGCTACAACAGTTAATATCTTTTTGTGATTTCCTCTTCAAACCAATGTCAGGCACAACTCGCGCTGATGAAGTTTGGCAGAATTTAGCCTTGTATTGCTAAATGACAAAGGGAACCCTAAGACTTGCCTGCCCAAAGAAGTACAGGTTTGTGGTTTGCTGCGGCCTGGTGTGGAGGCCACAAGCCTGACCCCCAGGGCCAAAGGTGGCAACGTAGTGATGGGAAGGGGAGGATGCTCACAGGGCAGGGGGCCTTCTCAGGGTGCATAGTTTACGTGAACCTTCAAACCATGGTTCTACATGTACTGGAGCGAGTCAAACCTGAAAAATCCTCTTATTTCAGCAGTCCACATAAGGACATGCTGCTGCTCTTCCCTGGGTACAGGCTACACCTCACTGTGGGATCCAAGCATCTCCAAACCTTCCTGATGGAGCTTTCACCATGGGTGGGATGGGGAACAGTGGATGCAAACATGGCATGCACATCTGAAACAAAACTCATCACTATGAAGTTACTTTCTTCTCTCCTTTCAGATAGGTGCACACACAACTTGGTAACTCCTTCCTGTCTGCACATGGATATTCTTCTCACATCCCCTTGAACTATGGGGTAATTTTTCATGCCAGGGAATGATCCAGTGCAATTTGCACAGAATTTTCACAATGTCCTCTCCAACAAGACACAGATCTGGCATACAGTAGCAGAAGAAGAGCTGCAGGAGGAGGACCACCAAGAACAATTTTCCATCCATTCCTTCCTAAGTCAGGGCTCGCACAGCAGTGAATACAGCAGCACCTGGTTGCTCACCTCCTCACTGAATGCAGTCCATCTTACTCCTTCCATCTCCCCATATTAACTGCTTGCTGGCTAAGTCGTCTGCTTGGCCTCCTGTGGTAGATTTCCGTTTTTTCCACTCACCTCTCACAGAAATAGCAATTGCCTGGCAATAAGTGAATCCCTCATGCCTACGTCCCCATACACAAATACAGGCAGAGGGCTGCTAAATCCAAATGGAGGTACTGCTGCCATCGGGTTTCAAATGTATCCCACTGACCAAAACAACAAGGAAAAAGAAAATAATGGTAAGAAACTATGCACAAATGTAGTTTTCCGTTATGTTTCTGATTACTTTTACTATTAATTGTATATTTTAATTCATAATTCAAGCTTTGCCTGCAGTTTATACTATCATTAAAAACCCTTATGGACTGGAATCAGGCAGCACGTTGTGCTCGTGCTTCCTGTGTAAGCATTGTGCTTGCACACAGCTGGAGAGGGGACTGCTGGGCACCAGGACTTTGCCCTGCTGGCTGCTGTTTCTCCTGATACTTTGTGTCTGGAGCAATCCTGCCTGGGAAGTTCTCCTTGGATTATTTGCAGTCACTTTCCAGATCTCATTCAGCAGCAGCATGGTCTGTGTTAAAACATAGAAGGTGTAGGTGTGAACCAGTTCTGCTCTGCTGTCTTTCATTGCACGTCCTCCAGGGATTTTGTGCCATGTTCCCCAGCCTCTCACCTGAGTCCTGAGGTCAAGGCATCCCCACGGTTTGGAATCCAGATCTGAGTCCAGATGGTCTGTGCAGCCACAACCACAAGGACAGGCTGGATGACCCACACCTCACAGTTTTTCAAAATCAGGTTCCCAGTTCTTCAGACTGGGAATCATGTTGGCTATAGATAGAGATAAGAGGTGAGAGAGACAGGATAGAAAGAAGAGCAGTGTTCTGTGAAATTGAATATCTTTCAAGCATTTATTTTTTTTTTGATGAAATGTCCAATATACATATGTACAGACAACGATTTTAGTCACCAGAGAAATTCAGCTGTACTTATGCTGGGGATAGAAGCTCTTAGACTTGTAGTTTTGGGGAAGATTATGGGGTTCGCTCAAGAGACTGACAAAATAAGACTTCAGCTTTCTTCTAATTAGATCAGATAAAGAAAACAATTAGATGAAAACATGTGCAGGCTTCTACTTGCAGGGGGAGTTAAAAAAAAATAATCTGAGACAATTGATAGGGCTTTTTTTCTTAGAAATTGTGATTCTCTCCTTCTCTTCTTGCCCTTCAGCTGGAGCTACTTACACTCTTGTACATATACACAGCCTCATGCTTGTCATCTATCCATTTCCGTAACAGTCTGGGCAATCGCAGTTCTGTTCTTATTTCATTCTTTGGCTATAACAACCTCAAGGATAGTAGAGAAACACATTCTTAATACTAGTATGGAGTAAACAAAGATGTACATTTTTAGGGCTTAATAAGGTTTGATGACTTTTTATCATCTGGCCAGACATTTTCCAGTGGAGCAGCTACAGACCACAATGTATTAGTCAATTGTACTGGATTTCTGCAGTAAAGTGGATAAGGAATTCCTCCTAGAAATGTGTAACCAACCCTGCCATCCGCAAGGGAGCCAAACGGAGTCCAAGAGTAAATCTGAACGCAATGTTTTCATGCTATCTTTTACACATTTGAATAATGAGTATTTAATCTTCTGTAAAAACAGATGAAACCTAAGCAGTAATGAATATTGAGTGTAAATCTGATACAGCACTTAAATGATTTCTGCAACCTGCAGTCCACTCAGGATGTAGAGACTTCATTATAATAGCCACAATGGACTTGGAATGTAATATCTGTAATGAGAAGTAATGTGATTGATATAGCTGAAAAACAGATGTGTTTGGAGCATACACGCTCTTCCTCACATCTGGGATTTTTCTGGACACTTTCAGTAGCTAATACTACACATTTTACCTTTACATTTGTAAACAAAGAACTGTGATGCTGCTGAGCAAATCCATTTGCTGAGGAGAAAAAAAAAAAAATGTGACCAGCTATCGAAAGTGAGTAAGCAGGAGGCCTTTATCACTTTAATGTATCACTGGATGCAGCATTTCAGTGCTAGAAAACTGAAAAAGCAAGAACAGGCTTCCATGACATATAGTCATAACAGAGAGCATTTCTGGTCATCAATACAGATCTGTGGTATCCTATAATTTAAGGTGCTGGAGTGCAAGCTAAAGATTACATGATGCAGTTTTCCGTGTTGGTGTTATTCACCCCTCACTTAGACTAACATGGATCCACTGATTTTGTTGAAGGTATTCTTGTTCTGTACCAACCTATATTTATCCAGGAGAAAACTTGAGCTGAAGGTCTGACACTTTTAATACTTTTATAGTATTTGATAAACTTTAATATAATGAAAATAAAAGAATCAGCTGACTTTATATTTATTCTAGACATGCTCAATATTGGGAATCTATTCCAACAAACTGGAATTATCAAATAACTGAATGATGAAGTCTTCTGAAAAACAAATCTGCTATTTGTAAATGCAAATACAATTAAGGGTCCCAAAGTTTTTTTCTATATTATTTAAAATAATTGGGATTGTCAGGAACAATCCCCTCCACTCCCTGAGAAATGGTGGTATTTGGAGACCTGTAAATCCTGTTTTCACTGTTGTGAACTTTATTAATTTGTGAACCCCTAAAAATTTCTCAGTAAGGTGTGGGGTCCTGTGTAGAGTCTTCAAATACACGAACAATAAATTTACTTCCTACTGCTGAAAGCACTGCCTTAGATATATGAAGCGATTAAAATATCTTTAAAAGAAGCAACAAAAATGTTTTTATTATGATGCAACATTCAAAGTATATTGATGTTGTGCATTTACCAGCCTCTTGATGGTATTCTAGACTCAAAACTAAGAATTAGTCTGAGAGAGACAGTGCTTTCAGGCAGCAAGAGGCTTTGAGATCTTAGTGATGAAACATTTTCTGTTTATGCTTTGGCTAGTGTTTCTCTGGGTCTAAAACTTTTCTCAAGTTCATTGACTTGCATCCAGAAATGTCATTAACAAAAAAAAAAAAGGATTCTTCCTAGGCCTGGCTGACCACAAAGCCCTGCCTTGAGAAGTGGTCACCTTGACTTCCTCTGCTTCTGGCTCCAGCTAAAAACCCATCTCAAGGTATCTGAAGATGTGAGAACAAATCCTACCTAAAGTCAGATTGGTGAGTATCTGTTGATTTTGATGAGGTTTTGACAAGGCAGCCTGGAAGAGGACTTTCTCTCATGCCCTCTGAATACTTGAAGACATGTTGTAAAATCAATCTATACAAACAAAATAAATAGCCTCTTAGAATCCATTATAACCATTATGGCTTCTTAGACTAAAGGAGTATGATAATGTGTTTGTACAGCTAATCAGTGTAGCATTCCTTACTAATGTTTCCTGAGTAGTTACTGTATTGGAGTGTTAATCATGATTGTTCTGATTATCAGGAATTGTTCTTAAAAAAATAAAAAATAATAAAAAAAAACCAAGCAAGATATATACTTTCTTCTGATAATCAGACAGACCAAACACGAAAGGAAAAAAATTTAATGCTTTTTTTAATGCTTTTTATACTACCAAGTGTTCGTATTTGCTTAAAATTTTTGAAAGACTGCTTTTCTGAAAACAAAATAATATTTCCAAATAGCTTGACTTTGTATTTTGAGCAGTGACATTTGCTCATATGGCACTTTTCATCTCCAGAGCACCGAGCCAGAACATGGACCTGTGTTGATCCCACCAGTGAAGGATCCGGACTTGCTTTTGATTTTTGTGCTGTGATAGATACACCTAGGAAGATAGGATCCCATTCCTGCCTCAGCCATTGGGTAGCTGGATTTGGACATGCTGTTTTGGCAGGCAGGGAACCTGGTGCAGGTCCAAGGCAACAGAGAAGTCATACTTAGCAGTAGGATCACAACTCAAGAAATCTTTATTATGGTTCAGGGGTTGTACCCCAGTTAATATCCATCTCAACCTTTAAGTAGTGTGGCTGCTGCAGACAAATCATCATATTCTTCCTCGCACCAGTCCCGGTACTACAAAACACTTACTGTGTTATTAAGGAAAACATATTTAAAGCCTGTCGTTGATTCAGGGCCTGCAGTCTTATGGGCACTATGTCATTTATCTTCCTTGTAAGTGGGAAAAATTCCTGGACTCTATTTTTTCTCCATAGAAACTACAGAATAGAAGTCAATGAAATTAATGAAAAGCACTGGACAAGAAGAGGGCATATATTCAGCCCTTTCTTCAGCCATTCAGTCTAATGGGAAATAAGCCTGCATGTGGACTGCGTGACTGGGGCCAAAGCTGGAGATTGGATTTAATGCATCCACAGCCCAATCATTTCACTCAGGGAGCTGTCAATTACCAGAACAAAATAGAAAAGGTGCTGATTACCTGGGCCAGACTTTGCTCTTATTTGTGTCCAGCAATCTCTGTGGTTGCACCTGCTTCTCTGCAACTGCAGGCAGAGCTTGGCCCTGTGTCCTCAGTTCCCTGGGCTGTCTTTGAACGAAAGGAACAACACTTAGAGATGGGCATTTGGAGAATTGCTAATGGCAGGAAATTCCACAGTTCTCCTGACATTAAGGCATTGTAAACACTGAAAGAAAAGAAATCTGTGTTGTGTGGTTTGTTTTTTTTGTGTGTTTTTTTTTTTTTTTTTTGGCGTGCAATGCCTAAAGCCTTATCTCTCATTCTGTCAGGAGCCAAGGACTATGTATACAGATGGTGCAATTTATTATGTTCTGTACTGTGACCAAGTGCTGAAATACCTTCAGGAAATCACCAGAAAGCCTGAAAAGCTTTGCTGTCTCTTGTGACTCCAGTTCAGTAAAACTATAATTGAATGAGCACAATATATTAAGCACTATATGTTACACAGTAGACTTACAGAAAAGGACGCCATCTTTTTCAGCATCATTACAGAAGATATATTTGCTCTACAATTACTGCCTGTACCCAATGTCATGTTGTCTCTCTTTCTCTATACTCGACCCTTAAAAACCCACAAGGTAGGGATTTACAAATAAATGTCTAGCCACAATGGGACTAGTTCAAATCAGGTGTAACTCCATTAAATTCCACTATATTGTCCTCATTTGTAAGATGTTGCTGAACCCGTTAGCCCTGACATTTAAATCAGCATCTGTTGGGATTGAAATGAATGGAGATACAGTGGCGTGAAAAGAGAATTTTAGCCCTGTATTGGCTGAGCAGTTAATGCATTTTCATTCTTATTCTGCTGAGCAGGTTTTTATGAAACAGTTTATGAAACTTGGCTCAGTGGGTGCCAGAAATAGGGGGAAAAAAACTAAAACGCATGTCCTGAAACCCAGACATCTCTGGGTATGAAATATAAAACTTGAGCCCAACATCTTATTTGAACCCATTTGTTTACTTCATTCACTGAAGTGAATTCATTTACTCGTTCGAACACTGAAAATAGGACCCCTGTGCCGCTGACCCAACAACGGACACTTACGGTCATTCTGGTGCACACCAAGCCCAACTTGCAGCAATGGCCACCATTCACAGAGCAGAGGTTTTGCTCATAATCGCTTCACTGAAAGCAAAACCATTTCCATCTTTGATTTTCCAGCCTGTTACCTCCCTGCACAGCCATGATATTGGGGGATTCTTTATCTACATCCCTACAAGTGCTATTATTTCAGGGTGTTGTGCTATTAATTTTATTTATTATTTAATTAATATTTATTGAAACACCAACACCATTTATTTAATATTTAATTATTATTCATTGAAACACCAACGCCACGAAGCATCTTCCTTATGACATCCCAGACCCCGGACTGGGACACAGAGCTGACACCTCGGGCCTGTCACAGGAGAAGCTTTTGCATCACTTTGGGGCAAAAATAAACAAATAAGTAAATAATTAAAATTAAAACACGATTTTATTTTTTTTTTAAATAAATAACAAAAAAGCACGCCGGGCTGCAGTTTGGGACTGAGAACCCCGCAGGACAGGCATGCGGGCTCCCCGAGCCGCCCCCGGCCCGGTGCAGCCTCCGGCGGGCGGAGGCCGGGAGGGAGGGAGGCTGGGAGGCCGGGAGGGAGGGAGGAGAGCCGCGGGGAGCCGGGCGCGCAAGGGACTGCCTCGATGGGCTTGAAAAATCACTGCAGCAGCGGCGGCGGCGGCGGGCAGGGGGGCGATGCAATCCCCGGGCTGCGCGCTGCCACGCCGCTCTGCCCGCCTCTCCCCGCCGGCTCCGGCAGCTCCCGGCCCCTCTGCCCTCCAAAACTTTCCCCTCGCCCCTCCCCGGGGTGCGAGCGAGCTCCGGACTGAGCGGTGAGCGCCGGCCCCGGGAACCCCCGGCGCGGTCGGGCGGGCGGCCGGCGAAGCATCCCGGCAGGGGGCGGGCGGGGAGGGGCGGAGGCACGGCTCCCCGCCGGGCGCTGGGTTTTCCCGACCACCCTTTCCCCTCCCCACCCGCCCACCTCCCTCGTTCCCTCCCTCCCTCCCCTCCAGAATTAAAGTTGGGACGGTGGCGCTCCGGGGATGGGTGCGAGCCAACGCCTCTGCCGCCGGCTCGCTCTGCTCCGTCCCCAGGTCGCCCGGAGCCCGCTCCCCCGCCCGTCCGCCCAGGAGGGATGCTGCTCCGGGAGCTGCTGGGGCTGCTCCGCTGCTGCTGGCCCTCCCTGCTGCTGCACTGTGCCCTCCACCCGCTCTGGGGCTCTGTCCAGGTAGGGCCGCGCTGCTGGCACGGCAGGGGGCCGGGGGACGGCAGCAGGCAGAGCCCCCGGGCGGCCCCGAGGCGGGGGCGGACGGGGGGGGGCGCGCCGGGGGCCCCCGAGGCGGGGGAAGCCGCGGCTGGGCTCGACGCGGTCCCCCCGGTGCCCGCGATGCGGGACCGAGCGCGCCGGGCAGCCGCGCCCGGGCTCCGAGAGCCCGCGGGCGACTCCGCGGTGCGGCCGGAGCCTGGCGGAGCGGGACTTTTCTCGGGCCACCGGCTCGGACAGCGCCTTGCGCTGGAGATGGAAGAGGCGCCCGAAGGAGGCGCGCACGGAGCCCAGCTCTGGAGGGCTGGTGGTGGTCGTGGTTTGCCGTGGGGGTTTGGTGACGGTGGAGAATCAGGGATTCTCCGGGCGAAAGCAGCTTTTTGACAACTCGGACTCGTGTGACCTTGGTCGCGGTGTGGGGCGAGCAGGGAGATGGGCTGAGAGTGGCCATCCAGTTTGGAGAACCAGACCGGCAGCAAGGCTGAACTCAAATGCGTCACTTTGATATTTTAAACTTTATTTGTAATATATGTCTTCAGAGGAGTGATTGATGAGCCAGCCAAGTGCTGTTCAAGAACAGAAGGGTTGCAGTTTCTTGGAGAAAACACAGTGGAGACTCCATGTCTTTGACTCCCTGTTCTAAACTTAGTGGCTCCCAAGAGATTAAATAGAGATGTTATAATATCTCATCTCTTGCCGTGAATGACAAAGAGGATTGTGCTCCTTGCAGATTAAAATGAAGAGAAATACAGCAAAAACAACATCTTTTAAACCAATGTCCCCATCGTAAAAACCTGTTCCGCCACTACCACTGCTGTCCTGCTCAAGTATTCAGCTAGCTGGCCATAAATTAAAACTGTAACTGCATCTTTAAGGGAAGTGCAGTTGTGTAAAGAGAGATGCCTTCTGAAACCTCTCTCCTGTAATCACTCAGTCAATCAGGCAGATTAAAAAAAAAAAAACTTGCATAAACATCTCTCTGCAAACTACTTAGGCGATCTAACCTAATCTTTCAGAAGTAATTATGTTTAGTTTATAACAATTGAAACAGGCTCTGAGAAATGCAAAAGCCAAGGGGTCCTGCCTTTCCATGCAAAAATTTGGAAGTTTTGTTGTCCCATTCTTCATCCATACCTGTGTTACTGCCTACTGTTCTGTGTAAGGACAATCAATAAATCTCCTCAGACTCAAGCTTTTTGCCAGCCTCTCCCAAAACTCGGACGTATCTAAGGATCCCAGTGGCATGTACCGATGGAAAGGACAGGTGTGGAGCACTCACCAGCATGGAGACCTTCCTGTGACCGAAACTCCCTTGTCTTTGAATCCTTCCCATGACTCTCTTCCCCATGTTGAATCATAATCCTTGCTCTTATCTTCAAAGTTTCACAAGTTGTACTCTTCTCGACTAACCTGTGAGTGTCCCATCTTGTCACTCCCTGTCCCTGCTCCATCTACAGCAGCCATCGTGTTTTGTCACTTCTCTTCTCCCAGCCCCTCTTTACCCGTTCGTCTGTGCTCTGACCTACGTGGGGCACAGCCTTCCCTACCACATCTTGGCACTCCCTCTTCAAGCCCTGCCTTGGGACACTTAAGAGAATCAGTCAGATACTAATCAGACAAGAAACATTTATCTTATTTTTTTTAAAAGAAAGGAAAACATCTTTTTTATTAGCCTAGCAGCCAGAATAATGACAGGAAGGAAGGGACAATTCTGTCTGAGGCTTTTGACATAATTTAAAAAAAAAAAAAAAGATCTGTAAGTGTTGTGATAAATAATGGTGTCACATTTTTTTCTGGTTTCATAAACATGGATTTGAATTAACTCTGATGTGAATTATGCAGAGCCATTCTGGGATTTACACGGCGGCATTGAGACCTCTTCCCTGTAGACTGCTTCCAAGAGACAAAGCTCTTGCCACATCAGCAGGCTTTTAGAGGTCTCTGTGCTTTTTCAGTCAATTGCACTTTTCTTTTCAGTCTTTCCTCCTTTTACCTGATTCACAAAGTCACAAGAGGGCCATGCTGTGGGGACGGTATTAATCCTCTTTCCCCATCCCACTCTGTAAATCATGCTTGTGAACTGCTGCAACCCCATGGGACTCTACTGAAATACCAAACACCTCTGAAATACCAAACACCACATGCAGATTTGTTTTTCCACTCCATGCAAAGCAGAAATAGGACTATTGTTTCTGCAGGAAATCTTGGATTAAAAAAATGTATCACAGATATGAACCTCAACTGAAAAACTACAAAGGGAAACCAACATTTACCACTTTTTGCTTGCTTTTCCCCGGACATTTGTGGATCAGACTTCCACTTCCATGAATATTTAAAGATGTTTGCCTTTTTGCAAAGCATGTTCATATCAAAGGCACAAGTCCATAAAGTCAACTCTATTTATTTTCAGAGCAGGGAAAAAAATGCATCCCCTTGATGTCCAGGCAACACATGTCCAAACTGACAGGCTGCTGAGTGTGTTTAGAAAGCCTCATGCCAAACAATCAACCATGTTTTAGAGAGGCCAAGGAGACACGTGTTCATGGCACTTACAACAGCTGGGCTGGAAGGTGCAGGTGTAACAGCTGGGGAGCAAGACCTGTTTGGTCCAGAGATGACCCCTCGCCAAGACAACATCTGTGCCACGAGCTGACTGGCAGCCTGGTGGGTGTCGTCTTGGTCATCATCTGCAAAGTACATCCAAAGCCATTCTGGGGACATACTGGTGTCTGGCAAAATGAATAGGCAGTAAAGTCTGAGGACGGACTCTAATTAGCAGACTGGTCCAGAGAGAGATTAGGCTTTTTCAACATGCCTTTTTTTCTCCTGCCATCTCCTGTAAAAGCAGCTTACCTTGAATTGCAGACAGTGGGAAAGAAACATGGAGTTAATTTATTTCATCATCCTCCGCCAGAGCAAGATTGCTCCCTCAAGCGTATTTTCTAGTGATTTGTTCTGATTACCTTTAGAAGACACAAATAATAGCCTTCATTCCTTTCATAACAAGACTAATAGACATCAACAGTGGGATTTTTTTTTTTCTTGAAAATTAGCCAAATGTCTTTTCCTTTTTCTTAATTCAGTCTTTCTACTGTTAGTTAATCTTCCTGAAACAGTCCTCGACTCTTTCTCTCCCCCTCAAGACCCTCAAACTCAATTTGTGTCTTTCCTTTTCTTGCCAGATTTCAGCTAGTTTACAATATCTTTGTTTTCGCGTACTAACCCTCTAAGACAAACCCCTGGAAAGGTAAAATCTGTGTTCCCACAAGTATCTTCTAGCAACCGGACATTCTACTGAGTGAAAAGGGAAGGGAAACAAACAATTTTGGTAAATGATCAGACTAAGGTATGAGGAGAACAAACAACTCTTTTTTTCAGGAAAAGTACACAGAAGCAGAGAGCAGCTGGGCATGTGTAGGGTTAATCTTGTCTGCAAAGTAATTGAGAAAAATATCCACTGGTTTCTGAGGACACTCTATTACCAGCCTAAGGTAGAAGAGCCTCCAGGGATTTAAAAGCAGTCAATAGTCTAAAAAAAGACCAAGCAAGCCTTTTGGTTCTGGTTGATATTAAGTTAGAGCAATAAGTCAGCATAGCTTTTCCATACCAGCACGGTGTTCAGACTCATATACACAAAGCTGCTTCTGGTCTGCTTACGAGGTCGGCTCCAAGCCTGCTGAATGTTATGCTTCCCCGTCTCTGTTCTCTCCCACTTTACTGGCTCCTGCAAGACTGCAGCGAGCCATAGCATTTAGCAACTGGAGAACCAGGTAGGGAGCAATAATTAGAGCTGGGTGTTAATACTTGCTTCTTTATCAGTTGCTGGGGCCAGTGAAGAGATATTGCCCTACTTGCTCTGTGAGCACTGCAGGTGCTGTCCCATGGGTCCAAGCCAGGAGAAGTCCTGGGTGTTCTTCCAGCGGGGCTCCTCTTGGACAAGCTGCTAACACCATAGCCCGACACGCAAACAGCCTTGGAAGAGATGAAACAGCATAGAGGATATTTTGCTGCCTGTGATCACTTACTTTAAAGATAAATATACCTACTTAGCAGACAGATTTATTACCAGCTATGAGGGATTACGAAGCTGAGTCAGTTTGATTCATTAGAGCATTCGGAGAGTTTGTGTAAGTTCCTGGAAGCTGTCTGGGATGGTCTTTAGCCATCCTCTTGCTGTTACCTGATGGCGAAGGGGAAAGTTGGAAGGCACTTGTACTGAATTTGTTTTTCCCTATGTTTGGTAATAGATTTTGACATGCTGTTTAAAGAACTGAGCCTTCTGCCTTGTGCTGTGCCAAGCCATCCTTCCAACTCAGTTGCGCGTAGCTCTTTCTATTCTTTTCTTCCCTCTCTATAATATTTAATCAACAAAGCCCTACCGCCATTTCCCTGAGGCCAGAGTAATGCATCTTTCTGCATTTAGAAACCTCCTACGCATGTGAACATGTCTTTTGTGCTGTGATGCTGTTTTAATTAGCCACATCTCTCTTGTTGGCCAGAAATACATGAAAAGACTGCGTGCAGCCCTCCTGCAGCCAGGAGGTGCCCGGCTGTTGGCCATGGGAGAGGCTTGCTGGCCACGCTGGGGGCTAGGGGATGAAGGGGAGAGGAGATGGGCTCTGCATGCCCGGAGCTGGCACGGGAAGGGAGGCAACCCTGGGTGGCTGTGGGGATAGACGAGGACGCAGAAGGGGCCTACCTAAAACAGGTCGGAGGGTCAGGCATGAGGCATCCTCTGTGTAATGACCAATGTGCCATGGAAAATATATAATTCAAGAATATGGTGTTAGCCTAAAACTATTAGGACAATAGCCCTCCCAACACCAAACTGTACAAGGCAACAGTTGAATGCTAGCGTCACTTGCCTTGGCTTCAGTGAGACACGGGTCCATCCCAGGTGGGCTCCTAATCCTATGTTCAAAGTTCTTGTTAGATAACATGCTGCTTCGTCTTATAGGCTCTGTCTCCTTAAAAGAGTATCCTGAGACTCTGTTAGAGTCTCAGTCCTTTCAAAAAAGCTGGCTTAGAGACCTCTGAAATTAACACCAGTCAGAGGCTCCTGCAATGTTCCCCAAATTTTCTTTTCATTAGGGACTTACTCCACTTCATTTTTTAGCATTAGATTAGAAATTTTACAGTCACTGAATTTTCCTTAAGTCTCCAGTCATGTAAATATTATTGCCAGTAAGAAAAATATGCTGTTAATAAGTGCTCCTTTTCATGATGAGATCAAGATACTGAATACATTGAATACTGGCTAAATTGTTGTCCAGGGCCAAGCAATGCCTACACTTGGGTTCAACAGTATTTACACTTGGGCTCTGCAATGCCCCCTCTTCAGCTTTATAACTAACCAATACTGCATGTTACGGAGGATACAGGTCACAGTTTATGGCATTTCCATTTTCACCATGCCATAGATGTGGCCTACAGATGGGTAAAATGTGGGTTCCCTCTTGCCATAGTGGGAAGTGAAGCAGTCTGTGAAATGCTCTCCGAACATCAGAGGGAGGCTGGCACAACAGAGATCTCATCTGGCTTTCACTTCTGCCGTAAGGAAAATGAACATAATCCTGACCCTAAATGTCTTGTAATTTTTTATTAGCTCTCTTTGGCTCGCAGCAACGACCCTGTGAATAATGCATGCTGCTAGATGGCTTTCCTAAGGAAAGAAGGCTTACGCAATCATATTGTCTGCCACTACCCGCCTTCTCCCTACCTCATAATAACTCAGAAACCAGCTGTCCAATTTCAACCGCATTTGACAGAGGGAAAGAGGTCTTGAAGATACTATGTTAAGTAAAAAATAAAATAAAATTGAGATCACATGGGGAAGAGAGACCTTGTAGTGGCCTCAGTGAAAAGCAAGTGGTGGCAGGAGCTCAGTTCTCACCAAGGGATGAGGTGCCACTCAGGAGCTCAAGTCCAAGAAGCACATTCATGGAAAATAAGTTTTCACTCTTTCTGACTTGTTTCTTCACAGATTACTCAGGGCGAGCCCCAGAAGTCATGCTCCAAGCCTGTAGCAGACGAAGTGACAGAGAGCTGCCAGGAAGTTTGCCAGTGCAGACCACCTCCACCATTGCCACCACCTCCCCCACCTCCACCACCCCCAAGGTTGCTGGTGGTGCCGGGTAAGTAGCCACTGGTGCGGTTGTGGTGCGCTGAAGGAGTGCAAAGCGACGGTAATGCCTGGACAGATGGAAGGAGAAAGGATGTGGGAGAGGGCACAGCTAGCTCGTTTATCATTTTCCACTTAGCAAATGGAGGAAAAAATGTTCTCAGTGGAGATGGAGATCTGTTTTCTGATCAATGAATAATACTTGGCTTTTGGAGGAAAGCCAGAGAAATTCCCTCCTTTCGTTGTATTATATATGATTCCCTGGCTTTAAGTGGTTCGCTAATGTCCTAGTCCTGAGAAATGCTCTCCTACACAGACAAAGTGTTGTGCTTCCCCTTGATTTGTATGACCTACTGTTTCACCAGGTACACACCTTGGAGGTCCTCGTGATCCAAGGCAAATTAATTTACAAGCAGGCAAAATTTTCAGCATTCTGTCTAGTCCAACCCAGGAAGGAAGGGTGGAATTGGCAAAGAGGCTGTGTGGGGTCTCCATCTTTGGAGGTCTTCAAAAGGCAGACAGGCAAGGGCTTCTGTGAGCAGAAGACTGAAATTAGCTCATCTCCAATTTCCTTCCAAATCAGTACTTCTGTGATCTCTGACACATGAATCCTTTCCAGAGAGTGGAGAGTCGCCTCGTGCACAGATAGTTGTGTCAGCGGTCCCCAGAGAGGAGTTCATTGGCAGTGCAATGGACCTTGCTGGCGCTACGTGTACTAACTGGTTGCAGGAACATGGGCTGAACCCTGTGCAGGCACCTTTAGATCCCAGGCGTTTGATATTACAGCAAATTTCCTCAGCACTACTGCATTTTTGCAAATTTGTCTCTCCCTAAAAGGCTGCCTATTAATTCTTCTCCCTGCTTAGATAAACTCCCCTGGAACAGTGTTGTAAAGTATGTCTATTATCCTTCTCAGTGCTTCCCCCATGGGAGAAGAATTCATTAGGTAGCATCATGTGGATATTTGTCTTTATCAGCTCCATCCCTAGATGTGTAGAAGACATGAGGAAGACTCCTGCACAGTTTTTAGCCTGCTAGAGGACAGGCAGAATTTTGCAGTGTTTTCTGCCAGCAGTATGCTTCATATCTGTGCCAGGCTGCAGAAATTTAAGGCAGAGGCAGAAAAAAAAAACAGTAATTTGAAACACTTGGAAAAGGAAGTACAAAGAGAGCTTGAAAAGCAGAGATGAAGGTTTTTAATAGCAGGAAAAATCTCTTTCAATATTCAAGAAAATGTTATGGACGGTAATAGTGGAAATTGCCTTGATCTTTGTCTCACAGTCAGAAAATAAAGTGTTTGCCACTCCGTTTTCTTGTACCTGGGCTACCCATTGCCCTGGGGAACCACTCTTACCCATTTGCGAAGCGGCAGAGTAGTGCCAGCACTGGTCCTCGGCATGGTGCTCAGCTGCTCTGGGAGGACTCTGCTCTCCTTTCCCTGGGCTGCCGCCAGGCAGCTGGTCTGCGTGCATGGATTTGTCTACTGCGAAGTGGGAGGAAATCATACCAGAAAAAAATAAGTCTGTCACACGTTGCAAAAAGAGGAAACAGAAATCAAACGGGCCTGTGACTGGGATAGCCTGATGCTTACTCAGGCTGGATTGCCAGGTGCTAGCCCAGTTCTAAAAATGAGCTATATAAATCCAGATGACTAATATTTAAACAAGCTATTTCATTTCAAATGCAATAAAAAAATAGATTACACATTCCTTTCACCAGTAAGCTTTAGAGTAGCAATCAAGTGCCTCATCTTGAAAGATGCTTTCATTATTATCATCTGTCTAGGCACTGTGATTTAGCCCACGTGTACAGCAATCCCCATCCCTGTGAGAATGAGCAAGCCTTGTGGTTAAATATTGATGTTTTGGACACTGCTTTTAAGCAGCGTTTGGAGGAGAGGGCAGTAAAGGGACAAGACAAGCTATAATTAAATGGTTGATGCTAGGCTTGCACTTTGCACTTTTTCAGTGATTAAAGTGTTGGAAAGACCTCAGCAAAAAGAAGGAGCAGCCCAGGAGGCACAAGTTTTTTACTTCTACATCTTTGAGAAGACGCTGTCATTGCTTTCAGAGCTTTGTCAGCCCCAAAAGGCTGCAGCCTGCTAGGCACAGTCCTTAACAGCTATTTGTGCAATTGTGCTGAAAGTTGTTGGAGGTTTAGATGATCTCCACATGTTGTGGTTTGGACCTAATGGTGAAAGCCAGTAAGTACGTAACTCCTGTCCATCCAGCTGCTACAGACATTGACAGCTCAATTATCTGTTAAATGAAGCCATGTTAAATGAAGCACTCTTTGACATGTGCTTTTTGGTCTCCAGTTGCTGCTATGGAAAAGCGGAGGACCCTCTTTGTGTACTCTTATCAGTCCCACCTCAATGTTTTGCAAGCCCTACTTGGATGTATAGAGTGGCATTGGATACCTGCATGTGAGCAGCTGAATCAGTCTCTTACAGGCTTTTATTGTGATTGAGAATCATAGAATCATAGCATGGCTTTGGTGGGAAGGGACTTTAAAGGTTACTCAGTTCCAACCCCCTGCCGTAGGCAGGGACAGCACCCACTAGATCAGGTTGCTCAGGACCTCATCCAGCCTGGTCTTGAACACCTCCAGGGATGGGGCATCCACAACCTGTCTGGGCAACCTGTTCCAGTGCCTCACCACCCTCTGAGTGAAGACTTTCCTCCTAATCTCTAATCTAAACCTCCCCTCTTTTAGAATAATTCAGGACTTTCAGGAACAATCAGATTGCATTTAGTATCTCTTCAGACATTTCAATATAGACTGGTCCATCCAGTGACAAATCCTCAGCTCTGCTTCCTACAGATAATATTTAACAGATTTGTATAAATCTATGAATTCCAGAATTCACATATAATTGCTCATAAATTCTGTGTTCACTCTGATGGATAATAAGCTAATTCCCTCCACAGAAAATAAACCGAATCACATACAACTTGGCAGTCAGGCAAAACAAATGAGAGGTGGCAAAAACACCAACTTGTGTGTATGAAATGTATGGGTTGTGCTTCAGTGCACTCCGTGGAGACGTATCATCCATTCAGCAATATAAGTATGGGAAATTAAATTAGATCATTTGGCCAATATATTTCCCAACATGGATAACTAAATTATGGACTGGTGGATTCAGGGAATGTCTCCGCCACCCAGACTGCAGGTCCCAGGAAAGAAAACACGGGCTGTTTTTGTCCTCCCTCTGCCGCGATCAGAGGCCTGCTTTTTCCATGTTTCTAACTCCTTCACACAAGCCACTGGCATTTCCAATATCTCTTCCACACCCTATTCTTGCCTTCACTGCACCTGCTCTGCAACTATCCTGGGACTTTACTCCACACCCTGCAGCAGCATATCCATGTTAAGTAGAGGACTCTTGGTCTGCTACAGTGAATCCTTCTGCTTTATGGTATCTAAATGAAGGCTGGGTCAGCCACACTGGTTACTGTGAGTGCTGCTTCTTTCAATGCTGCTTGGTCGGAGTTCAGTGTCTCTGTCCATAAATTGGGACACGGAGATCTTCACCGTGAGTGTTTCAGTTTTGAATTTCCTGAGCTTCGTGCCAAGTGCTGTTTTTTTGTGTCCCAGATACTCCTGTCTTTTTTGGTATAGACACGTGCCTTCCTGATGGTCTTCAAGCTGAGGAGGCCCAGCCGTGTTAGAAGTAGCTAGGATGCCAGGGACTGTGTGACAAACTGGTGGGGGCTGTCAGGAGACATGGCAGTTGAGCCAATGACAGTTTCTCCAGGCTGTCTGGCATGTTTATATTTCCTCAGTATCTCTCCGTATGCAAGCAGAAGCCTGCTCTTTAACCCACGCCTAGAAAACTGCTGGTTAACAAAGTGAAGGGAAAAGCTCGTGAGGCTGTGAGGGGCTTAAGGCCAACTAAGTTTAGATGCTGACAGCAAAGAATGTATGAACTTTCAATGAAATTCACCGTGTTCCCTAGATGTGGCTTTCATGACCTGGAGGAGCTAGGGATTTTCAGAACCTGGCCATTAATTAACTGTTCCTTTCTTACCCCCCCCCCCCCCCCCCCCCCCCGGCTTTCCTCCCTGTCTCTGGATTTCAGCCAAGACTAAGGCAAGGTGGAGTACTTGTTTAGGCAGCATTTCTAACCCAGCTACACAGACCCATGAGATTAAGCTAGTTCAAATGATGTTGACCCTTCAAAATCTAAAACATTGCAGTTGTCAACCTTTAAATTCTTTGTAAGCCCACAGTATTCTCCAGGGCCATGGCAAAGAAGAAAGGAATTCATCTGGAAGTAGAAGCTAGGCTTTCAAAACAGGGAGGGATTGAAGGCAGACATCCAAGCAGAGACAAAGACAGCAGTCAGTATCAGTTTTAACCTGCCTAAGGTTTGAGGAAAAAACAGTTCAGAGGTGACTTATTCAAAATGAATCAAGGAAGGGAAAGGATGTTCAGCATGAACACCTCCCTCACTGGTTGGCAACGTTTGCTGTCTCTTCTCTATCCATCTCCTGCATTGGGTAAAGAGTCCGTGGTACCGCCATCCCTTCACTGATGATGGAATTGTCAAATCAAATATTGCTTCAGTTGAAATTTAGAGGAGGAAATGTGAATAAAACCTTTTATCTGAGATCATTACAAGCAGAACTAGCACAAATGAGTCTGGATATGTGAACCAGCCTTTGACTCATTGGACGCTTACACGTACATACACAGTTAGGTCTTTATAGCTCCTGAACTCTGTGAAAGTTTGCCGTAAGCTCTCAGTTGAGATAAAGCACAATCAAGTCACAGTGCAAAGCCAAAGTGAATGACATCGTTGCAGAGGACTCTAATCTCAAGGCTGTAATTGTACAATTTGTTTTTTCAAGGTGAAATCTTTATCTTTGGAGATAATGCATCTAATTAACTAATGATTTGGTCTGAAAATGCCAAAATGACCAACTGTAGTCAGGGAGCAACTTTTTGGCAACTGTATGAGCACAAATGCATAGCTTAATTTCAGGAAGTGTGCAGGGTCCCTTCAGTGCAAATAGGAAAGCTAAGGACGTTTGGATCTTTAAGGACAGATGGTCTCAGTGTGTGTAATATGTTGAAGCCTGAAGTACTGGAACAGACTGGAACTTCTTAAACTTTGAGGAGGTTTTAAAGCAACCAAATTTTGCAGATTTGGATTGCTGACCACTAGCAACATGGACTTTCACAGCAGGAACTTGTTTTAGAAATGAAAACCATATGGTTCTGGTACATAAAAGAATAAGAAATGTTTTTTCCTTAGGCTTTTCTGTGACCTAAATGCTAGTAGTAGAATGGGTGGGGTAACCCACTGTGGATCGAGAGAATGAGTTTGAGCCTCACACAAACATGCTCTCCAAAAGGCTGTATAAGAAGGAGAGCTAAGCGTGGTCCTGGTGCTCAGCGCATCACCTCTTGTATTACATGGCCACAGACATTGAGGTGCTTGCCTACGCAAGGCCAAAAGGATCTTTGGCCTTGGACAATCTATGATTGTCCTCCAGGAGGTGAGGGGAGGTTGTGATTGCAAAACTTCATTGAAATCCTCCTGGAGGCCACCACATGCCTTAAAACATGAAGCACCAAAGAATTTGCTGCAGGTCATCAGGTACAGCTCTTGCAGTATGGGCTGTGTGTCCAGCTTCTTTTGTGTAGGCCTTTTGTCTTTTGAGTGCTTTGCACCTTTCCAAACATGTGCTGTGACTGTAATTCTGACCCTAAGAACTTGTCTGGCATAACCAGCCCTTGCTCACCCCACTTCTGCCAGAAGGACTGGGTTTGAGTAGTTTTGAGATATGTAGGCACACTTTAAGAGTTTATGATCAGCTTCTCCAAAATATTGATGACCAAATAAGTTGTTAGCAAACACATGGGGGTGTTTTTCTATCATAACGGGGAAGAAATTTTCCTCCATGCTTCATATGTAATACTTACTAGCAACACTGAGCAGTAATGGAAGAGAACTACAGTAACACACAAAGTGGAGGGGTACACAGACTCCTACATCGAGAAATTTATAGCAATGACATCTGCTGTGAGAGAACATTGTTTTAGCATATTGGTCTAGACAGTGATTTTTAAATGCAAGCAGAATGCTGAAACAGGGAAGCCCTTTCAGTTTGGATAACACAGCTGTTATACTGTGAATTACACTCCTGTGTGAGACTGTTGTTTATACTTTACAAAGCAAAACCAAAATCCAATTCTTGTCTTCTCCCAGATCACTTTCAGTTTATTGAAGGTTTGTGATTCTAAGAACTTACGGTAGGATTTCGAGGCTTTCAGATCTAAATTGAAATCCAGACATGCAGCCTGGAGACACAGATGAGAGCACATGCTGAGTTGAGCCCAGGTCCCTGTCATGCTGCCTTCACGTCACAGATGCTACCTTCCCTGTTAGCACAGTGAACCAAATCATTAAACATCCAAGGTGGGATTTAGGCAGAATTCACCCACCTAAATCAGAAATGCAATGCTTAGGTTTCCTGCCTCACACTGCAGGTGCTGGTGAATTAAACACCAAAGACATAAAGACCTCAAAATCCCGATTTTTTTTTTTTTCATCTAGCACAGTTATTTCTAGTGCAGGAATAAAAGTTAGAGGTCTTCACCTCCCAGTCAAAATGGGAAAAATGTTCAGGGTGAGAAGATTTCTTAAGCAGCAATCAAATACGAAGCTGAATTAGTTTTGCATCTGGGATGTTGTATTAAATATGAAGAGCTGGATTAGTGATTAGAAAGCAGGTAAGACTGGAAAAGGTTCATGCGAATACTTTACTCATAGGATTCTGCTATCAATTATGTACATAACATCTCATATTGTGCTGTTGTAAACTGTCTGTCTTTGTAAAATAGTGGTTAGATCAGACTGTCAATTCCAGCTCTGTTGCTAAATTCCCAATTCATAGTTTTTCACCACAATAAATTCTGAAATGTTTTGTCAAGGCTAATTTTTATTTAGGCAAGTGATGAATATTCCCTCTGCTCTGAGACCTTGCAGATTTGTTTTCAATTTTTCATGCAGTAATAAATCCATGTTATGGAAAAATCCACTCTCTTGAAAATGCACTCCTTCATACATTTTCCAGTATTTAAAATTAAAAGCCTCAGGCTGGCTTTTGCAGTGCAGAAATCATTGGGAGTTCTGTTATCTATAGATTAAAAGTATTGTTTAATTTTGAAACAGGAAGCATTAGATATTAAACTCATTCTGCAGTAGAGCCGTCCTTTCTGCTTTGAGATGTGTACTCCAACAGCCTGATTTTTTTTTTTTTTTAAGAAAAAGGACTTGGCAAAACTGAAGACATTAATTCCCTGTGTGGATGGCAGTCCATTTGCACATGACTACCATTTCATTGATTGAGAAGATAACAAATCTTCAGTGAAGTTACTGATGAGTCAGAGGCTGCTGAGTTACAAATAATTGTAAGTTCCCGTGCCCCTGGCAGACTGGAGTTGTGTCTCATCTTGACAAGCCAGAAGCAAACTTAATTGGCACAAGCTGTCCTAGCAGCAAAGGTTAAGCAGCTGACCTTGATAAAGCACCCACAGAAACATATGTTCTCATAAGGTTTGGGGCATTGTCTTAGTTAAAAATGTGGTAAAAGGGTGTTGTGCTGCCTGTATAATTGCAACTTATGGGGAATTTTTAAGTCAGCATAGCTGATCAAGGAAGCAGCAGTCTGAACATTTGGGATGTTATCCTGAAGTGAGTACATAATATCCATTAATTTAATAAAAACGTAGCTTAATAAGTGATACCACTGCCAAAAATTATCATTAATAATTATGTGAGTTAGTTTAACACTTGCCCTAGTAAATCATATCCCATTATAATCACATATATATACTAGCAAATAATGAATACCTAATTGTTATTAAAATGAATCATTTTACAATTTTGAAGAGTCTTTTAAATGGAGCTGATATTTCATCACTTCATTAGTTGAAAATATTTTACACAAAGGTCTGTCCCTTGGCAAGTTATGCTGTTAAACTGGACTTTTATAAGGGAGCCAGTGGAGCAAATTCTATTGAATCATCACTGGACATTTTCCTTTCCCTCTGGAAGGATGGTATACTCTTATTTCATAGCCACTGTTGAAGGAAATGACTGTCGGTTGAGCAAAGGGAGGGTTTGTTTTAACCCTCATTTTGACTTAGCAAGTTGCAGGTGCTGTTTCATCTTTATGGGGCTTTATTCTTTAGCACTGGCTGCCAAGTACTGTAGGCTTCAGGAGAGAATGATGGTCAACAGCATCTCTGCAAGTGTTTGCCTACCATGCAGGCCTAGAGTTCTGTGTGAAGACAGTGAAAAGTGCAGAGAAAAGACCAGTAACCAAGTGGCTTGCTTTTGTGACTGTGAGGTAGGTTGTGCCTTGCCTTTTGTCTTTCAGAGAGTTACAAGTGTACTCCAAGTGGTGATTGAGGACTTTCTGTTGGGCCTTTGGCATGGTGAAATGACTTGATCTGTTAACATGATATAATTGCCTTTTTAACTATTCTATATTTTATGGACACTGCACAATAATCTATCAGTTGATAAATGGAATTTTATTCTATTAGGATTAAACATACCTCTGGTTTGGAAAGCATTTTACATTTTAGTTCCATTTCACTCCAGCCAGGTCATCAATTTTAGCTATATTTCTCTTAGTGAAACCCAAATACAATTTGGAAAAGGAACCTGAGTGCACTAAGTGTGGGAATTATTTACTGGTCCCAGGGACATTTTCTAAATGATAGTTGAAGCCCTTCCAGCAAAAACTGAGCTATTGAAGTGATATAGGGAATAAACTTTGTAATATCTAACAGGAACATTATGTTTATGTAGATGCTGTACACTAACAGAAGTACCTGCTACATAGTCAACCAGCTGTTCCCTAAAACTCAGACATGTGACTTGCAATGTCTTTCTTTGTAAACTGAACTCTTTAAAGCCATCTGTAGTTATCAATCTAAAGTGTATGTCTAGTACAGCCACTCTCCGTATAGCATCTGAATGCCCAACATGCAATCCATTAATTTTTCAGAGATAGACACAAACCAGTGACTTAGAAACTGCTGCTACTAACAGATGAAGAAAATATTCCGAGTATTTCCAAGTCTTCTACTATCTGTGCTACGAAAGTCAGCCTGCAGTTGGCTGAAGCTCGTTTTCTGTTTGCTTCCCTGAAGGCACTAATTTGGAGAAAGTTTCAGCTCCAAGCTGTGAGGTTTGTCCAATCTTCACTATTGTCTGGAGTTTCCTGAGCTCTTTAAAAAGCTACTATCTAAGAGATAATATCTTAATCATAGCAGTAGTACTGAATTTTACTTGCATTTCATAGCCTTATTGTCTCTGATGGCACCATTCTTGTGAATACCGTTCAGCCTGAAGAAGTCGTGCAGATCTGGCTTTAATTTGATCTGTATATAGAACATTATAAAGAGAAAATCTGTCATCTTTCTGTGGGATTGAATCTGCCAGCCCTGAGGTATCTCATTAATCATTCTCTGGCAAAAGACTGGTCATCGTTGTAGGAGCTTAGACTTCCGAAATCATGTTTCATCTGTTTGGATTTCAGCCTACATCATCCCTCCTTTGAAGGCCTGTTCACTGCAAGAACTGAAAGACGGATAAACTTTCAGAAGACTTCATGGCGATGTGCTGTGACTCTTGCTAAAGAAGTGCCTTCCCTCCCTGTAGGAGCATCAACAAGAGAGTCCAGGGTGCTGCTTCTCCCTCCCCACTAACCTGCTGGTGGGATCTCATGAGGTCCAATTAACCCATCAGCCACTCAACACTACCATGTCTGAAACAAACTCACCTTTGTAAACTTTGGATTTGAGACTAGTGGATGTTGAGCACTGAAGATTGTTATTGTTAGGCTCAAAAGTGAACAATAGTTGCTACAGAAGTGATCAGCGAGGTTCTGTCCTACCACGCACTGAAGAGAATAAGGTGCTTGCCCTGCTGGGAGGAATAGGCAGAGCCTATGGCCATGCCATCACCACCTGGTAAAGAGAAAGGAGGCAGCCTGAGGTACCAGGGCATCGCTGTGTTCATTTCTTATTTGTCGTCTGTCAGTGATGCTACAGTTTCATCCAACACCTGACAAAAAAACGTGTATCAGCAGATACTGGAATTAAAAGTCTGTAAGGGCTATCACTACATGTATTTAAACTGTCCATAGGGGTGGCACTACCTGCTACCTGATCTTACTTTGTCACGTTTTTCTAACCAACAGTTTCCCAAAGAGATGCTGTTTCCCCCTCTCCATCTGATTCTCCCTCAGCAAGAGGACAGAATTGTTTTTACCTTGATTAAATCACACACTATCGATTTCTGTCCCAGACAGAAAAGATCACTGGTACCTGATAAGGCTCTGCCATACCCCTGATAAGGCTCCACCATACCTGCCTTCACAGTGCTGCTGGGGCATGCCTTTCATCCAAGGCTGCCTGAGGCTCAGTAAAAGCAACGGCTAGCTTTTGAAGGGTTTTTAAGCACCTAAAAATGCATAGTTTCTCAGTGGGCTCTCCAAACCACTTAACACCAAGTAAGTGTGCTAAGCCGTGGCCCACTCCACCTTATTTTGGGGAGGATGATGCTTCCTCTGTGCTTTTGGCTCAGTGGTTGCTTGCTGCTGAGCTGAGGTGGGTGCTGGCCAGGAGGTCACGAGGGAGGACAAGGATGATTTTTACTCTTACCTTTGCTCCTCGACACCTGTTTCTCCGTGGCATGCCAGGGGGCCTGCCACTGCAAACACAAAAACAGTTGCCTCTGATTTTTCAACCTCGTTACGAGATGCATGTGTAGATACATGTAGAGATGCATGGATGTGCACATGTGTATGTGGTTGTTGAGTATTGATGTGGAAATGTGCTAATCAGGTATTAGAGCACCAAAAAGGCAAAGGCAGACTCAGCACGATGGTTCGGTGTTTTCAGGTCTCTTTCCTCCAGGATGCTCTTTTCACTGCTGTAACGTGAGGGGCTCCCGCAGTTTGCTGGGGCAAGCAGCTGATCCCCAGCACTTACATTCCCTTCTGAAGTACAACCCGTGCTCCCTGCATGCGTCGCTTGCCGCTGGAGAGCCGGGCTGTGTGTTTGTGCAATGAAGTGGATGGCACTGCGCTGGCGCATGTCTGTGCCTCTCAGTGGTGCCACTGTTCAAAAGAACTGAGGATCACTGTCCTCAGGTCAGGGCTGTGCTGTTGTTGTCCTGCCCTAGTCCGCTGCCTTGCTGCTGTGCTTGCTCGAATACGTGGTTTATGAGAAAGCCAGGGAAATACTACAAAAATACAGTTAAAGTACTTGTAAGGCAAAAATTATTTACTCTATTACAGAATTGGGAAATTAATAGCAACAGTGCTAACACGCAGCCTTATGTTGCACTTTTTATCCCTATATCTTGTAACAGTTTGGAAAGCTGGGACAACTGTTCCTGTCGTGGAGGAAAATTGGAGGACCTATGTCCTTAGATGAATTTCTGTCCTCTACCCACACTGACACTCTGCCTAAGTAAAGAGAGGTTGACCCTTGTATCATAAAACTCTGAAGGTTAAACTTAAGCTTGCATATCTGTATTCAAGTTAAAGCATCCTGGCTCTCAGTGCTCAGAACCTCCAGAAATCAGGTCACCTTCTAAAATGAATTCCAGAATACTAGTTTAACAGCAAATTTTCAGACATTTGTGACCTGTTTCTTGGAGGCACCAGATACCTACTAATCTGATCAGCTCCTCCTGCATTTTGAAAAGCAGGCCACCAGACACAGCAACATTTGCCTGAGCGATGGCTCTCATGCACTAGGGCTATGTGGGGGTGTCAGCCCCCTCCGTGCTGCGTAGTCTGGTGCTGGTCCAGGTCACAGACAGCAGGGAAATGCAACAGTGCCCGCCAGGCTTTCCAGAAGGACTACACTGTTGCAAGGAGGAGACTGACTTGCAAGCCACAGGCTTCAATTCTGATTTGCTTGGGACAGAAATCAATAGTGTGTGATTTAATCAAGGTAAAAACAATTCTATCCTTTTGCTGAGGGAGAGTCAGATGGAGAGGGGGAAGCAGCATCTCTTCGGAGACTGTTAGTTAGAAAAACATATGACAAAGTAAGATCAGAGGGCAGTGGCTGACGTGAGCGCCCGTTGTAAAGATAAATGCCAGAGCAGTGTTAACACAGAAACTAGCTATGATGTAATCTCCTTAAAAGCCTTTTTTCCACAAGGCCTTTAAGTGCTACTGCTTCTCCAGATCATGCTTTAGAGAACAGACTCTCCCTCAGCGCTCACTAACCTCACTGTCCTCCAAAGGACCCTGGCAGCTGAAACCATGTTTTGCTCCTATTTGCAGAGTCGTACCTCAGTTCTGGTGGGTCTCATCAGCTCCACCAACAACCTAATAGGATTAAAGCTGGCAGATCTGGTCCTCAGCTTTTTGATTGCTTGGAGCACAGACTTTTCTCCCTAATTTTTTGATGCTCCTCTGTTTGCTCTGCTGTCTGCATCATCATTCTTCCACAAGCATGTAGGACTTGGAACTGAAATACTGTTCTTGCTCTGCAGCGATGCTGAAGCCAATATAAGTTATCCTACAAACTTAGCACCAGCCCGTCCTAGGAACCTGATGGGATGCCACCTTGGCTCTGTCCATGGGTCTTGGCCCCACAAAGGTGCTGGGCATGGCATGCATGGGGCAGAGATCTGGCACCTGTATGGGAAGTCAGCCAGGGAGCTTGCTGCTTACACCCCAGTCATGTAGTTATGACTGGAGCCAGTGTTTCCGTCTGACCCCCAAGGAGGAGGCAAAGTGAGCCAGAATGTAAGACTGCTCAGGAGTCAAAAGCCATTCTGTTTCCTTGCTTTTTCACAAAGCTGTGATGACTCCAGGCAAGCCACTTTGTTTCAATGTGCTTCACTTATGCCTGGACAACCCGTACTGTCATCTCGTATTATTTTTATTTTGGCATTAATGACAAGTTTCATTTTCTAAAGGAGTCTAAAATCTGCCAGGGGAAAGCAGCTCATGAGACCTTCTAAGGTAGCACAGCAGCATTGCTGTCACTCGTGACCTCCAGAAAACTGCAAAACTGCCCCTTTCTTCTACTTCTTCTTGCTCCATCCTCCAAAACCATGCACAAAATTTAGTATGTTCCTTGTTTCAGAAGGAAACTATTTTTCAAAAGGGGGAGAGAGGTAGAGAAAGGGGGGAACTGAAAGTGTAGAAAAACAGCGTCTACAGTGTAAAAGCTGCGGGGGAGGGAATTTCTCCAGCATCATCCCACACATGTTTTTATTACAGCAGAAGCTCCCACTGCACAGTGATAGCAGTATCCCCCTTAAAACTGTAGTAGGAACATATGCACAGAGCAGCTGCCTGATATAAAGTTGTCTGCAACATAATGTGATAAACAGAAGGATCATCTGCTACAGGAATAGCTGATATCCACCAGTGTTATTTAACCTAGCTACTCGAGGGAGGCAGTAAATCAGGACAGGCTTTCTGCTGAGCACACCACTATTGCTTGGTAGTAGTTGTTTACCTGAGTAGCTTATGGCTCTCTGGAAATGACCCTACGTTTACAAGCAACAGGAAAGGCACAGGACTAAGAAAAAGAAAGAGAAAGAGGAAGAGAAGAGAAGAGACCAAAAAAAGGAAAAGGAAAGAATGACAAAAAAAAAAAAAAGGAAAAGGAAAGAACAAAAAAAAAGGAAAAGGAAAGAACAAAAAAAAAAAGGAAATGAAAAGAACGGAAATTGATATTTGGGGTTTTTGTTTGTTCATTTTTCTCTGTATATGTGTACCAAAAATTGCTGCAAATTTAGGCAGTTCTTATTATACTTAAGCCAGCTATTCACATCTTGTACAGCTGCAGCCGTACTCTGGAGGTGAGGATGGTGGGATAGGACATTGCAGGTCTAAAAGAGTTCTTTGGACTTTCCTCACTGGGCAGCATCTTCCTCTGGTGCCTGCTCTTTGTGGCAGGATCTTAGGGAACAGGTCCAACAGAGTGGCTTTCTAGGTCAGTGCTCTTTGGGGACTGTCATAATCCAAATCCTTTCCATGATGTTTGGATTTACTGGAGATGAACTTGTCCCAAACTGACTTCATCTGTTATTGAAGTTGTCATCCGTTCCTGCTTTACATTCCAGCTGCGTTTGCCCAGTCCCTCAAATTAATAATGGATGCTAATGTCTCTGGCTTTCTGTGCTGCCCATCCTGCACCACATTTCCATACTCTCTGAACAAGCAACAGCATGGCCTTCAGCTCGAGGAGAAGAGCCTTGGGAAGTCATGGTGTTCTGGGAATCATATATTTTATTGCATTTGCTGGATTTAATTCACTCAGTAAGTACAGCTTTAGCATTTGGAGCTCTTCTTTGGAGCTTGCTTTGTTTCTGCTTCTCAGGGGGAAGCAAGGGGGAATCAGCAGCAGGGCCGGGGCCACATCCTGAGCATTGTGCTCAACCACCTCCATGCTGGACATTTAAAAAGCCATGCAAGCGTACTACTGCGTATTGGGAAACCATCTTGGTCCTCCAAGGTGGTCTGCTCCTCTATGCCGTTTCTTTTCTCCCAGGGGACTGTAGGTGCCATTGGGGCAGCAGGATAGGGGCAGTCTGTGGCCAAAGCTTTCCAGCCACCGGCTAGATGGGTTTGGTTATGACCACAGCTCACCATGGGGCAAAGGAGCGGCCCTGCGGCCTATGTGGCCAAACCCAGGTTATGTCTCTGCAGTCTGGAGGCCGAGCAGAGAAGGTGACGGCTGTCTGCAGGCTGTCCCCGAGGCCGTACCCAGCCAGGCAGGGAGGGGGCCCAGCCTCTATGGCCTGTGCTGATACCGGCCCTGCCTTTGGCCTGTGGTTAGATGTGCTCCCGCAGCTCCCCTCCGGCTGTTCAAGCGTGGCCTGATGCTGTTGTTCATAGGCAACGACTGTGAAGGGAGGTTGATGAGGTGGTTTTGGGACCTGCCAGGGAGACAGCGAAGTGCATCCATTCATATCTTATGGAGCTCCTGTATCTTCAAAATGAATCATTTTAGACACATGTGGAGGTGCCCCAAATGTGAATGTTTGTGTTTATGTTCAGCTCATGCCAGGAATCTCAAGTGCTGAGCAGAGGGAGCAGAAACAGCAGTGGAAGACCCACTGTATGGCACGAATGCACCCACTGCTTTTTGCCCTGGGGAGGGGGATCCAAGGCCCCCATCTCGTGGTCAGCCTCACCTCCCCCATCCTCCCAGGAAATCTTCCCCCTCAAATCCACTAATTTTGTTGGATGAGGCCCAAAGAGGACACATACTACTCCTGTTCCTGAAATGCTTTTTAAAACCAACAGCTGAAGATCTATATTTGTGTCAAAGTCTAACAGTACCCTACATTTCATTAGATGGCTCTTTGTGAGAGATTTGTTTTTCCATGCTGGCCGCCTCTCCCTCTTAGCAGCCCAGGCTGCACAGTGTGTTCGTAACACAGGGGCCATCCAAACACATCTGTAACTGTTCCTACGTGATGAAATGCAGCAAACAAGCAGGGGACACTTGAGCTGACGCTGACTCATGGATCTCTCCACATTGCCTGGGGTTAGGTAACAAAATCTGCACCCAAAGAGCCCAGAGCCGTCAGGGGACCGAGCTCCCCACCTTCAGCAAAGTCTGGAGCAGTGCTTTCAGGCAGCATCACATGCTGGGAGATGAGGACATGGTGGGAGAAGGTCCTCAGTTGGCACCAGTCCCATGGCTCAGTAGACTTCCACCAGTTTACATCACCTGAACTTTTTCTCCCCTTTTCTTAGCTGTCCAAGGGTTCGTTTTCATGTATGATAAAGTCAATTGTACATTAATACACTCACTTTGGGATTCATTTACATTCCTGGAGGGAGCAAGGGGGGCTACAAGAAAGTAGGTAGGAGACCCCAGACGCAGCACTGAAATCAGCTTTATCAAAAAAGAAGTGCACATGTGATGGAGGCTCTCCTGGTTTTTCATCTGTTACACAACACAGTGCTTTTGGAGTCGGTGCCCAAGTCCTGGTGTCTTTGTGTGTGTAACTGTTGCTCTGTAGGGCTCTGTAGGGATTCCTGCCAGAACTAAGGTGTTTCACATTAATTAGGAGATAGATGCAGTGCATCCCTCCATTCCATCAGGGTTTGGATAAGACACCTCAATGTGAAGAGACCCATACTGCTGTAAATTCAGCATCTCTCTCCGCGTTTAACTAGACATGGAGCATCCTGAGAGTCTTTTCATGTACTTGAACATCTGAAATGACATCTAAACCTCTCCGTGTTTTCTGGGCTTGTTCCTACATCAGTGTGATAAGGGCTGTAGGAACTAGTGGCTTCTCCCTGTTCTACAAATGGAGATGCCAATGTGCGGACAAGTTCTGTGAATGTATCAAAATAACAAGGCAAACAAAAGTAAAAATGAGGCTAGAACCCCAAACCCCTCCTAAGCCAGCACATTGGCAGATCTATAAAATAAGTGACGTACGTATGGGTCAGCAGTAATGCATTGCCTGTATCACCAGTTCCTTTCAGGTTCCAGCCAAGACTGACAAAACACTTGAGACCCTTGGAATATGAGCCTGCCTTCAAAACACAAGCCAACCTTGCTTCCAAGCAAGCAAAATGAAACCGTGTGGCTGATTCAGGCAGCCCTACAATAGCAAGAGGAGTGCTGCAGGCGTAGAGATGGATGGGTTTAGCCTGTTGTGAATATACAATATTAAAAATGGGCAGATGTCTCATAAAGATGATTACACCAGCACTCTTGACCTTTCTGCAAGAACAGAAATAAAAGCGGGAGGAAAAACAATAACCAGTTTTGATTTATCTTGAAAGCGCTCTTCCTTTTTTAGGCATGAAGTTAGTGTTGCTGTAGGGAGGTGAGGGGGTCACTGTCACCCCTCCACATCATGTCAGCACGTACTCACCAGCTGCTTGGGACCGAGCCTGTGGCAGACTGACACGCTCAGACCCTGGCCAGAGGATGCTTCCCCTGGGACTCTACGTGGGAGCACGGGTCACTGCCTCCCCTATCTATCTGCTGGCTCACACCTGTGTTTTGTTTTGTTTTCTTTGTTTTGTTTTGCTGGGCTGGCTGGTGAGTGATGGCCAGGACAGAAGGGCTAAGTAGTGCCCTGGTGCTGCCTCTCTCCCTCTGCTTCACTGGTGCTGTGGAGAGCTGATGTTCAACCCAGCATGGTCCTCGTGGTGGAATGTAGCCCCTACTCCCTCCTGGCAGGTTTGGGGCTGTTAATTTCTGGTGTAGTGTCATTCCTATGCAAAGAGCAATTAGTCTACAAGCAGTATCACAATGGAAATAGTAATCCTCATCAAAATAAATAATGGGAGTGCTAAATCTCCAAAATCTAAGCTTTATAAAGTACAGCTGTGATCACTGAAGAAAACCTGAGGATGTATTCAAGGATTCCAAGTCCAATTCTATATTCTCTTGCAGGCAGTACAAGTATGTGTTGTTTTTATAACATACACACAACCACTTAATGGTGATCCAAAAGACATGACTAAAAACAGCCTCATCACTCACTGGTTGTTTTGTTTTGTTTTGTTTTGTTTTGAGCAACTCAGGACAATTCTGAGAGTGATCCACTCTGAGATTTGCTAAAGAGAAAGTAGATATTTCTTTATAATCTCATGGAAACTTTCTTTCCAGTGACGTGACTATTATATTTGTGCCTGGACATTCAGGGAAACCCTCTGTTGCTGAGCTAATCTTTCCTGGCATGCACACTTCTGGCTAGACCCATTTGTATACAAATGCTTGCTAACATTAGAATTGGAGCTGTGTCTTTATGCTGAGACTCCAAAACAAATTTAGTCAAAGAAAGCGTGTGAGTTTTATGTCACCACAAGCACCCTTGAATGTACTCTAAACTTACTTTACTCTAAATGTACTTTTTCATGAGTTAGTTTTCAGGAAGTTGGATCCAGCCACCCACAGGTCTGAAATGGGTCTTGATCCATTGTATTGATATGCTGTTTATTTAGGCTTGGTGCTGTTGGGAATACAGGAAGGCACTGCTCTCAAACAGTAAACCTAACCAAAATTTGTACTTCATGAATTTTAAGGCCAAGGGAAAAAAAGGCATTGTGCTCATGTGTACTTCCCAGAGGCAGAGGATTTTCTTGACTTAATTCTTCTTTTGAGTCAGTGTCTGCAGCTGAATTTAGACTTCTTTTAGGAAAAGTAAACAGTCTACCTTAAACTATTTTTTTCAGTGAAATACTCCACCAGACTTGATAGAGTATTGAAATGGATAATTACCCTTAATGATAATAATTATCCTATTTCTAAACTGAGTATACTCAGTCTCCACTTGTAGTTGAGTACATTCCCGAGTCATTTACAAACTTTACCAGTATCTAGCCCCGTATTCTGGGGGGAAGGAGGGAGTCACTGCTGAAAAACAAATTCTCTCAGTAGTGACTTTCCATGTATAGTTAGACTTTGAGACATAACAGGCCCCTGGCTTTTAACTCAGTTCATTTGTGCCAAACTTACTGTGTAGCATTACAGTTTCATAGCCTCTACATCATGTATAATTGCATCAAAAGTCATACCAGAGTCTTAAGTTTATCACATCAGCACTAATACAAGTATTTACCAAACCAGTAATCTCCTCAGAAAATATCTGGTCACTTTGACAATATGTGTTTTCTTAAACCTATGCTGTTTAGTGTCAGTTACTTCTTTTAATACTTTATTAATTGAGTGAGAACTTCAATATTTTGGCAGAATTTTTCTCAGGATGGCAGACTGCAATTGCTTAGCTCACCGTGCTTATCTTCTTTAAAATGTCATCACTTTCCTACTACTTTCCACCCAATGGTTTGTCCAACATACAGACCAGTGCTTCAGGGCTTAGGAGAAAAAGCACATTTTCCTTGAGTTGCTTTGCACTGTGAAAGTCACTTTCTCTGTCCAGCTGGCTGATCTTGAGACCAATGAAGAGGAAATGGGAATGAGTCGAATAAGGAGCTGGTCGTGCTCTGAGCAGTTGAAGCCTCTTGTGTGAGGCCAGTGCTGGGGGCTGAGGGTACAGATGTTGTGGCCACGCTGGCCAGCCCTCAGCTCTTGGTAGCCCCATGGTGATTTTTCTATATTGCAGGCAATGACTTTGGAGCTGGGACGCTGGCACAGGATGAAGAGCCACCCCAGCACGTGGGCATCACAGGGAGCGGGTCAGGACTTCAAGCTCCAGCCCAGAGAAGTGGAGACATCGATGTCTCCCTAGCATTGACAGCCAAATGGGGGCCTTTCTGAGGACGTGGCACTTTCTTGGGCACCTTGCTGATGCTTTGGGAAAGTTTGCTCCAAGCTGACTTTCCCAGCTGCAGCTCATAGGCATGCAGCACTCCTGTGCCTTGCGCCTGGCATATGGGGCATCCAGATGGGCCAGGCTTTGGCTTCCCATCAGTACGAGAGGATTAAAGCAGCTCTGTTCTTCCTCAGAGGGTAATTGTGACGAGAAATGCATTAAAGATGTAGAGATGTCACAGTAATGAGGGCTATATGAATGCATACTGAGGAAGGCAGAAACTAGCATACAACCAGAAATTTATTGGGAAAAGAGTGGACATTTCTAAGGAAAACAAGATTACCTAGCATTGCAAGAATAAGCATTAGAAATAGAAAATATTTTTTTAAAGCTGTGTAAACCCACCAGCTACTAATAAACAGGCTTTGACTGCTTCCACTATTTTCTTGTGCTTCTTTCTGAGTGCCTGGTGTGGACCTGGATAGGCTGGACCGATGGGCTGAGGCCAACTGTATGAAGTTCAACAAGGCTAAGTGCCGGGTCCTGTACTTGGGGCACAACAACCCCAAGCAGAGCTACAGGCTGGGAGATGAGTGGCTGGAAAGCTGCCTGGCAGAGAAGGACCTGGGAGTACTGGTTGATAGTTGGCTGAATATGAGCCAGCAGTGTACTCAGGTGGCCAAGAAGGCCAACAGCATCCTGGCTTGTATAAGAAGCAGTGTGGCCAGCAGGTCTAGGGAGGTGATTGTCCCCCTGTACTGGGCTCTGGTGAGGCCGACTATCAACCGATACTTCCAGGTCTTACGAGGAGCGGCTGAGGGAGCTGGGGTTGTTCAGCCTGGAGAAGAGGAGGCTCGGGGCGACCTTATCGCTCTCTATAGGTACATTAAAGGAGGCTGTAGCGAGGTAGGGGTTGGTCTATTCTCCCACGTGCCTGGTGACAGGACGAGGGGGAATGGGCTAAAGTTGCGCCAGGGGAGGTTTAGGGTGGATATTAGGAAAAACTTCTTTACCAAAAGGGTTGTTAGGCATTGGAATGGGCTGCCCAGGGAAGTGGTTGAGTCACCATCCCTGGAGGTCTTTAAAAGACGTTTAGATGTTGCGCTTAGTGATACGGTTTAGTGGAGGACTTCTTAGTGTTAGGTCAGAGGCTGGACTAGGTGATCTTGGAGGTCTCTTCCAATCTAGACGATTCTGTGATTCTGTGACCAGTGAGGAAGGGAACTGAGTTGCGTGAATTAGGGGTCACCTCCACATCAGCAACTCTTATTTCCTGTCTTCAATAACTACACGTAGGCTGTCAGGAGTCATATACACTATACTGTTCTGAACGTATCTATTTATTCTCCATGTAAAAACACCGTGATAAACCATGAAGGAGCACATGGTACACAGGCATATGATAGGTGTTGCTTTAGACCCTTTCTCTGCCATTTGTCAATTTCATTCGTTGTGCTGAAGAGCAGCCCAGTCTCACCACCTTGGTTTGCTCTATGACTAGTTTGGTTGATCCTGCCTTGGAGGAAGACTAGATAAGAACGAGCCTACCAGCCCCATTTTGTATGATTGTATCTAATTGTATGTGGCATCTGCTGATGCATGTGTTTCGTTTGATTTCAGTGGAACTATTTTTGTTTCTCAGGGCAACATCAAGAGGGTAGAGTTGGCCCTAAGACTGCATGCTCCTTCATGCAAACATTTTCTCATCTTTGAAATCCTCTCTGTTATGTTACAAAATAACAATATTGAAATAACTCAGAAAATATCAGCTTATATCACAACACAATAAATAGTTCCATCTATAGTGAAAACTGACTCTTCAGCTAACATCATGGTAAGAAAGCAGAAATTCTGTTGCTGAAGTGAACTCATTGTCAGAAGAGGAGCCAGTAACCATTAGTTCTACAAATCACTTGAAATCTCAGCTTTGTTTCTTCTCTCCTATTGAGGAAAACAAAACAAAACAAAACAATGCACACACAAAAGAAGAGCAAACAAAGAGAAACAAACAAAGAAAAACACCCTCACAGTCAATGTATGTATAGTAATTTGAAGTCAATATTTGCTAGGCAAGTATGATCATAGTGATAGCATGTGCTGAAGGCTGATTCACCTGAGAAATGTGAGCACTTCGTGACACCAAATGATGAACTGCCTATAAATTATCAAGCTGATGGCTTGATTATTTTGATTGCTTCTTTACTGCACCAGGAGCTCTTTACCTAGTCATTTTCTAAGATGCTGCTGCAGATTTCTGAGGATTAATGTTATCAATTCTTCTATAATCATATCACTGGAAAGAAGAAGTACACAGTAATTGTGTACATCAGTATTTACCTAGCAGAGTATGTGAATATTTATTCCTGAACAACAGACATAGGATGCATAGGGGATGTCAGCTCACAATAAATGTGATGACATGTTTTAATTTGTACAGCTGTTTGTGATGTGTACAAAAGGAAGTACAGAATATAGGATATATCAGATCATATAGTTACTTTAAAAGTGCCTTTTGTTATATTTGATTCTCTCCTCTGCTTTATGAACATGCAGATTTAGTCATTCCCATTAACTGATTTATTATTAAACTTCCTTTAGCAAGACACAAATTCTCATGAAGGTTTTGTGGTTGTGTAACACTGGGGGAAGGGGCTTTTCCACCTCTGCAATAACCAGTACTGCTCTTGGCGTTGGCTGTTGCTCACCATCCGTCAAGAAAGGTGTCCCTTAAAGTATGGGAAAAAAAAGAATATAGCTCTGGAAGAAAAGATTTGAGCTAAATGCCACCAGTATTACTTCTGATGCAAAACACTGCTTGTTTTGAGTAGTATTAAATGCACAGTTTTAGCCCTAAGTTGAATAAGAAAAATGCAATGACAATTGCTTATGCTTTCATGAGTTAACATTTCGTAAGGTTAACATTTCTTAAACATCGGACAATTTTATTGGAAGGAAGCTTGATAGCCACAGTCCTCTAAAAGCAATTAATAAATGTAATAAAATTCCTGTTCTTTTAAAACAAATTCCCCCTCCTTGCTCCAAGGTTACAACAATAGCGGCTGCAATACTGATTGGTAGGTGCTGCTGCTGCTCCCCAGTAAACCTCCCCTAATGAGGTTTGAAAGCCTACCCTTATCAGCATGACGTCTCTCTAAGACTAAGGCTGATGCAGCAGGAGACGGTGATTGTGGAGAGGGGAGAGGTTTCCTGCGGGTAGCAGAGCTGAGCCTTTCTCCTCTGTGCTGGGTGCCAGGCTGCAGACAATGCTGACACAGAGAGCTTGGTCATCTGGAGACCATGACAAGAAATATCTAGTACCAAACAGGGAGGTTGACTGCTTGAGGTGAAAAAAAAATAAATGTCCTAAACATGAAATAAACTCTTTGCATGTATCAGTGGCTCTGGCATAGTTCTATTATATGGATGACTAAAGTGTACCTGATTATACACTACGTATGTGGGAGAATTCATGCATTTTTCCACACTCTCTTTACAGCTCCCAAGTCTACCTTCTGCCCCACTGAAGAGACCTGGTGGCCAGGCCTGGTTATTATCATTGCAGTATGCTGTGCCACACTGGTGTTCCTCTTTGTAGTTGTCATCATTTGCTACAAAGCCATAAAAAGGTAAGACTACAGATGCTTTTAATATGCTTTGTGTAACGCAAACCCACAAAGACTGACCCAAGTCTTTGCTAACACCTTGTTTTCTTCAAAGGCATCCTAAAGGCAAAATGCAGACAGAGGTATCCTATGCTCAAAGTGTTGGTTTTGTTTGGTGGTGGTGGTTGCTGTTTGTTTTTTTGAAAATGTCTGCTTGTACCTTTTCCTGCCTGTGTAAAGGACAAAGTTCAATGCACAGCCATGGGCATGAGGAGGAGAAAAAAAATAATGGGACAGAGCCTCAGTGTTCAGTTTAATGTGAATTTTGCCAAAGTTAAGATGCTGTAGGGTGCTGAGTAATGTCGATAGGTTTTTGATTTAAAATGTACACGTGGGATGTGAGATTTTTGGCCCAGACCCATCACTAATTTCAGCACTTCAAATTGATGCAAGCTATTCTAACCCAAACTCTAGGGTCGTTTGTGTAATTTTTCATTTGGAGACTCTACCTCTGACTTATTCTTGCTTCAAAATGATCATCTACAGAATCAAATTCAAAACCTGCTTCCTTTAATTTAAAAGCCCATGTGAAGTCTAGGTACAACACTCTGTGTAGCAACAATTTCAGCTCCCCTACTTCTGCCTCTGTGATAGATGTGCTTGCATAGATCCTAGGCAGTTAGAAAGTATTGACTTCAGTTACACAGAAAAATGTCACAGAGGATCGTTTCTTTAACTAAAGATTTCAACTTTCTGGTAGAAAAAGTCAAAACTTGAAAATCTATACGAAGACTCCAACTCTAAGTCCAATACGTTGATTTAAAGAAAGTACCTTGTGGGAATTGTATTCTCACAACTGGATAGAGTTTCTTTTCTCCTCTGTTGGTCTGAATACTGCTTTGAGGACACTCCACAGCTGTGTTTTCATGGTGTCACTGTTTCATACAACGCGGGTCTCAGGTAGGGGTTATAGCACAGGTGGGTGACCAGGCTCACAGATAAGAGTGCAATATTCAACCCATAACTCTCATTAGATACTGCAGTGACATCTGAGTCACAGGGTTTTTGGAGAGAAAAAGAAAAAGAAAAAAAAAAAACAGAAAATAGTTTTCATGAAAAAGTTATTTGCATTCAAAGCAAATGCAAGACTTTTGATGAGCCCCATCAGGGATATCACAATGGTGAAGCATTGCTCATACTTTCTGGTTGTCTGAAAAAATTATTCAGAATTTGAAGGATAGCATGTCCAAGAGCATCAAAAGGGAAGAATTCAAACAAGAAAGTCTGCATATACTATCTTACTAAATTTACATAAGTATTCTTGCTATTCTAGCTTAGTTTAAATTAATGCTTATTACTTTTGAGGAGTTGGTAAGCTTTCACTCTGTCTACTGCACTTTTAGAAAATCATCTACAGAGGACTGAAACTGGAGTCCTACTGGATTGGTAACAGTGCAAAATTTCTTACTTATAGTTCCTAATCTACCTTGGACTGTTCACAGTGGATTGGTTCAGTTCCATGTGGGAAGTTGTATTTGTTTCAACAACAGCTATAGTATTTGTCTGCCTAGTGCCAAATTGTGAATGATTTCTGCCAAGGCTGTAAAATATGCCTACGGGAGCAGTAACTCTCCAGGGCAACTTGTGCCTAGCAAGAAATTGCTCTTCGGATCTGCTCTCTGCTGCTGGTAGATGGGAGGTACGGAACAGAAATTTAATCAGACAAATTTAGAGCTGCCTTGAAAAGGCTGTGGGAGTTCACATAACCAAGTCTCTTGTGTTTCATGTCAGTGAAGAATAATACATGTACTTGATGAAGACACCGGTTATTTGTCAGCGGTGTGAATATCAACATACAAGTCTGCAGCTTTAACTGGCATTAGGCTCAGAGAAAAATGAAAATTCCTCTTAGATCTTATTGTTGACATTCACACTGCTGACAAATGCTAAGCTGAAAACCGCTCAGATGTGGGATGGACAGCTATAAAAGAAAATCTTATTAATTGTATTTTTACAGACTAAGTAGAGCATTGCTTTTCATCAATGAGTCCTTTCTTAAACAACTCTATCAAATGGATACCCTGAAGTGCCTGGCAGCCTCCCACAGTAGTTCAGGTTCCTTGAACCATTGTAAAGTGTATATATTGATAAGCCCTAGGAAATAAGATAAGACACTTCACAATAGAAGCATATCTGTCTTCAACACAAAGTATTATCACATATTGTTGAGCTGAATTGGTTTTAGCTAGTGTGAGAAATCCTCCACTCTGTCTTTTGCTGGCTAGGGAAGGAGGGAGGGAGTTAATCTGGGTGATGCTGAAGCTGAGGGTCCCTCCAGCATGTTCCTGTCCCTGGGCTCTGTAGCTGTGCTCTGCCCCATCCTTTGTCACACCTCCATCCCACCAGCTCTTCTTTACAGTCCTCGCAGGCTCCCATCCCTGTGCATCTCCTGGAAATGGGGCTTCTGTCATTGCAGCATCTCTGACAGGTCTGGCTCCCACCTCCAGGGCAGCGTGTTGTCTGCTTACCATCTAGATTGGATTAGAACCTTTATACAGCACAACCCTTGCTGTCCAAGGAAAGGCACACTCAGTTTGTCTCTTCGTAGAAACCAAAAAGCAGCCTGAAGACCCCACCTTTGCCCACCCTGACTCTTTCTTACCTCTGGGTGAGGATAGCGTTGTGTCTCATCACTGAACAGTATCCCTTCCCTCTAGTGCCATGTCAGGCACGTCTGCGGGTTCCAGAGGTGGCACAGCTTCAGTTCCTGGTTGCTGAGAGGGCAGTGAGGGAGACCAGGAGAGTGGCAAGGTTTGATGAGAAGGGACTGTTTACAATGCCCATCACAAAATGACCCTCAAGCCCCTCTCCTGCTCAGTTTCCCCTCTCCGAGACAGATATCAAGACATTTGCCCACATCACAAGGGTGTCACCTAGGTTCACCACCCGCTGTCTGGTGAGCAGTGGAAATGTGGAAGTGGCAAGAATTATTATCCCATCACATGCTCTGTAAAACCTTTCAAGTCACACACCAGAATTTTTATACAGGACTTTTTTACCTCTTCCTAGAGGAACCAGGGAAGGAGATCCACATCTTCACATTTGCAAACCTTCACTCTCATGAGAGCCTGTGGTGCAACAGAGACTGGAAGTGCCAGTACACATGGAAACTGGCTTTCCAGCAGCAGATAGTTCAATATCTTTTTTGGAGCATCAGGAAAAACATTTAAAAATCCTTGCAAGCCAGCCCATCCGCTAAAAAAGAGTTAAACCAAACTAAAAATACAAAGAACACACTGAACATGATCTCCTTGTAAGGTACACCTATCCATGGGTAAAACTTGTACTATCATCCAATCTGAATTAAACTTTAGTAAACATATGTGGTATATATCTCCCAGTGACAAATCTGTAAGTATTATGGATTATGTATTGCAAAGAACCTAACTGGAATAACTTGATAAGGCGATTCCAGATTTCTCTGCTTGTTAGTCTTCCAAATAAAGTGGGGTTTACAGCCTGGCCTTCAATGATTTCAATATCCTATTTAGCCTAAAGCATGAGTCTCAGCTTAATTAGCAGTATAAGCACTACAGAGATGCTGAAGAGTGAAATAATGGCAATTACCTGGTTTTGGAGGGTGTAGCAAGAGTTAAATATCTTAGCTGGAGAGTGCAGGCAGAGTTTTATTTGCACAGAGCTTGGATCTGTTGTATTAATCCCTCACTTTCATAAGAATCAAATTTGAAGTAGAAAGAAAAAGAAGAAAAATCCTATTGTGCTTAAGTTAAAATCTCATTTACTGGTTTCAAAGAGCCAGACCCAATCCAACTCTCTGGTGTCTGCTTTTCTGTAGCATCAAGAGAGGGAGCGCCTGTCCTCGAGGTATCATAACTCAGCTCTGTTTTTATTTGATCTGTTTAAAAAATGTTTATCCTGAGGTTGTTTGTTTTCCCTTGTGAAAGCTAAAACTTCAGCTGATCACCAGTTTTGGTGCTAAGCATTTTTGTCATAAAATACAACTTAGTGAATTGGTGCTTCTTTGTATGAAATATCTACCAAAACCAAGCCAGCATGCTGTTATTTCCATCCCCACACCTCCCCTGGAAATATTCAAATTCTCCAGTATGAAATGCTCTTAAGAAATGCTGAAATCCATTCCTGTGCTTTCCGGTCCATGAGAGAAATAATACCAAAATATCTCAGTGAGCTTTAATACTCAGAGCACTGCCAGACTTTTGGGAAGATACCTATGGGACAGCTCTTCAAAGGCTCTAAATTTCCTGTGTGTGATGCTGGGGTCTGCAGAGTAGGGTGCTGCATGGCTAGCACACTGGTTAAAATGGATGCAGCTGCATGGATCGAGCACTTGGAGAGATTGCACATGATGTTGTGTTGTGCTGCAGTATGGTTATACATGTGGTGACAGCACCCCCAGTTTTGCAGTAGAGGAACAGATATTTTCTTTGGTTTTGGTGGCAGAGGGATATTTCCTCTTTTAAAAAATGTGAATTTTCTCTTAAGAAACTTTTCCAAGGCACGTTAGAAAAAAAAAAAAAATCGAAGGATTGGCTGAATGTTTGGCACTTTGTGCAGGCAGTAATCAGAGTCTGTGACACCTTTTGTTTGCAGATTTCTAGGAGAGACGTAACCACTGGCCAGGGCTCAGACCCATTATAGGCAGCGGGACTTCTCATTTCAGGGGTAAGGAAAATACTCTCACAGCCAGCGATTTCTGTAGCACATACCATGACTGAATGAGCAGGTGAATTACTGGTTCCAAGTCTGGGCTACCTCAGGTATTTCTCCAGCATTTCTCCATCTAAAAATCTACCGCCCTTTCTCTTTCCCTGGAATATAGTCACCAGGAAGTAAAAGAAGGGGGTCCAGGGATAATTCATACTTTAGCATAGGCTGGAGGAAGCAAGGTCATTTCAGTATTACATGGTTTGTGGGCTGGACTTGGGTGAGAGCTCTATGAATGCAAGCAGCTCTAACAAATCTTCATCTCGCAAAAATCAGAGCAGCTTCCGAAACAATCTGTGGAGCTCTGTGCCTCTTAATCAGCTCTGGAGGTGGCTGCCTCCTGAGCTTTTTTCAACATCTACTTACCATGTAAGCACCTGAACCATGGTAAGACAGTAAGACTGGAGGGAAGTGGGAAGGAAACGCAGTAAAGAAGATTAACAAGAGTAGTTTGGTAAATAAACAGCTGAAACGGGGGAGAGCGGGACTCGCATTTTGTAATCCTATTTTTGCAGCTCACTGGTGTGTCAGTGTCTTGCTATGAGGGGAGTGAGATATTTACATAAAAGGGAAAAATAAATCCCTGGCTCTGTATAATATTAAGATACTGGAGCCATCTCTCAAGTCTCAAAAGCGAGGGCAAAGCTGAGCATCCAGGTCTCTATGCCAGCTGATGTACAGGCTGTGCAACCTGACAGGAGGTGTTTAGGATGCTTTCCAATATGTGAAAAGTCTGCAGTTAGTATCTCCAGAACATCCATACAGTCTGAGATTACCTGTGAGCAGCTCATAGTGCCTAGGGATGCGACTCATTGGCTCTGCTGGGTTTTAGGTAGGACAGACAGCTCTGCTCCCAGCTGTACCACAGGGTTTGCTGACAAAGAGCCCTCTTGCTAAGTCGGCAGAGAAAGCAGGTTGATGATAGCAAAGTTTCACATAATATATCTTTTGTTCACTATTCTAACTTTGTCAAGCCACAACAGTTTTGTATGTGTCTCATAGCCTGAGAGGTGCCATAAATGCCTACATATGCACTTCCTTAAATAGGTGGTGAGTTCACCTTCAAATAACAATTAAATGGAAGAAAGCATTGTACTGAAATAAAATGACAGGCCATATTTACGCTGTCTTAAAATTCATTGCTCAGGTATTTTCTAGAGTACTCAGCATTGCCCTATGATTTATGGACCCCATGTACTGCAAGATCTAATTTCAGTAGTTGGAGCAGGCTTCGGGAGGTTGGCTTTGTTTAACAAAACGAAGCAGGTGCTTACAAGGGGAAAAGGCTTTCTTTCTTTAAGAGGACAAAAAGTGGGAGTGAGAGCTGTGATGAGCCACTGTGTGTGACAAACGTGTCCCATGGTGCAGAGGTGTATGTCCTACCTGGCAGGCCATGGCCCCCAACTTCTCCCTCAGCACATTTTGTACCACCCCAAGAGCAAGGACAGTGTAGTCCTCCATGTGGCCATCTCTTATGAGAAGCACTGAGGCTAAGCACAGTCTAGTCCAAAATCGTTATTTATTGCAACAAAACAATGGTTTTTAGTACAGGGAGAGAAGACAGAAGAGGGGCCTAGTCTACTTAGTTGCTGTAAAGTGGATATCTGCAGCATGACAGACAACAGACAGGTCAAGATGAATCAAGATTGTTAATCTCTTCTGTTCTCCCCGAAACATTAGATGGGTTTGCACTGAAGTGGTGCCTTGATTTTCAGCAGATGGCTAGAAAGATGGTAATTACTCATTAGATGAAGTAGTATGGTTGGTGGAAGAGCTGGGTTAAAAAGTTTGGATTGAGTGGAGGACGCTCAAAGGGAAGAAGAGGGTCTGTGGGAGCAGATCTGTGTGGCTTTGATGCACTTTCCTGATGTCAAACCAGTCTGGCACTGCAAAAGGGGTCAACCCCTAGGAAGTGCCTTTCAAAGGGGCATATGGTCTTCATTGGAAAGGCCTGAGAATGTCACTAAGGGCAGTAGAAAGAAAAACAAACTCCAAAATTCTGGAAGAGCAAAAAGACAGTCACATTGTAGCCTGAGTACCTTTCCTGCTGGCTGAATGTCGATGCTTACCAGCAACAGGTTTGGTATCTACCACTGAGCACCTCTAACCACAGTCAAACTCCCTGTGTGTTGCCTACCCCCCTTCCAGTGGTGAATTTATTCCCATCCTGGGATGAGGCTGCAGGTGATCTACAAACAACAAATTAAATATTATGAGCAACCAGTCCTGCTGCAGGAGATCCCATTTTTTAACCGTCAAGCAATGAGTTCACAGAACCGCAGAGTGGTTGTGGTTGGAAGGGATCACTTGAGATCATCTAGTCCAACCTATTGCTCTGGTAGGGTCAGCTAGAGCAGGTTGCCCAGGACTGCGTCCAGCCAGATTTTGAGTATCTCCACAGAGATATCAATAGCTAACACTACTTATTAAGTGTAGTCCTATTTGATGAAATTTGGGTAAAAAGAAAAGCAGTTATTCTTCCAAAGAGCCCCAAGCCTGCATGTTGGTTGCTCAGCGATTTCCAGGCTAGCATATTTGAGACAAGCTGTTGAACAGCTTTAAAACTTGGCCCACGCCCAGTGTTGTTGCCAGAGCTCAGCTGTATTGATCCTGCTGACTCAATGGCATCACTGGGGATTTTGAAAAGGGGCACTTAAGTTAGTACAGTCCAATGATTTTTGGGTACATCAAGACAAAAAAAGGTTGGCCTCGTTTTTGAAGTAGAATACCAGAAGTATTTCAACTGCTTGTTAGCAGGTTCATTTGACAGATCAAGGGCTGATGAGTGGAGTGGATAAAGTAGCCTTTCATCTGGAGAGAAGGTTGGGCCAAGCTGCACGGGCAGCGCTGTGCAGGAAAGTTTGCTTTGCTGTTGCCTGTGCAGTGTGTGTTTTCACAGAGCAGCAGGCTCTGCTCTGGCGCTGTCAGTCTGGGGTTTTTATAAGCAATGCATGTTTGCATAATTATTACAGAGGGAGATTTCTCTGTCCATCTTTCTTTCACAAGTTATACCCAAGTGCATATTAGTAGGGAGAAGGTTTGCTGTCATAAATGATTAAAACATACCCCTATTTCCTCAAAACCGGGATCGCTAGAAGCCTGCAGGAGGCTGCAGCCACCAATGTAAAACAAATTCCCCAAGCATTGCACAGAATACTCTCCAATGTATATTTTTTTCATTTATTCACTCCTAATTTGTAATGTACTGAAAAAGATGCCAACAGCAATCTGTAGACCATTATGGTCAATCCTGTGGTCATTTAACTTGTCACTGTTAACAGAAATTAGCCTGCCATTTTTCTGTTTTCTGCTGTGGATGAGGCTAGCACATCAAGCGGGCAGAAATCCTGCACTAGATGCAAGTATTTTACAGTAACTGCCTCAGCCCAACTGATTTCACCTGTGTGATGCTCATGCTAGTCTAGTGGTACTGGCTGAAATATTCCTGAAATTTATCCCAGCAATATTCAAAGATACAGGCAGATACTGGAGCTTTGAAACCAACAGGAGATTTGTCAGTTTCAATGATTTTACAATGACTTCTCTGTTACGTGGTGTTCTTGTTGAAGCCATAACCTCTGAAGTAATATGAATAAATATGAGATAGGGGTTTAAAATGGTGATTTCACCTCCTCGTATGTTCTCTTCACCTACCAGTCTAAAAACTGACTTTAAATTTAGGACTCTTACATATTCAAAACCTCTCAAGGCAAAGAAATAAAGTTCAATTTCTTAGAAATTCATTTACCTTTTAAATTTCCCCCTTTTCATGTTGACATGAGGGCACTTGCGGCTGACCCTGCTGCTGAAAACTGACAGCTGAGTCTGAGAGGTACCTGGGACAGTGTGCTGAGACATCTAGGGAAAGTTTTTGGCAGGGTTATTGGGGGCACCTGAGCTTAGGTCTGCATTTGTTACAGCCTGCGAAAACCCGGCAGCCTGGGTTGCCCAGTACAATCTGCTGTGTGGTGCAGAGGAAATTGTACCCATGGCACTGCGGCGGGGTGGGAATCAGTTGCTCTAGCTCTGTATCACCCAGAAATTCTCTCTACACAAGAAGAATCCCCTAGGAACCTGCTGGGTGCCTTTATCGCTTTATCCTTTTCCTTCCCACAGAGGATTTGCAGTGCATCTGGAGTCAAAGCAGCGGAGCCTGTTTTCTCCGGTGTCTGAACAGCCGCAGCTCCCCGTGGCTTCAGCAGACATGGCGGGTTTGCAGAAGCTCTAAAACCCCAAAAGTCAGAATGAGAAAGCAAGGGAAGCGTGGGCCTGATTCATCACTGTCACCCTGCTTTTCTTTCTGAATAAGCCTACAGAATTTCAAGTCCCGTCTAGCTCCCTCTAACTAATTTACCAGGGCGGGGGTGCTAAGCCAGCCCAGCAGAGGGGAGGCTGCGGCTCCAGCAGTTTCTGCCCTTCCTGGTACCCACCCTCTTGCTGCAACACAAAAAGAGCCAAAAGAGCTAGGATTGTGCCCACCCACACACATGGGCACCATCGAGCCCTCCCCGGGAGGACCCCGGCGGTTCCTTCATGGGCCCTGTGCCGTCCAAAGCAGGCCACACCACGTGGCCCCCCGCCTTGCTGTGGGGCTGCTGCCACAGAGCTGCACCAACGGGGTGCAGTGGGTGCAGACAGGGCCCCCCTGTGCCCAGCTGCAGTCCTTCTTGGGCACACATCAATTGCTCGCAGCTGCCCTTCAGCCCCTTGCTGCTCGTGCGGCTGTGCGGCCTGGTTTCTGCTCCCTCTGCCCTTCCCTTTCCGTACCCCAGTACTTACTGCTAAATATTTATAACACTCCCGAGTTGCTAAGCAGCACGCAGCTCCCCGCTCGGGAGAGCCTCGCCGCGAGGGCGAGACGTGCACTAGGTCAGCGTGGGCAGAGCTGGGGGTGGGAGAAGATGGCGTCTGCCCGGGTGGCCCTGCTCTGCCACGCGCCTGCTTCGTTGCTGCAGTGCTCCTGTGGTCAGCAGGCATGTGGTCACGCCTCCAGTACCACCAGGCTGGAGGACAGTGCTGCCAGTTTGTCCAGCTTGGAGCGTTGTTGGCTAAACATCTATGTCAGATGGTGTTTTTGGAGTGGCCTGTTGTCGGAGCATCACAGCATTCATTGCCCAAGCTGATGACAGGTGATGGAGTGAAGCACAGAGAGAAGTGAAGGGTCTGATCCCAGCTGTGTGTAAGTTAAGAGTGGGAAGATATGGTCATTCCTCTTTGTAGCCTTTGCCTTAAACCATCCTTGCAAAGAGGCTCCAGACAGAGAAATAGTGGAGTGCCTTCTTTGGTGTCTGCGTTTTGAGGCAGTGATGAGAAACGTTGCAAAAGACATTAATTCCCCCAAGCAGCAGTAACTGCACGCTAACCTGGCTCTTCCCTTCGGTTGCTCTGAACCCTGAGAGCCCTGTGCTCTTCTGAGTACGGAGACTGGCTGAACTCAAATCCTTCCTCAGAAATTGTCTCCACTTAAAATTAGCTAATCTTACTTAGCTCCCAAACTACACAAACCCAAATCTTTGTGCAGACATTAAGGTGCATAGGACTTGCTGCTTGCAGTGCCTCTGCGTGGGCTTGCCCAGTTGCACACCTGTGGAACAGGAAGGCTGGGACCAGTGTGCAGTCAGCTTGGTGGGTTTGTATTTTTCCTGCAAAAAAGCCAAGTCTGGCTCTGCAGACTTTTCTTCTTGATGGGAGAAATTCAGGAGCAGCTGCTTGGAAATCAGTGGTGTTACTCTAGTTAGTGGCAGGGACAGATTGCTTCAAATGCAAAGTGATCCCGAGTTGCAGAGGTCAGTTTATTTTACAAATTTTGTTTTTCTTCTCAGCTCTTTACATTTAGTTGCCTTGCAGATACTCTTCTATTAAAGACATTTCTACAACAGAATTTTGGTTCAGCTGCACAGAATGCAAGTATTTAAATAATTCTGTGAAACTCTGCTCAAATGACTCTGTGAAATAGCAGTAGCCTTTTTCTTCTGTATGGATCAAGTCCATCACACAAGTTGTTGCCCATGTTTGCAAGGGAACAAATGGCAAGGTAGTTATCTACATTCAGCAAAAAATCCGGGCACAAAGTAGCACAGCAGATCAACTTTGTTTTGGGGGTGGAAAAGTCCAGTGCCTAGAATGGCAGTATCTGTAGTTTCTTGGATGGTGAGAGACATAACGTCCTTCAGAAATGGGGGGAGAGCAGTGGAGAGCAGCCCTTTCTCATCTCTCTCTGCCACCTTATTATTCCATCCCCACATTTTTCCAGTACTGATGGTCCCCCTGGCATAGAACATGGCACACCAACAGCCAGAGGTGGTGAGGGATTCCTGCACTGTCTCCTCCACTTCCCAGATAGACGTCTTTTTGTAAGGACAAATTCCACATGGGATCCCAGCTAAGTAATAGTTTATAAATAGCTTTTTTCTGGCCTCACTGTAGCTGAGCAGAGCAATTAGGTAGTTCTCATGTGTTGTTCAGTGTGTATGTTTAGATGTCTATAAAACAAGCGAAGTATTAATCAGGATTGATACAGCTGGGCACTTGAAAAGCATGTTTCTCCAGATTTCCTTAATGTTTGTTAAGCACTTTGAGGACAGAAAGAGCTAAACAGTGATAAACATTGTTCTTACTGTACCAGAAAGACTGGAGAATGTTACAGGACTAAGAGAAAGAAGATCTTGAGTTTTGGCTTCCACTCATGGTTCTGTATTACCAGCAAGTTGTGGATGAGCAGAACAGGGCTTGCTGCTTCCTTCCAGGGAATGTGCATGGCTGAGTTCTGTGCGAGTCATGGAGAGCTCTCACAGACATGCAGAAATAAAGGACCAAACCTGTATATGTTCAGCTTCTGTGCACAAGAGCCCACAGAGTGTGCACAGTCCATTTTGGGGGCAGCCTTCAGTTTTTGTCCAACACTGCACAAACCCCGTGACTTTGATTTTAGTGAGACACCAATATAACACCAGCAATGCATCCAGTTTGCAGGATGTTCACAGAAGGGCTCTAGGAAATACTGCTCTGCATGAAATGGGAAACAAACAAACAACAAAAAAAAAAGCAAAATGGGAGAGAGTCTGCTGCTTTTCTTATCCAGCTGAACCTATTCCTAGCCATCACCCAGCCCTGGGTGATGATGTGGAGCAACCCAACCCATGTCCAGCTCTGGCCATAGGTATTGCTGTGGTCACTGAGAGTCAGCCCCTGAGTAACTGAAGTCACACATGAAGCAGTCAGTATTTCTGCTTTACTTCTTCAGCGTGGCAGCCTGAACGTCACAGTAACATCACACTGGAACAAGAACTTCGAGTCTCCCCGTGTACCCCCAGTATTGTGAGCAATGTGGCATTTGATCTCTTCCATAAACATATCGGTCTCTTCTTGAAGCCGTGTTGTTTTCCCTCACTCCCTGCTCCTTCCTCCAGCAATCCCAATTCAAACCATTATTCTTCTGAGGGCAAGAAACTTGTTTGCATCTCCAGCCTAAATTTACCCGTGTCTACTTCCCATTTCTTCTTTTAAATAACCTTTTTCCAGTATTCCTTGAAACCAATCCCATCTCCTCGTTCTTTTCATTGGACTAAATAGTTCAAACTTTGTTGTTGTCTTCCATGAGAAATTTGAGCTGGCTGCTCTCTTAAAGCTATATACTAGCTTAGGCAGACCCTGCCTAACACAACAGAGTTACCTACAGTCCCAGTTATCAGGGCTCTATATGTATATTGACAGTATCAGGCAGTTTCTGCATTGCTTGATTGTGGTTTTGGCCATCTTCCAGATGTATTTTGGCTTTGTTAGAAGCAGGGTGCCTTCATTCCATGCATTAAACCTCTCTTTTTTCTTTTTTCCATTTAGTGGCTTTTTGCCAGGCTGAAAGGCCAGCAACATGAGCTCATTGTTTCACATTAGGCCCATTCATTTTATTTCCTTTTGTCATCAAAACATATCGATGATGTATTCTGCACTGAAAACACCCAATGGATAACATCAGCTGTCATACCCTCCAGTCAATAAAACCTTTTAAAGATCATTATAGGGAGCGCAAAGAATGAGGGGTCACTGAAAGTACTTTTATCAATTACCTCAGTTAATAGTCCAATAATAAAGCTGCTTCTCTTCCTTAAGATAGGTTTTGTGTAGGTGATAAGGAGCATAATTTTGAAGCTAGTTTAAACGAAGGCTGAGTAGGAAATGGGATTACATCACTTTAGTCTCCCAGGGACAGATCTTTCTTTGTTACCTCATAAAAAATCTTGCTCAAGTCCACCAGAGCCTGTGGAATTGCTTTGACTGTGCACTACCAAAAATAAACGAGGACTAAACTCCACTTCTTAAATTTCATGTGTAGCTCAGCAATCTACTGCAATTACTTCCAATCTGAACAGGCCAAATTCTCCCTTCAGATAGACTCAGAGTGACTTCAGCAGGCTGGGGTAGGTACACCTCTGCTGCAAAAGATCTGCCCACTGCATTTTGCAGTCCAACAGCCTCTAACTGCTGATGAACAGCTGCAGAGTGGCTCCATATGGAAATGGTTTTCCCTGAGAGGAGCACTCAGCAAAGGCTAGACATTCAATCTGAGCACAGCGAGAGGGATTTGACTATCACAGGGGAGTGTGAAACACCCCAAAATGGAAATCGCCCACATGCCTGCAGAGCTCACTTAAATATACTACAGAAATTGGTCAGCTAAAAATGGCTATGAGGGAGAGCTGAGATAGCTGTAAATTGCAGGCTTGAAAATGCTCCTGTGAATATCCAGAAAACAAAAAACTTTGCTTAGGAGATGGTATCTTGGGGCTAGATCAAAGCCTATTGATGCAACATGACTGGCAGTGCTGTGAAAAAGACTTTTCTGGTTTGCATACTGGTTCTAGCACATGCACTTGTACAGATCTTCTCCCCTTCTGCACGTAGGAGACTAATTGAGTAACATGTCCAGATGGAGATGCTTTTTAATATAACTGTAAAACATTTGCTCTGTACGTGGGAAGTAGCTGAACTAGTAACCTCTTCCTACGAGTAATGAGTAGTATGCTGCTTGTTTTCTGGACAGACTGATAGTCCACATATGGCTGTTAACTAATTTAATAGAGAAAAACTAAGGTTTCAAAGAATGTTCTTCATTAGGGCTTCTTCTTTGATTTCTATCTTTATATTGTCAAATAAAAAATATCCAGATTGAACTTTTCTGATCCCTTTGAGACAGACAAATGGAAGTCAGAATGTGACTCCCTTTCCACGAATCTGAAAGCAATCTCCAGAGAAGTGGCCTTCCCTTTTTGGGAAACACAAGTGCTGTATGGCCGGGCCACAGCGCCAGGCTGCCCAGCCCGGGTTAGTCACAAGGCAAGGCACATGGTGGGTGGCTGCACACAAGCTTTCTAGATTCGACAGCTATGTCCCAGAAAGCAACTTTCTTCAGTGCATTGAGTCTCTCTAGCAGGGGTCCTGTTCACAAAACAGTCTTAGAAAGCAAGTTTGCTTCTCCCACCAGTTGCTATTATGGGAACTGATTCATCTCTGGTAGCTGATGCCCAGCATGAATCAAGCTGCTGTTTGATGAACGCCCACAGTGCTGAGATGTAAACACCCTCCATTCACTTACTTTGCATTCTTATAAGCATTCAGGTTACTGAGAGAGACGGTCTACTAACTGTGTACAAAATTTATTCTTCCATTCCTACCTGCATCTGCTAAATAAGGATTTTTTGAAGTGTGACAGTAGTCCACATATTATCTTGTCTGGGCTTCCAGCATTGAAGTCTTGCCAAGAGCTCTAAGCATAGCTGCCACAGGTATTGCTAACATCCAAGCCTGGGAGGAATGAAGCTGAGTGAAAATATAGTTACCAGGTATCTACCCCATTTCAACTCAAGACGATGCTGCTACTGTTGGATCACTAGTGGTACCTAGACAGCTTGGATGTATCTGTTGTACACTGAAGACCCATGAGGATAGACCGATCCTATAAAAGCAAATGGATGTGTTGTATGAGAGCCAGTTTTACTGAAAATCATTAATTTTTATGTGTTGATAGCTAATGAAATATTTATCCTTATAGAGAGCAGCTTTGAAGTCATTGCACGTACAAGTGATGTCTCGACTCCCGGGTATGCCTCTTCCCTTCTGTCGCTTTGCCCTGGGGAGCGACAGGTGCACACACAACCAGTCACCAACAACACAGGAGGGGCTCATGAGTCCTGGTGTCACTTGTGGTAGAACAGGTCTCCAGCTGTTTATTTTGTCCTATAGAACCTCTTAAGTGCAATTTACAATTTTGTACCACTATTCAGGAGAGACTTGGACTTGTACTGTGGTCTTCTGAGCACTGGGCATCTCCTCAAACCCACAGCAGGGATGATAAAGTGGCTTTTCCTCTGACTGCTTTTTAAAAGGAAAATTATACTCTATTCCCATTTTGTAAGAAGCAGAGTAGACATTTCCCTCAGCAAATCCCAAGCGGAGGCAGGCATTCTGGCAGTGCTAAGTAGAGCATCAGAGCCCCAGCAGGAGATGAATTTAAGATTCCTACAGTGTTCTGCCAGCCCAAGGTCAACCCCTCTTATCTGGGCTGGGTTTCCCTGGGGTCTATCTTTCCTGAATGCTGGCAATGGGGCAGCAGCACTCAACAGAGACATTGCAATGGAGGCAGGCAGTAGAAAACTATTAGGTTTGCAGGGTTCAGTCTTCTTATGAAGGCACTTTTTTATTCTAAAATCTCATATCTTCAAAGCACACAATACCTTGAGAAGTAAGAGCATGTGGACTTGGATGTGTCTTTTAAACTCCATTGCAGTTTACTCTTCTGGACAAAGCTCCTATTCCAATTTCTAGGTGATCTCATTCTCCTCAATGCTTCAATATGGCTATGAGCAAAATGGCATAATAAAGTCCTGATTAAATAAACAGTTTGCTCAACATTTGATTGATTTTCTCTAAAAAGTCATATTTTTTTAAATGTGTGCAAATGAGACAAATGAGAACAAACCCTCCCGTAGTACTCTACCAGCAGAACTGCATTACAGACACAGACCTACATCTGTGCTGAATTTACACCAGCAGCAAAAGCTGGCAAGGAGGGTTTGGTCAAGCATACCAGCTGAGTTTTGTGACTAGTAAGGATCATGTGCCCCAAACTGTGTTTCCTTGTCCTGGTTTCAGCTGGAATAAAGTTAATTTTCTTCATAGTGGCTGGTATGATGCTGTGTTTTGGATTTAGGATGGGAATAATGCTGGTAGCACAGAATCACAGAATGGCTGAGGTTGGAAGGAACCTCTGGAGATCATCTAGTCCAACTCTCCTGCCAAGCAGGGTCTCCTAGAGCACATTGCACAGGATCGAATCCAGTCAGGTTTTGAGTATCTCCAGAGCGGGAGGCTCCACAGCCTCCCTGGGCAACCTGTTCCAGTGCTCTGTCACCCTCACAGTAAAGAAGTTTTTTGTCATATTCAGCCGGAACTTCCTGTGTTTCCATTTGTTCCCGATGCCTTTTGTCCTGTTGCTGGGCACCACTGGAAAGAGTCTGGTCCCATGCTCTTGACACCCTCCCTTCAGATATTTATACACATTGATAAGATTCCCTCTTAGCCTTCTCCAAGCCAAACAGGCCCAGCTCTCTCAGCCTCTCCTCATATGACAGATACTCAAGTCCCCTGATCATCTCAGTAGCCCTCCTCTGGTCTCGCTCCAGTAGCTCCATGTCCCTCTTGTACTGGGGAGCCCAGAACTGCCCCAATACTCCAGGTGAGGCCTCACCAGGGCTGAGTAGAGGGGCAGGATCACCTCCCTTGGCCTGCTGGCAACACTCTTCCTAATGCGGCCCCACGATACTGTTGGCCTTCTTGGCTACAAGGGCATGTGGCTGGCTCGTGGTTAACTTCTTGTCCACCAGGACTCCTGGGGGGGACACCACTAGCTGCAGGCCTCCAACTAGATTCTGCACTGCTGATCACAACCCTCTGAGCTCTGCCGTCCAGCCAGTTCTCAATCCACCTCCCCGTCCACTCATCCATCCCACACTTCCTGAGCTTGCCTGTGAGGATGTTGTGGAAGACAGTGTCAAAAGCCTTGCTGAAGTCAAGGTAGACAATATCCACTGATCTTCCCTCATATACCCAGCCTGTCGTCCCATCATAGAAGGCTATCAGATTGAAGCATGATTTCCCCTTGGTGAATCCATGCCGACTACTCCTGATCACCTTCCTTTCCCCCATGTGCTAACACCAATGTTTCAGTACTTGCAGAGCAGTGCTTACAGAGAGCCAAGGACTTTTCTGCTTCTCATGCTGCCCAGCCTACTGGCTGGGGGTGCTGCAAGGGGACTCATCCAGGACAGCTGACCCAGACTGACCACAGGGATATCCCATGCCATATGGTGTCATGCTGAACAATAAAACTGGGGGGTATGGGGTAGCCAGAAGGGGTCAGCCACTGCTTGGGGACAGGCTGGGCATCAATCAGCAGTTGGTAAGCAATTGCATTGTTCATATTTTGTTTTGTATTTTCATTATTATTATTATATTATTTTTATTATTCTTATTTTCCCTTCCTTTTCTGTTCTACTAAACTGTCTTTATCTCAACCCACAATTTTACCTTCTTCCGATTTTTCTCCCCCATCCCACTGAGGGGGAGTGAGTGAATGTCTCTGTGATGCTTAGCTGCCTGCCAGGTTAAAACACAGACTTACTCTAAGAGCTTTCCTGAAGACAAAAACCTACAAATTCTGTTTGACTGTGCATTGTTACATTGACCTTTACACAGGACTCTGCAGAGAGCTGCTACGAGCCAATATGAATTTCCTGAACAAACAAGATTTATTATTAAATGTGATCAGAACCTCATCAGAAATGGAAGCTTAACTTGGGAAATGCACTATTAAATGGCTGTTTGATGCTTTTTTGATTTTAGGACTCATGCAAATTAACGCATACATGGTGGAGAGCTCATTATGGACTCAGATGCATCATTTCAGGCGTGTACTAAGCAGTGCAGAGTTGCATTTACTTTTCATTCACAGATGTTTTGCATGAAGAATGCACCAATTTGCTTGCTAAACATCAAAGCATGATGTGTAGCAAATCATACCGTAAAGCAGTGCAAACCACTTAGCAAACAGCCTGTTTCGCCTGCCACCAAGTGAGTATGTCAGATATGAATAGTTCCCTGCTCATTCCCTCACTAATTTGACCCATCCCTCCCTGCCAGTGAAGAGCAACCCTGAAGTGAAAATGCATAAATACAGGGCTACAGCATTTCATCTGAAAGGGGCTTGGAATACTACATATAGGAAGATCATGCATAACCTACTTATCAGGCTCAGAATAGGGTAATAGGGTTCTCCTTGGTGTATAAGAGGAAAAGGGTATACTGTGATCTCAACGGCCAACAAAATTTGAGGGGAAAAAGAGGTAGTGACACACAGAGCTGGCAACACTGGAAGAGCTAGTGCCCTAATGCCAAAGTGTGGCTTAAAAATTGTGAAACACCAGAAAGATTCTATGATTCTATATAAATAAACACCTCAAATTGCCATTTCATTGAGACCCAAGACAGTTGCTCTGTTTCACTCACACTTACCCTGAGCAGTTGATAAGGCAGATGAGGATGTTGGGGCTGCACAGAGACAGCAGAACCCCAATAAAGTCTCCATTCTGGTATTTTCAGGCTCTGAAAAAAATAAGTTCTGGTGCATTCTAGTATAGGTCATACAATATCACAGGCAGCTTCTCCAGAGAGGTCTCACTGTCGGAGGGGAGACTCCAAACAAACAAGGCTCCAGGCAGGGGAGGTAAAAGAGCTCCTGGAGACCAGAAGCAGAAGTCAGAAAAGGGGCAGAAGGGAAACAGAGCAGAGTTTCAGGAGGACTGAAACTTTCTTTTCTCTTGGCCATACTTGAAATCACTTCTAGAAAAAAAAGAAGAATGTAGATAAACATGAGAGGAAGATAATTCTTGAAGAAAGAAAGAGGCCAGACAGGGAATGAAAAGGGGGGGAGGGCAGAAACACATAGGACAGCAAAATAAAGAAAGAAGGGGTAAACAGGAGAAAATGAGGGGAATGTTGCCTCTGCATTTCTCCTGAGGGATGTGGTGGAGTGGATGGGTGCTTTACAATGGTATGAAAGACAGAGCCTCAGGATCTTGTGTCAGACACAGGCAGGCACAGCATGTTAACAGCTGAAAAGGGGTTCAATCAAGTTCTTAGGCTCACCTTCCCTTCCATTTTCATTCTCTAACAGCTGAAACCACAGCTAATATTAACAAGCCTTAACCCTTACCAGGGAGTAAGATACCATAGTCAGAGTTATTTTCTTCAACATTACAAGAGAAACAAATTTATCTTCCTGTAGTCATTCTCCATAAACCTTTCACTAATGCCTTTATCTGCTGAAATAAATGTGCTTAGCTATTTTTATTAATTGATGTTTGCGTTGTTAAATAATGCCAAGAACAATAGCAGAAAATGTTGCATTATACGTGTTTATGTAGTGTTCTTTTTGCCCTTACAAGCATCTTGAACTCAAGGCACTAATGTATGAGGTATCTACGTGGAAAGCACAGAGCTTTTGCCTCTTACTGTGTGTAAAACTTTGTCTTTAAATAAAGGCCATACCACTTTTGAGGACAGAAATTGTGGAGGAAATAATCCATGATGTAACATGGTCTGTTATAGGACTTATGCTCAGGACTTCCCTTTCAGAGTCACTTTAAAATACCAGAGAAGATGCTTTTGCTCAGTGATTTGCAGACTGTTGCTGGTTTTCTGCACTTGCTGAGCATTTGCTGCTTTGCCTCATGATTAGCATTGTTGGATCTAGACGGTGTTACCAAATGGTGCCAATGACCACTAAATACAAAGCGAGATGCTTCAGTGGTTGGTGTTGGGGGACTGGCAGATCACAGCAGGAACTGTGTTTTCAGTCAGTAGCTTCAACACCTAGACGGACTTTTCTGTTTGAACTAGTAAACTAGGCCTCCTTCACAGGCCATAGGGAGAAACGGGAATGCCTCTGACATATTTTGGGTATCCACTTAAGGTGATCTGAATCATGTTTTAAACGTACCTCTGTCTGTCCACTGACTGTGAAGAGAGTCTAGCCTGGTCACCACAGACGTACATATTGACACCTGCTCAGACAAGTCCTCTGCTAGTGACTGAACACAGTGGTTTTATAATGACTGCTGAGTGAGCTGGGTCCTCAGTGGACATGACTGGCCATCATTGCAGTTTGAATGATGTGGCACTTTGAGGCGAAAGGCCCAGGACTGGCCCAAGGTAGATCCTCAGCCAGTGCCTGAGTTCCAGGGATGAAGGTGGTGGTGGAGAGCTGGGAACATACACGGCCCCATGCAGGAGGGCTCTCCTTCCAGCAGCTTTCATTTCATGCAGCACACACACCAGTATCTATACGTAAGCTGACATGAGGAGAACAACAGCCCAGAATGTGGCTTAGGACCAGACCCCGCACCTTACAGCTGAATCATCAGGCTTGACAAAATTTAACTGCTGATTTGACCTGTGCTCAGAAAGGGAAAACAGAGGAAATATTCGCTGTTATAATACACCTTAAATGTCCTTGATTTTCTGTATTGACAAAGAAGATGTTTATCTGTGTCCTTTCTTCTCCCCCTACCCTGCCTATTCATCACTGAACCTGGGATCACCTAAGGAAACCCATGAGAAAAGAAGAGAATGGAACCAGTCGGGCTGAATATGCAATGACCTCCTCCCAAAACAACAAAACAGTTGACAACAGTGCGGTCGTATAATCCCTGAAACCCCACTGAGGTGCAGGAGGTGGTAAACTTTTAAAGCACACGCATGGAGTATGCAAGGTGGGTGAAATAAGGCACCAGAAGGGGCTCTGTGGCCACAGACTTCATTTCAGAAATAGCGCACGCATCAGTGACTCAGAAGAGAAAAGCAGGCAGCTCTTCAGGCTTGCTGCTTCTCCAAGGGAGGATAAACTCGCCTGTCCAGGCTGCCCAGAGAAAAAGCATCACAAAGGCATAGGCATTGCATGCTGCATCTAATGAAAGCAACATCACGATGCCTCCTACTTCCTCTTCACCCACTTTTTAGTTTGAATTGGGTGCCCACAAAAAGCTCCTTAAATAGGGTCTTTCAAGGAAAAGGTGATCTGCCGGAGTGGCAGCAGCTTATTATAAATGTGTCTGAGGGTCAAGAGTAGAAGCTGTCACCTACATGCTTCTCCAGCCCATGCAGTGTTTTCACCTAGAACCTAGCAGCTTTGTATAATTATACTTCACTCATTCTTATCATTTTTATTATTTCATTATTAAAAAGGGGAAAAAAAAAATCTGTTAAGCCATCAAGGAACCAAAAGTTGGATGAACTTGTGACTGAACTTGTGACCAGGAAATTCATCTGTGGTCTGGTGACTATGCAATTTCCATGGCTGAAGACTTTTCAGGCAAAAGAAATCAAAATATATTATTTTAGCAATTAGCATTGCTAGTGAAAGAGAGATATTATTAAGAGGTGCTTTGAACATTATTACTTTATAGTTAGCCTCCTTTTCCACATCACATACTTTTTATCTTCTAAAAGTCCTTCGTTTGTGAAAGTTTTCCCATGTTTCCCACATTTCCTCATGTTTGCATCACACTGATTTGCCAGGGAAACCCCTACATGAAAGATTTTGTTTACATCTTGGAGTGAGCATTTGGGCGGGATTTTCTAGAGAGGAAGAGCAGCCCTTTGAAGTCCTTTTCCTTCGCTGATGAGTGTTGTTTCCTGAAAGTGCCAAGTCTGGTGAAATGACCCACCAAGGACGTTGTAGAGCGGGCCTGGAGGACCATTTCTGAGGGCCTTGTAAGCTGGTTGTGCCCATGTTAACTGTTAACTCAGTCTCTGCCTCTCCTGGGCAGAGACTGCCAGTCGTGCCAAATTCAGCGTAATAGCTTAGTGTTGTACTTTCCATGACATGGATTGCAGACTACTTAAAGCAAAGCTGAATCCACCCAAATCCATTTCATTTAGGATCTCAGGTTAGACTCAGTAAGCAACCCTTAGGATAAAGGCGATAGGACTGGCCGAGCCGCTGGTCTTTACCCACCCCCTGAAAACTTTCCTTTGTGTCACACCTCCACATGTATGTCTCCATTTACCTCTGTGCTGAAAGTAGCGACGCAGTGAAAGACAAACGTCCACCCTGGCTTCTTGTCTGGACATCAAGCACCAATACCACTGGGTCTCTGTGTCTAACTCCCAGGGGCCAACCTGGTCCTGGTCCAGGATGTGGCTGTTCCCCAGCCGTCGCGTCCATCGGAAACGCAACACACCGATGCTTTCAGTTTTATGTAAGGATGTGCCTGAACTGCAGAAAGCAGATCTTGATTTTGAACGCGGTCCTGTCTGCATTTGGTCTATCTCTGGGATGTAGAGCTTGGCCTGATGGTAGAGGAAGACGATGTTCTGCAGACCTTCCCTGAAAAAGCTCCGGGATGCTTGAATCAGCATTTTCAGCTCAGGCCCATCTCTAGTTTTCTATTACCTATTGAACAATAGGATATATGTAAATATAAGTATCTTTTCAATGATAAAATGAAATGCTGCTATATACCGCTGTTGAGAATTTTATGGAGTTATTAATTTAGCTTTTTAGCCTGTCATCATTATGTAGAAGTTTAGCTACAGAAAATTATTTTTAAAGGCTAGACTTTCTTGAGAAGTGAGTTATAAAAGTGAAAGGGAATAAGTAACCTTTTGCCCAAGACTACGATCATTTCCTGCCATATTTATATTGTGTGCTTGCACAAGATACAGTGATATGCTCTTAGATCCAAAGTGGGATTAAAATGACAGAATTTACATTTTGAGTCTAGTATCCCAAATGTTGATTGCCTAAAGCACTTAGCCCCTAAATACTATAATAAAAATATTGGAAGTATATTTCTAGAATATTTTTAAAGCTATAATATTTATTTTGGTGTAGTTACCTATGTTTGCCTTTCGTTTTTTACTCCAGTTGTTTCTGCCTAATTGTGTCATAGTTTGAGACTGGTTGCATGTTTAGCTGAGAGTATAAGTGTGAATGCAGATGAGTTTAGCATGATACGGGCTCAGGATTAGCACTTTCTCCTAAAGGTTGTTGATTTTACTTATTTCCTAATAAAGCTTTAAAGGTATGTTCTGAAAGGCCAAAATCACAAAAGGGATTTGTAGCTCATTATGTTCATCAAAATGTGTCTGTTTTTGCAAGAAAAAGTCTAAAGAGATGGTCACTGGATGCTGTCTTATTTTCAGTGATGTCAATGGTAAAATGTTCTCACTGAGAGAAAACTGTGGTGTATGACATAACCCACAAGCAAACCTCCCCTAGAGCCCTGGAGGTCTCCGCAGTGGAACACAAATGTTCAGGCTTCGTGCAGAGCAGGAAGGCAGCACATTTCAAGGAGCCACACCTGGGGACCGGCATCTATTTCCAACTCTGCCACTGATCTGCTGTTTACTAGCAAGTAATTTTGCCTCTCTGTGCCTCAGTTTACCCATCTGTGTAGTCAAGATAAAAATACTTAACAGCTCTGTGGCAGTATTTTGAGAGATGTATATGTATCTTACTTGCATAGGCGGGGTTACACTGTCATCATATCCAACACGCTGATATTAAATAAATGTATTCGGGCACATCATCACCGTAATACTCACACTTCCCAAGGTATTTCATAAGCAAACAATCCCCAGTGTGTTTCATTAATCCACTGGCCACAGAAGAGCAGCAGCAGCAGACAGGCTGGGAGCTGCTCCTCTCTGCTTCTCCAGAGTCCTTGTTCTCAGCACTTACATAGCTGCATGGCTGGGAGAGACGAGAAATTCTTTATGGGGCAGTTTTGCTGCCATTCCTGTAGAATCCTGGGCATCCAAATACAGTTGAATACAGTGCACCAAAAATTTAAGGTGATCTTCAGAAAGTCACTTGGAGAAGTATGCTGGAAGCAGATTAAGTCTTCAGAAAAGTGAGGCCAGAAAGGCAGTGTCTCTGGGGAATGATTTTTGAAGTTTTCTGATGTGGCTTAAGGGTTTGTTTAACACTCCACAGACTACTCGGGGTGCTTTTCTAAAACAGCCTTCTGTGCTTCCTTATTGTACTATAATTAAATACAAAGGGAAAGGAAAGGTCTTGATGGATAAGGGCCTCACTGACCAGTGACCCTGGATCTGGGGAACTGGCAACTCAAAATACAGCTCTACAAGCATTGCAAGTTTATTTTTAGCCACCAAAATATCAGGCACAGAAAGGTCCTGTAAAGCTCCATTCACAAAATAGCCATATCCTTGGCAGATGCAAAGGTGGCCTGTTTCTAGACAGAAGTAAATTGCTGTGCTCTGACCCCTCTGATCACCACCAGGCAGCCTCGCAAAACAGAAAACCACTTTGTTCAGTCTGAGGGAGAGTATTAACTCAAAATTTCTTCTTTTCTACGAGCATCACCATTAGCAGACACAAGCAGAGACTGCACTTTAAGGGCCTGAGCTGCAAAGCAGTGTTTCGTCGGTCCTCCACAACGCGAGGAAGGCCGAGTTGAGGTGTCCGTGTGTTGCAGGAAGCCTTGGCCCTGCGGCCCTTCCTGGTGCAGGCCCACCACAGAGGTGTGACCAGGAAAGCATCTCCACCTCGCGTAGGTGCTGCAAAAACAGACATGGAAGGAAAGAGGAGAGTTCTACCAAGTCTAAGATATAAATATGTTGATATATATCTAGGCAGAGACCTAATTGTCCAGTCTTGCATGCCGTATGGTCATGCACAGCATGTGAAGCGAGCGTGGCCCTGCTGCTCCAACCAGGTAATGACCATAGATGCTGCCAAGCAATGGAGAATCAGGCCTGTGGTAGATATGTATTTACAATACTCCCTGCATCTGTACAAACAAAAATATATTATTTTAAACTACAAAATAGTGTGTTAAATCAATGCATGAATGTAAATATTCTAAGATCTGCCTTCTTGACTGTGTACCACATGTACAGATGAAAACGAATATTGTTTATAGGAAATCTGTATCAGTGGTTAAATGACTAAAGAGAAAATTATCAGAATTAATGTTGTCATGTTTCTCAAACAAGCCATTAATGTATATTTAGTATTTAAGGATATTGCTCAATAAGTATGTTCCGTACCAAAAACTGTGTTGCATATACAGATTGTGCAGTACCCTATTTTAAAAAGGCACCATAATTAATTTTTATTTTAAATAAAAATGTACTTGTAAAAAGTTTCCTGTGTCCTGTGGGTTATGTAGCTGAGGACTGAGACATGGTAAAGAGAAGCACTGCCAGGAGGAATGACTGCAGTGCCTGCTGAGGCACTTCTCGTGCTGCCTGAATTAAGCCTGCTTAAAAGAGCTTTCTGCTCTGGTTTCAGTGTAGCTTCTGGCTGCTGCTCACGCCGGTGTCTGGCTGGGTTCTGGGTCCATCTCATCCAACCCTTAAGTTTCAGTCCCAGTGCCATGCTATGAGATTTTGGCCGCTGCCCATTCCTTACCTTCGCCCCTTCTCTGCCGTGCCCTGGCACTGGCTGCGCAGGCCAGCACTGTGTGTCCCTGCCTACCCCATGCTTACCCCAGAGCCCTTGGCTGAGCAGTGCTGGGAGAGGAGGAATTTACTGCCATCATCAGTGAGTGGCAGGAAAACTGGGTCCAAAAGTCGGTGCTTTGCGAGCTAAGGAATTGCACTAGCAGATTCCTGCAGCACCCCCAAAGCTCAAGAAAGCCTCTCTCTTTATTATGCCAGAGGTGCTGCAAGTTTCCCTAAACCTCTCTTGTTTAAGAATTTTTATTTTTGCCTTTCACATTAGGTTTTCTGATGCAAGAAATAATGTGCAGCAATAATTCTAACTCACCACTTGGGCTTAACCTTCCAGTTTCCACATAAGAACAAAAGCAAATCATTGACCCAAGCTTCAAAAGATTCGCCGTGACCTATAGGAGGTAAATGTGGATCCTTTGGCCAGGATTCACCCCACATAATGTTATGCCTTTAACAGACGGGAGTAGAACACAATCTGTGAGGGCTTCTTGAAGCCATCACCAGCCTGAGCTGTATCTCACAGTGGGTTTTTTGCTTCTTCAACCAACGGGGAGCCTAAAGCAACTCCCCTGGTACCTTCAGGTGCCTGAACGAGGTCAGCTGTATGTGTGCCTGCATGGGGGAAATTTAGTTCAGGTATGGAGGCATCTTGGTTGCCTTTAATTCCTAAAATGGGATTTCCTCACGGTACAAATATTTGTCTGCCCAGTTCCTGGAGCTCAGTAGATTTCATTGGTCCCTAGTGAATGATTTCATATCTCCATTTATAGGATGTCTAGAACTGAACAAACCCCAAACCAACATGAATGTAAATTGAGCAGGTGACAGTTTAATAAACTACAGCAAGAACTATTATTCCACGTAGTATGCCATCCACCAGGCTTCACTATCAGCTGTGTTCTGTGAAAGAAAACTTCCACATTAAAATCTCCCTGTGACCACTCAGAAAGAAAACGCCTCCAGCAGACATTTGTCCCTGCTTCAGGCATCAAAGCTGACGGTTCAGCATCCGTACCTCCAGCCTGTAGCTGAGGAAGCAGCACGTCACTGGGAAGAGGAGACTTACACAACTGGGGAGTGACTGCTTGGACACCATTCTGCAGACAAAGGTAGGGCACAGCCCTGGTGATATTCAGGTGAGGACCCTCAAGTCCTAGTAACAATAAAAATATCAACCCAGAATCCACTGCCATTTGACTATTTGTATGCTGTAGTCCAAGTGAAACGGTCACATGAACCAAAGCATGAGCATCTTAAAAAATGACCAAGGCACTGGTGCTCTTTGGTGAGCAACAGGAGTATTTGGTGCAAATCTGACTAGACTGGAACATAGCAGAAGAGCTCCTAACCTAAAAACTGTGGGTATGTTTTGAGAATCACTGAAAATATTCCTAAAGAATAGGAGACAGTAAATATCTTGCCATGCTGAAAAGCCTGGTGTTGCCTGGTGTGCTCTTCCTCCACTGGCCCACCACTGGGAACCAACATTATGATACCAAGAGAGTAATTAGATTACTGGGTTTTAATATTATTTGGAGAGGGAGCAAGAGATTTATAATGAGAGAGATGTGGTGTATTATGTGATTTTGGTAGTATACAATCATTATCAAGTGCATTTCACTGGTTTCATCTGGACACGTGCATTGCCAAGGTCTACATCATTTTAATAGATGTCCAGTACAATTAGTTTTAAATAACATCTTTCTCCTTTTCTGAAAGAGGCTCTGATTTGGGCATGCTTGATTCATGCAGGTGCAATCTTTGCCCCTCAAAATAATCCCGTGTTTTAAAAGACCTAATGTATTAGTCTTAAGTTATCAATGTGTCAACATTCTTATTAATAATAGATATTTCTTTTCTATCAAAAATACCCCTCACAGATGGTCTTCCACTTCATAAAGATTATATCTAAGCCATTTCCTTATGGTCCTTTCATAGCTATTATATCCTCAACCAGTTTTAAAGCACGAAAACAATTACTTAATTGCAAGCTAGCAGAGAAGTTGCCCTTGAAAGTGACCTGAATCTAATTAATTTTGTTAGAATTCAGGAAAAAAATACTGGGGATATTAATACCAAGATTCCTGGCGTGTTCTGAATTTGTTTTATTTTTGGTCAGAGTTAATACAAAAGCATTCACTACCACATTTAAACACTTGTCGTGTTTCTCCTGCCTTGCACCATGGCATGTTTGGCATAGCCATGGGGATTAGCAATTCTCCTGATTACTCTGAGCATGTCAGCAGTGCTGTCGCAGCATCCTCCTGCCCCAACCCATCCCACCAAGAGAGTCTGCACAGCACAGTGAGCACCAGCAAGGGCTCCATGCCTGCCCACAGAGGGAGGTAGCAATGCCTGGGTGACGCGTGCAGCCCCTGAAGAGCGAATTCCTGGGGAGACGAAGGGATGGTGCAGCTGCTAGGAGCAGGATGCGGCACCAACACCCCTTAGTCCTGCTGGTACAGTCACTGAACAAGTTAAGTACAGAACTAAGGTTGCAGGTGAGCAGTCAAGCCCGCTTTACTCTATATTATAAAATGCCATGAAGCTATTACACCCATGAAAGACACCTTATTGCACTGACCAGTTTCTGATCAGCCTCCAGTGCTGCTGGGGAAGGTGCTGGACATGGTGAATGTGGTCCATGGGATCCATGGAGACCCAGCTCTGCTTCCCCCAACAATTTATAAATGAAAATCCTACAGGCTTTAGTTTCTATCTCACTGTGTAAATGGCAAGGCTATAACAAGCTGATTTTATTGTGAGTGCTGGCTAGATACATTTAGTCTTCTTTCTGGCTTGTTGATTTCCTTAATCTGTGAGCACCCATAAAAAACAGTTAAGTGGTATTTATATTTATCTGCCTGAAAGTATTTTATATTATATATTATAGTGGCTGAAAGAGAAAGGAAGTTTCTTTGTAAATAGCAGCTGGCTGTTTGCTTTCTTATGCACTGATATAAATTTCATGAACTGGGTTTTGTGCAGCACAAAAAGAACTCTGAGCCAGAACGTGAATAAATTTCCCTCTAAGTTCAGCATCACTTCCCCCTGCACACACACACAGAAATGCTTTCAGTATTTAAGGTTTCATTTAACACAGCCATAGCAGGAAGTAGAAAAGAAAATATAAAGAAAAGCAGCAGTATGGCAGACACATCCAAGTGAGCGAGCCTGTGAGCCAGAGACAGCCTTTCCCATTTTGATTTGTAATTTGAGGATAATTCAATTAGACATTTCAAGCAATTTAAACATTCATGCATTGTCCAGCACCAAAGCATGAACTGTTCAGCAGCAAACTAGACCTGACAGCCTTAGCAGGCCAAGTACAAATCTCAATGTTTCAAATGAAAAGCCCTCACCTAATTGAAGCCTACCGGAAAATTAAAAAAAAGGGGGGTACAAGGGGGGCCACGGGGGGTGAGAGAACTACAAATGGCAGAATGAGGCATATATCCTGATTAGGGGCTTCACACCTCATTAGCAGTCATTTGCTTAACAGAATATTTCAAGGCCTGTGTGTTCCTCGTAGAGAGAGATTAAGATCCAGATGCACCTGATCACCCATCTGCTGCGCCTCTCCAGCGGTGGCTGACGGCAGGCGTTTAGGAGCAAGATGGAAGGGACCTGTGCTGCCTATTGCAGCCTGAGCCCTCCTGCTAGCAAACAGCAGCACAGGAAGCAAAGGTCCCAGTACCCACGCAGCAGGAGAAATCCTGCCTGAACAAGCTTGTGGCCCTTTTGGACATGGCAGTGAGAAGTCAAGAGCAGGAATCGCTGTCCCCATGCACGTTTCTGTACGGTGACTTCCCCAGCATCATGAATGAAGCCTGCCAGCGGCAAGAATTTCAGAGGAAATTTTGAGCAAGGATGTTTCAGAGCCCTGTTTGCTTTCAGTGCGTTGTTCCTTGTGACCACTGAGTTTGGGAAAGTAGCTATTTGTCTTCTCCACGGCAAGCTGCCCTGCAAGCATCAGGTCATGCTAACCTCTAGACTGGCTGGCTGGCAGGCAAGACTGTTTTGATGGACAAAGATATGGGCTGCCCGAAGTCATTCTTTTCATTAACAGCTTTTAGAGGCAGGCTATGAAAGCACCATGACTCGTCCAGTAAAACTTCTCTGGCAGCTACATGCCTTTGGCATCCCTTCAGCAGCTCCTCAGAGCATCTCCAGAGCAGAAAACAGGCCTGCAAAACTTTTCATGAGTGTACCACACTTCTTCCCACTTCATTTGAAGCATTGTGCAGGTTCAAGCTGCTCAAAACCCAGAAAGTACATACATTATGTATGTGGATGTCAGATACAGCGGTAATTTTCCTTGTATCTTTCTATTTGAAGACCGAGTGTCCAGTGTGCTTAAAACCTATTTGAGTGTGAACAGCTTGTGCTGAAATTTTCCATGTTGAAAGAGAGCTGCAAGCTGACCTTTATATTTGTCTAGGAGCTGCAGAAGAACAATTCCACTGGTTCCGAGAATGACATTTGGGGAAAATATATTAAAACGATAAAAAAGCAACAATTTATGACAGTCTTATTGACAATTGGTAATTCTTATGATCTTTGGAGAATGGATTAAATTTGATAAGCAGATCAATGCTTTTATTGTCAGTTATAAGCCTCTGGAAACTCCTGGTGTCCCTTCTCTATAGGGCATTTGAGCTGAACAGGTAAAACCTCTGTCTGCGGTGAGGTTGCAGTTATCTGAGTTATCAGTGATACTCCTGCTGAAATCAAGACACCAAATCTCAGCCAAATCCTGTCCAAGAAAGAATCAAGTGAATATCTTGGAACAAAATCAAGGCTAGAGCTGACTAAAACCAATTCAACTCATCTGTTTTGAAAACTGTAGTTTTGGAGGATTGAAGCTATTTGCAAATTCAGTTCAAAAATACCAATGAGTTTTACTCATAAAATATTTGCAATAGTTAGGAAGAGAATGGGGAAGAGGATACTCCAAAATGGCAAAACATTATTTTGGAAGATATTAAAAGGCTATAAAAAAGGCTATTAAAATTTGCCAGGGTATAGGCACACCACCACTCATGTGCAGATACACCTGTACACACGGTGCCTGTCGAGGAGTGGTCAGTAACTATTTGCAATTTTACATGACAACACAGCATCCACTGTTTCAGTGCATTTTTCAAAGCAAATGTTTCTCTGTGCCCCAACTGCTATGGCAGAATTGTTATAACCCAATTCTCCTTTGAGAGATGACAGTGGCGAAATGGAGCGGGAAATATCTCCAGCTTTATCCCTTTTCCTAACTTTTTAAGTACTAATGGTGCACATCAGAAGTTAATGAGGCTTTACAGGGATGGAGGAATCTACCTGAATGAAGAAATTACAGGGTCAGCAGCTATGTCGTTTGTTTGTTTGTTTTTTTTCACATGCCTCATCGCCTGTAATATGAATTCAGGTCTCCAAACTGGGTTTTTGGCTGCACCTGAACAACTCATCACTTTCAAATTATGATCTTTCTGACCCCTAGCTGTGTTAAGGGAGTTTGTCCAGGAAGAAAAAAAAAATGCAAATTTGGCAAGCAATTACCCAGCTAAGGCATGAGACTGTGTGGTGTCCATGAGGTCACCTGCCATCTTCATGGTTTCTACTAAAAGCAATAGAACTACTCTGTAAGAATAGGAACTGGGAAAAGCACCAGAAGTTTGTTTCAGTACTGCAATTTCATGTGGGAATTATGTTGTTAAGATACCACAGAAGATGGATCCAAGCACTTTCTAGAATTAAAATTTACCAATTCTAAGGAAAAAAAAAAAGTCTTTTCTGAAATGCTATTTGCTTCACATACAGAAAAATGATTCGTCATAAGCTTGAGAGTTGTTCTAAATTCGACATTGCCTTTAAAAGAGTTTTAACTTATGACAACGAGTCCTCTGATGGAATCCCACTTGCTATTTGTACTGTGCAGGCTGCTGTACAAACATGGTGAGAGACAGACTCTGCCCAGCACCACGTTACCCAAACAGGCTCAGCTTTTGCTGTCAAGACCATGAGGGATGTCAATAATGTTGCAGGTTCATTTGTCACCAGGGAGAAGTGGTTTATTCTCAACAGCTACGATTTATGAAGCCTGATTTACAAAGCCCCTGACTACCTGGGGCAGGATTCCTCTCACCTAATTTTAACCAAATTACAAACTAGGCATTTAAAATACCTAAATTGTCTAGAATCTTGTCATCAGTGGAGAAGGACGGCACCCCCAGATGGCAGCCCAGCTTACTCTGAAATACGTACCCAAGCTGGGAGTGTTGAACAGCCCCAGGCTGCTTGGTGGTGCGGGGAGACTGCTGTGATGCGGGATGTGGCTCCCAGGGCCTGAATCTATCCCCGGCGAGAGGGCAGGCGCTGCTGCATGACAGCATCTCAGCAGGGGGCTATCAGCCAGTCCAATATGCCAGGCATTCCCATCCTAGCGGGAAATAATGAAAAATTAAGAAATAATGAGTAATCAGAGTAGGAACGGTCCATTCAAAACTGGATATACTCATGTCAACTTCTAAAGAGAATCCCACCTAATTGTTGAAAAGAGAGTGGATTAATTAATATAGAACAAGACTTCAGAAAATGTGGAGAAAAGCACCTTGTGTGTATGTGTGTGCGTGCACGTGTTATGTGCGCACATGTGTGCAACTTAATTCATCCTGAGTAGAAAAACAAATGTTATTCTGAAAATAGTAGGTTTTGGTAGACAATAACTTCGAGGTCACTTGAGCAGCCTGGTCAGCATCTCCTGTTGATCTGGGACAACTGAAAAGCCAGTGGCACGTCCTCCGCCCTCCCAGTTAACACCAGCACAAGCAACATGTGCTTTGATGGTGGCCGCAGGGTTGTGGCTGCTTGCAGCTCAGCTTCCCTCTCTTCTCCCCAGCGAGGGGCTCACGGGGGCCTGGAGAGCACACGGGAGAGGAGCCCGGGGCCCCAGCCAGGGGCCATCAGTCCAGTGTTGAAGTGAACATGGAGATACAAGTTACAAACATATTAAAACAGGAAGCCCCCCCAGTAGATTTTATTTTTTTCTAGGGGCTAAGACAAACTGCAGCAGCTGTAGGACACCTCCTTCAGATCTATTTCTCCTGTTTTTGAGCAGTTTCTCATATTAGACAAAACTCTGCAGACACATCAGTGCGGAGGCGAGTGCCCTCTGACCATCGACAAGAAGGACTGGTGGTGCCTGGAGAGCCAACTCGTCCCTTTTGATGGCTGCAGCCTGTCAACATCCCCTGCATTCGGCACACGTGGCGGAGACGTGCCCTTCCTCCGAGGGAACTGAGCAGCTGAAGCTGAAACGCTTCATCAGCTTGGGAAAGCTTGAAAACAACCAGCACTGAATTTATATCTGTGGGTTTTCAGGGATTTTCTGTCTGAACTTACATTGAATCAGCAGAAGTAAGGAAAAAAAAAAAAAGAAAAAGAAAAAACAAAGAATCTAAAATATATACCAGCTACCAACCCACCTTTGCCAAACATTTCAAGCTCTCAAGCCCCATTTATCCATTTATTCCTGGAAAATACACCTTCATCCCAGGAATGTTCCTGATGATATGATTTGTGGCATGAACAGTTTTTAAAAATAGCTCTTTTCAGAACTGCTTTTCAAACCTGGTCACCGCTCTACACAAACAACTGGTCGAGATCTGTTTCAGACCAACTTATCTCAGTCAGATTAAGTGTCACTACCTCTAGAGTTTGCCTGGAAAACTACTGTAACTACTATAATTTAAAACCTTGCTTTGATCTGTATTATTTTTCAAATGTAGCCGAATTAAGACTGTAAATCTGTAAATAATGTGTACGAACAGTAAGGCAGATCATCACCTGAGGCTGCAAGCCTGTGAGACTAGACTGGAGAAGGGGAGCCCAGCTCCCAAATGCATCGCCGAAAGTACGATGCTGAGGGGATGATGCTGGCTGCTGACAATTAATGATCTCCTGATGCTGACGGATCCAAAGAACTGAAGAGGGAAAGTGGTCTTATTTGGGTAATGCTTTTAATAGGGTGATGCACTACTTGTGCTGATTTCAGCAGCTGGACTCCCACGGACTTACACAGCAGATAAACCAGCTGCTGATCAGCTCATTTTCGGGCTTTCAAGAACAAAGAGAGTGCTGGTGCACTTCATGCTGAGCTCTTGGTTTTGAAGTAGCTAAGAAGATGTTTGTTGAAACCTAAGTATAGAAGATTTGTCTGAAATTTAATTTTGCAGAAAGGAACACATTTTAAAATGACACTGGAGATGAGAACAGTTACTCCATATTATGTTTTGCACACTTTATCCCATACTTACACAGTAAGTATGGCCAGGAGACAAACCAAGGAGGTGCAAATCTGATGAGATTCTTGTTTGCAGGAGAGGGGGGAAAAAAGGAGACAATTTGCATAAATATCATATGATACTGACAGCCAACTATAAATCAGACACGACTTTTGGATGCTAAAGAATAACCTACATTCTGCATTTGTTGTGATGATTCACAGCAGTGAACTTGACCCAAAAAAATGCTGCAAAAGTGCTCAGTGTTATTAATAATAATCATTATTCAGAGAATTCCCAGATGGATTACTTCAACTTCCTTTCTGCAACAGCTCCAGTCTCCTTTTATTCATCACGTGCGTTTTATTCCCTTCTAATTAAATGTGATTTTCTCAGCAGATGCTTTTATTTTTCACCCCACCTGCATCCACAGACCAGCTGTTGAGGCTGCCCAGTGGCTCAGGGGAGCATTAGCAGCTGTATGGAAAGGGAATTTACAAAATCAGGGGCTGCACCAGGAGCTTTTCCCTGTAACACCTGGCAGGCTTTGGGGTATTTGTGTGAGGCTGTAACAAAGAGCTCTCCTGTATCTGCCTGGTGACACATGAGCCTGTGGACAATGTTAGACTCTGATGGGACCACAGCTCTTGTGTCCATAAGAAGGACATGGACCTGTTAGAGCAGGTCCAGAGGAGAGCCACAAAGATGATCAGAGGGCTGGAGCACCTTTCCTATGAAGACAGGCTGAGAGAGCTGGGGCTGTTCGGTCCTGGGGAGAAGAGAAGGTTCCAGGGAGACCTTACAGAGGCCTTTCAATATATAGAGAGGGCTTATAAGAAAGACGGAGAAAGGTTGTGTTTTTTTGTATGTTTTTGTTTGTTTGTTTGTTTGTTTGTTTGTTTTACCAGGGCCTATACTGACAGGACAAGCAGTAATGGTCTTAAACTAAATAAGGGTTGATTTAGATTAGATACAAGGAAGAAATTCTTCACTGAGAGGGTGGTGAGGCCCTGGCACAGGTTGCCCAGAGAAGCCGTGGATGTCCCATCCCTGGAGGTGTTCAAGGCCAGGCTGGATGGGGCTTTGGGCAGCCTGGACTACGATTCTGTACTACGGGGATGGATAGCACTTTTTTCCTCCCAGAAAGCAAGGTACTGGAAAGAAGGGCTGACATATTAGTTATAATTAAGTTCTGATAAAGAAGAGTCACCCGAGAACAGAAATTATGCACAGTCTTGCCCCACTAGAGAGACAGTCTGTCTCTCCTGTAGAACTACACTATTTTATGCAAAATAAAGCAGCTGCCATAAACCTGCTCTGTTCTTAGAAATGGGCTGAGATCTTCAGCTGGTAAATAGTCATGTAGTCCCCCTGGATTCAAAGAACTTCAGTTTTATCGAAAGCAAAGATAAGTCCCTTTCACTCCCTCTGTCAAGCAGCCAGAAAAGGAGCGGTTCTGCTGCGAGCTGAGATTCTGCCTGGCTGCCTTCCCCATCTGTGCTGCCTGTGGTTGCCTCCATACAGCACTGCTCCATCCGCCTGAAGCTTGAGGATGGTTTCCAGCCTCCCTGAGCATTTCATTACCTTATCTCCGTTATTTAGACAAATACAAAACATTTCTCCAGACAGGTTGCAGGGCGCCAGTTTATCTGCATTAATATAATAGTGACCTTTTATCCACAGTATCCAGCTTCTCTTTAAAAGTCAGTCCCTACCCAGTGAATGTGCTGTAAATAGCAGGATCTACACGCAACAGTGCTAGACATACTGCCCTCCTCATTTGATCACGCTCAACTGTGTTTCGCTGCTTTGCTTTTTTTTTGCTTTGCCCTCCTGAAGTCACCTTGTTACTTGCCATTTAATGTTTATTGTTAAATAACCAGTTTGAAGAAGATTCATGAGCTAATTGTTGGGTCTTATTTTACACATTCAAAGGAGCTTAGCTTTAAAGCATTTACCTGGCTGAGTAGGGGCAAATGGTAGCAGCAGTGTCCTGGATAATAATGATAATGATTACCTTTGTGCTGTCCGTGAAATATTGCTATGGTCAGGATGTACCAGGGCTAAGCATGATACCATGTAATTGCATGGAAGGAAAGAGAAACCCATAAGAGTTATTTTATTCTGGGATTTATATGAAGTTATACTATAGCAAATCTGTCGAGTGATACAGAGCTTTTCTCAGAGTGGCTACAGGGCCATAGACTTATTTTACATGCTTTCTTAAGGACCACTTAATATTTTAAATGCCAGGTTCTTTAAATCAATCAGAGAAAGACAAAGCTTATGCTCAGGCTTCATATAATTTTGAAAATTATAGGAGGACTTCTCAGAAACATAATCCTATCAATGTATCCGTATGTGCAAATAGCATTTCAAATGCCTTCTTCTGGGGGTTCAAGCCTACACTCCTTGGGATGCCTGTCCCATGCAGTGAGGTGGGGACATCTCAGCGAGTCCAGGAAGCTGCCTCTGTCTTCAGAAAGAGTTGAAGCAAGTCAGCAAGGCCCCAGCCCACCAGTAAACCACCTCTGGGGACAGCTGCCTCTGAGCTGCAGTGACCATGCCCTGTCACGGTCTGTGGTGGGAACCACTGCTTTTTGATCCTGCTTTTTCCTTGGCATTTTTTCTTTTGGAAGAAATGCCTTTTATTTCCATTGGACAGAACAGCTCAAAGGCAGGCTGTCTTTCACTAACTTTCCTGAAGAGAAAAAGAAGGTTATATATGCTGGCATTTTCTTGTACCACTTTAAATATCTGCAGACCCTCGCAGTTTGCTTGTCCAGACCAGTTACGACAGGAAGGTTCCTTTTTTTTTTTTTTTTTTTCTAGCTGGGGAGAAAGTTCCTGAGACAGAAGGAACATGCCTTAGAGCAACATTTCAAACAGAAAATTATCTTCCCTGAAGATCTGAAAAATGATTTTGCTACATTTATCAGTTTTATAGCAGAGAAAGGTCAAAATGTGAATTTATCCAGCAAATTCAGCAAAGCCTCTTTTTCTTCCACTGTCCCAAAAGGAATAAAAGTAAAATTGCATCTACCATTTTAATGCTGGTGGGTCTAGGTTTTCTGTTTTATATGAAAATGTTCTATAGAAGATTTGGGGTAATGAGATAACACAGGGTCAAAAAAAATCAGATTCAAATAAGCAGTCCGCAAATGTGGAATTCCAAAAAATGAAAAAAAATAATATGCAGAGCTACTTCTTCTCAAGAGAGAGACAAATCCATTAAGCTAATCCATTAAGTAGCTGATGTTCTGACCTGACTTTTTTTTCTTCATTTAGGATCTTTCATCCTTCACGCATGAAGATCTTTCCTTATTTTCTATCTAAACAAATCCCAGAATACAGGCATTCTTCTGCAAACAGTTTGCTGAGAAAAAAATCCTCTAAACAGTCACAGTCTGAAGTTTGAACAGTGAACTATTGCATGAATTTTGTTTTCTCTTTTCTTCTGAGCCAATGACCTAGACTTTATAAACAACTTCCTTCACCCTCCCTCAACAATTACTTTCCATCCAAAAGAAGTTTCCTTTCAAGAGTTTGGTTTTGAAGAAAAACAAGAGGGATGACAGGACACTTTGATGCAGATCCCATTCTGTCATGTACTCCTTGTAAGACACGGACAAGACAAAGCCAGGTCCCCAGAAGGCTTCTGACATAGCTATCTGAACGACTGGGTTTTCGAGAGGCTTGGTCTCGCAGGCTGCTCCTCCCGCAGAGCAGCTCTGCCCTGGGCGCATTCACCTAAGCAATGCTGAGTGACATAACACTTCAGGAAGCCCAGAACAGTCATTTCTCCTGCCCTGACCTAGTGGCCCTGTTCCAGCAGGACAGGCTTGCACCAGGTGTAGCACCTCCGCAGCCAGGGGCTCTCTGGGACGTGTGAGACCTGAGCTACAGCCCTCCCCTCAGCTCCGTTCGGGAGCAAGGCCTCAAAGCTGCTCCCCGGCTCCCCATCCAAGACACCTGTAGCAGCACCAAGGTGCTGTCACCTTTTCCTGCTGAGGCACCTTCTGCTTTGTACGCAGTCGCCATTCACTGGGACATGCAGAGGGGCTCCGGCCTATCAGCCCGCGGTCACACACAGACCAAAGGCAGGAGGGGGCCGCAGTCACGGCCCTGCGCCAGTGTGTGCTGGGCAAAGTGGCAGGGAAGGAGGGGAAAGAAAAGAGGGAAATCCCTGCTCAGCAACACCGGGATAGGCCACAGACTGGAGGTGACAGCTGGATTCAATCAAACTGGCAAAGCTTTAACTGCCAGAGGAGTGGGAAACGTTTCACCCCACCATGCACCACCGTGGTGGCTGTACTTGGTACAAGGAGCACTGAAATGAGCTAGGTGCTGAGCTGTGGCTTTCACAAATACTAGTTCCTCACTGAGGAAGGCAGGTACCTCCAGTACACCTTTAGGCACTGAATTCCCTGGGGAAGAGAGCTGAGAGGTGAAACCTCATTGAACACCATGCCACCGCCTTCCCTCCAGCCGCTGCCAGCTCACCAGGAGCCACCTCAGCCGCCTCCTACAGACACCTGCAGTGCTGGCGCTGGGCAGTGAGTGCCCGGGCAGTCATTTCTGCTTTGTGGACCCCTGTAGAAAGCCTCCTCCAGAAATGTCATATGCACAGGTTGCAGCACGTATAGTTGAGCTTTGCGTGCCAACATCAGCTTTCATAAGTTTCCCAAGAGGCAGTCCATAGGCCCAGGGAGTTGTACAGCGTTAAGTCAGAGACAGAAAGACATGCCTGAGCTCCACACACAGCAGTACACAGAGGTACCTTGCCTAAGGTGGGTGACTCATCAATGAAAGCAAGCATCTCCATTTTCATGACAGAGCAAGAGTGGGCACGCATAAAAGCTGAGGTGCTCTTGCAGTAGTAAATATAAATATGTCCTTGCAATAACTCATCCATGCTTCCATATTTTGTATAAATAGCCTTATGTTGCAATAGCACATCCGTTATCCCTCCTCTCCATCCCGTATAAATAGCCACTACTGAAGTGAAAAGAACACTGACCCACTTCACATGACTCCAAGCTGTCCTTCAGGACAACTCTTCCTTGCAGCAAGCTGGCAAGCAAGGCAGACCCATGCTGAGTACCATGCCATCACACCGCCCCGCAGCCAGACCCACACCTCACCTGCATGCAGCCCCTTGCATCTCTCTTCCACCCCATCCCGTAACACTTGTCATCTGCTAAACATAAAGGGGGAGAAGAAAGCTGAGAAGCAGGGTAGGTACACCAAAGATCATGGCCAGACTGGGCAGCAAAAAAATTTGCTACCTCTTTAGTGTATATCAGTTCTTTCTCTGCCCCAGAGGTTTCTGAGATTAAAAGCCTAAAAGTCTTGAAGTTGTGACAGGAAAAGCGAGTACATTTCGCAGGGTCCAGTCAGCCTCTCTGTGCCAGGACCAGATGAGAGAGGACCACTCATGGTTAGCCTGGAGCCTCCCTATGATCTCTGGCAAAGTTTCTGGGCCGGGTAATTAAATTGTTCCAGCAGAGGCTCGCAGCCCTCTGGGGGCTTTCACAGGCAAAGCAGGAGCGTGGTGCTTCCAGCCCAGAGGGGTTGTGTTCTCATGCTTTTCCTACTTCATCGAGCTCTCCAGAAAGTGAATGAACAAGCCCGACTTTTAACAATTTAATTTCCTGAGTGTGTTTTGGCATTGATGAAGAAGCTGTCTGTTTTGGACTGTAAGTGATTGTCTCTGAACTGTTACCCAATATATACACTTGCAAGTATGGCCCTCTGTGACATTTTTGCTAAGCTAATCAGTTCCTGCTGCTAAAGCTTAATAAATGTTACTCCTTTGCCATGCAAGTCCTGAGGTCATTCTGCTAAGGAAAAGAAGGGTAGAAATTGAATTTGGGGAGGAAAAGTTTTCTGCAGAATCATAATTTGTTACAACCCTTAACCCTCGAATATTTTGCACTAAAATATCGTATTAAAACTAAGAAAATGAAAACAGCTTCTACTTTTGTAAGCAGCAATTACTTTTTTTTCCCCAATAACTCAGCAGTGAGAGTTTAACCTACCCCTCTTGCATCACAGGTAGATGTTCTGGATGAAAAACGGGGTCAATGGTGCTTTTATTACCATCTTTCTTCAGAAGTTGTTCTGGATACTCTTTCCAAAGCAACTTTGAATGCTGTTAAAACAACCCTGCTATCCTTAGAGGGAGGTCAATGGTGAGTTTCAAACGCACAGAAGTGCTTATGAGCACCACTGAGCTACCTAAACCTGAGGAAGAAAACACTCTGCTCCTCACTGCCTGCTTTACACAGCGCACTGCTCAGAGTCTTGGGCTTTGAATGGTCTATTTTGAAATTTTCTGCTCTCTGAATGTATTTTCTAGGTGCCCAAAGAGCTACTTCAGGCATATAAACTCCCTAGGGAGATCAGATCTACACTGTGTCATGTATGTCCAGAGCTTAAAAGGTACACTATTACCAAAGGGATCAGACCTTCGGAAAATTAAGAGGTATCTCTCTAGGGAAAATGCAAGCTATTCCAGCCATCTGTCGTGCTGTTGCCAATCTCTTCCTCCTTCTGCCTTTTTATTGCTAAGCACTTTCTTTCCCACTTTCCCCCTTTGTTTAAATTTAAGAAAATCTCTTTTCTTCTTAACAGGAAGAAATATTTCATCCCAGAAATGTTTATGGGTCATTCACAATGATACACAATTTGTGTTTTTGTCATTAAGGACTTCCCAGGCAAACTTCAGCTCTTTCTTGTCTATTGCTTCAATTCATCTTTCATTTGGCGTTTTGGCTGCCTATTAACACTAACAAAGTATTGTCATGAAAACATACCAAGTTGCTCATCTTTGATAAAATCAGGCTTTCTGGCATGAAGTACAGTCAGGTTCAATATGAACTTTAAGTTCTTTTCTAAATTTCAAAACATGATGCAATCTGTAAAAGTTCTCCATTCTACCTGCTATGTGAGATGATCTTTTTAAATTAATGTTGGTATGCCCTCAAAACCAGATATCACACCCAGAAAAAGAAAAATGACATCTGAAATGTTTCTTGAGTGGGTCATTTCCCTTCCATGAGAATCTACTGGACTCTACTGAATCTACTGAAAATTGTCAAATGAACTTTTGTTTTGGCTTTATTCATTTTGCTTACAGCTCCATGTGAAATTTCCTCCAACAGCCTTTAGAGACCCCATAGCTACCTCCTCTGCTCTCCACCCCTTGGGCACTTCAGTTCCTTTTGGACATACACATCATCTTTTGTGCACAGATCTTTATACGCAGACACTGGGGGTGGACAAGTTCCTTTTACATTTCTCAGGAGGTTTTGTAAATACAAATATGGTTTTCATAAAACAGAGGAATGTCAGCCTTACCTCCCTCACAGTGCAAGAAAGGAACTGAGACACAGATGCTTTGTCTAAGAGTGGTCCCGGTCTGGGACCAAGGGAATGGAAGCCAGACCTCCCTGCTCCACATCCAGACCCAGGCATTCCCTCACAGGCTTCTTTAGTTGCTGACAATTATTCAAGTCAATGCAATCACTGTATCACGTTTAATGAATAATACAGATTAAACAAAGGGTGTTTTTGTTGTTCTCCTCCTCCCCCCCCCCCCCCATATGCGTATTATTACATAGTGGGTCTATACAAGTACCACATTTAACTTGCTTCATAAAAGCATAAACCCATTGTTTCAGTGCCTCAAGGACAATTTAAGCCTGTGTATGCTGGGAGGGAATATAGTATCAAAGTATATGCATTTGAAAATATGACTCTCCGTGACAGCAAAGGAGACCAGAGAATTTGAGGACATATGAATTTAATTACGTAAATATTATTTCTTTTATTCTAAATGCTTTGTTCCTAAGCATTAGTTTAGAGGGGGTTTCAACTTGGCTAATCCAATAAAGAAGAGCAAGTTGGAATAAAACTAGCAATTACTCCCGTCCCTCTCCTTTCTTTTGCATCAAGGAGCCTATCCCACGATTAGCTTTTAAGCTTTCAGAAATATCCTTTCCATCTCACCCACTGCTGACGTTTCCCAAATGAACTGCCTCCATCAACAGCAGTGTTTTAGCAAACAGTCATTCTTTCCTGTCACAGGATATCCTACAGCTGTCTGACCCAGTGAACCTAATCAACCTGCTGGGGAGAGCTGAATTATTGCAGATGTAAGGTTGATTGAAATTAGTGATTCCCAGCACTTAATCCCAGTGTGACAAAATGAGCCTTTGCATATTTAAATACCAAGTTATCTCAAGCAAGTGTGGAACAATAATGCCCCAAAATACCTGTGTTGTTCTGTCAGTAATGCACGACTACTGGAAATTTTGATAAATCATTTGAATGCTGATTCCAAGTTGGTTTCAGAGTGTCATCCCAGGTATATCTCTGTATATGAAATGAGTCATAACAATTGCAACTTATTAGATTTCTTAGGAATGATCTCAAGGCTCTAGCCCCAACCACCTGCATCGTATCGGAAGAAGTCTTAGAAAAGTCTTTGCAGATTTGGCCAAGAGCCTTTTTGTACGCTTTTGTTAGCACAGCTGATGCTGGAAGAAGAGACTCCAGGGACAAAGGCACTGTAGATTCACAGCCTTGGAAGGAAAGCCTCCAGAAATGGGGCCTTGTATCAGGAATCTGCTGTGGCAAAAAGAAGAGGACTGTGCCGTGCAAGCTGAAGAAGACAGATAGATTTCAGAACAAGACCAGCATCACCATGTCAGCCACATGAGGAAACTCTGTCCAACCAGTCCCAAGGAACAACCGAGATCCATGAGACAAGACTCCAGCAAAAGTACTGCTTAGTGTAGCATTGTTCTGCTGGAGCGGTCCCGCTGCTGGCTGCAGGTGCCTTGGCATACAGGTGCCTACTATCAAAAAGCATATTTCCCACCCCTCATGGGAAAAACAACCCTCTGTAAATGAGCCCACCTCAGCACAGCTAGAACATGGCTTGGTGTTGAATGCTTTAAGCCTGTGGATGTCCTTGTGGTCCACGTAAAGTTTTGACAGCTGCAGGAATGGTGCCATTTACAAGAGCCAAGGCCTCTGAAAGTACTGCATAACTTCAGCAGGCACTTTAAAACAAAAAATCATAAAGACCTTGTTATTTCACTATGGCTTTAACCTCTGTGAAGACCCCTCCTTAGAGTTGGTTCCTAGCCCCACAGCCCAGATGGTGAAAGTCTGCTCCTGAGGGGGTTTCCTGAGCCGTGAAACTCGTGGAGGACCGTCTCCAATCACCCTATTTGCTCCAAGCGCTGCCTTCGTTCACAAGAGACTGTAATGAAGCCATTAGGCCTACTGAAGGAGAAAAGAGCTATTTAAAGTATATCTAGCACCAGAACTGGCCTGAAGTGGAATTTTCCATTTTATGTATACGAGAGACCAGGCTGTGACAGAGCCACGCTACTGCTGAATTAGCAAAGGATCCAATTATGACTCTTCTCCCTTCAGTCTTGCAAAGCTCCGTTTTTGAATTCACAGTCAGCAATAAAGTGGTTGATGTTTATCTAAAATGCTTACAGTGCTTCCCTCTCCCTTGTGCTCCTCGTCAGTTAGTCCTCAGGCTGCAAGAAAATATATCGTTTACCCACCCTGGAAGCATGTCTTGGGTGTCTAGGGTCGAACTTCACACATAGCAGGTGTTTCTTTTAATGGGCAGTGCCCTTAACTTTCATAGCTATGGCGTCACCATCAGCGGCGCTATTTGCTGCATGCTGTGGATTAAAAAAAAAAAAAAAAAAAAAAGGCAACAAAAAGCTAACGAGAGTGTCAGCTCAGCACACGGCCTCTCCCTTTCTGGGGCTATCACAGAGCATAAGCACTCTGAAGGTTACATCTCAGCCAGTTTCGAATATTGACCTTGATGTCCTGTCCCTTACAATATTCTTTAAAATCCATCATCTGCAAACTAAGTTTAAATCAGAAAACCTAATTAGTAACAGAGACAATGAATAACAAGCTTAAGGGGAGGGAGGAGAAAACCTCTTGCAGGTGGCCAGCTCTTAGCTGAATAATTCTCTGTGCAATGGTCATGCTTCAAAAATTTAATTCTCTCTAATTTCATTTAGGATGGGGAAAACAAAACAAAATGAGCAAAGTGATATAGGATTTCATTTATATTCTGGCAGGTACATTCATCTAAAGTTTACCTATAAAAGCTGCAGTTACTGTACCTTTCTTTCAAAGCATTTAATGGTGTGAAACAAGTGGGGAAGGAAAGAAGAAAGAGAAAAAAAGAAAAAAATTTAAAAAAGAAAAAAAAAAAACAGGACCTACTTGGCATTGCTATTTGCTATTTTTATACTGAAAAAAAAAAAGTCTCCCTAGTCTCCCTACTGTCAGGCTGATTGTATTAATCTGAGATTCATATGGCCCTCAAGACTTGATTGCTTTTTGATTCTTGCTTGGTATAAGTGGTGACAAAAAAGCTGAAATCATAATTCCTATTTAGAAGACAAAGGGGAGGCCACTTCTGTGGTGAGTGGCACGTTTTATTGCTTTAATTAAAAAGTTATTCTAAAAAGCTTAACTGCTTCTGCAGAACTCTACTTGGAGCACAAAAAGGATTTTATTTACAGACACATGTTGGGGAACACCCTTCCAATTTTTCTGAGCTACGTTCATCTTTTTCCTTAAGCGTACCAAGGAAGAAAAGCACTAATTGAATTTGAAACATTTCTTTTATCTTGAAAATAAAAGTAAAAATCAATCCTCTCAATGGTGGAAATATAGTTTCTTTTACGTAGTTCTTAAAGTGCTATCCATTTCTATGAAGGCTCCTGAAGGGAAATTTTCAGCAACAGAACACCAGGAGGGGAAAAAAAAAAAAGAGAGAGAGAGACTTGAGTATGAATCAGTAATTGAAAACCTTTAGCCCAGAATTGCAGTGATTTTCAAGTGCCAGCTCCCTTTGAGATAAATGCCCAGAACCTCTATGGTCAAGGTTTTCATTCCATGAGAGAGAGCCAAAAGTGAGCACCACTGTACAGACAGAAGCTACCATTCTTTTATGGAGACAGCAATGGCTGACAGATTAATCAGTATCTTATGCAATCCTCTGAGCTATCCAGACTCCCTTGAGACTCATTTTGCACTTTAAAAAAAAAAAATCATTAGTCTTCACTGGTATTTTCAGTTTTCCATATGACTACAGCATTGACAATATTTCACTGAGCTAAATAACAGTACACTAAGGGGGGACATGTAAGATTTGGGTCCACTTGAGTATCACATGAGATCTCAGGTAAGATGCTGTTGGCTTTAGAGACATTAAATTAAATCATATCTAGATTTTTATTTGATAATGCCAGAATCCTGCATGTTTCCTGTGACTATAAATTCAAATGCTCCTTCTGCACTCGAGTTATGACACAAGTCCCTGCTAACTTTAGATCTAAGCTCAACCAAACTACATAGATATGTTTGAGATTTCTTCTCTGCTCTGGATACCAGCAGATAGCTCTCTCATGTCAAACCTCTGGGCAGAGAGAGAAAAAACAAGTAGTTTGGCACAGTAAAATTAGCTGCAAAGGTTAAGAAGGGATATGAATGTCCCAGCACCCAAGGTTCAGCTCTTAAACTCTGAAACTACCTATTACTAAAAAAGTGAATTCCAAGTTAATCTTGTTCTCTCCACATCTTTTACTGCAGGTCGGAGTTGTCAAGACCTACAGTTTTTATCTGCTGAGATACTGAACAGGGAAGGAAAAAGCTCAGTCCCGGTTCTTCCAGTGGGACTCACTTCAACTAAAAGGGAGGAAAAAATCAGAATTAGTTCTCTTGTCTGCAGATGGCACCTGAGACAAGCATACAGCTGAAGTGACTTCATTTACTCAAAGATAATTAACAAATGAGGGAGGTAATTGCGTTTGTAAAAGTTATGTCCTTACGGCTAGGAAAAATCAGCACGCAGCATATGCACACCCTTCTTGAGCAAAGTAATTGATGTCTTCCAAAGGAGGACTTCAGATCTGAAAGCTTGCTGCATCCTTGTTCCTGAACAAGAGCACAGCTGGTGAGCGATCCAGCCAGTATCCTCAGGAGGGAACCGGCTCCCCTTGTTCTTTTCACACCCAACCCTCTATCAATCCCCTCTACCTTTGCAGGGATATATCAGTGGTCACTAACAGTGGGCAAATGGGAGACCTAGAGGATAATGGAGGCTAAAATTTAAGATTCAAGTTTCTCAGTAAAACACCAGCTAGAAAAGTTGCTCAGGGAAGCCTCAGACTGGCACATACAGGTCTACCTGCACATCACAAAGCACGTAATGTGGTCTTTCCCACCTACCCCCAGAGCGGGGCAGGAACAGCTCCTCCTTGGGTCTTCGTGTCTCTACAGGCCTTGCTCTGTGCCTTCATGAAGAGGTAAGGGAGGCCAAAATCCCTTCAAACCCCTTCTCACTTTGCTGAGGAAGTAGCATTGTGTCACCTCTGGGGCTGGTACATCAACGGAGGCTGTACAGGGAACTGGTTATTTACCCCCCTCTTCTCTCCACACCCTAACTAGCACACACCCACCATGAAACCCCAGCACGATGCCCCAGTACACACAAAACAGCCCTCAAGATGGGACCAAGCAGAGCCTTGACATGCTGCTGTGGGTTTAACTTCCCAGCCATGTCATCCTGCTCTGCTTTGTGACACATGCGGGAACATTAAATTCCTTGCTTTTAATGCCCTGATTTGTGGCAAAGCATCTTGAGCAGCCCTGATGTTTGATCTCAGCCACACAGCTGGGGAAAACTAGCAGCTGTTTTGTGATTCAGAAGGGACAGAATAATAACCCACTGAGGCTACTTCTTCTGCATGTAGGTGGGTGAATCAGATGAACAATTGGACAGTGCAGATTAATTAAGACTAACTCCATTAATAGAATTAATTTGCAAATTATTACACATTAGGTGAATCAGCTGCAATTCACTTGTGACAGAAATGTTAACAAATATTAAACTACTTACAATGAAATATAGATAAATATTGCTGCTGAAATGGCTCTAAAGAATGCAGTTGCTACACAGAAGATTTTGTCTTTAAAGGCAGGGATGCATATGCTAGAGTTTCATAAAATCCTTGGAGCAGGAAGCATATTTTCTTCCTGGCTTGCACAGCTTTCATCACCCTGACAGCTCTCAGTGGATTGTAAATAGTCACTGGAGATGAGTTGAGAGAGAACTGTCTGATTGGGATCCAGGCATAGATGTTGATGGAGCTGAGATACCAGGGGTTCAAGAAAAAGGAAAGAAATGGTTTAAAATTTGACAGCTGGTTTAAGAAAATCAGTGGTGAAATAATCTACCTGGCCCTCTCACACTCTTCCTCTCAAAGCCTGGAAACGTATCTGGGCTATTTGTGTGAAGTGACACACACTTAGAGCAGATAAGCGTCTGATATTTGAGCCATCTCACTGTGATCAGGGTAGGGATCCCTGGGAGGGAACGCCCGTAATATTATATTAAATGGTTTTGGAAGGTTTAAAACTGTTTTGGTCAGGTATAATTAATATGATCTCCTGCACAAAAGTAGAGCTGCAGCTTCTGGAGCACCAGCTGTCCTCGGATGAGTTGGGAAAACGCTGAGCTCTGAGGTGTGTGTGATCAGAGTAAACTGAAGACGAACACAGGAGAACAAATGTGGTGTTCCCCACACAGTGAAGAAAACCAACTTGTCCACTTGGTAGTGTAATGATGGTAAAACCTGCCTTTCAATAAACATCAGTATGAAGAAGATCAAACCATGGCTGCCTCACTTCAGCAGTCTCATATGGCACCTCTCTGGAACAGACTAGCACCAGAAACAAATATTCCTCCAGTGCCCAGTTGTTTCACAGCATCAATCCTTGTTCCTTGTGAGCTAGAAATACTGGGTTTGATCCTTAACAGCTATAAATCTGTGGCTGTGCAGATTTCAATAAATCTCTGGCAGATCATTCTTGCTTTGATTCTAACTGATCAACATAATTTACACAGGATTTCCTGTGTAATGCAAAACGGGTAACATTATTTACTTGTTTGTTTATTTATTTAAATATTGGTCATTTATATTCTGTTTTACTGATGTTTTCCTGCATGGAAAGGGTTCACAGGTTTAAAAAAGCTTTTGTAAAGAACTTCACTGCAATCAATTCAACTTCACATGAAAGCAAAGGAGCTGTCCGAAAAGCTAACCTGCCCAAAGAAAGGATTACCTGCAAATTTTTTATTGCATGTAAAACGTCACAGATGTGCTGTTGTGCCTTTTTGAAAGAATCTAAAATAGTAAAACAGCCGTAGCAGTTTTGTTGCCCAGCTGCTGAATTATACATAGAGAAAATTGACCTAGCATTACACTATGTCTATCAAACGTAGAGCCTCCCAGCTCACAGTCACGGTTTGTTAGTTTCCCCATGTTTGATGGGGAGCTGGTTAAACACAGTGTCAGAGTAGGTTACCTGGGGCTGCCCACAGAAGGCTGCTTATCAGTCATTTGGCAGTCTTGCAGTGTCTGTCAAATCCTACAAAACCCTGGAAAGTGACTGAGTATGTGGACTTCCAGTTACTGAGTCATGGCTTCTGTTTTTCCATGTTAATGCGTTGTAAGCAAGAATGAGGAACTAGCGCCCTTCCCAAGTACGGCTAGCTCCTGGCAATGTCCTGCTCCAGAACAGCGATGCACAGACCACACACAGGGATAGACAACAACTACCCAGCTCCCGTTGCAGGATTTAGGCACTGCAGCAGCTCACCAGGCTGTAGCAGGCCTGCCTCGTCCTTCTGTGGCCTTCTGTTACCTGACCAAAGGCATTTCTAGGCGGCCTCTGACTCCCCTGCCGCAGGCCCTGGAGAGCTGACGCCAAGGTCAGATTCAAGTTCTCTTCCTGATGCCTTTGCAGCTTGAGAGGCAGCAGGACACTTTCCCTTGAACTCGCTGTTCTCACTGCTGTCCCTGGGTGCTTGGCCTCCAGCTGAAATTGTACTCAGCAGGGAGAGGCAGAAGTGAATGGAGTAATTCAGAGTTATAAATCAACAGACACAGAGCCCTTCCTTTCTAACCTGCATCAAGTCCAACCAGTGGCGTGTCAACTTTAAGCCAACTGCATTGCCGTTGCCTTCGCCTGCTATTAGGCCTACTGCTAAGATGAAGACCCATGTCACTGACTAAAAATTCGTCGTGCAATTGAGATTCAGATCCCACAGAAAGAATACAGACTGGCTCTGCTGAAGTCACATTAAGCTGCAACAACAAAAGCTGTGGATGAAACCCTCTCGGAGCTGTGTGCAACTGGGGAGCAGCACAGGAACCTTTCCTTCAGAGCTTTTTCCAGGACACATTAGCGAAGACGAAATAGCCCTGGGCTCTGGTAATCTTCATCCAGCTTGAAAGGAGGCGATGCAGGCCAGAGTTCAGAGAAATCTTCGGGCCCAGAACATTTGTCAGTCCTACAGTACATCACGTCCTATCATATCATGAAAAACAGAGCCCGGGAAGTGACTGTGTGGTTTTAGGGCGTCTGACCCGACTGCAGCTCTAATTAGATGTCACAGAAATGTTACATATGAGATAAGGCATGTGTGTGGGTAGTAACCGATGTGCTGAAAATGCTTTTTGTTTGTGTAGCCCTGTGTGTAGATCGGATAGTGGCTGCAGAAAGGCCTGCCCAGCAATACGAGGGATTTGGTGCAGATGTTAACCTCGCTTTCAGGTCAGAGAGTTATGTAATTTACCCGCACGTCGCACCGCGTACGACGTGGGTTTTTACCGTCATTTCATCCCGAGTGCCCTGCGTTGTTGAAACTCTCATGGTTCAGTGCACAGTAAATCGCTTCTTTTACTAGGTCAGCCCCAGTAACAGGCAGTGCTTTAAGCAGCTTATCACAACATATGACTAAATACCATTTCCAAACCGCAGCTCTTTGTGATAGAGGGAGGCTGGATTCTGCTGCAGCGGCCTGGCTCCTGGAGGCACAGCCCCAAAGACACAGCCATGCAGGGAGCGTGGCGTCTGTTATGTGCTGGCATTTACATGGAACACCAAATGTTTACTTCCCAATCTGCCTACGGAATAAAAAGAATTGTTGCTCTGGGCTGTTTCAGAGGAAGAATACGAATGACTTACCTGAGTTGTATCTTGACCTCAAGCACTGTAAAAGATATATTTTACTGTGCTTTTAAAATCAATTAATGCAGATTTTTGTATTTCTGAAGAAGTCTACAGTGCATTTAGTGATTTTCATGAGGTGTTTAACCACACACATCTGGCCGAGCTGCATTTATTAGTCAGCACATCCCTAATCGTTGATCATAATCTCTTCCAGGCTACATTCTCCATGATAGTGCAGCTGCTCAATTCGCATTTAGTCTCAATTTGACTACGTATGACAGCTCCAGAAGAACCATGCCAAATCCCTAAACCCTATGTTCAAATAAGGAAGCAGGTTCTGTGACCAGCTCTTATCTCTAAACCCTGAGCTGAAACCAGATCTAAATTCCCACAAAATCTGAAAGAGCTTAGTTATGGACCTGAATTCAGCATGTCGGTGTTTAATTTTAGTAACTACCCACCACTGTATTTGCATTTTTTAGTGTGTTTTGCCACTATGAATACCAAATCCTCAGAGGCAGAGATTTTGCTATGTGAGGAAAACACTTGTGCCATGTTGCCTACATTTGTTGTCCACCGGGATGCCTGATCATGGCATCTACTTTCTGAAAGTGACTTTTGATGACAAACCTCTTCCCTACAAACCATCTGCTTTCATACCGTAAGTCTCCACAACCCCCATTGTGCTCACCTGAGCTCACCCTCTTTCTCACAGCCAAGGCCCTCATACTGCTGCCTTTCAGTTGTATTTCAGATTCACTGGGTCACTGAAACAGTGGCACAGAGGTGGTGAGCAGCTGGAGCAAAATACGGAAATGTCTCTCTCCTACTTTTATATCCTGCTTTCATGGGACCACTCCCATTCCTTTAGGGTGACCCCAGATTCCACAACAGGTGAACCTGGGCCCTGTTTATGTGTTTGCCCAGCAAAGTTATCTTCCGTATCACAGTCACAAGCATGAATGAGATACAGCCCAGGAAAGGAAGGAGCCAAACCCAGTGAAACCACAATCCACAGCTCCTTTCTGCCTGGAAGCCAAAGTTACAACTGCTTACCACTTAGTTTTTAACTGTAATGCTGCAAGGGAGTGACAGACAGGGTCTATGAGCAAAGGGCCTGGGATGATGTGACAGGAGAGGATCACAAAATCAACAAAACAGGGCTTAGCTGGAATCACAAAGCAACAGAACACCTTCAAGGCACCATTACAGAGAAATTTCCCATACCCCTTCTGTGAAATCAATACGCTGGGGGTGTCTCTCTGAAGTGCCTGTGCATTAATGCACACAGCACAGGGAATAAACTTGACAAGACAGTGAAGTGGACTGAAAACTGGCTGAAGGGCCAGGCCCAGGAGGTGGTGATTGGTGGAACAAAGTCTAGTTGGAGGCCAGTAACTAGAAGTGTACCCGAGGTCAGCAGTGGCTCAAGTCCTGTTTAACATCTCCGTTAATGATGTGGATGATGGGGCAGAGCACACCCTCAGTAAGCCAGCAGGTGACACAAAGCTGGAAGGAGTGGCCGATGCACCAGAGGGTCGTGCTGTCATCCAGTGGGACCTCGACAGGCTGGAGAAATGGCCTGAGAGGAACCTCATAAAGATCAACAAGGGGAAGTGCAAAGTACTGCACCTGGTGAGGAACAACTGTCTTATATATAGCCAGTCAAAACCTGGAGAAAGGAAGTGGTGGTTCCCTCTCTTACCATTATGAAAATTTGGGAAGAAGTATTTCCATAACAATATGTGCAAGGCAGTGCAATCTCTATTCAGCATGACAAGAATCTATGCCTGAAACACTAAGAAATGATCTTCTGATGGATCTCTTAACAGTTCAAATCAAGACAGAAATGCCTTCCAGAAGCTCAAAAATTCTGCCTTAGTCAGGTGCAAGTCACTTACCTCAGTCCAAGCAAAACTATCTGCGATTAAACAGCTTATGATGAATCTGCTAGATTTTTCATTGTTGTTGTTTTGATTTGGTTTTTGTTTTTTAATGAATGACCTATTCTGAGCTTAAGCTCCATTAATGTATGAATCTAGGAAGGAAGGAAAGCCAGATCAATGCCTCTCCACTGAAAACACTAGAAGAGGTCTTTTAAGCAAGCTAGTGCATGCTTTACTATCTTTCATGGTGGTGGGCTTGGTTTTTTTTTGTTTGTTTTGTTTTTGTTTTCAGCATAGTAATATCTGGAATGGAAAAAAAATGGAATATCTCCAAACATTTCCACTTTCTTCTTTGGTAATAATACTGAGGAAAGATTGACCCTCCACAACAACTGAAACATACTCAAGCACTTCTTTACAAGTGTGCCTTTCTACTTCCGTGCAATCAGGGAGAAAAAAATGTTGATTCTTAGAGTAGTAGTAAAGACCTTATAATAGCTTTCTAATTAACAAACATGTTTATGTTGTGTTTCTTCTAATCAGTGCATTACAGTAATAAGTACAGAAAATAAAACTGTGATTGCACAGATTTAAATTACAAGTGGTGGTAAATTAGGGTGCTCTTAGGATTTGGGGCAAAAATCACTGAATTTATTGAATCTCCTTAGATTTCGGCAGGCTTTGGCTGAGTTTAAAGATATTAAAATGCATTTGTTATTAAAATTGTGTTCAATACAGTAGTATGCAAATGCTGTGATTTGTTAATATTACACAAACGCTCAGTTCCAATCACGCTCCTCTTGAAGTCTTGTAATACAATTTCTGTAGACATCAATAAAAATACGTCTGGGTTATCCATTTTTAATTGCATTGTATACAAGTATTACAGAAGAATGCAATACAGTATTCACAAAAATCAAAGAGGCTTCTATGAAACCTACAAAAAGCAGCACAGAATCAATGAAGTAAAAGCAATATTTCAAAAAATACTAAATTAGATTTGGCAGTTTTGGAAAACAGTATTGAAAAAAAAAATAAGACAAATGAATTGGCACAGTTTAACAACCTAATTTCTAAGTGCACTTTATAATAACTCTCCTTACAAGCTGCTGTTTTCCCAGAAGATGATGACAAAAAGCCTCATTAGAACACCACTGTTTTGTAGTGACAGGTTTTATTGCATCGCCAGCTGTGAATCTAAAAAAAAAAAAAAAACCTCCCCCAAAAAACTATAAAGGTTCCTAAAAACCCTGTTTTCTTTTATCATCAAAAAATAGCAACATAGCACTTCCATATGTTTGTGAATACCTACAACTCTAGTTTTAAAAAAAATAGAAGTTAAAGAAAAGTGATTTTTGTTTTATCTCAAAAATAATGTAAAGAAACATTTATTAACGAGATATTTCAATGACCAGAGAGATATGTACAATGTGATAGACTTGAGTCTAATCCTGCAAATATGTTCATGACTGCAGACTTGAATACCTGTTGATCCTGCTCATTTGAGCACAAATGAGTAAGTGTAATTAGGGACTGGCAGGGTCAGGCTCTTAGCTTCACAGCTTCACATAAACCTTTCCACAATCTGTTCTGGGCTAAAAAGTATAGATACAGTATATACTCTGTATACTGTTGTGTTTTTTTTTTAAAACAGTGTTCTACAGCTATCACCCTGTTATTGCTAGACTAAAAATGAACATTTGGAACAATTGACATTAATCATAAAGGATAAAATTGAGATGCAGCTTCTGATGACTGGATTTCCACTTGAGCCATTTTAAATTGGGTACACTGCAGCCATTTGCGGAGCACAGACGAGCTATTGTTCATTTGTCCTGACCCTTGTAACATTCTTAGGCTGTGATGGTTGACATTGCTCTGGATGGCTTGGAGGCGTAGCTGGAGTCCAGCAGATAAATGCTGTTGAAATAATGCAAAACATTTAGTTTCTCTAATGTACACTAATGTAGTAAATGTACCTATTGTCATCAAGTGGTGGTTGTTGGTCAGGGAAAGTTCCTCCACTGCCCCAATGTCACCTTTCTTTCTTCCACAGCCTGCACTGCGGCATTGTCATGAAGGACAAATATGCCTACAAAATCACAAGGTTTATCAATACCAACTACATACTTAGGCTACATCCAGCACCTTTATGCCCATTAATAAAATTCTTGAGTGGCAAGCCACACTGGTCCACCTCACTCTTCCTTACGAACAGGGACAGCAGGCACAGTCTTACCCAAGTAGTCCCACAATATCTGATACATATATATATACATATATACACACACACACACGTATATGTATGCATAAAAATATATTCACTTGTATATGTAACAAAAATCCATCTTCTGAGTCAAGACTCCCCATCATTATTTGTGAGGGAAGTTTCAAACCCCAAACACAAAAATCAACTGGCAACTACCATCTCAGTGAACAGTGTGGAAAGGCTGGGCCGCAGAACCTGGTTATTCAAAAGTGTTTCAAAAGAGAAACAGAGAACAGCACTGAGTACAGGGCAAGTACCGTAGCTGATGCTCTGTGTATGCTCACACCCAAGACCTTCAGTGCTGAGCTGTCCAGTGCATCTGGATGTGCTACAATGATCTATTTTCAGATAGTTTGGAGACCAAGTCTACTGACCTTATTTCCAGAATTTACAGGAATTTGTAACACTGAGAATAAAAGCACAAGTTATTAGAAACAACTTACCTTTAGATTTGACTGTATCATTGGCAACCACATTGGTATTAGCTGTAAGAAGAGATACGTTTTGTTATTATACAAGTGACTGTAAACATGCTCCAGTTACTGTGAGACAGAAGGGTATATCTATCCCATTTAACTGTCAGAATGGACACAGACTGAACCATAAATCTTCAAATGTGGTTATTTTCCAATGACGTATATGTTTTGGGGCAGATGTCTCTGAGGTAAAGAAGCCAGCTTCCTTTGTCTGCGGCTTGATGAATCACCAGTAGCAATTACTGATAGCCCATTTAAGGATCGCCTTAGACACTGATGAGAGTACAAAATAATAAAAAAGGTGTTAAAGGAAATCACTTCTTATTTTCCTGTGAGGGTGTTTTTGTATGCGTGAGCGAGCAATATTGGAATGAATACAGTATATGTTCTGCATTGTGAAGTGCACATCAAGAACTGAAAAAACGTAGAGCAGAAGTTCTATTAATAAGACAGATATTTAAATGGCAATCAGCATTTTATAAACCACTAGTCAGTGTCACTGCTTCATTGCAGAATGTGACCTGTAGTCCTGGAAACACAGACAAACTCTCCTAAATATCCAAAATGACAAGGCAAGAAGGTCTGGCAATCTGTCACCCATGGCTGATATTTATTTCAGTCTCCTGCCCTTCAGAGAACTTTTATTTCTGAGTAAGCATAACATGACAAGCTTCTGGAACACAGACGGGCATTTCTAGCAAAAGTATTCATGTTATCCAATATTAATTTAACCACTGAGGTTATTGTTCTAAAATGTTCCTCCAAATGGCATCAAAATTTGCAATTTGCCAATTAAACTACCGGGAGCTGCAAGTTAAACCTAATCACTATTGACAACATTAGATAAAGTGCTGTTTCCCTTGTGCAAGGAATGATAATTGTTTCAATTTCACTGCTGTTTTGCTAGAGAATCATATGCAGCTCTGTCAGGACTGATTACTTAGCCTACCAAATGAAGAACCATATTCAAACCTCAGCATTAACAGAAAGATGAATGCCAAAACAGCTGGAACACAGCCAGAAGCAGTAGATGTGTGAGTTCTGTGTATCATTCTGTGGACTCTCACACCAAATGAAGTGCTTAGTAAGGTGCAGAGCCCCCAGGTCAAGATGTGGTTTTTGGAGCAGTGGGAATAGGTACATGTAGTGAGAAGCCATGTTCCATGCCCCCCTGCAATCAGAAATGTCACTTAAACTTTCATCCAGCATTAATGGAGTTAGCCAGTGGGGACAGGACTGGTGTCAGAAACATGGCAAGCAAGAAGGAAGCTAGGTAGAAAACCCAGGAAAGGGAATTCCTCGGGGTCAAGGTACTCTTTTGCATCTGAACCAATTGTCTGGACGTCTTTTACAGTCAGCTGGGAGAAATACACATTTCTCACACCTACTTTGGAACAAGACGGATATCTAAAGCAGATAAAGATGAATCATGACGTAAAAATAAATGTTTGTATCTATTGACTAAAAAGGGTTTTCTAAGGAACTAGCTCACATTGATATTTATGCTGTAAAAGTCTAAGGTCAGGTACGACTACTGTCATCCTGCACCACTTCTGTCTTTCAGGATCCAGACACACTTAGGGAAACTAAACATCCCACTGCAGGAACAAGAAAGCAAACCTACAGCTGCCAGTTAGATAAATAAGACAGAAGAAATTTTTATTGAAGAGCTTCAGTTTTATGACCTAATCCACAGCCAGCCTTTTTCACACAAAGGAGTAACACATAAAGCTAGTTAGAAAAAAACAGCTGGGAGAACACACTGCTGTCAGACACTGTCAATTTTTTGGAATTGATATTTATAATACTCATGATGGGGTAGGCCTACCTTTACAAAGATAGTGGAGTTACATTCCTGTAAAGCCTCCATTAAACTAATCACATGTAGACACACCATTTCCACCATCTTGAAAAAAAAAATAAAGCACAAAAACAAATTAATGTCCAGTGTTGTACACTAAGACACCAATCTCTAAAAAGAATCTTGTTTTATTTGCTTGGCAGTTATAATGAATCACTAGATGTGTATTTAACATCTACACATAAGATTAAGTATTACATGTACATACAAGGCATATTTTTCTTTATTTAGTTTTCCCCTGATACAGCAGCACTTGGTAAATATTTCAAAGTATTTAGTGCATTTTAATTCCTATCACACATCAAAACAAGTTGCCTTCAGCTTTCTTCGTTTCAGACATCATAAATTCTTTTACATGCCTTTGTAGTTCTCATCAATCAAGGTGTCAGAAATTGATATTTTTATTTACTGAATCTGTTGAAAATTAACAGAGCCACAAAAAAAGCATCTTTTTTCCCCTCTCCTATCAAAGACAATTTATTGTTCTGAACTGGCAGCTAGTCCATAATTCTTTCATTTGTACCACGAATTATGACAGATGCAAATATCATTTATTTGGAGGTAGACAGCATTTTATGTTTTATATTATTTAAATTCATAGGTACAAGACAAATACCTTCAGCCAACAGTAAGTACTTACAGTGCCTGCATGAACTGCGTGTACATTCCCCTTGATAATAATAACCTTAGCTTTTATTCATTTTTTTTTTTATCTTCAAAGTGCTTTACAAACACTAACTAATTAACCTCATAACACCCGTGTGAGATAGGCAAGTATTATTATCACATTTCAGAGAGCAAGTACTGAGGCAGATAGTTTAATAACTTGCACTAAAGACACATAATGAGACACTTTCCCAGAATAAGGGTTGTAACTTGGGACTTCCAGGTCATATTCTTGTCCTAAGGGTTGACATTTCCTTTTGCGTCTGACTAAACAACTGTCTAGTTAGTAGCACAATGCACAGCTCCCATTCGGAGGATAAAATATCATTTAAACACAACTTTAGGTGGTCCTTGCCTAATATAGACAAGACACAAGGAAAGGGTGAACACTTCCCTTTCAAACTTTATCTCTAGGGATGCCCTCTTCAAGTCATTCACTGCTCAAAAATGTTTCCAGAGATGTCTATGTGGCTTATTTCTGTTGAGTAACCAATGGGTTATGAGTAGTCAAATATCAGCAATGTTTGCTTTTCACCATTGTGTAGTAAAAAATATTGGAATGGTTATTCACAGAATTATCCTAAAACAGTTGCTCTTGTAAGGCAGAGTAAGATAAAACAATAGGGCCAATGTGAAAAGTAGGAAGATATATAAAATGGGACTTGTAGAAGAGAAGTAGGATGAGACTTGAAGCAGGGAGCCCTTAAACAACAAGCAGTGACTAGCTCTTGAATGCCATGACCCTGTTTCTGGCAGATCCTGACTATATATACAAATCCTGTCTCAGCTCCACTGCAAGGTTAAACCACCACTAATTAGCTTTTGCTTTAGTTTATCAAACGCATCAAAGTTGCTTTAGAAAGTTATTCAGCATCTGATGTATTCCACTGAAATATGGAAGCAAAGCCAAGCCCTCTGAGTTTAATCTGTACCAAATCTGTGCACAGCATCTGACTCACCACTTTGTTATGTGCCATTAGCTGTAGGATGCTAGGTGTCACTCGGCTCCAGAACTCCAGGGCTGTAAGGATTGCTGTAAAGCTAAATTCATTCTGATTCTGGACTGTCGGAGCTACTGCCGTTTGTTCACAATACACTGTCCAGAGCTGAGCAAATATAAATGCATGGAAGAGGGAACACATGTGCAGAACAGATGTCTGTAGAAATAGAAAAGAGAGGACAATGTTTATTGGAATACGTGTATTCGGGTATACTGCAGAAGCTTTCATCGAAGTACTCCTCTGTAATGCATTGCACTGTGCAGTCCTGCCCCTCATTCCAGAATGTTTTCCTCTGATTACGAACTAACCAAGGATGTTTGATAACATCTTCTCCATGTTTAAAAACTGTTTTTATATCTAGAAACTAAAAACTACACTTATAAACACAGTCCCATGCAATCTTAATATATGACATTAAGGTCAGTCCCTTTAAAGAAAAGGTTAGTTTTGCAGAAAAGCGACTCAGAACTTGTCCTGAGACTTTCTTGATGGAAAATTCCCACCACCATCTGTAGAAGGCCTGGAGGCTGGGACATGTATGTCTGCATTTTAAAGATGCTGTTGGGGTACATCAGTAAGTCTGATCACCTGCAAGGAAGGATATCATACAAAGTACAACATCTTACACCTGTCATCCATTTCTATCTTGCTGGGACACAACTGCTCTCAGTCCATGTAAAGCTAACAGAGAATTCATCCTGCATACTCAAGCATGACTTGGCTAGTAAGTGTCATATTTTGTGATGTCTGAGCCTCCAAAAGTGCTGGACATTAACTACTCCATTATAAGAAAGATGTTGCTGGTCAGAGATATTTTCCTCAGTTTAATACTGCAACAGTGATTCATGCTCTGTGGCAGTGTGAGTGCACCAAACATTGCAATGGTTGCTTGGTAACTGGAAAGAGGTATTTGAAAGAGAAAAAAAAAAGAGCCAGAAGACATGAATGGAAGCACCAGTGTCCTGGTTGGGTGAGGGGAAAGAAAGGGAGGATTTTAAGTATCAGACAAATGTGTGATCATTCTGCTTCTGTAGTTAATAAAATCCTGGTTGGTGTCAGAGTACTGCTATATCTGTGTTAAGCTACTGTTGCAAATTGCTTACGGTTTGCAATAACACTTCTTGTCAAGAGCACCTTCAGAAAAATAAAAAGTTGTGCTTGAACCATCACAGTTTGTAATTGACTCACAGCATTTATAGGTTATCCAATACTACTATACATGTAGAAAAGAATAAGCAATTCTCTAGAGATTTGCTACAGAGACGGTCATTGCTAAAGGTTCAGTTTGGAACTCAGTTTTTCCTTCCTTATTCCTGTGCTGAGATATTTTGAAAAAGTTAAATCTCAAACTTACTTGTAGTGATTTCATCATCAGTTTTCTATGCATGAAGAGCTAGCTATGCCAGAAAAATGATAGATTATTTTTTCCCTTGATTTCAGCTTTTAATAATGTTTTACCCCTCTTTTTTTCTTAGGAAGAAATAAATACTCCCATGTTGTCCGCTTTAATCCAGTGGGATCTTTTCTTATAAAATAAAAAAGGCAAACAGTTCTAAAACTCTCAAAACTGTATTAGTGGATTACTTCAGAAACGCAGTCCATGGGATACTGTGCTGGAAATACAAGCCGTTTTAAACAGGACATGAGTTTACATGATTTAGTTTTGACGATATTTAGAAAAGTTTAAAATTTCACATCACAATAAAAATACAAGTCAGTGATAAATATTTTTCAATAGTAAGGCCAGTATATACCACATCTCCTCTTAAAACACAGAATCCCTTACCTTCGATTGCTCTGGAAACCCAATCAGAATAACAATAAGGTGGTCAGCAATTTGTGAACCTGCATCCAGTGGAATAGGCATGCAAGATGATGGAGAATTTGGACAGACAACATTGTGTGTCAGAGACCCCAGGAGTAGCCAGGACAGCAAACGAATATGTGAAACACATTCTATGAACTCTTTGGGCCTGTCAAGAAAGAGCGGATTTTATAATGCTGCAAAGTTTTCTATTTTTCCCCAAAACAAAAAGCCTCTTTAAACACTTTGCAGATGCAGTCTTAAGTGTGCTGGAAGCACAAATCATTGGCAGAACTTACAAGAAGACCAGAACCACAAAGAACTTAGTGGACTTGACAACCTTTAACAAGTCCAACAGAACACGCTTGGTGGGCTGGGCCTAAGAAATGGTTTCTATGAAAGACTAGAACATGCACAGTCTCACTGGTTCCATACACAGTGATTTTTTACACAGAAATCATCAAATCAGAAGAGCTGCCCAAGTGAAAGTGCTCCTTCCAGGTCCCCTAGGCAGTGTATGGCTCACAAGGCTATGGCAGGAAATTCTTCATTCCATGGCTAGCTTCCGAGACAGGTGCTCTACCTTACTTTTGCTGTGTTGCACTTCTTCACAGGTAAAGTGGAGTTAATTTATCTTCTCCTTAGCCTCTCCTTGGACATTTGGACTGCATGCTTTTAAGGGCAGGGAGGGACTATGCTTTTTTGTGACACTTATTAATTATTCATCTAGTGCAATCTTCAATTGTAAAGCAATTGTGCTTAATCAATCTGAAAAGGAATAGTACTTTTCTAGTATCATCTTGTCTATCCCCTTGCTGTTAAAAAATTCAAACTACATACTCATTTGAATTCATAGGCTTAGGAAAATAAATTGATTTTAGATCAAGAAAGCACTACCTAGGAGGTCACTCACTACTGTTATTCATTTCTAATTTCATGTTGTTGTCAAGGACTCACAGAACCAAAGAGGCGTTCCATTATTTTTTTTTTTTTGTATAGACTCTGATAAAAGTGCTCATCTTCAAGTACCTACAGGGTATCACAGGAATTCCTCATCTTCACTTTGGAACATATAATGTAATTTTTACACGTGTGAAATCGAAGCCCAAAGAGATAACAATTCCTTATTTCCAAAACTAGGTATGTACACAGAAGTACATGCAGACATATCTGTAGGACTGGAGCCCAAGCAGCCTACTCCCCAGAAGCCTGGGGCAGGAAGTCTGGAACAAAGTTGGGACAAAAATACTGATTTGTTAAAACACAGTCCAGTGGGCTACACTCAAAACATCTCATTTGCTATCACTGTAAGACAAGGGACAGTATTTTGCCATTCTTTTTGATCATAAGACACTGCATACTCTCACAGCAAACAAAAATAACAAACATGTCTTGAAGAGTAGGATTTCTCTCATCTAACTTCACTAGGTGAAGTCAGTACTTTTACCGACACCTCAATAGCTTTACGCTTACAAATCTCACTCATTTGTTCTCAGTAATATCAACGAGCATTTCTCATTTTTCTCCCACCATATTTTATACATGTCTAGGACTGCTCAAGTACTTGCATGTTTTTCACTGTCTGTATCTAGATCAAGAATCAAGTTCATTTCCAGTGAACTCCAGTCAAGTCAAAGGAGTTACTTCCACTGTCTCTTTGGTCTGTACTTTAAAAGTTGCACTGATGACCTCCTCTGGTAAGGATCTGGGAGCTGCTGACCAGCTGTTTCAATGTCCCATGGCCACCACTCCCAAACTGTGCATCCTACCTATTCAATCCATCAATAAACAGAATTCCATGAAGATTTCTAATTCATTTTAGTATTCCTTTTTGTAGAAAAGCATCCTCACCCTTGTTGCATTGCAGAAGGAGGATGGTAAAGCCAAGGCAAATATCGGATCACAGCTTTGTTGTCTCTGTGGTTTCCTCGTGTGATTTCCATAGCAGCAATCTGAGCTAAACCAACTTTCAGATGCCCACCAAATGTGTCTTCATGCAGTGGCTGAGAACAAGTCTTCATGTGACTCTGCAAAGCAAAGATCTTATTTCATACCTGAAAAGAATATTCTATTTCACTTTCCTGCAGTTTCTTTCTCAAGGTCTCTACCTGCGTCTATAAAACTACAAAACTCAGAAATAGGTTTAAAAAAATTATCCACTCCCTATATTAGTAACAGTATTATGATGCAGCTTTTTCCATGGAGCCCATATTTTCAAGAGACCACACAAAACCTGAATTATACAAAATGAAGAAGCACCTTTTGTACCAGCAAACTCAGCAGCTGGTAAGTACAAACTAATGGTTGCACATCCAGACAGTTTAACTGAAGATCAAAGAATGCAACCGTGTAACAAGGTAGCACTCTGGGCAGGAAATGTCATCTCTGTGTGATATTTCATTTACATGTACAGAAAAGCCATCTATCATTTACCAACAGTATGACCGTGTTGCTCTATTCATTTGCTACAAATGCCTTTAAGCCCTGGAAATATAAGGACTAAACCTTTTACCAAGAAACCTGCATACATTTCTGCCTGGAAAGATAATTATCCTGTTTTGACAGCTGTAAGGAATGTTTCACTGGTGATCCTCGAGATCCTTCAGTACTTGAGCTAACTTTGCATTACCTTCTGTCACTGTACTAACACATGCTGAGTGCACGTGCATACTTAAAAGACAAACATATGCTTTGCACAAGAAAAAACAGGTCATCAGTAATTAAAGTATTATAACAGGATAAAAATCAGTGGTTTGGTAATATCTTATAAAAGATAAGGATCTGACCCCACCAACTTATACTCTCAAAAATCACTTTAAGTCTCTTTCACAAGAAAAAAAGAAACTTATCAGCATGTATATCTAATGATTTTGCTAAAGAGACAGGTATAAAGGATAGACAGGTATGCAGGCAGATATATTCTTCAAAAATAATGGAATTTTCTAACTAAAAACCTACCTGAGCTCTAGCAATTAAAATGTTATCCCCAAGGAAAACAATACAACAATATCAAAAGAAACAGTAAACTGGAATGTGATTATCTTAAGAATTAACATTTATACTTTGCTTATAGTGCAATAGTTAACACACAGGACTGAAAATAATTAACTTCTTTCACAGAGACTATTCTCAGACACACAAAAGACACCAGAAATGAATAAACAATTTTAACTGTTTGCTGAATTCCTATAGAGTGATTTTTCTTTTACATATATTTGTTATATAATAGCATTTAATAACTTTTTCTCAATTTTTGTGTTTTATTTTTTTCTTCTTCAAAACATCGCCCAAAATTTGAAAACCAAGATTAAACTTTTGCTGTTTAATTGCAACTAGTCATACAAAGCATATGACATTCTTTGTCTGAATGCGGTAGTCCAGATGCTGTTGATAATACATACTCATAGCAAGAAATTGTACAACTGGATGATCTTAGGACTCACTTCCTAAGAACACCTATGTGAATAAAACCGAGCAACACAAGTAATTATATTAAATCAGCTTAAAAGAAGTGAATCGAGATGTTGTGAATTTGTTTAAAGTTTTGACTATTTCTGAACTTAGAAACATTTGCAATATTTCCCAACTATCACAGAAGCACATGTAAATTTCCCTAAAGATCCTACCAGAATCCAAAAATTAAAAATCTAAAACTTCTCAAATTCAGCCTTATTACATAAGAGCTGCCTCTTCATTTTCCAAAGACAAAGCTTATTCTTCACAATACATAAAATTACAGTCATTTTTGACTCTGCTAAGTTCAGCTTTTTCTCAGAGTCCTGTATTACATGGACTCATATTATATGGAATCAAATCAAAACAACATAAAATTTAGACCATTTGGTTCTGATTTCATTTTAAATGCTACAGAGTACAAATCCGGGGAGCTTCTTTTCTAATTTCAAAACATAAATGTGACAAACTGGGTAAAGTGTTAATTCACGTCCTAGCTATATCTGGGTGCAAAAATATCATAAATAAATAGCCCTACCAAGAATAAGAAAGCATAAGAAATTAACATATTGGACTTAAGCATTGTAAGAGCATTTCTAAAAATTAGGCTACAGTTCAAGGGAAAAGGGGGTACAAAGAAAAAGTTCAAGTGGGAGAGATCTTTCTACAGAAACTTTTTACAAAGGAGATAGGATAACTGCAAGTATTTACAAATAAATTTTTCCCATTCCCCGTTTCTGTGGAAGTGGCAAATGGGATGTATCTCTGTCTCATTTATGATTTATTTTCCAATCTATTTTGAAAGCAATTCTGAATTGGAAGAGAAATGAGTGAATAGCTTTAAAAAGATACAGTGCAAAGGCAATCCAACTGAGCTTAAAATGATTAATTCGTTCGTACTTTGAAGTATATTTCTAGTCCAGCACAAAAGGCTGCTTCTCTTTATTGCAGAATTTCTTTTAAAGCTCAATGGGATTCAAGGCATAGGGCCAACAGGGTAAGAACTTACAAAACGGTGTTTTGTCCAGAAAAACAAGGTTACTGTGAGTTTCAAGAGATGTCATTTTCAGTTCCTCTGGGATTCTTCCTCCTTTATGGTAAGTAGTATTATCTTGCAGTGAAGTGTACCCTTTGGGGCATGGTGTGGAGTCGAGGGGGCAAGGGGAGAGTGAGCAAGCAAACATGCAAGATAAACCAGTAGGGTAAAAGTTCTAACCTCATTGCTTCATAAAAAAACCTCCAGTATCAAAATCCACTACAGGTTACCATTTTTCCTGTCTTGCCTGTAACAGAAATTTTGTATGAACCCACAGCATGAAACACTCCAGTGTGTTGCCAGTAACTTTTATCAGGATTGGCGCAATAGTAGAGGCCCTTTCAGGGAAACACCATACTAGTTTCTCGGGAAAACAGAAGTGACTAATCTACAACAGCTCTAACACTTAAATAATAAAAATAATAATAATAATAATATAAAGTCAGTCATCCTCAAAGACTTCCAATAGTTTCTTCCATTGGCAGGTTAATTACAGAAAATATATTAAAAACAAAGAGATACACACACACACACATTTTAGATTATGTATGCCCATAACCAACCTTTAATTTGGTCAAGGTATGCATATCTGCAATGAAATCCAGCACTTCCCCAACATATTGCCTCATGCATTCCATTGCTGCTGTTCCACACTGGTAAGAAAAAGAAGTATGTTTAAGCACCATATATAAAAGAAATATGTTTAAGCACCGATTTTTGAATCTCTTAGTGTTTTTTCTCTTTGTTTCTTGTTCACCAGAACACAAGTTCTTGTCTGACTCAAGTTCTTTATTTTACTTTGCAGTTGGATTACTCTACTCAAATTAGGAATAGGCATTCTTTGATGTTTTTCTTCTCACTGTATTTGCCCTCTTATCTGATGATAGCATAAAGATAGACCAAGCACTGTAGCTTCTTCATGCATCATAAAATACTCTTTATCTGTAACAGCAGTGAAAGATCAATTGATGAAACTTTCAATAATATCCTTGTCATGCATCTGAAATTTACAGCAGTCCAGAATCAAAGTCTTAAAAAGTCAATGAGAGTTTAACAACCCAGTTGTTCAACCAGCTGAGCATTTCTGCAAGTAAAACCAATCAGATACAATCCCAGAAAACAAAATTCAATCACAGGCACAGATGCCCTCACAATCACATGAATTATGATGGACAAACAGAGTAAGTGACTGGCTTCATGTATTTTATGTGTAAACATCACTGAAATGAACACTGATGGTATTTGGTACTCTTTTTTTTTTTTTTTTTTTTTACACTAACAAAGGTTTTGGGGATATTCCTGTTATGAAGTCATATGGCATTTTAATGTCACTCAAGCTAGTTGCAATTTTCAAAAGAGGATGCATGGGTTACAAGGGATGAATCCAATCCAATTTGACCACAAAGCTGTAAGCATTGAGAAGTGGTCTGTGCCAGAGCAAGAATGACCACAAAGGGAAAACAAAAGGACTCAATGCGATGCTTGTATTCCCACAGTACACATTTTCATAGTTCCTTTCCTAGATCAGTGAAAAATGCCAGTCTGGCCTTCAGCTAGTACAAGACATATCCAAGATGTGCAAAGCAGTCAATTGTATAGAGCTGTCAGATTAAATAAAGGCTTCTGACAGACCAGAGAACCCTGGAGAAAAGCTTTCGGAAGGTGATATGACTGACCCATGAGCCATCATATAATGTTTATATGTTAATAATCTACGGTGAAGATAATTCTAGCTGAATTCAAGGGGAACTAAGAATGTTCAACATTCCTCAACATCAAGTCTATATATGCCTTATTTTTGGGGGCCAAGTGTAAGCAATGCTTAACTTTAGAGGCTATATGATGAAATTATTAGGTGTCTTTCTTCTTAAGGTGGCAAAAAAACCTATTGTACCAAGTCATAGGCTAAGGACAAAATATTGCAAAATGCTTATAGGGGAAAAATATTCTTCTCTGACCTTTATTTAATCACCTGTGCTTTGAAACACAGAAACACAAAACTATCTGAGTATACAAATGAATCAAATTTAGTTTTGATCACAGAAGTATTAAACCATAATTGAGTTTTAGTGGCTGAAATTTGGAAAAAACTGTTAGTGTTCTATTTTTATGGAACTGATCTGATTGCTTCTAATTTTTCTACGTTAGTATCCATCTGCACGGTGTTGAACTATAACACCTTCTGGCTTTTCAAATGCTATGCATGTCAGTTCCCTTGACAGAATAAAAAACAATAAAATAAGGTCACTGATAGCATATCCTCCATCCAGTTTATGCGGAGTAAGGACCCCACATGGGCTCTATATTATTGAGTGACATAATTATAAAAGACACTATACTCAAACGTCTGAATAAAAATGTTCTCGTGCAAGACTTCTCCCCAGCCTTTTGTTTCATTCAAGGTTCTCTATGATTTCTTCTGAAATGATCACTTTCCTATCATACCTTGTAAAAGCTATTTAAAGATGTTATCTCTATCTATTTAAACCAAATTAAAACTTTCCACTGGGAGGAAAGATATGAATTTAAACAAAACAAAACAAACAAAACAAAATAAAATAAAATAAAAACACACACACAAAAAAACCACTTCAGAAGGTATATAGGAAAAGACCTGATAGATCACCCCTAAAACTGTCAAACACATGTACGGAAACAGGTCTTGGTCTGGCTGGGATGGAGTTAGCTTTCGCTGCAGTGTCCCATATAGTGCTGTGCTCTGCACCTGCAGCTAAAACAGCCCTGACAGCACACCAATGCTTTGTTTGTAGCTGAGCAGGGCTGGCACAGGAACAAGACTCTCTCCAAACCCCAAAAAGTCTGGGGATGGGCAAGAAGTGGGGAAAGGACATCGCCAGGGCTGACCTAAACCAACCAAAGGGATATTCCATGCCATACCGTGTCACAGTCAGCAATAAAAGGTGGGAAAGGGGAAGAAAAGGGGAGGCACTCACTATGAAGACCCCAAACAACCACTATACGTATTGAGGCACTGCTTCCCAGGCATGGCCAAACATCACTTATCGATGGGAAGCAGACAATAACTGTGGGTTTCTTTCCTCTTTGCTTCTGTGTGGCACTTACTCTTTTTTCCCATCTCTTTTCCCTTTAATTAAATTATCCTCATCTCAGCTGCCTCAGGCCTTTTTCTTTCCATCCTACTTTCTTCTCCCCCTCTTCTTTTGAGGAGGGGGAGCAAGAGAGCAGTTGTGGCTGAGATTAACTGCAGGGTAAAACAACCACTGGCTATACCTCATTCAACTGTTGGGGTATTCAGTGACATGTCATGGAAGGAGTCAAGCCCTCCAACTGTGCTACTTCCTTGCACATTCACCAGCCATGTTTTCAACACCTAAGCAATGATAAGCATTGATAATTCAACCACATTCATCAGTAGGATATATATGAATGCCTTATCTTACCAGAAAAATGCCATTAACTCAAATTTTTAACCAAGTTATCTTTTGCTAGAATGGAGGCAATGGCTTGTAGTTTCCCACTCTGATGCCATTTTTTGAGGCACTCAGCTTGTCTGTTCTCCAAATTTTGTCTTCTTGAGCACAGGCTCCAGCTAAAGGCAGACATATGACTTACGATTATTAGTGAGAGTAAGGGAAGCAGTATCATGTCCAAAACTTTTCAACATTAATAAAAAGGAAAAGGTGTATCAACTTCTGCCTGCAATATACCTTGCTAGCCAGGGGAGAAATAAAAAGAACATTCAAACGAAGCATAATGAGCTAAGACATATTTTTAAAAGCCAAAACTAAGAGATGTTTGATTCAGTACTTACTCCAGGCATAGAGGCAATCATCTGTTTATGCAAGATTGTTGACTCAGCTAGTTTAGTTCCAGCATCTGCACAAACAAACTAAGAAGAAATTAAAGATGAGTTATTTTTGAATTATTTGTGGAGGAACCTGAAAACCCTAATAAGTTATTCATGACTTCGTTACAATCACTTCAGATCTCTTCATGCTTATATTTGTCGTAATTTGCCCTTAGAGCTCTCTTCCTTTATAAAGAATTCAGTTTGCTCACTGTTATAAATGAGACAATTTTAATGAAAAAAATTGACTTTTATGTGCTTGATGAACATGTATATGCTGTGCAGAAGCAACTTTAAGAATATTACGTAATAAATCAAGTTTTCCTTTATAGGCATAAATATTTATCTTTGCCATTCCTTGGATATATACGATCATAGAATCCTTTAGGTTAGAAAAGACCTCTAAGACCATCAAGTCCAACTGTTAACCTAGCAATGCCTAGTCTACCACTAAACCATAACACTAGGTACCTCATCTACACATCTTTTAAATACCTCCAGGGATGGTAACTCAACCACTTCTCTGGGCAGCCTGTTCCAATGCCACACTACCCTCTCAGAGAAGAATTTTTTTATAATATCCAACCTAAACCACCCTTGGCACAACTTGAGGCCATTTTCTCCTGTCCTATCACTTGCTGCTTGGGAGTAGAGACTGACCTCCAACTCCTCTTTCATTACTGTTTAAAACAAGATATAGGAAAGCAAGGCAGCATGCCATGTTCTTTACTGTGATTACAATGCTTTCATTTCAATGAAGTTCTACAATGATTTAATCAATTAATTTAACCAATTCATCAATGATTTAATATGAACACACTGGTATAGTGCAGTTTAGCACAATAAAAGCAAAAAAAAAAAATCCATGCTGTTTCTGAGACAAGATCAGCATCATTCTGTTATATCTAAATACCTCTTAATTAGTTTTCCTATGTTTTTATTTTCCTTGCTTTCCTTTTTTAACTCTATTTCAAATCTCTTGCCCCAAAATCTCTGATGTCCACATCACCCATACATTAGATTTACCATTACTGTTATTTAATCTTTATAAGCTTCAGTAATGTATTTGACACCACTCAGATGATGTGCTTGTGCCTAAATTTGTTGTGCTAATACTGTATTTGCAGTTGAGCAATATCTGTCCATGATGATGCAAAGTAACTTTCTAACAAAGAGAATACGGCAAAGAACTTATAAGCTAAGGTATAAGCCTTAATTTTCTTTCTTGAGAATGAATACTGTGGTACACAAACTGAGACAGATCTGACTACACAATATACTTTACAATTGTCTAATGCATGCATTAGCAGTGTTCTCAATGACTGGAACTCTTTTTGAAAATATGTCAAATATACTTCACAGACCTAGAATTTATTCTTGTACTTCCACAACCTTTACCTTTCAATGATAGATTTATTCTGAACTTAGACTGCCTACTGAGACTTGGAAACAACTCATGTATCAAGGCTATGTCTTGACCAAGAGTCTGTTCTTTGGGATAAATACCAGAAAGACATATCTGAGTTTAGATTAATAATCTAATTAGGTATCCTCAGACATAGGCCTGGCTCCAGTAGACTCTTCTTTTGCTTAGAAATTATTTTTCACCAGAATAAGCCAAACAAAAATAAAATAAGAATCTGACTCATATTTCAGTTGAGAGGTGGCCTGGCACTCTTCTTACCAGAGCCGTAATCATTACTCAGAAAGGAAAAGAAAGCCTTAGGGTTATGGGCTATGTCAATCCAGTCTTTGTCTTAGTTTAAGCAGTAACCATGACTCTCCACTTCTCTTTAAACAGAAGACCCATTAATGGACTTATGCAAATAGATGACAGATTTTCTCCTAATGCTGTCTGTATCAGAAAGAGCAATCCTGATGCTGGGTCTGTTGGAGAATAGATATGCTGTTTTGCTGTGTGAAGGATTTCTCAGTCAATCATTTGCAGGTAGATTAGGGTTCCCTTGTACTACAACAAGATGCAAAAAAAGCAACAAAATTCCCTGAATAATCTGGTTGAGTATATTTAGCATTCAACAGTGAATTCATTGTGCTGCTACAGACATTATACAGCACTAAACATAGAAGTAAAAAAAAATAAATAAAAAAAAACATTGCCAAAGAGAAATGTCATTTATTTCAGACATTTTCTTTTAAGAACGATAACAAGAAACAGCAGCAGCAGCCAAAAGAACTTCTACTGGTTTCCTGCAAGCTTTCTATATTTTTTGCACAAAGGAGTTTGGGTTAAACAAGATATTGATTTATATGTGAAAAACAGCTGACAAACTCCATTCCATTTCTAATGAACAATCAGGCCTTGCTTAGTTTATCTTTCTCATCATTTGACTACCAGGTCCAAGGATCCTTCCTCAAGTCACAATGCAGTCAAGAGAGGATAGGCAAAACAGACTCAAAACATGCATTTCTTTCATTTCCAGTCCAATTCACTGTCATTTATGTTGGCTGCTACTACAAATACTCCAAGGTGTTAAAATGTTACTGTCAAGAGATTCAATGCCAGCAATGTGTAAAGAAAATAGGAAAAAAAAGTATTCCCACACTGCAAAAACATGAGGAATGGGCAATGCATCTTCCTAACGTTGTCTGATGAGCTACAGATGGAGCATAATGTTCAGGTGGGAATGTCTGTGGAATGAAGTGAATTACCTATATAATAATTTATCTGTATGATATCTCTATTCATAATCAGAGTTGTAAAAGTATATATTCCTAGCAATGTATTATATGTAACTTTAAATCCTTCTGGTCAGTAATTAGCAGACCAGATCTTCACAAATACATAAATTGGAACCACAAGATTTACACTGATTTACAGTAGCAGAAGGTCTGGCTGAAAATAGGAGTCATCTAATCAAAACAGGTCAGATACAGTGAACCTTAGGGACTGACTGAACAAACAAGTCCTAATGAGACTAATATAATTTAAAGTCAGTGAAAATCCTGAAGACGTACACTGATGAAATATGAGCACAAGAACAGTACTGGGAATCAAAATGCTGGGTGAAGCTGTTCCTATGGAAACCCATGGAAGAGCAGCAGGTACATGATGGCCTTCATTGGCTAAGACAAACCAAGGAGACAGACTTTTTGTGCCCATTATCATCCAGGATAGCTATGCAGGATTGGGATAATCTGGTTAAAATTCTCATTCTTTGTAAAGTGGGCTAAAGTTACTCTCATCTTAGCATTGATGTCACCAATCACCCTGATAGCACCATATAATCTGGAATCAATGTGGGTGTCAAATGTACATTCCTAGGAACTCCTTTGTTAGACAGCCCACAACTGATCTATCATTAAAATAAAGTTCTATCTCCTTTGTTATTTTGAACATTTTGACTGAATCTCTGTATTCTCTATGGTCTGTCTGCACACAATCTCGTATAGAGGCTAACATGTTCGTGGATAAGGGACTGTCTTGGAAATGAAAACCATTTCCGTTTGGTACTATATTAACTCTGGTACAGTTTTATGGATTCAAAATCAGACAATGTGAATGAATATTGTAGAGGCCTTGCATGGTAAAGAGGTAAGCAAAGCCTTCCATTCCATTAATGACACCAAAGAAAATTAAAATAATTAATACACCTTAAGCACTGTGGTAATTTGAGAAACCTGCTAGTAAAAACAAATATATATCTAAGTGGTTACTGTGGTATTCAAATTCAAGAGGCTGTTGAATGTTTCAGACCACACACTACTGGGAGCTGCCAATTTGCACAGGCAATGGAAGAAGTAATCATCATGCCTCCAGTAGGCATCCATGGCAGGTGGTCTGAACACAACTCCTGTTCTTTACCATTGACTGAACAAAAACAGAAGCTGGCTGCTTTGGATAGCAGGAAATATGACTTACTTCATTAGCCTCTGAAATATTATATACGACATTTACAGCCACATTGGATCCTGTTGTGGAAGGTATGAATGCATCCCAAAGTCAATGTAGCATATGGGAACAGTGCTAGGAGGAAAGTCCAGGCAATTATCATTTTACCTTTACTTCCAGCATGTAAGAGAAAGTTTTCTTTACTGACTCTATCAGGTGATTGACTGAATGTTAAGGACAAGTGTTTACCAGTTAAATTCTACTGCCAAGACTGAAGCAGTATGTTTGCATTCCCAAATGAGGAATTCAGGATTGACTGGACTATGAAAATTAAGCTTCCCTGTCACCTTCACCATAGGACTGAGCTGTGCAAAATAATGGAGCAGTGCAAAAAAGTTACTTTATACTGCAATCTAGGAAAAGTCAGCTCAAGTTAAAACACTGAAGCACATGTAATCAAGCTGTATCACTACAGCTTAAGACAGAAAGAGGTAGGTGGTTAAGTTATTTGAATTTGATGGTCTTGGCTGGGAATGAAAATAGAAAGTCTAAGAAAAAAAAACCAAGCAAGCAAGCAAACTGTGGGAGTCTTAACAGTATGCACCTATGGTTACAAATGTAACTAGATTCACATTTTAAAAAGTGTTTCCCCTGACATTGCTGGTACTTTCTGCAACCATGTTGGACTTGAAAATTCTTTTTGCTGAATTTTAGCTAAGACAGAATCTATGTGAGAATAACATGAGGCAGATCTCCTGTACCTGCACCAACAGCAAGAGATTCATGTCTGGTAAGGGTGACTTTAACTTCAGTGCCTGTAGCAATTCCAATATGACACTGCGTGTCAAGTAGAATTTGTCCCTTTCCTACAAAAGAAAAAAAAAGAATTATGAATGTCATGAAGTTCACTGACACCCACTAGTAAACCACAACAATAGTTTTTATCTAAATTCAAAAATGAAGTAATAGAAGTGTACTTTTTGTTCCTATCTTACAAAAAGGCTGACATCATTCATCATTTATGCAATTCTACGGATCAGGTGGAATGGACATAAACAAGAATATGTGTATGATTTTTGCTCGACTTTGCAAGATATTTCACAAGAAACAGACAGACAGTTCTACAGCCCAGGCATGCACGGTAGATCACACTGCATAGTTACATACAAAGAGAGAAGGAAAAGCAGCAAGGATTGACATAGGAGAACAAAACTGGCAATAGTATTTAGCATTATTCTTTCATTAAACCTGCTAAAAAAGGTCTAGATTTTACCATGTATTTTACAGTTGTCATTCCCCTTAAAATAAGGTTGTCTGCAGCAAGCAGTACTTTTCCACTTACATAATAAAATCTATCTTGGCTACAGCTGCTACAACAGAAACATTTTAAAACACATGGGGGAAAATCAGCCAATGGAGATTAGACCACAGAAGCCTAAGAGCAGAGTTGTAGAGCTGAAACAGCAAGGAGGTGCAAGAGATAAGAGGAGCCTGTTACACATCATACTTTGACGTTCTGACTTTAAAAGATAAGATAAAAATGTGGAACAAATGCATAGCCTGCTACTGACCATAGCAACTCAAACATTTTGATCAGCTGACAGACTTATACCGAGCTCTCTTTCAAATGACCATTAGAGAAGAAAAAAATGTCTAATAAAGAGAGCGTATCCAAAATGAGATAAAGATTTAAAGCTTAGCATCTTTTATCTTGTAAATCTCATGCATTTGTCTCCTCACTTGAATAAGTTAAATGCCTGTAACTTTTCTCTTAATCAGGGCCTCAGTTCCTGCAAAATGGAGTAATGCCGGCCTTTTCCTCTAGGAAGTCGTGCAAGGTTTAATTAGTGAGGGTCAGTTTGAAGTCCTTCTCCAGCTGCACACAGTAACAAGCTCAACTAAAAGGGAAGGAGTTGGAGGAGGTGGGTGGCTGGAAGTAAGACTGAGCTTTGGTTGCTGTAAACCTAAGTTCCTCAGAAAGTTGATGTCACCACATTTTATCTGGGTAGCACACAGCCAAACAAAGCTTACAGGAACACTGAGTGCCTCCCACGGCATCCACATGCCTTTTAATGAAAGCAGGTTTTAAATATCAGCCTTTGGATTGGAAGAAGGCACCAAAACAACAGAATGGCATGTCTGTCATGGAGATTACGATGCCAGTCTGTGATTCAAAAGACCTGACTTCACGCTCCTGTTTTGCCCAACACAAGCAGAATTTTGATCTTCAATTACAATTGACTGTGGTCAGGTAACACACAAGCTGATGGAACGACCCCACACTGCGGTGGTGCTTCTCTGAACACGCTGCAGCAGTCAAGGCTGCTGAACTTAACAGAAAGCTAAGGCTCCAAGGTATTTAAAAAAAGAAAAAAAAGTCCATTCTTTTACAGCAGCAGCAAACGCCGGATCAGTGCAGCTGTATTATGAAACAATGTCTTGAGGGGACAAGTACTCAAGTCACAAATCCCACATGCATGAATGGTGCTCTGATCTTATTATGTCCCCAGTAGCTCATCGCCAACAAGGCCATAGGCAGATGCCACAAAAAGAAGAAAAACAGGGCAAGCATGTATAATTCCCGCTATCACTCTCATAGCCAGTAACTATTTTTTGCTCAGGGAACTTCTGAGGTCAGTGTCGCTTCTGTATAATCCTGAACTCTCAGTGGACTTCTCTTCCACATGTGTCCACTGACCTCTTGCACCATGTCAACTTTTAGCACCAATTATTTGGCAAGGGGTCATTGTTTGAAAAGCCACTTCCTTTTACTTGCTTTGACATTGGTTCCTACTAACTTAATATGTTCTTGTACTGGGCAGGCATGAAATTACCCACCCCTGCCTGGGTCACTTGTGACCTTACAGACCTCTGTCACATTCCCATCGGTTGTTGCTTTTTCAGATCGAAGAGCCCTGACTTAGTTGTTTTTTATAGGGAGTTTACTCCATGGTTTGATCAGTCTTGTGTCCCTTATCTGAACTTTCTGCAGTTTTACTACATCCTTTCTGGGCGTGGGGAACCAGAATGGTGCACAGTACTCAAGGTGCAAGGGGACCCTGATGACCTGCTAGAACGGGTCCCCAGCAAGAGTGACCCTTCCTACTGTCACATGCCTTCATAGTCCTGAGTCACACAACACAATGCCTTGCCCAGACAGTTGACGACTGCATCCCCCAAAACAATGGACAGAATTTCCTATCAATAATCCAGTACAGCAGCCTGCACATACTGGAAAAGAGGTAAAAATCTTGTCAAAAGAGATCAGCCATTTCACAGGCTAACAGCTGTACTACACAGGATGCAATTGGGCCATCATAAATTGCTTTGTCAGAACACTGGGGAGGAAACACAGACTTCACAAATCCCAGCTTTCCTTGTCTGTAAGGATAATACAACAGTAAGCAGACTTCTTCTCAAACTACTCTTATCTCACTGTCTAAATTCCCAATGTTTGTTCAGCACAGGCACTGCACAGACAGATTAAGGAAAATCAAGCAAAATGTTTTTCAACATCTGACCTCTTGCTTCCTGCACTGTAAATTGGGAGTGATGACACTGCAGTCATGACCCAGAGTACCCCTCCTACTGATGTCTCCTCATTCTTATCATTCTGAAGGTGATAACTATGTATAAACTATGTTTTTACATACTTTAAGAACTCTATATTCTGCCACAGCTCGGTAAAGTGGCATAAGTTCCATGAGAACAAGGCCCGGAGGAATCATGTGTGTAAACCTGGAACCAAAGAGTCAAGATTGCAACCCCTTTAGTTTCTCCGTTCAGCCAAAGTAACCTCCTCAAATGTCTATGCATTCCTATAAAACAAATGCCTTGCAGCCTTCAAACTATGACTTGCCAGAGGTGTATGTGTAGAATGTGAAGTTTGTTTCTAACAGTATCTCAGTGCCCAGTCTTAGTAATACGAACAGTAAATTTGGTTTAATGGAGTAGCATGCTACCATCCAAGCAAGCCAGGATAAAGCAAAAGCCCTTTTATTTGCCTGTGTTGCTACTGCAACAATTAAAAATACTGAGGATCTGCCATCTGAATGTTCTTAAAAAAATCAGTATCAAAATCTTCCCATGTACAATTCAGTGGCATACTGCGTTTATTTAATTAGGGCCAACATGTTAGTAGAATGCTAAGTTTAGGTTCAAGCTTCAGCAGCTGTAGGAGGTAAGAGAGCCAAAACATGTTCATTTAGGACCTTAAGAGACTTGAGAGGAAAACTGATAAGATAATAACAATCCACAAAAGAGATGATACTCTCAACTGCGAGTTCCAAAGGCACTGAAAAAATCACATTGCTGACCTGGAACAGAAACTCAGACAAGGAAATATCAGATTGATGCGAGTCTTCAGGCTCACCGGCAAGAGACATTCCTGCCATAGGGTGTTAGGAAAATGTTGGTAATAAAAATAAAATAAAGAAAGAAAGATTTGGAGTGGTCGAGCAGCATTGACTTCTATAAAGTACATATTAGAGTGGCTTGTTGTTTGAAAAGAAAAAAGATTCCTTCATAGCATATCTGAAAGTTGTATCATGTTGTGACACGACATCTTGTTCAAGTCAGTACATTCAAAGGTACAAAACAAATAATTAAATCTGAATAGTTTCAGTATTCACAAATGATATTCCTTCTGGAATTCACTTCTACAAGGTATTCTATCACAAACAGCACTGTTTGGTTATAGTGATTTCCACTGTAGAGAAGCACAAATAGCTCAACTAGCCTATTCTTTCTAACAGCAGTAATTAATTTGATATATTTAATGCAAAGCCATGGCAAGCTTTCAGCAATAACAAGGATAATGTAGTGTGGAGTTCCACTAAATTAAGCATTTTGTGGATATAAATTGCAGGAGAACATTCACTAATGATTCCATTTCTGGGTCACCAGGTTGCATTAAACTAAATCAAGAAGGAGTTTTTACCAAGTGCTATAATCCAAGTTTCCTGTGTGCAATTAAGTACTCAATACAGTTATAGAATATTGAACGAGGAAGCATTCAAGAAAAATGTTTTGTGTTTTTTTGTAATACCATGTTTTAATAAAATTTTCTTAAAATAACTGGAACTGTGGAGTTTGACGGGAGTGAAACATTTCCTGTATTTCAAAATTTGCTTTAGAAAGCGTACATGAAACAGTCTTATTAGATCTCAAATGCAATAGCTGCTTCAGTTCTAAACAGGACTTTTTTTTTTTGTTTGTTTCAGTGAACACCCTTCCCTCATTCTAAGTTAACATTTTTCTCACTTTACTACGCCTTGCCCAAAGCCTGAACTATAGATTTAATTCAAATTACTTCCAATAGCTGGACAGTCTCTTCTGTATTCAGCAATTTTTTTTCTTTCATAAACTCTTCTCTTTCAAATAAGACAAAAAAGAGAATATTTCCTTACTGTAGTTAAACTTGCAGTTTCTATTTAATGCTTCAAACCATTACACCCAGTGAAAGATTTTTGTGTTGTGGTGCAGGTTTTCTTTGAGAGTGTCATTGTTTTTTTTCTTCACTGTCTGTCCAGTGATACTTTAAGCCTTACTGACTGAAGTGATGCATGTTCCATTTGTACAATACCGACACAGAAAATCATGTAGCTACATATGAAAGAATGTTTCATGATGATCAATTACTGTTGTACCTTAATCTACATAATGGAGCATACAAGGCCCTAGTAAAAGGTTTGATTGTTTTCTGTGGGTTCTTTGGTTGTTAACTTCTCACCAACTGCTACAAAAATGAACTTGACTAATAACCGAGTGTTCTTTGTATATCGCAGATATACAGACAAGAATCTTTTCAAAGATTCCAAGAATCTTTTTTTAAAGAAACCTTTTTAACGGTAGACAAGTTCTCTTTTCTTTTCTACACAGTTAACAGCCATGCACTTCAAAGTGAGATACATAATACAGAATAAAACAGGATCTAAGCTGTGAAACTCCTAACTTGGAGTCTTTCACTTTAATCAGCAATCTGTTCCCTCCCCTCATAGCTTTGCTCTGAAGTGGCACTACCAGGAACATTTAAGTTTTTACTGCTGTACAAGTTACGTGGCTAAATCTGTGCACTAGGAAAGATATGACTACTCAGACATTTTAAATCCTGAATGAATACCAACCACCATCTCAACAAGAGAAAAATTTTCAAAAATCATGAAGTCATACTTTTTTTTTCTGAGCAATGTTTTCAGCAGGTTCCCTTTATCACTAACTACAGTGGGAATGCGAAACTCAGTATTAATAGGCAGTGAATCATCATCCACTACTTGATTAGCCAAACTACATTAAAACTGTTGACATGTCTGAGACTTGACACTGATTTCATCTTTACTTACAAACATCCTACTTGAGGGAAGTAGGACTTTGTCTGTCCTATTTTCAGTGGTCTCTAATGGAAGATATAGTCTCGTTACCTTAGTGAAGGCTCGGTAGCACAAACCACACAGTTCCACCAGGTAGGCCAGAGTGAAGACAGCATTCTGAATTACAAAGCTTAGTAATTTTGAAAAAGGTTCCAGAAGACTCTGCAATGACATGATTTAGGGAAATCAATAACTGTTTGCTCAGCAAAACAAAAAACATTCCAACTTGGAAATGTCTGAATGGAACAGCATCATTATTTTTAGCTCAAAGGCTATTTTGCTGTGATTTACACTGTTTCAGTCAAATTGCTGTTCTATCTAGCATTTGCCTTCATTCTTGTACAACAAATTAGAAGCAACGAATCAGAAAATAGTTTCATCTCTACCACAATGCTATGAGACATCAGAGACTCTATGGTGTTTATGCAGGAAAACCTCACTGACCTCGGTGGAATTGTACTAGTGAGTGGACTGCAGAATCAGGAAGTTCATTACTATTTTTTTCTAACCCCCCCCCCCCCCCCCTTTTTTTTTTAAGAGAACATCAAATCTTTAAGATATACACTCACACCCACACAGGAATGTAATACCACCCACTCTTTACTGTAACCTAGATTCCAAAGCTCTTACTGTTATCCAAAGAGTATCAGACTGAACAATTTTATGCTTATATATAATATTTTCCTAGCTAGAGGATCAGAACACATTTGCAGAATAATGCAGGCTGGCTAAACATGAGGCAAGAGAGTTGCATCTTCTTGGAACTTACCCTGGTGGCACTAGTGGTAGGGATCTTCAACAAGCAAATCATTATTCTTAAACTAGAATCTAAAGAACACTGTGAACAAATTTGAAGAAAAAAAAAAAGTTAGTACCTTTCTGCGCCTATCTCTCGCTTTTAGTGCTGGCAGCTATTAATAAGGTATAGGTGAAGTCTGAAAAATGATCCCTGGTGACTGATCTTTACTTACTTTGCCTAAACTGACTTAATCCGGAACACACAATCATACCCCCCCTCAATGGTAACATACCACAGCATGGACCTTGAAATGAGAAAATTTCACAAAAGGGCTAGTTTAGAAAAGTTACATTTTCCTTCCTATGACAAACATCTCCTAGAAATACATTCTCACTGTAATGAAAATTGATTTAAAAACTGAGTGGGTTAGCAAGAGGTATGTACCATCTACCTCATTTCTGTGGTTGTCCTGGGCTATGACATTTCCCCATGCCTCAAGACAAAGCTGCAACTCAGAGCCCATGACATCAGAATGTGCCTTTGCAAAAATCTGCTCCAGAGGCCCCTCTAAAGATGTTCTCTATGGTGTAATTTATTTTACTTCTCTGTATATCACACTGTTTGCAGCAGTGAATGGGACTTTCCAGGATCTATCCATTGTCTTGACTTGCCTCAGCTGCAAACATCTAAAACAGTAAAGAGTCATTAATGACCCCTGAGGAAGGAACAGGAGAAGGAAAGTTCAGAAGCATGAGATTGTTTTACTTGTATCACTAATGATACCTCCCATGAATAACAGGGAAATCATAGTAAACACTCCATCTAAATGTTCTGTGAATGACAGATACGCAGATGGAACTATTAAGATTCAGTTCGTTGATTTTCATTTGTTTTACATTAGGCAAAATGCAACAGATTGGAGTGGCTACTACCCAAAAAGAGAATGGTAACTGCCTATTTGGCTGAGTAAGTGCTGCTGGATAGTGCCTCAGTTTACCTACACCTGAAGACATTTCACGATCTGACTACTGCTTAACAGACAGTGACAAGGAATTTAATGTGTTTCATATAGTTTGGGAGTAACATCCAATTTAAATACAACATTACAAGTTACAAAGGTAGATTTTTGATCTCTCAGTTCATACTGAGCAACACGTCTTTGCCCAAAGACACACTGTGGGAAATTCACATTGTGGGAAATGAAGTCAGAATAAGGGTATGAGAATCCCTTGTTTACTGGAAAGACTTAGAAAAGTTTTTACTGTTTACTTAAAAAACATCTGGAAATGTACACAGCAGGAGTTAAGACTTCTCTGTATGTCCTCTGAGCACTCAGAAATCAGAGTCCAAAGCTTCCAGATTCAGTTTCCATATTCTCATTACAGCTGGAACTATAACCTGGACAGTCAAACACCTTAGGCCCAGTTACTACTGGGACTCTTCCCAGTAGTCTCACATTCCTCTCTGCCTATTGTGTACTTTTAGCAAATTAATTAGGTGGTGATGCTCTTCTTATGAGTTTTATATAGTTTTAACAGTTAAAGCCAGATAGATTTTTACTGCCAAAATGCTGATTCTCTCAGCACAGTAACCTGTTCTGACAAAGGTAGGGTATGGAAAGCGTAGATGGAAAAAAATCAACAAAGAGTGGAAGAATAATCTCTAGTCAGAGTCGTTATTGTTACACGTGGAAAATATAATTAAAGGGATGGATCAGGTATACAACAAGTCCATTCCTCTGGAAACATTAATTGAATAGTTAGAAAATGTTCACAACTACTTGTACTCTGGCTCTCATTTCTCATCCACAGCTTTCCTACTGTTTCTGAACATCCTGACCAATGGTAATATAGCTCTTTTCAGATGTCTATATATCATACCTTAAGTGGCAAAACACAAGGGAGTTTGGTAAGGAAGGTCTGAAATTGATTGCTAATTGTAGTCCACAGGTTGCTGGGTGAATCCATCGGCAAGGCTTCCATAAAGGTAGCAATATTTTCTAAACAGCGTAGCATCGCTCCCCCTGCTGGTAAGTTCTTTTTGTTGTTTAAACCCTGGGAAACAAGAATCATAAACAAAGGTACACTTGCAGACATGGCCTTTTAAACGATAATTGGAAATACTGAGGTTAATTTGGTCAGACCAAATACTACTCACCTCTTCCATAATACTAATAAAATTTTGTGCAGAGAATTTAAACTGTGTATGTGACAGTTTAGTTCAGTTCCTAAAGTACTGACCAAAAAATGTCAATGTCAAAAGTATAAAATGCAGAACTTTGAGCCAAATTTTTTTTAAGTGAAGTCCTAACTCACATCCTGCTTACATTGGCGTGGCAGTAAAAAGAAAGCAGAACTTGCATTAACCAATAGCTTGTCCATATTTTCCTCTGGCTACTACTAAGTAAGATGAATTCGCTAATATTCAGTAGACTGAGTACAATTTTTTTGCCTTGTGTACTAGGGACAGGCCTGGAAAGATGTGAACAGTTTTAAAGTGTTGCCAAAATCTTTGAATGAAGCAACCACAATGTTCTTGGAAGAGCAGAAGGATGCATGGAAGTGACTAGTACCAGCAGGAAGATAAAAGTTACAAAAATGTAAGCCATGAGCACAGAAGACAGTCAGTGAAAGGCAGGCAATAGATCTTTGGACTACTTAGAGAAACTGCCATCAGGGAGTTTCAAGGAGAGAGAACAAGGGAGAGAACAAACCTAGGAGCAGAAATACCTCTGAAAACCAGAAAAAGTGATGAGAAAGGGATGGCTTATCCTGCCAATGAGCAGGACTGCTCCGGGAGCTGTCTGAGTCTGAAGAAAAAAAAAATGCTATCAGTAAGAGCAAAACCCAGAAGCAAAATGGTGAGGACAGCCAAATCTTGCTTGCAGGGACAACAAAAGAAAAATTCACATTGCTTTTGGTGATATAAGTCTGAACTCTTAATGAACGAGGAGAAATGACTCCATATGCCTGATAATGCTAATAAAGCTATCAACATTAATAGAGCTGATTGCCAACATACCTCTAACAGCTGGCTCAGAGCAGCAATAGAACTCAGCTCACTGAAGTCCATAAGAGATGTGGCCAAGGTCCGTAAAAAACTTCCATCTGAAATTGAAATGCCATTTTTGTGTTGAGTGTAAATACAGGGATATTTGAAGGAATCAGAAATGCACTTAAGCACTGCACTTCACCTTTAATATTGCTCTGGAAGAGCTGGGGGAAGATGCCATTCGGAGCCAGCTGATGGAATACACAGCGGAGGAATTGCTTGGCCACACCTGCAGCATTTCCAGGGATCATCATGCTGAAAGGAAAGGGAAAAAAAGGAAGAAGAGAGAAATTGCCTTGTAGGTGAAACATTTCTCAAAGCTGACTATATGGTGGTATTAAAGAAGATTCTTTTTAATTACAGAAGTGTTCAGTTATGAGACAGTCAGAACTTTCCTGATTCAAAAAAAAAAGTTTATTTTATTGCTTCAGCTCAACTATTCAGAGATGAAAAAGTTACGTACACATACCTAAAGTATTTGCCTCAATAAATAGTTGCATTTTTCCTTATTGTCCACACATTTTTGCTTGTGGATTGTCAGGGTTTGAAATATGATTCTGCTCTCACCTTGTGGATTTCAGTGATACAAAATGAGGTTCTTGGATTTACCATAAAACACATGAAAAATAGGTAAACATACACATTACAGTATTAATTCGCCTCTTGCAGTTTCCTTCAAGAGCTGAAGTACTTCATAATCTCTCACAAATGGAGTGGTTTCATTTAAAAAGGTAAAGTATTACTTATTTACTCATTAACTGCATGTCTTAGCACTTTTTGCAGCTTCTCAAAATGAATTTATCCTATTCAACATCTGATTTAAGTAAAGAGACATCACTAGCAGGGGTTGTCCATGGCCAAGGATGACTCACTTCACTGAATGTATGGAGACAGTTTATTACAACAAATACTGAACATGGAACAAGCCAGAAAGATCTGCAGTGAAACTGTGGAAACCAGGAGGCATCTTTAAATTAATCTGAATCTGAGGGTTTTCACAGTCAGTACACATGAATACAGGTTCCTATTCATCTTCAGAAGGCAAGAGATATTTGAAACAACTGAAAAAGGGCAGGTTTTTCCCTTACTTATAAACTTTTTTTTAAAAAAGGTTAAATTTGATTTCTTGACAAGGACAATGTCCTCTTCTCGCAGATAACTAGTGATAGGACCAGAGGGAATGCCCTCAAGTTGTGCCAGGGGAGGTTTAGGTTGGAAATTAGGAGAAATTTCTTCTCAGAAAGAGTAGCCAGGCATTGGAACGGGTTGCCCAGGGAGGTGGTGGAGTCACCGTCCCTGGGGGTGTTTAAGGGAGGGTTGGACCTGGTGCTTAGGGACATGGTTTAGTGGGTGATGTCGGTGGTAAGGGGATGGTTGGACCAGATGATCTTGGAGGTCTTTTCCAACCTTAATGATTCTATGATTCTACATTTTAGATTAACTGCTTGATTTTGGCCAAGGTATCCTTTGTTACCATACCTTTCTGCTTGATTAGAGAAACTGGTACTTGATGCCAACCTGGAATTAAAAAAAAAAAAAAAAAGTAATAATAATTGAAGATCATATGCTTTTTTGTGTTCCATTTTGAAATAAGCCAATAGAATACCTATATAAGAATAAAAAATAAAATAAACAGAAGTTTAAAAGAACATTTAAAACATCACCAGAAAGATCTTCTGAAGTGCTCTTAAATGCAGGCATATCATGTTGGAACAACACAGAAACTATTCAGTCTTACGATGTCACAAACACTTACCAGCCCCTAAGACAATTCTACTTGCCTCCCTGTACCAGCATGATGATAATGAAGTAAAACTATTGTCACATGCACATCTAGAATAATTACTAATCCAGAGGGATGTGGAGAAAAAAGTTTGCCAGAAGCTGCCTACTGACTGAATTGTTTCTGATTAACACAGCAACATAGACTGAGGCAAAATTCTCCACTTCGCAGTCTGAAGTGAGGCTTCTAATTTCAGATTTTGGCACCTGAATAAATGGCCTAATTTCAGAAACAGTAAGTACCTAGGCACTCTTACAAAGTCCGATGAGATATAGTGGGTTTTCAAAAATCAGGTCATTTAATTCAGTACTTGAATATAGACTTGGAAGCCCAATATGAGCATCCAGTTATGAAAATACTGAACACAATCTTAAAGCAAATCATGCACTTCTCCAGCCTGTCCAGGTCTCGCTGAATGGCAGCACAGCCTTCTGGTGTGTCAGCCACTCCTCCCAGTTTTGTATCATTGCAAAGTTAATGTATCTAAAAGTTCATAGCGGTAGGCTAATTTACATCAGCTGATGATCTGGCCTTCAAAGTTTATCTTTGATTCAAGATCCTTTTAGGTTGGATTTAGGTATTGCTCAATCCTCTGTCAACCTCAGTTCAGAAGACAGTCACTACTCTAGTTTCCTCTCTAGTCGCTACTGCAAAATCCGAAAATGATCCTAAAGCAGCTCAGTCAAGTGCATCAGTGTAAAGGAAAAGGGATGGTGATTTCCATTAATAATGCATGACAAGCTGGGCACACAGCATACGTTCAGCTGAGAAATAATGTCAGGCTGGATAGTGCAGTGGATTGAAGATGATATTCTCTTCAGTTGTCCCAGCATAAATCAGAAAAAGACATTAGAGTTCATGGCTCCACTGTTAAGAGGAGTCCATGCTAAAATACAACATATTAATTTTGCTGTGTAAAGCTAATTCTGGGTGAAAACTATTCTGAAGCCACCTTTAAGCAATACAGGCCTTGATTCTGGAATAACTGTAGCATCAGCTTGCCTTAAAGTACATGAGAATTTCTAAAGAATTCAGTAGGACTAATCACACGTCCTATGGACATTATAGCTTTTTCCAAAAATCTACTGAAGCATTCAAATACAGCAGCATAAAAATTTTCTTCTGAAAGAAATCAAAGTCATATGCAAAGATACCTCTCTCCTTTTGAATGCAATAACGCAAGTTGTTGACGTTGTTTGTTTTATAGTAAACAAAATATTTAGATTCTAACTTCCAAATGGAGAAACTTCATGAGATATGAACTACAGTAAACACTTGGGAACATCTAAAGCTTTTTGAAATTAATACCTTGTATGTGTTTATTACTACTATAAATATTTTGTTGTGCAAAGGCAATGAACCCTCATCATTACCTCCATTCTGCAGACCACAAAGCAGACAATAAATGGATGTGTTCCAAGTTGCACAAGTTAAGAACAGAACTTAAGATTTTTAAAGCTCCTCACTAGTTCAAGAGCCTAAGCACCATTTTCAAACATGGCTTTGATGCTTGGAAACCCAAATCTCCTTGGAAATCAATGAAATAAGAATCAGCAAGTCAAAGATCCTGATTCAGGAACAAGAGTATAAATGTAAATGCATAGTAGGGTCTTATATAACACATTCTCAGTACAACAAGCAACACCTCTGCCAACAGGTGGGTATTCAGAGGTAATGATATGGCAGTGCTTGATCAGAGACACTTAGGTTATACACGAGGTAGCTGAACACCTTTTTGCCTGTATGTGCTACTGAAATTAACTACCTTATTTTATACATTACTTATATTCAAAGTAATTCATTTCTGAATAGCCTCTTACTGGACTTAGAACTTGCCAGGAATGACAGCCAGTAGGAACACAAGACATTTACCAGAAATACCCCATGCTGCATGGCATCTGGTACTCTAGAAGAATCAGGTGTCTTACTCCAAAAATAGCATTTCTTCCTCAAAGCACAGAAAAAGGTAGCCCACTCGGCCCTCATCCCTTGATAATTTATCTTCCAAGTGTTTTACTCTCTGTGGCTTCTTATGACCCTTTAGTAGTGTTATATTTACAAGAATCACACAGAATGGAAAGCATCTGTCTCAATTAGAAATGTTGCCTCCATCAGAGTTCATTAGTAGTGACAGCAGGGAATTGCAGCCTTGGTATTAATGGAAATGGAGGTCTTGAAGTGCTGCTGTGTTTAGATGGAATTGGGAGACAGAATAGAGGCAAGGCTGTGAAGAGCCATGCCCCTACAGAATCCAGTCAAGCAACTTTAATTTCAGACACTGAGAGGAACATGGAAAAGGAGAGGTGCATGCCATTTCTGCACATGTGGTGCTGCTCAGGAGTTTGCTCTGAAATATCCCCAACACATCCCTCCCACATCTTAGGCAAGGAAGTTGCAATTGCTGAGGCAGTAATGACAAGTACTACAATATAATGGTGCACTTGAGTTATCCCATGCACACTAGGTGAAAGTCACACCAGAAAAATAGCAAACACGCCAATATTTAAGACATTATCAGAGAGAATCTCATGGAGGAGCTGGTTAGGAAACCAGGAGATGCAACTCTTTAATTAGTCTTAATAGGCATACAAAATAATGTTGAAGAGCCTGAAGAGTTCTTCAAATAAGCAGAACCAGATGTTATTCATTCAAATGTTCTAAAACATAGAACTCCATATAATGAATTTTATGTAAACCCAATTCCAAGTACAAAATTCTTTTAATCATACAAGAGGGAGGAAAGTCCTGAATTTACCGTCCAACAGACTGCATGATGTCCAACAACAGAGGAGCAGCCAAGTCTGGACTAAGGTGAATAAAGGTTGAGAGCACAACTATGGCCAGGCCTAGTGTTTCTTCATCATATTCTTCAAGAACAGCTCCGCAATCATGGCACCTGCAGTTTTAAAAACAGACGTGAACAAATTTAGAACAAAGCATTACTATACATACAGATGTATTATGATTTTTTAAAGTACAATTATTTATTACATTCTATTCAAAATTAATTTAGAAAAATAATGTTATTGTGATCTTTCTAATTAGCTAAAGGTCATGGCTTTCAAACATTAATAAAGCTTTTCACTAGGTGCACTGGCTGTTTCTACACTGACAAATTAAAGAAGGCCACAGAACAGGTCTACGTTCTGGGTCCTTCACTGGTAATGTTTAGCTACTTCCTTCACTCTTTATTGGCCCTCTTCAGTTTGCACTATCCAAAAAAAACCTACTGCAGTGAAAACCTGCCCTCAGCAATGCTAACGCCAGCCAGTTCGTGTTACTTGGTTTCAGGCAAGAGCTCAAGTCCCCAGCAGTCTTTTACTTTGCAGTATAGACACAAACAATGATACTCATAGATGATCCCAAAGAGATTGAACAATTTCATATTGTCCTTCCTGTCAGTAATGAATTATGAATAACAAATTATGCAATTAGGAAACAATAATCTGATTGGTTCCCACAGCTGTTAGAGCTATTAAGAAGGAAATGAAAGGACCTCTCAGGGGCACAGAACCTTAGTTTTCAGAGAAGTGTCCTTTCCCAGGACAGATTTGCTGCTGAGTCACTTATCCCTCCTGAAATGTTAAAAGAAAACCAACGAAGTTCTGAAAGGGCTCTCTAACGTCTAATTATAAAGAGGATGTCAGATTCAGGAGATATGAGACAGGCTTTCACAAGTGTACAAAAAAAGCAAACCAATGTGGAAAACAGGCTTATCTCAGCCCAGTAGGAAGGCTTGCTTAATTTGGTCAATCAGTTGATAATGACTCCAACAGATTGTGATATTTTAACTTAATGGAATTGTACAGGCAATCTTCTTGCCTTTGTTACTAAACAGAAGGAAAATATGCCATCAAAGTCATGAAAGTTGAGCTCAGCTGGACTGCATGTTAATAAGTGGTGCTAGAGGTTTGGGGAGTTGGTCAAAGGATGTGTCAAAGATAAGCCTAACTTTGGGGATGTTTCACTTCGTCACACAGTAAGGTCTACTTCACCTTGCTGGGTCTGTCTAGTGGACTAAGCACAGCAGCACAAGCAAGAACTTACCGTTTCTCTTCCTAGTTTTTGACTAAATCGATGCATGGCTCCCTACTGACTGCTTTACTTCTCCATTAAATGAGTACACTTAAGTTTAACACTTACTTCAGAGGCATTTTAACAAGCGAATAGATGTTTGCAAAAGCTTGTGGGATCAGTGCTATATTGGTAACAGAAGTGTTGATACATAATCATGACTTTCTATTTCAAAAGAAAAAAGAAATTCAAAAAAGAGCTTTTTTTTTTTTTCCTAAGGCAAAAGTGGTTTCCAATAGGTCACAAGGAGCCACTGCTTTAAAATACGGAACAGTACAATGCCACCCATTTACACAATCAGTTTTAATTAAAGAAAAATCCAAACTTTCTGTTACCCAAATGTCCTTAGTAGGCTACATATATTGTACAATCTTAACCACATAAATATCCAGTTTCAAAAGAAGGGTAGAAAGCACTTCTTTCCCTCCATGTACACACAATAGCACGAGTCATAATTTCACCTGTGCAAACTCACTCATATCCCACTGAGTTAAAAGCACATCTTGCTGGCAGCGTTTAGAAATTTTTTCCCTTAGGATAAAAAAAATAAAAACATAGTATAGGGATAAAGGATAGAATGGACCTGTATTTCCTTAACGTATATTTATACTTAACTTGACCTATTTGAAGGTCAACTAGTTCCTTGAAAGGAACAGAAAAACTTACTTGTCAGTCATCACAGTGGGCTGGTCATCAGCAAATTCTTCTGGTGCAGGTACAAACATACTGACTATACTGGGTGCTGACAGCAAGCTAGATTTTGTGGCACCTTGAGGCAGTAAGAAATAATAAAAACAAAGAAAGCAAAAGAAAATCACTAAACAGAAAAAACTGCATTGGCCTGAAGATCAGAGTTGTTAAGATCAGCCATGATTTTAAAAGGATATAGTACATCCCATGGTTCTGTCAGATTACTCCAATTACCTAGAACTATGGAAAAAAAATCCTTGAAAAAAGATAAAGAACAAAAATTCCAGGAAGGGCAGGTGTACTTGTATCTACTTTATTATTAACATTAGCATGTTCTGACAATATTTAACTATAGAAACATGAGGTAGCTTCTCCATGTTAGCTAGGTTCAGAAAGAATTTATGACAAAATAATCCCAGTTACTTCAGGAAAAGCAAATTTAATAGCACCTCTCAGGTGAAGTAATCTAAGAAACTCCCACAGTATCTGAACTCAAAATATGTGGAGTATTGAGAGCTGGTTTCAAAAGAAAGACAGTTTTAAACAATCATTTCACTAAAGTATGGGAGGAATTTTTTACATTTCTTTTACGGAGTTCAGTACTTCATAACTGTCCCCTGAGGTTTAGCTGGATGAAAACAGACACTCCAGAAAGTCCAGAATATTCTTCAGTAACATAGGATACCATCCAGAATACAAAGAATAGAAGTAGATTTTCCATATATTTATAGCTGATTATTTTTCCCCTCACAATCAAATCAAGATCCCTCTACCATGACTTTGGAAGTTCACTGTCATTTTTTCTAGATGTAAGTCCCATTGCAACATGCAAATGCTAAAAGCTGTCATAATGTAGGCTACAATGTCAGAATAAGACATTAATAAGTAACATAATAAGTAGTTAACTACTTTAAAATGTCCTCTAGTGTACCGAACAAAAGAAAAAATATCATTTAGGTAAAGAAGGTAGCTCTTTGCCCCACTACAAGATTGTTAAGTCTGTATGTATTTTGACTGTGAGGGAGTTGAACTGTCAACTTCCAGGTTGACAAAAAGCCTCAGCCTTTAATCAGTTGTCCCTGTCTTGAATGAAATGCTTTGTCTAATAACTTTTTGATAATCTACATTCTGCAGGACAGTTGAGGGCTTTAGTACAGCTGAATGGAACAGAAAATTCACCACCCTTTGGTACTAACAGGAAACCTTCCTGGCAGTCTTAGCAGAGACATCAGGTCAAAAGGACGGGGCACTAACCTCTGATTCTTAGTGGTGGTCCCTCCAAGTCAGGGTTTAGACAAACAGGGACATTGCACAGCCGCTTTCCATGCTGTATCTGCTCTGTGAATAAATACAGAACTTCAGTCTCCAGCATTATGAATCCAGCATATCAGCACAAGTTTTAAACAGTTAAAACAAGAGAAAGACAATTAAAACAGTTATTTTTAGAATAATAATAATAATAATAAATAAAAGTTATTTTTTAAGCATAGAAAGAGCAACAGAAAAAGGGAGGAAGAGAAAGATAAAAGAAGCCTGCAAAAGGAAGAAAATGACAGATTACATAACAGCAAAGGCAGCATTTTTGAGAAGTATCATTAAAGAAGAAAGGAAGTACTGACTGTAAAGATTCAACAAGATAGAGAATATAAAAGCCCCAAAAAGAGAAAATTAATGTTTAGGAATACCAAGAGATTAGAAGTTCACGTATAGTTTTTGCTGACAAAAGCTATACACACAGTGATTTTTATTTTACAGAAAACAAGCTTGGGAAAAAAAAGCATGAAATAAGAAATGAGAGACATGGTACCTACCAGTGTTTAAAACAATAGAAAGCATACATGAACCAAGCATGCGTCATAAACTTCTGCAGGATAAGACTATTTCCAAGTTGTTATATTTGAACATAATGAGTCTCAAAATTGTAGTGTGACATTGAAATGACAAATAGTTGCACTGAGCATTTGTCCTGAAAAAAATATTTAATCTGTCCAAATAATAATTTACTTTAAAAGCTAGTGGTCAAAAAGGAGACTGAGAGATGTAAAGCTTCCTGGAAAAGAACTTTTTACTTCACTCCATGCTTGGAGGCCTTTAGTTGGTATGAATGTTAGAGAGAAACGTTGTGAAGAAATCTAGCGGAATCGGAACAAGATTAACAAGACTGAGTTCCTAAATGGTTTCGAGTGCTGACTTGTTGCTCTGGTATACAGGCTAAATACTTCTCACAGAAGTAATAACTTTTCCACTTCTAAAACCCTGCCTGAAAAGTAGGTGATACCAACTAACTCTCTTTAACAAACAAACTTACTAGTAGGACATAGAACATTGTTAACATTTACAAATTCTCCCCTTTATGATTTAAGGATCTCATGCTGAGCATGCTACTCAGCAGACTGGACTAGAAGGGAAAAACCTGAGCTATACACTGTACCTTTATCTACAAGATTTAGTTTGATGGGATTTGAGGCTGAAGACTGAATTAAATAAAAATCTGAGCTCAACTGTCCAGAACTGGTAGTGAGACATTCACTCAACATGCTAAACTCCACAAGAAGTTTTAAGTATTATTTTCTCTGGATTCACTTGGACCTGCTCATGATTCCTAAGAAGCACAATTCCATAACATGCTAACATAAAGATGGGCAATGAAATACCTAGTGCCTTTTACAAACTAGAATGAGTTCACTGTTTAGTGACATCTATTATGAATATGGACATAAAATAACATATTTTAAAGAAAAAAAATGCTTCACATGACTAATGAGGAAATGATGTGCTTATTTCTGCTTTCATTGTCTGCTTTGCATTCATCTTAAAGGGTGAAAAAACAGGTCAGTAACAGAACAGAAACTTCAGGTGTTCGGTGTGAGCTAATAGAAACTGCTCTACAGGGAAATGAGACGGGATGGCATAAGGTGCAAATCCTTTGTGTACCAACACCATTGCAAACATATATAGAAATTAATGATTCCACACACCAAGGATGAAATTCTATACCTAATGAAATCAACAATGACACTTCCATTTCATTCAAGGAGGTCAGGAAATAATCCAATATGAAACATTATGGGGACACCACTGTACCAGAGGGGTTGTATCCCAAATATGTAACTTCCAACTCATATCAGATGCAATACTGCTACTCACTACATGGTTTCTCTTTAGACTTGAGATTGATTACTTATCTACAGTGGTAGAATAGAAATACTTCTTTTTTAATGGATTGATACAGAAAGTAATTGGTTTAAGGAAACAGAAATAACAAACAATAAACGCAGCTCACCAGTATCCCAAGTGCTGATATTGTGGGGAGCACTAGACTGGTGTTCCAGCTGCCTCTTCATCAGCTGGTTCATTGTCAGAGCTCCCAAAGAGCCTCTTTTCATTTGTCTGAACTGAGCTGCAAGTCAGAAATGCAAAAGGATTTCAGGGGCTCAAACAGTATGTAAAACTACTCTTATTTCCTGATCTTACAAGGCAGCACGAGAGAAGTATTGACAGGACATGAACTGCCTGCCCAAAAGATCTTCCTCAAGTCAATACACACTTTTCACACAACTACACAGGGCAAAATTCTGGACCCAATGACATCAGTCCTAAGTGACTTGGATCTAGGATCTCATCCACTGTGTCAACTGTCAGTGCCTTTTTGTCACCAAATAATACAAAAGTTCTTCAAAACACTTGGTATTTGTGCAATGTAAGATACCACCCCCAAATTCCCATGCCAACAGGTGATAAATATATACTTCAACCTCACTCACGCACTACATACTGAGCAAGGAAACTCAGTGTCTTCCCAGCAAAGTATAGAGAAATGCTCTATCTACGCCCACTATTGGGGAAAAAAAAAAAAGTTTCACTGACTGTGTAACTCCAGCACAGGCCTCCTAAATACCTGCTCAGGCATAACGCCTGCACATTCTTCTGAAATGTGAAGCCATTCTCTGAAATGTGATTATCACTTTATCAAGCCTTTGAAGATGGATCCCCTTTATAACTTCACTGACATTTTTCTTACATGGAGCAACAACCATTTGCTGTTTCTTAATATAATACTTCTTTAAACGAGTATTACCACATGCTTTAAAGGATGTGTCTCACTGGACAGTGCTCCCAGGAAAAAAAAAATAAGTAAATAAAAATAAAACGCTCCTTGTGGACTTACTATTTAAGACTTTTTTTGTTCATGTATTTTCTCAGTGCTTAACTGGAAGAAGAAACAGACATATAATACTCCCGATTTTCTTATTTTTTTCTCCATTCATAAGAAATTCATATTGAATAAGCATAATACTTTTGCTTTGCCAGTTGAGCCCGTGCAATATATTTCCACCACTGAAACCAAACTCATTGCTGACAGCATGAAGACAGAGGCTGTGACTGAGCAAGGCATGCCCACATGCATCTCCATGCAGGAAAGGCATAGACTTAAGGCAACATTTTCTAAGCTAAGTGCCTTCCTGAGCAAGGACAGCAAATCAAAATCTTCTCCTAATGAATATTTTCATCGGTAGCTACATTCAACATTGTTTAAAAAACATATTGACATAATATCAAGTAGTTCACTTCTAAAGTTCCAAATAGTACCCAGCTAAGTTTTGAAAATAAAACCAGTCTTTCACATTATTATTAAGCCCAGTCTATTCACAATTGTGATGAAGAAGTACAGACTGTGATGAAGAAGTACAGACATAGGATAAACAGCAACTTTCAGAAAGCTCTGAGGGGTTGAGTGCCTTCATCCTAAACTGGCTCTACTCAGTTTGTAATTGACAGTTTCAAATTCAGAGAAAGTAGAATATTTCTTAACAAAACAACTACTTGCCTTGAGTAATAATAAACACAAAGACAACTTCAAAGGGAATTTGCACATTTAAACTATTTCACTAGGTTAAGTAATTTAAGCTTTTCCTCAATATATCCGTTCAATGTATCAGAGTGCATTTAAACACTATTTTTGGTATAAGTACAAACTCCTCCAGCATTGCTCCAAAGCAGTCCTTGTATAACTGAACTTCTGGAACTGAACCAAGCCAAAAAACCCTTCCATGTTTCACTTTGTAAGTTATATTGCAGCTGCCTTTCACAGCAAATTAGGAGAAAAATATAATTTCCATCGTTTCCAGGGCAAGGATTTTAAATAGATGCTTTATCACTTTATCAAGCATAGAATTTCCTGATGAAAGAACAGCAATTAATGTTAGAGCTGACAAGACCGCTTGGAGTGCAGATGACTGTCAAAATTTAGAAAATTATCTCCCTGAATTTTCTTAACAGCTTTTGTGATTATAACTTTAAAATTTTCATGCATATTTCACATCATCAGGCTACTGTTAAACAGGTTTATATTTCTATTGTATTTACCTGTTTTCCCATGGACATACAAGATTTCCAATGTCAGTAAGCAAAGAAAAAAAAAAAAAAAAAAGAAAACCCAGATAGCTGTCAGCCTTTGAACTATGCTGGAGCCAGGCTGATTGCTGTGGACTACCACGTGAATTTTTCAGTCTAGAAATGACTAGTGGTATAGGGTGGGAAGCATTTCTTGATCAGGTCTTCTACAACAAACCTAAGAATCATGAGAGGACAGAGAACTTTCATATATTATTTGGTGCGTGGTGGAATTCCCTACTCAGGAAGAGAGAAGTCCAAAGGCAGTATCTTCCTATCACAATTAATGACATGCTTTCTGTGGCCAAGCACTGGCTGAAAATGTAATGATATCTATTTGTGTTACAGAAGTGCCTTGTGTGCACAATCCTCAACCGGACTTAAGCAAAGCACTGTAAAGGCACACAGTAAAAGGCTAAAAATATGTCAATCTAAATATACAGGAGACATCATGGAAAGTGCCTTGCTCTATTTTACAGCTGGAAACTGAGACACACAGAAGTAAGAAAGAAATATTTACAAAGGAATTTAGAATAGAATCAAATAGTTCCGTTGGAAGGGAACTTCAAAGATCATCTGGTCCAGCTGCCTGACCACTCCAGGGCTAACCAGAAGTTCAAGCACATTTCTGAGGGCTCTGTCCAAATGCCTCTTGAACACTGACAGGCACGGGGCACCAACCACCTCTCTAGGAAGCCTGCCCCAGTGTTCAACCACCCTCACGGTAAAGGCATTTTCCCTAACGCCCAGTCAGACCCTCCCCTGGCACAGCTCCATGCCGTTCCCTCCTGTCCCACCATCAGGTGCTGGGAGCAGAAAGCGGTGCCTCCCTCTGCGCTCCTCGGGCTACACTGGCGCACCTCCTGGCTACACTGGGTTTAACGAACCCCAAAATGCAGATTGCCCCCTCAGGTGCCAGGGCATGCTGCTGGCTGGTGCTGGGCCTGCTGCCCACCAGCACCCCAGGTCCCTCTCTGTTGAGCTGCTCCTCAGGACAATCGTCTCCACGACTTTTCCAGGCACTGATGTCTGTCATTGCCTGGGGCTTCTCTCAAGCCCATCTTGTAGAATGGTACAATGGCTAGCTTCCAGTCAGCAGGGACCTCCCCAAACTCCCCAGACCTTTGGTAAATTGTTGAGAGGGGGCCAGCTCTAACATCCACTAACTCCTTCAGTGCTCTTTCAGTACACTGGGGGGAACATTAGGCCCTGCATACTCTGACAGTGTCCCTATATTCCTCCCGAGTGGCCTGTTCCTTTTTCCACATGCTGTAAACTTCTTTATTCTGTCTGAGAATCACCAGGAGCTTCCTGCTCATTCATGCAGGTCTCCTGCCCCCTTTGCTTGCCTTCTTGCTCATAGGGATGCACCAATCTTGAGCCTGGAGCACCGTCCCTCTTGTGACAATGGTTGCCTGCTGGCCAGTGCTTCCACACACACAGCACAGTGTTGGGGCTCAGAGCCCCCCTCAAGCACCACTGGGACCTCATAAACCTCACAGTCTTCTCAGCACTGCCACTGCCGATGCTATGCGTGACAGCTTTGTGAGGCTTCCTGTCATTTTGAGCTGCTCAATATGATCTGGATACAATTCCAGATTTCATGTATCGGAACTTACAGAAACACACTGTGTACAGTGAAACCAGACAGAGATAGGTCTTAACTGGAAGCTCTTCAGCTGCTTTCCTAAGTGCTTCAATGTCATTAGATAGCCAAGGACCATCCAACTCTGTGAGATGCACATCATACAAAATGCTTGTCCTAAAACTGGAGAGAAAACCTCTATTCCAAGTGCTAAGCTATCATGTCACAATAACACCACCCTTTAATAGACCAGGTACCCGATCCAATCAAATCAGCAGATGATGAATTTCAGAAATCAACATTTAACTTTTCTACAGCAATCTGAAATTGCAGTTCAGTGAGACTGTTGAGCTGATCTAGCAGCTCACTGGTATCAAAGAAGGACATAATTTCCCCTCCCTTTTCTACTAGCCATAGATTACTGTGCCACCCACCTTCAGATGTGTTACTTAACCTTACCTAACCAGACATGCTATACTGGATTTTATTAAACTGTTCTAGGATGCCTCCACCTTCCAATGTTATCTACATCTTTTCTGCTAAGCCAATGATTGCTTAAACTAACTTGGTTCACTTCCCCTGGGATGGGTACAGGGACTCCCGGAGGAGTAGTTACTGCATTTAAGCTGGGCAGCTGAGAAAGTGGCATTTCAAAGCATTTAAAAAAATTACAACAGGTTTTGGTTTTTTTGTTTCCTAAGATAAATTAACAAACATGTTGACCACATTAACAGCCCTGTTAAAGTTCTCACCCTCTGCTTCTGTGCACTGACAGTTGACAATGCTTTCTCTCACTGTGAAATAGAAGTTTGCTGAAGCAAAATGTTTGCTTTTAACTGCTACCTACTCTAATTCAGAAAAAAAAACACATTTGTCAAATTTCCCATGTCACAACAGAGAACCTGGCAGCCACAAACTGCTAACATCCTGCTGACCACCAAAGGTTTAAAAGACCTAACAATATCCAACACAGTTGTATTTCCAAGAATCAATAAAACTCAGGGGGAAGCATTTACTATACATGATATGTATCTGAAGCACGAATATGCTACAGATTTAATTTTCAATTTAGTTCTGAAATCAGAGATTCACTTACTTGATATGGAAGAGTGACTACTTGTCTCTGGGACACCTGCCTCAAGGGTTGGTGCAGAAGATGATTCTCTTGGCATTTCCAGAGTTGAAAGTCCTTTGGCAGCAGGATCTACATACGGAAATTGTGTTTAAACTGTCAGTATTTAGAATCAATAAATATTTTCCATCTGCTTTCTCTCTGGATGTCTTTTTCACATCTTTTCAATCATCCATTCACCATCTGGCATTCCCAGCAGTTTTAAAAGGACTCAGTGGTAGTGTTTGTAGAGGCACAGAGATCTATTACTTAAAATCACTTTTTGCTGGAGATTTGTACATATGCCCGTTTAGAGCTCAGAACTAATAAATGCACATAGATTTTGATCTCACTCACGAAATGATTAAAGGGACCACCCAACATGGAAGTAAGAGAGGTACCACTGAGCTAGTCTGTGATATGTTAGCATTCTTTGAAAGTCTTATCTCTAACACATTATCAGCTTTCATTCAAAGGTCTATTTGATCCCAAAGATTCAAGGAGTGTAAGAAGGCCAAATCTGTCACTAAAAAAAAAAAAAAATTAAAACTGAGGGGTTTATTTTATAACTGATATTGTTGGTATGGGAAGAATAAGGCAAAGAAAACTGCAAGTATTGATGTACGGTTTCAGCATATCCTATAAAAATGAATATATATCTGTGCTGTAAAGGGCCTCAAGCAGGAAACCCTGTACTCCAGAACTCTGCAGTTGAAGAAACAACACATTTAGCTATTTAATTCAGAAATCAGTTGTGTCAGAAGCCCTTCTAACACATATGGAAGCATAACAGTCTGACAAAGCTCAAACAAGGCTTTGAAATTATAATCAGCATATTATGATGGCAATATTAAGCCTACTTAAATGAATTACAACACGTTCTCAAATAAACAAATCAATAAGGCTAAACAAAGCAAAGCAGATGCATAAGAGATAGACTGAACTATCCAAGTAACTAAATTACCTAGTTATCCAAATTGACTGTGTCAACCGGTTACATTAAGTGAGCACTTACTAAGTCATTGTGAATGTTTTATGCTTCACTTGGATGACATAGGTAGATGCATGCAGCCAAATGACCACCTTATATGCTAAAATCCCAGGTTCCGTGGGGTGTTTCAGAACTGGGACAGCTTTTCCAAGAAGTTTCAAGGATGTGTATGCTAGTGAATTCATGAAAACTTAGTAGTGGTCCTTAGTAATGGTCTACAAAGCATTTGAGTCTAAATACTTTCATGACAATTATTCTTGAGAAACCTGTGTGAAAGGTTCAAAAGCACTTGTCTCTCCTCTGTTTCTAAAATGCTCCAGCAGTTCATCAGCTTACTGGTACAACAAACAGGACGTTAGGCCTCAAACATAGAGGGAATAGCACAGCCATGATCACACTGAATGACTTCTCCTTATAAAACTGGGATATCATAATTTCATGAATCATAATAGAAATTATACTACAGTTCCTTCTCAAGTAATTGAGAAAGAAGTGAGGTCAGGAATACATAAATATTACCCCTCTCCTCAAAGAAATGAGGCCTGAAAGATTCTTTTTTTTTTTTTTTAACTGATAAAAATCCAGTGACTGAAAAATCCTGAAAAAAATAACCACAGAAGTGAAGAGGCAACAGAACACATTTTTAACACTTTTTGAAACTTCCAATTCAAATCTGAGCAGATAAAATACACTTTCTCTCCACATGATAAACTTGGTAACAAAACCCTGTACTGAAATGAGCTGAAAAAATAGGGATACACAGAAATACTGTATAGTTTTCCCCATGCTTGCACTTCAAATCTTTAAACAAAAGCCTTGTAAACTTTGTGGATATCCAACTACAAAAAAGGCTAGAGAGAATTTTTAGTGTATAAAAACATGTCTATCTCTGATCCTAAATGCAATGTGCAGTTAATTCCAAGTGCTCTTAGCTCTGCAGTCTACAGCCTGCTCAGATTCACATTTCATGATCTAGTTTCCTCACTGCTGCCTTATGTTTGCAGAAGAAATAGGGGACAAAAAATCACGATACGGAGAAGAGAATCAGTGTGACATGGACCAGATTAACAGGATAAAAGTCATAGAGGAACAACAGTTTTACTGACTCCCTGCATGAAGAGGCCATGGAGTTTGGGGGCACTAACTTTGATATGAGAGCCAGTATTTTTGTCCTTGAGCTCCAAGTACCTTTTTTTAATGGGCCCTTGCACACGCATGTTACCTGTATGGCTGGTACATTTCCTTGTGAGAAACAAACACCTGAAAGCATTCGGCTAGCTCAGATCACATCAGTTGCTATGTGATCACACATCTCTCTCTATACTGGCCTGCAATGAAAACCTTCACAAAATAATAAGCCTTTTCATTGGATTAGTGGTTGAGCTCACCTGCCTCCTTCTGCTCTCCCAGCTTGTCAAGGATGTTAAAGGAAATGTCCAGGTATTCTCTCTGAATAGCACTCACAGCAATCTTCCTCTGCTTCCTCTGGCGGGGAACAATCTGAATCTTAAATTCTGACTCCTCAGTCTCCTCCTCTTGTTTTTGCTCTATGTTTTGCTCAGTGTCAGACTCTGTGTTGTTTAACCCAGCAAGTTTATCACTTTCTGTTTGGTTTTCAGAATCCTCAGGGACTTTAATAAGGACTGTTTTTACGTTTGGGCTTGGAATTGCTCCACTAGGCCTAATTTCCTCCACACTGAGCTCAGAGTTATCATCAATGGACATTTCTGGAAGGGCAAATGACTTCTGCAGCAGGTCCCTTTTCTGTTTCAGTGTTAGCGGATTCCCACTGGGTATGTCCTGAAGTTCCTCTGGCTTAGCTAACTCTGAAGAGTCCTTTTTACCTTTGGGAGAAATGGAAAGCATCTCCTCTATTCCTGCTGAAGCACTGTTGCTTGCATCCTTAGAACTAAAGTCCTTCGAGCAATCTTCAATGCTGAACTGGACCAGAGGAGTTGTGCTGAGGCTTAATGCAGAAACATCGATAGGAGTTGAGGGAGATGACACAGCAGTTTTACCAGAGACTTCATCATTTAACTGGTTTGTTGTTTCTTCTTCTTCATCACTCTCCACTATTCTTAGGGGAGGAAGTGGTTCAAAGACTAAAGAGTCACTGTCTGAAGTGGAGAGTACCGAATGCTTTTCAGGACCTGATGTTGAGTCAGAGGACAGATCTATCAGATCTAAGTCTTCCTTGGGACCAGCAGGTTTAACCGGAGAGTCTACCTTCACTTCATAGGTTTCCATGCAGTTTAGCCTAACTTCTGGTATGACGGGTCTTCTTGTTTCCTGGAAACTCTCTGTAGGAGGAGAATTTTCTTGTATTTCTATGTTTTCAGCTTTGGTAGAAGAATTCTGCCGAGATCGTCCATAGTCACTCTGTCTGTGTATGATGTAAGCAGCGGGGACAGGTGGCTTTTCTAAGTCACACCGGTCTATGCAGGACTTCCTGCGATGTTCATCTAATGTAAACAACAGGGAGTCTGCATTCCCTATATCAAGAGATTTTTGTTTTAGAGAGCGCAGTTTTTTTTTCTGAATGCTTTCTTCTCTCACACAGCGCAGAATACTGTCTTGTAAGGCCCCCGTCTCTCTATATTCAGCCAGCTCTATTTCACCTGATTAAAACAGAAAGAGCTAATACTACCTTAGTTGGAGACTTCTGACGGATATCTTCATCTTCATCTCACAATTCAACACATGACTGGCATTTCAAATACAAACCCAGTATTAGTCAAAATCATCTAAAATTTGTTTTCACCTCAGAGCCACATTACGTAGACTTTTACAATTCCAAAAAACACCCACCCTACATCCAAATAGTAGGCTTTATCCAAATTCTACTCATCCCGAACAGATGTACCCTACAGACAGTCTGTTTAAGCTTATGGTATGGCTGCATTAGGTGTAAGAGTTGGAAGAGGGAGTGAGCTACATAGACCATTTTGAAGAGGTTTCAAAGTAACTTTGGACTACAGTACTGGGGACATCATTCATGTAAGAGCATTATACACACACACGCACACACGTATATTAGAACACATCTACATACTCTTATACTGAGCTTATATTATTAGAGCACACCTACAAGTCATTTATGGTAACAAAGTAGGCTTAAAAAGGATGCTTCTAATCCAAGAAGCAAGGGTAGCAACAGCAGTGGGGATGCAGCAACACAAGCTTGAGCTCAGCTGTTCAGAGAATTGTTTCTCCATGTATACTAGACACCAGTAAAGTCTAGCCACTATCCCATCACATAGTTAGACCTCCCCAACTTAGGGAGGTTTAAAGCAAGCACAGCTGGTGCTACCACTGCACTTGCTGGTGCTATCAGTGCACTTGCATCTTGCTGTATGAATACACCCACTGAGAGCATTTTAAAAAAGTTTGTTTGCGTTGGTGTCACTGCTGTTGGTGTTAATGACATATTTTCAAGTAATTGAGAATATTCTTGATCATCATTAGACCCATATTTCAAAATGCTCCACATATGAATCAAAAAGCAGTAAGAAAAGTTAAAGCATTTTCCCTACTCAGAACGTTTTTCCTCCCATGCAAACGTTTGGAAGAAAAAAAAGGGATGGTAGCAGAGGTAGAGAAACGCTTTGGTGTTTGAATTCTGTTTTAAAGTGTTCATTTCAGAATTCTACATTTGAAAACAAACTCCTTTCTATTTTTGGAAACCACCAGTTGACCTTTTCTACCAATGGAAAACCATGATATTTGCTGCAGCAGCAACAAGTTTGCTTGCCCTATCATCCTATCTCACCAAAATGTCAATTTCTGTGAAAAAAAAAAAAAAAAAAGTAAATTTGAGTAAAAATTTCCAGTCCAATTGTAAGAGAATGTTGTAACAAATCCTCTTGAACATTTTGACATTCAAAAGTGCTTATGTTTCCGGGAAACAACTACTGATTTTAGATACTTTCATTTTGGAGTGCCTTCTTTGAGATTCCTATAAGAGAATTCATACTCAGGGAAATGAGTACCTGCTCTCAAAAATCAGACAGAGGGCTGGTATTCAAATTATACATTGCAATAAACTCTACAAAGAAAGGTGATAGCCTGAAACTAAGAATAGGAAATTGTACTTCTACATGAGTTTATATCAATAAAAAAATCATACTTCTCTGAGCATTCATCTCAACAGGTTGATATTTCACCATTTTGCTGCCACCAATTCTTTTCAGTCTTGCAAAGAACGTTTGAGATTCTTTATTGCAAGGGCCAGTTGGTGTATCATGAATATCAGATTCATCAAAAACACTGTCTTCCTCTGCTGGAGAAAGAAAAACTTTATTACTCGTAATAGAGTGCAATTCCTTGAATGAAAAACTGTCAATGTGATAAAACCTCAGCTAGTTTCAATTAACTTTGAACTGAAAAATCATCTGAATTTTTTAAGAAAAACTATAGAAACAGATATAACTTTGCCATTCTTGTTACACCTTAAGTTAAGGTCAGAAAGGACACTGATAAATGGAAAATGGGTTACAATACAACAAAAGTATGCCAATGTTTTTTTCCATTCTAAGCTGATCTTTTTCTACTAATAATAGCACAGATTAGATCTTTAGATGGAAGAAAAACAAGAGATCTGGACACTGACTTGAGTAAATAACTGTCTATAGCCCTCAGTGAGAAATGGTAATTTGCAGGAGATGGGACCTAGTACAACTGCAAGGTCAGTAATAAACCAGCAAAAAAGGAAAGTGGAAAAGAAAGAAAATGATACTCTTGAATGGCTGGTAATAGCAATACAATGACCTATGAATATGAAATATGAAATTACTGACCTAAGTAGTAATAGTAAAACATTAAGCTCTAATATGAGATCTAGTGTTTAGAAATGCCAGAGAGAAAGAAATATCCAAGTCTACCTACCTACCAAAAAATAATCATATCACTTGTATGAAAGTGATTTCTTTTTAAAAAAGAAAAAAAGAAAAAAGAAAGGAAGAAGAAAAAAAATCCTCATCTATCATGTGTCTAGTGAGGCTTCTCCAAGAAGATAAGAAACACTACTGGGACAATAAGAAAAACAGAGGACTCAAGAGAGGAAAAAGTTTGCCTTGTTTATTCTGGGAAGCAGACCTGGAGAGAAAATGCATTTGGAGTTGAGGAATAAGGTAGAGGAAAATAAATCGAAGAGCTGGAATGGCTAAAAACTGAAGACATAAACTAGACATTAATATCTTTAGCTTTCAAACTGATGGAAAGTTTCTACTAGATGTGAAGCTTTGGAACAGCCACCTGGTATCAATTAGTTTTCTTATCCCTGATGCTAAGATGAAAACAGGAAAAAACATCAATCAAAGTTGATAACATGAACATCTACAGGAACTGGGCTTAATAAGTTGGGACATCACTTTTAAACTCATGTCCTGTGTGTTTAAATTCTTTTTCCCCTTGGCAACGAATGTTTCTTCTTACAGGATTTATCAACAGCTCTACAACAGTTTGTACAGTTGCCACAATCCCACCACAAACTGTAACAGAAGAATTATAACAAGGTTTGAATAGTGGGAAAGCCATCTCCCGCATAGGAATTCTTGTTGTCTGACAATAAGATCCTGTTATGTTGGTCATTTAAATACCACCTTTGATGATGATGGCAGTGCACAAGCCACCTAGCCCGAGTCTCATTAGAAAAGGTTCCAAAACGTTATAGGATGATACTGGCTATACTGGCTGCTTCTTGTAGGTAGAAGGGGTGGGGAGTGGGGGAGAAGAAAGACACCTTTTCTACATAATCTTTTTTTTTCTCCAGCATTTCAGTAAAGGAGAATATTCAGCCCTATAATTAAGTCAGCATTTAGAAAAACTGCTCATTTATGGTCTTTAACCTCTGGGCAACCCAATGCCCTTCACAACAGCTTTGGGAAGCAAGTAAACATTATTCTTATTTCTTTAAACACTGGAAAACGATGAAGTGACACAAAAGGCCACCCAGGGAATCAATGTCAGACACAGGATTGAATCACTGGGTTTTTTAAATGTAACTTGGCACTTACTTTGAACAGCAGAATGTGTATTTAGGCACCTCACTTTGTCCTAGAAACATCTCAAAATCAACTCAGAAACTGAATATGTTTTATAAATGTTACTATTGCCCTCAGCATTCTTAAGTCAGCCTAATTCAGTTCTACAGCTCTAAACAAAGGCAAAATCACCATTAAGTCCACAGTTATCTGAACCCTCTTGGCCTTCCTCTAGCAATACAAAATGACCAAGTGAGTGAGAATATGCAATACTTAATTTACATCCATTTTAAGGTTGCTTTAATTTGCTACAGCTGAGTAATAGGATGTTCAGGTAAACAAAATTTCATGTCCTTCTTCTGTTGAATATTTTTCAATGAGGTACAAACAGCAAAAGAGGAAAAGGGTATGCATATAAAGACAGAGTGCTCCTTATAAATTCTTCTTCCTCTGGAAGAAGAGTTTGCCGAACGCTCAGGAAGACTGCTTGAAAAGGAGGTTGAAAATAGTCAATGAATAAAAGGCAGCTAGAGATTAGCATCAAAAGAACCCATAAATTTTGATCAGAAATACTTATCACATAACAAACTTCACAACTGTAGGGAACTACTCTCAGTGACCCCATGTTACTTCAAGCCCTAACCTTACACCAGCTCACACCATCGCAGTATCTCTGCTATAACTAGCAAGAAAAGTACAGTTACAATCAGATGCAGACTCCAAGGGTTGAACCACTTTTCTGCCTTTAGACACAAGCATCATAGATGTCTGCATCTGAGCTACTCAACTTCAGCTCTATTTATTAAGGAGAAAAAAAAAAACTATAGACTGAGTTCATCACTTTAACTTTTAAACTTCTACTATTTGGTACTAAGCCATGTTATTATTATAAAGTAGCTATCATCCAGAATGCACTATTTTGAACATCTGCTTTGGGATGAGGTGAAATGCACTCCAGAAGTGCCTGTTTTTCTGCTGATTGGATTCTAGACAGCTAGCACACATTTACATGTCTACATTTAGTCAGATGAATTGCACTCGCTGTATCTGAATACAGTCAGACTGTGGTGACAGGCTGGTTGCAACCCTTTTATGTGGGCATGACCAGCTAAAATTTTCACTTAAAGGCTAAGCACTACCCAGGCATGGTGACTCAACTACTCAGCCTAAACTACACTGCCTTCAAGATAAAAGTTAGACTGCTGTGCTATGCTTAGCCTACAAAGAAACAGTAAATGTATTTCTTTTATTATAGATGGCTATAGCTGGTCACAAAAATCACACCTTGGCCTTAATTCTGACTACTGTGTTCTAAATTTCAGACCACATATACCCATTTCTACAACATCCGTGAGACTTAATGAATTAAATCAATGACTATCATATAAATGAGAGTGTTTAAAGTACCTTTTTCCTTTTCACTGTATCGGCTTATGTTACTGTTGTCACTATACAAAGGACCAGCAGTTGCATGGGGCTTGCAGCTGTGATATTGAGCGTTGAGGGTATTGACTGTGATGTGGATTAGGTGAAGTACAATCTTGCTGATTTCACAGTCTCTGTAGGGGTACTGTTCAGTGAAAGAGAAAAACTTCAGCTTAAAACCCAACTTTTCTCCATGGATAAGCATTTAAGCAGTAAAATAGAAAAATGACAAGAATATTGTCAGCTAGATATCCCTTCCCTTCCTTTGATCGCACATTTCTAAATACATGATGAGAAGCAGGACTGTTTTCAGGTTTGTGCAGACACTTGGAAAGATTTTCTATTAATAAGATTCAGTATATCATTTCCTTGACTTTTATATGATAAAATCAACTATTAATAATAATGGAAAAGGTCTTATCAGAACTTTTCTCCCAACACTGTATTTCAACCTGCATCTTCTCATTCATTTCTAGCATCTCCCACTTCCTTGTATGCCCTGTAGACCTGCAAGAAATATCAGAAGTATTCACAGCTCCATTTCACTGTGTAAACAGATGTTAACAACAGATCCTAAAAAAAAGAATCACTTAACTAAAGATTACAAGCTATTAAGCTGACACCTCATTTAAAAGTTAAAATTAGTTTTAAAAAATAGGGTAGGTTACCCTAAATACTATTCATGACCTTTCTAATTAGCATTTAGATCTTCATATAGAATTTAAAGAATTTTACTCTTTTCATATCCTTTTTTTTTTTTTTTCAGGTAACAATGGGAAAGCCAATACAGACAGCAGGAGTAACAGGTCAGTAGCACAGATGAAAGCCTAACTACTTCAGGCACTGAAATTAAACACAAAGAGTATGCAAATCAGATGCATTCTTTATAGTTCCTTTCATTTGCAGTACAGTTATTGTTCAATGTAATTAAATTTCACTCTGAAGGTGAATTTTAAGGTAGACATCACCTTTTTAAAACCACTCACCTTATAGAGAATGACAAGTAAAGCCTTTAACCACATCTGCCGAATGTGAGGTTTGAGGGACCAGAGGGAGCACCGAGGAGGCTGCTGAAAGTAATGCCTTAGCTGAGGACAAGTGCAGTATTTCAATACCTGCACCACCAAAGGAAGAAGGTGTTTTCCCAGATTGATGTTATAGTCCATTACCTGAAAAGAACACCATCACAGGAGTTAGCTCACCGAAATCAACTCCACTGGTAATAGTTTTTGATAAAATTTTTGATAAAGCAAAACAACTAATATAGTTTAGATATTAGTTAAGTGAAAAGAAATAAATGTTCTTAAGAAAGTCTTACTATCAATTAAAAAACTCTGCCAGTTTGCCAGGCTCTTATTTTAGCTAGTTAGGTAAAATGAAACAAAACAAGATGCAATCAGAAAGCCTTTCATCTTGCATAGTCTAACTTTTAATGTACATTGGCATGTATATATATACATACATATATTATGCTGGGATAGCTTTATATTATGGCACAAGTCGATCACGCTTCAACAGACAAAACCATGCTAGATGTATATCCCATGTTTAACAGACAAGAGGCAATTGTGTGTTATCTGGTGGTGGTGGTTTGTTTTTTCAATTAACGCTGCACTGACAATTTTCATTATTTTCTCATCAGTCTTGCAATGCTATCTGTTTTTTTTTCTTAAGCCACATGTTCTGGAATCAGGTAATGAGCCAAGAATTCCATTGTAGCTATAATGTTATGCAGAAAGTCTAAACATGCAACTCTTTAAGGATGATCCAAGAATAAAGCTGATGAAAAGTATCTTGCTATAAATAAAATGTTCATCATTTTTAAGCAGTAGTGTTGCTGAAGACAGGTTGCTGTTATTACTACTAGCCATAAGCCTTGCCTCCTTCAAGAACACTGATGAGCATCACGCTATGTGTTGCGTATCCTACAGGTTTGGAACCTGATGGCTAGCTACAATATAAGTGTATATTCTCACTGCCCTAACACAACCTTGTGTTTTGTATTGAAAGTGAATTATTAGTTTTCATTATTTTCCCAACAGCCTTGCAACATTAATGATTTTTCTTTAAAGCCATATGTCCTGGAATCAGCTGCTGAACTAGATCATATCAATGATCCACGAAAGGCCTTCTCTCTGGCGCTGACCCAGAATGGCTGATGTCTAGGAAGGTTCAACAACACAGCAAGCAAACTCCAGAACATCCCCTAAGATCTATCACCTTACTGCAGTTTAAGTGGAGTTGGTACTTTATCAGGAGCCCTGTACACCTAAACAGACACAAACATCAGTTTCTTCCACATCAACCATTTCCTTCAAGTCTGTATTTCTTTTTTTTTTTTTTTTTTTTTTTTACTTTTGCTTTTATTAGAACAAGGGGCCTAATTTACAAACACAAAGCTTATCTCTCGAATTTTGTCCCTATAAGCTGTCTGGAATTTTCCTGCTACATGCATAGACCTAAACAGATGAATCCTACGTCTCTATCTATCCTTGTAGGGTTAGCCTGTTGAACAGATGATATATAATCACCAAATATGGTCCTCTCGGGTTGAGATACAGTTTTATAGCACGGTTAGGAAAAGATCATCCATACAAGGAAGACAGAACCCTGCCTTAACACAGCACATAATGTAACACAGATGGTCCTAAGCTGAGCAGAGACATTTTTTTAAGATGTCACAGGAAGATGTGGAATAAATGATGTTACAAACGCTGAGCAGAACTCGGCCTGGGAGGCAGAGCCTGGCAAGGCACTGTAGGTCCCTGTAAGTACTGTGCTTCCCCACCAGACACGGCTGTACAACATTGCCACCATGCGGGACAACGCCAAACTGCCTTCAAACAGCAACATTTTTCTACTTCTGCGGCTAGAAAGAGAAATTGTATGCTTTCAAGGACTCCAAATATTCAGATTTTATGATACAAAATAATAACAAAAATTTGATTATTTTTTATTGAATTGGCCATTCCAACCTACTTTTGAATGAAAACTATTTAACCAGCAAGTTAGTCCAGTCCTACCCTTTGTGGAGCTAATTGTGGAAAGCAAATATTTATAAATATTTATTTTATTACCCTTACAGCAACTTTCCAATACCTAAAGGGGGCCTACAAGAAAGATGTGGAGAGACTCTTTACCAGGGGCCGTAGTGGTAGGATAAGGACTAACAGTTTTAAACTAAAAGAGGGGAGATTCAGATTAGACATCAGGAAGAAATTTTTTACTCAGAGGGTGGTGAGGCACTGGCACAGGCTGCCCAGAGAAGCTGTGGATGCCCCATCCCTGGAGGTGTTCAAGGCGAGGCTGGATGGGGTTTGGGCAACCTGGTCCGGTGGGAGGTATCTATATTTCTATGACTAGGAGAGAGGGCTGTAACTGAAATGCACCTCTTAAGAGTTATTGTACTGAGTTTTCATTCTGTAAATGCATCTTCAGATTGCAACAGATAGCATTTCTCTTGCAGCAAAGGAGATTTTCATCAGAAAGCATCCCTACAGCTCAGAAAAAAAAATCCCCTGAAAATACAAATTAAAATTTTTATGACTTATATATGGAGAAAAATCATGGCCTACTGAAGTCCTCATACAAACTCCATTCCACTTCAAGGAAGGCTGGATTCAACTATGAAGCTTTTCAAACAGAAATGGTGAATTTGACTATCCTGAGACATTTTAAAGGCAGAGGAAGACAAAGGGCAGAGACTGATATTTAGACTGCATTAAGTAGTACTTCTGATAATCTGGTCAAAGATGGTCACTGAAGTTTGGGTACTCAAACTTGGAAAACATGTAGAAAAATGTGGAAGAAACTGTCCTGTGATCTAAATTGCCACCGCCTGACTCTCAAAACAGACAAACAGGCCTGAAATTCCTTTTACCCACTTCAACTTAAAACTACAAGTGAAAGATTATTCATTACCAATACATAGCAATGATGCCCCAAGACAATGAATGGATCAGGGCGCATTTGCTGCTACCCAGTTTGCATTAATGCCTACTATTTTGCCTGCTAAAACATCGACACCTGACTTCTCCATGACTGTGGAAGTTTTCCAAGTGATCTTCATTACAATTGACTTCGAAAAATCACGCCTTACAATTTATGAACCCTAACAAGAAATGCAGTTACGGAAGAAGCAAGGATCGCTTTGAGCAATATTTGAAGGTTTCTGTGAACATCTCAAGAGCTGGGGCAGGAGGAGATCTGAAATCATAGCTCTCTCTCTTCCCTAACATAATTCTTTATAAGAGATTGTGATAAGGAGGAAGTGTGGAAGTGATGATTATGCTACATCACAAATAAAAAGAATACTCTGCAAGTGTGAAATGTATTCCAGCCTAGCATTACAAACTGCTCTATCAGTAATAATTAAGTCTTAGAAGAGCATTGTGAGGTAAGAAATTACAATTCTCCTTACTCTAAATATGGAGACAGAAGGCACAAGGCAAGAAAGTGCTAATTTATCTTAGCTGTACAGGCAGGAGTTCATCATTTCCACTCCCTAAAAAAAGTGAGAAGAGAAAGCCCTGGTGCACTCTAAAGAAGGAGGAGAAGGAGTCTCCTGCAAAACAAGGAATGTCAAAGAGCTTACAGACCAGTCTTGCAAGGTTCCGTGTCTTCCTGAATGGAGGAAACGACATGTGAGGAAGCCAAGGCATTTGTAGGCTAGGTAAAGAGGGCAAAGAGGTTTGGAGCAGTCTCTAACTTTTCATACAGTGGTAATAATCACACACACATACACACAACCCTGATTACAATGCCACCAATGCAGCAAGTTTAGAGTACCAATAGGGAGCTATAAATAATTCAACCCTTTACTTTTTAACTACACAGCAAAACTCTACACAAAGCACTTGGTTAGACAAGAGAGCCTTCTAAGAGTAAACAAGCAAGCGTCGTCCTTGCTCCCAAATTCATTTCACCAACTGAAGAAGCATTAAGGAGGTTTAAGTAGGATTACCGCACTCAGCCTTTATTTTGGTACAAAAGCAGCTGTATTGCCACCATTTCAACAACAGGCAAAGAGAAATAGCTGCAAAAGTTAGTAAGAGCCTTCACCTACTTGTGCTATCCCAGCAATAAAGGCATTAAAGCAGGTTGAAACACGCATTTTTTGTGGTGCAATCATGAAGCATCCTTCCTGCTGGTCATAACCAAGCAGGACATACAGATGGCGCTTGACTGTGTTAAAAGCTTTAGCACTGCTGATGTCCGACTCAGCGCTGCTCTCATCCTTTGCCATGAACTTCATTAGCACAGTAATCAGCTGATGAACAGTCTGGTGATCAATCCCAGCATCCTCTGGCAGTAGGTCTTTTATTGTATTATCATTCTCTGGGGAGGGTTGTCCTATCAGTACAAGAGACAATGGTATCAGACACTGGAAAAGACTGCAAGAAGGATCCACCATACATCACAAAGTTCTTCCACGGCCAATTGCTCTATTTCTGCCCAAATACACGTGGGCGATGTCACAGGAGAGACGGGCATGCATTTTTGACGGCGCTGTTCCTCTATTGCTTCAGACTCAACAGCACAGTACTATATACTAAGTATACTGAATTCCATTTTTCAGCTTTCCCATATTTACCAGAACTGCTCGTCTTCCCATCCCAGTTCCTCTCTGACAAGTTGAGTATTACCCTTCCTTTACTTTCATGTGCATTAAAAGAGAATCAAATTTCATGGTCATCAAATTCTCATCTGGCCTAGTTTTCAGTTTTCCTTAGCAAACAACAGACATTAGACTTTGCCAGTTAAGAATGCACCAAATGGCAAAGGTAGGACGTAGGGAAAATTCTACCCAATACTGATTAAAAAAGAATGAAGATTTCCCATTTTAACATTGCGTCCATACTTCTCTCAGATAACATGGGCCAAAATGTAGGCATTGTAACTGTTTATGTTTGAGACACTATGTAATATGTGAAAACTGAGGTGGCTTTTTCCCAGAGAAGACTCTTAAGACTTCATTTATAAACTCAGAATGGAAATAATCAAACAGTCATACTTCGCATTGTTGTCAGGTGAAAGACTAGAAGCTACTTACAAAGCACAATGAAGCTGAAGTGCTGCCTCTCTCTGTCCAAGCAGAACAGACTCACTGCACATAACAGTCACTAACTGGATATGAATTTTCATTTTCAAATTCCAGTATTTTTTAAATGCAGTATTTCCAGTTATTTTTTAGACCTGCCTTTGGAGTTATCCTCTTCCATCTCACCCTAGGTGTAAGGCTTTTTCTATTATTAAAGATCATTAGTGCTTAGCAGTTCCTACAATAGCATCTGAAACCATGAAAAGCAGCAGCTATTTCACACATCAGTGTATAAGGTTATTTTATTAAATCATTCTGAATATGTGCATGGCTAGAGCACAGTGAGGAATACTATTCCAACTTGTTCTATTTTAAAAGAGTAAATTAAATTAAATGCCTTCATAAATAAAAAATATATAATTGTATTATAGTTTTATTATATATGCATTATATGTGAAATTTTTAAAAAATTGGCTAGGGTAATCAAGTAAGTAAGAACAGATAATACTATTTTGACAGCATCAAAAGTGATCACATTTTAAAATTAAGTTTTTATTACATCATTAATTTTAGTTTGTTCTGTAAATACTGTTACTATTAATTAAAATTGGTGCTAAAATGTATTCAGATATATTTTCTAATCTGTGGTTAAAAATCTATCTTACAATGAATAATTGTGATAAAGCAAGGTGGTATGAAACAGAATTGCAAAATGATCTATTTGTTTTCATTTAATGGATAAGTCTTTTCAAGTATTGGAAATTGCCCTTATTTTTGCAAGAACTGTTTAAGTTGAAGTTTGTAGGACTGACCGTACAAGTAAGATTAGCTTAAATTATGATCTTGCATTTGGATTGTGCAAGGATTACTTTTAGATCTAGAAAAAACAGATGAGCATGAGGACTAGTTCATTTAAGTGGTATGCATAAAATAAATTATTTTCTACCACAGATGTACAGACTATGTTTAGGAGTTGGTTAGGTCCTTAGAAGAATGAGATACGTTCAGTACTGTCATTGCAAAGTGTTAACAAACGTAAGTCAAACCTTCAAAAAAAAACATTAAGATTTCAGAACGAAAGAATAAACAGTGGGCAGATAGAGAGGGATAGCCATTTGAGGGTGAGGCGTTGGCAGCAATAGCTAGCTGCCTCTGAACAACCTCCCGCCAGCCCTGAAGTAGTACATACAACTGGGGACAACTTTCAGTACAAATCTAGAACAAAATTGCAATTTACACTTTTTGGAACCATGCTGTGCTTGTTTCCGGAAGGGTGTAGATCTTGAAAATAGCTTTCATCTTGCATAAGTTTATCTCACGAGTCAGCTAGAAAGCAAGCACTAGTGTCTTCATTTTCCTTTCCCTTCAAAACACTCCCCTCCTCTTCACACCCACCTGGTGTTTGCTCTGGTGTTCCGCCAAGTGCTGGAGCAGACTGCTCATGTCTGGTCAAGCTCACAGCTTAAAAAAAAATAACAAACAAACAAATAACAACAAAAAATAAACAAGAACAGCTCTGTTTAAATAAGCAGCACTCATGACTTAAACTTCAGCATACATTCAGTACTAGCATATTTATGTTCATTTACTCATGCACTGTTGTCAGGCAGTGAGTGTAACCATTTGAAATGTCACTTCTGTGCTATATAGATTTTGTGCACCCTGTTGTGTAACTCTAGTTTTCTCCATCATTCGGTTTTGCTGGTGTAAGAGTCATCCCACAGGAGCACCTGTGCAGGACCAGAAGTGGGTCAAGAAGGATTATGTAAGAGTTCCAAAATATGGTGTTGCCTAGTTTGGAGAAAATATATAAACCTTTTAACCTAACAGCCCACTAGTGCCTAGGTTTGAACATTTTATCAGTTCCCATATAGGGGTAGGAGCAATGCAAGAGGTCCAATCTGAATATAACACAACTCCGTGCTCGTGAAATTCTCTAAATTAGACTGTGTGTAAGCTTTAGTTTTACTTTGAATAATATCTGTACGTTGTTTCATACAGGCCTATGATTTTTGACCACCTAGGCCCTCCTATGCAAGCTGGCAGGAAGAACGTGTTGCATGGACACTGTTTTCTTATTTTCTTGACAAAGGAATTCTGAAGATTCCCAGCAGAACATTTGAGAACTTAACAGTTCTTTTTAAGATGTGTAAGCACATGCTGCATACTAATTTGTTAATTGCAATTATTCAGCAGTGTAACCAAGGAAATTTTCTATAAGCATTATATCTATTTTCGACAAAATTACTGTGTATTAGCCACAAATAAAAAATAAGATCTATCCACAAACTAGTTTTGGAGTATTTTGTCCCAGCATTTTAAACAAACACAGGACAAATGTAATGTTTTGTCTATGTTCCTTGTCAAACACACTAACTTATTACCTGAACACTGCCTAAATCAGTCAAAAACCTAGATTTGCTATCCTGCTTAGATAAATATTGACAATTCCATTGTTCACCTAGCAATAGGATACAAACCTAAGGGAGAAGGTAAGTCTTGTCACAAAAATATAAATAGATACTCAACGAATTTTGGTGGTTAAGGTTTCTGGGAGGGAGAGCGCTCTCTTTGACTCCACTGGTCCCTTCACACTGTCCCTCAGGGAACGCACACTCTTCTGACGGTTACGTGCGAAACGAGCCCTCTTGATCTTCCACATTGCTGCATCACTGAGGTTGGCGACATTTGTCCGGACAGCAGTGATAGCTTTGCAAATGCAATTGACCAAGTTAGGATTCATTCCACAGCATGATGAGGCCCTAATGCTGCCAAGTGCCAAATGCAACTGGGCCCCAGGTCCCACTCAAGTCAAGAAAGCTTCATATGGGTTCAAGGGGTCCATCTGCAAGGAACTCATTTGCATCTTCGCATTCTGAAATCCATAAAACCCCAAAGAGATTAACTGTGTTTAAAAAATAATGATGTCCCTTCCTTCTACGAGACTGGACAAAAACAGACTCCTGAACCAAACTGAATTTCGGGCTATGGGAATTTGAGGTGCCCTCTATTTATAATGGCAGAAATCACATGAGTATGGACCACATTTAGTGTACTCAAATCCAAAGCGGCCTCCAGTTTTACCCCAGACTGACCTCATGTCCTGCCTACACCTATCATCCTGGACCAGTGCCTCCAAAATGCTATGAGGATGATTATGTGTTTATAGTTGTGTTACCAGCAGTATCACTGCATGTCTTAATGGAGTCACTAATACTTTTCTATACTTATGTCTAGAGTGCATTCAAATGGAGTTTTAGTATCTGAGTGACTACAGTCAGTGACCCCATCCCTTGCACCACTTATGCCTTTGAAAATGCAAAGAGAAAGGTTCAAAGTAATCTTGAAAAGCATCTTTTGACCTTACATCTGCAACTAGAGGAGCTAGAAACCACTGCTGAGATTCCCTTCTCAGGCCACAGCAGTATATCCCTGCTTTGTGCCAAGGTACTCACATATGAAGAAGAAGAAAATACGTTTCCAGCTCCACTTCTTATGTGGATGCAGCAGGAGCACCTGTGCTTTTTTAGGGCTCTATGCAAGCACAGAAGGCATTAGGCTGCTGAGGGAGCATATGCTGTCCAAACAGCAGTTTCCCACCTCCTCCAAGCAAATCAGATGGAAATAGGCCTGCCTCACGGTCGATCACTTGGGTAAGGAAGTTTTCCATTACTCAGCATATTAAACAATCGTGCACAAATTATTTTAAGCCCCGCCCACACACACACCCTGCAGCAGTGAATGAAGAGAGACATAGTATCTCAACAACAAACCAAGTACGAACAGGACAAACTTTTGCTTTAGTCACTACAGGAATAGCTAACTGAGCACTGGCTCTAAGAATCTGTGTACCTCTTGCGCTGTGCCCCATGCATTTGCTTGTGTTTCAAGGACCATGCAGCTCCTAGGGCTATCTTTGTACGTATCATTACAGAACAGGGTCAGATGTGACCTTTGAGAATAGCAATGCTGATAGTATAAAAGCATCTACAGAAGAACAAGTGGGTTAATGCAGGTTGCAGTTGAGTGATTACAGAACCATACCATGTTTCAGCCAAGGCTGGCAATTAAATCGTATTGAGAGTAAAATATGATGCCCAAAGGTGCAATGGAATGTAATCTAATCTGCATTCAGGCATTCAAAAAGTGCTCACTTTGAGTTACTCTCTTCTGGCCTGCAAGATTACTTAGTTTCAGACAATTTATACAAGTGAGGCCTACATTTCTCTCAGACCCTTTAACACAGCTGAAATTCCAGAAGCTGATAAAAGGTGATCAGATTGATTTGGACTCTGCTTACTTGTTGGGAAAGGGAATTCTTTGTTGCAGTCCAGATGAAGCTGTGCTTCCAGAGACAAGGTCTCAAAGCGATTCACAAAAAACTCCCAGCTCAAAGCTGGAATATCCGCTTTTAGAAAATGAAGTAGCAAAAGCTTACTAAGAATTGTGGGCCTGTCCTTGACAACTGTGTCAAACTGGAAATCGAGGCAGAGGCAAAGACCCTATAGAGAAAAACAACAACAACAACAACACAGTACTGAGATGTGAAGATAATAAACATTTTTTTAAAACAAAGGAGGGTCAAAGTTCTAACTTCTCCCCACAGTTCTTAAAGGATAAAAATTTAGCTTCTTTTCCTTTCTCCTTTAATTCAGGACTAATGCTACTGATACCAAAGGAAAAGGTAAGTAAGGACATAAACAAATATGATGTTTAAAATGGGAAGTTTCCAAGGTTTTGAGGAATACAAAAGTATGGGCAAAAGTTCTGTCTTACTACACATTTGATTTGCAATATCAAAGTATTCTTTTCACAAATCCCTAGGTGAGAAAAGGCTTACCTTTATGTAACTGAATCAAGCCCTTGATTAGAAAAATAATGAATTGCCAAGCCCAAACAGAAAAAGGATTATGTGGTGAAATGTATCAGAAGGAATTTGAGTCATAAAATGCTTCTCTATTTTATCTGCACTAGAATTTTGGGCATACTGTAAAGACTTAGGTTTGAAAAGTAAATCCAGACATTAAATATGTAACTGCAAGATACTGGGACCAGTCTGTGTTCTTCGGTGAACTATGCATTTATTTTTCTTAGTTCAAAAGAATTCAAGTTCTCTGGAAACTATTTTGAAAAGATTCTATATGGAATAAAATTAGCAAGTATTAACGGCATTTCATAGGCAGCAGCACTAAACTTTTTAAAATACATTTTAATTATGACCTCTAGAGAACTAGAATTGAATTTTATACTATGAGATATTTTTTTCCCTCAATATCTTATTTGTTTACATAGGCTTTGATCTATTTTTATATTCACTTTTTTTCAATCATGATAATTTTCATTGGCAAGGCTTCTCACATGCTTAAAATTATATGTCTAAGTAAGTTTTGCAAATATTAAGGCCATGTTTGGTTTTGCTTGAATGTATTTTCTCGCTATCAGCTCAACAGGATGTAATGAGAATTGTAAAACCTTCTAGTTTTAAAATGAAAACTGTCAGTACGTTTTAAAACAATAAAAACATTTACAGCTTTCTACGATAACAGCTCAAATGTCATAGTAATCCTTTGTAGTCATCAAAGCTGGGGCTCAGGCAGTATCTTTCCCATGTGTATATGTCAAACACCAAGACCTATAAGGCTTGTCTAAAGAGGTATCAGCACTGACTGTGCCACTGTCCATGTGAACCATTTTGAACGTTGGGTCAAAACTCAAATTCCCGTTTCAATGCATTTTTCCCCTGTATAATGAACCTACCTGTAAAGCTGGCCGTTTTATGGTGTCAAGCAATAGTCCAGCTCTTGTAGCTACTGCTGGGTTGACATCTTCCACAGCAGTCAGGAAACAGCAGAATGCATGAGCCAAAGAGTACTTCAGTAGGTGGTTTTTTGTCACAGAGTGGATATCCAAAAATCTGCACAACACAGCCACTTTCTCCACTGTAGCAGCCCCCAGAGAAAGAAAATATGAATATTAATTTAGACAATGGCTTCTTTATGCCCTTCATGTCTTAATAATTGTATCTCTCCTAGAAATATGCACATCTTAGAAAGTAGCAACAAAGAACAGCTGGGAGGTGTTATTGTGATTTTGGTCTTGCTCTGATTATCCAGAATGCCTTATGTTCTCCTCTATTCTATTGCATTTTTGTGCCATGGTTTTGTACCCAACTACCTCCCAAACTCTCCATACCAGCAAAAAGATGTAATCACCCATTACAAGTCTCATCAGTTACAGCAGAGAAAGCTCTAGCTCTTCAGTGAAGCAACAAGGAGTAAATAGCATATGTTTCTCAGACCTACCTGCTTCAAACCTCATCTTCCAATCTTTGCTGTTAAAATTGCTGTTTATGATTGTCCAGAAAATGTCGGCTCCGTGGGGAAGCGAAAGTGCATGAAGAAGAAGCGGGACTGCCAGGGAAGAAAGCTGAGAGAATTCAGACTTCACAACTCCCCATAAGCTGGAAAGACCAAACACAGCAAGTACACTTATAAAAGCACTCCCTTGACATACTTTCTTCTAAATGCCCACACTATACTGTTAGAGGGAATGCACTTTTTGTGGAAATCTCTGTAAGCCATCCTGAGCCTTTATGCGAATACTGCAGAGTTGCTGTTAGGTGAATAGAGCCACTTGGAAATCTTCAAATGCAACAGTTTTTCTTGAAAATCCAGGTTCAAATATTCCTAACATTGAAACACTTTAGATTTAACAAGATTTTTCCTAATTTGTGGCACAACTGCCATGAAACATAATCTGTGCTATAAATCATCATTTTCAAAGTGACCAAGTTCAGCACACGAGCCATGTCTACCTCCTTGACATCATGAGTCACGTACATTCACAAATCATTATGATAACCAATACTCACTATTTATTTGTTTCTTAGCAAAAGTTTGAGTGTTGTAGGATAAACTGCCAATAGCTGACTCTAACTTCAAGGTCTTACAAGTTCAGACTGCTTCCTGAAGCTCTTATTCTGTAATTCTGTGGTTCTAAAGACTTTTTTTTTCCCCAATGAGAATGCCTTCTGCAAAATTGATATTTTTTGACAAAATTCTCCTTGTACTTTTTTTTAAAATTTATTTATTATTAAAAGAAAGCCTACGTGGGATAACCTAAAAGAGAAATAACCCTGGGATTAAGTGAATTGAACACTCCATTTTAGGTCACTTCAGGCCACCAGTATGGGAGTTTTAATACTTAGACCACATGCCCTCACTTCAACATTGGGCTAGGGTTCTCATATTTGGTTCCTGTGCAGCACTTTGTTCTCTTCTTTTTGAGCTGTTTCACTACTCTTTTAAAGTGTGGCTACAGCCTGAAGAAGGATCTCAGGCAGAGAGGCAGAGTTTTAATCTTATCTCTCTTGAAGTACAACACCTCAAGCAAACAGAATATAATGAACTGAACAATACCAGAACTTATTTCCAGACAGATTCAGGGCAATATGAAATGCTTATCAATGTTTCATTAGACCCCAAAACCTTCCCATTTCTCTAGGGGTACAGAAAAAAAAATTACACACTTTGAATTAACTCAAAATATTTTTATTTTTTTTTTAATACGGTAGCAGAGATTAAAAGGCCTTTGCTCAACTGTACATTCACCTCTTTTAGGATTAAAGGTGTTCAGGTAACATAGGACTGGACAGTGGAGGGTACCTTGGCTCCATTTGAAGCTTCATAATTAAGTCTATCCAATGTGCCCTTATACAGCTACTTAAACTTTCCACACTTCTTTATGACCTTCTGTTAATATTCTCTATTAAACCTGCAAATTCTTTAATATCACAAATGAATGTATAGTTAGGGAATCAAAAAAGTACAAAAACAAAACTTGTGATAAAAACCTACCTTGCAATCAGCATGTGATCTTGAATATAGGCAAGAAATTGTGGATAGTCCTTTCTTGCTATATACAGGCATTCCCCATGAAGACAAAGAATCTTCAGACAGTTCAGCATGTTAAAAAGAATGTCTGGTTCTTCAAATCTCGACATTTCCTGTGTAAGCAAGATGCACTACTCTCAACACAGTGAAACCACTTAACTAAAAATTCATACTAAACAAACATCATTAATTTTACCTGCAGTATTGTGTATATGAGCTTCAAGGTAACTGGAAGTTGCTGATAACAAAATTTTCTTTCTGTGTCATTCTTTATTGCTGTTAAAAAAGTAAGTTACATAAATTGGTGACAAATTCCCCTCATTTGTTGATTCAAAGTGAAACTAAAGAATGTGAAAGTAATCAGAGGTAAATTAATTCTTGCTACAGTAACATTGATGTCAGTTGAGTTACAACTGCACAGAATTTGGCATCTAATGTTTTGCTACTTTATATGTCCACAAAGCCAAGATTTCTTCTAATGCTTTTTGAGAGTCAGTCACACTTGCAGTCAACATAATACAGCCTTCCTGTTGATATGTTGAATTAACTGCATGAGAAAAAAGTGACTATGCATTATTGGACCTGAAAAACTGCTTCAAAACCTTGTATTCTATGTAAGTGGAATGTTTCATTTAAAGCCTTACTTAAATACTCTGTCTTCTCACCCTGAACCTACCAGCATTTTCTGTGGTCTCTGTGTGATTTCCTGGGTTTTCTCCATGTTTTGGTGCTGATTTGTCATCTTCTTCTCCTTCAGTTCCTATAATAAACTCAGGTCTAGTATACAGAAGACTATCCTCGAGGTTATCTGTGGGCTCCTTTAAGAACATAGTAAGTTAAATTAATTTCTTGATGTTTTCTGTATACATTAAGCCATATGCTGTTGTTTAATATTTAGTGTGGATAAGCTGAGCCAAAATGAGGCAGACACTGTCCAGTTTCCATGTACACTCATGCATTCAAATCACCTGCATATCTAAAATTCTGCATCAGCAAATGGATACGGACAATAAGACTGTGTTTCAAACATGGATTTAAGCGATAGCACTTAACAGCTATTGTGTATGCATATTGGAGCTGAGGGGCATCCAATCACACTGGTTTCACTAAACCTGTCCTCCTTTCTCAGCATTTTCAACAATCAAGCATCAACTAAGATTTTTTAAGTTGCCCACTTGACATCTGATTCTCTCAAAGTCAATAATCATTTGAAGATACCCACTCGTAGCTTTTAAAAGATGAAAAGCACTAAGTATTAACATTTCACATTTTATTTAAGATGGTATCATAGGAGTGTACTTCCAAACCAGACAATGGTGAAAGAGAGAAGAGTTCATACTGGATGAATATTGCCATCTTCCCTGTGTTCTCTGAATCAATTCAAACTTAGGAGATTATAAATTCAGTGGCATTTTTGCTTTAACCTCCCAACTCTTCCATGCCATCGCAACACAATGAGCAAAATGAAGTAGAGGAGTTTCAGCATGCCAGTAACAGAGGTCCTTTCTTGCTGTACTTACCACAAGTCTGATTTCTTCTTTTGGAGCAAGCTGTTCCAGCAGCTCAAAACCCAGCTGGTAACAGAGAATGCTGGACTGACAAAGACCACATTCTACCGCTTTTTCATCTTTCTGACAGCTGTGAGAACCACCCCAAGGTGCCTGTAACACATTGTTTATGATGGATATTATATCTTTTGAAATGCTGTTCTCTAAGCCCAAAGTGACACCATCATCCTGGAGTTCCATCTGAAAGAGAGTGAAAAGAATAAGGACTTACTATTTATTTAAAAAAAAAATAGAGCGCAGTCGTGCCTATTCCTGCATTTCTTCCAGTGTATTGCATTACTGGGATGAGAACTGAGATAAACTGTGACTCACAATTTTAAATTGCCACTGATGTTCAGGACAAAGCTTGAATAGCTGGAGTAAGATTTTGAAGGTAATTAGACAATTTCAAGCACAGGATCCATTAACATTACCTGGAGACAGTTATCCAAAACACTTGGGCTTAGATTCACAATGTATAACTTTACCTACCCAATAATTATGCATCTAACCTAAGCCCATCAACAAGCCTCTGCTTCTAGTCTGTAGAAATAACCATATCTCCAAGGAGAAGTTAATTTCATTGATATGAGGCACCTAAAATGATGTGGAGGTATCTACCTTCTCTTCGCTGACCATGAACCCATAACTCTTGTATGGGTAAAGCCACATGAAAGCTGCAGAAAGATTTCAATGCCTTGTACTTCATGCCAGTCCCACAGCATAAAGGGACTCAATACAGGATTAAAGCAGAGACAAAAGTGACTACAGAACTTCACTGTCCCTCAACATGGATGATTTTCTTCTGCAAGTACCTGCTTCAAGATGAGATCAAACATTAGAATGAAGCAATTAAGATTCATTTCATCATCCTCACAGTCAAAGTCAATTGTCTTTCCACTGGGGTGTCCAAAGTTCTTGAAGGGACTGTGAAAAGGACTACGTATTGGACTCCGAAATGGGCTCTGGAAGGGACTTGGGAAAGGACTCAGCATGTTGTGCTGAACTCTGCGCCCAGGGTCAGAAGCAACGCTTACCTGAAGACACATAAGATAAACATGTCCAAATGAATGTTAAGCACTTAAGCAATTTCATCCTATACAAGACTGTGGTAAATGTCTAGAACTTTGTCTAGACATTTTGTCTAGACATTGTCTAGAACTTAGTGATATGGTTTAGTGGAGGTCTTGTTAGTGTTAGGACAGAGGTTGGACTAGATGATCTTGGAGGTCTCTTCCAACCTAGACGATTCTGTGATTTGATAGCCTTACTATTTCGTTTGGTAGCTTTTTTTTTTTTTTGAATTTATGTATGTCCCTTAGTGCCATTAAATGATAAAATATGGTATAAGTATAATAATCATATTCTACACAGATGTATGTATTCTCTTAGGTTAAATGGCTGTCATTCATTACCTTATTTCCACTAAGAAGGAATTTTATCATCACAAATAAAACAGAAAATTGGTGCAGGCAGTAAAGTGGTCATCAAGTTACAACGATCTTCCCCATGATCCAGACATACCAGCTTCAATACCAGGAAGCTAATAAATGTGGGTACCTCACAGTACTCACAGCAGTATAACTAAGGCTATACCAAGGGTACAGGTAGCTGGAAATGAACTAGATATAACAATAGCAAGACATGCACTTCTGCACAGATTTACATTCAACCACCACAGGCCACCTACAACACCATCAGAACCTCCAATTGTTCCAAGGAGATAAACAGTTAAGTAACACAAGGTCTATTTTTAGGCCAGCTATGGTCTGCAATACCAGACAGTAAGATTGTCCATTTTTTTCTGCTTAGTTTAGAAGTGGTTACAGGCTAGTTGTACTCTCTACTGAGCTACATCAGAGTTTAGAAGGACTACAAGAAAAGAATCATCAATTGCCTAGGTGCTGTAGGTCCTTAAATCTAAAGATCTGACCTTTGAACACCACTTCTTCTGTCCCTGAAGCATTCAGTAGGAGACTACTGGGAATTTAATCACATCAGCCCAAGTATGGGTAATGCCTACATGTTTGCAAACATTTTCTTCCAGACAGACAAGTTTCCTTGACATCAATTTTTGCATCTCTTGGAGGGGGAAAAATGCAAGAAAACAGAAATAAATTTTGTTCTGTCACCCTCCCAGAACATCCCTAGGACCACCAAATTTGTACCTGAATGCCAAAACTCACTCTGGGTGACCAGTTGTCCAAAAAACAAAACAAAACAAACAAAAAAACTGTTGTTAACAGCCATTAAAAGAAAATGAAGAGAATGAAATAGATGGAAAAGATACCATGACAAACACACCACAAATATCCCAACTGAGTTCATGGAGGAAAAACTGTGCAGTTAACTCCCATACTTGCATTATCTTGACACTGACCAGGTGACGGAGAGGTATTAACTGAAGAAGCCATGCCAATTTTCTTTCACTCTCAAAATTTGTTTTGTGTTTCCAATCAAATGTTGCCATACTGAAAAATGACTTTTTAAATTTTCACAGGCATTCTCTTAGGAAAATTATTCAAAGGAAAAGAATAAGCAGGATAAATAACTGTTACCCTCCGAGCTGCAAGATTTCCCGCCAGTTCACTGGCTCTGGATTTTCTTTGATTTGCTAACTCTTTTACAGAATTAACTCCATCAGAAAACATGCTGATTAGTAACTGAAGAGGAACAACAATGTCAAGTTCAGATAACACCTGAGGAAAGACAATAAGTAAAAAAAAGTATGAGTTTTGAGATTGGTAAAAAATATCAGCTACGTTATACGCATAGTTATCACATCATATTGAGTTCAGCAAGTTTCATGCATTTAATTTTGGGATTTGGTCATGTGAGATGAGAGCTTAAGTTTCTCTTCAAATCAGGGCAAAAGAGAACTGGCCAAAAAAGTGCATTTTCAAAATATTTGTTGGCATGATGCTTGGTGCACATTGCGAACAGTTTTATGCACAAACACATAGGTATGTGAAACTGTTCCACAAAAAAGTTTATGCAAAGCTAAAATATTACAAATACTTGGATGAATAACTATCTTCATTATTACCTAAAATAGAATTCCTGTATTTATTCTAACAATCCAGCCAGAATGGTAGCCTACAGATGTCAATATACTGAGAAGATTGGTTATCTGCAAATCACTGTGGTAATATGAATGAATAATGAAGATTACCAGTATTATTCTGAGATGCCGTGGAAAATTTTATACCCTTTTGAACTGACTGTCCCCAAAGCTGACATGATTTTTCCTGTTGTATTTGAATACGAACATTGGGTGAATGTCAGTGAATATGGACAAATGGGCAAATATAGCACAAGACTGCCAGAGAAGCAGAAAGCTTGGTGGGTACAGAGGTAGTCTGATCCAGTTCTTCTTATGTGGGAATGACTACAGCTGCTTCTAGAGTTTGGAATTAATTTTGGAATTTACAGACCAAATTCTGTGGAGACTAAAGAGTTCTGCTGGCAGAAAGAGATAACTGAATGGCCCTAAAGATACAACCAAAGGGAAAAGAATTCCCAGGCTTCCTGTATATTGTTGTGATAGGCTAGTAACGTAGAGCTTCCCAGGACCTGTCTACCAACCACAAGGGGCAGAAAGGTTCCATAATCCCTTGTAAGTGGCTTCTTTTTTTCCTCTCAAAATCATAAGCTGCATCAGCATGACTTCTCAAGAGAGTACACTTACATGCAGCCAAAGCAATGCTTGCTCTTGCACAGAGGATGGATACCCTGTGAATCGACAACTAATGAAGCCAAACATCTCCTCCATGGAGAAAGGGAGAGGGCAAAGTTCAATGTCAAACATTTTGCTGAAAAGGAGAACAAAAACATAGCATGGCTGAATTACCACAACATACACTGTGTAAGGTATGAAAACAGAAAACTAGTAGAAAGGCAATCTCATAACCAGCACTGATGACGCTTCTGGTGTTTTATTTGCATCCTCATTCTCCAGGGGAGTTGTGCTAGGTTGATGATACCACCTGTCCTGGTTCCACATTATCACCCTGAATTTATTGATACACCTTAAGAATTTGTACCACATCCCATCTCCTGCCCAGTTTCACTTGATTTCAAAATCCAATGTACAGGAAAATTCTCATCTTACCACTCCATCACTATTCCTTATTCACGCTAAACACATTTTCATCAGTCCCTACAAATGCAAAATTACAGGCAGTTTCAGAGCATTTTACACGGTAAAAAGCAATGTGAAGCTGGATTGTGAAAGGTATACACCAAACATGAAATTATGACTCCAGCAGTCACTACCCCTATTCTGGCATTTTGTTTGCTCAATGGGGGAAGATACTAGCTAAATCAATAAAATCAACTCTCTTTCAGTGCCAGCTCTATTAATCCCCAATATTTCTCCTCAACAGCTGGCCAGGAGAAAGATGCTTCCTTCACCATGCTACAGGAAGCCACTGAAAGTGTGCCTTGTTCAGAGCAAAGAAGCTGATTCAAGGATATCAGCAGCAATAAAAGGAAACTTTCCCAAAGCTGAACTGCTCTAGTCTAAATATAATTCATGAAAAATTCAGCAGCATTCACTTGCTAGTCTATTGCACACAGGAGAGCAGGCGGAATGGCATTTTTATTCTTTGTCAACATTTTATTGCACTAATACCCTCAAAAATCAACATATACAATGATAAAATGGTTTCTACAAATACCTACATACCTTAACACTTCCCGGAATTCTTTCAGTTGATTATCAGGCACTTCTGTCCTTATAGCTTCCAGCCACTCTGGCATAATACATTCCCACACCGGCTGGTTTATTACATTGTACGGAATCAGGCAAAGGATTCGATTCAGCCCTTCTTTTAATTGGGTCACAGCACTACACGATTTGTCCCAGTATCCACCAACCTGTGGGTATTTCCAGGAATGATACTTATGAGCAATATTTCTAATCCCTATAACTGGTCCAGCACCAATTTGCTCAGCGTATACAGCCAAGAAATCATGAAGGATGATTATCAGCACCTGCCAGCCTGAATTTAGAATACAGCCATGGGGATTACATTGTTTTTTTCCTCTCTAGTTTGACCCACAATCTAAGAAGCACTGTCCAAGATTTAGATGAAGTATGCTTACTTCCAGGCCATGACACAAAATAACCTCCGATTGTTTAAAATTCTCAGTGAAGGACAGATTTGTTTGGTCAAACTTACACCTTAAAGTATTTGCTCTGGGCCACTAGAGTAATGGATCTTTCTTTCGAAAGTTTGGTTCTTTTGTGTTTTGGGTTATTTTGGTTGTTATTATTTCTTTGAGTGAAGGAAGCCAAAAAATATACTTCTAAGTACATAAATAACTAGTCTCCAGAGACTAATTATTCTAACTGACCTCAGCTCACATCTGCTGTTCCTTACTAATGGCTCTAGAGATGCCTGCTGTTTTGGCAGCAACTACTGGTAATCTCAGCCAACAAACTATTTTTTCTCCATTCATCACAGCTAATTTCATGGCTGTTTGTCTTCATGTTCTAGTGAACCTTTGCATATCTGGCAAGTTGTCAGTCTAGTCTTCAACACTGCAGTGGGGGGTAATAAAACTTTTAAAAGGGTTGGATCCAAGACAAGAAAAAGGTCCACAACAGACTACGGCATGAGGTTCAGCCCTTTCTCTCCTTAGTCTCAAACTCAAGATCTGCTTTCTTCAATTCTAACACCCTGTGCATCCATTGACCTCTCAAATTCCTTCAGCTGTCCTCCAGTCCTCCCACACAGACAAGGCCTGTCTTCAGAGAGGTGGTTCAGAGTAAGACTTACACATATGCTGGTCTGCACTTGCACAGCAAGTACCACTTACAAGGTCATGAAAAATCCATGGATGCACGCTTCATCCCTGATAATATTATGTATCACACCAAGTCTTTATGGCTCTTCCTATACTAGCCACTGAATTCTAGGAAATAAAACAGATGTCCCATATGTGTCCAAAGAAGGGCAATGAAGCTGGTGAAGGGTCTAGAGAACAAGTCTTAGGAGGAGTAGCCTCAAGTTGCACGAGAGGAGATTTAGGTTGGATATTAGAAAACTTTTCTTCACTGAAAGGGCTGTAAGACATTGGAACAGGCTGCCCAGGGAAGTGTTTGAGCCACCATCCCTGGAGGTATTCAAAAGGCATGGAGATGAGGTGCATAGGGACAGGATTTAGTGGTAGACTTGGCAATACTAGGTTAACGGTTGGACTTGATTATCTTGGAGGTCTTTTCCAACCTAAAGGATTCTGTGATTGGACATTTAACATAAGAAGGTCATGAAATGAAAGTTGTCTCTGAATTCTACAAAAGCACATCTATAGCTGGCAGCAATAAATGTGGAAAAAGTCTTATACATCTCACAAAGTTCCTATTTTCATCCTGATATCTAGCTTTCTATAGCGGAATATTCACATGTCTAACTTTGATGCATGCCTTCAGCATACAAGTTAAGTGGCAAGTTCTGTTTCATGATTAAAGGAGAGGGTAAGAAAGACTTTTTCTAGGAGTGATTCCAGCATGGGTCTCACTTAGGCACCCTGAATGACCTTCCAGGTAAGTCTCCTTCCCTCCATCAGCAATAAGGCATACCATGGCAGACTAGTCTCTTAACTGAAATTAGGTATCCAAAGCTAAAGGGTGTCAGTATGCTCAAAATTCCCTTCAGTTACAACCATGTGATTTCATGAATCTTACTTCACAGCTGCAGAGATGCAGTATGCAAAGAACAGAGAAACGTATTAGTAAAGCAGGCCAATAAAGGACAGACTCGCACATGGAAGCTGGCAAGTGAAACCTGTTTCTCAAGAGAAATTTGTATGCTTTGGCAGCATAATGGAGATGTGCAGCTATTGAAAAAGCACAGTATCTTTCAATCCCCAAAATATTCTTCCACTCTGTCTTCATATTACTGTAAATAATCCCCCACCTCTGGCACAGCAAAACCAGAAAAGCTATGAAGAGGAAAAATTCCTGAACTCCACTGCTCCTTTACCAATAATATTTCTTCTGCCTTGAGAGGGCTGGGGGAGAAATAGTCTTTATCTATTTTACGTTAATGTCTATGGCAAATAAATTAACCTTCAGATAAATTACCCTCACCCTGGCAAACTCCATTGGTTTAGGAAGGAGGCACATAACCATGACATCAAAGCGAACATCACAAACTGTCTTCAGCCACTTAGTAACAAACTGGGGTTTGAGTTTTTCAACCAGGCTACCAACTTCATCATCCATCATGTAAGCTGTAGAGTGAAACCACTGGAATACCATGCTAACCAGCCTTGCTAAACTCTCTGTGGGTGTATTCTCACTGGGAGTGCAAAGGCTCACCTGAAAGACAGAAACACAAATCAGGTTTCCCACCTTTAAATCTAGAAATGTTTGTCTACTGTATTTTGCATATTTTCAGAGATACATGGATGCAGGTTACATAGACAGTAACTGAGCTGATCAGTTTTAAGTAGAGCTTGGCACAAGGTAATTGAAAAAACATTTCCCTAACCAGAAAATAGCAATGAGAAGAAAAAAAATTAAGCATTTAATTTCTTTGTTTCTCAGTTTCAACACTGAAAATTTCTATATAGAATGCTGCAACAAACTGAAATATTCTGGTTTAAGCTTTAAAATTACTTTTAATTTCAAAAGGTAATCTAACGTCCAGTAAAATATGTGATACAAATACACATACAAAATGTAGAAATTGTAAAGACAAACCAAATGAAGGGTTTCAAAAAAATCTGAAAGAGGATGTTTACTTTGTATAGGTGATCTTTGCTTTACAAAAGGGTTACAATTTTGAATTTTTGTCCTCAAAAATTCTCAAAGAATGATTAACAGTAGTCTTCTCTCTGTCTCCTAACTTACTTTTTTCTAGAACAGTATCTTCACTGTAAAACTGTCCCAGATCTGAGACCAAGTTTGTACATTAATTCACAGACCAGCCACATTGCTAAATCCACAATGATCCACTATTTGAGCTTTTACTACCATCTAGGGACGAGAGAGAAACTTTCAAGTCAGGTTCTGCACTGAATCCAAAAAAAAAAAGGAAAGGGGATTGCATCTTAGGGTTAAAATAATGACATTCAGCAGAGAACATTCAGCAAAAGACATTCAGAAGACAGAGAGATAATAAAAAGCTGAAGAGGGTGAATAGCTATTATACACTCAATAGAGGAGTCAGAAGGCAGTGAGAAGCTCCATCCAAACTAGTTCTGTAATCTCCAAGTCTGAGAGTATCACAGAACTCCATTTTTCTTACAAATCAGAAAAGTATCCGACTAAATTCAGACAATGGGAAAGGGGAAGAAAAAAAAAAAAAAGACAGATAACATTTAGGCTTCAGAAATAGAAGAAAAAGATTTTATTACCAAGAACCAGATTCCAAACTGGCTTAGGAGGCGTTGGTCATGTTTGTCATCATCTTTATTATCAAAGTCTGTGTTGTCCAGGGAGTGATGGGAAGAGGAGAGGCCCATCTGCCTCCTGCGGTTGAGCTCATACTCTCTCTGCTCAGCATGGAACTCTGCTTCTTTTAGCAGGCTATAAAACAAGTTTGTGGTCAGTGAATACAGCCTTCCTGCACTGGATACAGGTATCTGATCAAGGATAATTATAGATTAAGACATCTTATGTCAACATTTTCCTGAGAACAGTAATAAGAGAAGACTGAATTCTAGGATTCAAGGCTGAATTCTTCCATGAGGACAACACGCCCAGATTATTGGTGCTCTAATTACAGCAGCAGGAGTTAAGCACCCTGGCACTATGCAGACAATATTTACATGAAAACCTGATCCTTCTTAACATATTGATGCTGTATAACCAACAATATTACCTGATCACAGCTTCTACAGTACACACAAGCTCCTCTGCCCCACACTCCCGTGTATTGATTGGGGGTGGTGAGGTCTGGTAAAGGTGGGTTTCTGCTGCTGCCCCAACTTCACTGCTGTGATGATTTGAATGGCATCTTTTGCAATAGCGCACTGGCCTGTTGCCATGGCGGCCACAGCATCCTGCTGAGAAGCACGTAACAACAGCTCTTCTGACGTGGGAACTACAGTTCTGGAAAATAGAGAGATTTTATTAGAACACAAGTATCAGGCAGTGGAACTGAAAACAGTGATGAGGGTCTGCAGTGAGGAACTGGCTCAAGTGCTGGCTGTTTCCAAATTCACTACGCACAAGCACAAATGTGTACAAACTCCTGACACCAACTGTCATTGAGCTTCTAGTACGTGCTCAGGCCTAAATGCTGGGCCTGGACTTAAATGTCACAATTGCTCTTCTTCAGGAGCAGGCCGAACCAAAAGTTAAGTCATCAACCTCTACTTTCCGGCTTGGAGCAAGCTTTAAATTTTACAGTAGTTCTCTTACCCTCTGCTTATATTTCAAAATGTCTCTAAGTTACATATGGCAACTGACAGATCCTTGGGAGTATAATCAATGTTGACATATCATTTTACTCTATGTAAGGATCTGGCTTATCACATGTAACTGTCCAAACCTCTGAAATATGCTCTACCTTCATTTTTGCCCTCTGGTAATCTGGCCAAACATAAAAGCTTTCTTTACCACACCAGATCTACAATATATTATATACTGTAATCCTCATTATTAAACTGTTATTAAATCATAGTAGCTGGTATGTTTTGCAAGCAGATTCTTTTTGTCAGCAATCTTTTTACAGCACTGAAGACTTTCAGTCCATATATTTAAAATGATTTACTGTTTACAGTAGGAGTTTTGTTCAATTTAGGATTAACCCGGGACTTCTGGAAGACAAGAAGATAAAAAACACTTAGATTTAAAATTCATCTTTTTGCTCCGTCTTCCTCAGAAGCAGACTTAGAATCACAACCCAGCTCAACTGCATAATTGAATTGCCTTACTAATTACGCCTTCAATAAAAACCTTCAACTCCAATCAAATATCAGTAGTTCAAACAAAAAGAAGTCTTGCTGCTAAATCATTCCCATCTACCAACAAATGCATTCATGGATAAATTGTGAAAATTTGGAATGGTACAAAAAAGAATGCACCACACAGGAATGGAATGACATTACACACAACATCAAATCATGCCCCATCACACAAATGACTTAATCTTACCTTCTTCTGACATATAGCAGAAATTTCAGCTGTAAGGGGAAGGCATACAAAACATCAACACAGAATGATGATCCTTCTGTTTTACTATGGCAACCATGGGAAAATGGAATTGCTGCAAGGAAGTCTCTGAGGCTAAACTTGTGCTTCCCGATATAACTGAAAACTCTAAATCTTTTGGATTGCATGAGGTGGGATACTGTATACTTGGGCTTACTAGCTATTTCTACACTGAAATGAAAGAACAGCCTTGGTAAATTAAGTGTGGTGTGCTGTGCATCCCATCCACCTTGCTCATGCTTCTGCCTCACAGACAGACTTGTAGCAGTACTTCTGTTGGTGTGCTAATGTGATTGGCATACTGTGGGAGACATGGGTCAGATGTGCCTACGCTGGCTGTGAAAGCTGGCAGGAAGATTAGTGCGTTTAGATTCACAATGTACATATAGCCACTATGTCTGTGGCCCCTAACTCCATAGAGAAATGTTTGCAGATTCAACCTGTAGTCAGTACCTACACGGTCTTTTGCCTCAGCGATATCTGATTCAGTGAATGTAGGTGGCTGAGTACTTCCCTTAAGTAAACGAAAAATTCTGTAATCTGGATTACGTTACAAGTGTAAGGAGACAGCAAGAAAAAACTCCACTGCCTAACACTTTTCAGTTTGCAGAACAGAGAGGGAGGGGAGTGTCTTTGTTCTGCCCTTGAAAACTGTAATTTAGAGAATATGTGACTGCTCTTTAAGCCCAGGAAATTCTACTTAGTCTGTCAACAAGCTTTGTCTGCACTCTGGCAAATAATTCTACACACTTTCACTGGTCAATGGACCATGACTGGATCAATGAAAAATATTTTATGTCCTTTTCTGGTATCCTTTAAACTTTCTGTTCATACAGTCAATTCTCTGAAGCTTTAAAAGCTTTAGAGTCAAAGCCAGATGACCAAAAGAACCAGACCCTTTTTTGGACACAGGTACTTTTAAAAAACTTGGCCCCACCTATGGATGCTTCAAGAATTGAAAATCTATTCAATTGTCTTCATTTCCTCACACATGACGAGTTGCATACTATTTCAAGTAGAGGACTAGTTAATTCTCCATAGTACTTCAAAGACATTAAGCAGCATTAAATACAAGCTACTTCAAATTTCTACAATATTCCTTTAAAATAGAATGCAGCATTTCAAGTAATACAGTATGCAGAAATATCAGTGAGGACAGGGTTGTACAATTATGTTTAGTTTGCACCTACCCTTGAAATACCTCTTACCTTGTGGTAGAAGAACATCAATCAACCATTCACTGTGATCCCTATAAAAATCATATATCTAATTAGCTTTTCATTTCTTTGTGTATGCATTTATTTTTGCACAGAGGAAAGTTATCTAAATTAATGTGGTAGGATGACATTATTCTGAAGCAGCATTTTTACATAGTTTCATAAATTGCAAGCTGTTTTACATTACTTCTCTTTGTTGTGTCTGACTTATTGAAAATTACCACTCTGAGACTGGCATATCATGTTCAAAGCTTTTAAAAATTACTTTTAAGTCACTAATTTATTAAATGAAAATAGCGTGCAGTCTGAAAGCCTGAGGACTAAGAAATGATAGTGAAGAATGAAAGACAAACGTGGAAAAAAAATTGTACCATTTACTGTAAGCCTCCTCAGAAGCTACACTTCTGCTAAATTCAATTACTTTACCCTGCAGCTTTAAATCAATAACGTAAAAAACTAAGATGATTTCCACAATACTGCTCCTTCCTGCAGCTGGTATGATACAAAGGTGTCCGTTAAACTGAGGCCAAACGGAAAAATAATGCACATGCAGCTTCTGAATTAACTGTAACCTTGCCCATTGGAACTAATGATTGGAAGTCACCTTAAGTATTAGTAGATCTTGTAAAGAAATGTGTATAAAATTTCCAATTAAAAAAAAAAGTACGTGAGGTTAATTCATTTCAGGATATAGTCCTTTCATGAACTGGACAGGCCTGGACCAGTTTTAATTCTTTACTCTGCTGCTTCACAGTATGTGATAGAGAATAATCTGAAGTGCATACTACAGAAAAGCAACAGTCTCTGTGATCTTTCATTGTAACATACTTTTAATGACAACGAAAGGATGTGGAGAAAAAAATAATTAATAACCAAAAGTCTGCACATTAATAAGGTTCCCCTATCATAGTTAATTCATCTCACGCTATCTATTCATTCAGAGATCTTAACTTTAAGGCTCATTACTGTCCAAGCTAGAAGTGCTAATCATGTGGGGTAAGTTTCTGTAATCCTTATTCATACTGAGTATCACTATGCTCAATTTATTTCAAGTGGGGTTAACTATACAAATAATATGCTAATCATACAAAAAAAAAAGAAAAAGCCTAACACTCTTCTGTAACAGACTGTTCTGAACTGCAACGTTTAACTGACAATACCTGATCATTTTCTGGCTCTTAGTATATATACCTACCCTGCAATTCTCTGGCTGCACTCCTCACAAAGATAAAGGGGAGGTGGTTTATCACCCAAAGCCACAGACAAGGATGGATCAATGCACATCTGAAACACAGAGAAGGAAAAGAATTAATACATCTGCCCATGGAAGTTCACTGAGAAAATGTTTGATACATTAATGCTAGTACAAAATATGTAATTAACATTTTGGTAACTGTTGAGAGCATTTAGTATTCGGAAAGATGCTACTAAGCATATGGCAATGGAGGATCTCAAATCATTTCTAACAAAGAAAATGATGTAACTGAAAATGAGAGCCTATGGGAAAAGAACAAGGCATGTTGCAATATCAATATTGGATATTCACTCTCTCAAGGACAAGTATCTTTTGTGTTATACATTCACATGCATTAACATTACATAGTCATGACACGCTTTTTATTCTTTCCAAAGACACAGACACTGAGAAGACCCATTGCTCAGGGCAAGGTAAGGTAGAAGTCCAGATTTCTCTCTCTGAATAATGCCTCTTCCAGCAAAATCTAATTTTCAGTCATCACAGTTGTTAACTACCCAGCACAATTCCAGTTACAGAATAAAGACTATGGACCAGTAGCTACCCTGGCAGCTTAGGTTGCCAAACTTACGTCCAAACTTCAAAATAATGTACTCTGTCTTGCATTAGCTTTTATCCTTCCACATGTCAGTCAATTACAGGACAATATGCTTAAACACGCATTTGTTTAAGCACGTTGTACTACTTAAGGAAAAGTCAAAAAGTAGTATGCATACACAATATCTTAACCATTTAAAATGTTTCTTACACCACCAAAGTGCTTTATAAAGGCAAATGACTCTTTGAATGTTTCTCATCTTTGTTAATCAAATTTACATTTGTCTATCCAAGAGACAACAGGCTACATTCTTCCAAGTGGTGACAGATCATGACTGCTTCAGTCACACAACAGAAGCATGGCGCTTCAGTTTTGCTCTGCTCAGTGATTAGTCTCAATGTGGCATCATTATAACATGAAGCAACACCTTCCAGCTTTTCTTCCTAGGGAAAGGGATCATGGAGAATAATTGAAGTGGTCATTGAAGTGGTCCATTGCAGGGCTTGTGGGATGCATCACCATTAGGCCAATCAGCATAGCGGCCTCTGGAAAAAGCTAACTGAAGAACTTTTTGACTAATATAATTATGTTAGTGTATGAACTGATGCCAGAAAAATTGGTTGTATCTACATATTTAACTATATACAAATCTAATTAACTAATTAGTATGCCAAACTGTAGCATGCTCTGGACTTGGGATGCTATTCTTGTCGCTACAACTGAATAGCTCTATGATCTTGGGCAAACCATTTTACTTGTTATCTTGTGTATAAGCAGGAAAGCTATCATTTACCCCCTCTTAAACATGGGCTGTAAAACAGGTAAGTAAAGCCTTGTTGCCATTTGCTTTCGGACATATTCCAAGCAAAGGAATGAGTGTAGATGCATTGTATGACCTCAGTCTGATACCAAGGTGAACATATACCTCTGTAACTGACATAATATTTCATGTATATAATAAGATTTGCATATATATTTTACACACATACATATGTTCAGGAAAACATTTAAATGGATTAGCCAGAAGCCTGCTTAGAATTTTTATAAAGTGCTCTGTAACCACTCTCACGTTTAGTATCAAGACTTGACAGACAGTTGTTGAAGGAAATACTCTATCTTGCTTTAGGCATCCAAAGAATATATTCAGATAGTTCTGGCACCTTCAGTCTTGAAAGGCTTTGCTGTACCCTTAGCTACCGCCCTTAGTCATCTGCACATCACTAGGTCATACAGCTGGGGCAAAGTGCAATCTCCCCTGCCTCCAGACAGTCGAATTTGACCTTGTAAGAAACAGCAGTACCTTCACAGCCGGTTTATTAATCGCATTATGGCATTCAATGTGCTGGCAATGAATAGGATTCCAGGCTGCAAAACCAAAACACAGCAGATTAATCAACAGAGAAAAGATATTTATATTCTTTGTGTCTAGCGGTATCAATAAAAAACAAGATCCTCTTGTGTAAGTACTACATAAATACGAGAGACGACCTAGCCATTCCTCAGGAAGCCTAATAACTACAATAAACAACCTAAAAAGAAAAGAAAAAAGAAAGACACAGACATGGCCTTTGTAGGCCCTTCCTCATCTCATGAAGTCTTGAATGAATGAATTATTGTTCCCCTCCCAGAGCAGGACAGTAGGAGTAACTCAATACATTAAATAACATTCACAGGCTAAATGAAAACAGTTATAATAAAGGAAGAATGGTTTAGCCACAGAAGGAGACTTATTTTTGTAATGACAAGAAGTAAACAACAAAGGTGTGTTCCAGCAGCATCAATTGGATGCCTTATGGAATGCCCCCAAGTGAAAAAATGCCATGCAATTGCAGAAAACACGCAACTCATTCTGGGATACATTAACAGAAAACTTATATAGAGAAAAATGATTCCAGTCTACCCAGCGCTATTAAGGGTTCAAATGGAATAGTTTAGTTTACAGACCTGGTTCCATGAAACAAGAGATAAAAAGCAGTAAAAGAAAAATGATTAAAAAAAATCAAGAAAATCTATCAACCTTTCAAGAGAAGGCTTTACGTACAAACATCTATCAGGAACTTTGGTAGACAGAGGACCTTGTACTGTCTGCCTTCTCAGCTCCAGCTACACTGCTGAGTTTGTTTAACATTTTCTGTCAGTATATTCAGTCTTGAGAACTTATCCATTATATCCATTATACTGACTTCACCTGACATCATCATTTTTTTTTTTTTTTTTGACAGCAACAGCCAGATAAAGAGCCTTAGCAACAGCAGCAGAGATAGGAGCTGGCACAACAAAAGCAATCAAAGCAATAATTGAAAGGAACATAAGTCAGAACCCTTTTGAGGCCAAGAAAGCAGTTTCGCAGACCATTTGGAATGCTGTATTTATTTCTTCTCCTGTTCTGCTTTAGGTAGCATTTGGAGTAACACAACATTTTTATTAACCACAATCACATTTTTTATTTTTCATAGCATCTTTTGAAAACACAGACAAACGGATATTGTATTGATATACTTATGGAATTACCAACTTACAGAACAAATGTTTTCAAAATACATCTTAGAACTGCAAGCATGTAATTATCACTCTCCTGACCGTTTACTTTTTTTTTTTTTTACTTTTTTTTTTTTTTACTTTTTTTTCATTTTGGCTTATACAAAAAAGCTGCACTGACCTGTGTACTGCAGTCCTCTGTACTCACTGATTGCCCCAGGGGGTTTTAAATTGGGCCAATAGTGAAATAACATTTGCACTGCTGGAGGTTTAACTTGAGATGGTCCATAGGCTATGACATATAGCAAATCCTAAGGAGAGAAACGTACAAGATGTTTATTTTGCAAGGTAAAAACACCATTCAGTGTGTATTATTTTCTTTCACAAAGATACCCAAACAAATAAAATATCGTCATTTCATGCCCTACAAATTATCTTTTGTAACCTCTTACAAGTAGACTAGATTACAAACTTCAACAATATGTTTACAACTGGCCTCTGAATTGGAATGAAACATCCAACAGCTATGACCCCCCACACACACTAACATATAGTGAATGAAGCCTCTGTCTAGCCATGGGGCAAAGATCTGTGATATAGCTAAATAACTGTATCCTTCTCTGATTCATATACTCATAATACTCACCCAGAGTCCTCAGAAAAGTTCAGTCCCACATGAACTGAGAAGATTGGTGATTATTAAAATTTCTGCCACGTGAAGCCACGACTACGTAGTATTTAGGAAAGGGCTTTGTTGTTTTTTTTTTTTTAGAACAAGGGCTTTGTTCTACAAAAGGTAGAGCTGCTTCTGTAAACTAAAAATTGAGGGACCTTCCTCTCCATAATTCAGGAGGATTGGATATAGAGATCATTTAAGAATTCTTGGCACATAGTCAGTTCAATTTTCAAGTCATCTGGTTTTCATTACTATCCAGTCATTTCCACAAGGTATGTATGATCAGAAACTTACTTTCCATACTTCTTGTTTATATTTCATGAGGCATTCCAATAACTGGCAGTGATACACTGAGAGAGAAAAGACAGTATAGACATAATACTGAAATGGAAACTCAAGTTACAGAAGTGATGTAATTAACTAACTGGCTTTGCTTTGACAGTCCAAAACTCTACGTTTAATTTAATTACTTCTTATTTTAAAGGGTTTGCTGAAGGATCACTGCCCAGAGAGTTATTACAAAAGACCAGAAATAAAATATTACTAGCTTGTTTCTGTCAAGAAGTGCAGTAAGATGAAAAGCCTTACGATGGTACACCTCTTTGCAGAACCACGGAGATCTTTTTTGGACATGTCTCATTTAGGAATATCTGCTAATTCACTTAAAATTTGTCCTTCTGGCACTATATAAAGCTGTAAATGTGTATCTTGTCATTCATCATAAGGCAGTAATAGAAGTCACACGTGACAGCACACCATTCCTTTGTGTGCCACGGTGTAGTATGATGTGACACATCTCATGCACATACTGCAGCGTGGGGTTCCTCCTCACACACACAGCATCTACCCAGTTAAGTAAAAACATGAAATGGGAGGTAGTTGACTACTATGAAATATGACAGATCCCTCAGATCAAGTTTTGTTTTGTTTTGGTTGTGTGACCCCACTGATTTAACTGGGGTTGCACCGAAGCGAGAGAGAATGGCATTTACGGTTGGGTACTTCTAATTACAATTAAATTAATTATAGTTCTGTTCTGAGCCTGCAGCCAGCATTACCTGCCATCTTTAAAAAATGGTAACAGTCATGAACTTGGTGGGATATGAATCATAACGTAAGACAAACTTTTACTATGAAATTCTATACTCAAAGTTAATAGCGATTTCCCTCCAACCCTGACGTTACAAATCAAAACTATTTTCTTATGTCAAGCAGAAGTAGATCAGACGCTTCAATCCTGGGTCCAATCCTAATTCTTCACCACAATGAAATCTTATCTACATAATGATGACTTCAAGCACGATGCTCAGAAATACAAGTTCTGACTGAAATCATTCATTTTTTATCCTTTGTTGGATTGTGAGATGGAATTTTATATCACCGAACCTTTTTGATCACGTTTGTCACAGAACTTCATGACCGATAGTTTCACAGAGAATTGTACCATACTGCATGTTTACACATACCTGGATTTGATGTGTACTGCATTGCAATCATTAGCATTGATGATGCAGATAGATTGACATGTGCTGGAACACCTTCCCTTTTTGAGGAGCCCACTTAAAAGAAAGGGAGAAAAAAAGATTTTTTAGTGTACAACACGGAAAAATAGGCAAAAAAAAGCATATAACTCTGATTCCAAATGTTGAAAAAAAAAAAATCCTAAGGTACCAAGTAATTAGAAAAATAAAACAGAACCATACTGTATTGGTGGGGGTGAAACCCCCAGAAGAAAAATATGGCTAAGAATATGGTATTGCTTCACAGACTGCACACCTGGTCTCTCAGATTGGTGAGATTTCTTCCTCAGAGCTGCATTGACCAAAAACAGTGATCTTCTGAGGCATTCTCCTTCAGAACCCACAGACTGGTCAGAGCAATTTCAGTCATATAGTCACATGCACCTATGACTTTGATCGTAGGAAAGGCAAGGAGAAAGTAGAGGGAAAGGAAACAAGAAACGCAGAAAGCCTACTGTTGAGGTATACCGATGAAGGGTTGGTGCTGGCAGTAGATGGCTGTTGCGTATGGCAGATTACTTCTCAGGGACCACATGGTATGAATTGCAGTTATTGGCTACATACCAGAAAAATCATTTCCCCTTGCTATTGTGAATTGCGCTAAGGACGAACAGTAGCACTGCAGTGTAGCTAAGCTGTTGTAACCTTGACCTCACTCAAAGTGGCTTGAGTTCCTTCTCCTCTGCTACTGAGTGGTTAGTATCAACTAGTATACTTGGAATAACCCTGCAGAGTGTAGGTGTTTATTTGCAGAACTGTATCATGGCAATATGGCTTCAAAGGCAACCTCCTACACAGAGATGTGGAACGTATCTTCCCCATTCTCATTCTACAGCTCTACCCCAAGCCTGTCTGCCAGCATTTGGGATAAAAGCACATAATTGTAACTAACAGTTCAGTGAGATGCTTTCATCCCTCCCATCTGGCTCTTCAGCTGCTTATACAATCTCTTGCACCCTCCCTTTCAGTTCGATTCAGAGCTGAACACTAGGAAAAGGAAAGGTTCTACACTTGCCTTGTGAAGGGACAGATCATTCCCAGTAGAGAAAGCCTAGGACGCTATTTAAGAACACACATGACTGGAAAAGGGAGACTTTCTCTTTTCTGTCTGGTATTTCTCCACATGCCTCAACACTGCTATGGCTCTCTTTATTACACCTCAACCTTTTTTTGAAAGTCATCCACACACAGTAGGGCAAAGCATTTATTTATATTAGCTATGGATTTGGATTAAGCAGTTGTTTTGGAGATGTGAATATAGAGCAGGAAAAGTTACCTACATCAGCTCCTCTTTAACAGGTAAGGTCAAAGGGGAAAAACACATTTAGTGCAACTTTCTAATCTTAATCCAAAGAGGACCTTCTCTGAGAAATTTCTCCAAGAACACTGACCAAAGAAAACCTTAGGTGTAAGTTTCCACAAAATCTTAATCTTGAAACACTGGACCAAACTTCTTTCTTTGTTTTAACATTTTCCATGCTCTTCAGTAGCATCAGTGGAGATCTTTGTACAAAATTCATGTATTTTCCATAAAGGTCTGCAATGCAGATAAGGAGGAGACATTCTCATAGAATTACAGAATGGCTGATGTTGGAAGAGACCTCTGTAGATCATCTTGTCCAAGCCCCTTGCTCAAAGAAAGGTCAACTAGAACAATCTGTATTTTGAGAATCTGCAACCTTTCAGGCAATCTGTTCCAGTGATCACCCTCACAGTAAAACATTTGTTGGTTAAAACTGACTTTAATATTAATCTTAATGTTTTTGTCTGCAGAACATGGCTAAACCTCTCTCTACTACTGAAAGCCCATCAAGCTTTATCAGGTACAAAGATGGGTACTCAGAACACACTTCAGGATTCACAGTCTGCAGGGATTCTGAAATTAAAAAGTCCTATCACACCTTGAGGGAAAAAATAACAAAAAAAAAGGCAGCCACTGTCAGATTCAGTTTTAACACTTATGGATCAAAGACATGCACTACTATTTAGTACAGAAATTAAAGAGAAAAAAAGAGAGAAAGAGAAAACTGGAAATTCATCATGGCATCATTGATCGTGGTATCATTACATTGATAAGAGTCATTATTGTACATCCAGATTTAGTGCAGATGCAAAAATTATACATGTTGTTATTGCATGTATCATTTTAGCAGCATTCTGCCCATCAATTCTGTACTCAAGACCCCCTTTACTGGCACTGAAAGTTCTGTTAGTCTGAAAGCTGTGTTTCTTTACAGAAGTTTATCTTTGCCCTTCAAGTGAAGAAAGAATTCACAGTAATACTTCATAACACATAAAGTATTTCCATTTGAAAATAGTTACATGGAATTGTTTTTGTATACATACAGTATATTGGTGTCACTCAGCAATTCTATGACAGATCACACTGACTCTTACAGTCTGACATTATAGCAGTGTACCATTTTTCTGAGACATAACAATACTAGAGAAAGTTCTACTTACAGATAGCCATAGGCAGAAAAGATGTGCTGAGATATTCTATAATATCCTTGTGCAGAAATGGAGGAAAGGTAGCTAATGTTGAAATCATTGTATAGGGTAAAGTACTCAAAATATCATCATTGAGAAAAGGAAGCAAGCATGTAGTAGTGTAAAAAATTGATTGCCCAAGATCTGTTGAATAAAATGAAATACAGAATCATTACAATGGAAAAACAATTATGACTACGTACTTTGTACAGATCTATCATAAAATTTACATTTAAATTCAAATTTTCCCCTCAAAGTATTTCAGAAACTTAACTCCCATAGTCACACACAAGTGACTTCACCCATCACTGAAGCCCTTCCTAAAACAGAAGGAAACAGCTGTTCAGCAGTATTCAGAACAGTTTGGAAGGAATATGAATACTACAGCCAATAAAATGAACACACCTACATAAAGTGGCCTGCATTTAAGCAAAGGTGTTATTAAAATCAGAATTGATAAGTATTTCAGTATGAGAAGGCCTGCTTTTGCAAAAAGCTTCCCATACTATCTCTCAACAAAAATCAGATTTTGATCTTAATTATCCTTAAGAAAGCTACAAATTGCCTCCCACATAGAAACTAGAGGGAACATCACTGCATTTTGCAAACAGTATGTGATTAAACAGTGGATTTTATTTCCACAGGAAGCCATTGAGACCAAAAATGTTCAAAGCTTAAAAAGAGTAAGCCATTTATAGTTTCCAGACTTTTCTAGTTAATTACAATATAATGCTTTGGAAGGGATACTTAAGAAACATGCAATAATTCAATATGTAAATAGAGGAGACAAGTTGCAGTGTAAGTGGCCATTGTGACATCTTACACATGAGGAACTGAGCTGCGACCAACAACCCTCTGAGAAAGACAAGAGCACCCAATGAACCCCAGGTTTGAACCTGTATGGTGACTACAATACATCATAAGGCCTTCTGCCTGCAAAAGAGGGATTTCTTTTGTTACTGACTCCCTCTGCAACCTCAAGGTGTATCACACAGGTCTTCACCCTTATCTGTACAACTAGGATGATTTAAAGCTGCCTTTTAAAGTTCTCAGAGATCTGTAGCTGTAAACATCATGAGTCATAATATTCAGTTAACACTTCATTCTAATGTCTCTGTGCAACAACTAGGCCCTTAATGTCAGACAGTATTTGCTCTTGCAATACATATTTACTGTCTAAGTATTGACAATTTTGTATAGTCTGACAGGACCCAAGCTGAGGAGCATCTAGTGCACCAGTTGTACTTACCCAAACAATACCGATTATTCAGATTAAAAAAAAAAAAAAGGGGGAAGGAAAAAACACACACACACACATACATATATATATATGTCAAATTCTATGCTGAGGGAGAAATAAATAACGAGTTCTACTGCAAAATGTAATTCTTTGTACACAGAACCAGAGGAAATAGCAGGTGACCTTCCCCTGCCCCAAGCATGAGTCAACCAAATTATTTCTGGCAGATGTTTATTTAGCCTGTTCTTAGAAATCTGCAAGACAAAATTTCATTTGTTCATCTGGCAATTCTAAATGCTTAACCATCTTTACTGTAAAACCATTTTTCTAAATTTTCTTTGCTGCAATTTAAGCCCATTACTCCTTATCCTGATCCTAAACACAAATAGTTTGTTTATTTCTCCTTGCAGCAGTCTTTACATGTTTGTAATCATGTCTCCCTTCAGTTTTCTTTAAGTTAAACAATGTTCTTTCAGTTTTTCATTCTAGACCTCCAATTGTTCTTGTTTCTTTTTCCTGGACTCCTCTCAAAAGGTCCATGCCTTTCTTGAGACCAGATGGACAAATCTGAAAACTGTACTCCAGCTGACGTCTTGCTAGGGCTATTAAACTAAATAAATAAAAAATGATTTGGGTGTCTAATAAAGCATGTGTTTACATATTGTTAGGATAATATTAATAGATTAGTGAGTTATGGTCAGACTGTGATCTGCTGTAACACTCAGATCTTTTCGCAGTATGACTTTCAAGCTATTACTTCCCTCATTTCATTTCTTTATTTGATTTCTCTTGCTTAAATATAGTATTTTACACTTCTTTTTTGAAGAGGCTTCAAAACAGAATGAAATTTGCCAAGATTATTTTGAATCAAATCTTTCACATACAAGACATGCTATTCACCATCTTGATATCCCCCGTAAATTGTTATCTTCTCTCATTGCTAACAGCCAAGTAAAAAATTAAAATATTTAATAACACTAGATGCAACACAGACTCCTGTAAGATTCCCTCTTGGTATACCTCCCAACTGACATGAGACACTAGTAATTACTCCTGGAGTGTTTTCCTCACCAAAGTGGTGACCATATGTCCCAGTTTGCCCATTAGGATGTCAAGTGACACAGCAACAAAAGCCTGCCTAAGGACAAGAAAACCACAGCAGGAGAACCACTGTCCTGCCATAAAACAAAATTATGTTTGTTCAGTGTTATTTGTTCTTCACAAGTCTCCATTGGTTGTTAATTATCACCATGTTATCTACTTAGAAAAAGATTGCTTTGATAATTAACTTCAATTTCTGGAAAAAGTCAACAAGTCTATAATTTGCCAAGAGTGCCTTTTTTCCAAGATCATACCATTTCTTTGCGCTGTAATCTTTGATTCAAAACATGTTGCTGCCAACTCAAAAGAAATTCAGCATTTAACAGAATTTCCTGCTAAAGAATTTTGAGATTGATGACAATACTTCCTATACTGAACTATATATATTGATATAAGTTCATCTTGATGTAATACAGCCTGATACCATGGTGAAAATTAATAATTGACTTTTACCACATGAGGAAAATACTCAGCTCCTGTACCCCAGTATGGAAAGCCAGAGACTAACAAACCAGACATTTGCAGAACTTGAGAAAAAACAATATAAACACAACACAGTCACAAAAATCTGGTGATGAACCAATTCAAAACATACGAAAATACTGCTTTTCAGCAAGTTAGACAGAGATATTGCTACCTTTCTACCCTGGAATATTTTAAAGCCATCTCTAGAGCCATTGTTTTTCTTCAATCAAATATATCTTATGTTCTATTCAGAGATGGACCTTCACCAAAACACTAAATCTGCATATTCCTTATAGGACGGGTATACATTTCCAAGCAACGCATGCCTCTTTAGAGAGCCACCCCAAAAGGACCAGTTTGAAGATATCCCAGCAGATCCAAATTCAAGTTCCAGACTTTTTTTAGACCCATTTGTATTATTTTAGTTACATATCACAAAATATCACTGAAAATCAGACAGCTTCAGAATTCAAACCCAAATCCACAGTTCACAATAAATAAATAATCTTTTATTTTAAAAAGACAAACCAAACACTTGGATATAAACATCCCGGTAGATTTGAAATCCAGATCCAGGTCAGTTTAGGCCCATCTCTTCTACTGCATTTATGCATCATTCATGGATTCACGGCACTGAAGTTAAGCGTACTGGAAGGGTTCAAGGGCCTGCTTACCATGTTGACCATGTTGTAGCAATGGAACTAGATCCAGCAGTGTCACCAGTGTCACGTAAAGTCCTTGATAGTCCAAAGATGGGTAGTCTGATAACTGAGCATCACGACTTTGCTGGCCACGTTCAGATGGAGCATCTCGCAGGACGCTGTAAAGGAGGGAGCGAGTAACAGTAGGGTTGATGGAACTGACCTGTGGTCTTAGAGATGGGGTGAGTGGGAATGGCACAGGAAAAAGACACATGGTCATGGGCACTGTCAAATTGGAGGCATCTTGATTCTCCTTCTTCCCTGTGCGGGACAAAATGCTGTTGGGGGGACAAAGAAAAAAAAGAGACAACAAAGACACAAAGAACAGCACATTACATTGAAATGACACTATAAAACAAATAATAAAACACCAGATACATCCCACATAAGATGCAATTGCTACCAAAACCAGTGTGTCTACAAATCTAGCAACCATTCATTTTCATGCTTCAAGATACAAGAATTAAAAATTGACATCTACGGAAATTTTCATTGCATCTCATGTGTTATCTGGTTCATAAGGAGCAAAAATATAAAAATGCATGTTTCAGTGCCCTACCCATGTTTCACAGTTAAGAAAAATTCTAGGTATTAAAAGCATTCACTACAGAAAAATAGCTGTGTCAAAACAGATTGGTATTTTGCTCTGAGAAGATTTTGAGGATTTTGAGTGTTCCCCCCCCCCATGAAATCTTTGAGCCAACTAACTGAAAACATGTAAAATATAGGTGTGGCACTTGCAGAAACATGTTTTAGCAAAGAATAAACATGTGTGTTTGTTAAGATAGTCTTAAAAATCACATGTTTATTGCATTAAAATAATGTCTATGTATTTTATGATACTGTTTCATGACCACTCAGTCAGTATCATTTGAGATAATGAAGTTTAAACAGGCACATGGATTTAGAAATAATATAATATTTCTAAAATGTTAACTAAACTACATTTCGAAAAGTTGTAAAATAATATATAGTAGATGGTCTTTAGCATATGTTTGTGAGCTAATGATAATGGTTGTTTATGTGTTTTTAATTTTGCTCATGTTTAGGGAGGAAACATTTTACTTTACAAATACAAACACTTCTTGGGTAAATAGTTACCTTCAAAATCTAAGGGCTAAGCAAGCAAGACCAATTACGTAACTGCAGATCAGACAGTATGTTACCATACATTCCTGCTGCTACTTACGTTATTATTCAACAAAACTCACTATAAACTAAAGGAGAGATAATTTCAAAAAATAAAAAGGATTTAGTGGGAATCGAAATAGAGGCTATACGTCAACCACCTTGTTATGTTGTTTTAAGAATGTTGTAAACATGGTTGTAAGCATGTTAATTTAATTTTCTAATAAAGAAAAATTAAAAACTACTTTAAGTAGATATATATTGTCTCTTAAGCAGCGCTGTATTTTAGTTATCAGGCAATTATAGGGTTAGCCCATAATCTTAATATGTGCCTATAGTACACCTTTAAATATATTAAACCACACACAATGTTGTTTCTTTTTTTAAGCACATTTCGCATCTCTCAGCAATTAGGATTTCCAAAAGTGATTTCTGTTGGTTTAACTCCACTCCCAAAATCAGCATTAAAACTTTAAGACAAGTGAGTGGCATTAAAATTTCCACTGACTAATGAAGAGCAGAGTTATGTCAAGAGGGAGCACTTCTGGAAATCTCAGTCCCCTTTACCAGTACAGACACCCCTGCCATATAACCACCTTAGCAAAGATACACCTGTGTCAATGCAACGACTCACACAAGTAAGCTAAACTCATGCCAAGGTGCTTATAAGAGGAGGTGCCATTCATTTACTATATATATAAAACACTTTCACAGGTACAGTCTTATGCCAAGTGGCTACTACAAGGCAGGTCTCATATCACACTTTCAGTCAGAGATTACAGACAAATTGTCTATTTTAAGATTGTTTTTTTATTACTATTATTACACCTTGTGTATTTGGCAGATTATTTTGGTTTCTGTTACCCAATGTCCAGTACAAGAAGAGTGATGACTGTTGTTACAGTGTTTATGAAATCGTATCAGGAAATCACCCAAGATCTAAGATGACTTTAAAAAACAAATGACCAGAGTGCTGATTCCTCTTTTTCATATTAACTTTTAATTTGCTTGACATTTATTTGCCATACTCTGCAGCTCTTGCCTATAGATCTGAAGATACTAAATCATATTCCATCTCTGTCTTCTAATGCGTTATACCAATTATCCATCCCTTTACTTGCCAACACATCACTTCAATCACCCTTACTTCCAGAAAGAACATTACCGTATTACTTAATCCTTGCTTTGGAAAGTGTAAGGCAGTGATGCAAAGCCTGCACTATAGGCTTCCCTTGTATTCTGACATGGAGCTATGGCCCATCTGATTAGAAACCAAGGCACATATTCTTGTATGTCGAAAGGGGCATCCTTCTGTTCACTTCAGGAACAGAAGTGAAACCAAATTCCAGCTCCAATCATGCCAAATATAGGGAAAAAATAATATTAAACTTTCAGACCATACATTATAATGGCAATAAATCAGAGTCAAAACTGAAAATCTAGAAAGTCCCCCTAAGACCATGATCCAGTATTTGTAGCTTGTTCCTGTTTCTGCTCAAAGCACGTGCTGAGAACCTGATCATGACTCTATACTGAATTTGCCTCATGACATGCATGAAAGCCATCAGGGCTTGTTTCAAGATTTGTACACCTTTCCTGCAAATCTATCTCAAAATTACTGTCTTCCAGGAAAGATTTCCTAAAATGTCTACAGGAGAATTGCATCTCACCAAGGCAGCAAAACAAGCTTGATCATTAATCAGCTAGTGGGCATTTATAACTATCCCTTATGTAAAACATTTTACTTAGAAATACATGTGGAGACCTTTCTCCAAGAAAATGTGAAAGAATGAGCTGTTCTGCAATATGTTTAAGTCTTAGATCATTCCTCAGATGAGGGAGAAAACACTGAAAATGAGCAGGGCATGAAACAAATTCATGCTGTAATGTAAAGGAATGCTTTTGCTCAGAGAGAAAATTAAGGAAGAACTAAATGAATCAATGTGCTATGCATTGTGTATGGTGATTTTATGTAATGTTTGTTCATAGAAATAAGGAATTGAATTTTTTCAGTCATTCCACATCTGATCCCCCCACCCCTGAGCACGTGATATATTGAGGCTACATACAGAGCAAAGGAACAAATTAATCCTTTGTGTGATCCAACTATTGCTAGCAGAATGACACCAGATATGAATGTGATCCAAAACAGTGGGCATACCCCACTGAAAAGAACACATTCAACATTCCCATTACATGGAAAATTACAAAGTATCCTAAGTAGTAAATGCTACACCTGTAAAACCCAATCATCATATGGAATTTCTGTGACTATACGCTACTCCTCCATGACTCCTTTGACTACGTGTGTTCATCAAGAAACACTTATCCTAAAAATTCAGCTGCAGTAAGAGTACACAAACTGGAAAATATTTTTTAAGTTATTTTGAAATAGAAGATGATCCCAAGCAACCTGTTCTGAAGGCCAGACCCAAATCTCTCAAAATCAATGGGCGTTTTTGCTGTTGTTTGATCAGTATTCTTTGATCAGTCCAAACTCATTTCACATGTTCTGTCTTAAACTGGAAAGGTTATTCTCCATCACGTACTTCTATCACTGATGTTAAAACTTACGCAATGGAGTCTTAGTGTAGGAGGTAGAAAGAAGACTCAGCATGCAGAACGTTCAAAGAAATGTTTGATCAGACTCTTCAGAAAGACAAGTCCTTAACCAGTCTGTTTAGTTTTAGGGTAAATCTTACAGAGATCTGCATACAGTGGGTGGGAGTTTCCTTCTTTCCATCTGCCACACTAAATACAGGGTATGTTTTGTTTTGCTTTTTTATCCAGCTTCTTTCTTAGTATCAGCAAGCGTATAAACTTGTATTGGTTCAACCATAGCATTAAGGCTTTGCCCACAGTTCAAATTCCCCAGTCACCAGGATGTGACCTGGCTGAGGTATCAGAATGCAGGCCACTTAATAAATTTAGACCCAAGTCCTGGCTGCAATTTCTGGAATCTTTCTAGAGCTGAGGCTGATCAGATCCAAGATCTGAAAGGACAAAGCCATTTGGGAACCGTGTAAATCTATGAACCAGATATGAATAGCACTTCTGCCCCATGAGGTTCAGCATCATCTACACAGGATTTTGGTTCAGTCCCATTCCCAGCACAAATTAAAGAAGTGGAGCCATGCAGTTGTACAACTGCTACCCTGATTCTGATCTGCTCTCATAGCTGGTAACTATCAAGCTTCTTCAGCAAGCCCAGAAACATCACTGTCAAGAGTGTGAAGAACTTGTCACACAGGACATGTCAGCTGTACTGCTTCGGAAGATTAAGGCAACAGGGTGGTATGGAGATACTTTTTTACTTTCTAAATCTATCCTGTCTCAATTGACTTCTGCCCAGAAAGAAATGGATCTCATCGTAGCTAACACTTGGTAGTTACAGTGAGGAGAGAAGAGAGAAAATGTCCAGAATTAAGCTATTAAAGCAAGAAAGTCAGACTTACAGGCTCGCAGCAGAGGCTGTTTTAAGTAAGAGCCTTCCTTAAATGTGATTTAAATTTGCTTGTTGTACAAAATAATCCATCAAAACACCCTGATGTGGGAACAAAACCCGATCTCAGAGTTCTTTTCAACGACTCTTTGAACATTTTTTCACCACTGTCACAGTGTAATGAGACAAAAAATCTTTTTTAAATATTTAAAAAAAGACCTTCTGGTTGTCACATTTTTATTCAACACTCTCAATGACAAGGTAAACAAATTTAAGTGGTTAAACAACTCCACTCTTGAAATTTTCAGAAGTTAATATAAGTGCTGGGTTTCTTTGTTTGTCTGGTTTTAGGTTTTGTTGTTTCTGTTGTTGTTGTTCTGTTTTGTGTTTTTAAGATTGCAGTACAATAGCCATTCCACTGACAGTGAGTGTTTTTGTCTGTGTGTCTTCTCATAAACAGGGTCACGAATCTTACTGCATTACATTGGCATTAAATGAATGTTAGAACAAACTACTGAATTTCTTTCAAGTTTAAACTTGCTTCTCCACTTGTATGCATCATAGGAGTATGTGTACAAATATATAGTTAATTGTATTTCATTAATGTTTCCTTATCAAATAAGGCAAATGCTGTTTTTCCAAACTAGCTTCTGACAACATTCCCAGGTATAAATTAGGAAGCTATACACAGAAATGCAGCCTTAACTGTATTTTTCTGGATATAAGAACTAATGCCAATCAAAACCTGGCAGATAAAAATCACGTTTACTGTCAAAAGCCATTTTAAAACCAATTTGAAAATATGAAACAACTAGGTAAGCACTATGGAAAAAAGCAGAATATGTATTCCTAATTGAGCCTAGCATTTTTTCACATCTTTTTAGAAAGACGAGAGGCAGTATTTCCTATTCAAAATGTATTCTCTAATCATATGGTGTTTAGCACTATATATCATCACTAAATACTGGACTAGATCAAACCCCTGGGTCAGAACTGTCCTGGTCTGTTTTTCCATCCATATCCAGATCTGTACACAAACTTCATGTCTATTCATATTGTTATAAGGGACTGAACCAGAACCCAAACCTGGAAACCAGCTGAACGATGGCACGGTCAGAACCTAGTCCTGCTTTTCTGGCTCATTACTCTACAGTCCCAAAGCACCAGGACTGTCAAGGAGGTCATCAGTACTACTTCTACAACTCTGCAGGTCACTAACTCCTTTCCTCGCAGGTTCAGCATATCTGTGCATTCACCTAAGTCTTAGGAGGGCCAAGCAAATGTGTAATCAACCAAGTTTATTTTAGAATCAGCCACTCAATAGGCAGCTCAACTGGGCAAATTGGGCAACAGCCACTGAAGAGATGAATTCATACCACTTTTTCTTAAATTATGCTCTGACTTTCTGGTTGAGCATTGACCCATTAAATACTGCAACCAATTCAAAGTCAATGAATACCCCCTATAATTCTTTAGCAATTTTTTTTCTTCAACAGCATTAGTTAAAACTTACCTTAATAGTGTCTGAGAAAAGTATTTCAAAGTATTTGCAATGTCAGTTCCAGAGGGCACAGGGTAAATGTTGTGGAGAACCCGGTTGTGGTATTCCTGAAGGTAACGGATTTTGGAAGCAACTACATAAAAGACAAAAAACAAACACAAAAACTTGCATTTAGCTTTTTGCACATGTTAAGGGAATCACGTCTGTTCCTACCATTCTTGATTTTTACTTTTTAGATTTTAGATTTAAGAATTAAACTGTAAAAAATTCTTTCAACTCTTTTTAACTGAATACACTAAATGTTCCAGTGCATGAGTGCTAAGGGAAAGGCAAGGAAGGCAGTGAATGTCTGCATCTGTTTTAGAGTGCCTTTGTGCTAGCGAATAAAAAAAAATAAAAATAAAAACTGCACATCTTTGTGTCTCCAAAGATCTCAAGATTCATTATAAAAAAGTGAGTCATTGGATCACAGGAGGTTCATGTATTTCTGTAGCCAAAGCAGAGATAAAAGCTAAGACAGAGAGAGCTTATATGATTTACTTTATGCCATAAATTTACTTTATGCAATAAATAGCAGATATGAAAAGATCTGTGCTGTGTATTTAAGTGTCTTAGGAAATCTGATCAAGCAGGTGAGGGGACTTCAAAGAGCTGGAGAAGCTCTAAACCTTTTCTGAGACTAATTGTTTTAGAAATAGCGTTCTTAATTTCCAACAACGATCCCTGTTTAGTATTGGAAAAATGATTACCCACCGTAGTTGTGATGCCTGACACTGCCTACTTGGCACAAGCCAGTCTCATGCAGAGATCACCAAGCACACTCAGAACTCTTTCTTGCTCTACTTAGACTAACCAACTACACTGAGGAACCAAGTCTTCCAGCACTCAGTTGCCCTAACCTGATCATCCTTTCTCCCTTTTCCAGCTGTACTGACCATACCCTTGCAATTTCTGCAGGAAGTGAAGCTTCTACAGACAAATGTCTCCTTCACAGTATTCCCCTGCTTCATCATGGGGAGAAAGCCCATCATGGGACTGAATAGGGCTGGCGCCTATTAGAAAATAGCAAGTAAACTAGGGAGACTACCATACATACTACATATGCAAAAGTAATAAGGTTGCTTATGCATCCTTAGTTTATTTATTTCTCCCCACTTTTAAGCATTTTACCTTAAAAACTTATTATTTTAAGGTGTCATTAATTTATTTTAATTATACTTCACTTCTTTTTTCTTCCCAGACAACCGGAAGATGAAGTTTTGTCCCATGGACACATGCTGTCTCAGAGTAGCTATGAGTAAGATCAGAGCCTTCCAGATGACCACACAGGCCTGGGGCACATGAACTGTGCTTTGCAGTAAGTTACCCACGTCTCTGGAAGACCAGTCAGAACTAGCTTCCTGTAAGACTCCAAAACCACTGGGATAATAACATCTAAACATCAGGGGTTTCACTCCAGATTACAGGTGAAATTTATTTCAGCCTGTTTATTCCAGTCTCATGCTTCATTCTTTCTGCCCACCATCTCAGTTCTGATCCCCACAGTGCAGGTCAGTTTCAGATTTATTTTTCTCAAAGGTAACGATATATCTTTTACTATGGTAAATTGTATCTATAATCTAGTCTAGGTTCGTTTTCAAGAAAAGAATTATTTCATAAATGTATTTTGTGACATTACCTTCACTTGCTAGGGAAAAAGACTATGAAGCCAGGTATATTTGCAAGGAAACTGACCACGTATCTCAAAACCCAACACAGAAAAATTCACACAGCAAGATGCACAGTTTACTGTGGCTGCCATGGTCTGCTGCCAGAAATGTGTAAATGAATTGGATTAGCTAAATGCTAAAGATGACGTCAGAATTCAGGTTGATATGCATTTCAAAAAAATGTCCACCTCCCTAGAGCCATTTCCTTTCAATAAAGTGTATAGGAAATCTAGAATTACCTTTTTCGCATAAAGAATTAAATCTATTTTTTTCTATTAATCAGCACTGTCACATAATTATGTAAGCTAAAATAACAAAGCAGAAGGACTTAGTCAGAAAGTCTAAATATTAATATTAGCTTTAGGCTCGAGGCTTTGGCCTCACCTCCCAGAGCTGCCCAGAACACTGATCATTTCAGTACAGCATGCCAGAACACTGAGAAGCTTCTGAAAGGAGACCCCAGAGCAAAACTCTGGGAGCCCCGAAGATACAGAAGTATGTCAACGACCTGATTTTCTAAGTTTCTGAGCACCCAGAGATACACTTCAAAATGCAGTATCACTCTGTGGAAATACTTCCTTTGTCACTGTCATACAATCATCACATAAAAAAAAATTAAGAGGAAAAAAAGTTATTCCATGATATTTTGCCAGGTATCTCTCTACTATCTACACAGACCTAACTGAACTTCCTAGTCCCCATGCAAGCATTTACTGAATCAAGAGTGAAACCATTATGAGTCTGAAAAAATGGTTTTGATTGCTCTCTGTCCTGGAGAAGAACACAGTGGGTATCAGGCCTTCCCAGGACATTACTTACCACAATTAAATGCTAGTTACTGTCATTTAAGGTGAAAAGAACTAGTTTTCTTTTGATACAAAGAACACCTCAGGCATGCTGTGGAGATTAGTCAAATGATGAAAGCCACTGTCGATATCTCTTAGTGTGAAATACAAAACCTGTGTGGTCACAAAGAAGGGAGGCTTCTCAGGACGATTTCCCACATTGCCACCATTTTACCTGCTTTTCATACAACCTGCCAAAGTGCCGTGGGGTGGCCATGGATTCACATTTAGGCCAGTGCCTTTTTGCTCTTCTGAATTGACTGGTCTGTTTCCTCATTCGCAGTGTTTTGTTCTTGGTAAATTCAGATTCATTGTAACTTGTGGCTCCTTTTTGAGACATTCTGGTTCTCATCTGTCAGTCAATCAGGGCAGAAGCAACAGCAGCAACAGTTGGAGTTTGAAGGTTTGCCTGACAGTGATGCACGTACATCAACATAATCCTTGTTGGAGACCAATTGTCAAAAATTGCAGGTGAGTGAATCTTAAAGTTATGTAGAGAGAAAGACATTTGGTAATGCCGTAATAACTAGCCATTGCAGTAACCTTGGTAAAATACATTCAGTAAGTTAGAATGCACAGGGTATTTCCACTAACCTGGAGGCACCATGAAAAAGCATTAGGAACAGGAAAGATCTGCAATCTGGATCCCAAATAAATCTTAAAATAAAGAGCAGCACAGATGTGGCAGAGCCAAGATGCAGTCTTCAGAATAATACAAGGGGATGAAAAGGAAAGACACAGGGAAAAATATGAGAGAGAAGCTCAAATAGAGCAGACCAAAAACATCAGGAATGGAGGGACAGAGAAGGCAAAACAGAAAAGAAGAAAAACGCCAGAGACAGTGGTAGGACAAGGGGCAGCAGAAATCCTTCCACAGGGCAATGCGAGAGCCACAATTAACGTATGAGAAGGAAAGGACAAGTTCAGAACTCAGGTGGGAGGATGGCAGAGCAGAGCGGTGCAGATCTGAACACTGCACACCTCAGGTTGCTGCGCGGCCAGCACATTGCCTTTCCTTTATTTGCGAGGCCAGAAACGCATCCCTACAGCAACAAACCAGCATCCGTGTAACACTTGAACAGCACCACCATCCATCACTGTAAACAAGCAGCAAGCCCTAAAGGACAAAACACAAGCATCCTCCTCCTTGGAGCAGTTCAGCACCGGCTTGTAGGAGCGCAAGGACTCCTCCCGGAGACCCGAGGAGCCAGCAGGACGGAGGGCAGCGAGCCTCGGCCCGTCAGACGGCGCCGTGTCACGGCGACAAGCGCCGAGCCCAGCACGGCTCATGGCGGGGCGGCCGGCGGCAGCCTCGCACCGGTTGCCACCAGGACCGGTGGCGGCGGGGGGCCGAGGCCCGGCGCAACGACCGCGCCTCGCCAACATGGTGGTTAGGAAAGAGCCAGAAAGGCAGCAGCCCCCCCAAATAAAAAAAAACACCTCTCCCCCTGGCTGCTGCCGGGATGCCCACCAAGGCGGGGGGAGGCCGGGCAGCGCCCCCCGTTCCCCCCCCGCTGCCCGGCCCCCAGCCCCGCCACTCACACTGCTCCGCCTTGGTGGACATGCTGCCGCCGGGGGGGTCCCGCTCGGCCCCCAGCACCTCCCTGCCCCCGGCTGCAGCTCCCCGGCTCCGAGCCGGGCTGGGGCTGGAGCCGCTGCCGCAGGGCTGCGGGGCGGGGAGCGGCGGCGGGCGGAGCCGGGGCGGGAGCGGGGCCTTAAAGGAAGCGAGGGATGCAGCCGCGTCCCCCCGATCTGAGGCACCTGAACCGGGGAACGCTGTCCCGGAGGGGCCGGGGGGTGTTGAGGAGCCCCCTCGGGAAGCGGCAGGGTGTCCCCGCAGGGCTCTGAGGGCGCCGAGGGGCTCGGCGGCAGAGCCCGGCCACGGACAGAGCCCTGAGGTGGCCGCGGGTGGCGGCGACATGGCAGGGATTTGTTAGTGAGGCTGTGCATAGTGCTCAATAAAAACGTCTTTAATCGGGGATGTTGTTTCCTTGGCTGGTTCTCCTCCCCTCGGGCTGTCACCGCGTATCTCGGGATGTGTGCCCGGCTTGTTTTCCTCATTTGTTTCCATAGTGCGCCCGGCATCTTGGGGACAGTGGTGCGCTTCGCCAAGGAGCTGAGGGCTGAGCCCAGGCCTGAGGGTGTCACCTCTGTCACTGCTTCCATGCTGTGGGTGCTGCCCCAGGCTCCGTCAGCACCGCACGAAGGTGAGGTGGGAGCACCAGTCGTGGTGGGACCAGTCACGGTGGGAGAAGGTGGCATGCCGCTAGGCCATCCAGTCCTGTGAGCGAGCCAGCAACCCGGATCCCCAGGAACTAATCATGCCACGAAGGTGGCAGGATCTCCTTCCTTCCAAAGTGGAGCTAGTGGTGTAGCAATAGGGAGGAGAAAGGATAGGAGATGTCCTGAAATGGGTCCCTTAAAAAGCATAAAATTTAGTGGGTACACAAAGCTATGGATATGTGTTCATCTAACTTCGGTTTAAACAACTGTCAGTAGTACACAAATGAAGAACTCTGTGATCCATGGCAATATCCAGCAGTGTAGCTCAGAAGGTTGCTCAGCCTGTTTGAGGTCTGAATCCCCTTCCAAAAGTGCCTGGTTTTATCATCAATTGTAGAAGGCATCGGTGCTTTACAGCATCCATCCTTAATGTTACAGGTGCCTTAAGGTGGATGGATGGTATCTGGACCTCGACGAGTAGCACAAATGAGTAGCTGTTCTTTACAGTTGGGTAGAAACATGTATGTATATGCAATCATTCATAAAGGTATATCTCCATATGAGGTATTAGAGGGGGGAGATATATGAATGCTAGGATATTTATACATGGACATATATATCTATAAGGGAAAGAGACATTTAAATACCAAAAAATGGAAGGCCACCTTGTATTGGTTTTAATTTAGTTAACTTCTTCAGTGAAAAACAATATAAATATTTTCTGTGGCATATGGGAATTTTATTTCCTAATATTGGACATTTTGAAATAAAATAGCCTTATCTGAAATACTACTGCCTGGAAGCATTCAAATGGGTCAAAATGCAGTAATAACAATATAATTTTTGTCACTATTCCTTTGCCTGCTCCAAGAGAAATAATTTCAGCAGTGTGTGTCTTTTCAGTTTCCCCTGCTTCGTGACTCTGCCAGGTCTTAGATATGAATGGTTAGCTATGATTTTCTTATCTGAAATTCTCAGAAATAGTTTTTCAGATCCTCACACCTCTGAGAAAGATATATGGAAGCAGTATTATTTCATCGCCCAAGGTATGGCAGAGTTAATAAATATAGATAAAAGGCCATTTGCAGTATGCTCTCCCCAAAAGGCTGGGCTGCCTGAGATGAGGAGGCCTGCAGCAGCCAAAGAGAACAGTGCTATGGAGGTGGAGAAACTCGGGTACATTTTCCTGTTCATCATGCAAGGCAGTGCATCCAAATTACTGCGGCCCAGATTTGAGGATGATGCACATTCTGTGACAGGAACCGTCATGAAGGGGCAGGTGCTGTTCACTGATATTTTACAGGTTGGCTTTTTTTTCTCAAAATGATCTTCTAAAAATACTGAATGTGCAATGTTTTTCCAGCACCACTTAGATCCAAAACAGAGCTCTTAATGCTTTTCCTTGAGGCCATCACAGCCTTCGCACAGTTCTTCCCACACTCCCTCCTGTTGAGAGCCCCAAACAGAGAGAGGGACCAACATAAAACACTACCAGTGGCTTGTGTGAACCAGCTGCAAAGACTGTAGTGGGACTGAGCAGCAACTGAAAGACATGAGTTAGCTGGGAGAGGAGTTACCTCCGTTTCCTTGAGTAGTACTTCACAAAAGCAAAGAGCTCTGGGCTACTCCTTCTTCCTGTTGAGCTCACTCCAAGATCCTGTGGATTGCCACCTGAATAGCAGGTGAGGCAGAGACTGCTGACACTTCAGTTCACTCTTTTATTAGAAACTGGCATGTGGTGTCAGATCCTACTGAAGTTGATGAGAGATTTTCTATTTATTTATTTTAATGAAGTGCCCAGGGAGGTCACATGGTGCTTCCAGCCCCTCTTCCCCCAAGCCTAGGCCTCACAAGTGATGAAAATGGTCTTTCAAAGTGTAGGATTTCAGCCCATTTTTAGCCCATTGAAATAGGCTGTTGAAGGCAGGTTACATCTCTATCTTGAATTTCTGTCTGTTGAAGCAACAGATCATACTAATACTGCTCATTGCAGAACAATAGGGAACTCTGTGCACTGAGAGGAACTGAGTTCCCATAGGTATCCTTTATAATATACCAAGCGTTTGCATACCACAGTGCTGAGCCTTCTAAAAACACTCAGCTTGATAAAGCAGGAGTACACTGAGAAAATATGAATTCCATTTCTCATGTAAATTTTCATTTTTGGTTTAAGTGCCTGAAAATTGCAGCTATGCCTGCATTTACTGAGTAAGGTCCTATACAGTTCAGCATGTAATTTAAGTATATGGAAAGCGATTTATTGCTTATGAGTCCTTATGCATGCATAAACAACCTTAAGCCCAAGATAAATCCTGATACACGTCAAATGTTATTTGGTCAAACAATGTGATAGATTTCCCTAGTTTGTTACTGTAACTAGGACAATCATGCTTTAAATTGTGAACAAATGTCATAAAGGAGCAAATACAGGAATATGGCACTCTAGGAAGTAATTTCTAAAGTCTCTGGACAGAATAGAATTCACCATTTCTCAGCAAGGTCTTTATGGCTTTGTCTAATAAAATGGGTACAGTGCTCTCCTGGAAACATTTTTAAGCAGCTCAGTTTTAAGTCCATATGCTTTTTAACTCTGCATGCACTCAGTTAAGAGAAGACAAAAGCTGCAGGCATCTGAAAGCCCATAAGTCATTACTACAAGAAATATTTTTGGCAGTAAATGAATGGGAACTTAAACTTTGGTATCAATTGATGAAAACCAAAAAGAACAATTTTTTCTGAGTTCATGAGTGGAAATTTCATAGAATCACAGAATTGTTGAGATCGGAAGGAACGTCTGGAGATTGTCTGCTCCAAGTTTCCTGCTCCAAGAAAGGTCAGCTAGAGGAGATTGTATGGGGCCATGTCCAGTCAGATTTCAAATGTCTGCAAGGATGAAGACCCTACAACCTCCTTGAGTAATCTGTTCCAAGGCTTGACCGTCCTCACAGTAAAAAAGCTTTTCTTACAGTTAAGTGGAATTTCCTGTATTTCAATTTGTGCCCATTGCCTCTGGTCCTGTCACTGAGCAGCGCTCAGAAAAGTCTAACTCCATTTTCTTACACCTTCCCATCAGGCATTTATACACATTGACTTGAGACCTTTATTGTTGAGACTAAACAATCACATCTCTCTCAGCTTCAAATTGTATGACAGATGCTCCAGTTCATTCATCATCTTTGTAGCTCTTCCCTTGACTCACTCCTCTATGTCCGTGTCTTTCTTGTACTGGAGAACCCAGAACTGGACTCAGCACTCCAGATTTGGTCTTACCAGTGCTGGGCAAAGGGAAATAATCACCTTGCTTCACCAGCTGGCCATGCTCTTTCTAATGCAGCCCAGGATGCTCTTGAACTTCTTGCTGCAAAAGCTCATTGTTGAATTGGTGCCCATCAGGACACCCAGGTCCACTACTGCAAAGCCACTTTCCAGCTGGTCAGCCCCTAGCCTGTACTGGTGCTTGGGTTATTCCTCCCAAGGTGCAAGACTTGAATTTTCATCTGTTGAACTTCATGAGACTCCTGCTGGCCAATGGGAACCTCTCAAGCTCTGTCTGAACAGCAGCACAACCATCTTGGGTATCAACTACTCATTCCAGTTTTGTATCTTCCGCATACTTACATCATCCCATCATCCAGGTCACTGATGAAGTTGTGAAATGGTACTGGCTATGGTATCAACCCCTGCAGAATAGCACTAGCAACTGGTTTGTATCTGGATTTTGTGCCACTGAGCATATCCCTTTCAGCCCAGCAGTTTGTCCACTTTCCAGTTCGCATCATGTCATGTTCGCATCCTTTAACAGTTTGTCAATGCCAACATTATGGGAGACAGTGACCAAAGTCTTGCTAAAATCAAAATAAACATCCTCTGCTCTCCCCTTGTCCACCAAGCTGTTCATTTTGTCATAGACAGCTGTCAGGCTGGTCAGGCAATATTTTCCCTTTGTAAATCCACACCGACTACTCCCAATCACAGTATTCTTAGTGTGTTTGGAATTGGTTTCCAAGATTATTTTCCCATCAAATTCCCAGGGATCAAGGTAAGGCTGACTGGCCTTCAGTGTCCTGGGTCCTCCTGTTTGTCCTTGAAAATAGGAGTGACATTTGCTTTCTTCCACTTCTCAGGACTCTCTCCCAGTTGCCTTGAGCTTTTAAAGATGATCAAAAGCAGTCTCACAATGACATTGGCCAGCTGCCTCAGCACTTGTGTGTGCATCCCATTAGTTCTCATGGCCTTGTGTATGTCTGGTTTGTTTAAAATTTCCCTGACCTGATTCTCCCCTAGTGAAGGGTAAGTTTTCTTTGTTCCAGAATTTCATGATGACCTCAGGGGCCTATAATTCCTGAAGGCAGGCCTTACCAGAAAAGACCAAAGTGAAGAAGACATTGAATACTTTGGCCTTTTTCATATCCTTCATCACCAGGTCCTCCATCCCATTTTCCCTGGCCTTCCTTTGGCTGGTGATGTTCCCACAGAAGCCCTTCTCATTGCACTTCATGTTCCGCCACCAGATTCAACTCCTGGTGCACTTTGCTTTTCCTAATCCCATCCCCACACACTCAGACGTTCCTGCACTCTGTTTCTGTATTCCTTGTAGGTCACCTACCCCTGCTCTCATCTCTTGTACACTTCCTTTTTATATTTGGGTTTTGTCAGGAACACCTCCTTCATCCATACAGGCCTCCTGTGACCTGTGTTTGACTTCATGTTGGGAGGAACCATTTCTGAGTTTGAAGGAGGTGATTCCTGAAAATCAGCCAGCTGGATGTCTGGATAGTAAGGTGACAAAGTATATTCAAGAGAGCTACAAAATTTATCTACCTCTTACAGAGGAATTAGTTATAATCCACATTTTCTGTTCCACTAGGAGACTTAATTCTCATATTTCCTTCCACTGTGTCTTTTTCAGGGTAACGCGGATAAGGTTTGGAAGGGATGGGGAGCACATTGCCTCTGTGGTTTTTGCTGTTTCTGTAACTTAATTTTGCCTGCTGTAACAGTGCGAATTGCAATTGTAACATATTTCAAGAATAACATAGAGCATAATATATAAAATAATGTATAAAAAAATACTCTAAGAAGAAGTCTTCCAGAGCTGAGCCACTGATGTGACTGTTGTCGCTTTGAATTAAATTTTCAAGCATTCAGCTCTGAACAGAGGCAGAAAATGTAGTATTTTGGTTTTAATCTCCAAGCATTATAAATCTACTTTTAGAAAGGTAGTCCTTTTGAAAAATATGATATCTGAAGCTCTCCTACTGTAAATTGTACACAGAAAATTTCTTAAATTGTTCATAAATTAAGGTAAATGTATACATATATAAAAAAAACCACATTTATCTGTGTATCTGATTATAGGTATATATGTAAGTATTTCTGTACAAATATGCTCACTGTTTACCACCTCTTCACACATTCTCATGGTGTTTTCCTTAAAGGCTCAGCTTTCAAGTCAGCGAACTATATGAATCTCTATTTGAATTTTAAATAAAAGTTAGTTCTTGCCTGGCACATTTAGACACTCAAACGCAATATGAACACTATTTGAAACAAATGAGCATTTAAATGCCTAAATGTGAGGGAAGGATCTAAATGCCTCATAAGTTTATCAAACAACGCAAAGCAAATAAAAACAGCCAGCTTTTAATTTAATTTGTAACCCAATGTCTCAGTTTTTTGAGACTTGCTCACAATTTCTGGCGCTAGGTTATCGTTAACTGCATTGTGGTAGGATTGCTAAACCCCACAGCAGAGGTGGGAGAACACGGAGGGTGTCTCAGAGGCTTGCTTTAGTCACTGCAGGCCTCTGAATGGAAGGCTCCGCCATGACATGGAGGAGGCAAGGAAGAGCAGAGTCAGACTGGTGAGGCAGCAGTAATCCCAGCAAGAGAGGTGAAACATAACAAGTCCACTGGAGCGGAGCCAGGAGAGGGCAAGCTTCTCTGCCCTCAGGGCTTTTCAACCCACACGGTGCTCCCTGGGTGTCGAACTCTACCCCCAGGCTAACCCAACCCAGAGGCCAGGTGCTTGGAACAGGACTGGAGCCCCTGAGCAGGGCCTGCGTAGGGACTGACCTCCCCGTCAGATGCAAACAGCAGATGGAGCCCCTCAGGCTCAGACGTGCACATCTGACAGCAAGAGTTAGACCACATTAAATTTAATTTGTCCCTAAATCTTTGCTCTCTGTAAACATTAATCCTCATGAATGATGGTAAAATAGATCATCGCTTGAGGAAAAAGTCTATCTGGGATTAAAGTGAGCCATTAGGCTCAGCTCAGATATGCTACAGCATGTATCCTGGTTGACACAGGATGATTTCTGGAAGCTGCTCCCCAAGGCTCAGACACCTGGGCTAACTGGCGTCAGCCAGGATACAGCGAACACTCTTCCTCCTCACAGAAAATCATGTCTATGCACAAAAGCAACACAACGTCTGTGCATCGCTCCAGAGCTAAATCTTACTGACAAATCATATAGTCTTGTGCTGCTATTCCGCTGAGAATTAGTTTCTTCCTAAGAGAAGAATATTCAGGCTCAGCCTCTGTGCTGGGATTTAAACATACAAGGAAAACTTCCTATCCTGATGGCAGTGTTACTGACACAGAAGAAAATCAACCAGACCTCCTGCTGTGGAAGAACAGGAATGCAGCAGTTCTGAGGAGGAAGATGTAGAGTAGGATAGAAATTAGGATGGGATAGAATAGGATAGGATAATAGATGTTGGCAGTCATGGCAGAAGTGATCGTGATGTGTTCAGAGGCTTGGCTGAAGCCACCAACACGTATCAGTTATGCCATCTGGCATGTGACAAATGCATTTCAGACATCACTGACTTGGGTTGATTTAAAGTGAGAGACTGAGTAGTAAAGAGCTCTGGGCTTCATTACTTCTGCTGTGATCCCAACAGGGTAGCCAGCTTGTGTTGTTAATATTTGTTCTTTCTCTCCCAAATATAGAATATTTAGGACTTTGGAAAAAAAAAAAAAAAAAAAAAAAAAAAAAAAGCATCATTAGGAAATACAGTTGTTGTTTGGTTGTTTTAAAAAGTCTCCAATTTTATTCTTATTCTGAGAATTACTTTATTAACTCTGTGGATGTTAGATTTGTTTGTCTGTATCTGTCACTGTAAAAAAAAAAAATCTAATAAATGCCTTCAATTACTCTTCTAGAGTAATCTCATTAGCCTCTAAATGAACAAAATACTTAATTTGTTGCCATAGCAGTGGAGTTTAGAGAAATCAATGGTGACCTGCATAGAGAACCAGCACAAACCTGATGAGCATGTACTAGGACTATTAAAAATCAGAGACTGGCTTTACTAGCTCTAAGAAGCATGGTATTTGTGATAGCTGCCATGCCATGTGGGTGAAAGTTAGCATCACCCAAGAATTAGATCTCCCTCCAATAATTTGTTTTTTTTTTTTTTTTTTATTACCTATAATCTCACACTAGTGCAGAATTGTCTGTACCAACTACGTGCATGGCCAAAGTAAAAGTATTGCAGTATTAGGAATTATGACAAGTGACAAAAAATCACCTTCTTAAACCTATCAAGGAATCATGGCCCAAAGGATAAGACACTGAAAGGGATGACAAGAAAACTGAGCATAGTTTTCATTTTGCTTTATTATTTCTGCACTTAGGTAAAATGTTTGGGAAAGGGCTCTACTGGGCAAAAACAGTGACAGACAGCAAAAGAAGACATGAGATTTTCCAGGAAGGTAAAGAAAAAGTACACAACATCAAACACTTCTAAGATCCTCGGCATTTTTCTGGGTGGAGAGGCCCTCGGTACCATGTTTGTGACCCATGCCAGGGTGCAGGTCTTGGCCCTGAACAACCAGGGTTGCTTCACCTTGCTCATGTAAGGGCATTGCTCCACCAAGGCTAGTTAGACAGCCAATGTCAAGTCCGCTAGGTGAGCGTCTCCTCCAAATGATGACACCAAATTGGCTTGCTCCAAATAGGAGTCCAGGAGCTACACACAATGAACGGAAGGGTGTGGGCTGTCGGAGACCAGAGCCTTGGTGTGAAACAAAACTGAGCTACACTGACAGAATAGGGGCGCCCTTAAAGCAGCCTGTAGGAAAGCTGCTGCACTTTACGCAGAAGTGTCCACATTTTTCTAATGTGCAGACCCTTAAAATATTCAAGTGGACATATTGCCTGATTTATAAAGCAAATTTAAGCATGCTAACAGTTGGATAGTTTTCCCCAGCTACTTTTTGCAGACCCAGTGAGTATATGGAGCATAACCTGAATATTACTGAGTCTCTTAAATTAATAGAGTGAGCTCACCTGGAGCATCCGCTCATGGAAGAGGCAAAATAGTGGCTGAAAGGCACCAGGGCCACTTCTACTTACTCAGAGTTATAATGAGTATTTTAGTGAAATAAGTACTGAAGCACATAACTATAATCACTATATTCCAAAGTTTAATTCCACACAAGACCACTTGTCTCACTAGGAACAACTGTTGTTCCTAAGGAAGGACAGACTTCAGCTACTGACTCTCAGGCATACGTGTTACCTGTGCTACTGCCCGTAGCCAGATTAAAGCCATCTGCAAGAAATGCAAACCCTTGCTGTAGATACACAATGAGAAACACAGCAGGGGTTCTTCCTCCAACAGTCTGTTCCCACCTACTCCTAGCCTGCTGCCTGATCTCGAGCAAGCACTTTATTCTTGGTACTCCCCGTTTGTGTGTCATTACAGGAGGGTGGTTCTTGCCTCTCTTTGCAGAGCTCGCCGCCGATGCCCGCACACCAAGCGCAGCGCCGCTGGCAGAGCCCTGAACTAGCAGGGAGCCCCAGCACTGTGGTTTGAAATCCATCAGCGTTTGAAATCCATCAGTGAAGAGGGCTACATGAAAATAGCACTATTTTAAAGTATCTGTAAAATGTAATCCACATTACTTTTAGGGAGAATGCTTGAAGTGGACAGGAAATTTGAAAAAAATATATATATTTATGAAGAATACTTATGTTTCAAACAGTCCTTTAGGTAAGAAATTTCTGAAAATCATTTCTGCTTGAATATAAACACCTCTATATACTTACACTGCCAGATGTTAAACACTGAACAACCTTTTTATCACATTTCATCTAGTGCAATTCTCCGTGCTTCACTCACACACTCTAAGTGCTCATTATAACCAGGCAACCTTATTATTCAACGCCATAATTTAGAGAGACAGCTACAACGATGGAAAGATGTCGTGTCTTACTGATTTATTTAGTTATTACTAGGTGGGATATGGATGACAAAATTAGATGCAGGACAAACAGGCACGCTGAAATGTTCAGAACACTTTTTTACAAAAAATTCTGCAGAACAGCCTAATTGATTTCAGTGGGTATACTCATGGCATGCAAGAGCAGTGTTTTGCAGAGCAGTCACACGGCTATATTTCACTTACTGGCGTGGATTTTTCTCTGGTTACCAAGAATTTAGGCCTGTGTTCAAAACTCATTAAAATCCGTAGGAAACTTTCCAAATACATAACTGGGCCTCAGATCAGACTGTTGGATTCACTAACAAAGCTATAGTTTTCTGGAAAAAAAAATACCACTTTTCATATACTACTAATCTTTAGGTATCACAAAAGGTCAATATTGTACATTTTTTGCAAAGCAGACATGAAACGATTATTCCTTTTTAACACCTATAACATGGCATGACAAATGCTATTTATTTTATTACATAGTCTAGATTTCAAAGTATTTATCATAGCATTCATTTTAAACAGGAAAACATAGCAAAATCTTTCAAATATCACAAGTTTAGATCTGATTCAAGCATCTGACAATCATGACCAGCAGAAAAACATCTATTCTTGTAGCAAATCAGGTGGGAGGACACCAAAAGAATGCATCTAAAGGTCAAAAATAAAACTTTCAAGGAAACAATCTTTAACTCTTGGAGCTGTCATCTGAGATGAGTATAAATGAAAGTATATATATATATAAACATATATATATATAAACGATTTCGTGGTGTTTTCTCCAATTTGTTTAGCAGAAGGCAGAAGAGTAGACCTATCACTATTTTGTATCACTGTACCATTTTGTATCAGGGTCCAGTTCTACAATATCTGCAAACGAGTACAGGTTTCTGACCGGTGAGCAGTCCCACAGGACTAATCCCAGTGTGTAAAGACTGAGTTCTGCAGAACTGGAGCTTTAGTTAGTCGTGTTCCCTATCTGGACTTTTTTCATACAGAAGCAATGTGGCATACATAAAACTTGAACTCAATTTTCAGTCATTTCGTTTTAAACTGGCCCTCAGTTGCCTGCGTGCTCCCTTTCAAGAGATTCCAAGTCAGGAGTATTATGGCTTATCGCAGCCTCCAGATCTTAATTTTGAAGGGATGTTTTCTATTTCTCTTTATAGCTTGGAAGGTGGTACAGGAACCATCCAGCCGGTCCAAGAACTGCCAGTGAAAATGCTGAGAATCCAATGATTGTCTCCTAAATTAAAGGAAATACGGTTAAATAAAGCTAAACAAACTGGAATGCTTCCAGGGTAAGCAGCCTATTGCCAACCAGATTATGTGATATTATTCAACTTCTGCAGCTATAATGCCAGAGACGTGACCAATTCTAAAGGAAAAATAATCCACAGAGGATTATTTTACATGTTTGAACTATAAGCACCAGTAATCCATGTCAGCTGGAAAAAAGTGGTTTAGTCTATGCCATGCACAAACACACATAAAGAAGACACATTTGAAAGGATCCAGAAGAGGTAGCAAATTTCTCATTTTCCTATAGAATTAGTACATTTTGTGTTTAGTTGTTGAGTTTTTGTGTATATAACCTTTTTTGAAACAGTACTAATTGCTTGATAGTTCCGGTAGTGCAGCTCGCCACTAATCATACATGAGAACTTTGGGCATCTGCTACCCTGGGAGGTGATGTAGTAGGACAGAGAGCTGCTGCTGAAGATTTACTTATGAGTTATATGTCTTCCATAATCTCAAATTAGAATAGTTCTGCTGGGGAGTATAATCAAGGCTCATAGAAGAGCACTCCACAAAAATGGGGTTTTGTTACACATCCCTCTATGGGATGCTGTAAGAGCGTTCCCTCTCCCAGGATCGAACTTGCTTTCTAGGAGGGAGGAACAGGAGACCTTCTGTGGAGTGTGGAGGACAGTTCCTGGGAAGTTCCTGGGCTTCTGGTAGGGGTGGGGGACAGGTCTGAAGCAAACCTATATCGTCTGTATGGAAAAGAACAGCGAGAGGAAGCTCTTCCGAGAAGACTGGGCCTTAGCCCAAGCTGTGGGTGAGGAAAGAAGTGAGGGCACAAAGGCAGAACTCACCACCAGTCCCACTTTTTCCTCCGGTGGGGAGCTGTGGATGCCGCGGCCGCTCCAGCAGGCAGAGCCGAGGCGGAGGAGTCGGGATCCGTGGCGCGCTGTCGGGCCCATCTCTGTGTCCCAGGGGGGAGAGCACAGCTGGGGGATGCTGACCAGACACCAACAGCTGCTGTGACAAGCTTCACCCTCCTTTCCTGCTGCCTACTGCTCAGGCCTGTAGGATGCTGAGTATTTTCCAGTGAAAATAAGGAGTCCTTCTGCTTGTGAAGTCCCTTTATTTTTAAGTTGGATGCACGAAGCGCCAGCATAAACCAGACTATGCCTGGTAGATGCTGTCCTGGTGTCAGCAACAGCAGGAGCGTGTGCATGTGCCTGCGGGGTGGGAAAGCTCCTCGGGATCGCTGCAGCCACCTCCCGCGGGCTCCGAGGTGATGTGCTGAGCCCCCGGCTGGGAGGAGTCTGCCTGCTGCTGGTGCTGCGGCACAAAATGGAGAGTAGTCTCTGTCCTCATACCGACTACAGCCTTACAGTTCTCCCTTTGCCTATATTCACAAGCACGTGGCTCTCCACACAAATCAGTTGCACCCCAGATTGTACTCTGAATTTCCCGTGTGCCCACACATGCAGTTCACTTCCCACCTTCACCCACAAACTGATCCGACCAACAAAAGGCCAGTCCCCGCTGCGCACCCAGAGCTGGCTGGACCCTGGGCTCGGGTGCTGGGGCTCTGAGCCCAAGCAGAGGATCTGCTAGCCCAGGACCAGCACCATGCTAACCCGGCAACTCGGCTTGCGGCTGGAGCTGGCTTGTAACTGGTCAGCTTTCACCAGCAGCAGCCGGGTGTTCGGCAGTCTAAGCACATCTGTGTGAAGTGTGCTAATAACGCAGCCAGAGGTTAAGAGGCAGGAAAGTAAATAGGCCTCTGCTCCACTGCAGTGTGCCGTTTCCTTCCAAATATTCTCAATAGATGGTATGTTTGTTACATGCAGACATGAAGATTTTCATTCAGTTTCATTAAACACAAAATGTGTTAGATTCCCTATTCATTTCTCTCTTAATACATTTATTAATTTCTTCTGTGCTCTCTCTTGCCTTCAATTACCAAAGCCTGAAGCAGACAACCATGGGATCTTTCTTTAGGCTTTTCATCAGAATATATCCCCCAAGCTCACTTCCAAGAGAGCCAGCAACGCGGTGGTGGTGGTGAGAGCCTCAGCTTGAGTTTTTTGACAACGTGCAGAATATGTTAGCAAGGTGTGAAGAGCAAAGAGTTAGCAGTCTACACAAACAAACAATACTGGATCAGTGATTAAACAGACATGTCTGGCATGGATTTTACCAGTTCTGTGTTTTTGTTATCTCAGTAAATTTGCTTGCTCAATTTTATGGAGGAAAAGGCAACAGCCTTTTTTTTTTTTTTCCTCTGTAAATCCTCCCCTTTCACTAAATGTCCTACCCAGGCGTAACAAGCACAGAATTTGTCCATAAATAAATATCTGAGAGGCATGCATAAAGTAATTAGGGAGCAAAAGATGGATTTGCATTCATCAGCTGTGGCAATACCAGCTTACCAGCTAAACATGCAATACAAAACTCTGAGCAACCACAATTCCTGAGCCATACCCTCTAACACCAAGAGGTTGTGCTAGACATATGACCCTGACTGTTTCAAAATAGCACTTTTCAGGTTCTTCTACTTGTTTTCATCTATTTAGCATTAGGAGTTCATGCCTTCCACAGACTTTATTTTTCTCTACAGTGGTGAGGATTAGAAACAATATAAAATTAAATGGAGTTTCTCCTTTCATCTTGCAGCTGTCTACCAGCACAGACCTCACAGAATTACTTTCTGCATTAAAATGAAATCACTGTTCTACGACAGCAACAGTGGCTTTCATTAATCTTAACAGGCTTGGCAATTGTTTTCCAGCTTTCTGCAGGCTTGCTAGAAAATGAGACACAACCTTATTTTTCTAGCTAACCTTCAAACTGCTCAGCTGTAAATTCCAACCCAATCTTCTTACCCATTACCGTAGACCTCTGCTCACTGTAGTGCTGCACCCTGGCTTTCACAGCCAGGCTATGAATTTTTACATAGCAGTGAACAGTATTTATCAGACTCTCCCCCAAAAAAGACTCGGCTGTTCTTGATTCAGCACCGGCCCTTTTGTTTCTTGCTTGGGCTATGTCTCATCCCCTGCATAGTGCTTGGGGATGCCCAGCCTACTTCGGCACCTTTAATCACCTGTAATCTTTCTTGCATTGCCAGCATCCCATACACCACTTACACACAGCTTCTGAACACTAGGAGTTTTCCCACATTATATTTAGATTTGGAAAGCTTTTTGCTATTCCTAGGTTTGTTATTGCTCCCTTCAAGGTGGCAGGAGGATTTCAAAGGTCTCCTGAGTACTTCTGGCTGGCTCGGATTATCCAGGATAATAATAATTATCCTTCTTCTCTGCTACCTTAAAAACACGTTCTGTATTTTTCCCAACATTTCTGATCCCGTAGGATAGTTCCTTGCTCTTTCCCTCTTTCAAAGCCCTGCTTTTAATAGCATTTGCTCTTTAGACTGCTACCTATTGCTCTTTAGACTCCTTATTTTAAAGAGAATGGAGGATTTATTATTGCTTACAGCCAGGAAATTATGACACAGAAAGATCAACTAGATTCTCCAAGCTTGCAGGAGAACCCCAAGAAAGAGCCAGAAAAGGGAATGTCCTGAGTGAACTGAAGACGAATGCCTTCCAGACCACCTCTCACCCTTGGCCTCATTTTCTTTAATGAGAAAAAATACAGCAGGGACAATTTCTAATGCTGCAACTTTCTTGCCACAGGTTTTATATTTGGAAGAAAATCAATTCTATTCCTACTGCTTGGACACATAAAATCTGTCTTCAATAAAATTAAATACATTTGATATTTATAAATGTGCCTGATATCAGTAATTTTTTTTTTCCCACAATTTGCATATAAATAACGAATATGGTGGAATATAGAGGACTTGGTGGTGATTTTCCTCTTAGCCACTTCTTCAAATACAGAGCAACACATGCTAAAATTTGCAAATAGGAATTATTCTAAAGTCTATGTCTAGACAAGATTCAGTCTAGATGCATTTTAACATAGATTTGTTATCTTTTCATTCTGAACATTATTGAAACTCTTGTTTAAGCCACAAGGACTCTGGGGAAAAAATGTTGGAAGTGTTTTTTTCACGAATGCGGCAATGGGCCTTGGCCAAGCTGACTTCCAGCATAACTAAACACGAGCATAGCACCACCATACACGGGATCACCTGGGTCTCTTCAAGCCACGACCTGGACTTTTTTGTGTCTTTGCAGTGCAAACACTGCCACCTGGGGACTGTACAGCTGAGGCTCATTGCAGTTTTAAACTAGATGAGCTCATTAAATTTGGGGAAGTTGCTCCTGAATTACAGAAGCCTATGAGAGAAAGGACCAGATGCTGGAATCAAATGCTGCATAATCCAGAAGACACCTTGCTCAAGAGCGTTACCAAAGCAGTCTTAATAACACTCAATTCAACATTACATTTTGAATAATAATAATAATAAGCTAATTATATTCTTTTTCCTTGAACGTTTAACCAATCTTTGACATTCTACAGGTTGTTTCTGTTCAGAAGAAAAACTGGAGGTAGGTACTTCTTTAACAAGATCCTTTAAAAAAAAAATAGCTGAATAATTCTTGTCCTTGAATATAGACACAGCAAATTTCTTGTTCATAACTCTACAACTGCTTTTATTCTGCAAATATATAAATAATAAATATAATTATATATGTAAGATATAAATAATGTTATATATTATTATAATATATGATTATAAGTATTATGAATATATATAAATTGTGTATGGTATATAAATAATAATAATTAAGTGTTCTTTGTCTCAACTCCAGTCTCCATTGGATACATCACCCAGACTTTTTTGAAGTATCTATGTTAGAAGCATGGTCTCCATACATTCTTTCTACTGCGTTTTGATTTCTTCTTTGTATAGGTCTTCCCTTCCCACCAGTGTGCATAAGATCTAAATCTACTGTGCAGGTGTCTTTCTTCCTCTACTGACTTTAAGAATCATCCAGTGACTGTGTTCCTAAGATATTTTGGTTAAATACTGATATTTAATGGGATGAACCTATGCCTGACTCAGAAAATCAATGAGGATTTCACGATTGATGTGGGCTTTCTGCAATGACCTAACAATATCTCTACTAATACACAAAAACTCGTATTTCTAGATATTTTTGAATTTACTAGAAAGAAAGGCTGATGCATATATTAGTGTAAGCATTCCTTCAACATTGAACAAGCCTGTTCTGCATTGTGTGTATATATATTCACAGAGGGAGAAAATATGTTCTTGATTTTGTCACTGTATTACTGTGAGAACAATACAAATAATACCACTGACATAAGGAAACATTGGATCTAGTTGCAAAGACTTGTAAATACTGAGGAGGAATACAAGGAAAGGAGAAGAAAGGAGGGAGAGGAGAACAGTGAGGAAGGTAATAAGAGATCTTGAGATCAGTGCCCACTGATTCGGTTCTTATTCTTAAATCTGTTTAATTTTAGAAATAACATTAATGGCATAAAGTCATTCTTTATCTGTGCCTCACAGATCACTGTTAGAGGTTTAGCTTGGGCATTCAGGTACTGCAGAAATTGCAAAGCTGCCCTTTCAGTGATTCAGAGCCTGACTGCCAATTTGTAGGAGTTTGGGATGAGTTCACATCTGACTGTCAGAAACTCATTCTACATCCCAAAGTGTATTCACGGCGTACAAAAGCAGAGGAGCAACTGGGATCAGCCCTCTCACTGTGTGACTGTACAAAGGGAGAAAGAAGTGAATGATTCAGTTTAGCATCATGTGGAGAATAAATACCTTTTGATTTACTGCCTGGACAGAGCACAGAAGAGAAAAGGTAGCAGAGAGGAAGTCAGGCACAAGAGAACCCCTCTGGTGGATAAGATAAGGACAATAAAATGTCATTTGCTTTGGTCTAGAGCAGAGCATTTTAAAATGGGTGACGTACTTCCAGGTTTTGAATGAATGCACTGACAAGGAAAACTCCACCAGGTGGGATTTACATAACAAGGCCTGATTGTCTCCTGGAGTCTAGGTAAGTCTTGCTGATGATACCAGAGGACCAGAGAAAGCTTGGTATGCTGTTACCTAAACCTTGTGAGTAGGGTGTACTGGTCTGGGCTAAGATAGAGTTCATTTTTTTTGGAGTAACTGCTCTGGTGCTATGTTTTGGACTTGTGATAAAAACCATGTTGATGACATACCAATCTTTTACTTGTTGCTGAGCAGTGCTTACACAGAGACTGCTCCACCAGCGAGGAGCCTGGGGGTAGACAAGAAGCTGGGAGGGGACGCAACCAGGACAGCTGACCCCATTTGACCACAGGGATATACCATACCATACAATGTCATGCTCTGCAGTAAAAGCCGAGGGAAAGAAGGAGAAGGGGAGCACATTCGGAGGTAGAGTGTTTGTCTTCCCAAGAAACTATTCCATGTGACAGAGCCCTGCTTTCCTGAAAATGGCTGAACATCTGCCTGCTGACGGGAAGTAGTGATGGAATTCCTCATGTTGCTTTGCTTGCACACACAGCTTTTGCTTTACCTACTAAGCTGTTGTGATCTTGACCCACGAGTTTTCTTACTTTTGCCTTTCTGATTCTCTCCCTCTTCCTGCTTGTGGGGGAGAGAGCAAGCAGCTGTGTAGGGCTGAGCTACTGGGGTTCAACCACAACAGAAGGGCTACAGGTGACTTTTTAATTTTGTCATTTACTTTAAGCTTAGGTTGATCAAGGAGAGTAAAAATAAATGGGCTGAGAAAAAAAAATGTGTAATATATGTATACAGTGGTCTATGTTGAAATGAAACATATTCAAAAACACAAAGCTTATTAATTACTATTGAATCTTCTGTTGCTATTTTAATACTTATCAAACTTTTAATTTAACTTCATAGACTCATCTAGGTTGGAGATGACCTTCAAGATCATCAAGCCCAACCATCCACCTGACCTACCAAATCCCATCACTAAACCATGTCCCTTAGTGCCATGTCCACACGTCTCTTGAATACCTCCAGGGGTGGGGACTCCACCAATTCCCTGGGCAGCCCGTTTCAATGCTTGACCATTGCTTCTGGCTTTTTATCATGTCTTTATTTGTTTAAAAATCCTCAGGTAATTTTTTGTTTGAACTGTTTTGCTTTGCTTGTAATTAAAAACCTCTGACAGTTTTTGGTCTTCGAGACCCATTTCCTACTGTAGATGGCACTAAATCATTGCGCAATACAAAGCAGACTCATACTTACGTCTGTTTGGGTATACAGTTACTTTGCTCTGTTCTCCTGAAGGATAAGATTTTTATCCACCTTAGTAAGTAGTTTGAAAAACAACTTAAAACTTGTTTGCAACCGGGGACAAAAATATTCTCTGCCATACTTTTGACTGATGCATACAATATACAACATTTTTGTTCTAGGAGCTCAAAGCATACAGTCAACTGGTGGAAAAGCTGGAATACAGAGATTACTTGATATATCTCTAGGCTAGGATTCCTCCCACTACCCTTGCACACCCAACTGAGAGGGCTGTCACGCACTGGAACAGGCTCCCCAGGGAAGTAGTCACGGCACCAAGCCTGTCGGAGTTTAAGAAGCATTTGGACTGCGCTCTTAGTCGCATTGTCTGAATTTTTGGGTAGACCTGTGTGGTACCAGGAGTTAGACTCAATGATCCTTGTGGGTCCCTTCCAGCTCGGAATATTCTATGATTCTATGATAAAGTCCCTGTTCAAAGTCTGATCCTCTGAATGGTCCAGTGCTGTCAGACTGCTCTCGGATGTGCTGGGGAGCTGGCAGGCAGTCTAACAGGCAGGGCAGTGAATGTGGCTCCTGGGGCAGCGCGGAGGTAATTATAGAGGATGCTGCTTTCTGTTTCTGGCTGTAGCTGTTTCACTAAAAAGCAATTACTTTTGAGAAAGGCAGAGGGTTCTGTAAGTTCTTTCAGCAGATATTTCAGTATACAGTAAGGACTCAAACTGGCTCCTATCTTTATTTACTATCACGAAGATAATCAACATATTGTTAAATTGCTAGAAGCAATAAAATGCTGAATTCCTCTGAAAATATTCTACTTTCATAAAGGGCTTTGATTTCAATATGTGGATTCATCCTAAATCCACTGATCAGTAACAATGTTCTGATCAATTTTAGTGGGACAAAACCAGCTTTCCATCACTTCACTCGAGACAAGAAAATTTCAAGACTTTACGCTTAATGTATTTAGCTTTTATCTGCTGTTTAAATGGAGATGAGACTCCTTCATTTTTCTGTGGGGAGCTGTAAGAGAGCTAAGTACTATTTATATTTTTCCCTTGGAATCTGATGAATAAGCAAATGATAGTCTAGAGTCCCAGCTGGTATGAGCTGGCATTGTACAACTGAAGACGGTGGCACTGGGCCAACCCAGACGGAGGGAGGAGATGGCCCATGGTATGATTGTTCAACAAACTGCATTTTGGACAAGACACAAAACAGATCCCAGTGACTGGCAGTCATTATTTAGAGTCATTCTTGCAAAAGCAAGCAAGTCTTAGTACCATGATTTGTCCAATTTGGACAAATGCACTGCCCCTACTTTTAAAATCACTCTACTTACTGTTCGTTTTTCGATCAGCTCCCCCTCAACACATACCTTTTTGGCTTGTTCTTCTGCTGCAGGTAGGCATCACAAAGTAATTGTCATGTTCAGCTCTGGAAAATGGTGTAATTCTGAGGCCCTGTCCAGAGCCAGGTCATTAGTTTCTCTGAGTGATCTTTGACATTTTTGTCTTCTGCCTGCACTGCTCATTTTAATGTCCAAACTTGGCTCCAAAGAATTACTGACTGAAGGCAAATTCTGCCCATAGGAATGCAGGGGCATGCCTCCGCTGCGCAGCAAAGAAATGCAGAGATTTCGGAGCTGGTAGAGATGATGTTGGCTCTGGAACTCTGTAGAAAGTGAAATACAGAGAAAATCAGACACCAAGTGGGAAAAATATCAGGAATTGACACCAGTTCCTTTCTGTTCCGCAATATTGTAAAAGGAATTGGTGCAGTCACTGTCCCAACAAAACCTGAGAGGCTCTCTCTACTCTGAAACACCTTTTTCAAAGGCAGGTTCGAGAAAAAGACCGGCTTCAAGCAAAGCTGGTCTTACCAACGTATGTTTTGGCACATCAGGATCCTTTGTGTTTAAAAGGCAGAGCCTGAGCCAAAAATAAATGTACATGTGGTGGGAAAACAAGGAGTAACAAGGCAACTGCCATATGCAGCACAGCGAGCGGTAACAGCGTACCACTGCTCGTAAGATTCATAGCAGAAGTTAATTTTAAGGAGGGATTTGAAGAAAGCCTTTTGCACAGATCTCCTCCCATGTACATGGGATGGCCTGGGGCAGAGGATGAAAGTGCTTGAGAGAAAACAAAGATCAGTGTGCAATGAATGCTAACTTCAAAGGCAAACGGGGAAGGCGGAGTCAAAGGCTTGAAACATAAGCAGAACCAGACTTTCAACAAATTATTAACTTAAACCACTGCGATGTTCCATCCATTTCAGTTTGCTGCATTCAGGGTTGACTTTATCGGTTAGATCTATACCTATACTCTGTATCCAAAGGCCCTTGAATCGCCAGTCAGCATAGAACTACATCTGACACAACCTAAAACTATTTAAAAGGGGCTCCCAAGGCAACCACCTCATTTAAGTAATTGCTGTAACTCCTCCTGCTAGCTTGAATGCTTTGCATAGGATATATGCATGCTATATATTGTGTACATATATATATATATATATATATACACAGCATGCCAGTGCAGCAAATTCTAATCCATGGTTGTCATGACTGGGGGATACAGTCCCTCATCCCCCAGAGTTAGCCCATGAAGACCGTAGGACCCCACTACAGTGTATAGAAGTTCATACGTGACCTTCTCAGGTCTCATCTTCATATTTAAAAGACTCATCAGAATCCAAGTGTGAATATTTGTGTGGTATTCTATCCACTTTTCCTCCTTTTCTCTCCTAAGAGGAAACTCGGCTCACACCCTTGATGTTGCCTTGGATCTCACAGTAGGAGTCATCGGTTGTCATTAACTCTTGATTATTAGCCATAACCTGATGATAACATTTCATTTATCCTTGAAATGCCTTGTGGCTCAGTGTGGAATTACCAGTCTCCCTGGCAACATCAGCACCACCACTGTCACGAAACACAACATCGGTCAGTCCCTGCTGTGGTACAGCCAACTCTGGTCTCTCAAGCTCCTGTCAACCAGATGCCCTCTAAGGCAAAAAATCCTCAGTTAGTGCTTCATAGATTCCTCCTTCCCTGCACAGCCTTGGAGTAGCTCAGGACACGAACTTCTAATGTATTTATTTTCCTTCTCAAATTCTCCTTCTCATATGGAGGAGGAAAACTGGCCAGCTGTCCGCAGAAGCACCATCAGCTGGGGGTGAATTAGGTGCCTTTCTAAGAAGCCAGCTGCTTTTCAAGTCAGAGAGCCACAGACTAGGCAGCAAGCAAGGAGTTAGCACTGATGGTGAAGGAAGGAAAGCCACGTTCCCCCAAAGATGAAGGACACACAACAAATAGAGGAAACAAAAAGTGGCAGCGGCCTCTCCTGCACTGGGCAGACCTGAACTGTCCTGCTCTGTCCTGCTCTGCCAAAAGAAGGGTGTTCAAATTCCTGGAAAGGGAAGTGAAGCTTTGCCAGCTCACTGATTATTTCCTCATGCTCTTCAACCACGGGAGTGCCAAGGATACTGCTAGGAGAAAGCCTGAATGGATCAGAAGCAACTGCAAGGTGCAAGGAGCAAGGGTGAGGCAGCAGGGGATTCTGGTTGTACTTTTTTTTCTTCTTCCAGTTCTGAATTAAGGCCAAGGAAGTGAGACATGCATCTTAGAAATGTGTATTCATCTGCATAAATGGTAGCAAGAGAAGAAGAAGCAGCTCTAAGAACTGGAACACTTTTCTACAAATTACTGGGTAGGTGTTCATCCCACCTTGTACAGAAGGGGGGACAGTATCTTTGCTTCAGTCAAAGTGTCGTCAGGAGGATGGGAAGGAGAGTGAGCAAATTCCCTGAAAATCCCATATATTCACACCTTAATGCAAGAAACACGGGAAATAAATGAGAAATGGTAGGAATCTTAAATACAATAACCAAGTTACAACTCAATTAGCACAGCCAAGAGTTACCGTACCATGTCACCAGAATGTTAACATACCGGTAAGGATAAAGAAGGAAATGCAAAAGAGCGTTGAATTCACAGGACACTAAGCATGCAAGATCATGCAGACAGGGCTTTTTGACAGCAGCTAACAGAATCCACGTTTTGAAATAACAGAGACTTAGCCTTCTGCACGTATTATAAGCGAAAAAAGATAGAGAACGGATTGTCCAGCTAACTCTTGGAATGCGTTGGTGATGTGTTTGTTAAGAACACAGCTAGAAGGGAGCTCGTTCTCCGTTTGATTCCAAGCAATAGAGAGGAACCAGTGAAGAATGGAGAGGGGAAAGATGACCTTAAGGGGAAATAAGTGTTCCTGGTTTTCATGAAGGAAGAGAAGAACAGTAAAATAAAGGTAATTAACTCTGCTTTCCTGAAGTTCAACAAACTCAGAGATCCTATGGAAACTATGCCTAAGGGGAAAAAGGAATCTCAGAAAATTGGTACTTCCTTGGAGAAATAGTATGAATGGCACAGTTGAAGGGTAACCCACAGTGGAGAAAGACCAGGAGATGCATGTAACAAGAAATTTTGCTGATTGTGAGCAATTCTTTACAGTGCTCATCTCTCTTTAGGGAGGGTAGGAGATCATCATGTTGACTGCTTTTTTTGAGGTTGCCTCTCCTTCTGCACACTAGCTACCCTGCCTGCTGCTCTCACTTGGCACTCCAAAGACTTCCAGCAACTGAAGGTGCTGTTAGCATTGCTCTTTCACTGACAATGACAGATTGCTTCAATTTGGTCCTAACCTTACCTATTTCAGAAACCAGACTCACTCAGTCTTGTCCAGACAAACTCAGCTTGACACCAGCTTCACCACCTAGGTTTTTTGCTAAGGCAATAAAGAAAGTAGCAATATTAACTTTGCAACATTGGTCCATCATTGATCAAGCAACATCTCAAGAGGGCTACCAGTTCAGCAACTTGAATCCAAATAACAAGCTTTACACACGTCATCATTTCTTGCTTATTGTATCATGCATTCTCCCACTGCTCATCTACTATCATCTTGCTAGCATGAACTTTCTACTCAGTTTATCCATATGTTAAGCCCAGACAAATTCCACTAAGTGCTACAAATTCAGCCGATGCTATATAACTTCAAAAGCTGTATCTAGGTTCCCAGGGATAACTATTTTTAACATCAGCAACTGCACTTTATGTCATACAGATCCAGCTGGGTTGTAGCAGGGTCTACCCAGATAGATAGCTTATAGGAGGGACCTGTTCTGGGACATACATATTAAAAAAATGTTGTCCACATGTTGACCTTTGCTCAGCATGTTGCAGAACTTGGAAAGTGCTAATGGCATGAGGCAAGAAATTCCAGGAATAGAAAGGCACCATCTCATAGCTAAGTGCTGTCCTGGGAATCCAACCTTGCCTTTGCCAAAAATTATAATGAAATAATGAGCTGATCACTTAAACTTTTCATAAGTTGTGGTTAGCTGTTTGCTCCTCATGTTCTGAGTGCTTGACATGAAATCTTGGCGCCAAATTTGCAAAAGGGCAGACTCAGAGCTGCAACTGAACTGAATGGGAAACATACGCCGAAGGTAGCAAGTGCTACAGTACTGGTAAGTACCCACGAGAGCCTGTGTACCCACACCGGGCCCCCACAATTTGCAGGTTCCCCACCCAAATAATTCCGTGCCTCACATTGTAATCTACAGGGTGGACTTAATTGCTCTTCAAAAATTCATTAGTGTTTGTGTAGCATTTAGATGCACAGAAAGGGCATTAGGAAGTCAGTAACTGCATTTAAAACAGAGGCTGAAGACCGTGCAGTGAAGTAGGCACAGTGCCACTCTTTGAACTGTGGGGAGAGATCAATATATTGAGTAACTGTTCATTCAGTGCTCATCTCACATTGTGCACACTGCTCACAGAAATGGGTCCTGTGGAAAAAAAAATGTGATCATTTGATAAAGTACTAAGTGGCAGGAGAAGACCAGCAGCGCAGACATCTGCAGCCAAAGCAAGCAATTGCATTCATCAGCAGTGGTTTGGTTTTGGCATCTTTCTCTACACTGACAAATTGCAGAGAGCATTTACCAGGGAATGCAGCCACAGGGCAGCTGATTATACCCTCACCAAGAGCATTGGTGACACTACCATCAGTAACAACAAACTGACCACAAATTAAAACCATTTTAAAGACCCAACTAAAGGTTAATCCAGATGACATTTGCTTTACAAGGAGATAATGTTCCTTTTAGGACTTGCCTTGGTGATCAGAGGTAGAAATTTTCCCTGTGCGTGGGCACAAGTTAGCTGCATAAAGGTCACACAGGTGAAATGGTTAATTTTGTGTGCTTCAATTTGAGATCTTAATTGTATCTCCCAATGTCAGTTTGTCTTCCCCTAAACGCAATGGCCGTGGGCTGCCCAGCGTTGTCATCCCACTGGCTTCACGGGCAGGCAGTTTTGTAACGTTCAGCCTCCTGGCACAGATCGCCACCAACCTTGTCTTCACTTCCCGAGGTGCCGGCCTGTCCCACAAACACACCTCTGCCCCAGGCCTCCCCTCGCTAGCACAGGAGTCTAATGCCAGGTCTTTTCCTTGCGTCTCTTCAAAGGCCCGTGCTGTACGTGTATGTCCTGCCACCTGCCCCAGGGAGGGCGTATTTAACACATTCTGCCAAAGTAATCGTTTGGATGCAACTATTTCACCTCATCAAAGTTGCCAGGCTTCTCAGAAAGGGTGTGTCCATGCCCCCTAGCTTTCCTCACCTACAGCTGATGGGGAATTTCCTTCCTCACAGGAAAGGCAGAGATCCCGCAGCAGCTGGTCATGCGGCAGTCCCCATCCCAGCTGCCCCACCGCTGTGTCTTCCCCTCCTGCAAGCAGCAAACAAAATCCTCCACCCTCCCTTTCTCTGCTCTCCTGCCACAACACTGGGCTTTCCTCATCTCTGCACGAAGACCTGGAGACTCAAGGACAAGCAGAAATAGCATACTGCTGTCATTGCTCTGCTCCCACGCCACCCATTTCACGCAAGGAAGCACAGCTCTTGCCCTGCCATCGCTGTCTGTAGAAATCCAATTATTGTGCACTGCACATCAACTCCAGTCTGCTCTGGGAGGGGCGATAGGATGATGTACAATGAGCAATGTGCATATAGGTATGGTGAATACCCTTCTGGGAAATTTTGAAGGAGGCAGCGATAAAAGCTCACATAGTAAGAAAGAAAACAAAGAATAAAATTAAAGAGGTAGTAATAGTCCGTATCTATATATTTGCAGAATCTCACCGTTCATCACTGATAAAAATGAAGCTTTCTTAGCATACGCATCAACCTTCAATCTATTTTTTCAGCCCCTGAGGATGTACTCATTGTGAATTAGCTACCAATAAAGAGATAACACTTAAAAGTATTCTAAGCTTTTCTTTAGCTTTGATTTACTGCCCTAAGTGCCATAAAATTGAAACTGAAATACACGCACTGTGAAAAGTCAGGATATATTGGACTTTAAGGACTCGATGTGTAATGCTAGGAAGTCACGCTTCAGATGGCTGTGAATATAAAGGTGTTGCTTACAGGAAGACAGAATTGCATTCGCTAAGTAATGCAGCAAGCAGTATTTCTGTATTGGGCACTCAGGGCTAACTTCTGCAACATGTGGTGTGACCCAGCTCTCACTGAAAATTACACACATCCAGATGTCTCAGTGGTTTGCAGGAGGCTCTCTGTACCTTGCGTGACCATAACTTCCAGTTCATTTGTAAATTCTCTAGAGCATGTACTGTAATCTGAGTTTGGCCTACCATCCAGCACCGTGGGACCCCACGTTTGGTTAGGGCCTCCACATAACACAGCAACACAAATACCTCATTAATAACGATGATCAGTAGACACACACATTTGGAATGAAAAGAGAATGGAACATCCAAAAGTCTAAGAAATGAACCGTGGACAAAAAATGAATCAATGTAAGTGAACTTTTTTTTTTTTCCCAACTGTGTTTCATCTTCAATATACTTGGATTAATATCCAGAGGGTATTTCAAAGTTTGAGCTTCCCAGTGCATATGAAGGGTAAATGAACCACAATAGACATTTGGGTTGGTTTTATTTTTAATAAGTGGTGACACATAATCAATTTATCCTACTAGCACTCTTGATTTTGGAGATAAAATGAAATGTACAGAGATTATCATCAGTATTTCACAGAAATCTCTGCAAAAAAATGAATAAAGCACTACATCATTCTGTATGAGCAGAGATACTGAGAACTGATGCATGGCTCAGACAGTATTTAAGTCTGGGCTTTGTTTAAAGAGATGTCCTTTTACAATATTTAAGGCGTGTGAGATTTTGCTCATTAGGAGATCAATTAAATTAAATCAATCAATCTGAACATATCTAAATCACACTGAAAACTGAAGATCAATTTATATCTGAGAGCGCTGTGTGAAAATTATAACTATGTGACCAAGGAGGTGACGTATGCACAATATGCACATGCTCTGGGGGTGTTTGTCAGATGGTGTGAAAGTCTTACCTCCCATCTCAGAAAACACATTTACCTGCACATGAACCCAATTAGCTTCCATTTCCCACTCCCCCGCAGCAAGGTTTGTATCTCAGTGTTTTACAGCCTGTCTCCTGCACCAAGACCTGATGCGTCAGAGGGAGCTGGTCAGCTTACCCTTGGCTGGCTTCATAATTGCCTACCACGTGAGACCACACAGTCCTCAGAGACGACGAGACTGCACTGCAGGCAAGGGGTGACTGCTGTGCTTTAAAAAGTCTGAAGCAAAATCACACGGTGGCCTTCCTCACTTCCAGCCTGACAGATGTCTCCCCAAGCCGTCAACCAACACACCATTTGTCTCCGAGACATAAGCGAGAAGGTTTAGTTTAGCTACCAGAAGGGTGATTATTGCCGAACAAGATCTTGGCACTTCAAGCTAACCAGCCATTTTGACTGCACTCTGCTTTATGATATTAGAATATTAAAAAATGTTAAAAAAGCAAACATTCAGCCTGCAAGACTTCTTTTCCTTCACTTCCTCACATTTTTACTACTTGTAAGACTACGAGCCAGGCTTGCTAGAGGAAGAATGGGTTTTTTATCTGTCAGCAGAACTTTGGCAACAAATTTATAACTAGTTCACATCACCTGGAAACCAAGCTGGCATGCTATTTCCCCTCAGTTCAAAAGCTCTGTGACCTGCATCTTACTTAACTTCAACTAATTCTTACTTCTATGCTGATCTCAGTGAAGCACTGAAAACTGTAACAAAGATATTATAAATTGTGGATGATATACAGAAGCATCTGTCGTCTAATATGGCTGATACTTAAGTACCTTGGCTGCGACCATTTCTCTTAACAGGTATATTTAAGTTAGCAATTTCACGAGCACTAAAGCTATTTGCAGTTTAGTTTCCTATAGGTGTCTGTGTCTTGGTTGACTTTGATGGCTAAAACAAATGAAGCCTTTTCAATACTTGCGGCATTTGTAAGGACCCGAAGGAGAAACAGATCAATGAGTACAAAAAATTTAGTGCAGGGCTAATAGACCTAAAACCATATGTGCACAGACAAGCAATATGACCACAAGCCACATTTCTATAGAAGAACAGTGCAAAATCAAACTAAGCTAAACACTAATTTAAGTGAAATTCAATGAATGTGGTACATAGTAGTAAGGAATGGGAAAGTGGGTTAGGGCAGGCTCAGGAAGAGTCAGAAATAGAAGATGAGAAGGCTCTAGCAGACAACGGTTGAAGAGACTGAGTCATGCCTGCTAGTCAGTTTGATTAGCTCTCTGGACAAGGACAGCAGCTCACACAGACATAATATTTACAGAATACAGTCTCCTTTGAACAGATACAAGCATAACCTTGGGAGTGTGAACTTATCAAATTGAGATTATAAAAACTCCCTTATCTCCCCCTGGTACTGTGAGGATATGGAAGTCAAAAGCTTTGATTCTCTCAGATACTACAATATTGAAGACCATATAAATAACTGAGATGGTTAAACAACCAAGGAGAACAATATACGGTTCATCGGCCCAACTGTTTTTCCACCACTTTTTAGGCAGAAACCAGTTAAAGAACAGTCTGCAGCATGGCCAAATGTATCAGAAGTTGTTTTTTTCTTAGTTTCTTGGTAAGTTGCTCAGCAGTCTGGAATGTTATGCCAAGTGGTAGTTAGGGAGGTCTGCAGCATTTAGGAAACCTAATTACAGAGATGGTTGGAGGACAGGGTGATGCCAAGTGGGAGGAAGGTTTTCCTCCAGAAATGGAGTGTCAGCAGAGCCAGGAGGACACATAATTGGTCAGAGTTTGCCCTTATCAACCAAGAACGATCACGGATGTGGCTTTCAGCCTGCTGAATATTTTCTGCCATGAGAATTAATCAGATTTTTGGCCTGTGCATGAAGCTGTTCTCTCAGACCTTCTCATATATAGATGTATGGTGCTTGGTGCTTTTAGAGAGCACAGGTGATTTGGATTACTTAAATAGTTTATCATTCTAATAAATCTTTGAGACTTATTTTGGTCACTTTCTCTGATTTAGAAAACTGTGATTTTACAGGCATAGTGGCTTATTTATTTATTTATTTATTTTAATCCTGAATATACATCTTTCTACGTGCACCTTTCTTCGAAGAAAACATAACAGGAGTGGTACCAGCAATAGTGGAAAATGCTACAAACCGTTTTACTGCTGACACCTACTTTCACCCAGATGTGTGAAATATTAATTAACAGTGTGAAGAGGTATTGGAAAGGGGGGAGGTGGTGAGGGTTTATTTCCAGGTGAACACTGTAGATTTTATTTAGAAAAGTAAAGCTGGAATCTGATTGTTGCCTGCCTGTAACAAGCTCAAAGGGGGGTTGGAAAAACAAGGAGCTAAGCTTCTTCTTGCAATAAGCAGCTTAACAAAGTCTCGAGGACACAGAACATGTGCTGATAAACCACCTCCATAGCAGACACTCGTGTACCTGGCACAAGGAATGAATGAGCCCCGTCATACAACACAAGCAACATTTGCAGCCTCATGAGGGGACGAACTGCCGGGGGCGACCCCCCAGCACTGCCTCCCCATCCCGTGCCGAGCCCGGGCTGCCCACCCTCCATTTTGCTGACTGGAGGACGAGCCCCCCCAAGCCTGAGCTGACAGGAACCCGCGACACCTCCCAGAAAAATGCCTTCTAGGGGGCTTCCGTGAGGTTCTACCCCCCTGGATGTGACCTCCCCATTGGCAACGGGTGCCACGCGGCATCACGGCTCTCCCGTGCCCCGGCCGTGACAGCACCGCTAGACGCAGCCCCACCCCGCCGCCCGCCGCCATGACGGGCACCCCTCAGGCGCTGCCCGCCCCCTCCCCGCCTCTCCTCCCCCCTCCCCACCCCGCGCACCACGTGGCCGGGGGGCTCCGCATCGCCGCCGCGCATGCGCCGTGCCCGCTGCCCCTGCCCGGCCCAAGCTGGGGCTCCGGCGCAAAATGGCGGCGGCCGGAGCGGGGCCGGGAGGGAGCGGGCGGCGCTGAGCGGGCGGCATGGCGGCGGGCCTGGCGGCGGCGGCGGGCGGCTGCCGGAGGTGAGGCGCCGCGGGGAGCCGGGGCGGGACGGGAGGGGGCAGGCCGAGTGCGGTGCGCGGTGGGAAAGGGGGGGGGGGGGCGACACCGCCGACGCCCCCGCGGCGGGGCTCCGGGGACCGGGTGCCGGCGGTGCCCCGGGGCGGGCGGGCGGCGGGGGGCGCCCCGCAGGGCCTCCGGAGCGGGGCTGCCAGCGGCTGGCCCTGGCCCGCGGGCTCCGGCCGGCACGTCCCTGCCCCCGCCGGCTTCGCCCCGGGCACCTCGCAGCGAGCCCGTGCCCGGTGCTGGCCCCCGGAGCCTGCCGCGGCTCGGGGGTGCGGGGCCCGGGCTCGCCCCCGGCCCGGCGGGTGTCACCGCCTCGTTCCTGGGGAAACTTGGAGGGGTCTGTAGGGGTGTGCGGGTGGTGCCTCTGGAATGTTCCTGCTGCCCCTGGGACGGTGTTCGGGCGGTTTCGTGGCTCTGCTAGCTCGCCCCTGCCGCCTCCTTTGAGGCCATGGGGTGAAAGATGGCACATAAGTAAAGCGCTAACATAAAACACAACAATAAGGTAATAAAATGCTTGTTGAGCGTGATGTGTGCACTTGCTTTATTTGTGTGAGAACTTAGCCTAGAGGACACAGCATCGCTTGAGGTTTTGCTCCAAACCAGAGTAACGTAATACACAAATCTAAAGTGTTTGGCAGATACACCACGAGATGCGGTCACCTCAGGTTTTACCACATATTGCGTGCTCTGTTTTCATTTAGAACGGAGAAAATAAAAATAGTAACTTGGATATAAAACTTGTAGTGCTCATAACTTTTCTGAGGCACTGAGAAGCCTGATGACCTAAAGCTTTACTGTTTTTGTCTGAAAGATATTAGAGAAGAGGATTATTCTTCTGAGAGTCTCCTCTTGTTTCAGATGTAAACCTTGGACCGCTTTCTCCCTAGCTCTGCATTAGTATGCTTCTTTGTGCAGGGAAGGGAATTCCTTTTCAGATCCAGTGCCTTTATATTACTTTCTGTTTGAACCTTATGATTAAGAAAGCGATATAAATCTTCTCCGTTCTCCCCTCCACCCCTTGTTGACTAAGAGTCCAGTGCCAACATAACGAAATTAATTCTGTAGGGATTTATTTTTGAGTATGTGGAACAAGTGTCTTTTATTTAGCAGTGTACAGAGTCTGTGGAGTGCATGATTTACAAGGCAAGGTCAGAGTGTGTGTTCTGTAGAATTCTTGGGTGAAGATACAATGCGTGGTGAAGCTATGGCTTGTGATGTTCTCTCCATTCATAGAGTAATTTAATTCTTACTCCTCTCAGTTGACGGACAACAGTGTAACTAATCCATTTAAGAACTTGCTACTTTGCTGCACCAAATAATGTTGTATGAACATCAGCTCATGCTTATATGTAAATGTCTGGTGGTGGTCTTAGTGAACAAGGCTTGTGTGTTCAGTTGTGATGTTAAGCTGCCGGTTGCTGTCTGTCTTTATTCAGATTAGTGAGACTTGTATAGCTGAACCGCGTACAGGTAATCTCAGAAATGGAGGTAAATATTTCACACAATGTACAGTCAGTGTTTGTTTCTGTTCATTGGATTTGGGGGAGGGGGGGTGTTGAAGGTACTGAACCATTTGTGTTTTGAAGCATTGTTTTACTTGCTTTCAAACTTTAGCCAGTATATAAATGGGTTTGACTCTCTAATCTAATTTTGTATGTTTAAACATAGAAGGAGCACCGACACGAGTCATCTTGGATTATTTTTTGTGGCATTATCATAATTGCTGGCTTCTTAAAATCCTTGTCTCCTAATAATGTGAGTTTTCTTCATATTTCCAGATTGCCTTGCTGAGTCATAGATACAGTAGTGTTGTAATGCTTATAGCTGGCATTGACTGATTTGCAGAGAGTCATACTTGAAAGAACAGAATTATTTTTATAAGCGCTCCTGGAAGACTTGCATGGACTTGTCATTGTGATTTTTCTTTTGTTTTTTTTTTTTGAGCTTCTCAGACAAGCTCAAAACTTTGTATTGTGAAGGCATGTTGCTCATTCTTAAACTACAGTATAAAATGCTGTCTTTGCAGCCAGCTGTTTGAATGTAATTCAGTGGGGCTGTCAGAGCTTGATGAATAGACTAACAAAATATTGAGTCTTTGTTTTGAAAGAGGCTTTTCAAGTTGCTGCATACACGATGTCAGGTTTACACCTGTCACTGATGGTAATTAACCTAGAGGCTTGGACAACATCTTCCTCTGTCCTGCTTTGCAGGCTGCTTTGGTGCTGTGGTAGCTTGTGGTCCTGCATGAGACTGTAGGAGGACGTGTAACACTAGCCCTAGTCCTGCTGCCACGCTAGCCTGGTCGCGATATACCGGACTGTATGCCAGGAAAGGTGACCGTCTTCTGATGCCTTGGCTCCGCATTGATGGCTGAGGTGGTTCTGGCTGCCCTCCAGAGTCAAAAAGTGAGATGCATCAAAACATCCTATAGACACCCCGCATGGACTCCGTGTAGTTCATATTAATCCAGTAAAAGGTGTATAAAGATAAAATAAGTTCTTAAGAAGAAATAAAAGTGCCCTTAATACTGTTACTAAGAATCTGACTGCTCTTGTGGCAAATCTCGATGAAAAGCTTCTAGTTTCGGTCTTTTTTTTTTTTGTATTTCTGAACACATTTACATGAATTTTAGTATCTGTTACAAGATCAATGGTTTGTACCACCTTCTGAAATAACAGGTCTGGAAAACCAGATATACAAACTTTTTTAGTGCATGTGGTGGAGAGTGGGAATCCTAGCTCAGATCTGAGTGTTAGATGAGCTTCCCGTGAGTCATATAATTACCGTATCTCAGTTTCATTACCTAGGCTCTTTCAAGAATGAGGCTTGTCAGTGTATCTTTAAATCTTTGGGCAGAATTTACTGTGGATTTTTAGAATATTATTTCCTTTGTTGGCTTACCTATATGCCTGAGCTATTATATGAAGGGACTGTAGATGCAAGGTTTGATGTTGGTCTTGCGTTTTGTGCCTATCCAGTCTGTCCTGCATGTCTCCCAAGCAGGATGCCAGTTGTAATGATGCCTTCAGCGTAATGAATGGCTGCTAGGAGGAGACGTGAAATCTTTGTGTGCTTTATGTAGAGAATGACAGAACTTTGTGTTGGGGAAAAATCGAAATGGGCAAGAGGAAAAAATGGGTGGGAAGGAGTTGAATAGCAGTGGTGGTACATACCACGCTTCTTCTGTGCTTTGCTGCCTGAAATTCCATACAGCTTTAGCATCTTGTTTTCATCATAATATTATTTGCTGTCTTTTTTCTGGTTCTGTTTGCAGTGTTGATGCAGGGAGGTCACTGGAGCTAAGGGGATCTGAATTCTCTCATTTATCTGCCCTAGGGACTAGGGTGGGATGCCTTTTTGCTTTATCAGGATGTTTGTGAGCTTCTGGACAGGTGTTTATAGGCAGAATTAGCTCAAAAGCTTGTTGTCCACAGCTGCTTTTTCCTGCTTCCCACAGAGTCTCCTCAGCTGTGTTGGTAAAGTTGTTTATATTGCTTCATTCTAACCATTGCAAGAAAGTGATCTGTCTGAAAAATAAACCACTGAAACACGAAAGACTTCAGAGAAGGTCTCAGATCTGGGTCATCGCATTATTATGGAAAGCTTGCTTGCTGGCACGGAATAGGGGCAAGGCCAGGTAGGTGAAAGGGATCTGGGGGTGGGACTGCATTGCCTACAGTGTGTTGAAGTACATATGTAACTATATACTTAGTTAAATTTAAATCTGGTTTGATTACTCCATTGAGTGCAAGTGTTGCATGAAGTTATATCAAACTACTGGTTGTGGACTTTAACAACTTACAGAACTTGTGGGACTTCCGGCAACTTCAGCTTGTTGGGGATTTTCTGAGGTCTGTCTGTGGGTTTAAGTTATTTCTGTAAATGGGAAATAAGAATTACCATGCTTTACCATAGTGTTAAAAACCCCAAAATCTTTTAACAGCAGTCAAAACTGATTAAGAAGAAACGATTCTCAGTAAGGCATGTGTGGAAGGGGAAGTGGAGTGGGTAACGTTTGAGGGTAACACCTTCCTAAACCAGTTTCTACGTCTGCAGGTCTTGCTTTATCTTTCAAACGTGACATTCTAACGCTAGCTGTTCTGTCTGATTGTTTTGTAAGTCCTGTTAGATCTTTGTGCTCAAATCTTGTCTGAATTCTCACTGTGTGTTCTTTGTGATACTGGAACTTTGCTGTTCCAGTTAAGTTGTTCCTGTATTTGAACGATTGATTTTTTTTTCTGCTATTCTTTACTTTTCTTACCTATCATATGCTGTTGCCAGTCCACTGTAATATAAAGGGTAGAATATAATTATTCTTTTTAAATCTCTCTTCAAGAATCTTTTCCTAGTGCTGCCATTAGTGCCACTCCCCATCTTAAAGAACCTTTCTATTTCTGCTGACCTCTTTGATATGGGATTATTTTGGTGTACTAACTTGGGGCGTTTAAGATAGATATCCTCTTCCTGCCGCTCTGCATCACTTGAAATCCTCAGTGTTTTCCCCAGGGAAGTGCTAGATCAAGCTAGTTAATGGCATGTGAGATCTCTCTGGTTTGGAAGCCTTGTCCAAGATCTGTTAAAACTGTTACAGGATGATTATAAAGCCGTTTTACACTTCTGCTGATAGGAACAATGGATAAACTCAAAGGATTTGCTTGAAACAGCAATTTAATAAGTAACTAACCGTTGCTTATCTTTTAGTTATGCATTTTATTTTGTGACACTGTACTTGCAGAAGCTCTGTGATCAGTGGAGCTGCAAAATGTCTATGTGCACCGGTGTTGTCTTTTTGGTGGTGCTTGTTGGTTTTCTAACATCTATTTATAGAATTTAGTTTGGATCAAAGAAGACAACTTTCTCTCTGTCCAGTGCTGAGTCTTGAGTCAAAGTCTCAAATACAGAAAGCAAGAATCCTAATGTCTTATATGAAAGCATACCCTAATGAAGTTACGCCTATTTATATGCAAATAAAAGGTTTTTTTGAGTGACTGGGTAGACCACTTTGCATTAGTATGAAAATGGAATGCTGCTTTGCTTATCATCTGCTACCCAAAGCATCAGTGCTGCACTGAAGTATGTAAAACACTTCAGTGATGGGTAGGTTATTCTAATTGCTTTTAAAATAATTGGTATAAATGACTGAAGTTCCTTTTCATACCTTTTTCCTGACCCCAAAATTGGAAATGCTGCTTGAGAGCTGAAGAAAAAGCCCTTTAAAATAACAAATCTAATCAGAAACTAATGAGGTGATATTTTCTGGGCTTGTGCTGCCTTTTTCCTTATACTTTTTTTGATTCTCTCCTACTTTATTTTGTTCTCATGATGACTCTTGATGTGGAGAAGGGAAAAAAGTTGTCCCTTGATTGCTGGAAATGAGGAACTGGGTTTGCTGTGTATTTCATGATCCTTGCCTTTCTGCTGCTGTGGTTATAGTGCTCATCTGTGTAGATTCTGTAGTGTTTAGTGGCGGGCTGCGCTGAAGTCCTTTGTACAACTGGAGACATTTAGGGGATTTATCGCATCTACCCAGAGGCCTGCTTTCTAGATGTACATGGAAGGCTAACTACGTCTAAAGCTGTTCATTCATTGTAACTGAATGTCCATAGCATTTCCCTTGGAGAAGAGAGGGGTATAGACATACATAATGAAATTTTCTATTTTCTTGTATTGAAAAAAAAAAAAAGCCTAATCAAGTATGGGAATGCATTAAAGGCTGATGCATAACACCTCGGTCTATCCTGTAATGGGCATCTCAACTTCAGTGGTCTGAAGAGGAGAAATGCAATAAGTGTAAAACCCCTAGAATGTGGCCGGAGGTGATCATCAAGTTAATAAGCTCATCGATTTCTTTAAAGTCATTCTAGTAATGAATGCAACTGAGAGAAATACAACTGAAGTGCTTATGCTTGCATTTTAAGTCGAAGATACTTTTGTCAGTTTGTAATGAGGTACTTGTAGGATGTTTTTGAGATGGGTTGTTTATTGTACAGACACTAGCATGGCAGAAAATTGCTAAGTTGACAAAATGCACGCTCAAGACAGGAAGTTTTTGTTATTCAGCGTAGTGATGGCCTTGACGCTGAAGAAGGAAGAATCTCTAAGCCATGTCAGTACTCCTCACATCCTGTGAGGCTACGCTTCTTAATGGTGAACTGGATGTAAGTAAGCACCGTAGTGTCTACAAAGGAATGTATAGAATGTAAAAGGATGAGGAGTTGCTGGTCAATGTCATTGTAAGTCTGTCCCCAGTGCTCCCCCCCAACCCCAGTGTACGAGGTATCTCTTTCTTTGTAATTTATTTTCATGAATGATTTGGGGATTTAATTTACCTAAGTATTGGTTAAGAATGTGTTTACTGCCTCAGATTATCAAATTCCAAACTTGGCCAACTATTTTTTTTAGTCAGTCACATTAAAGAGAACAATTCTCTTTTTAAAAAACAGATATGATTTGAATCAGAAAGTACCTACTGTTTCTTACTTGATCTTTAAAATCTCTGTAGGTTTTAGTCCTCTATTAAACGCTGCTGGACATACGCATTTGGACTTGAAATACCAAAATATCTTTTTAGCATTGTAAGGCTGTCATACAATATAAGATTATCCCCTGTGTAATAGTGCTTTGTAGTTCTAGACATAAAATTGAAGACTTGGTGACTCTTAGTAAAGTGACTCATGTATTTCTGCACTGAATGAAAGCACCTGTTTCTTTAAGTAATTGAATTTAAACAAGTTCTTTGCTGTAACCTGGACTCTTAGTATTCTAAGTTGTTTTTTGGGGCTTAAACTACAACACTTCTGAGAATAACAGTGCTAAGAAATACAGTCCTAAAGGATCTGCCCATGCTACTTGGGGCTTTTCCATTTTAAGGAAAATACAGTTAGTTTTGCCTTGTTGCATGTTTCTCAAGGCCCTTTAGTTTGCCTGAGAATATATAAAATAATTCAGTTATTATGTAGTTACTCATTTCGTTATTGGCTCAAAATTTGCCAGTTTGGCGTAACTGGCTTATGCTGATCTAGGTATTTCCCCTTTGTCCCCTTGGAAATGGAACCTTAGGATCTATTTCCCTTTCTCTTTTTCCTTCTTCCCTTCATTCTGATCTTTAGCTACCAGCTTATTTTTTCTGGAGAACTAATTTAGAAAATGGCACCTTAGTGTCTAGGTCTTACCTTCATCAAGGCTGAACTGTATTAAGCCCTTGGTGGTTCTCAACAGTCTTGAGTGCTTATTTAAGCATCTTGTGAATTTGAGTTTCGTCCTTGTTTTAAATTTGGAAGGAAACAGAACTTGCTTTTTTCCGTATGCATGATTAACTTCTTTCATTCAGATTAAAATTAACCTTTTATTTTTGTTAGGTTTGAAACTGATCTGGGTAAAATCAGTTTACTGAATGTGAATGTGCAAGGGGGAAGTGGGCAGTTGGTGATGGTCATCTGGGTACAGAGGGAAGTGAGAGTGCTTTTTTATGGCAATATTGACTTTTTTTCATATACTGATGAAATCCTCAAATATTGGAAGAATGGAAAGAGGTTTGGTAAGTGTAGCATGCACTGGCAAAGGCTCCTCTTTCTGTATTTCTCACTTCGAATGTGAAGGAAAGTTGTGGATAGGGGTAGATGAGCAAACTTTGATATAAAATGAGATTAAGAATAACAGGTTGTTTTAATGAAATACCTCCGCTACTCTAGGAGGTACAACTTAAAAGTTACAATCTAAAAGTTTTGCTTTCGTTCTAAAACTTTTCTTTGATTTCTTAGGAAAATGTTTTCAGATGTTCTTGGTCAGCTGAGGAGTTTTTAAAGCCTTGTGAAAGGAGAGAGAAGAGTTAAGGCTTATCAGCAGTCTGCTCAAAGGGCAGATTTGCTTTAGAAAATAGTTAAACAGAAAACACCCAGCAAGGTCTCGATACTGCTATCTTGATGTCTGTATATATGAGGTGTGTGTGGATATTGCTAAACTTATTAAATGCGTAAATGATTGGTGGATCCATTTTCAGGAGCTTACATCAACGTGTGTACCGCTCCTTTGACTCTTCTGTAAAACCTGCATGTTCATGTTACAGGACAAAAAAATGAATGCTTTAGAAATGCAGAGAGCTCGTAGGAAATCTGGAAGACATAACTTCCTCTTCTTGCCAAGGGGAAAATGTAAACAAAGATCCGGCTTAATTGCAGGCTAACTACTAGACTGGTTTTCTGACTAAGCCTTTCCTTTAATTGATTGCTTTTATCGTAGAGAAAGTATTTGCTGTTCCATTTGAAATAGGTTTTTGTATTTTGGGGGGAAAAACACATCAGATTTTGTGGGCATTTAGTTCTGGCTATGGTGGCTGTCATGGAATCTAAGTGTAGGTACTAAAAGGGTTGGTGTAAATTCTGAGGAATTTGGTAGTTTGTGGAAGTCTATGAAATTTGCTTGTGAGGAGAGGCACTGTAATACTACTGTCTTTTTTTACTGTGCATGCTCTTAAAATGTCTGTCTACGAACAGCTGAAATCTTTGAAGTGTGTCACATAGGAAGATTTCTTGGCATCAGATGTTACGATATAAATGTTAGCTGTTGAAGCCAGCATGGCTTTTAAAACTTTCCTCTCTCAGAAAACCCCAACCAAAGGAGAAATCTTTTAAATAAGTATTTAAAATCTTATGTACAGCAATAACTGATCTGGAAAGCATGCATAAGATCACCACATAAGTGGTGTTTTTATACTTCAAAATTAAAATTAATTTTAAAAATAATATTGGGGGGGGGGTATTCTGTGGGTTTGACCTGGAATATCAGACTTCCTCAGGGCAGCGATGGTCCATAACCAGTTGACAAGCTCTCAAATGAGTCAGTTGTATAAATACTGTGTACACTGACTTCTCCAGTTCAGTTTTGTATTGCTGCCTGCTTCAGTGTGTAGCGTAGAACTGAAAGAGTCTTCGGTGAGTTGTGAAACTGTAGGGGGTAGGTAGCAGGCCAGCACCAAAACCTGAGCTTCAGCATTGCCCAAGGAGGGAGGATTCGTCTGTGTGGCGGGGCCAGGCTAGAGCGACTAGTTGAGGCTGAGCCTGAGGTAAGAGGGAATTAAATTGGTGACTGCAAGGATCTAGTTTTAGGAAGCTGTGAGGCAGTGTAATAGCACGTCTGCCCTCCACACATTCATAGCTACGTGTTCCCCTTCCAGTGGTAGCTGGCTGTCGAACCAACCTGCCCAGCTCCCTTCTTCCTCTGTTCCCTGCCGCCCTCTCCAGCTGTTGTGTGATGGATCAGCCATCTGAAACGACTTGTGCTGGGATCCTGTAATCTCTGTGTGAGGGGAAGTGGGAAAACCACTTGGCTGGAGCAGAGGAGTGAGGGGAAGGTATAGCTCCTTGTTAGTTTGACTTCAGTGGTGGTGTTGGATCATCCGGATGTATCTGTCAAGAGCTGACAGGCAGGAAGACTTGCATATACAGTTAGCTTCTCGCCATCAGCAGCTTGCTGGTTTGAGGAGAACACATAGGCTTGTCTTTTTTCTTCTTCTCCACATGACTAATACCTAGGTGTGTGCATTCTCTGACTGCAAACTTAAAATCTTCCAGGCCTTCAAAAAAGCAACCCCTGCCCCCCTCAGTGTGGACATCTTCACTAGCAATGCCTGCCGTCTGAGGGGCTGCTAACAAAGGCCTAGCTGAGGACAGGAGCGAACCGTACAAGCACAGAACAGAAGTAGTACACGCCAAAGAAGAAGCTGTGGTTCAGCTCACTGGGTACTGTGACAGCTTGCAAGTGAAGTCCTTGTGGTAGCTGGCACTACGTATGTCGCCTGTTTCTGCTAGGACTGCCCTTTGTTTGCGGACAACTTGAAGGGAATCTCTTTCCTACTTCTAATTTCTTAAGAGCTCTATAGAAAAACTACTGTACTGTAAGAGGGTTTTTGTAGCTACTCTCATTAAGATGTTTAAATTTAGTGACAGATGACTGAATGGGGACAAGGCAGTGCTACCCTTTAAAAGCAGAGCTGCTTGCAGTTGCACCAGAGGATCAGGTAAAAACAAACAAGGTCCTATCGGGTCCCTGATAATGGGGTTGTTCTGGGGCTTCACGAGTGTTTGCTGCAGTGGAAGGGGGATAGCTCTGCCATAGGAATGAGTATATGGGACTGGGAATGTTTATTTTTGAAGGCCATGCCAACTGACTGTTAGTCAAACCATACGTCATGTTTGGCTGTGGGGAGCGAGCAGCCTTTTGGCTACTTCTTGCTGTTCTTCCTCCTCTGACGTTCCCTTGGTAGTTCACCGATCTGGTGCGGGGAACCAGCTGCATCGGAGAGAACTCCTGCAGAAGAGGTTTCCCTGGCTTCGTAGGTGACAAAATGGAGGAGCTTCACGATTAGGGCAATAGGAGCTGAGGTGAGTGCTACTGAAGAAACGTGTGGAACCACAGTGCCAGTGAGACAGCTTTTTGGTTTTTTTACGTATACTGAATTGTATGTTTTGAATCAAGATTGGAACTGTTTTGGTTGCATCTAAGACTCATCGTGGCTTGTGACTATTATTGTAGAAATTCAACGTAAACTGTAGCTTGCTTCAATGTCAGTTTTATGTGATTTTACTTTTTCAATTTTTGTTGCTTTTCCTTGTTCAGGAAAGGATTCATTATTTTTATAAAATACCTGCTGTGTCTCATGGAAAGGACTGGACTAGATTACCTTTTGAGTTCTTTACCGGTTTTTTCGGTGTTCTAGCTTCCAGCTTTTGTATTGTAAATAGGTGGATCCATTTGCCCTGAAGACATAAGGTTATGCTAGCAAGTGATACTTCAAACTCTTCTTGTATCAAAGAGCAGAGGCTGCACAGGTCAAGTATGTTGTGTGAGGAGAAAAGGATGCACGGGGAGGATGGTTTTCAGAACAGAATGAATGGTGGTGTATTAAGAAGAAGGATGTAGAGAAAAATGTTTTGAGTATATGGCAATACTGGTAATGGCTTTTCTGGCCACAGGAAGAGGTTTTCAGGGGAAGTAACTGAGTTCCATGTTGTCCTGTCACCAGGCATCTCATAGAGCCATGAGCAGAAAGGAGGAGGATTATGCAGAGACACTGAGGTAATGAGGAATGATGTTGGTAATGGCTATGAGCAACAGAAATACCGCAAGATGTTGTTACTGATGCAGAGGCTGACTGGCAGGATGATGTGTCAATTGCAGCCAAAGACTGTAGAGATCAGTGAACAGAGTACATCCATGCGGGAAGGCCAATCAGTATGTGGGTCCAAGATTTTTAGCGTGCTTCAACACTGTGGTGCTGGGGTTAGTGTTTGGAAAAACCCCAAGTAGTGTCATCACCAGACTTCTACCTTTCCTGTTAAGACTGTGGTAGTTAATAAGGAAGCTAAGCATCAAAATGATGCTGTTCTTGAAGGTGAAATGAAAATGACAAATTGTAAGAGAAGATGGATGCTGCTTCTTGTTATATCAAAGCAGGTAGGTGCAGAGCGTGGTATTTCAGATTGCCTCACTAGTAACTTTAATGTGCTCTCAGAGGAAGTATGTTCTTAGAGGAAATGTAGTGAATGTAAACTCTGTGCTGGATTTAAAAGCACTATTGTGTACAGGAAGCTCTGAGATCCTAATTCAGAGTAAATGGCTCTCTGTGAAATAATTGGGCCTGGAGAAAAGGGAAAACATCTCTGGTGTGAGGAGACTGTAGGGTATATCCCACTGAGATGGTACCTGATGTGAGAAGGCAGCAGTGCTAAAATCCAGAGACAAATCTTCCATATGGTTGGGGTTTGAGCCAAGATTTCCCTGTCTTAGTAGACTTGCTAATTTAAAACAGCATCTTGTATTGTAGCTGGGTCACAGCTCGAGCAAGAGGAGGAGTTCCCTTTCTGGATGAAACAAGGATCTTTATGGGGATGTCTCAAAGAACATAGAATAGAACCACGTGAATTGTGGAAACTGCACAGGCTACCTGCCGTTCCTCACAAAAATACCAGTCCTGTTGACAGATGGGCTACCTGAATAGAAAGACTTTGAAATACACTCCATAAAGGTTCTTACTTTTGCTCCACTGCTACTTTTTCTTTAGAGGAAGAAAAGACATGGCCTGAGTACATGACTGAGGGTACCTTTCATGTGTACTGCTGCACTACAGGACAGGCAGTATCATGGAGAGAGTGGGAGGCAGTCTTCCAAGGCAGGTTCAGTCCCAGTCTCTGAAGCTGAATTTAGCTGAAACTTAAGTTGCTGCCTGGCAAGATAACTGAATCTTGTCCAGAACTTCAGTACAATTAAAGCTGGCTCTATTTTTTTTATTTAAAATGTCTGATCCGTTCTTTGAGACACTTTGCAATTTGGAGGTTCCTCTGTCTGTCTTAAACTGCTGAATGTGTTCACAACGTGTTTATTACACCAAACAGGACTTCCTTTTCTTTTAAAACAAAAAACAACAACAAAAAGCAAACGTTTTTATTTGCTTTGAATAAGTCTTCTGAAAAACCTTTAGACGACTCAAAATGCAATATTATGTCAATGTAACATGCAATTATTCTAGATGGGCTAAAATGCATTATTCTCATTTTTTCCTTGTGAATAGGCATGTTCATACCTAATTATTCTGTTCAGTGATATTAATAAAGATTTAGTGGATAGGATTTCTCTGATAATCTTGCAAGGTAGTTTTAATGATGCTTTGTGTCTGAATCAGATTCATGCTCATTTCAAGTGAACTTCTAAAAGTGGAAAATCATTGAAGGATACAAGCAGTTACTTCATATCAAGAGGCAGTAAGCAACTTCTTGCTGATTTTGCTAAAAGAAGTGTTTTGAATTAAACTTCTGGAACATTAGTTACATCTGTCTTGTGAGTATCATCAATCAGACTTCTGGTAAACTAGGAGGTGCTTGCAACCAGCTGGAAGGATCAGTGATATGTAGAGATCAAGGTCCATATTTCAGTATGTAAAAATATTTAAGTTGCTTGGGAGGAACTTCCTGTTCTGTGTGGCATTGTACTGTTGTAAGTCAATTACTGCGTTTTATCTCTAAGTGGAATATAAAGATAGGTATATTTAGGGGAATATAAAGATGTTTAAGTCCGGCGCCTCTTCAGCATGGTTAGTGGTTCAGCCAGTCGCTACCCACATGTGACATTACTGAGTTGCTTCTGGGATGTGACACGTTCACACTGTGCTCTGAATTGCTTTGCTGATCATAACAAGCCTACTTTGAACATTGTTTGCAAGACAGTACTGAGGAGATGGCTTTTTCTGTACTTTCTGTGTCTTTTCAACTGCCTGAATGCTTCTCAATGTTTTCATTTTTTCTAAGGTATGCATATCTTCAAGGCTACACGCCTTTATACTTGATTTGAATATAGTTCTTTTAACTTTCACTTTGATTCCCCAGAGGACATGTTGAAAAGTAGTACAGGTTATATTATTTTTTCTAAAGCTCAGCCCTGAGAGTCTCAATAGGTCTAGAAATAAAAGGCAAGGTCTACTGTGGGTTTTTTGCCTCCTTCATTTCAAAATATCTTCTTTTTTAATGGGCAAGTATAGTACTTTATGGAAAAGAAAATGCTTTAAAATTCATGCTTAACTTCAAAAAAGGGTTCTTTGTGATAGCTGGAACACGTGATCCGAAGCAAAGAACCAACCAATGCAGTCACTTTCATGATCTCGTTATATCTTGCCCTTTTGCGCTTGTAACTGCTGACATGGCTGAAGGTCTGGTGTTTTGCTTACAGTTTTTTTTGCCCATGCAGTAAATAATGAAATTTTTTTAGATTGCAATCATGAAAAACATTATTCATTCCTCACTTTTGTACAGTCCTAATCCAAACTAGAAACTTCCAGATGTATTAGCTTCAACTTACTATTGTATCATCCATGTATTTTTGAGTGATGAAAGGCTGATTGCTTGACTAGAATAAAAAAAAAAATCAAAAAGACTTCTGCGTGGATTTGCATATGTGTCAGGCTATAAACAGTTGGTCCTTCAAAATTTCAGTTGTTTTCTTTGAAGAGAGAGTTACCAGTTACACAGTTTATTTGAGATATGCTGTCCTAGGTGCATTCAGTCCTTGAGTGTGTGTGCTCCCAGGATTGGAGACTTCCAGCCTTGGCAAAACCTGCAGGTATGCCAGTACCTTGAGTGCCTCATGCGTGGAATAAGAGGTGGGTGTGAACAAGTAATACCTGGTGCCTCTCAGCTCCTCTTCCTTGGAGCACCCCCTGGGGAGGATAGTAGCAAAACAAGGTAGATAGTAAGCGTGCATCTGAACAAACGGCTGTGACTCCAAGCAGAAATAAGCAACTTTTTCTTCATGCTTAAGTGCTGGTCCCAGTTGCTGTCTGGAAATTCCAGTACTGATGCAGTGTAATAACTGTTGTGGCCAGGGCGGCTGTGTTTGGAGCCTCCCCAGGTGGATGGGAGCGGTAGAACCGTGCTGCTGAATATGGGATTGTCATTGTGCTCCTGAGCGTGGCTTGGTGCTCAAGTGCCCATTGCCAGCCTGCTGCACCGTGTCTGGAGGCAGGTTCAGGCAAGCTGGTGAACATGGACCCTAAATGTTTGTCCTTGCTAAAATTTAATTGAAGTCCTTCCTTACTGGGATTTGCCCTTTTGGTTGGTGTGTGCTTGGGTTGGTTAGTTGAGTTTTGTGCAAAAACGGACCTATTTGCTGCTGGATGTTGTCGTCTCATCTGACATCCTTTCTGCTTCCTTGCTGCTAGAAGGGAACTGTTGGGGCAAAAGAGCAAAGCAGTCTTTGGCTAAATGAAAATGTAAATAAATACGAATAAGGTATGTTTGTATTGTCTGTTACTGGTAGTGAATCTCAAATATGTGAAAGTATAAAACCTGAAAAATAATGATGGTACAAGTACGTACATATGCTTGATATGATTTCTTAATTTTTTCCCTAGGATTATGCTGTTTCATAATCCTGTGGCAACAACTGCAGAGGAAATACAAAAAGGTCTTTAAGGTTTTTTTGGTGGTGTGGGAGGATGTCTTTGGGTATAGAATGTGTTGTAACACTCTCCACCTTGCCCTTTATTCCACTGGGATCTAATTAATATACAGAAACATTTATGAAAGCTTTATATTGAGTGACGACTATAAGCAACGTGTCACCGTTAGCCAAAGTCCATTTTGTACACAGATTTTTGTTAAACCAAAATTCCCAATCCAGGAATTTTTGGCTGTCAGCCCAGGTACCTCAGATGCAAATCCTTTTAGGTTCTTAAAATCTTAAGTTCAGTTTGGCAAGTTTCGTGAAGACTGAAGAATTTAATTCAGGTGGTACTAAGACTTAATTAGATCTATGGTTTGTGTGTTTTTTGTTTTATTATTTTTTATTCTCTAAGTATCAGTTTAATTTGGAAGTCACTTCTGTGTTTTCAGTAGCATTTGAAATAATTCTGGCTCCTAAAGCTTCCTGGCTTCATGTAACACAGTTCATCTACTATTTACTGCATTGCAGACTTTTTTTTTTTTTGAACAAGAACTTCGACATAGTTTAACTTTTTTCTGTGTACACGTATACAGAAAAACAATGCACATCTGTTTGTGTGTCACTGTTCTCAACAAGAGATCCTGTTTCAGTAGGTCAGCAGATCTTTAATTTAGTCTTGGTAGTGTGTACGTTCGCATGGATGTGGACTGTACCATGCAAGAAGAGGTTCACACGATAGTAGTTCTTAAAAAATAAATCAGGACTGTATTCTGAGACTAAAATTAGATGTAATTGTTTAGTTAAGCTGAAATAGGAAGCTTTTGGTATTCAAGATAACATCTGCAAGGAAAGATGAAATCTTTCCTTTGGCAGCTAAGTATCTAATTATTTGGCATTGTTTCTTTGTTTTTCATTAATTTTCTTCTGCAGTGCTCTTTAACTATGGGGAACCGGCATTCTTGATGTGGCATATTGCATGCTGAGATGTCTTTACATTCATACAGAGCTCAGCAGGTACATGCAAGAGTGATTTCTGTGCAGGTAGGCTGGGTTTAATGTGGAGGCTAAAGTGCATTCTGGGGGAGGGAAAGAAACCCTACTGTATGCACAAGTGGTACAAGAAGGATGCCTTGCTGGCAGAAAAGATGCAGCACTGGCTCTAGTAGCTTAGTTCTCTCCCTAAGCTCTTTCTTTTTCTACCTGTGCTCGTGTGATGCCATAAGAAGCCAACTGGTAACTGATACTGATTAAAAATTGAACTTTTTGTCAAGGTTGCTTTTAATGCATGGGTCAGTTTTCTTGCTCACTGAATATTTGAGCCAGAACAAATAAGGTAGGGAAAGTGGATTTGAGGATGAACAGCATAGGGCAGGGCTTCCTCCAGGACAGTCGTCATTGTGGCCAGCTTAAGTTGTTTGGGTTCCGGGTTGTACAGTGTTACCTCGTAAAACCTAGAAATGTAATAAAAATTCAAAGATTACGTTTTTAAGTGATACACAACATTAAGGAGAGTAGTGGTATTAAACTATGATCAGTTTAGAGCTATGTGCCACAATATACCCTGTAACTAACTGGAATGTTTGAATTTGAGAAGCAAAATACCCTCAAGATGTCTGTTACCGTCCACTTGACCACTCAGTGCATGGTTAAATTAGAAAGGACACACAAGAAATTGTGGCATACGTAAATGGACAGAATGGCTGACCATAGTGCCTGTTCTGCTTAAATGCATTGAATTCCTCCTTCACTGAAATTGGCATATAGCTTATATACATATATTTTTATATATACAGCTTTAATATGACACTCTTTTTTTACATTGTCCTACGTTTTGCAAAATTACTTGTTACATATTTTATGTTTAGTGAGTGAATTCATTCTGCATGGTATTCACTTGTTTAATGTGTAACAATGCTTTTGTGCCATTTAATTAAATTATATATCAGACATTTTATGAGGTTTTTATAGTTTTCACATTCTTCTGTATTTTGTAAATTCAGACGCTGAATGTCTAATGCATTGGATTATTGCGTATACTCTTTGATCATGTTCCTTACCCATCTTCTGGGGCATGCTTCTTGCCAAGTGGAAGAAGACGTGAGGTATTAACTTCAAACCTGAGACTCGGACTACACTTTTTCCCATGCCAGGAAGAATTGAAAAGTATTAGTAGGCATCTAATGGACGAGTTAACACATCACAACTGAACACAGAAGCAGAAAGTAGAATAGCAGTGACGTTACTGCAGGACTCAGTCCAAATGAACTAAGTCCAATTTTCCCAGAGAAAAGGGAAGTTGTTGGGATATCTACCCAGGTTGCTGGCTATTATTTGTGATAGTTGCCTTGCAGTTTGAATTCCAACTCTTATCGCTTGTACTAAATGTAACTAATTCCGTATAGAAATGGAAGTAAAATCTATGCAACACTGCCTGTAGGTACACAAATCAATTGAAGTGTCACTTTCAGTGAAAGTTGTTTTCTGTGTTTTTCCTTAAGTCCGTGGAGATTTTCTTGTATGGAGAAGAGGTCTGCATCCATATGGGCATGGTTATCCTAGAATAACTAGCTTATTTTTGTGTGTGGATGGTGGTGGGGAAGAACATTGCATAAGACTGAACTAATCCAACAGCTTGTGTTTGAGATTTGCTGGCATTAGCAGGTGTGATGCTGCCCGTTCTGTGCACGCTCTGGTTCTCGTTTCATACTGAGCAGGCTTATCTCACCAAGCAAGCAAAATTTTTTTATTTTTTCCATTTCCTGACCTGTGGTGAGCTGAATCTGTGTAGAGATAAGGTTGAGAAAAGCACCAGCTTACAAGCACTTCAGGAGACATTGACAGGTAGCTGGGGAGGGCAGGCACGGCAGCTCCCCCTTTCTGTGTTCGCGAGCCTGCAGACAGGCTGCAGTTGGCATACGCAACACCAGTAAAACTGCTGTGTTGTGATGGTCTTCTGCCTTTGCAGAAGTTGGCTAGGGGAAACAGGCTGCAACTTTGTGAGGCAGACCTGGGCTGTAAGCCCTTCACGGTAAGGATTGTGCCTGTACGAAATCTCTATTGTGAGGTGTTGTGGTTCCTTTCTGCAAGCACCTGATGACCACAGAAATGCCAGATGGCCTGCTTTGAGGAACCTTGCTCTGTGGCATCAGATGGCTGGAAAGCACGCACCCTCTTCGTAATGCTTCGGTGCCGTGCCAGTGTCTCACCTCTTCACATTGCTACATCTCTAAGCTAGGTTTCCAAACCCAGCTCTGCTCTTCTTCCTCATGTAAGCAGCCCTTGTATGTTGCGACACTTGTTGTTTTTCCCTCTATTCCTACAGCAGTCCGCAGCCTCTCACTTTCTGCTCCTCGAAATGGATCTGTTTTGCATGCTGCGTTTGTGACTAAGAAGCCAGGTGTGTGTGTTTAGCTAGGATCATATCTCGCCTCTGCAGCATCATGGTAACTCCCACTTCTAAACTCATGCCAGAAATACAGATTATTAAAGCAGGGAAAAGAGACCAGGTGCTGCAACTTCCTTGAAACACATACTCTTGTGTGGTACTCAGCTGTCCAATCTGGCATGCCAGAGTTGTGCTGAGAAAGAGGATAAGGTTGGTAGCATACAGTAAGTATAGTTACACCGGTACCAGCCTGGTGGAATTTAGCTACGTGTTCACAATATTAAATCTGAACCGAATTGAGTCTAAAAAATTCTGAGGATAGATTTTACCTTTGTGGTGTTCTTTCTGACCTGTCCATCTGTTTGTGTTCTTGATGGGGGTGCACACGCTCAGTTGACTAAAAAAAGGAGCTGTTACTGTGATAACTCTCACTATGCAGTATTAATATTTTAATGCTGTTAACATAAAAATAAATTAGAAAATGCTTGTTTGTATGTACGATGCAAGTCCTTGTTCAGGTTTCTTCAGAACTGACTTGTAAAATGTTTTCAAATGCCTAATAAAGAGTAGATTAAACTTCGGGTTTGTTATAAATGTTCATTTAGGTAATGAATATGTGCCTTACTTTGACTATTAAAAACCTACTTCTAGCTGCTAGTCCCAACTTGAAGAACTGAATGAGAACTACACTGCTGGTGTGAAATCAGAATGCAGCTGAAGGCAGTTATGATGGTACAACCTTCAACAAATTGGCTTATTCTGCTTTCCCAGTCATTGTAATTGAATTAGGGATGTTTATAACAATGTGTGAATGCATCAGTGTGCATGTACAGTCTTTCTTGGCATAGTTAAAGGAGCAGCTCTAGTCTAGTCTAGACCATCCCCTGCTTGAAGACTTCTGAGCTTGCTAGCCATCCTGTTCCGTGTTGCAGTTTGTCATACTGAATTGTGAATGGCTTGGACATTACAGATTTCAGGAAAAATGTTTTTTGATCTTGGTTTAATCCTTCAAACAGAAAGTTATCTTTAAAAATAAAACCTCAAACATGTTCTAGAAACACCGTGTGCTGGAGGCTGAGTTTGTTCTAAATCATGTAATACCTACGAAAAACAATTGTTAAAGTAACTTATTGGTGTTTTGCTTTTCAGAAATGGAGGAACAGAATGCTGGATCTGGGATTGAAGATTTATAAAGGATTATGGGATTATACATTGAAGAGCCAGCAGGCGGAATGCCTGAGTGACTGAAGAAAATGGGTGCTAATGCATCTAACTACCCTCACTCATGTTCCCCAAGGGTAGGGGGAAATTCACAGGCACAACAGACGTTCATAGGTAAGTTTCTTCAGTTATCTTGTTGCTTATATAAATGGCTCGCTGGATTGTATATAAACTGGATTTGAATTCTTTGCAGTAATATTATGCCTAGTTCTTATTTTCTAGGTCATCAGTTTGAATCTGTTCAAGCTCAGTAGTGCGTGAAATTTGGTACTGTTCAATATCTGGTGTATATATGCAATGAGTTGATCTGCCAGTTGCTAGTAAACAGCTGCTAGGTTATTTATTTAAAAAAAAAGTGTTTTTTTTGAAAATTCAGCCATACACACTAGCTCTTGCTGTTTGAAGAGCAGTTGCTAACTGTAAATAGTATTTACCATTTTGCGTTCTTCCTCAGATTTTCAGTGAAACTCTTAAAGCGCAGAACACTCCTGATCATCAGTGCTCCTTGTAGTATTGGCATTGTGTCTGTAGGAGAGTGAAGTACTTCTTCATTGACAGAAAGGTTATCTCTGCTAATAAACCTGTTCAAGTAACAAGCAGTCTGGAAGATAACTTCTCCTTCTGCCCTTTTCCTGTTTCTGCAAATTGGGGTGAGGAGAGGGGAGTTACTTGTTCATAATACCGTTAGGACAATAAAGTACCTTGCCTAAGTAGAAACTTGAGTAGATGTGCTCTTAAACTACCTTCTCATCCCAGTCATAACTGGGGCAGGTACCAACTTTATATGCTTTTCAGTCTAGCACAAAAAGACCTCAGTGTAGATCTAAGTACTGTCACACTATAAATAATAATTACGTGATGAATCTAAAAGAAGACACTACTTCAGAAGATAATCGAGTTTAAAAAAAACAACACCCTGACAGCCTGAAGAATGATCTTAGCAGTAAATAACATAAATACTTTATAAACACATTTCTCCTTTATGCCTTGGCTTGCAACAGTGAATAAGTAGCTAATGATATGCAGTGTTACTTCTGTTTTTAATCACCACTGAAAGCGCAGTGGAATTCTTAGAGGAAAAATAGACTTGCTTTGTAATATTTTTTAATCTCAGCTTTTGTGACATTCCTAACTTTTGGAGATCTGAGTAGAGGATAGCACACAAGTTCTTATATGTGAAAGTTTCTTTGGATTAAAATTGGGTGTGCTAGTAGCATGTCAAGAAAACTTTTAGCACTAACATCTTGTATGTTACATAGTATGTTGTACTATGCTGTAAAGTCCTCCTAAAGGCTTAGTTAAGATACACTGAAAATACATTAAGAGTAGTAAAAGAAATATCTCAGTTTATATCTGTGTTCTTCCTAAAATCGCGGCAAAGACTTTTTCAGTGCACATCTTGGTGGGTTTTTAATCTGCCTTTATATTGAATGAAGAGTAACCCTAGCAGATCTGCGTTCCCAAACATCACTTGAAGAGTTTATAAGAGGCGGAGAAAGTTCCAAAGGCTTCATCAAATTCCCTGGGAACTTTGTCCTTTGTGTGTGGAAGGTTTTCATGATGCTCTTCGATATTAAAACCCAAATAGAAATCTATTATTTAGTATGCTGCAAACTTATGGATCCCCATTACCTAATAAAAATTGGAGTTGAGGCTTTTTTGAGGAAGGTTTATAAGCATGTGATTGTATCATCTTAAGCAAAGAAAATGAGTGTTCTGATATTTAAAAAAAATAAAAATAAAAATTGAAATCTTCTGATATTATGGTGGCATGTACACTAGTAGTGTAACTGTGCTACCTCTGATACTGGCATACATCCCTTCTTTCTGCCTTGCGGTGGTTGGCTATTTCTTGACTCTTGTTGGGTGGCTGGCTTGTTGTAGCTGTCTCAGTAGAAAATAGATGTCCTAAAATTGATAGATGAGATTTTAATCACTTGTCAAAGTAATCATGTTTTTGTTATACATGAACTTTTACAGTTTCATTATGCAGAAGGCATAATGTGTACATATTTGCAGTTATGCTTTTGGGCAGCACGAAGACTGGTGGTGTAAGAGCACGATGTGTATTAGTTGCCTTCTTTCTGGAAACTGGATTCAGACCCGTGGGTTTGTTTAGACATGCTGCTTTGCCATTAAAATTGCACCATGCTACAGTATAAATGTAGGATGAACACTGAAAGCAGAGAACTGATCTAACAAAGCACGGTATTTTCATAGTGTGACTTCCCATGTTAGTTAAATCAATGCTAAATTTGCTTGCAGATTTCAAAGAGGAGCTAAATCAATACAAATGAAGTGCTCCCTGTAAAAAATACTTTTGTTTTAGCAAAGGCTTAACTAGTCATTCTCTTGCTGTTTTGTCTACAGCATTCAGAAGGAGGATTTCACACCATTTTCTAGGGTGGTACATCTGTTCAAGATGTTTGTTTTTTATATACAGCTCTATAATTAGTTCTTAACATGTGTAGGCATGCAGAGGACTTGACAAATCCCATTATTCATTGTCAAGTGCCCTAGTAGTTTCTCTTGGCAGTCATCTGTTTGTTATAAATATTTATCTGTTCAAAGCTAGACATGGTCTAGGGGCATGAAGTAGCTATTGCTTTTTAACAACGTTTAATCATAGAATCGTGTAGGTTGGGAAAGACCTCCAAGATCACCAAGTCAACCATTAACCTAGCACTGCCAAGTCCACCACTAAACGCTGTCCCCAAGCACCTCATCTACACATCTTCTGAATACCTCCAGGGATGGTGACTCAACTGCTTCTCTGGGCAGCCTGTTCCAATGCCTCACAAGCCTCTCAGTGAAAAAATTTTTCCTAATATCCAACCCAAACTTTCCCCTGGCACAACCTGAGGCTGTTTCCTCTTGTTCTATTGCTTGGTGCTTGGGAGAAGAGACCGACCCCCCACCTTGCTACAACTGCTTTTAAGTTAGTTGTAGAGAGCAATAAGGTCTCCCCTGAGCCTCCTCTTCTCCAGGCTAAACAACCCCAGCTTCCTCAGCCGCTCCTCATAGGACTTGTGCTCCAGGCCCTTCACCAGCTTTGTTGCCTGCCCTTCTCTGGACACGCTCCAGGGCCTCGATGTCCTTCTTGTAGTGAGGGGCCCAAAGCTGAACACAGTACTCGAGGTGCGGCCTCACCAGAGCTGAGTACAGGGGGACAATCATTTCCCTGGTCCTGCTGGCCATGATATTTCTGATACAAGTAGGATGCTGTTGGCCGCCTTGGCCACCTGAGCACACTGCTGGCTCATGTTCAGCTGGCTGTTAGTGAGCACCCCCAGGTCCCTTTCAGCAATACTAGACTTCCGCCTTTTATTGTAGAAGAGGGGAGTAAATTCTTTCTTCCGACTTCTAATGACGATGCCTCCTGAAGGAATACAGGTAGACCCAAAAGAGGCTTGTCAAAACTTTCTTTCAGGGATGCTGAGCCACCAGCTGTTGGGAATCCAGGGAGGTTGTGCTAGTGCATCTCCTCTTCTGCATCTGGAGAAAGGCAGTTGCCACAGCTCTATTAATAGCAGTGCTTTATCTAATTGTAAGACTTACTAGTGCTGTTTGCAGTGCTTCTGAAGTTAAATCCTCTATGTAGCTCAGGGTGTGCATAGGTTTGAATGGTATTTTAGTGTCTTGTGGTGATTCATGTGCAAGTAATACCTGATGGCAGCCTTCAGGGAAGAGAGAAATTGAGACTTCTGGTGTCCTAGTTTTTTGTTTAGCAGAATATAAGGGAATATTGAATGTACTCAAATTTGCCATTAGAATCCAAAATACTTGAAATAATAATGAGCTGGCTTGTTCCCTCAGAGCAGCATCGTTACGGAATGTCCAAAGTGTAGTTACTTTTATTGTGAAATGTAATCTATACTCTTATTTTTAAGTATAGTGAAATTGTAGGCTCATCTCTATCAGCAGGAGGCTGAATCTCCACTTTTCTATTGTAATATCTATTAAATCATGTAGAAGGAATATTGCAGATTTTATGGTGTGATCTCTCTGAAGTAGTTTTGAGTTACTAGTCTTTTCATTTAAATTGACTTGAATGTCTTGAAATTTCAATATGACTTACAATATGTTGCCTGATTGAGCGAAATTTAATGTAGCATGGCTAAAATAGTCTTTCCTCAAAGAAAGTAAAGTTCCTTCCCAAAACTTTCACTAACAGGTGGATTGTAAAACCATTACACGGCATGATTTGGGAAGTTATTATTAGCTTGGCAGAAAAGCAGGTGTATAGGGTTACTTAAAGTTATTGAGGCTTAAATAATGAAACAATTTATGGTTATATTAACTTGCTAGATTTGCCATGTTCTCAGATACAACTTTGAATTGCTCATATCTTTTTCAAACTTCAAAAAATATCTATCTGAAATAATGTGGTAACTAAAACTGTACTTTGACAGACTGGCCCATAACGTCAAAATAGCATCACATCAAATCTGCCTGGAACAAATGGAACTGAGAGACAGACAGGTGACTGAAACAAGTTACAGAAGGCCACACAAACTATGTGGTGGTTGGACATGCTTTGAACTTAAAAATCCACAACAGGTAGTGAAGTTACGCAAGTGTAGTAATAGAAACCTATTAAATGTTCCCAATAGAAATATTTACAAATATATTTCAGGCTAACAAAGCCTGTGATTGCTATCGATCTTTATGCCATTTGGAAGCGTCTTATTTTGGTATCTTGTCTGGAAGAAGTTGGTTTGGTGTACTTTTTTTTTCCTGTCAAGTCTGCATTTTCCACCATCTGTCTCAGAATAAAAACTCTGTAAATTAAATTAGAAAATAGCCCTTTACCCAGTGAGTCATAGTTCTGTTTAAACTATAGTTTTAATTTTTTTATTAAAACTTTAATTCAGTTTTCCATTGCTTCTAAAAATGTTAATCCTAATTTCTTTTCTTACTATCTGTGTTATTGTATATGTAGCTAACATCAAAATGGCCATCAGCAAACTCTCATTTAGGAGAACAGGTCAGGAATGAAATGCAAATAATGTTGGGGGAAAATCTATTTTTCATGGCAGGTTTGGATCACAACGTAATTTACATGTAAATGATCTTCGATGAAAAATGACATGCATTCTTTAACTGCATAATACTACTTTCAAAGGAAATCTTTACTAAATTAAAGTTTGCATGTTTCATATTGTTTTTAATGAGGCGTACACACAAATTGGCATCTGCTCTGTGGAAGGGATCCCTTTTTGTGTTTGATTTTCAGCACTACTTAATTATCACATGCAGGATTTCTGTTTTCATGTTAAAATCTGCATCAAAATTGGATTAATTGTCCTTAATTTTCTTGACAGTTTTGGTACTGTATTCTTATTTTTGTTTTTTTTCCACCCTTTTTCCTTGTACCTCTGTTAGGTGTCTGATGCAAAGTATGCTTTTCTTGTTGAAATGACAGTGCTAGAAGAACAGAATTTGAAAATTACTTTGGAAGATGAGGGCAGCTCACAGCTACTGTGAGACTACTGTTTCATTAAGTTCCTACAAGTGTATTTTTTAAAAAGGCTGTGTTTTTGCATCTCCTAGCGCTAGTACAATGAAGCTTGTAACATTATGACCACAGTTCTCTCTTCCTGCTTTGATAAGTGTGCCATGTGCAACAGAGGTACATCAACTGGCACTGCCTGGCTCTTAGAATTGAGAAAATGAAGCTATAAATTTTAATAATTCAATAACTTATTATTAAAGTATAAACTTCATAATAAACATAAGCTTATTAGATGAAGAAAAAGGCTTTCTGTTCTTAATAGCCAGAAAAGGATTCAGTCAGGTTTTCAACTTGTTGAATTATCTTATGTGTGGAGAAGGAAAAACTGTTAACTTAGAGACACTGATGGACTGCTTGAATATTACAGACCTTTCTTTTAAAGAATGAATGTATTTAATTTTCTTCCTTTTGTTTTGCCTTCAGGGACATCATCCTACTCTCATCAAGGTTATGGCTGTGAATCAAAGCTGTATAGCCTTGACCATGGCCATGAGAAACCTCAAGACAAGAAAAAGAAAACCTCTGGCCTTGCCACCCTCAAAAAGAAATTCATTAAGCGTCGGAAATCTAGCCGATCTGCTGATCATGCCAAGCAGATGCGAGAACTCCTCTCAGGCTGGGATGTCAGAGATGTTAATGCATTAGTAGAAGAATATGAAGGGACGTCAGCCTTAAAAGAACTTTATCTACAAGCTAATTTAGCAAGACCAGAAGCCAGGACGCTACAAAAAGACATGGCTGAACTTTATCAGTACAAATATTGTACCGATGTAGACTTAATATTTCAAGAAACTTGTTTTCCTGTGCATCGTGCGATATTAGCGGCAAGATGTCCATTTTTTAAGACGCTGCTTTCTTCCTCACCAGAGTATGGGGCAGAAATAATAATGGACATCAACACAGCTGGCATTGATATGCCTATGTTTTCTGCTTTGTTACACTACCTTTATACGGGAGAGTTTGGAATGGAGGATTCAAGATTCCAAAATGTTGATATCCTCGTGCAGCTTAGTGAAGAATTTGGAACACCAAATTCCTTAGACGTTGACATGCGTGCACTGTTTGATTATATGTGCTATTATGATGTGGTTCTAAGCTTTTCATCCAACTCTGACTTAGTTGAAACTTTTGGTGGAAGTCAGAACTGTCTAGATGAAGAGCTCAGAGCTCACAAAGCTATTATTTCATCACGATCTCCATTTTTTCGCCACTTGCTGCAGAGGAGGATACGAACTGGTGAAGAAATCACAGACCGAACTCTACGAACTCCAACTAGAATTATATTGGATGAATCTATCATACCAAAAAAGTACGCTAAGGTCATCTTGAACTGTATGTATACAGATGTGGTGGACCTCTCAGTTTTGCACTCCAGCCCTTCAGTGGGCAGTTTAAGTGAAGTTCAGGCTCTTGTAGCAGGAAAACTAAACATGACTAGGGCTGAAGAAGCTATGGAGCTTTACCACATAGCACTGTTCTTGGAGTTTAACATGCTTGCACAAGGTATGTAATACTGTCCTCTCTACGGAATAAATGACCATTTGAACAATTTTTTTTATCTTGAGAATCAGAATTGTTTGGATTGGAAAGGGCCTTCAAGATCATCTAGTTCTAAGCCCCCTGCGATGGGCAGGGATGCCTTCCACAAGACTAGTTAATTGTGAATAGCTTAAATGTCGAACTTGGTTAAGAAAACATGAATGCTAAATGTCAGTATGAAAAGAAAAAATGTACGTTTCTGCAGGAGTCCAAACAGTAGTTTAAAAAGAAAGGAGGGGAAGAGGTATGGGTTTTTTCACTTCGGTCCATTTGAGGAAATCAACTTTCTTCACAGTCATACCTGTGCAGAAGCCAGCATTAAACTGTCAGTGAAGCTTTGTCTCCTGTCCAGCTGTTGCTTTCTCTTCACAGTGCCTTTCAGTAATTCCTGTCCTACCTCAGCAGTAGGAGCAGGGTGTGCAGTGGGTATTATGCTTGCATGCCCTCTGCTTTCAGAAGGGGAAGAATAAGAAACACTTGCTCGAGTTTCTGAGCTGTGCTCAGTCAGATAAAATAGCCTTCTGCAATGAAACTTGGAGTTCTATTCACTCATATTTCTAGTGCATCTTTTTTCAAAATGTTAAATGAAGAAGACTACAGCTATTGTACATTTACATTTAAATAAGGAAGTATAAATAGGAGCAGCCTGTGGGATCCAGGGGTATTTTTGACCTGAGCGTGAATGCACCTCTGTTAATTTGTCACTTTGGTGCTGGAATCCTACGTGTCAGCCACCTTTATTGGATGTGGAAAGGGTGCTGTTGCTGGGGGTGGTGAAAGTTGAATTTCTTTGAGCATCTGAATGAGTAAAATTAGCAATGCCTGTTCTCACAGAACAGTTCAAGCACTATTCCTACAGCAGCTCGCCCTGTAACCTGGTCAGCGGAAGCTGTGAGTTGGGATGTGTGTCTGTGTGAAGAATTGAGAAAGCTGCTGTGTTCAAGTCTTCTCAATTCAAGCTGAGGTTTTGAAAAATGCTAACTACTTCATCTGCAGTTTTTATTCCTCTTTCGTAGAGTGTGTATTCTTTTCTGAAAATGAGGCCCTTTACTGCATTCATGGTACAAAGTCTAGAATTGCCAGCTTTCTTTCTGAAAACCATTAGTTTGTCTGCACTCTATTTTACAGTGTGAGTATGCATAATGAGTCTTGCTATCAGTGGCTGGCAATGTACTTGAAGAAAAAGAATTTATTTCCTATCTGTAAGTTGGAGATAATGCATCTGTGTTTTCTAGGGACAGAAGAAATGCCGTATGAGGGCTTTTAGCTGCAATGAGCGTCATTATTGAAGCATGCTGTTTATTTCAAATATGTGTAACAGGTCTTTATTTCTGATCTTTATCTACTTTCATTTACAATCCCTTTTTTGGGCCTAGATGAGGTATGGGGTGGAGGATACAAGAGATTCTCGCTGAGAGAAGGAAATAGCTAGAGTTGCTATGAAGTGATTTACATATTAGCAAGGCTGGAAACTTAAATTATTATTTCTGTGGCTTATGTCAAAGCAGGCACACCAAGCCTGCAATCTTGCTGTTTGAATGTAAACATAAAAGGTTTAATTGTGCAAGTGCTGCAGGACATAAGTATCTATTTCTTGATAAGCAGAACTGAATTGGGGGCAGTTAGCGTTTTCAGCCTTACAGGGTTTCACTTCTGTCCATTGTTCTCGAAGGTCACGCAGCTCTGGATAGCTTTCTTTCCTGCACATGGGGGCTGGCCAGGGTTGTTGTAGGATGAGATTACAGAGCATGGTTGGTGAACTGATACCTCCTGTGGTGGCCTGAGCATTGCTTGCTCTTTTACCTGTTGGGATTCAAACTATTTCGTGGCTATGCTGTACGTAATGAGATATTGCAGTTGCTTCTCACCTTGATGGTGGGGTGTGATAATTTTACTTTTGAGGTGAGAAACTGAGAATGGAATTCCCTGAGATCAGTGACGTGATTTGCTTAAGCTAGTTTAATTTTAAGGAAATAACTTTCTACGGTAGATCTGTACATCTGTAACTTCTAGCTATCAAATTAAACTTGACAAGATTGATTTTTTTTTTTTTGTATTATAAACTATCAAACTAACCTCCTTAAAATTAGGAAGATTAAGGAGGGGATGGACAGATAACAGCAGCTATAAGCACTGTGTGAGGAGATCATACCCAGTTTCTTCAAACCATCAATAGGTTCTCCAGGGAGCTGCATCTAACTTTGATAGAAGATATGGGAAACTAATCAGTAACTATTGTATCTTCCCTAGAGGCTGGTGTTAGGAAACTAATTTTCAAATGATGCTGGAAGCTGGAATAATCCTGCTGAAATAAAACCGCCAGGAAACGGGAGAGTTCCTTTCCGAGATATCTCACAGAATGAGAATGAGGTATCCTTGGACTTGATTTTGTTATTTCCCTCTAAGTACACCTAGAAACTTAACATTAAACAGAATGCAGGAGAGGCGTAGAGTTTTACTATAGTTGAAGCAGTGTTGGATTCATTCCTATACAATACATCCAAGTTTATACTACTTGAGAGCAGGATAATTCATAGATCAGCTGAAAGGAAAATGAGTTGAAATGAGGAAGGTGCTGCAAGTGTACAGTTTCTCAGTGTCTGATTATTTTGGTGCATGCGCTTATACAAGTGCTAAAAGGATTTAGTGTGCACAGGGAATGCTAATGAGGAAATTAAACTGTGAATGAAACCCTCACTAAGACGCTGAATAATTATTCACTGTTTGATAAATGAACAGGGTGTAATTCTTTCCCTCAGATTGGAAATCCAAACTGGAACAACTGAGGAATTTGAAGGTGCTCTGAAGGAGCAGCATAACTTCACTCAAAACAGATCAGTGTGTCGTAAATCAGTGCTCCTCAGTAATGTGCTGTGGGTCAGTACTTGCCTTAAAATATGTTGTATGAGTTGGTGGGAAAAGATCTTAGATTTTCTTAACTGAAGGGTTTTTGCCCACCCTGAGGGAGGGCAAGGAGAGGCTCCCGCAGCTGCAGCAGCACCGCCCAGCGGTGGCTGGAACCGTGGGAGCGGGGTCCCTGCTGGGTGAGCCTGAGCTGTGAGCTTTTTGGGGATGGTGACTGACAGTAGGTGCAGGGATGCAGTGGCCATCGGGTCTCTTCTTTGTCTGGTAAATCTGTGCCTGACCACGAAAATGGTGAGCTGTGTAATGGTGAAGTAGAGCGTGGGGGTGGGAGGCTGTTATCCTTAGGGGAAAAATGCAGTAAAATCAGGGAAGGATTGAAATTTGCTATATTATGCAACAGTAGCAAACGAATTTGGATGTTCTCCCCCCCCCCCCCCAGCTACCCCTTCAGACACTGAAATTCCAGTTGATAACTTAATTATGATTTTATGGATGGATGCTGTGCTACCTAGATGCAGGAGAAAGCGGTAAGCAGTTTGTAGAAAATCTGCACATGCCAGTGAAATCAGTATGCAGCAGTTTCATACTGAATTAGCATGCTGAGTTCATGCTTAGGTCAAACTGTACTGTGCTGGCACTAAAGAATTGCTATGGTTTAATCCTATAATCAAAATTAAAAGGAAGCTTATTAGATCAGGAAAAAACCAAATGCCTGCACTTGACTAGCAGATCGTTTAAAATATGCGCTTTAGTAGCGATCACACCTTATCTCAGTACATTCCATAGTACCTTGTCCTCCCCTAGCAGGTGTAATACTTCACGTGAGGTAGATGAGTCTCCACATGAGTAGTGACCCTCCCGTTCCCTGATTCACAGCCCGCACGCTTCTGTGCTAGAAGCTGTCACTCAGACACCTGACTTGCAGGCGTTGTGCAGAGCGATGCTGGAAGAGACAGCACTGTGTGTAGTGGCTGGGGCCCGCTGGGCAGGCAATTCTCGTCAAGTCTCCCAGCTTGGTCCTCTGACAGTGCTCTTCTCCTCTGCTGGGCTGCAGGCGTCACTTTCACCCAGGTTCTGTGACCGATCTCATCGGTTGGCTTTTGCGGTAGCTAATGTCTTAAGTTTCTTCTCTAGGCTTCCACACACACCCCAGCTCAAGTTCTCGCTCATTCTGGCCAATTCCAAATATGCTAAAGCTTGTCTCCCTGGTTTCCTGCAAAATATTTTGGGTTCATTATATGCAGGTCTGGATACTCTTTCCAACTCATTTTGCTCACTTTACCCGATTTTGGCTGGATATTTGTAGCTGAGTGTCGAGTGGAATTGATGGATTTTAAAGCTTCTGATCATTTTTTTTTAATTTATTTCCAGCTGATTTTAGCTTGATTTGTCTTCGGGGTCCCTTCTGAGTATCCAGATGTCGTTCTTCATCAGTTTCAGCAATGATTCAGCTTTGACTCTTTCTATGGAAATCATCCTGTTCCTAACGCAGCCATGCTCCCTTTTCTAACTGTATTTAATAGATTGCTTCCCTGTGATGAAGTCAGTGATGGTTTGGGTACGTGCTAAGAATAGAATCTTTACTGTCCAAGTAAAGCAGGCCCATTTAGAATTTACTTGGCTTCAGCTTGACTTAATGATCAGTGTAAATCATTTATATTCCTAAAGAAGTTGGATTGGGTCTTTCAGTGAAGTAATATGAATAAATGAACTAATCAGCAATCATTTCATCTGTAGGTCTCGTCATACCAAAACCCATTTGTACCTAATAACCCAGAAACTGTTATTAGGCATGCTGCACTATTTGCTAACTATGAGGAAGTGAAGCTCTTAACTGCTTTTGCAGAGGCTGTGTGGATTAGAGCCTTCTCCACGATGCTCGAGCACAGCCCTCAGGGGAATGTTGCTGTGTTCTGCCTGTTGTACTCCTGTTCCTGCTTTTGTCGTCTTGCTGCTCTCACAACTCCACTGGTGATTGTTTTAACACACTGGCTCACAAAAGTGGGTGTAAAATCACTTAGCCCGTCCTCCTCGATAGCACCATTATTAAAACCAGATCACTTCCCTAATCCTATTCCCTGTGCATGGTTAAAACAATCCCCCTTCCAGCTTTACCGCACTGCCACATGTACTGCTGTTTCAGAGAACTTTGACTCCAGTATCGTAATTGTTGGTCATCTACGTTGAATGCGTGCATCTCGGCCCTAGTGCTGACTACCACAAGTAGTCCCGTTGAGGTGGTGGCACAATACATCTCTTCTGTTGCAGGTTCTTGGGTGCTGGGACCCTATGTAGTGGTCTTGCCTGGGAATCAAGAGGTAGAAGAAAGACTGCAAAAAGTTTTCTAAATTAAAGAAAATAATTTCAGACTTTTAGCTATGCATTTCTTTCCTTTTATTTTTAGGTGTTTACTTTACCCTTGACAAGAATAAAAAGAAACTTTATTTTAATAGTCATATTCAGGAGCACAGCCTTTGATCTGGAGGCAGATATCTGACATCAAAAGTACCCTTGATCTCAGCAGTACTGAAGTTGTGAAGCACCAGGAAGCCCACAGTAGCTGTATTAAATACACACAAATGTATTGTGGGAAGATTAGAGCAAGTATGTTAGTTATATTAGTGCAGTGTAAGTGCTCAAAGGAACTAGTCTGGGACTTATAACTATAAAATAAATGGAATATGAAGAAGTAAATATTACCATAAATCTGACCTTTTATCTCCTTACCATGACTCACTTGTACTCAAGCCTGAAATTATTACTAAGGTTTTACATTAAGGAGATGAAAATGGGAAAGTTCAGAAAGCAGAAAATCTTTCGTACAGTATCATTAGTCAGGATTATATGTAAGGATAAAGAATTTTGCAGAGTTGGCCAATTACATGCCCAATTAAACACGCAATTGTGATGTTGCAAACAAATTTTTGCAGAGAAACAGATTTGGACACTGCTTTCAGGGTTTGTCACCTATTTTCTAGGAAGTATATGGCTAATAATGCTACTAGGCATCACTGGTCAGTAGTCCCTGGGAACATCAGCTCAGCCTCCCTCAGCCCTTCATTGTTCCCATGTTAAGTTCTTCCCTCTGTTTCGTTATGGTTGAGTTGACAGCCTTTTGTTTCTGACACACGATTGTTTTCTGTTTAAGCTGAATCAGCTAAGCTGCCTGCTGCTGAATATGCTTTTTTAAGGAATGCTGCAGCCCAGTCAAGGGCTGTTACCAACTGGTGACTGCAAGAAGCCAAGGATGTAAAAGCAGATTTCAGGCTTCCTAAATTCATGCCCTGTGCTTAGGGTAGGAGCAGGAGAGTGAGTGTTCTCTTTGTTTGGCAGAGGAAATGTTAAAAAGTGTTTTGCCACAAATGCGAATACCTTTAAACGTAACAATTTTTAAATTTCTGGCTAAACTTATAACTTCAATAAACTTATAACTTCAAAAAAATCTTAGAAGGCTTAACAGCCTTAGTTTGACAGCAATATCCAAGTATTTTTAAATTACACAAGTTGCATTGTTTTCATCTGCTCCCTAATTTAGTATTTCAAATGGCTGCATGATATGCTGTGTTTTAGTTGACGTAATTTATTGAGTTTTCACAGTGGAAAGTTAGTTAGCATAACACAAAATGCTGCCTGTCCTAACCTTCAGTTCATGTTTTGTATTTGTTTTAACCATCTGAAGTGCTATAAAGTCAAGCCAGCTCAGTATTTGAATTAGGAAATACTACCATATGCATTACCAGGTCTATAGCAGGTGTTGCTTTGAATTCAGCTTCTCAAGGATGGGAGTACACAAACGTTTTTTATTCTTTTGTGTTGAGACAAATCAATGGAGGGATTAAAAGTACCTCAAAAGAGGTACTGAACTTCACAATAGACTTCAGAAGTGTTTGACTGTTAAGGTCTGTAGACTCCTTAATCTCCAGCACTGCTTAGGTCTTGTTTTCTGCACAACACTCGTGTCATTTTTTACCTCTAAGTAACTAAAACTTGTTTGCCTCAGAGTCCTACAGTATGCGTGTGGGGAAATGCACCTGCAAGTTGCTGCCTTGGCATCAGGTTACATTTCTTCCCTGTAGTGCCGTATTCTCTGTCTTAAAGGAATGCTAGAGGTTTCTAGCTGCCTTAAGTTTTAGCAGTTTTCTATCTTTTTCAAATGGTTTAAAAAATCTTTAAAATGAGTTGAAGCTAAGAGTTAATCAACTGGCAAAGTCAAGCCACTGAAATTACCTTGTTTTGTAACTGTTGGGCTAGCCAAAATGTGACAGAAATGGATGCTGAAGAGAAGATGCCCTTTGCCCAATACAGTTATGGGAAAGTACAGGTTGTTGTATTGCTGCTTATGAGATAATAGTACAGACAGAAAACTAATAGCCCATCTAACTCTTCTGACTTGCTCTTACTGTTTTCATAGGTGATGTTTTGCCTACTGCTGTGGACAACCTAAATTCATATTACTGTGAATTGTCTTGAGTTATGTGAGGTCGCTTGAATCTGACACAGATTGGTTTGTCTGCCAGAAGTGGTACTGCTGCCCTGCCTCCCACATGGTTTGTGCAGCCAGGGATCTGATGTGGACGCATACCTGACAGAAATGAGTTGACTGGTACACTGCATGGCCACCCAAGTGCCACTGAAACGCAAGAGCAGGAGGTGTGGAGTGTAAGAGGAGGGTAGTCTGGTTTAATTCCAGTGTGCAACGAGGTTAGCTTTTGTGACTAGTTGACCAGCCTGTGAGTATGGGCAGCCTTCTTGTTAAACGTTCTTTAGTACAGGACACATTTGCATCCTTGGGTCTGTAAGACATGGGAAGGAGGCTGAGCAAATGTCTTTTTTCTTCCAATCAGGAATTTGGTTAGAACAGCAAGGATGCTCATGGATGACACAGATCATCTAGGTTGGAAGAGACCTCTAAGATCACCTAGTCCAGCCCCTGACCTAATACTAACAAGTCCTTCACTAAACCGTATCACTAAGCTCAACATCTAAACGTCTTTTAAAGACCTCCAGGGATGGCGACTCAACCACCTCCCTGGGCAGCCCATTCCAATGCCTAACAACCCTTTCAGTAAAGAAGTTCTTCCTAACATCCAACCTAAACCTCCCCTGGTGCAACTTCAGCCCGTTCCCCCTCGTCCTGTCACCAGGCACGTGGGAGAATAGACCAACCCCCACCTCGCTACAGCCTCCTTTAAGGTACCTATAGAGAGCGATGAGGTCGCCCCTGAGCCTCCTCTTCTCCAGGCTAAACAACCCCAGCTCCTTCAGCCGCTCTTTGTAAGACTTGTTCTCCAGACCCCTCACCAGCTTCGTTGCCCTTCTCTGGACTCTCTCGAGCACCTCGATGTCCTTCTTGTAGCGAGGGGCCCAAAACTGAACACAGTGCTCGAGGTGCGGCCTCACCAGAGCCAAGTACAGGGGGACGTGTCTCTGGAGTTTCCAGGTACGTTGTAGTCCAGACTAGCTGTGACTCATGCCTTTGAGTTGTTTTCTGTGTGCCAGCAGATTCAAAAACATGGGTCCTGGTTGTCAGCATGGTCCCTTCTAAGGTGACAAACTTTAGAAACCATTTAATAGCCTCTAGATCCTGTTTTGTTGTCAAGATGAATTCTTTTTAATATAGGTTTTCTTGGCTTAATTGGTATGCATAAGTTTAAGGGGAAAGGTCTCCACTACAAAATGAGTTAAATAAAGCTAACAACTCTGTAGGAAGATCTTGTCTTAATCCCACTTCTGCTAACTGTTGAGGGCATGTAATTTGTTTTTGGTAGGTCTGTCAGCTGTCTTGATAAGATCCCAAGCTGCTAGTTAGTATGCTGAGCAGGGGCTCAAGCTGTTCCTGCTTGGAAGGGCTGTGGAATCGTGTTTGAGAGAGAACTGGGGAAGCAGAAAGGATTTGTCTGTAGGCAGGACCTATGGCTATTGGCATCCAGCAAAAAGAGGGCATGAAAGCCCCAGTTGTCCAGAATGGAGATAGTCATTCGTCTTGGAGTCTGAAGAAATGAAAGATCTTTGGAAGATGCTAATGGTCGCAGATTGGGGTAGAGCACTTAGGGACATTGCAAATAGATCTTGGAAAGGCTGTTGCTGCCTGAATATTATAAAACAGCACTCATAGGAAAAAAATGCTCTATTCCTCTGTGAAGAACAATATTGTGGCTATTAGATGATGGCTTTTTTTGCCAAGTGGCTGATTGTTAAAGCAAGAAAACCTTCTGCCAAGGAAAAGGATTGGATTCCTTCCATAGCTAGAATTGGGTTGCCCTAATTTATTTAGATGTTCAGAAAACACTTTAATTATTACCTCATGCTTGCTTCAGAAGAAGTACTTTTAACATGCCCACTGTTCTGACACGTTGATAAAAATACTTGGGAAAATGACTGTTTCATCATTTAGGCATCCTAAATGAGCTTTTCATCTCCTGTCATATTGCTGGTAGTTGTGCAAAAAGGCTTCCCAGAAATGAGGCTGAGCTGATGCTCTGCTTTTGTAAATCGGTAGTGCTCGGATCCTCAGAACTGCATTTCTTGTGGATGCATAGTCTTCCATCTTTGCAGGGACAGCATTCCTATTGTTTCAAAAATAAATGCTGGATGAGGAAATGCTATGAAAGGCATTCACTGCGGGTTAAGTCTCGTTGTGCTTACAGCTTGAGTTTTGTCGTGGCTGATTTCGGTGAATGGGCCCATGAACTGCCTTTGAAACGGAATGCTCCTTACATGTACTCTTTAGACTTGAGGGGATGTAATCATCTGCTGAAATCAGCTTGCATGCAAACAGAATAATTAGAATGTGCAAAAAATTGTGATAGGATTTAGTAGGGTGAGACTTGGTGAAACACAACAGGTGGCCTTAAGGAACTGTTTCAAACTGTATGTTTCTTATTTAGGGAAGCTAACTCCTCTTTTAAGCATCCTGTAACTGGTCATTCCAGTGATTGGTTAGCTTTTGTTGGCATTGTCAAGTCTGTTGCTAGCTTAAGGTTTTTTCTTCTTTTTTTTTTTTTTGAGACCCAAAAGGGAAGATAAAATGGTTGGTTGGGGAGGGCAGGTTTGGGAGATAGAGACTGTTCAATGCTAAGTCAGCCATTAACGACACAAGTAAAAATGTAAGTAGAATTGTAAGTAGAAACGGACTGTGAAGTGGAAAGCTTCCAGACTTCATTTACTCATACTTCTGACATATGCTGAAGTATTTTGAGCTTTTTTTTTTAAAGTAGCTTTTTCCTAAACACCAGTTTTTGGGTTCCTGAGTGGAATTTTTGAGGAATACAAAATGAGGTTTATCTGCTGGGCTTCTGGGGAATTCCCACATCTCAGGAGGGCAGTTTCTCTAACACTTACCAAAAGCCAAATAGAGTATTTCAGAGAGTGGTTCTGATCCTCTGCTGTCATTCGTATAGATGCTTTGAGTTACTGTAAACAAGCTGAGCTGCATGTTCACTGCTCACTTAGGCTGATCCTTGCTCTGCAGATTAGAGATCCACATCTGTAGTAAGTCATCTGTCCTTATTTTTAGTAGTAATGATGTGTAACGTAATGGTCAGAGGTAGTTTGAGAAATACTGTATTACTTCAGTAATGGTCGAGGATTAAACAGGTGCAGTGGAACATGACTCATACGTTTGCCTTTGACAAAAACAAATGGAGAGCCTAAAAATGGAGAGCCTAACATGGGATGAATAGCATAATGCGACCTTTAATACGTCTTCCAGAAATGTATATGCATTTGTTAAACGTTTTGGCAGTGGCTGCATTGATATATGGTCTTTTCTGAAGCAAATCAGGTAGAAATGTAGAAATACAAATCATCCCAAGTGCTTGTTGAAGAAAGTTTATTTCAATTATAAGCTTGGCTAATTTATATTAATACTGGGGGATGCAGGCATTATTCTCCTAAATTACCTTGGAAAATAAATAAAAACTGCTTCCAAAACTACATATACATCCAGACATGTTCCTGGAATTTGCTGCAAATGTTCTCGCTGAGCACTGACTGTATATATCGTTCACTGTATTCTTTTTTTGTACTTATAAGTTCAGAAAAAAATAAATGTTGGAATATATATATATCATATATCATAATTAACATGCTGTTTTTATACTATTAAGTAGAAATGCACATATGTGATAGGACAGACAAATTTGTGACCTCCTTTGTGTTTTGTTTAACCTGTTGCTTCCTGGTACTTTCTCTCCTCTACTGCTTAAGTTTCCCATTTCAGTGATTTTGCTTCTAAATAGTACTTTAGCAAATAGAGTTCTACTTGTTTGAAATAGCATATTTACTTGTTACTCCATAATGACTTCATTTCTGTTGCAATTAATAGTGTGAATGAGTCAGCGTTTACTATATGCTGGCCTATGTAGAAAAGTAAGATTTTCTTTTTGTTCTGTTACTTGCTGGTGTTTTGGGATCTTTTTGCATGTATGCAACCAGTTTGAAGTACGTAGCACCATGAGTCTTTCTGGTCTTTGTCTTGACAAATGTTAAGATTACCAAGCTAAACATTTTCTTCACCCAAGAGTTCAGTAACGAGATTCAGTTCTCTAAACAACAGTCAAAGATTTAATTCTTTCATGTTGCTGAAACAGAGGATAAATGATAATGTGTAAGAAGTAAAAGAACTGCACTGTAAGCGTGCTGCTCTTAGCCATCCAGGAACCTCTCACAGGCCTGAGTACAGCTATAATTTTGTGGCTGTAATGGATAGTGGATTGAGACTGGAATGTATAATTCTAGCACAGGATTTTTTCTTCAAGTTGCTATCTTTGTAGTGCAAATAGAAATCATATTCTGTGAATATTTAAGCCAGATGTACAAGTGAAAGCAGCACAGTGCTGCTGGGCACTGAAGTTATTCGCATTGTGGTGCAGTCTGTCTTAGTGCAGTAATCCTGACTAACAGTGTTTTTCAGCCCTCCTGCAGTGCGTCTCCCCTGACTTCTTCCACATCTGCTCCATCTCCTTTCAGGATGGGAAGATATCCCGTCGTGTATTTGGAAGACACGTACTCTGTGAAGGAGTAACTCCTAATGCAGCAGTGGGTGCAGAGAAGGTGTAGCAGGCTCGACACACGTCTGAGCCCCTGCCTCTTGCATACTTCACTCTGTGGCTCCCTGTCTGAAGAGGTGCTCTCTGCCCTGGCACCCCTCTGTGCCGTGTTTGGTGTGGAGGCCAGGATGGTGGCCTAGAGCAACTGCTCACTGCTTTCTGCCTTTGCTGCTAGTCAGAAAATTATGCTTTGCTGCCCTCATGCTGCGCTGAATAGCAGAGTATCAGCAACATGTCACAGCTCTTGTTTCTGATCTGCTGCATGGTCTGTCTCAGGAGAGTCCGTATGCAAAGTGATACTGGCAAAAATCTCACTGGTGTTACAGTTCATGTATGCCTCTGAATCTGCTGTAATGACTCAAATTCAGACTTGTGACTTTAAAGTGAGTTAAAAACACACAGGTAATGTGTGTTAATCAAAGGGCTTCCTAATATAGCTGAACTAGCTTTCTTCCAGTCATTCATCTTAGCGTACCAGCAGAAAGAGTTTCATGTGGCTTTAGAGGGTAAATGACTGTAGTTGGAATCCCTAAACCACAATTAAAAATACATTAGACTTTCAGTCAGAATTTAACCCCATTTGCAAATCTTGGTCTGTATGGCACTTCTGGTTTTACTCTCACTGTAGCTCTTATGGGAATCGTATAATCCTTTATATTACGTATTTTTGACACTTGTATTATTTCTTCAGGATCAAAGTGTCTCTGTAACAACTTTATTGATTTTTTTTTTTGCTTTTGTTTCCTAGGCTGTGAAGATATTATTGCTGAGAGCATTTCACTAGACACCTTAATTGCCATTCTGAAGTGGAGTTCTCAGCCATACGGTTCCAAGTGGGTGCATCGTCAGGCGCTGCATTTCCTCTGTGAGGAGTTTACCCAGGTCATGACTTCAGATGTCTTCTATGAACTAAGCAAGGACCACCTGCTTACAGCGATTCAGTCTGACTATTTACAGGTAATCTGCAGCTCAGAATACAGCTAGTCCTGCTTGGAGCAGGATATGTGATACCATTACTAGAAGCATTTGTGAGTAGCCCATCTTAAATTGTAGTCAGGAGCTGGCTTTGTATGCATGCTAAGCACTTCTTTTTAATGTGTAAAAAATGAAATAGAAGTAGTTATTAAGAAAACTGTTTTGTTCTTGGCTTATAACACAACACAAGCTGGTGGTATGTGCTGTTACTTAGAAGCCTAATAATAGCTTAGAAACAGCTGCAAATTATTTTAAATGAAGCATTTCTGAACTTAACATTTGCTTTGCATGTTAAAGCATTTTGTAAAAAATGATGTGGTGGTAATACTTAATGCTGTAACAATGTAGATCTTGGTTGGGGGCAGTGAGAGCTAATAAATTAATCGCTCAGAAGGCTTAATTTATTTTATTCCGGGAAGACACAAAAATAACTTTTCTGACAAGTACTGCAGATTTTTTTTGTTGACTTCAGTGGTTTTAGGGAGAGGACACCATACTGAATAATAGAAAACTTGTGCTTTTGATTTTTTTTTTTTTGCTGCTGTATCTGTTCAAGAAAGATATCTTTAATGATGACCAGCCATATAGTGTAAAGATAGGATTTTTAAAATTATATATGTCCCGGTATTGCTTTTTAAACTACAGTGTTAGAGATTATTTAAACCTAGTTGTTACGAAAGTAAAAACTTACTTTTCAGTCTGATTTTTTCCTCTAAAAATGTTTGGTTAGTGTATATGTAGGTATAAACCAAACAAATGTGCTTTGTTCATAGTATAATTAAATATGTCTCTTCACTGAGATTATCATGTATCACATTTGGTTGTTACTATAACTTATGAGTCTGTGCAAATAATGTATTGTTAAATGTACAAAAGATTCAAACAACCGTCAGTGCTGGAACTGCCCTTTCAATTAACTCTAATAATTCAGATTTAAGTCATGTAAGTTTTCATACTGGCCTCAAGTTTTCTTTCTGTGGAAATAATTTTTGTTTTAATTCCTGGGGATTTAATAAGGGACAAATCTAGGAATCATGGTGGCAATACACCAGTAGTACTACTGTAAAATATTTTGAGCAAGTGTTATAGCAGATCATAAAGTAAAACTACTTATTTTGGTACAGTTGTTGTTTCTTCTTAGCTGTGAAAGAGGTGTCTGTGATTTAAACTAATCATATACAAATTGTTGACTTTCTCTTTCTACCAGGCAAGTGAACAAGATATTCTTAAATATCTAATTAAATGGGGTGAACACCAGTTAATGAAGAGAATAGCAGACCGAGGTGAGGATCCTTTTAACCACATACTACCAAATCAAATAAACCAAAATGTATGGAAGTCCCTTTCTCGTTGGTAATCTGTAATTTAAGAAAACTTAATCTACTCTGTCTTGTGTGGTCAAAACTAAGCAGAAGCACTAGAATGTTTTGAAGAGGAAAAAGCAGAAATACTTTTTCTCCAGAAAAAATGAAAACAATAATTCTGAGGGAGCTGGGATTGTTTAGCGTTGAGGAGGAAATGCTTAGGGGGGATTTTAGCAATGTCTATAAATACCTAATGGCAGCAAGTAAAGAAAACATAACCACATTCTTCTCTTGGCACCCAGTGACAGGATGAGAGGCAATGAGGCATTAATTGAAATGCAATTTAAATATAATAACACTTTTTTTTTACTGTGAGAATGGTTAGACAATGTAACAGGCTGCCCAGGGAAGTTATCAGGTCACCATCCATGGAGATGGTCAAAACCTGACTGGATGTGGTTAGGGGCAACCTGTTCTACCCTTCTTGGGGAGCTGTGAGGAGCGGGATGGCTGTGGCTTGCCATGTTTTTGAAATCCATTGTTATTGCTTGTGGTATAACTGTTTTTCATGGATACGTTGGATGAGATAAAACAAAAACTCAGTTAAAAGATGGATTTTTTAGTGATCTGAATAAATACTAGCTTTCTGTCTTCAGAACTAGATTTCACGTTTGATTTTAGCATGTTGGAACATAATGGAGCTGGTTAAACTGTCACAGATCTGGACTGGTAGAGAAAGCTGCTTGTTTGGAGTAATTGCACAGCTTTGTGATCAGTAGTGTTCATTAAGTAAATAGCTCATTCTGTTTCCTGGGATCGTTGGATAATGTGGTGTACAAAAGCAGAAATAAGAGCTATGCCAAGTTCTTTCAAACTGGGACCAAATTTACTCCAGTAATTTTGTCTTAATGTAAGATGCTTCCTCACTGACACTCCTGTTTTGCAATCTGAATGCATGGTGGCATCAGTCAAATACTGGAAAATGTTGAAAAATGGTAATATGCTCTGTCCAGAACTTGAGCAGCCTGTCATGAATGGAGGATGATTGACAGGTGTCCTTAAGGAGTGAAGTTAGTCACGTTCAGGTTGGGCACAATACTTAAAATACAGGTGAAGGTAGTTACCTGTGAGAGAGAGAATGACCTTGGAGTGTCATATGGTGTCACCTTGTGGTCTTCAGGTATGTACCCACTGCTGGCATAAATAGTGTGTGAAAGTGAAAGCAATTTGTTTGTGATACAGCTGTTACTAGGGTGGTTTACCCTGTGAGGCTAGAATAACTTGCCCCAGTGGTCTATTCAGGCCTTAATTTGTAGAAAATAAGTTTCTGAAAACTGCTGGAGAAGAAAAGAGGAGCTGCAAGAGGGAGTCACCGGGGGAACGGCCAGCAGCTAGGCACAAATGTTTTCATCAAGTAACTCTACCTGAGTTTTATGGTCATTTAACCCAGACACTACTTTAGTGCTTTCTTCCTGTCTTAAGCTTTGAAAGTGACAGCTGTACAAATCACCCATGCTCATAGAAATGGAATCTGACTCCACTGATGTTTCATATCAGATTTTAGAGCATACACTGGTTTTGTGGAACAATGCTGATAAGAGCCGTCGAGTTTCAGTTAGACTCTTCTTTCCTCTTTTGTAATTTCCTGTAAGCCATGTAGCTTCTGCTTTCTTATTTAAACTTTGGTGTAAAATTACTATTTCTTGTTGTTCTTTCCCACAGAGCCTAACTTACTGAGTGGTACTGCTCACAGTGTAAACAAGAGAGGTGTAAAGAGAAGAGATCTTGACATTGAGGAGCTGAGAGAGATCCTGTCTCCGCTTTTACCTTTTGTCCGCATTGAGCACATCTTACCCATGAGTAGTGAAGTACTGAGTGATGCAGTAAGTCAGTTGTCTCATACAAGTACTCTCTGGGTTCTTTGCATTTCAGATTCTACACGTGTTTAGGTTGTGTGACTTTCTGTGGGTTTTTTGAGGAGGAGGGATGAGGGGGGTGTTGTTTTTTAAGGATTACCTCCTAAAATGTTATCACTGAAAGTGAGATATATATAAATTTCAGGTTAAAGTTTTTTGAACTTTAAATCTATCAGGAAACTTACAAAACAAACAAACAAAAAAAACAACAATGGTGTACAGATTCAGTGTATGAAGTGCATTTCTTGCAAGTTTTTCCCCATACACTTTTTATTTAGTAAAACGTGAAACTTTTTCTTCATTCTTAAAGATGAAGAGAGGCCTGATTAGTACTCCTCCTTCAGACATGCTACCAACGTCAGAAGGTGGAAAGTCAAATGCCTGGCTGCGACAAAAAAATGCTGGGATATATGTGCGGCCAAGACTGTTCTCACCATATGTGGAGGAGGCTAAGGTAATAATAATTAATAGTATCTGGCTGTTGTTAAACTGGTGTCATCAGGGGGTTCTGTAAACAGGGAAAAATGTCGGTATGTTTTGTCTCTCTTTGCATGTACTGGCCTAAAATACTAACATTTTCAATTTAACAAGACTTAAAGTTTGATCATCAGGCTCAAGTCTCTAGAACTGGTCAGAAAAATTTCAACAAAATTTTTTTTTGTCGAAATTGAAATGTTTGCGAGACAGATCTTGATGAAATTCCACCGGAAACAAAGCAGCGTTCTGAGGGAAACCTCCCTGGTTTCCAGCCAGTTTGCCGGCCCAGCTCCTCGGCAGCCCACCTGGCAGGCGGATGGCAAGGTGAGAGCCTGAGAGTCCCAGTCTGCAGCTAGTCAGCAACCTCGGTGCCAGGTCTTTCAGGCTCCCCAGCTCCCTCTAGAGCTGGGTGGAGAATTTCTGTTCCACTGGGCAGAGGACTTTGATATTTCGCTTTTTTTATTTGAATTAGAGCAGAAGCAAAATTCTTTCGATCCTATGCAAAGTGGAATAAATATTCGGTGTCCAACTTGACTGAAGTTCCTCATGTCCCATTCACACAGTAGTTTTCTTATTAAATATCTTGTATGAGGACTGTAAAATGGAAGGCCACTTAGCATCTCTTATGATGGTGACGTTTGGTGACAGGGCTCTTGTGCAGGACAGAAACGTGCCATATTGTATTTGACAGAACGGGACCCTTATAAATGGTTAGCCATTGTCACCCCCCAAGGCAGCTCTGACTTACGTCAGGAGCTTGAGTCCCAGCAGTGCAGGTGATGGCAGGACAGGAAGATTAGGTGGAGCTCTGTGCATCCACACCACCTGCAAACACTGAACACTGCTGTCTTGAAGTCAGAGCTTTTGGCTTCTGCTTAAGGAAGAAAACGCTTTCTAAGTGTGAGTTGCTGTTGACATAACTCATTGAGGGGAGGGGAGAAAGAAAGCTATTTTTCGCTTTGGGCACAGATAAGAGTGCCAGGTGGCACTGAAGCAGCAAAGGAAGACTAGCCAGTTAAAAATGTATCTTTGTACCTTGGGTTATTAAAACTAACAATGTGTTAAAGAACATGTAATAAAAACACTGACTCTTAGTTTTCAGGTATACAGTATGGGAATGCTTTAGCATCTTAAAAATAAGTGCATTCTATACTTTTTTTTTTACATCAGGAATCTTACTTGTTTTATTTTGCTGTTAATTTATTTTAAAAAAAAAAGCATCATTAGCTGTTTTACCTTAGAGGAATGATTCTTGTTTTCTGTCTGGTGACTGTACTCCTATTCAGTTTGATTATAGGAAAAGGCAAAAATTGCACATAAGTGACTTGTGAGTTATTACTGTCTGTTAGCCTCTCATTATTTGGGGGGGAAAAAAAAAAGCTAAATGAGAACCTTAACCAAAAGCGTGCATAGCGCAGATCTTTCTATTAAGACATCTGAGGGAAGCACACTTCATTTTGAAGGCAGTGTCTTCTACTCACTGTCACAGAATTGACAAGTATAGGTAATAATCCTCTGAGGGAGAGTCCAGAGGGTCTTGTCTTGAGAAGGATACTTCCAGCCTGACAGGTACAAAACATACAAAGCAGTCTTCCCAACCTTTATTCCCCTGACTGCTGTTAGCTCTGAAAGCCAACTCTAGTGGTGACTGGAAAATGGAATAGAAAATGCTGTGGAAAAGCCAAATACAGTGTGGGACCCAGTTTAGACCATTGTTAGGCTTGTGGCCTTGGGGCTGTGTTTGCGGCAGCTCCTGGTGGGTATGAGTGCGCAGTGCCTTCATGAGGGCTCCAATGGCTGTCGTTGCAGTCGGTCCTGGACGAAATGATGGTGGAACAAACCGATCTCGTTCGCTTGCGGATGGTCCGAATGTCCAACGTGCCAGACACCCTCTACATGGTAAACAACGCGGTGCCGCAGTGCTGTCATATGATCACCCACCAGCAAGTTACTGCTAACCAGTCCAGTCCTCCTTCAGTCATAGCCAACGAAATCCCAGGTGAGGCTGCTGGGTCACTTGTAATGCTGCTTGCTCTCAAGGGAGTGAGTGGCTGGGGGCTCTGGGGTGGGGGAGTGGATGTGAATAACTGAATATTATGGTCAGTCTCCTCAGAGAGGGATGCTTCATAGATTGTGCTTCTTTGTACCGTGCAGTAGTTCTTTTTGATTTGGTCTACTCTGAAGAGATTAATTATATACGGATGGCATGATAAATAGGTAAAAAGTAAGCTAGTGGAAGGGCTTTTACTTTAACCTGCTTTGACTGAGTGATTTGGAAAGCCTAGGCATCCATTTTTAGATCAGAGCATCACATCTAAGTAGATGTGGATCAGTTTAGGAGTTTGTAGAAAAGCAGAGAAGATGACATGCCATCAGAAGAATGGTCTGCTTCTTCCCCCTGCCATGCACTTCCCCACTGCAGTTCATAAGCTCTTTGTATATCTGTGGTGTCTCCCTGCAGTCAGCTATGTGGAAGGAAGTAGATAAACTATTCTTACAGTTGGCTAGAGCCAGGACAAAATAGGAGGCTTAAATTGCAGCAAGAGTATTTAAGTTGAAGTATTAGGAAGCTGTTTGGTTAAGCACTGCAGTAAGTTTCTAGAAAGATTCCTGGAATGGTTTTGTTCTACTTGATTGGTTTTTGTGATTGAGGAGGAGACTCGATAAAGCCTTAAGGAAATGTCTAAAGACTTCCATACCTTGATTTAAAAACAACAACAATGAAGTATTTGTTCAGGGACCTGTTACTGTGGCCTCTCAGCCGTGAATTAAATTATTCGGATGGTTTTCCCCCTCTACAGAAAAGCATAAACATACTAAACACTCACCACCAATTGAATCTGAAGTATTTCATCGTTACGTGTGACTTTGATAACATTTTACTAGATCTTAGTTTCTGGAGAAGCTGATAAAGGAAACAGGTTCTCAGAGGTCTCTGATATTTTGCAAAAGTTCTCACAGTCAGGAAGAAAATCTCTCTGGGGGCAGTGAGGCATCTTGACCAATTTGAAACTCTGCTGCACGATGTAGTACATAGGAATTATTGCCAGTCCTTTGATTTGGACATGGATGCGGGCTGTGAGCCTGGCCAGTAGTTGGAGCACAGGTATTGTCTGGTAACTGCCTGCTTTGCTTCATTCTGTAATTATGCAAAAGAACTGATTATTTTGCCAGTTGCTTGAGGTGGGAAGGGTAGATGGGGGCCAATTAATTTGAGGAGATTGAGTCATATACAAAACCCTTAACTTGTACAGAAGTCCATCCCTGAAGCACAGATGGTTCACAGGAGCTGTTGAAGGGAGAGTCAGGCAACACCACCTCCTTGCCCCTTGAGCTGGGCTCTTGGAACAGGAGGTTCTCTGCAGCTTAGGTATTCTCCATGTCACTTGCATCTTCCTTGTACTCACTGCCCATAGACTTGATTTGCGTGAAGGCTGTTGGCACCTTGTCCTGGTGCTCCTGTTGCAACACTACTCTGAAATGAGTTAAACCTCTACTGAAGTCTGTGCTCTACTTTGAGGCTAGGTTCTGCAGGTAATTGGGTTCCTTTTGGTGCTTTCCAGTTCCAGTTTGAATTGGAAATCCTACAACTGAATTGCGTGTGTGTGTGTGTGTATATATATATATAAAATCTATTCTGTATGTTTCGCGTGTAAAAACAAAAAAAAAAAAGGATTTGAGAAGATGGCATGTTTTCATGATAAATTTAGATAACTTTTATAACCAATAATTTGGAGAACTGAGTTAAACTTCTCAAATCTTTTTTTTTCAGTGTTAGGAAAATGCTGGGTATAGCAAAACATTTGATTGCTAAACTAGGATTTCTAAGAACAATTGAAGTGTGTGGAACATAAGGTAGAAGACTTACTTCCAAGCCTTGAAGACAGGGTAGAATTGATCTGTGTTTTTTCTTCATATAGGAACTCAATTTGGAAATATATATGTGTATATATATATATATCTTGCATTACTTAGATATATTTCTTGTACCAATATAAACTTTATGAAATTGGGAACAGTTGTAGTTGCACGGTGTTGGGTTTTCTCCTTCCGTGTGATGCAAATGTCTTTTCACACTGTTCTTGCCGTCCGATCCACTTAATTTTTATGAGCTTTCATTATGGACATCTGGTCGTGGTAATATATAACCCTTGTAAAGCTGGTAATGGATCAGATGCCAGGACTTATGTATTCAGATATTTGGATTTGTCTTCTCTCCTGATATGCATATTTTCCTGAGGACAGAAAGACCGCAGAGAAATATCATTCATCATCAAACAGCAGCAAAAAGTGGCATGAGAAAGTTTTGCAATAGCATAAATACCCCCAAATTATATATGATTTCCTTTTGGAAAGGCTTTGTTTAATGATTTCAACATGGCTGCATAAAACAACATAATTTAGCAGGTTTAGTTTGGCTTAGTTTGTATAATTTTTTTAGAATTTACATACTGGTATTATGGTCTTGTGATTACAGAATTCCACTATAAGTATGAAGTGGATGCCAAGAAAAATCAATGAATTCTTGGCCTGTAGTATTCATGAGGGAACAGTCAGTTGTTATTTAAGATATCCTACCCCCACCTCAAATCATAAAATTCCTGCATTATAAGGGGTTTGAAAAGAAGGCTGTATTTGTGGTTTACTCTAGCAGAAGCTGGAAAAATGGTGTGTATCTTTACCATGAGTATGATGTGTGCATCATCCCATGTGCCTTACCCCATAATGATGCTCCAAGGAACACGTACAAGTCAAACTTTTTGGCAGAATGTTTCTTTAAAAAAAAAAAAAAGCTTAGTCAGCCCGATGTTAGATTTTCCTTCAGAATTAAATGTACCCATTGCAGTCGGACTTGGTGTCTCACAGTTTGAAAAGTAATCTGTTGTCCTTAATTCCATTCTCTGCCGTCCCTCCAGTTCCCAACCTCCTTGTCGTAAAAGAGATGATCAAACGGCTGCAGGAGCTTCGTCACACTGAGCAGGTGCAAAGAGCGTATGCTCTCAATTGTGGAGAAGGTGCCACAGTCAGCTACGAGATTCAGATTCGTGTGCTGCGGGAATTTGGACTTTCCGATGCTGCTGCTGAACTTCTGCAGGTAGGAAAAGTTGCTGTAGTAGGATCACAAATGCTTTGATTCGGGTTCTGTTCTGATTATGAGCTGAGCTGGATGTGTAATCAGCAGTAAAAGAGCTGCTTCATGCACACGCTGACCAAACACTGTTTTGAAATGCCTTCAAAGTTTAGAACTGTCCAGGTGCAAATTGCGCTGAGACTGCTGCATTTGATTGATGTGATTTTAAAAATGTATAGGTGTAACGTATAAATATTTTTCTCAAAAGTTGTTGCCGTTAATGGTGTTCTGACTGCCACAGATATTTGGGAACAAGGTTGAATCTTGGATTTAAAGTAGATTGAGATTAAAGGGTTGTTTTTGTAAGTAGGATAAAACAGTTTTTAAAATATGCTGTCTGATTTTTCAAGGAAGCACCAGAAGTAGTAGATTTGTTTTTAGCTGAAGGCCCTTAAAAGCTATTTTTCTAGGAGACAGAATGTCGGTCTTTCCCCTGTTGAAACTAGGTTTTGAAATGTTACAAAATCAGAGTTACGTAATCATAGTTACTCTGATTTAGTCAAATATTTGGCAAATAGTTTTTGTACAATATCTGTAGCATACAAATGAGGGCATTCAGATACGAATGACTCGTTCCTGCTAACTTCCTGAGATCCCAAATGTGTGACCTCTCTTTTGATTTTTTTCTTAACACTTGAATCATTAAGATGTGAAGAAATAACTCTGTAAAAAGAATGCTGTGATTTAACTGACTGTGTAAATGGTGTGTAACTGGAGTGCACAACACAGAATCACAGAATGGTTTGGGTTGGAAGGAACCTTAAAGATCCCCTAGGTTCCAGCCCTGTGCCTTGGGCAGGGACACCTCCCACCAGAGCAGGCTGCCCAAAGCCCCATCCAGCCTGGCCTTGAACACCTCCAGGGATGGGGCATCCACAGCTTCTCTGGGAAACCTGTGCCAGGGCCTCACTGCCCTCTAAGTGAAGAATTTCCTCCTTAAATCTAGTGTAAATCTACCCTCTTTTAGTTTTAAAGCCATTCCCCCTTGTCTTATCCCTACACCCCGCGACAAGTCCCTCCCCAGCTTTCCTGTAGCCCCCTTTAGGTACTGGAAGGACGATGTAAGGTCTCCCCGGAGCCTTCTGTTCTCCAGGCTAAGCAATCCCACCTCCCTCAGCTTGTCCTCACAGGAGAGGTGCTCCAGCCCTCTGATCATCTTTGTGGCCCTCCTCTGGAGTAATTCTCTAATACACCCATGCCCTTCTTGTGTTGGGGGCCCCAGAGCGGAGCTGAATGTAGTACTCCGGGTGGGAGTGAACGTGAGTGAACATGAACAGCTCATATTCCTTGTTAAGGAGGTCATAAAACAGTCAAAACATAACTAGGAAACTAGATTACTTATTCTTAAATCACATAGGCCTTTTTCTCCCGTGACTCAGTAGATCTGCATAGGATGTATCAGTTCTGGGAAACTGGAATAACCTCTTCTGTTTTTATATTACTGTGCAGCAAATTGCATTTGTTGGGCAGCTTTTTCACATAGTGAACCTGATGCTTCTTGTGTTTGAAAAATAAAATTAGGCCATGGTAGCTGTAATGGCTTTGAGCTTTGGCTAGGTTTTCAGTGGCACAACTAGCTTGTTACAGAGCTAGAAGATTTAAAGTTCCAACATGTGTCAGTTTAGGAGATTTTTCTGGCTGACTTCCTACTTTTTGTTACTTTTTTTTCCCTTTGCAGAATCCTCACAAATTCTTTCCTGATGAGCGATTTGGGGACGAAAGCCCGCTCCTGACAATGAGACAGTCTGGACGATGCCGCGTTAACAGCACTCCCACTGCAGAAACCATGTTTACAGAACTGGACTCTTTTGTGGCCTTTCATCCTCCATTGCCCCCTCCTCCGCCTCCATACCACCCACCAGCAACTCCTATTCACAACCAGTTCAAAGTGGGCTGGAAGCAAAGGGTGCCAAGTCAACATCCCTCGCGTTCTTTTTCTTACCCTTGTAATCACTCACTGTTCCACTCCCGAACAGCTCCCAAAGCTGCGCCACCCGTCTACTTGCCCAGCGTGAAAGCAGCACCTCCAGATTGCACTAACACTACAGGTCTGGGGAGGCAAACGGTGGCTGCAGCAGCGGCAGTGATGGCAGCTGAGAAGCAAGTAGTAAGTATTACGAATTCTCCTCCCCATCTCTGGCAGGTTGTAGTAGCCTGAGAGGAGCTGGAGAGCAATCTTGTGATGAGGTAACAGCTTGGTTAAAACAGCATGCTGGTCAGGAGATTCTTCTGTCAAAACCTGTCATCAGCCTTCTGCATCTGAAAGGCAGGGTTTCATCCCTGGGAGACGAATGCTCCAGGGGCAGGAGTGGTTTTGGAGGGGCAAATAGGTCTTGCAAAGCTTCTGAAATAGCATGGTTTGCTCCACATTAAAACAAAGCATAAGTGAACTTCAGTAGTGGACTGCATGCTATAACAGTAGAAATATTGATGATATCTTGGCTATTTGCAGGTAAGTAGCCCTGAACTAATCAGTTGTGTGTGAAGGGAACCTGTGGAGAATGGAAAGGTTTCACATCAGTGGAAAAGATTTTAAAATGGATAGGCAAGCAGAAATTGGTAATTGCAGATATGATAGTTTGTTGCAACATTTAAAGAAAAACATAGTTACTGAACTACAATATGATGCAATGAAAACAGTGAACTGTAACAGATGATGAACCAAATGATAGCTTTGAAGTACAGGAAAAGCTAAATAAAGAACTTAGTAATCATTTATTCAGTGAGAAAACTGTTTCAGTGTACTGTTCTGTCATACTGAAAACCTGCTGTCTAGGTGCAGGTTTGATCTGGAGTTCTGAATGGAAACATGATTTATCTTTTTCTTTAGCAATTGCCCTAAATATATCGCACTACTGCATTTCAGGTTAAAATATTTAACTTGAACAAACAATGGAAAAAAACAAGTCTGAGTTGAAGGATTTAATTTGTAGTAGAAGTCTCTCTTTTTCTTTGTCAGTGCAGACTTCAGAAAGGAAATGTTATAGAGATGTTTCTGTGATAGTTGATATAAATTTGAGCTTGTTCATCTATAGCTTAGGCAGGAGGGCACAGCTCACTGCTTCACAGTAGGAATATGTTGCCTAAAATGTATTAAAAATAGAAGGAGAAATAAACGTAGTATAGATGATATTTATGTTCCTTAATTTTTCTGCAGTGTGTGAGTTACTAGTAGTTAATGCTTACTAAAATTGCTTTCATTAGAAACGTTAAATACAAGTGGAAGTTAACTTTTGTATCTGGAAGACTAAATCTGCTTGTCTCATTGCAGGTGTAGGGAAAAATGGCAAGCTACAAGATCCATGCAGTTTGTGGATCTTGTCAGCCTTGTAACTGGTGCTCCCCAACCCTGAGGCTAGTGCAGATACACGTACATATGATTAACTTGTTTTAAAATGCAAGCTGAGGGGTTATATCTACAGTGAGGGAAAAAAGTGTTTCATTGTCTTCCCTGCACTGAAATTCTCTGCTATAACAAACCATTTATGTTAGGTTCTGCACTGAGCACTTAGTAAATATAACACAATATAACGCGTTTAAGAAGGGACTCCTGTTGTGGCACAGCCACTTCATGAAGAGAAGAAGAGGTCTTAAGCTAGCAGGAGGGTGGAGGCTGGAAAACACGTGTTCTTTAAACAGTGTAGAAAACTTGCTGGCTAAGGTTAGTCTAGGTGAAGGTAGGTTAAGAAAATGTCATTGTGAATTGCAGGAACTGTGCTAAATACGGTTTGTGTTTGGCTTTTGCTTTTTTCCCCATGGACCTATTTCTTTTCTTTTCCAGTGTACTCAGCCCTTGCTAAACGAACTGATGCCAGATATTGCAATGGGTGTGTCAGCAATGTCTTTAAAAGACAGAAGGTTACCCGAGCTCACTGTCGACACAGAACTAAGCCAGACGGTTACAGAGGTAGGGCCCGGTCCACCCCAGCACATTTCATGTATTCAGAGCAGACACATGCCTACTTCTCGAAAGAAACATGCAATAGAACAAAAACTAGATGCTCGAGAAAATCAGCAGGAATATCCTGACTTCTATGATTTCTCTAATGCTGCATGCAGACCTTCCACTCCAGCACCAAACAGGCACAGCCCTTCGCCTTCGCAAGGCATATATTTTGGCCCAGATTTGTACAGCCACAATAAGGCATCACCAAGTGGCTTAAAGTCAGCTTATCTACCTTCCCAGATATCTCCTAAAAAGCAGGAGGATTCTAGGAGGGAATACCTGCTCTCCCAAGATGGGCATCAACACAGACAAAAGAATGAGCCAATACACCTCGATGTCTTAGAACAACCTCCCCAGCGGCTGGACTTGGCGTTGGCTACCCAGGAGAATGCTGGTAATGGCCCAGTTCACATCAGGGGAAGAACAAAAATGGAAACTGATTTAACCTACGGGCTAACCTCCAACAGACCTTCGCTCTCTGCGTACACCTCTGAAGTGCAAGAAGAGAGACCCAGCAGGAGACTGGCAGATGATGAGCCATTGGAACATGGCACGCAGAGAAATGCAGATTTGGAGAGGGAAGATGCAGCAAGCAGAGGAAGGAGGTCTCCAAACAAACCAGACTTCCTGTATAAAAAGTCTGCTCTATGAAAGCAACCTCCACTATTTCTCTGTGCCTAAGAGTTGTATCCCATTCTTTGCAACTTCTGGCCTGACTTCTGTCAGACAAATTCATTCATGCCAGCAGATAAATTCAGCTTCATACACTTCTTTTGTACATACATACATCGCTTTGTTAGAGACAGCATGCTATCGGTTTTTTAATGCTGCTTCTGGTTTTATTTTGTGGGAACCTTTTTTTGATCAGATTTAATTAAGCCTTTAAAAAAAAAAAAGCTGGTACCTTTTTTCTACAACCTGGTAGCATTTTGCACCTGTACATCTATTTTAGTGTATTAGTTTTGTACTAATCTGTTAAACTTTATTGTCACATTTAAAGGACTGTATTTTCATACTTTTTGCATTTTCCCCTTCACCTGCCAATTCCCTATGTGCATTGGGTTGCACATAATGAAATGTATTTTCTTACGAGATAGTAACAATGTGTTTATTTTTTAATTATAGGAATTCCAAAGAACAGCACATCAAAATACTACATTTTTAGTTTAAATTTTTTTGTTTAGATCAGAAATCTTCCTGATTTTTATGACTACGGCAAGAATCCAGGCTGTTTTGTTTGAGAAGTTCTGGCAGCTGGTCTTACCCTTATATAGCAAGCCCACTCCAAGAATTACACTTGGGTATTTAAGTGTCCAGGGGATATTTAGGAGTCCAAATTCCAGTGAAATTCACCAGGATCTGACTTTCTGATTCTGTTTGCTTTGTGGTTCGCCTGTGACCACGGAGAATTTCATGATCACCCAAAAGCACTTATTAATTAGCCAGACTCGAGTTGTTCATTTGACCATGCAGAGGTAAATCTAGAAATACTGTAAAAAGGATAGTAATAACTTGTTCTTCCAGCTACCCCTGCGTGGGGGTAAGTGAAGACTAGAGCTGAGGATTCATGCTAAATCCTGACATGTCAGGAAGACAAGGCATAGTATCTTAGGCTGTTGCCTGAATGGTAGCTCTCCAACTGGGAGGGTCCCTCTCCGACAGAGGTGCTGAGGTGACTGCACATTGCCTTGCTTTCTCCTGCCTATGATTTAAAAAGGGCTTCACTCCTAGCGATGTCGTTCAGTGTTCCTTATCTGATCTGAAGTGTTTCTGACTTCGTAGTTGCCGCTGTTCTGTGAACAAAATCAAAGTGAAGAGTAACTGCTCTAGCACTGTCAAACATGTGAAGCTTTAGCACTCTTAAATTACACTTCTCTTCTCTGATCTTGCTTTTTTTTTAAAGCACAGGAATGAGATTCATCTATTAACATGATATGCAGAGGGAATGTGAAGATTTTGGGCTGGCTCCCTACTGCTGGGTTGAGATGAAACAACACAGCTGTGTAACGGTTGTAGTTAAGTGCATCCTTAATACCCAGTGTACAGTTGTTATAGCAGCTTCGTTGCATTTAGGATAGGGTTCTGATGCCACTGCAGTGTAGTGATTACTGGTGAACACCTGTTTGTTTGTGGTTTTTTAATGCAGTTTCTATAACAAAGGATTTCCCTGTAGTTGAAAACTAATCCTAAGTGTGATCTAAGAACTATATCGAGGTTAGGTTGTTCCCTACAGTTCAGAATGCCTAAATACTACTTAAAAGAGAAATCTTCTGCAAATTTACTTGTAGCTGATGGCAGTTCTTCTTACCCACCTTGTTCCATTAAAGCATGCAAGGCCTGACAACAATACCATTTTACTGAACTATATTGAATACTGCATTTCAGAACTACCAAATAGCTTGTAGATAAACGAAGATGTGGGTTTGTGGACCAATAAGTCATAATGTCTCCTACATGCTTACATACATATGCCTCCTGCTTCTAGGAAAGCTCTGCAGGCACTCCTCTCGCGGTGCAGCCGTAAAAGGCACGGTGTAGGATTGGAGGAGAAACACAGCTAAGCTGCACAGGTCATGTAAGTGTGTTGTGGGTGAGGGAAGATGTGTGTTTTTTTCCTCCATTACCCTCTTTTAAACTGCTTTTTGACCACGGTCAGAACGAGCCCTGGTCTCATCACCGCTGTGTGTAACTGGTGTGGGACTGCAGTGTAAAACAGTGTTAAATCCAGGAAGGTATTGGGAGGAGAGGGGAGGGGAGCAGTGTTCCTGTGGGTTAGGGACTGAGGTTCATTGGATTTATTCTGGAGATCCGAGCACAGTGCTGTCTTACTGTGTAGCTCTAACCAGACACTCTGGTCTCTTGCTCATGAGCACTAGAAGCATTAGTTAGCGTCACACACAAAAGGAAGAAAAAAACCTCACTGCATTTGCGTCATATATATATGTTGGTAGCTTAACTGCTAAGAAGTTGTAGCTGTCCTCAGAAGACTTACTGTTCTGAGTAACTTATTTTTACCTGAAATTTATAAATGTACTTTCAAAGGAAACTATTTTTACTCTTGGTTTGATGTGGCACTGTGTGCCTGAACTGAGATGGGGCTTGAAGTCTACAGATTTAAGCTTAAAATTTGTGGGGACGTGGCTGATAAAGACTGAAAAGTTTTGAGGTTATGGCTTGAGGGAAATGATGAAATGGTTTGTCTTTGGAATAAGCTGGTGAGAAATGCCTTTCTGGGGCTGGGGGGGACATGCCTGCATTTTAGGATTCAAAATTGCTTCTGAAGTCTCAGAAGCAGAACAGTATTAAAAAGAATGAAGTGTTTAAAAGTAGGTTCAAACTAGAAGGCAAGTCCTTTTGAGGCCACACAGACAATCAGGCCATTCAGACAATCTGTTTTCACTTGTATATTTTGAGTTAGGAAGATGATAGCAGCTAATGGCAGCTGATTTTGAGTGGAAAAGGATTTGTTAAATTACTGGAACTGTATTTTTGTAGTCCAGAGTAGGATTTCCTACCTAGTTGGGCATGGAGGGAGGGGAGTGAGACCATCTTTATTCTTCTTCATGGAAGCATTAATCAGAAGGCTAGTGTTCATACGCTTCTCGTGTAGCACACACGTAGCTGTGCTACCTGCTACTTTTTGTTCTCTTTCTACTGAAACTTTGGTGCAAAAACTCCTTGTTTACATGAAGCACTTTCTGATTAGGCTGGAAATTAACATCCTTTCCTCCTACAAATTTGATGGAGACGATGGATCAGTGACTGTATTTTGCTTTAGGATAGAGGTATGGACATCATGTTTTCTTGGATGAGGAAGAGTTATGCTCCTTCTTCTGTTAAAGAGCTCAGACTTTAATTTAGTGAGCAACATGCAAAAACTTCTTATTCCCCTTTTCCCTGACCCCTTCCTCTTTTCCTTAATATATCGTTGAATAACTTAATTCCTGAAACAGATTCTTCCTTTGAAGTGTTTTACTGTTCCACAGAGTTACTGTAGTTGTGTGTTAATAACTGCTGTGTTGTTTGGCAGTTTCTTGTTATGCTTTTCATTTCTGAAAGCGAAGACTGTGGCCACCCTTACTTGTAAGCCTTGGGTTTTGGTCTTGGAACGTCCCAAATGTTTGTCTTTATGGATTTCCTTGGTTTGGGGTTTTTTGAGAGAATACACATGCTGTTTGAGGCAATGTTAGTTCTTCTAATAATTATATGCTTATGGTAGAGGTGGTGCTGAGCTCTGCTCAATACAGGGAGCGGTTGAGAGATGAAACTGTAAAACCATATTTGGGGTTTCTGTAATTATCTGTACTTCCAGAAGGTAGCTCTGCCTTCTGCAGTGTCACGGTTCTGTTTCTTGTCCTTGTGTTGTTACTGGTATAAAGTCAAGTGCCTTCAATGCTAAAGGCTCAGAAAAACTTTCTTAAACTGACTTCATGTCCTATGCAAGTGTTTTTTCTACGACCTGCATAACCAGTACTTTGTAAAACTTGTTTACGCTTCAATTGTACATAGTGTTTTTAAAAAAAATAGTATTTTTATTTAGGTACCTCCAAACTTGAATTCTAGTCTTGTGTGATACATTGTAAAACAATACATTTCTCTTTTGAGTACCATTACAGTTGTACAAAGGTTTTCACTGGTTCTATTTTTCTACTGTTGCTGAGAAGCATGTAACACTGACTTTATCCTACGTATAGTTGGCATTTCAAATAAATGGCTTGTATAGAAGACGCGTGTGGCTGCTTCAGTTACCTGCTCCCGGCAGCCTGCCCCAGCAGTGCCCGAGCGGCAGCGTGGCGTGTGGTGCTGGTGTGAGCTTTTCTGTCTGACCTCTGGGCTGGGGGGCAGGAGTGATGAGACACGGCCCATAAGGTGCTCTGTAACAACAAAGGCTCTTAGGAAAAAATGTAAGTTTTGTCATTCCTTCTCAGAGGTTGGACTGGGTGATCTCGGAGGTTTCTTCCAACCTAGATAGATGATTCTGTGATTCTGGGAAAAAAAAAAACCTCATTAAAAAGTAAAGCACTTCTCTAAAATAATTCAGTGAGTTCTGGCTAGAGCCTAACTGGCTATAACTAGTCTGTAACAGCGTTCATAGATAAAGCAGCAAGCCTTAGCCTTGCTCTAGAAAATGTTTATTTTCTCAGAGCCAAAGACTAGTTAATAATTAAATACACAGCATCCTCTCCTTGACTTGCAGGTATCCTGTGTCAGCTGAATCTTCGTTAACTGTTTCACAGGAACAACTGTTTCATGACTTCAGAGAGATGACAGAAGTTTAGAAGTGTCATCCAGCAGCAGCAGATTTTGGCTACGCTCTCACTTTGATGTGCAACAACAAAATGTTTTGGGTGATGTCCTGGCAGAAAGGGGGAGGAAGGTAAGGAGCGGGAGTACTGTATGAGCGTAAACACTAATGGGCATCCCTGCAGAGCCAGGAAGATGGGGTTTAAGGGCAGTTTCCTAAACCAGAAAGCTGTTGGTGGGGGCTTTGTGTTCACTTTGCAATAGCGTCCTCACTTCAATACACGGATACCCAAGAAAGGGCAATGCATGGCTTCAGTCTGGACCTGGTGCGAAGCTGTAGTTGCACCAGTTGTCCTGGAATTTGTATGGTTCACATTTCTAAAATGTACTCCCTCTATGCACGAGTGCTTCAATTTCTCGGGTACACTGACTGTGGTGTAAGTGGGTGTTGCTGTAGGTAGTTGTGCTACACTGTGGTAGGTGCTCTGTGTGTGGTGGGGGTGGTTTTCTCATATATACGCTAGGAAGAGAACAGCAAAACAGTGAAAACCGAGGGTTTCAGTTCAGGGTGATTTGAGCTTAGAGCTGGAACTGAGGACAGCGCTTGTCTCTGGCCACCTTCTACCTCCACCAGTTTAATGAATTAAATGTCAAGAGCCGCCAACCAGGAGCCCCGATCCCTTCTGCTTTTTCTCCTGCTGAAACGTGTACCCGCACACAAGATGCCAGCCCTGCACAATGAAGTGGGTGAGAGCTGGAAGCAAAGATCTAAGAATACCGGGTTTGGTTTGGCTCAGCCCCTGTCTCAGCCTCCCACAGGTATCTCGGCCAGATGGCGACCGTGTAGTCATCGCCCTAGTTCTGTTGGGCTGGATTGCGGATAAAAATAGAACGCCAGAGCAGCATTTCAGAAACCAGACGATGCAGACTGAATGATTGAACAGTTCTTTATTTCTTAGTTAGATATGCAGTTACAAGTCCTGTAACAACTGCTACAAAAAAGCACATACAATACCCAGAGTTAAGTTTAAAAGCAACTAGTCATTTTGCATGGAACAAACCAATTGACCGAGCCTTTATGCTAGAAAAAGCTTCTGTAAATGAAGTAGTCAAAAACAAAAGGGGGAATGATAAACGTGTGATTTTCTTCTAAAAAGTCTCATTAACATGAATAGTTAATGAATAAGCAGAATAGTACCCCATGGCAAACACATCCTCCAATTACAGAAAGCAAGAGTTAAAAATTATAGCTTTCTTAAAGCAGGGTTTGGGCTTTGCGAGTAAAGAAAACAAAAAAAAAACCTACATTAGGCTCAAAATAACTTATGAAAAATCAAGATTTAATTGCAGTTAACTGTAGCTTCTTAAAAGTCAGTGAAACCTCCTGTTCCTTGATTATCACAGTGATTATAAAAAGATCATCCATTTTGTACTGTACAAAATGCCAGGCTGCTGCAGTGTTTGCAGGAACATTTATGAAGTAGAACAATTTGAAGTAGGCCAGTTTTTAAAATGAAAGCACATTAGAAGTCCTCTTACAAACCCCTCGATGCTTAATTTGTAATTTAGTACCTCTTCCTAGATATTGTTTATAGTCTAACAAGCAGATAACGTTCATGTGACAAATTTTTGCATGTAAAACATCACTGTACAATATTAGAAACAAAGTTTTTGAAGTTACAAAAATGGATACAACATGTTGCTGCATCAAGTCCAACCTCTGATTTCTCACTTTCCACCTGCTCAGGGCGTACCTCCCCAGCAGAGCTGCTGCGCAGAAGCACAGTGCTACTGAGTTCACATAAGAACCGACTTTGAGAATGCAGTTTCACCCAACAGGATTAAAACCAACAGCCATCATCACTACCTCATGCCTGCTTTACTTTTTAAGGACCCATGCCTCCCTGCAGAAATAAACAAACTTACTTTGTGCAGGGAGCAACTGCCAGTCACCCCAACCAGAAGAGATGACACAGAGCCATTCAGAGCAGGAAAGCAACGCCCTCCCGGCTTGCAGAACGCAGAGCGTGCCCCACACCCGTGTTTTAGGACAGAGGAGAGCTATAAGCACTAAAAGTAAAACAGGTCAAAGGAAAAAGGGAACGAACAGTGGCACGAAGTTCTGTCAACAAGCAGTCCTCCCCCTTGAGATGAGGGGGAGGACTTTCAAAGAAATACAAACACAGACTGATACTGAAATCCATATAAAAGCAGTGTACCTGTTCAGAACACAGTTTATGCGCTACAAATAAAGGAAATGAGACAAAATGAAGAAGGTGGAGGCAGTTTCTTGAATAGCTGGATTTTTAGGCGAAGCCCAGTACTAAAAATGCCTCTTCTGTTTGTCAGTGAATATTGTTTTCCCAGTTGTCCTTTCAGCCTCAGAACTTCTCCCTCTAACTACAGTAGTACTGCATCCTGTTAGTCCGTCGTCTTTTCCGTGACTGGAATTCTTCAAAGAAGTGCTGAATGTCTTCTCTTTTAACAACCTATTGCAAACAATAGGAAACTGAAGTTGTGGTACAATAACCCAATTAAGCAGCCTCTTTTTTTTTCTTAAATGTATTCCATATGTAATGCACAAAGCATTTAAAAGTATTCTGAAGTCTCTGTGATAGAGCTAGCAAACCAGCTTTCCTGTCTTACCCCAAGGAAACGATTAATGCCCAAATTCCATTATAGGAAAATACAGAGAGTGAAACAAGCTACCCAGCGCTAAAACAAGCACAGAGAGCAAAGCTCCTTGTATTTTTAATGGGTCTGGCTACTTGCTTTGATGATCAGAATAATTAACACAAAGCAAGATTTGACACTCGCTTCAGACACAACAATGCATCTTAGAATGGCGGTTCAGTAAAGCTGGGGCTTAATACTGAGCAAATAAAATGCTTGTGTTGATTAATAATGGCAAGCAACTCCTCACGGAAAACAACCAACAACACTGCCAATATTTAGTCCTTAAAGATTGAATTTTATCTAAGAACAAAGATTAAGAGCTTTATTCCTGCATACTTTTCCTAGAACAACAAAAGTTTCATTGAAATTTGAAAACAGCTCTCAGCACTTTATAGACAGATTTCTGTAAGGTTCCTGTTTTTTTTCTCAGCACTGCCATTAAAGAAATACAATTTTTAAATTCCAATTGAATCAGGAATGTCTCATTTCTACAACAACTTCAAGAGACAGAAAAAATACAACAGTGTTGTAATACCCAATACCCTTCAACAGTATTTTAGAACACCTTCTGGCAAATTGTGCAAATTCTGCAAGTTCCCGCTTACCGTTCCCTCATCTGCAAATCTCCTGAGATAGTCAGTCAGTTCCGTCTTTAAGTCGTTGTATTCTGAATGGGGAAGCAAAGGCAAGGGTAAACACACAAAAAAATAAATCGAGCTTTAGTTTAACATTGGCTCAAGAAGACAACCTGCTGCACTTCCTCTTGTCATTAGTTAGATTTACCTGAGAGAAATCTAGGTTTGAACTGGATTTTAAAAAAATAAAGAAGTGAAAAGCAAAACAAGTTTGGGAAAACAAGAGATGCCTAATAATTTATCAGACTAGCCTCTGGGGTCTGAGCATCTGTCCAGCTAACCTTCATGAGAAATGTACTGAAGTTCAGTGTGCTCTGCAGAACAGGTGCCAAGAAACAGCCTTCACCCCAGCTTCACATCGACCGGCACTCCCCCCAGAAAACAGGAGACAGCCAAAACAACAGAAAAAGGTATAAAATTTAAGCCAGTGTAAGTTAGTGTTTAATTATTTAAGTCAGAAGAAATTACCATCAATACCATACCTACGATGTTAAATAGGAGAAAAGTTCCCACACCATCTAGGTAAAGTCCAGAGAGGACAAACTTCTCCATAGTAATACTGACCGAGGTTTGCAACCTGTCAGTCTTCTACACACTGATTTCAAATTATTTTTGAAGTAAACTGCAAGACCTGATAGTAACCACTCATGGTCAGCTGTTCACTTAAAACGCTAAGGCAGATTCTGAAAATGAATACTTTTATATTTACCACAGATGAGTTCTACTTGCTGAACTCTGTTCATGCTGTTCAGGGTGTCCATTAAAGGATCTCTCCTGTCTGTTTCTTGGTCACTGGTACCTTTGTTTTCATAAGCCAAGACGGTGTCATATTCATCTGTCAGGAACTGGACTTCAAGTTCTGAATACATTTTCTGGAAAACAATGCAAAATTTACTTTTAAGTTACAAAACTTCTCAGATACAGATGTTCTCCCCCATTCCTTCTTTGCATTCAGTATCACAAATAACAACAATAAAAATAATTAAGTTTTCTATCAAGCATTTCAGCCATTCCCCCATGACAACTTCCAAAACAAGACTGGCTTTAAACAGCAAAGAAAATACATATGTTTAGAAGCCCCTTCATGCTGCACTAATTCCAGACGATCCAGTGTGCTTCTTTACGTCAGGTGGAGGGATATTTTTAGGTGTTTATATGCAAAGTAAGAACGTTTTCACACAATTTTTATCTACAGGCTTCTCTTCCAAGATTCTTTGGGAGCTCCTCCCTGCCTCCCCCACTTCAGCGTTTACAATGAAGAGGGAATACATACCAAACAATCTGCACAAGTGCATAATTTGCTTCTCCAGTTTGATGGCCAAAAGGTGGCAGTATCTTTTTTTAAAAATTGCTTGCTCTGGAGTTCTTTCAGCTTGCAGACTGGTTCTTCACTCTTGGTAACTATCTGAATTAAAACGACAGTGTTCAGTGCTCTACAGCTTCGAATAGACACAGTTCTTTCCAGCACGTCATTTCCTTATACAAGATTTTTCTTTTGTCTCAGATACAATTTCATTAAACAACCTATATTACTGTTCCATTCGCATAAGGATTCTGATGTGGTTTAGCAGTTTCCACTGGATGTATAATAAACTATTGTTTTAGAAACGCAGTTACAATGCCTAACAGCACTGTAGTAGAACAATGGCACCTCTGCGTAAAGGCCAAGCGGCTGGGGTGTGGGTACCCCAGCTGCAAGCAGCTGTTACACCCCATCCCACCTACTTCTACAGGCACGTTCCGTAGCCTGTGCTGTGCTCCACTGAGACCACATTTAAAGTGTCAGCAACTGAGGAGGAACACAGATGGAAAGCATTTACCCCCCCACTGAACCTCTACAGGAAGAGGTGGGTTTTGCTTCATGTACCACTAGTACGAAGACGTATAAGACAAAAAGGCAGCGTTTTACCTCCACACAAGTAGACCCAGAGCTAGTGGATGGTTCATTGAACTGTTCTGTTTGCTTCTCCTCCTTTACTTCTTGGTGTTCTACTCCACTCTCTTTTTTTATTTCTTTCTTCTGTTCTTCGCTTTCCTCAACATTCAGGACAATCCCTTCATCTTCAAGAGAGTTCGCTTTGGTCAATGCAGGAACTAGAAGATGCACACACAAGTGAAAACACCGTGCCAGCAAGTACAGGGTACTACAAACATTCCTTCTGCTTTACAGTGCAGCATTAAGAACACCTGGATTACCTCACACACTGCAGGGTCCTGGATATATTCTACAGCTGTCCAAACACACAGACCTATGTATGAAAAGAACCACTTCCTCTTTCACCACACTCTTCTTCGCCTCTCATACTCATTCTAAAACACTCTGCTTCCCAAAATCTAAAACCTAGGAGAGGGAAAATGGCATCACAATTTCAGATAGTTCTCTACTAATAAGCTTGTGCTTCTTGACACTCCTTGTTCCTGTTATAGGTTCAGCAGCTGGCATGCACTTTTTGTTGACTTTTTGTTGGAGTCCTTCATTTTCTCCAGATACAAGTTTAAAAAAAAAAAAGCAAAACAAAGAAACCCCACTTTTCTAAACATTTACAGACATCTTCAGCTTTATATATGGTTTTACAAGAGAAAAAAAATAAATAGCTCTTTATCTAAAGAACTGTGCATTAGTAACAATACAGCGTACCAAGCACATCACTTCCTCAAGCGTTCAGACCCTCTGCTGCGTATGTTCTTAATAAGCAGAATTTACAGTTACATAATTTCAGCTGAATCCTTCTTCAGCAGCTCTGCTTTTACCCATAAAACCTTTTGCTGATGATACTCATTTTAGTCAGAATACCTGAAATGTGAAATAAATCCTACCAAGTAAAATTAGCAGTAGTCACGTCTATCAGTCCTAGGCACACACAAGTGTTTTTATCTCCCAGTAGTCTGGGGTGACTCAAGAGGCAAGTGATGCATCTCAGTAAAACAAACTCCGTGACAGATTAACTATACTAACCACTTCCTTACATAAAAGGAGTGTATGTTCTGATGCCAAGTCATATCTGTTTGCTGTGACATAGCTAGTTAGAGAGCACACACCGAGACGCCTGGTGTGACCGCAGAGACACGCGTCCCGAGCAGAGCCCCAGCTCCATTCAGATCAAGGTTTTACACATTCCTTTCAGGGCACTCTACCACTGGCTCTTTTCTGCTCAGAGCCTCTTAGACTCAGCTGTTTTCCTTACTGCTTCCCTTAAGATACCTCTTCAGTTCTTTGATTCAACTTAGAGATGAAGTTCCTTGAGACAAGTATTAAATCCGTATCAATCTAGGTGCTAGCACATCTTTGATTAAATAAATCAGTAAGCACTATGGAATTAAGATTTAGAAATCTGAAATGCCTTTTTTTTTTTTTAAACAGAACAGTTACTGCAGCCCTGCCTGTTCCACTGCCGCAGGTGATTGTCCAATATAATGAGTAGCATTTCTCCAACCACTTGAACAGCATAATGTCATTAATCAGCCAACTATGAGAAACATACTAATGAAACATGGTCTCAGCTGAGTTAATTTTCTTTACCTGCTAATTGCGGAGCATAGGCCCATAGGAAATGGCAGTGATTCATGCAGGCCTGGCATACCATTTCGTGGAAGTCTCCGCTCTCAGGGGGAATTGCACCAAGATGCTGTCAAAAGGAAACAAGGACACAGCAGTTAAACGTTCACTGCAAATTAGCAGATTCAACTCCAGCTTTAGATGAAGTAAAATATCAGCTGCCACCGTATTTTCAACACAAGCATCTAGTCCTGCTACCTTTCTGCAACAAATATCAGCGTAACAGACTGGAAAGAGTTGACCAAATGCCAGGGGAAAAAAAAAATCTGTCTTCACTTACACACCTTGTTTACAGCCTTTTAGTCCTTGTATACATCCAGAAACCTCAGTTCTATCTTTATCTCATTTCGAAACATTATTCTTCTAAACATAGTCCTAAACGTAGCCTAGTAAGATACTACCACACACTTTAGACACGTAAATGACTTCCTTAAATATAAAAGATCGTTAAGCCTTCATATCATTCACATACTGGGATTGAGAAGAATTAGGCCCCAAACCTCTACAAACCAGTGAGAGATATTTAGGCAATTAAAAGCACTTACCTACTTTGAGAAAACTTTCTTACAAAGTTCACAGTACGCAGCATAATATTCTTAATATATACATTTATAAAAAAGAATCCCATAGTGTATCTACAGAACCTATAATTGAAGCCAATCATCCTTTTTTCTTCTTTGATCCTACAACTTCAAACACTTTGCTTTCTAACAATTCACGATGGAATTTCACTCATGCCCTTGAAGGCACAAGAGGCTGAACCCTTAATGCTCATGCATTAAGTAGGACACTCACCAAAGTGCTTCAGCTGCTTTTAAAAGACTTCCCTGAAGTTTGTAATCAGGAACCAACAGCGTAGTTTGTTCCTTGCTATTTAAAGTAGCTACAGTTTAAAAAGCATTCTTCTGAATGAAGAACCATTCAGACAGTTGATAATGATGTGTCTCAGCAAGAATCTTTTTCTCACTGATTTGAATGATTAGAATTTTCCAATTAAAATAATAACTTCTCTAACAAGAGTCTCCTTGTTCTGCAGAAGGAGCCTTGAAAAAGGTGGAACGCTTCCTAATTATTATTTTTTTTTTTGACTGGATGGAGCAGCAGTTCAAGATTAAAGATTTAATATTCCCCTGCATTAAATGAAAAAAAAAATACCCCAGAACATACATTATCATCTTTTGAGAACTACAGCACAACTTCCCAAGTAAAGATTACCATACAAACTTACCTGATGCTATTTTATTTCTATGCAAATGGCAATTCTGCTACTTATAGTTTCCTTACCCTTCCATGGAACCAGTCTTCACAAACTATGCACTGGATCATTTCATCTGGAATCTAGATGAATGGTCATGTTATTAGCATTGCTGTCAACCTGCAGAATCTTTCACAGGGCTCAAACTGTAGTATTATGCGAAGCCTGCTCAAGTGAACTGCATTTCCCTCCTTGCCCACCCACAGTGAGCTGCCAGTAATAAGCAGTTGCTGCTTTCCTGAAGTTCAACGGCACATGTAATTCATCATACTATCAAGGCTATGGAAATTCCCAGTTATTATTACAGGACTAGTTTTCCCAGTAGAGCAAGACACTCTCACACAAAAGAGCTAGCAGAAGGTAACACGGTATTGGTATCTTTCTTCCTGTGGACAGAAATGCAAAACCAGGCAGCTAAGCAAAAGAAAGATAGCGAAATGCACGACATCACCAGGTTTACACAGGCATGCCAGAAGCCTGACTGAACTGTCTGTAACACAGTATAGTAAAACCTGATTTGTTACAAATCAGTTACAGCATTTATAGCCACTCATAGCATTTCTCAAGACAAGGAGAAACACATCTTCTAAGGCAATTGTGTAACTTGAGAAAGAACAGAGATGACTGTGGCAGCATTTTTTCCTAGCAATGGTTTGTCTTCTTTGTCTGTCTTTAAGGCATGAATAACTGCTACTATTTAACAAAACATGAGAAATTAATTACTTCATACAGCACATCACATCAAAAACTGATAGGGAACAGAAGATTCTTAAAGTGAGATCTTCCCTGAAACGCAGCTCAAGGACCACCCTTTGCACGTTCTGCATAAATACCGTCCACATACGGTTACTACTAGATTTTGCATTTCTTACCTCATCATCAGGATCAGGATATGGTCTTTTACAAGTACAGTATAAGCCATAGAAGTTGTCATTGTACTTATTTCCTGAATTCACCTTGCCTTTTTCCTAGAAGGAAAGGAAAAAATTGTTTCAATATACAATGCAGTGAAAAAACAAGACAGAAAAAATGGAAATCTGGAAAAAAAAAACAATTCCTGTTCTACTTTACTTCCCCAAAGCAATCATTATGCACATCAGCCCAGAGATCTAAACACAAAGATATTACCCAGAAACACCTACACCATCCAGCGAGCAGAAGGTAGGGCATACAAGGAATACTGAAGTTCCAAAGGGAAGAGGAAAAACACATTCTGTATTTGTAACAAATGTGTTAAAATCTGTGGTGTTCTTGAGCTACTGCTCATCTAAAACTGTTATTTTCAGAGTTTTGATCACCAATCATGCGTGCCTGCTGCCACTGCAGCACTGGCTGTAGATTTCCCATGTACCTTTCCCTTGAACTTTTTTTTAAAATACCCACACTACGATCCAAACCCAACTTTGTTTAATCCTACCACTGAGTTTACACTAATTTCTTGTCATACAAGCCTCCCTCTATGCGAAAGGATGATCCGAATTACAAAACAAGCTCACTGAACCCCAATCACAGGTAATCCCATTCCTAAAAGCAGTTAGTACAGTGCAGCCAGGGGACTTCAGAACTGTTGGTAGTTGCAGCCTCAGGCCACGTGCAGAAACGGCTGTGGCCGTTTACGATGTTCCTGCGAAACGCTCTGTACCACCGTGCAGAGAAGGGAGGAACAGACGACGTGAGCGCCCTGCGCCCACGAGGTCAGCAGATGAACAGCTGGATGCCGAAACGTACGAATGGTTCTGCACTGACCCGAGGGAGGAACAACCACAGACCCACGTTGATCACTCCAATGACAAACAGAAACACCGCAAAGTTGTCACAGGCATCTCTGCACAGATCACCTGACTACGGTCCTCGCCTTACTAGCTTCTGGATCTGTCCTGGCTCCACCAGGCCGAAATGGGCACACACAAAACCACCTGCTGTTCCTACTTTTAAGTGTTATTACCCTGGAAACTGCCCTGCAGGCAGGGTATGCGTCTTTCTCCTGCTGCTTCGCAAAAAGATTACCAACTGCTTAACGAGTGCAAACCGCCCAGCGAGGATGAGAGCACAGGGGGCTTAACAGAGTGAAAAAACTGCCCATTGGGTGACAACCCATAGAATTTACGCTACAAAGAAGGGAAGGGAACCATCCTTTTGGTGGCAGCACAGTGTTAAGATTCCATAAAACAACTGTGAACGCTGCACCCTAAAAAGTCCTTTGAAGCCAGCTTAAAGCTGTTGGGACTCATTACCACAGGCACCACACGTTTCTGGCACTACGCTGGCCACGGACACAGAGCAGCTGCAGTCAGGGACGATGAGCACCAACAGCTCCACTCCTCTGTTCACACAGCGGGGTTCAGCCCTCTGGTTCCTCAACTGTTTCACCTCCTGCTGCAATATTCCCACCTCATTTAACTCGCTGGGAAAAACAGCAGCACTGCATGAGCCAGCACTTGCTGCGGCAAGCCACCGGCCTTCTGAGACTTCCGAGTGACTTTAATTCTGCATGCAGGAAACCAAGGCCTCGACTCACCGGGAGCAACTTGCACTGCAAATTCTTGAACTTGCTGTTTCCACAGTCACAGCGGAAGTTCCTGGGAAGGAGAACAGAGCGTTTCAGAGGTCTGATCTGGCGACACCACCTTATCTTTTGTGCACATAACAACCCCCAGCAGCTGTTTGCCGTAAGAGCACTCTCACAGCCCGCCCAAGCAGGAGGGCCAGCTGAAGAGCCGTGCAGCCTTGCCACCCCCCCCACAGCACTCCCAAAGGCCCGGCCTGCTGAGACGAGCCCCAACCTCCTCCCGGGCCACCCTGGAGCACCCCCTTTCCCCTGGGGCCAGGCCGTAAGGGGCGTCAGAGGGCTCCCCCCGCCCCATACCTCTTGGTGTAGAGCTCGAAGAGGCGGTGCGAGCCGTGGCACTCGTAGCTGCACGCCAGGCAGATGCCGGCCGGCTCCGCCCCGGGCGGCGTGCAGGTGCTGCAGGCGTACAGCGCTTGTCGCTTCACCGCGCCCTGCCGGGACACAGCGGGGAGAGAGAGGGGCTGAGGGGCCGGGGGGCTATGGGGGGTGTGGGGCCGGGGTGTTATGAATCACAGAATTTGAAGGGACCTCACAGACCACCCAGTTCTGAGCCCCTGCCACGGGCAGGGACACCTCCCACCACCAGGCTGCCCACAGCCCCATCCAGCCTGGCCTTGAGCACCTCCAGGGATGGGGCACCCACAGCTTCTCTGGGGGTGTTATGGGGGGTTTTGGGGTGTCATGGGGGGGACTGAGGTGTTACGGAGGAGGGTCGGGGTGTTGTGGGGAGAGGTTTGGGGTGTTACAGGGGTTCAGGTTGTTATGGGGATGTTAGGGTGTTACGGAAGTTTTGGGGTATTATGGGTGTTCTGGGATATTATGGATGGGTTTGGGTGTTATGGAGGGTCGGGATGTTATGGGGGGGTCAGGGCATTATGGGGGTGTTACGAGGGGGTCGGGGTGTCACGGGACAGGGCGCTATGGGGGAGGATAGAGTGTTATGAGGGGTGGGGGTGCTATGGGGGATCGGGGTGCTGTGGGGCAGTGTTATGGAGGGGTGTGGGGCTAAGGGGGTGTTATGAGACTGGGGGGTTGTGGGGGGCTAGGACGTTATGGGGGCAGAGTGTTAGGGGGGTCGGGGCATTATGTGGGTGTTATTGGGGAGGCTGGGGTGTTACGGGGGGGTGAGGGGCTACGGGGCAGAGCGCTACGAGGGGGTCGGGGCGCTACGAGGGGGCGTTATGAGGGGGTGTTATGGGGCGCGCGGGGCCGGCCCCACCTGGGCGTAGCTGCACCGCTCGTGGTCGCTGCCGCCCAGCACGGCCCGCGCCTCCTTCTCCAGCTCCTCGTTCTCGGCCAGCACCTCCGCCAGGGACACCACGGGCTCCTCCGCCGCCGCCCCGGCCCCGGCGCCCGCCCCGCTCCCGCCGCCCTCCGCCGCCGCCGCCATCGCGGGGCCGCGAGCCCGAGGCGGGAAGCGCGCGCGCGGGGGGGCGGGGCGCGGCGGGGCGGGGCGGGGCGGGGCGGGGGGCGCGGAACCACGTGACCCGCGCGCGGGAGGAGGGAGCGAGGGCGAGGCGGCGGGAAAGCGGCGGTGAGCGCGCGCGACGCGGGTGGGCGGGGCGCGGGGCGCGTCGGCGGCGCGGATTGGCCGGCGGGGCCGCCCGTCAGCGCCTCGGCGGCGCGATGGAGCTGGTGGCCGAGCTGCGGAGCGGCGGCGGGGAGGCGCGCTCGGTGCGCGTGCGGTGCCCGGCGGCGGAGGAGGGGCCGGGCGGGCGGCTGCGCGCGCTGCGCCTGGGGCTGGGCGAGCTGCAGGAGCGCCTCGCGCAGCTGCTGGCGCCGCTCGAGCGGCCGGAGGCGGGAAGCGGCGGTGAGGCGCGGGGGGGGCGGGGCGGGGAGCGGCGGGCACCGGCACCGGCACCGGCAGGGCCCTCACCCGCCCTGCGCGCGGCTCCCGGCAGGCGGCGCCGAGGAGGACGACGAGGAGGAGGAGGAGGAGGACGAAGAGGAGGAGGAGAACAGCGTGGAGGGAAACAGCGTGCCCGAGGACCCCCCGCCGAAGAGGACGAGGGTGCAGCGGCCCTGAGTGAGGCGGCCGGCGGGGCCCCGGCGGTGCGGCCCCGTCAGGCTGTGGGGGCTCCCTCCCGGCCCGCAGGGTTATAGGCACTGCGTGCTGCCCCTGCGGAGCTCGGCGTCGCCTCGAAATGACAATAAAAGGAAAAAAAAAAAAAAGAATCTGTGAGGTGCTTTATAAAAGCTGATCTCTGAGCAGAACAGGAACGAAGGGAAACACAGTGGGCTTTTACAGAGGCTGGCATGGCTTATTGCAGAGAGGAGAAATAGCAGAAATAGTCCAGTAACACAAGTACGTTACATGTAACAGTTCTCGGCTGTACGCATCACGGTAACTCGGCCCTGCTGCGGTAACCTGCGCTTCTGACAGGACAGCGGCCTGTGGAGCGCCATCAAGGGCGCGGCTGCTTCCTGCGTGGGGAGACGTGTCGCTGCTTCCCACACGGCAGCTCCCCGTTTCTGTGCGATGCATGCTGTGAACAGGCGTAACGCTCGTGATGCCCAGCCCCAACACCCGACTGGGGAGCCCGAGCTCTCCCTAGCAGCAGTTCGCTGACTGATGCAATAGCGTGAAAAGTGTTTTTTCGTTCTCACGTGTTCTGCTGGCATAGTATCTGAGTGCTGCAGAAACTGAGCAAATCTTTTAGAGTACAAAAGACAAAGTATCTGAATAAATTCAGACACTAGGCTAGTACCTAGACTTCAGCAAGGCCTTTGACACAGTCTCCCAGAGAAGCTGGCAGCCCATGGCTTGGAGGTAAACACTTTGCTGGCTTAAAAACTGGCTGGACAGCCGGGCCCAGAGTGGTGGTGAACGGAGTGAAATCCAGCTGGCGACCACATTCCCCAGGGGTCAGTGTTGGGGCCCATCCTCTTTAATACCCTTATTGATGATTTGGATGAGGGAATTGAGGGCACCCTCAGTAAGTTTGCAGATGACACCAAGTTGGGGGGCAGTGTCAATCTGCCGGAGGGTAGGAAGGCCCTGCAGAGGGACCTGGACAGGTTGGGTCGATGGGCAGAGGTCAGTGGGATGAGGTTCAACACGGCCAAGTGCCAGGTCCTGCACTTGGGCCACAACAACCCCATGCAGCGCTACAGGCTTGGGGCAGATTGGCTGGAAAGCTGCTCAGAGGAAAAGGATCTGGGGGTGCTCATTGATGCTCGCCTGCACACGAGCCGGCAGTGTGCCCAGGTGGCCAAGAAGGCCAATGGCATCCTTTCTTCTCAGAAAGAGCAGGCAGGCAGCAGAATGGGTCACCCAGGGAAGTGGTGGCGTCACCATCTCTGGGGGTGTTCAAGGAAAGGTTGGACCAGGTGCTTAGGGACATGGTTTAGCGGGTGATTGGTGGTTGGGGGACAGTTGGATCAGATGATCGTGGAGGTCTTTTCCAACCTTAATGAATTCTATGAAATCAAGGATGAATTTTTACAAGCACAAACTTGCCTGCATTTATCTGAAACAGTGCAAGAAGCCGATAAAGAAGTCCAGTGAACATACTAGCATTGAAGGAAGTGCCTTATCAAAATGGCTAAGGCAACATTTTGTACAAAAAGCCTGACTGATAAACATATCAGAAGGGCTCCTTCATGTGATCAGTGCTCATGACATCTTGTATGTGCTCTAACTGCTGCAGCTTCGGAAGCCTGCTGCAAAACCGAGAGCAGCGTTTCACCTTCTTCTCCAGGCTGCAGTCCTAACCCCTACAACAACAGTGTGAGCTGTGGAATCACTATAAAGCAACACAACGTCAGACGTAAATTTGTGCTCTGCGTATGGATAGCCCACTGGCAAATCACAGGCTGAAAACCACTGGTGTAAAGCAACAAACCCTACCTCTCCTACTGTGGAAACAAACATAGCTAATGCACCAGTAACAAGATAACTGCTTTTCTCTGACAGCACAGTCGTGTAATAAAATGCTGCACCTGAGCTCCACAAGAGATTGATGAGCACTGGGTCAAGAACAGCCTTTAAAAAATCATTTGTAGTCCTTACTGTGGCCACAAAACTCTTAAAGAACAAAGAGGGTACTGAAGCTTCGCTGGAACTTGGGTAATTCTAAGCTAGAGGCTTGCCTCTGGTAAGTGCCATAACCCTGGAGCAGGGAACTTACTTTTCTGAGAGCTGCTCCGAGGTAACTAGGTGCAGAAAGCTTTGGTGTGGCTTTTTTACTTGTCAAAAGCAAGCCTGCTTCACATAGACCGGGATTTCAGTGTATGACAGTCTGTTACAGCTTTGGAAAACTGAATTTGCTGGTTCAAACAGATGAAGCTTGAATTTAGCCTCAGTTTAGTCTACAGAGTAAATACTGTGTGTTTAAAGAAAAAAGCTTAAAATCTCTAAGTGTGATACTTATTAGGCACTGACGGATCGGTGGTAGTGCCATCATGCCTGATAACCATGCCAGGGGCAAGACCTTCCCTGGTTCCCAGCACAGACATTCCCTCCTATTACTTTCACCACAAGGACTTGAATGTTATCCCCCATTGCATCCCCAGTGTAGCTCCCACTCCTTCTGCCTTAAAAGTTAGCTTACACGCACGCTACTCCAGAAATCAGATTCTTTCTGAAGTAGACAGTAATCTGTTGGTTAGCACACGACGATCGTGCATCGTAATGTGTGGTAACTGTGCTAGCACCTAGCAGCATAAAAAGCTGAGCAATTGTTTGGGGCCTACCGACTAGCCAAAATTTACCAGGCTACTTACGGAGGACAGATTCGAGCAGAAGTGCCTTTTTGTGGCTGCAGCACGTTCTTTCTTTCCAGAACAGGCCTATACTGCAGGGCTGGCTTGAAGGAGAGCCAGAGATGAGTTGGCTCTTGCAAATTAACTGATGGTTACCAGGCTGCTTTCGTTCATTAAGTCGTGTTGAAACGAGCTTATCATCCAGGACTGGTATATAAAATATATATTTAACTACTACAATAATAAACAAGTTGAACCACTAAACCACCAGAGAGCACCCTTTTAAAACAACAATGGACAAGGCAAGAGAAAATTAAAGGGCAGTTAATAGCAAGTATCCTGCACAAGCTGGAGTTTTGTTCCAAGGGTAACTTAATCCTCATATTTTTAGCTAAACCAAAAAGCTTGCAGCTGTACTTTGCTGCCAGAAGAAACATGCTTCAGCAGAATCACGTTTTATTGCAGCTTACTTCTGGCCATGTTCGAAGGGCTGCAGCCTTAACTTTGGCTCTTCATTGGACCTGCTCTCCCACCAGAGGCGAAGAACTGGCTCGGCAGTACTTCAAAACGAGGCAGAGATTCTCCTGAGGTGGGGAGGTACCATTAGGCGGAGGTAGAGCAGTTAATGAAACTGATGCTGTAGACTGCCCAGGAGTAACGCTCGAGCAGTCTGACAAAGCTTGATCTTGTGACACAGACAAAAAAAAAAAAGCCACAGGGTAAGTGACACAGAGATAAATGTTAATAAACCTTGTTACAGCTACTCACTTTCTTGGCAGGGAAAAAAAAAGCTCCAAATGACTGCTAAGCTGGTAAAGGTTAATTCTTTTTCTCAGAACTTCATCACTGCCTCTATTTTCACAGCTTCTGCTTTAGAAAGCTGTTCGAGTCTGAGCTAAATAATTTTAAGTTAAAAGAGTATGAGTAAAAATAGCTTTTCCACCTCTAAGCAGCAGTTGTAGCAATTCATCTTCTCTGTCCACTTGCAGAAGACTGGTATGAGCAAGTTCTTGTGTGAGCTAGTCACATCTTTTACTAATTCCGTTGCTGTAGAAATGGATGTTATTGTTTGTCATTTGCAATCAAGAACTAATTGAGAAGTACTGTAGTCTTCTAAAAATGTTGTAAAACCAAGCTCAATTAGCCCAAAAGCTTAGCCATTACGTTAATTTGTGTTGCAAGCAATGATCCACAACTGAGAATTAGCCTTGACACTATCTAAAAATCTTCATGGTAATTTCACTACCTGTTTTACAAGTAAAAAGCAATTTAATCATTATTTTTTCTTTGTTTACTCTCTTGGTGATGCTTCACCTGTTTATTATGTCCCACTGGTGCCAAAAATGCTGGTAAAAATGCCTTCCTCCTCTAGCCCTATCATCTAGTATTCCCACACACTGCCTAAATAATTTCTTTCCATTGCTGCTTCCCACCTCAAGCTCAACTCCTTATATACACAGCACTGGCTAGTTCGTGCATCTTTCTGTAGTTGGTGTAAAGCTCACACTTTTAGACAGCTTTAATCTAACGCCTGGCTTCTGATGGAAAAGTCTGCGAACACGAGCCACCGTTCCGTAAGCCACTGCTGCGCCCAGCACGTGCTCCACATCCCGCCTTGGCTCATCGCATCAGATGTGCTGATGAATTTGCTAAAGGCCATAGGGTTGCACAACAATAGCTCAGAAATAGCTCAGACAGTTCTCCCTATCATCTTCTATTTTCAATGCTTCCTCTTATGATGTTCTTCTTTTAATAACTAGACACGCCATAGCAACTTCTCAGTTAAAAAACTACAGCAAGTTAAAAAAAATTTAAAAAGTCCGGACAGACATCTCCCTGTTACACTGAGGTAGAGAAATGGTGAAGGGATTCAGTTTCATCCACCTATCCCCAAAAATTCAGTCGAGAGCCAAGTAATTAGGACTCAGAGAATAAAAAGACAACAAAAGTGATCAAACAGACACAGAGGGAAGGACAGGAGAACAATAAGCTACAGCAGCTGACTGCCAGCACTGCTTTCTAACAGCAAACGTACACAAGAAAATGCCATTCATATATATCTGCATTGACAGACTTCTGTTTATAAACATTGAAAAGTTTTTATTTTATAGATAAATAAGATGATGATTTTTAGAGTTAAGAAACAACACAACTTAAAAGCTCTGGCTCCAAAAGATACTAGAAGTCAGAGTTGATACTTTATTCTTACTCCAGCATATTAGGATGGCAGCTTCCTCCTTTTCATATTGCACTTAGAACTTAAAACCTTCTTGTAAAGGCTACATTGTGTTTTCGGGTCCTAGCACCAATGCTGGCATTTGAAACCACAGCCTGGAAATATCTCCAAATGCAAACAAAGTTTAAGGTGTTGTAACTACCATGCCTGAACATAGCAACACTGAAAATAGCGCTCTTTCCAAAGCTGGAGAAAGCTGACAGGCTCCAGGATTCCCTTACAGCAGTCAGAAGTGGATCAGCATCTGTGATGATTAGGTACTGACAATCATGTACAATCAAAATGATAACTGAGAAGTTTAGCTCATAATGTTTAGGGCCTGCTACTTGCCAAGTCCGTATTTTGCACTGTTTTCACATTCAGGTTACTTCCACAATGGCTCAAAAGCTTAGTTATACTATGAAACAAAAAGGAGAAAAGAAAGAACAGATTTGACATTATTCCAAATACACAATCCAGTAGTTAGAATTAAATGCTATACCGCAATAGCACTGGAAAACGGGGGCTGAAACCAGGGTAAGAAATGTCAGTGGAATTTCAGCATGACTGAGGAAAAACTGCATTCACTGCAGGAAGAAGAATGTATCTTACTCAAATTTCTGGAAGAAACATAGTATCTGTCTTACAACAGTCTTGGAGCGTCCCCCCAACCTAGTATCAGTTAACTTTCACAAATTTGAAGTGTTCTTAATACACCAGCGCTCGCAGAACATGTTTTTACATGTCTGGAGTGAAATCAGAATGGCAGTAAATTCCAATCGCTTCGAATTTTATCAAAGGAGATTCCTACAGGTAGGAGAAGGCAACGCTTAAAAACAACATTTTGTGCGTACTGCAGCCCAATGCCAGCACAAGCTGCTTTTGACATCGTAGGGAAAAAGCGTAAAGCACCAGCCCCCAGGCCTGCGCCACTCCTCACTGCCTACCTGCTACAGCGTGGTATTCTGGTCACCGGGAAAAAAAAAAAGTATGATACCACAGACAAAAAGTACCTTTTTCTCTTTAAAGATTTGCACATACTTTATTCTTTGCTTCCTGTATTTCCTAAATTTATTTTAAAAAAATTCCTTAAAAACCAGCACTGATGTAGATATGGATTACTTAAAAGAAAAAGCAAAGAATTGTGCTAAGTGCAACTTTTATAATCAAGTCTGATTTTTTGTCCTTTTACATTTATCACAAAAGAAGCATCTTTTCATTGATTTTACTCCAAGGGAAAACAAAGAAAGTCATTATTATTTTTTTTTGCACAGGAGTAAAGTTATGGACCAGAAACTTATTTCCCCACAGAACGCTTCAGATGGAGTGTAGCAATTTTGCATCATTAAGGCAAAATGAGGAATATTTCCATCAAGTGTCACACAGGGCTCTCCCACTCAAGTCACTTGGACAGACCCATACTTTAAAAAACTTCCGTAATTTTTTTTTTTTAAATAGAAAACAGTCACCGTTCATTGCTTAACAGTTTCAAAGAAAAGGCTCTTTCCAGCCTTCACTCAGAACTTCAGTCTCGTGATTAGATCAGGCATATGCAATTGCTTCAAAACAGCTACGGAAACTAGAAATTGAGTTAAGTGTCAATCAGCTGTAATCTACTGATCTGATTAGAGGCCTTCACAAATGTTTGATGACGATTGCAAATAACAGCCAAGCAGATAGGAATGATGCAATAGCCAACAGTTTTGGGGTCAGCTCTTGTACAGGAATAGAGGAACAAGAACATCTGTAAATATGGTATTAAAAAGATTATAGTCCACAGCCAAAAAGGCAAGGATAGCAGTCGTACTTTTAAGGAGTGCGTCCATGTGGTTCCTTCCTGTGGTTCCTTGGGATGTTGCTGAATGTGCTCCAGTGCTAGTTTGTTGTAAGTCTCATTGATTTCAAAGACATAATAAAAAGCTGCAGCACTTGCTAGCAAGTACAACCCCACACCAATCCATCCCATCCTCTGGCGGAAGTTCATCATTCTCCATGCTCTGCACCTGTAACAAAACAAGAAGTACACATTCAGTAGAGTTTGGAGAAGGGGGACACAGGTGGCACTTGATTTTCATAAGGTAACTTTTTTATAACTTTCCTAACACACCAGTAAAAAAACCAGCATGCACACATTTCTAAATACCTGAGTTCGCTCTACATCAGAGGAAAAATCATGTAGTTCTACATCAGAAACAGGCTCATGGTAGCTGTATACATTGCTCCATCAATAGCTCTGGCTAGTGTAGGGCCTGCTAGCTATTAAGTTCTGCCAGGCTGAAGTCAAGTATTGAGTTAACAAAACAGAAGTTGTGAATTGGCTAAGTTATTCATCCAATCTGCTACCAGTGATTCTAGCCACACAGTGAGACTATATGAGACTTTCCATAAATTCAGAATTTCTGTACAGCTCTTTCGTGTCTAAAACAAACATGCTGCCAGCCAGTTAGTAACATGAGCATCACTACTTGTTTGCAGTGCACCAACGTCCAGTTTAATTAAGCTTTAGCTGAGTGCCCATATAGGAACCCTATAAAAAAAAGTTTCAATTTTACACATGAGAAGGTATGTACTAAAGCTGTGTACCTGTCCCATTTGTGCACATGAGGATATGTGCTATAGGATGTTACCCGTAATTAACTGTATTTCTGCTCTACCTGTGTAAACAGTTGCACTATGCCTTCTGGAGGAAAGGAGGTGAACGTGGGTATTAGTAACGGGGGTATTCGTAACCGACTCATTGCAGAACAAACCAGACACCCATCAACTGTCTGCCCCCCCCCCCCCCCAAAAAAAAAAAAGCACAGTAACTGAGGCTCCACACACACCACTGTGCTCAACTTTTAGCTGCTTTAAAATCTCTGGCTGGCTGTACGGGTCTAAGTGACTTGAAGCCTTCTTTAAACCAGCCACAAACACACTAGGTAAAGCACCTTCACTAATAGCAAAGTTGTTGCTTTCCCTCAAGATAGCCCTTGGGCAGGGCAGGGGGAGCCCCCACTCCACTGCAGCTGCCCGGAGTTCTACCAGGCACAGTTAATCAGACTGCGGACCAACAGAGCCTTCCCTAAGATTTTTTGAGAGGATCAAAGTCAATTGTTGGAGAACTGTTCTAAACCAAATATATCACGAGCTAACTGGTATTTCTAAATATACTAGATAGCGAGCGTGCTTGTTTAAGAGATGTTTTATGCATACTGAACAGTGACTATTAACAGAATTACATGAGAGTTAGACACCATTGACACCAAAGCCATTACATCTTTTTAGATCCCCCTTCCCAGGGCTAAATTAATCTTCCTAGGCACCAATCTCCACAGACTTTCTGGTTTTTCACATCTGAAGGACACCCTCAGTCCTGACCCGGCAGAATCTGACCAGGGTGGCACTGGGGAAGTTGTTCTGGCCCTCACACTGCTACGGTTCAGGTGGCTAACACAGTCAGACATGCAGTGAAACGCCACAGAAAACCGTTAGTTTGGTGCATACTTGTTGTTTACCTTATACTTACATATAACTTATCAGTAATGTTAGCTTTGTAATACACCGAGTTAATGCTTTTAGTTAAACAACACAGAAACACCTAAGGAGCTATTTGGGTAAGTTTTTCCCCAATGGATTCCTAAGCTCCAGAGTTCACGTTTACCTCACAGCTTAAGTTGTGAGGCGTTTTTTTTTCCCCGCTGCTCATTTCCCTCTGGAGACGCTGCTTCTACCTGCAGCTCCCCGAGCCCCCCGCCCCGGGCTCCTCCCGTGCCCTCACCCTCCCGGCCGCCCCTCACCTTCCTCCAGCGGAGAAGGAGGGAGCGGGAGGGCGGCGGCAGGCGGCCCGCTCCCCTCAGCCCGCGCCGCCGCACCGGGAGGCGGAGGCGCCCGCCGAGCCCCGCCGCCGCTGCCGGCCCGCTGCCATCGCCGCCCGGCCGGCCCGGAACCCCGCCGCTTCCGGCATGAGGAGAACCACTGCCGGGGCGCGCCCGGCCGCATCCGAGGCGGGGCGAGGCGGGACGAGGCGCGGCGCGGCGCGGGGCGGGCGCTGGCCGGGCGGCGCGTTGGCCGGCAGCCATCTTGGCTCGGGCCCGCGCCCCGCCGTGCCGTTGGTGGCCTCGCCCAAAATGGCGGCCGGGGCGTTAGCGCCGCTGCGGGTGGCGGCGCGGGTGTCCGCAGCGCGGCTGTTGTCACAGAGGGCCCGCTCGAGGGGCGGAGAGCCCCAGCGACGGAAAATACCAGAAAGTGCTGGTGGGGGTTACTGTGTTGTGGAACAGTCCCTCCAGTGACAACGTAGCGTGCAACAGCGTGTGTTTATACATAAACTCCTACTGCTTGCATGTTGCTACTGAATTAAATCATTAGGAAAAAAATCCACAGTGGAAAAAATTAAGCCAGAAAATCTTCTAAATATCTTCTCTGCAGATATCCAAGGCCCGCCTGGACGCCTACCTCAGCAGCCTGCTCTAAGGAACGTGCTTTGGCAGGGGGGTTGGACCTGATGATCTTTCGAGGTCTCTTCCGACCCCTACAGTTATGTGATTCTGTGATTAAATTGACCAAAAAATGTGTTTTGTCACCTCCATGTGGTTCACTAGTTTGCATCCCAGTCATGGTTGGAAAGTGTGCAGAATGTGTTTCAACATCTGTCTGAATTCAGTAACTGGTTAACAGGTTTCCTGTGCTAGTTAAAAGACTTCAGGAATTGCATAGCATTACACGTCAAATGTAAACTTTTTGCTAAATTGTTAACATATCAGAGTCATGAGCAAACTGCTGTTTCCTAATACTACTTATGCTCCTTTCTGAACGCTTCCTAATACTACCTATGCTACTTTTTATGCAACTTACTCTTCTTTCTGAACTGCTCCATACATTGAATTTACTGTGACTGAAATGGATTTCAAATCCATATGATTTGTCAGCACCTTGACTTATGCTCAGTTTGTGTTGGAAATGTCTGACTCGTTGGCAGTCAGCATCAAATTCTGCTCTCTAGTTGGTGATCCAAATCATTAAAAAGGAAATATGGAGAGATGAGAAGATAAATGGGATGTTATAGAGAAACAGTATGGCCACAGTTCATACACATCCAGCTATAATTAAAAAGATGACTAACAGAAAATTTTAAAAGGGGCGTTTAAGATATTAAATCAATAACTTGGGGGGGGGGGATATAAAATAAACCTAGTATTTTCTGCCATTTTTCTTGGGGGACATAGTAGGTGTTTTGTTTTTTTTAAGACACTATATAAAGCTTCTGCAAAATCAGTTTTAGGCTGGCTTGTCCTGTTATGCTTGCTGTTTCAATAAAAATATGTTAGAAAGTAGTGTTTTGGATTATACCCAAAATAGCTGAGGACTAAGTGTATGGTGCTGCAGTTGTCACTGGAAAAAACAAACAAACAAACAAACAAACAAACAAAAAACTGTTGAGAAGATCCCACAACTAAAGGCTCAAAGTCTATCTCCGTGGTCACTTTGAGGACCACTAGATGGTGCTCAATACCAAAGACAAAGCCAACCTTTCACCGGCCAGGAGTCACCCAGCCCGACTCCCAGTTCAGAAGAGATTTTGTACTTTAGTTGAATCATCTTTCATGAAGTTTAAATGAACTGCTAGTGTAGTTCTAATGAATGATGTTGTAGATGCGAGTAACCACACAGAGTTGGGATGTTGTTCAACATTAAATGCTATTCTTTCCCTTCTTACTTGTATTCTTTCTTTCTTACCTACCTGCAGGTACTCAAGTCCCAGGTGATCCAGAAGTAAATAGAGTTTTCCTGCTGGTTGCTTTATACCTGACTGACCTTCTAATCAAGTGTGGCTTTCTTGCATCATCTTATATTGGTATTAGAGGTAGTGATGGGAAATTGAATAGCTGCTGCGTAGAGCCCATTTCCTTAAAAATGCTGACCTAGTTGTTAAAGAGGAAGGTTTCAGTGAGAACAAATATGCGACTGTGTGATTGGCTTGGCAATGCTAAGCATAAAGCCCACAGTTGCACTTAAGATTCTGAAGAAAAAGGATTGAAATCTATGGTTTATTCATACTTAACAGGTCTGTCTTCTGAATGGTTAGAATTGGGAAGGGAAGATGGCTTAGGATTTAACGTGCTTCATTTGTTGTTCTTTTCTTCTGTATTAATCATAGGCCTGAATTATGGTTATGAAGAGAAAGATTTAAAGAGTTTGGGAATCTGCCATAGCAAAAGCAAGCTGCTTTTGAAAGTAGAGGTGTAGCATCAGATAGAGTGATTTGTACTATCTTTGGGCTAGAATTCAATTTGTGTAAACTCAGTGTTATGCTTAATCCTTAACACAATATGAGAAGGGACACAGCAAATAGCTGCTGATTTTTTTGTTGTTTGTTTGTTTTGTTTTTCCCTGCTGTTGGGAAACAAAAATAGGACTAATGGAACAAATAGAGACCATTCTCGGCTCCAGAGGGGTTTAAAGTCACCAGGGCTAGTAACAATGAAGGGAGAACAACTCATTCTCTCCATACTGAACTAGGGACATATATAGAGTGAGACTCAAATGATTAATATTCAGGCTGCAAACAAGAGGAGAAAATTGTACTAGCAACAGGCATAAGCTACTGACTACTAAGTAGGTCCATACTGATAAGAAAACACTGAGGACAAGCTAGGAGATTGGTCTGAAGGCAAAGATCCAGATGAACATGGCCTATGGTTAAGCATAGCCAGTGCTAAGCTAGAGGCTCTTATAGCTCTAGTACAGTCTGAAGGCCCAGGGCTCAGCTTAAATGGGGCTCCTGAGCTCACTGGCAGGGGGCAGGTGAGGCTTGTTGGGCTTATTAAGGCCTGTTGGTGCACTTGGGACCCTGACAAAGTACTTAGGACAAGTGAGGGCTGACAGAAAGAAAACAAGAGTTGGTTGTAATCTTTGCATCAAAACAAAGTTTTCATGCATAGTGTTAAATTAAGGTCTTAACCAGGCTTAGATTTGGGCCAAAGTAGAAGAGCAAACGTAGAAGAGCTGAGATCATTCCCAAACCACAAGTAGCTGGGCTTCCAAATGGAAGGTAGAAACTGAAAGGAAAAATGCACCCTGCATAATTTGTGAATAAAGATTTGTGAATAAAGATTGTGAATAAAGATTTGACATAGTTGTAGGTAGGGTTCACATTATTGACAAGTAACTAAGAAGTGAGAAACTAATTACAGAAACATTTTTCTCAAGAACACGTTAGTACTGTGTTCATAAAGAAATACAGAATAGAAAGGTTTTTCAGTGAACCTTGTGTAACACAAAAAGCTAAGGGTGCATGTTTATAAAAGGAGAATGGTTTTAGTTTTCCTTTTTCTTTTTTTTTTTTTTTTCTCAGAACAAGATTTATACTGGTCATGTGAATTTTTATCAGCGAGTGAATGAAAGTGCAGTGTTTTTGCAGCTCGTGAAATTTTTGTTGTCTATTACATGTAGTTATATTGAATTTCAGAGTATCCTGTTGTGGTGCAGTAACTTGTTTTGATCGGCTACTTATACTATCATCTGCTGGGAGACAGAAACATCGGTTTCTCTCAGTTTCGTATGCTTTATTTCACATTTCATGAACCCTTAATTTGTATTTTATATCTTTTGTTTCTTCTGAAAGTAAGACAGTCTTCAGATTCCTTTTTTTTCTTGAGTGGTTGTTTTGTCTTTACTGTTATCTTTCTTTGAATTTCTCTGTTGGAAGCATCTGTTTTCTTATGGGGGTAGTACATCAGTATTGTGGAAGCAAGTAAGGCTCTTTTAAATAAACTGGCATTTTTATGTTTTATTTCTTCTCAGTTTGAATTCAAATATTTTGTTTGCTTGTTTTGTCTGTGTTGATCCCACGAAGCAGAGATCTTCAGTGAACTGTATATTATCCATGGCGATCCTTTCCTGCTTTGACTTGCTTTTTATGCATTGAAATGCAGGGACCTTCAATTACCTTGATGGTCTCATCCTGAAATTCTGCTCTAGCATTTGTTTCTTTACAGCAGACACATCTAAGTAAAGCTTTAGGCAATCCTATTATCCAGGTTCTGTGGAATACCAGACATACTTTGTTCTCGGTTTGTCTAAAATTATTCCAGAAATATTTACCATCTTTCCAACAAACTCTGCATTTTTGATACTTACAAGTAAAATACCTATATCATTCTCCCAAACATCCACAACAAACATCAGCCAAAGGTAGAATTACAGAATGTTACTCTTTGTCAGAGTGTCTTTAAAGAACTGAGTCTTTTATGAAGATGGGCCTTGGCCTTTTGGCCTTTGCCTTATAGATTGAACTTTTAGGTTTCATTACAGTGATACTCCTTTCTCATTAGTTACCACTGAATATAAGCTTCAGATTTCCATCTTCTGTGGTAAAAATAATTGTAACAGGAAAGAGTTGAAATGTTTGCTTTTACCTTATGTTTTCAGCCAGTTTCAAAGTGTCTCAAAAGTTTAACAAGAACTGACAAAACATACCTAAAGAGTACCATCAGAGATAGTTAGTGACTGAGTATTTAAGCAGAGGACAAACATAATTTATGCAGAAGCAATGCAGGTATTGGTTTCACAGCTCCATCGGTATGACCCAACCTTGTAGTGATCTAGAAAGAAAGAGAGCAAGCCTGCAGAATTTCTGCCAGAACAGTTTTCAGCTAGAAACTGCATTTCAGCGAAACCATTATTCATTACAGTTTATTGATGTTAATTAAATCTACGCAAATAATATTCAACAAAAATTTACTTCCAAGACTGCCATTAAACTGCTGAGAAATCAGAATCTACTCTCCTGGGATTTCAGCTAAGGTCTGCTCCTGCTGCCAGAAAAGAACAGTTATTGAATTTCCATGCTGAGTTTGCTGCTGCCAACAGGTTTGTTCATATAAACAAGTTAACTGAAAAGTCACCCATGTTAGGAAGAAAAACAGATTTGAAACCAGGGGTCTGGCAGACCTAAATGCTGGCCTCTGCCATTTGGCCTAAAAGAGTTACTTTTCAACTATCAGCAGGGGAAAAAAAAAAAAAAGTAAAAAACAAAAATCTTTTTCTGTGAAGGTCAGTCATTAAAGTGTATGCACTGTCCTTCTTTCTTCCTTCCATATACACATTCCAAGAGAAACATCTGACCACCTGACGGGGTGACAGCTCTGTCCTCATTAGAAGATGTTGGGATACCCTTGGTCGTTTGTTTTGGTTTGTTGTGTGTTTTTTTTTCTTCTTTGTTACTTTTTTTCCCCAAATTTCCAGTAATTATCTTTTCTTCTGTGATGCTTTTGTGCAGGATGTCAATAATACCATAGAATGAGTTTGAAGAGATTTAGTTATTGTCTCTTCCAAGCTGCCCTGTTCCCAGGCTGTGCCTATCTTTCTTAGACTGTGAACTATGTGCAGAAGGGAGTATCTATATTTAGATTCTCCTAAAGCATAACTTTCTGTTACTAAACAAACAGTGAAAGAGCACAGTTCAGATCAGTCCTTTTCCCACATTCAAATTTTGTTCATAAGGATCCCAGCATTTTTACGTAGATCAGGATAGAAATTTGGGGGGTGGCAGATAGGATATTCTTTGAGATTCGATGAATCTAAGCTTTCATTTAAGAAAAAAAAGTGTGTGTTTGTGTACGTGCATGTCTGTCTTCTCTTAGGAACCTCTTCCCTGTGTCCTGTTAGAGCTTAGGAATTAGCACATAGTCATCAACTCCTAAAATGCACTGCAAGAGACATACGTATAAGACATCCATCCACATGACGTGAGGGTTGATACCTTCTTAGTCACAGAAATGTTTGCAGACAATATAAAAAAACAGAACTCCCGCTTCCCTGCAGAAGTATCAATATCTTCCTTTTTTTCCAACCTCATTTTATTTGGTTCTTAAAAGCTTTATTATTTCTCATTTTCTAGGATAATCAAATCGCCTAGTATTTAACCACTTCATAATGTTTTATTAACAGAAGATTCTGCACACTGTTTTGTCTCTCAACAGTACCTTTAGTGGTTTATTTTCAAAACTGTTCTACATATATTCTTTGTTTATACTTTATACTTTAAACCCACAATTTAGGTTTTTTTGGGGGGTATAAATAATGGAAAGGATTGTGTTGGGCACTTGAGGGTAACTGGTGCCTCAAAAAGTCACAGTCCTGTTTATTAATTCTCTTTATTTAGTCTAACCAAAACCAACAGCTTTTACTCTTCTGGTAATATATTCTGTGTTTTAGTTGCCTAGGTGTCTCTTCCAGATCCCTGGTGACTTGGTCTCTTTAGTATTCCCTCATGGTCCTTACAGAAGGAAAACCTAAACCTGGATGAGTAACAGACTTGTCCAAGGCAACAGAAAGCCTTGGTGTCAGAGTCAGGCTGAATGACAAAAGTACCTGATGGCTGTTCCTAGCGTTAGACCCGGGGAGCACCTAGTTATGCTTTCAAGGGCACTCGGAGCTGTCAGCTCAAGTGAAAGGCCAGGCCAAGTGCCAGTATCTGGAAGGGCTTTCATATAAATTTCATCATCTGGGAGTAAGTGGAGGGCTCCTGTTGTTGTTATGGACTTTAGTGGAAGAAAAAAGCAAGTTCAGTTCCCTGTGGTTGAGAAGTGGTTTATTATGTAAGACACCTTCACCTTGTTTTTTAACCGAATTTGTCTTTTTCTGAAACGCGTGCTAGAGGCCTGTACAAGAAGTTGTCACAGGGTCAGACCCAGAACGGAGCCATTTGAATGGAGACGTTAGCAACAGCTGGTGGTTACTCTCAAAGGGAGTGTTCCGTTAATTTATTAGTTAGTGAATATTTGCATTTCATTTAACAAAAACACATTAAGCAGTATTAGCAAATTTTTCAAACAAAAGGTATTACGGTTGGTTTTGTTGTTGCTGCTTTTTTTGTTTGTTTTCCTTACTGTGCAAAGTTTGTAACCTGCTACTCTTATGTGAAATCAAATGAAATTTCAGGCTGTAATGTCTACATCAGCTCTATCGTTATCATAAAGCTCCAGGTGAGTATTTAAATGTCTCCATCTTAGCACACATATTGCTGCATTTGTCGGCGTTCTTACAGAGGTGATGTGTCTGCTTTTCCACACAAATGTGTGTTCTGTTTGCCTTCTACCAACAGAATGTAAACATAACCATGGCAATATGGAGGTATTTACAAGGTAAAGAAATACGCTTGTAGGAGATGTTAACAAGTACAAATGCATCCAAAGCAACACTTTCTCGCCATGAAAACGTGTTTAGCTTCAATGTCTTGCTGAGCGTGTGTTTCTGCACTGCTTTGTGTAATAGGACGTACAGTACCTTCCTTGCAAACGGTGCCTCAACATAGTGCAGAGCTCGTTTGCATCATGCTCACAGTGTGCTGGGTAACTACCACCGGCCGAAGTGTTTCACCAGCAAATTGCAGTAATGCAATGCAGTGCAGCACTGATACTGTTTCAGTGGATTGTGATACAACCTAAAACCTATCCTAATTTGGGTGTTGAAGTAGAGAAGTTACAATCTGGAGTTTTTTCACTTTCAGTGCTTTCACTTGTCTCTTTTTCACTAGCCAGTCAGTATAATTTTCAGGCTGTTTTGCTTTCATATGCATTTTCAGAGTGCTCCTGATAACAGCTCTGGCAAAACAGTCTCACAAACAGCAGCAAGTCTTTAGCCTGATAACCACCATGATGCCATGCAGAGGGGGAGGATGAGAGTAAAATCAAGCAGAATGATATTTGGGTGGCTTTACACAGTAAAAATGCTTAGAAACTTAGTCAGCAAGCACTGGGCTAGTGGGTGAGAATAACCACGCTAACCTGGGAGGACCAGAAAGGACAGCAGAATGTAAGGTGTAGCTGCTGCTTCTCTGGAAATCTGCACAAATGTGACCCCAAAGCACCAACATTAGCCAAAAATATGAGAGCTTTATCGCTGTAGAAAAGTCTGATACTTGGAAGCTCTCCATTCTCCAGCCGTGTGGAGTGATCATAAGCAAATCCTTTGAGACTATTGTCATTGAAGTAGAGATTATTAAAAGGGTCCAGCTTTGAATTCTTGTAAAATAGAGCATGTGGGATCTTTTGACAGGATCCACATGCCTATTATATTTCATTCTCCCCCTACTCCACCCTAATGCAGGCTTCATCATTACAGAATAGGTCATGGTTATACAAATCATGATCAATTTCCTTTGCAGCTTCACAGATTTTATTGCAGAGTACCCAAATTTTCACCCAAAACCACTATCAATTTTACCTTGAAGTGATCTGGTCTGACTTCTGTTTCTCTGGCTTGTGAAACCACATTCTAGAAGAACTCTTCAGTTCAAGTCACTATAAAATAACTCCAGCATATGTGTTTGTGAGATTAAAAAATTGTGGAAGTATCAGAAAAAGGATGGAGGTTTATGAGGAAGATGTACTGTGCATTAGAAATGTTGCTGTTGCTTTGAACTATGTAGGTGAAAATACAGGAAAGCATTTTAGTGAAGGCTGAGGAACTGAGCCAGGAAAGACTTTTAAGTTATTTGGACTTTTTTGACAGAACAAGATGCCTGCCTCTACTAAAATTTCCTGTTCACCAGGGATCCAGGGCTGCAGAGCAGGTTTGTGGTGCAGGAAGCTATGTTACTCAGTGAATAATGGTAATTTAAATAAGCCCCGTGACATAAAAGGCATATGCATTTATGAACTTACATTATTATGATTATTATGCTATTAGGGAGAATTGTGCCCAACTGAATTTCTCTTCAAAAGTACATCTGTCAAGGAATACAAAACCATTATTGATATGACAGTGCTGAAAGACAGTACAAGGCAGGCTTTAGCTGGAACACTGCGTGTGAGCACAAAGCAGCTGTGTTCTTTAGAGAATTTGTCTACCTCGGCACCATGTCTGGTGCCTTTTGCCAAAAGGCCTTTTAGCCCAGTGGTTGAAACACTTTATGACAGCTCCTTGACATGTCCTGAGTCCTCCTCTCTCTAAATGGTGGCATGGCTTATTTCCACCGCTTTAGCATGTTTTTCTCCCTCTCTGTTTTCTCCTGTCAGGTTGCCGCTTTGAGCAAGTATCCCACTTCACAGGCTCTGTGCAGAAAGAACCCTTACACGGAGTGCTTAGGGTTAGGAAAGGACATTCTTCTAACCCCCTCATCTGATTTCTTCAGATAGTTTTTCCAAATAAATAAACGAATACATAAATATATAAGTAACATGTATTATTTATCCAGGTACACATGGATTTGTTGCATAGTTTCAAAAAAAAAATAATCAGAGGATGGACCTCTAAGACATTGAACTCCTATATATGTTGGGGAGATTGCATCCCCGTGGAGAGAAAAGGTGCAACATGAGCTCACCCCTTATTAAATAGTGGGAATCTTTATAGGCCCGGGTTATTACAAACTGTGCATCCATGTGAAAAGCTTATTTCAGAAGTCACACCAGAAAACTGACGCACAGGGCAAGCAAGCTCTGAGGGAAGGGAAGATAACAACAGGGCAGCTTTGTAATTCAAGGCTGTTCAAGGCTGCTCTCGTATGAAGTACAGAGGCACAGAACCACTCAGAGCTTTTGCTGTGAGCCTGGCTAGGGAAGTGTCCCTTGTGCTGTCAGATGAGTGGCTGGGAAGCTCTGCCTGTCCAGGCAGTCCCCTGATGTCAGTACGGGGTTATAACATGGCCCACATTTGGATGATCTCTTTGCCTATATTTTATTTACAGGCTGATCAGCACTGAAGATGTGCTATAAGTTTAACAGCATGGTGTTGCAGCAAGTAAATATCAACAGAATTGAAACCCATGCAACTGTGTCTTACAGGGTCTAGGCAATTTAAAATGTCTGAAAGTTTGTTATCTGAAATAAGCTGTATATCTTGGTTAACAAGCCTGGATATCTAGTAGAAGCTCAGGGCTATAACCAAATTGCAGTCTCAATTGACTATTCCTGCATTTTGTTTTGGTTTTGTTCGATTTTTTTCTTTTTATGCTACAGCTGCTCATCTCCTGCTTTCTGTAACTTGCTTGTCTCTTGAATTTCCAAGTCTTCTCTATAAGACCTTCCTCTTCCTTCAGAAGGGCTGCATGTAGGAGGAGTTTGAAACAATATGGTACAGGACAGAGAATGTTGAGAAGAAGAGATGTACATGCATAATTTAATCTTTGGATATGAGGTTGGTATTTTAGTGAGAAGGGGAAAAAAGCATCTTTTGGTCATTGAGTATTGACATGGAAGAACATTTCAGAATACAGTCCTTGTGGAGAAAAAAACAAAGAAGGGTATGACTGGCAGAACAAGACAGGCATTAAGCTCCTGCCTCCTGTGCAGGAGAAAGTAGAAAGTGAGTCTGTGCACTGCTGATTCCTAAGGATGAGTAGCTTGTAAGTGCAAAAATGAACAGTACCTAACTCACAGAAGGGCTTCCCCAGCTGTGTCTGCAGATTATCTGCTTGTAGCATCTTTAGTTAACTGCAGGATAGCTGCGGTATGACCTAAAGAACTCGTGAGTGTCTAGAGGAAGCCACTTTTGGTTAAGATTGGGGTTGTTTCCAAAAGCATTTCTGTATCTTGCTGACAAAGACTGAGTTTGCTCTGTGAGGGCTTTGCAGGCAAAAATGAGGTCTCTCCTTCCACAACATGTTTGTATGCTGGAGATACCATCAAATGGATTGATTTTGTATTTTTTTTTTTAATATACTTCAGATAATTCACTTTGGACTGACATTGGCATGAGCTTTGGAACTGTTTTTTCTGTATCTATTCTTTTTGCATTTGTAACCCTACACATCCTGGTAGTTTCTGAAAATATGAAAATTACCGCTCTTCCCAGACAGCTAAAAAGCCCATGTTTCCTAATGTGAGCATGCGGAATCAGAAAACACAATGGTTTTGTGAAACTTGTGGCCTGTGAACTTTTAGTGAACTGTAAGGAAGCATTAAAAAAAAACAGGAAGAGGGTCCTCAATCTTTGAAGGCCTAAGCATGAAAAGAAAGTGCAAGTGATGGTGTGGCAGCGCAGGCCACATCAGGCTTTATCTTTCCTGTTTTCTCCATTTTAGCAGTTTGAAATATTCAGCTGTAGCCACAAACAACTTGTGGAAGTGAAGGACCACTGGAGTGAGGATATGTGCTTTAGATCCTCTGGAACAATGTGGACTTAACCCAAGAGACAAAGACAAATGCATATGGGATAATAATGGTAGGATACATATATGTCCAGGTCCCTTTATACATACAAATTCTGTATCCATGCCAGTCTTACTTAGAGGCATCATTTTAAAACTGGTTGCATTGTTTTAAAAAGTAAAACATTCTAGCCACACGCAATTTGATTTTTTTTTTGTTGTTGATGGAAAGATGTCTCATTTTGCTAGAAGCATGCTCCCTGGAATGGTCATATGGACTTAAAGCCACCTGGTTAAAAATATAAGACCTATAACCCAAGTAGCTCTCTTAACATGAAGACTGTAGGTAGAGAAAGCTTCAGTCCAGCCTAATCCTTATCGAAGCCTCAGTCCGAATCTGATGCACTGTCAGGTTACCCAGATTCTTCAGAGAATAGTCTCCGGACTCCCTTACACATGTGGTCTGAATGATTTTAATGATTTGATCAGTTGAGTAAATCTCCCCATATATCTCTAATTGTACCAGCATGAAAGAGGTCACATAAACATCCTTTCCGTGTAACTTACTCCCATATCAGAAGGCAAAAGAGCTACAGCAACGTACGTCAGTGCAGCTTGGAGCCACACTTGGGATTTGACTAACAAACGTAATTCAGTTCAAAAAATCTACTCCAACTGGCAGAATTATACTGTTACACGATTTTGTCATCTTTTGCATCGTCTGCACGCTTTTTTGTGGTTTTCGATTCTTTGTTTACTGATGATACGCTTTCCTTAGCTTATGAGGTCAAAACGAAGCCTGCACGCAAAGAGCTACAAGCGAAGTGACCAAACTTGGCAGCCGGACCCTTTCTTAGTTTCCCACAGCTTGTACATTCACCAGAGCCCAAAATAGCCAAACTCCTGAGATGCACATACAGTAAGAGATACTGCCTATAATGGTGGTTTTGTTGCAGTTTCAAAAAACAAAAACAACAACAAAAAAACCCACCATACCCTGTTTTCAGTACTGGAACATAAGAGCTCGCTGGTGTAACCCAGCAATCCAAGTGAGCAGCGCTCCGCTGGGGCTGGTGAGAGTTAGCTCAGGGGTCCCTGAACGGCACTGCGTTGGCCCACACAGGTGCTGTCACCTTCCAGGCTTTATTAGTGCCCTCTTTTGAATGCTTTTGAGCCCTTAGAGCTGAATTCCCTCTTCTGCTCTTTCTACAAGATCCCAGAAATACTGATGAGTCTCAACCAATGTTCACCAATCTTTCTTTGCTTTATGAAATCAAAATACTGCAGTTTTTTGCAGCATAGGTTGTTGTTGTATAGAACTGCATAGGTTGTTTGGGGAGTAAGGGAGTAGTCGTACGGGTGAGCACCATGCTTTCACCATCCTCTTCTGCTGCTGTTAAAATGGGATTGCCACCAAGCAAGGCAGCTCTGTGCTTTCTCTTCCTGGCCTCCTTCTTCCAGCCCCTTCACTGCCTTCTGCCACTATAACTATGCTTGTGCCACTACAAACAGGTATGGCAATGCAGATGGGGAATTGATTTGGTTTTGATTAAGACTAAAATATTTTTGTCTACCTTGAATTTGTTTTAGTCTAAACAGTTCCCAGCTCCCTGCTTCTGTTTCCCGTGAAGGGGGGCACGGCAGGAAGCGAGGACAAGTGGCTGTTTCTGGAGGGACTGCTGCTCTCAACAGCAACGCCTGGTTTAGCTGACTGTAAAATGACAGTTTGATTTCCAGCTAGCAAGGCTAATCCCCCTGTGCTGTCTGCACGGACAATAGGCCATTCAGAGAGAGGGAGCTGGGCTGAATCAGCCACTAGAGGGGCCTCCCTCCCGTGACCGGCTGTACAGGAGCGCTACAGGGGCTGGCTGAAGTTTGCGTCTCTACTAGAGTTAGGCACTGTGATTTGGAATACAAAAATCAGAAATGAGCTTTCATCCCTGAGTACTGACTTTCACTGGCTTGTCACTGAAAAGCTGCCGGTCCGGAGTACATTTGGACGTTTCCAGACAACAGCAGAGTTTTGCCAGAATTTAGGCAAAAACCAACCACAAACTGGAAAAGCTCTGCTTCCCTCACAGGCGTCCTCTACTAACCACTGCCAAAGAGGTCACACCTGGCCTTCTTACCAATCTTGCAGTAACGAATCTGTTGTGGATGTGGCAGAGGGCTGAGCAAATGGCAGCCCACCATGCTTCTCGTTCACGTCTCTCCAGCTGCCTCACCGGTGAGGACCAGCCCCAACGCTGTGCAACACCAGGGCTCTCCTTTACGTCCCTCAAAGCCAAGGAGAAGCTGCAGCGCGGTCTGCGCAGGGTTTTGTCGTGCTCCCTCCTGCCTAGAGACATGTTCCAGCAGTGCCTTGTCAGCACGTCACCCGACCCGGTGGTAGGACTGGCTGGAGAAAGCGAAGGCCTCTCCTGGCACTGAAGGCTCAGCCCTTCCTCTTGGCTATCTGCAGCAGAGTCACATCTGCCCTGCAGACAGAAAGGGCGTTAAAAGAAAACAGATAAAAGCTAAACTGCAGGCAGTGAAAATAACATCACCTTCTTTTTTCCACTCACTGTTAAAGATCCAGTCGTGACTTCTGCCAGGTGATGAGACAATTGTTCTTAATCATTCATTGAGAAAATATACTTCAATAACTAGCGAAACGAATGGAGATGCCTCATCTTATTCCAAAGTGAACTCCCATGGAATTTCTCTGACTTGTACCACGTGGCAAGTGTCCAACCTCATCTGAGCCCCTGTTTGTGTTGAAAGGGACAGAAGACAAGGTGTGAGAGGTTCCACCTAAAACAAGGAAACCTGCTTTGACCTGCAGCTGAAGCTAAGATGAAGAGGAAGATAGTTCTGACTGCTGGAGGGCTTGAGATCTTAATCAGCCCTCACCCCTTTAATTAGCATGAAGCAGCTCATGAGTTGCAGCTTACAGCATCAGGCCGTAGAAAATCGCAGGAATAATCAGCCTGCTCCTGATCAGGAATTGGGTAAACATTACCCTGGGGCTTCGTGTGGTCACAGGTTTGGCATTGCCTGAACTGGCTCTGCAATGTAAATAGAGGATTGTAATGTATTTAGCAACATTATGCAGCAAAGCACAGTGCAGTGGCTCACCATTTGAAATATATTTCTCACGTCTGAAATTGTTCAAGGGTTAAGATTTAAAAAAAAAAAAAAAAGGCTGTTTGAAAGGGATTTAAAGCTTTCTCTTTTCTAGGATTGAATCTCGTCTCTGATATATGTCATTTAATTTTGCCTAAACTGGAGCAAAACAAATTCCTACTTTGTAGCTCCTGTTTCATTTCTATAAGAGCCAAGAATGCTTAACACCTCTGAAAACCTGCTCTCCCATATCTGGAAAGAAGTTCATAAATCTTTCTGTCTCTGCAGACTGTGATTTAAATTGGTCTGAAACTGACATTTCTTAAAGAAAAAAAAAATCAGAAAGAAATCATTTAGGAAGATGGCTTCAATTATATCATGTTTCAATGCATCCATATTCCATTATGATATAAATACGAATCTTGAGCTTAATATGCTAACACAAATCATAATAAAGTCTAAAAATAAAGCCAGTGAAGCGATAGCTGAAATAAAGCATTGATTTGAAAAGCGAAAACAAACTGTTTCAGGATTCTTACTTTATTTTGACAATGTCTGATTAAGCCTTGTATTGAGTTGCACATTTTCCTGAAGTTACCATGCTTTCTTGAAATGTATAAACGTCAGTGAAACCTTTTGCAGCAGAAACCGTGCTACCAACATCCATCTACTGGTTCCAATTATATTTCTGAACTGTGCAAAAATACGTGAATATGACTCAGATCGTGTGCTCCAAAAAAATGAAGGTTATGCCGCATTAGCGGCAAATAATTTGATTAGCTGAAGTAGAAAAATAAACTTTTATTATTCAAAGCCCCTGCAAATGGACAAGGAGTACTACTTTATAGGTTTCCCAACAACTTCAGTGGGAGCTGCTTGTAGGCGACTCCACTCCCCGCACACTTTCACATATACCCTTGGCTTAGGATGACTTCACTGTTAATGTAAATAACGAAAGGAATGTAGAACGGTCTCTACCTACTCCCCGGGTCAATGACCCCCTTCATGTTTCTTAAGGCTTCCCTGGCTTTACCCCTTCCTTCCCTCGAGCGGAGGTTTCTGACGAAGCCGCGAGGCCGCGCTCGCCGCGGCCCCGTGAGTCAGCAGCCAGGGCCGCGCGGGGCTCCTGCGGCACGGCCCGAGGGCATCACCCGCGCCCCAGGTGCTGCCAAGCCCCCGCGAAGGGAGTACTCCTCCGCCCCCGAAGAGAGAAAACCTAAACCGAAACGCAAGTCACCCCGCGAGCGTTCGGGCTGGGTGATATTCGTTTCAGACGGAGGGGAGAAAGAAGGGATGGAAAATAATGCTCGGGCCGTGAGGTGCCGCAGTAACTCAGACGGAGAGGTTCTTCAGCTGGAATCAAAGGCAGAGCAGCTGCCAAGGCATTTAGGAACGCGCCCCTCAAAATAAAAGGGGGGGGGGGGGGAATGCCAGCTCGTGCTGGTGCTCAACCAGCATGAAAAAAAAGAAGTTAAAGAAGAAATTGTTGTTACTGAAAGTTCTGCGTAAACCCTTCCAGACGCTTGCCAAGTGCTGGCAGAAGGCAGACCCTCGGCTGTGCGGCGAGAACTCACGCCTTTACTTATTTTAGTTATTTTTCCCGAGAAGGACGCAGCTCCGCCGCCACAACGCCCCCGGCAGCTGCGGGCACCTCGGCCCCGGCACCCGCACCGGGGGCTGCGGGGCGGGCCCGGCCGGGCCGCCCGGGGCGGGGCGGGGCCGGGGCCGGGGCCGGGGCCGGGGCGGAGGGAGGGACGAGGAGGAGGAGGAGGAAGTGGAGGCGGTTGCGAATAGCGGGCAAATGGGGAGCTGAGCGGCTGCAGCAGCACCGCGCAGCAGCAGCAGCAGTACCAGCAGCAGCAGCGGCGGAGCCGAGCCGAGCCGGCAGCGGGGTCCGTGCAGGCGGGGTCCGTGCAGGGGGGCGGCCCGGGCTCGGCACGGTTCGGCTCGCGGGCAGCGGTTTCGTGCCGGCTGGGCTCTGCTTGGCTCGACTCGACTCGGCTGGGCTGGGCTGGGCTCCGGCTGGCGGCAGGGGCACGCCGTGGCCCGGCCGGGCTCGCTGCCCGCCGTGCGGGGCAGGGCCTGCCGCGGCCGGCTCGCTGCGGCGGCGCGGTGCCGGGTCCTCCCTCGGCAGAGCCGTCTGATTGCTCTCCCTTTCTCTCTCTCTTTTATTTTTTATTTTAAATTTAAAGCCGTCGCTCCGCAGACGCCGAGTGCGAGCAGCAGCAGCAGCAGCCGCCGCCGGGGCGCCCGGGAGCAGCGCGCCCGGCACCATGCAGACCTTCCTCAAGGGGAAGCGGGTGGGCTACTGGCTGAGCGAGAAGAAGATCAGGAAGCTCAATTTCCAGGCCTTCGCCGAGCTCTGCCGGTAAGCGGGCGGCACGGCGCCGGGGCCGGGGCCTGCGCCCTCCCGGGCGGCTGCGGGGCGCGTTGGGGCCGCCCCAGAGCCCTGCCCGGCCCTCGGTCGGGGCTCGGCGGCTCCCGCAGCCCGGCCGGCCCCGGGGCGAGCCCGAGGAGCGGGGGTAACTTCCCGCCCTGCGCGTCCCGGCCCCTCGGGAGCCCGGGTTGAGCTGGGACGTGGAGGGGGCGGCTGGAGCGGGGTAGCTGTGGCTGGCGTGCTCCCCGAGGTGCGCGGCGCTTTGGGAAGCTGTAATTGGGCTTCATCGGGGGAGCTGAGAGGATCTCACACACGGTGCGTTGCACAACCAGTTCTATTATTGAAGTGTAAGCGTGAACTTCATGTGGGTCCAAGGTCTCGTGACACATGCGTTATAGCCTCTGAAGAACAGTTTTGTCTTATTTCTTTCCATTACTACATTTATATCAAGGATACAAAATAAACTTTGATAATTGAAAATGTCCTAAGTCACCATCTTTATAATTTCTGCAAAGTCTGCTCAGAGTTTGCAGAATACATTTTATAAGACTTCAGGTACGCTTTATTAAGGCACGTCGTGCTAAAAACAGCAGTGCCCGCATTCTGAATTCCTGCTGGCAGCACTGGCTCTTCTCTGCAAAGACGAAGGAGGCACAAGAAGCAGGAAACTATTTTGAGAAAGTAGCAGAAGCTTTTGCATCAGCCTGTGTTCTTGGCGTTCTGTATCTGCTCAGTCAAACCTCAGCAAAACCTACCAGATTTTCTTAAAATATAGAAAGGACCGCAAGCTCTGGTTTAATGTCTTTTTAAATTTCATGTGGTTCTCCAAACAAAATACTTCCGAAAGAGTGATGCCAAGTTCTGGGCCTGCCTAAGAGATTTTTTTTGTGATGCTCGAAAATACGCTTTAACCTCTAATAAGTGTTAGAGAAATGTTGTTGTTAGGGCCTTGATGTTGGGTATAGGTTGGATTTCATAAGCAGAAACTAAGAGGAATCTTAGAAAGTACATAGCTGGTTTCTCATAGTTATTTGCTTTTCATTCCTGGTATCATATGCGGTACTTTATGTTTAGGAATCTCCAAAGATGACTTTCTGTCTTCCGCTGTTCTTGTTTCTCTTTTTGACTGTATGCCTTGCTTTACTTTCTCTACTTCAGAAATTCTTTACGCTTATGTTTCATAACGTAGATACACAATTTCTTTGTGTATTGTACAAATTTATTAATAGTTTTAAGTCCTGGCTGTGCTTTGAAAATTGACCCCAAAGTGTCTCTCTTGCTACACTTTCCCAATTTTGTGATGCAAATTAGGCTACCTTACTCTGTACAAGCTAAGCTTGCTTTAAATACCATTTGCAGATGTTGGATAGATTATGTCCATTTGATCATGCTTCAATTATTTTATTTTAAAAGGCATTTAGTATTAGTCTGTTTTTAGAAGCGGAGTAAAGTGTTGGGTTTAAAGATCAATGCAGCTGCTGGAGTAAGTTGCTTGGTCGTCCATCCTGGTAACTTCCATTGATACCAGCGGGAGGCCATGTTCATTTAGGCAAAGATTTTGTGTATTTTATGCATAATATCTACTTGATTACTTGTGTATTTATATGATTTTATTGCGGCAGAAAAAGTAGTGCCAAGCTCAACATACATCTTACCAGAAATATTGTGCATAGTAGGAAATAAGGCAAGTGTACTCATTCCTGTACAGTGATTCATGCGTTAGAGTGGACTATGTGTCTGTCTGTCTACTCTATGTATTTTATGGTGACTGTTACTGGGATTTTATTTGCCTGTTGCCTAGGGATATACTTTCTGGATGACTACAAAGTTCAGTTTTGTTTGTACGAGTTTGCAGTGAAGCAGTTATATAACCCAGGAAAGTAACAGAAGACGCCTAATGAACTCCTCAAGTGTGCTGTTTTTAGACCCAGAGTATTGTTGGGATAAGAAAAGTCTTCAATTTTTTGCAGTCTGCCAGCGCAGCCAGTTCTAGCGTGAGGCACCGGTGCCATAGAGGGATTAGGGACAGACATTTCAAAACCAGCTTGAGCCATCCTCTGGGAGACGGTCTAAGTGCTGAACCGCTTTCATAGGAGTGGTTTCAGGTTTTGTCTCCAGCAGCACTCCAGAACTGAAACACTATGAAAGACGCTAGCTGAAACAAGATGTGAGTGAGCGTGAGTGCACCAGCAATGAAGGTGCTGCTCTGGGGGCACAGGCAGCCCTGTCTTCAGGTCTGTGCTCTGCAGAGACTTGGCAGGTCCCTTAATGCTGTCCTGGTGTTTGTATCCAGCTTTGATGTGCAACCTAGGCTAGGGTTTGGTAGGTTTCCCTGTTAAATTTTGGCATCTGAATCCTTCCAAGCAGTTTCGTGAAAAAAAAATTGGAAAAATTGTAGGTGCCTGCTTTCTGTTTTTTTGTTTGTTCTTAATTTTTGCTTCGTGATACAAATCTCAGGTGCGTAAGTCTGGAACAGCCTGTCCTGCCTGAACGCAGTGTCTGGGATGTTTGCCTGAGCTTTGTATTCACAAGGTAACAGGCCTTGTATTGAGGGCCTTTGAGCTCACCTGTGCTTGTGGTCCTCACTGTGGCACGCTAGCGGCGTCCTGCCAGGGCTTTATTCTTCACGGAGCGTAACAGCCTTGTCTGTGCCTCCCAGACATAGCCTGAGGAGATGAAAGCAGTGGCTGTGGTGGTATCTGCCTCCACATTTATAGCCCAGGCAGTGGTTCCCAATTTGGGTTGCGTCCCAGCGCAACCCTTAATGCTTCCACAGGGAAGTGCTCAGAGAGTTGCTGACCCAGAGGACAGAGCGCTTGCCTGGGGAAGCCGGGTTTGAGCCTGCAGCTGTTACCTCCCGAGGGAGGCTGAACCTGGGTCAGGGACCGGGCTCGCTCCTGTCCTCCTTCTGGACCTGCCACCATGCCACGGGACAGTCACCCTGCTTGCGTCTGGCCTGTGCTTCCCCCACCGGTTTTCAGTTCCGCCCAGCGACTGTTTTCTGCCCAAGCTGTCCGCACTGTAAGGCTTCTGCGTTCCGCAGCGTGCGGTGTCGGTGGGGAGGAGCGCGCCCCTCTGTCAGCCTCGCCGGTACCACGACGCTCCCCTGCGAGCTGTGGCGTGGGGCTGAGCTCCTCTGCGCCGAACAGGCCTCTTGCTGCCTCGCTCAATTTGTTAGTCAGGAGGCGATTAAAGAAGCTACTGCTGCCAAGTTGGCCTCTGCTTTTGACTGAAAGCTGCTAGGTCGCCGTGCTTTGTGTCGGGTTGGGTACCCCCTGCGTGCTGCCATATGTGCCGCACCTGCAGCTGCGCGGCCAGGCCCCCCGCGGCTGCGGCGTGCGGATCCCTGGCCTCAGCGTCTCCTGCCTGCTTTCCTTGGAGCCGCGGCGTTCAGCTCCACCAAGGCATGGCACGGTTTCAAAGCTTTAGGTAGCTGGCTCGTGGTAAAATGCGGAGTTATCTGTGGCCTGCTAAAAAGTCAGGCGAGGTTTCTAGGGACTCCTAAGTGAGAAGTTAGGAGCGTGTGGTGTGAAAATGTAGTTCTGGTGTTGTCATGTGTCCTGCTGCTGCTGAAAGGAACAGTTCCCCCTTCTTCCAGCTGTTTGGCCTTATCCACTGTCTCAAGCTGGTTTTAGTGGTTATGCAGTTGGCAAAAACTTTCAGTCCAGTCTGTTCCCTGCTCCTCTTGTTGACATTGAAATGTTGGTCTCTGTACAGGTGCGTGAGCACTAGGGCAAGCTCAGGGAAATGGAGATGCCCCGCTCCATTACCGAGGTGACAGGACTGTGGAGTGAGCTGCAGTTTGTGGTAAAGGCTCTTGTACACTGCTTTTTTTTCTGCTTAGATGTGCTGCCAGGCCTCCGTGGATGTTGTGAGTAAAGAGACTCATGCCATATGAGGAGGGGCAGCAGTAGTAGTACAGAAAAATGCGCCTATCTGTTTGAAAAATGAGTTGTATATGTTTGGCACCAGTTCAGATTAGCGAGGTGTGGCTGTCTACAAGGGGCTGTTGCCTCTATAAAAGCCTCCATTTCCTTGGTAGCTGTTCCGTGTGTCATAAGTTAATATTGCCTCTTTGGGGCCATGAAGATGTGAGGCAGTAAAGTTATGGCTACGTGAGGAAGTTATAGCGCTATAAGGTGAAGTGACATGCCCAAGAGGAGATAATTTAAAGTCACCCCATTAGAAATTATAAGACACTTCTCAGTTATTTGGGGAAAAAGCATTCACATGTGCACCTCTTAAGTTCCCATGGAAGTGTGGTAGCTTTCCTGTGTAACCGTGTAGGTACTGAGTCAGTTTAGCCTCTTTATAGCGCGTAGAAAATGAATAGCAAAGGAGTTGAAGAGTTGCCTGAAGATGTAACTTGTGTCATGATAAATCCTGCAGTTTGACAGACAGCAGAGCTGTGCTTGTTCATCTTAAAGTCCAGATTACTTATGGTCAGATTTTATTGTGCAGTGTTTTTTCACTGAAGAGTGAGGGCCTGGAAGGAACAATTTCTCAGGAAATTCTAGAAATTCTGAGAAAATCAAATTCTGATCATAAAGGAAGAAAATTTAAGTGAAGTAATAAGGAATACCTTCTGGTAAAGCCTTGTCACCTTGATCTACAGAGAGCAAGCTGAATTGTCAGCCCCCCTTGAGAAATCATCCGTGACAAACTGATTGCGTTCATTGACACATGAAAGTAAGGCTTCTTGATCTGGTTTGGATTCCTAGGTGCTACCTGCTGCTGAGGGCTGTTCTGAAACTTGAGCCTGTGTTCTTGAATAACCACCTGCATCAGTTTAGTGCTTCTTGCTTTTGGTTTTATGCAAGGGGATGCACTTTGGGTGTGCAATTCCTGTTAGAGCTTTTCATCCTGAAGACCATTTGACAGTGTGACAGATCACTTTTTTTTTGTTTTAATTTGTTGTTATGTTGAAGCTATTCTGATGTTGCTACTAAATCAATCTGCTGAACATAGCATCCAATTATTTTTTACCTGGCAAAATATTAGTATGTCTTATTTAAGTTTTTGTCTGACTCGATCTTGCTCTTTCTCTTTTTTTTTTTTCTTCAAGCTAAGTTGGTTCTTCAACCTGCTTCTTCCCATTTTGTGTCTGTGGTAAATAGTTCAGCTGTCTTTTAGCATGTATTAGAAGCTATTCTGTTTAGTAAATCAATGCCATAAAATGTATAAACACTGCTGTCAGTGCTATAAGTCTGTATGGCTCTCTTTCTTTTCTAGACTTTATACATGGTCCCTTTTGCAGCACGACCTGTGCACAAGAACCTAAATATGAGCTTTGAGATAGATTAATTTAATGCCCTCAGACCAGTATTATTCTTAAGTCTGTTTCTTTATATTGCAGGCTGTGAAGTATATTGTGTGTTTTTTCCAAGAAGAACTTGGCGGGGGAGGGAATGTTCTTTAACCCCAATTCACTGTTAATCACGAAATACAACTTTTTTAAAATTCGTGGCTTGTGCCAGTTAACTTTTACATTCTTAAAGGCCATAAAATAAAATGTATGTGCATCGATCAATAGCTCCCATTGTTGCTTGTGTTAGGCTGAAATACTGTCATAGAATGGCTTGGGTTGGAAGGGACCTTAAAGATCTAGTTCCAACCCCCAATGGATATCACGAGAAGCAACCAGGGGCGGGATGGGTGGGTATAGTTTTTTGCTTTTTTTTTTTTGACATCAGCTCTAACAAAACCTTCCAACTAGCTAAATGATTAAATTTATAATAAGCCAAGAAAACACGTTGAAGGTAGTAGTAAAAAACGCATGTTTCTTAGAGGAAAAGTTCGGTGTGTTTTTGGGTTCCTGTTCCTTCTTCCATTAGCCTGTAGAGGAGGAAACGTGGCATCCCAGAATAACCGGGTGTATGTGTGTTTTCTCCCTCAGAGAGCCCTGACTGACAGGCATCCCTCTCGCAAAAAGCTTTGTGTTACGCCTGCAGAACCGTTTCATGGGAACACGGCGCCCAGCTGCGCAGCAGCAGAGGCGGCTGTAACAATCACTGCTTTCATGGTGACTCTGTTTCATGATCTAGCAATCATTCACCTTGGATTCAGGAAGTCTGTGTCCTCCCTGCGGTACATCCCCTCACCACAGCCTGTGTGAGATGATACGCAGCAGGGAACAACAATAACCTCGGTCAGGTGGCAGAGAAAGATCTGGATTCTTCTGCAGATCACAAGCTGAATACAAATTGACAGTGTTGCCAAAAAGCAAATGTCACGATGGAGTACGTAAGCTGGAACATGGCCTGCCAGGCACATGGCGTATCCATCCTGCATGGTGCTGATAAGGCTGCTGCTTACCCTGCCTTTGGTTTGGGACCCCGTGTTTCAGGGAGAAGGCAGGTCAGCTCTAAGTGTCCACGGGAGAGCAGTGAGAAGGATTGGAGGTCTTGGAAATGCAGCGAATAGTACTGTGGTATGCAGCATAAAGAACCGGGAGGATCTTCGGACGCTTTAAAAAGCTGCTGTAGGGGAAAAAAGAGCATGGTGTATTCCCTCGTTCCATTGTGAGTCAAGCAAAAAGCAGTGAGCTTCAATTGTACCAAGAAGGAGGAATGCTAGTATTTGGAAAAAGTACCCTGATTGTCTATTTAGGCAGCAAAGTTTGTTGCTCAGAACTTCTAAGAAGGGTTTGGACAGACATGCTGGGAATGACACGAGCCCGTGGTCCTGTTTCAGGGCAGAGATGTTGACCTCTCCTCATGTCACTGCTGCGGCTTTGTCCAATCTATATTAGTGCAGAAATTGTCCAAGAAAAAGTTCTTTGTACCTTAAGTGCTCTGAAGAACCTTTACTACTTCAGCAGTCATGACTTGGGAAGCCCAGAGATGAGGTCTAAATGCATTCAGCTTTTAAAAGTGTATAGGCTCAACCCGAGAGGGGTTTCAGAGCTGCCTGCTGAAAGTGTTTGGTCTGCTTTAATCTACTGCGCTTGCAAAGCATTGATTGACAGTGTATCTCATGATGTTGGTCAGATTATGTGCTGTTTATCTCAAATTTGACACCTTTTGGTGAGGCGGCATTCTTGAACATGTTCCAAGGAAACAGGGAAGCAAAGCATTGTAAAAGACTAAAATAAGCATGATAATAGATAAAATAAGCACCTGTGCTGGATTCATCTACGCTGTAGGGCTGTGGAACAAACACTCTTCTGTATGGTTATCTTTTTCTCATTTTTGAGTTCAGCGTTCAGTCCTTGAAACAGTGCTTTGTTTTGTACTGATGGAATTCAGCTCCCTTCAGAAGGAGTCATGCCCTTTATGTGATCGAGGAGGAAGCTGCTGCTGTTTCCCCACTGTCCAAACACTGCGCAAATACTGGCTAGTATTCTGTCCCTCTGCAGGGAGAAATCACCACTGGAGGACAACCGTGTACTTTACGAATGGCTTTCAAAATGATTGAGTTTCATTTGGGGGGAGGGGGCTTATTTCCAGGTAAAGCTGTCTTAGTTCTCATTCTCCTTCCTCCTAACTGCAGTGCTTTGAGCTTCTTGTCTGGGATGTGATCGCCACTGATGGTGGAAGGATTGCTGGCAGCAAAATGGAAGCCTGCTCACTGCTGTGGCCAGGCTGCTGCCTGTGCAGCGGGTGGCTGTGAGCATGCTGAGGTCTCGGGGGGCTCCCAGGGACCTGTTCAGTGCAGTGGAGGAATTCATATTTCTAGGCCTAACCGTGCTTTTAGGAAAGCAGCTGGCAGAGCCAGGCTGGGGACTTGGAAGCAAGTTCAGTTCACGTTGAGCTGTTTAATCCTGTCCCCTGGGATACCAGCTGGTGAAGGTTTATAAGCGCATCTCGTTTTGTCTTGTCACACACTGCTGAGTCATGCTTGCTTGGAAGAATTTGAGGTCTGTCCTTCCTCCTCAAAAAAACAGATTGACTTTTCTCTCTTCATCACACTCCTCGCAGGCTTTTCTTTCTGCCTGTCAACAAGCCGTCTTCAGCCCTTTCCCTCTGTACGCGTCAGTTCTGTGTATTCGGTCTGGGTCCCCAGGCATTGCCTTGTGAAACGGGATTCTTTGTGAAGGAGAAAATACTTGAGCTGTGTCTGTAGCAGAAGGCAAAGTGATAAATCTTGAGCTTTGAAGCTGGGCTGCTGCTGGCAGTGTTTCTGAAGCCCCGTGTTTGCCCTGTCAGACCATACTACAGATGTGCCTGCGCTTTGAGGGAGCTTCTGCCCCTTGCAGGATGTGAACAGGCCGAAACCCTGGTGCCTTCAGAGACCTGGCCTGGACTGCGTGTTGTGACTGTGAGCAACAGCGTTGTCCTCTTTTGAAATCCTGTGTTTTAAAGTGCTGGCGACTTTTTTTCTACTTCCCCCCGGTGTTAGGTCGGACGGTGCTGGTGCGACGCCTCTCCTCGCAGCAGCAGGAGATAGTTCAGAGGGCTCAGTGGACGCGAGGTGTCCCACCTGGCGTGGTGCTCGGTAATGGCTGTCACTGCCCGGCCTCGATAAAGTTATCTGCGTGCTGGGGTAACTGCTTAGCAGTTGATAGAACAAACGATGTCTGGGGTGATTAATGGCGCTGGAAGGAAATGATATCACACAGGTCCACTTGCAACGTGCCACTCCTTCGCCATCTGCGCTGGCAGAGCGCGGCCCTCCTTGCTCCCTGCCCCTCCTAAATTGCTTCGGTGGTTACAAGAGCTGGCGTAATGACTCGGCTTATTCTCTGTTTCGTTACCAGGGCGGAAAGTGTCGTCACTTGTATAGCTGGGTCGTGAACACTTGCCTCTTGTAGCAATATGCTGTGTTCTGGTGAGTCTGGTAATGGCCACCTAAACCCAGCCAGGTATGCTTGTTGTACAGCTGCCTGTCAGCTCTTCGCCAGAGCTGTTCCCTGCTGTTGCAGAAAGCCCACATCGGCTGAGAGGATCCAGCACCGGTGCCTGGTGGTAGAGCAGCCAGCACGGGCACTCTCCCCACTGGCCTCTGAGGGGTGGTGGGGGATCATAGGGGGCCCTGTGGTCCTAGGGGATCATAGGTCTGCTCCTGCGCGGGCTGTTGGGGCAGCCCAGCATCGAGGCCAGCTGAGGAGAGCCAGGCCGGCCGGCAAGAGCTGGAGGTGGTGTGCAGCAGGCGCTTGGAGGAGGTTCGATGCACAGCACAAACGCGCTCACCTTCCCCCTGGCAGAGCCTCTTGCCTTCTGCCAGCCGCCGGTGGTTGGAGGCTCTGCTGGCAGCAGCTGTATCCGTGATGCTGTGTTCAAGGGCCACGGGTGGCCCTGCTCTGCATAAACCTTCAAACATGTTTTCTGAACTCGCTTTCATTTCTGATATCACAGGACTGCAGAGAAGGTATCAGCATGTGTTGGCTACCCTCTAGTTTTGTTTTTACTAAAACACGAGCAAATACAAAGTTGCTTCTGTTTTTCTCTACTTTTTTTAACCTGTAAAGGCATAGGCATTACTTATTTTTAAGCGTATGTGTGTTTATTTTCCTAACACACCCTGACTCTTGATCAATAAAAAAAATCATTTCAGTCAAAAAGATGTAAGAAGTTCAGAACCTCTTCCCCAAAGAACAGGGACTTCCCTGCTAAAAATACAAAAACTTGCAAAAGAGGGAGAGGAGGAACTAGCAGCTGGGTCCAGCATAGGGGCCACCTTCTGACTTCATCTAGTGCTTGCTATCTGTGACCTGCACCTAACAGCAGAGGGTTTTGGGGAACCTAACACCCCTTTGCAGATAGAGAGAAAAGTGCCTGACCAGTTTACGTGGTCATATAGCGGAAGGGCACCCTCTGAATGTGAAGTACAGGGTTAGTGTTGCAAAGTGACACAAGCCCTGTCTCTCTAGCCTTTATGCCGCATGTAGAATTAATTTGCAAATAAAATCTGTATCTGTCTTTTGTTCGATATTGAAAGCATGTATTCTTTTCTGGTCTTCCTGTTGGTTTTCAGTTAATGCTGCCTTTCTGTAGCCTCAGGTATGTATTTTAAGAGTTGTTTCAGCTCAACATTCTTTCACGCAGTTGTCTAAAGTAAGTTTTCTTTGCTTTAAAAACAGACTTGAATAGAGGGAAACAAAACAGAAACTAAGAAAGCCTTCTGTTCTGATGAAAGGCTGATGGCCAAATAAAAAATAGCACTTGTAGTTGCTGACCTGCACCCTGGACCTGGCAGGAGAGGGAAAGGCATGGAAGGGGAGCGGTGTTATTGCCAGCGCCCTGGGCCGGGGCAGCACGTGCTGCGCAAAGAGCACGTGGCGATCGAACAGAGCAGTGAGTGGCCTTTGTCACCTGGGAGATGTTTTCTTCCAAACTTCTGCCTCTCAACGGTGGTTTAATCTGTGGAGATAACATGTTTTATGCTGTGTCTTTAGCTCTACCGAGCTGCACTGACTGCAGGTAGGAGCTGGGCCTACTGGAGGAGAAGAGGCTTGCTTGCAGGTTTGGCTTTAGGGCTTGTCATTTTGGGGTTACGTTTCCTTCTGTCCCAAGGAAGAGATCAAAGTTTATGCTGGAGTCAATTTTGAAGAGGGTAGGTTTTCTTGGTGTTTTTCTTGTCCTTTATAGAACCAAAATTTTAGCGTGCTTTGAGGGATAGAAGTACAGGCTTGTTGCTAGACAGGGTGTGGAAGCCCCATTTGCTTTTTCTTTCTTTTTCTGATGCTATTTTAGGCTCTCAGCTCTCACCATCTAAGAGAACTTGTGCTTTGAATTTTGTTTTAGTCACAAATGAGTAGAGTGAAAATCTTTGGTCGTAGACTTTATTACCAAGTTTAAATTGCTTTTGCATGGGACTAACTTTGTTTCAAGAACTGTCTAGCTAGTTCACCTTCTGATTCCTTCCCTAATGCCCCGTGATCATAGCTTTGTTCTTTGGGTATGCTGTAAGGCATTGATCTTCTGATCTTCATCACTTTGTTGCTTGCTAGTGAAGGATTGCCTGTTTGCAAGGATCAATTCACCGCAAGGTAGAATATTCTTGAGGATTAGGACTCTTTTTTTTTTTTTTTCATTAACACTCAATCTTACTATTGTCTGGCCTAAATGTAATTTAAAGATTCTTTTGTCTATCTTTGCCTTAAAGTAGAAGCCAGGTTCTTTCCATTTCTGGGTATTTTAATCAGACCAAATGGATCTCTAATGTACAAGCTCAGACCTTCCTGAGAAGGCTCTGGAGAGTGGAGAAGGCTTGACGTGACTGATGCTTGTCAGCTGCTGTCTTTTAGTTGTAAAAGTTCCTCAGACACTGGTGGGGTGGATGCAAGTGCTCCTGTGAGCCAACTTGGAGTCTGCCTTTCGGTGATGCTGGACGGAGACAGAAGTGATTGACTGTGAGAGACTTAGGGTGTTTTGTCTCTTCTCCCTGACTAAAATAACTGTGGGTGCATTGTACAGACCTGTGGGTGCAGCAGGCTGTCGCTTCCACGGGGACCGCGCAGACCACCAGCTCTTCTAGTGAAACCTTTTTTTCTCATTTTTGTGCTGTTGTGCTACTGTGTCAAAGAGTTTCCTGATCAGCATAGTACAGCATCTTAGCTCACTATAGCTATTGTTTTGAGAGGGTTGGCACAATGTATTTGTGCTGTGATTTGATCTGTCCTTTGTCTCGAGTAATCTGTTAAAATGTAATTCTTAATCCTACTCCTTTTTGGCAGGTTTTCCCCCGCTGTTGTTACAGAGATAATAAAACAGTGTAGCTCTGGTTGCAAGAGATCACTGAAGAAAAACAGTGTTCTGGGATGTTTCTTCTGTGTTTTTGGCTATAAAACAGAGAAGCTGTGGCCACATTGGAGGCAGGAGGCAGGGTAGGTTGGGCTGTCAGTCTGACTTGCTGTGGCTGTTCTTTCTTACGTTAACAGGGAGCTTCCCTGATTCTCCCTCGTTCCTAGAGTTTCTGTGAAAAAGGTCGTAGAACCAGACAACACAGCTTTCTTCTAGCAAAAAATTGTTTCTGAAACCACAAATCACGTGTAGAACGCTTACTCTACCTAACATGTATTTTTAAAATGATTTCCCTTTCTTTGTCTGTCAGCTTTGGTACCAGTGGACTGTGGAAAAGCGTACTTCCTCCCTGCCCCCTACCCCAAATTACACTAACTGCAATTAGCAGACCTTAATTAAAATGCCTGGTTCCTAGCTCAGCAAAGAATTTGGAAACAAAGTTAGTTATTCTCAGGCAGCTCTACCACAGATTTCTTCTCGGGCAAAGCTGTTTCCTGATGTGTAAGATCAACATCTCTATACCTGTTGTTCTGTAGTTCAGTTGGACAGCAGTCAAATTCTTGGTCCTAGAGCTTATTCCTAAAACAGGAATCCTCGCACGTGAATTAGGCCAATGCACTCAAAAGCTGCTGCTTGTGGAGGTGCTGAGTTCCCCTGATCCCACTGAGAGCTGAGGACGCTGCAGACCTGGGCCTGATCCAGCTCCCTCTGAGGCTGTTGGAAATCTAGTTGAATTCCTTGGGAACTGGGTAGACCTCGTTCTTTTTTATTTTTATAATGGAAAATTGGAGAGTCAGGGACTGAAATTGAATTTGTTCATAGTGGCACGAATTCAGTGGTACACCTGTGGGCAACAACACGTGGACCTCTGCTGCTGGTGTGCTCTTCCTTTGTTGCACCAGACATAACGAGAGCGGGCACTCAAAGGGTGTAATGAATGGCTGGGTAACAACGATTGATGGCCAAGAATCAAAAGTGTGGTAGGTAGTAATTAAAACATGCTACAATGATGCCATTGAATGCCTGCTCGACCCAGGGAAGTACCTGGTAGGGTGATTTGAGATGTCTTTGTAGCACCAAGTACAGTATCTGAGTTTCCTGTTCCTTGTTAGTGCTGCTGCCGCCTTGCCTTGTGTTAACTGCTGTGTGGGTGTGAAAACTCCCAGTAAGAATAGATTTTTAGCACACTTGCTGCTGCTGGTAGTAGAAGTTGAAATACAAAATGTTTATTTGTGGAAAATGCGTGAAGTCCATGTAAAATCTCCCTGTCTCATCTCGTCCCCTTTAAATCAAAGTAGATCCCCAATTTCGGGGGGCTGATCCAGGCAAGGTGGAGCAGGCTGGCAGTGCTGCTAACCTTACAGTGAAGGAAGGCTTGTGCTGCAGAGTGGTTTTGGTAAATATTGTTCTGTCTTTAAAGCAGTAATGTCTGTGTTGGGGTGTTTTCAGCAGCCAGTTTGGCTTCAAGGAGATAATTATCAGAGCCTTCTTTAACAACAGGGATGAGGGCTTCCTTTGGTAAGGCTCGATCTCCTTTTGATGCAATAAAAACTATTAAATAGTTAACTTCCCCCCCCATCTTCTATACATCTTTGTCTGAATGTGAAAACTCTTTCCCTGGCTTTTTTCCTCCCCTCTAACAACGTCAGGAAATTAAATTGTTTATTCAAAACGTCTGATGTCGGTTTTGGACGCCCACATTGGCTCGGGAACTCGGAGACATTCCTGCGAGGCAAATCCCCAAAACCTGCGAGGTGGTTCTTTTTCAGCTCTGCTATAAATGTGCGGTTTGACTGTCAAGGTATTTTTAAACACGCTGCCCAGACAGCTTTGAAATATGAATAAAGCCCTAAGTATACATAGATGAGCTGCAAACAATCGAAATGTGTTTAAATACTTGATCTCTTCCACGTATTCATCGGTACCTACAATTGGGGCGTGGGGGGCGTTAAGGAAGTTTTTGAATTGAGGAATGTTCTCTGATCCGAGGGAGAATAGAGAAAAGCCTCTTGAATTGAGCATTGGGCTGGCAATCACAATAGGGTTTTGGCTCTGTCGTAGGCTTTATTGTAACATAAGCAAGTCAGTGAATTTCCCAATATCTTACTTCTTCCACCTGTCAAATGCGGGAGTAATGAAAACACATCACAGTGGTGTTGTATGGCTGAGCTGGTAGCAAATTGTTAAAGGATTATTGGATCTCAAAGGAGACACAAAGCATTTCTTACTTTATCTTGATATTTATCAGCAGCTCTTCATTCACGTCTGTCTGCTTCAAGGTATGGTTCAAAATTAAAAATCCAAGGCATTGAAATTTGGCATTTCCTCATGGGTGGTTTAATGGTGGGCTTGGCAGTGGTAGGTTGAAGGCTGGGCTAGGTGACCTTAGAGGTCTTTTCCAACCAGAATAATTCTCTGAAGTAACCTTCAACGCAGTTGTTGGGGACTGCAACATGTTTTTAAAAGTTTTAGCCCCCTTGATTGTCTCAGACCTATTTGACTGGTAAACGTTCTCAGTTCATCGTATACAGATTAAGTGATCGCTCGGCTTTTGCCAAGCTAAGATTTCATCTTCTTGCATTGACTTTCTTAACCCAGTCACTTCAATATATGCTGACAGTGGAGCTTTGCTTCAAAAAGCAAAGAGGGAAGGAGCCAGGGGGCTGTGTAGCAATCCCCTCCACCACAGACAGTGCAGAGGGTTGTTTCCTTGGTCACATTTTTCTCTGCTTCTTCTGGGGGTACCTGAGTTCAGAGAAGGCGCCCTAGCCCTGCAGACACAGCCTGTGGCTGCTCTTCTCCAACTAGGCACAGAACCTGACAAAACACAGGAAACATGGAAACTCTGAAAGCTGCAAAGAAATGTGAGCCTGACCCTAAACCTGCTAAGGCTAATGGGAGTTATTTTTCATGATAAAACAGTTTACCAAACACAGAAACTTTGGGGAAAAAAACCTCTCATAAAACATGGTTTTTTAATAGCATCTTATCTAAAGAGGTGCTGTGTAACTTACTCATTTAGCTGTGACTTAAAAAAGAATAAATTGCTTTTCAGAAGTGATTCATTTTCCTTCACATCTTCAGAGCTGTTTACTGTGACTGGCTCTTCAGGAAGTCTTTACTCCTTTGTGTTTATTATACACAATTTTACTTGTAATAAACCTCTGAAAGACTTGACTGATTGGTGGCTGAGGCTCGTATCAGACGTGGGTAGCAGCCTGGCTTTGTCACGCTTATTTAAAAATGAAAAGATCAGGTACTCGGCAGCCTTTTTTTCTAAAGGAAGCTGCTGTTCACCATTGTACCAAGAAACTATTTTTTCCCCTCTAAATGAGGCCAAGAATCTCCTAGGAGATTTTAAGACTGCATATTTTCTGAGAAGTAGGATTATTTGGCGCATCTTTTAAAGCGATGCTTGAGCAACGTGGTGGCGCCTCTTGGAAGCGAGCGGTGAGCAGTGCTTGGGGCTTCCTGCAGGTGAGGCTGGCACAGGCACGAACCTGCGCTGGGCGGACAGTGGAGGAATCTCATCTAAAATCCCAAGTGAAAACGAGAGAGGCTGTGAATTTGCTTAGGTGAAGCTTAGTATTTTAAAGGGAGGTTTGCTTACGTGGATTGTCTCATCTGCAGGACTGAAAATGGTCTGTTGCAGAACACGGTGCGTTCAGGTGACCTCCCTGTGTTAACGAAAGTTTAAAGTGGCCTCAGTCATAGGAGAGAAGAGTCCCAGAGAGACTGAAGGCTTTTTAGGACTGTGCTGCAAGGCCCTGTACCTCCTCCCCATGTTGCTTTTCAAATGGGCTAGGAGTGACAGTGTCCCGCGGTTTCCCTCAGGAATAAATGTTCTTGACTTGGTAGACGTTGCCTTTGTCCTTTCTGTCTCCTCTCTCCGAGGTATGTTTGTTTTGTTCTGTGTGTGTGCATGCAATGGGAACAGAATTTAATGTGGTCTTTTCCTTTTGGCTATCAGCTGTAGCATGGAGAAAAGTCTTGCAAGGGGGGATTCAGAGCAGCAGTTCCAGGCACTGAGAGGAAAGTGAATGAGGTGCCACCTCCAGGGCTTCCCAGAAAGAAGAGAGGTAGAACAGGACAAACCTGGTCCGAGATCTTGACAGCTAGATGATGTGTGGTGTCAGGTTGGGTGTTGAAGGGAAGAACTTGAGAACAAGGGAAGGATCAGGGCTGGATTGCTTGGAGGAGAGGGGGAAATACTTGAGCAGACTGTGAATGTCTGCTGAGGAGGCTGTTGGAGTAGCTCCCGTTCTGAATGGGCTGCTCAGTGGTGGTACTGGTCCAGGGTGGCTAAGCCAACTGTCCTCTTGAGCATGAGCACAGAAGCTAAGGTGCCAATTTATGGCTCAGGATGTCCCAAATAATCACTGGTACCTAAAAGCTCTGGTAGCCTTGTCTATGAAGAACACAGTGGTCCCGAGCAGCTGCTTCTCCCCTTCCTCGCAGACTGCCCTGCCATGGAGGACACAAAGGGCAGGACCACAGCTGCGGCCTTGTCCTGTACCACTGGAGTGAGGGGTGGCCAGGATGGCAGTGGGACCCTCCTGGACAAGGACTGGGAAGACTGAGGACTTTGGGTCCCTGAATGAGCTGGTGGCTCGGTCAGGGCTTCTAATAACAGCAGGCAAAGGCAGGGGGTGCTGATGGATGGAAGAGGAGAAGCTCCTTCCACACAAGAGGAGTGTAGGTGGATGGGGCTGTTCTGGTGAGATGCAGAAGGGGGCAGGACAAGTGGCGAGCCTGAGCCTGTGGGATGCAGCCGGGGAAGCCTCTGCTCTGAGGAGTGTTTGAGAGAAAGTCCTAGGAGAGCCCAGGTCAGAGGGGCCTCAGAGAGAGAAGCGACGTGGGTAGGAGGGTAAAGAGCATCTGCTGAAAGGCGGAGGGCAGGCTGAGAGGCAGCGGTTGTAGCCCTGCTCCTGGCCCTGGGGTCTGTCCTGGCTGAAGCGTTGGTGGAAAACTCGGTACGTCCTTCTTAGAGGTTGTCAGTTTTGAAACCCATTTCATATGCAACTTCAGTGTTTAAAAAAAGGGTTTTAACTTTTAAAAGGTTCTTTAAAAACACCTTCATATCCAGGTTTATGGTATAAATACAGACTTCTTTAAAGGAAGGTTTCCAGCGGGACAGTGACTGTTTGGGAGTAGTGCTCTCTAGCTTCAGTTATTTGACAGAGTCAGTTCTTGGAGGATCTGTTAAGCTACTTATTAAAAAACATCTTAGAAGATTTCTATGTGACATAATTACTGAGAAGTAGATGTTATCTGTTGCATGTTTGTGTAAAACAGTATGTGGCAAGTGGAGGAGTTGATAGCTATAATACCACCGCTAACGTGACCCTAAGGTGTGCATGTGGGAGGAGCGCTTTCCCAGTAGGCTTGCTTCCAGACAGGTCCGGTTAATCTCTCTGCACTGGTATCCAGTGATTTACAGTGATTTTGCTTTAGTGTCATGGAATCAACAACGGAGGAAGACTGCTGTTATCCCAACTAAAGCCGCATGGCCTGTAATGCCTTGAAAGGCGGTTTTGATAAGGCCCTGTTGTGAGAGGTGCAAAAATCAGAGGACTGAGCATTTAGCTGTGCCTCGTGGTTTGAGCAAAGTGGTTTGAGTGAAAGTTGTTTGCTTCCACGGGGTTCTTAGCAGGTTTCTATCGCAGATGTGTTGATCCTAAAGCTGCCTGGTGCAGCAGCAGACCTTGGCCTTACGTCTCTGTGGGCAGCACCTTAAGGAAGAGCTCACAGCTCCTCTGCAAAACCCAGAGGAAAGGTGAGAAACAGCAGTGCTGCGTGAAGTGTCTGTAATGGCAAGCATCATTCACTGCTTCTGTTGCCCATGCAGTCCTAGCACGTTCATCATCGGCGGAGGTGCCTGATACTTGGCAGCAGAAGCCTGCCGTACCTACTGACACTGCTACAGACGTGCAAGAGCCTTGGTGCCACTAAGTTACAGCGCAAGAAATGTGTTGCTGTAGGGGGATAAAGACATTAGACAATGGATTTTGAGACATCCTGGTATCAGGGCAGTGGAAAAAAGTGGGAAGAAATTTGATCTTTATTGTATTCTCTGTGTAGTTCTCCCTCTCTTGTGGAGGGCAGAGCTTAATGGCAAGTTCAGCGGGCAGGTTGTCCTTAGGAGCATCTGCAATTAGTTTGTTGTTGGGGTAGGATGCAAGACTCTGTGGCTTAAGGACTTAGTTACAGTGAAATATTTTACAGACAAATGCTTGAAAGAAAGAAATCTTTCTGCTTTTAACAATATTAAAACTTTTTTTGTTTTTTGACGTAAGGGCTTGTTCATTCTTTCTCAGTTCATAGCCTTAAATGGCCAAAAATGCAGTTTTAGATTTTTCTTTCATTTCCTAATTGTTTGTCTGTAGACTCTTTTTTTTTCTTTGAGAGACGTGAGTAGAGAAGTTATTCTTCACCGGAAAAAGCCTTCCTGAAAAATTCTAGTCACGACCTTGCTAGCATTTTTTGAAGAACACCACAGCGTGAAAACAGTGGAAGAAAATCCTAAAGAAATGGTCCAGCATTGCTCCTGACTGAACACCCACAAGTAAGAAGGGGATATAAACAAAGCTGTACTGTGTCTCTGCAGGCAGGGTCTGTGGTTTGAAAGTGCTCTGGGGCACATAGCTGCTGTTGTGAACTCCACCTTGCAATTGGTAACCTGGGCGGTAGGCGTTATGCCTGACCAAAATGCTGGCCGGTGCTTTTGAACTTGGCTTCAGGCTTTCAGCACACGAGCAAAGATTTTGTCGGGTCCATGCCAGGCTTTCAGAGGGGGTTCTGCTGCAAAATTGAGGCTCACCGTTGGTGCCGTCAGGCTGACACTGCCGGTGAGCCGTGCCTTGGGGGCTGTGGGATGCTCGGATATCCACAGTGGTGCTGGGCTGCTCTGGTGCTCCCCTTGGGGCAAGGGTCCACACCTGGAGGAGCATGGAGGCCAGCGGGGAGGAAGACTTCCCGTACACGTGGTGGATGGTGATACTAGAATTCAGTGGGGAAGAAAATGTAGGTGGTCAAAATATTCTTGGGGGGGGGGAAAAAAAAGCACACCATACTATATTACTGGTAAATTTTTGAACTCTTATCTAGAAACTAATTAGAGAAAATAATTTGGGGTGCAGTTCAAGTAAGATAACGCCTGTTTATGGCCTCTTTGAGAGAGTGCAACTTTCCCAAGGTTTTGATTATCTTCTTATAACAGCTGCGACTTTTTTCCATATCTGAGGGTTGGGAAGGTTTAGAAGAGGAACACTTTTGTTAGAATGGGATAGTTTCTGCCCTTCAGGTGACGCCTGTGCGTTTTGCAGCTTACTGTGGCATCTCAGCTGCGTGCTGACCAAGCAGGAAACCCTGCAGGTCCAAGTGCAGGGCAGATAACATCTGCCCAGCGCCCGGGTGCAGTCAGCAGGGTGTGTGGCTGCGTGCAAGGTCCTTACATCACGCTGGGTGTGGAGCAGCTTCGTTCTTCATGAAGCACGGCTGGCTGCAGGGATCTGATGTGCGAAGAGCTGTGAAAATGTTCTGCCTGGGAAAGCGGCTTCTTGCAGTAAGAAATCCTGCTGCTGCAGATAGATGTATGTGCTGGTGGGCTGTAAAAGCAGATGTTCAAGCAAGAATTTTCTGTTGCCTTCACGAACAAGAATTCCTGCAAACCTTCTGAGCAAATGGTGTATTTATGTACTAAGAGATTGAGAGGTACATGTGTGTATTTTTCTGTATAGAAAATCCTAATCTTATGTGGTTCAGTCATTCTCATTGGCTGTTACTTGCTATCTTGTCTAAGCGACAGCAAATGGGATAAATGAAAATCGCTTTCCTCAGTGGTTGTTGTTTTTTGAGGACCAGTCTAAGACATCCAGAGTTTTCAACAGCAGTTGAAGATAATTATGTAATGTGGACTTTTCCCCCTATGTATAATTCTTCAAGTCCTTGTACGTATTTTGGAATTGCAGCAATTTGAAAGCTGTGACATTTCTACAAGTCCCTCTCTTCTATGCTGATTGTGTCTCCAGTTAACCCGTGCAATAATTCTGGCAATATCTGAGCTGGATCCAGTGTATGACACCCTGGTCAAATGTCCAAGCCCAAAAAAGAGAACACGGGCAGTTAACCACATGCACCCGATGATGAAACCAACCTGCAACAGCGGAGGAATCATCGCTTTCTCCTTGCCCTGTGCTGTGCGGTCACCTATAGGCTTGAAATCCCAGTGTGTGGTACAGCATCATCTCCGGAGTCCCTTATCTCGTGTCTGCAAACAAAAGAAGTGAGCAACAGAAAATGAGTACGCTTGTCCAAGGGAAATTCGTTCTGTGATCCTGTTTAATCAAACATGTAATCAACACTTAATCAAACATTTAATCAGCGACTAGCATTTTTCCTTCTAATTAGTTGCTGCCAATTATTGGGATTGAAGAGTGAGTTTCGGGGCGGAGCTGGACAAAAATAACCAGAGGAAAGCAGCTAGCTCTCACTGTGCCTTTGTGTCTGCCTCTGCAGCTCCTACTGAAAGGCTGCATCAGCTGACGGTGTCTGCCTCCTTAGCAATGGTAAGGACAGCGGTAATTTGGTAGGCTAGAATAGAAACGGAGTTTTTAAAAAATGTTATTTATTTTTTGGCTTGAAGAGGGATTCAGATTATCTTGAACTCATCGGCACGCTGATGGCAGCGGTGTTGCAATGGGGAGAGGCAGGTACCAGGGAACCCAGGGAGATCCATAAAGGGAGATGTGTGAAAGATGCAGCTGAACTGCTGGCCTCGGGCTCTTTCTCTGAGAGGGAGAACGAGAGTATGAGTAACAGTGCTCCTGCATGGTTCTGCTTGTCGAGGCAGCTTCTAGAAAATCTGGAGAGGCCCAAGACACTACCTCGTTCCTGGCTATGCAGTGCGACAGAGCTCCCAGCAGAGCCAAATCTGGGCAGTAATGAAGTCTGGCTAGAAAGGATGATGGTGTTCTGGGGTTGTGCAGCACCTCCTGCGTGCCCTGGGCCAAATCTGGGAAAGCTTTAGTCTTAGAACACCTCAGCTCGGTCACTGGGGGAAATGATGGGTGTGACAGCTGCTGTCTAGGATAGGTTACGAAAAAGCAAGGGCGGAATTAATTAGGGCACTGTGCGTGTGTGTCTGCCTGAGAGAGATTAGCAGCAAGAAGTGCTGTAGAAGATCAGAGGTGTGGGGGACAGCGTGGCACGGGCTGGGCGTCTGAGCCCAAGGAAGGGTACTGAAAGTTAGGCAAAGTGGTGCTGGCAGAAGGTTGAAGCTGACTGGGAAAAAACCGCTTGGTTCGACAAGATGGGCTGCTCTACACTTCCTGTAAGCCATCAGGATTTGTGCTGAAGAACTTTGGCTCTGTCATTCATTTTTGCGTTACGAGGGATGTGCATTTTGAGTAATGGCTTGGATCAAAACCAGGTAGCAGCTGTCCTCTGTGACTTACAAAGTGGGTGCACCAGTCATGAACCTACAGATAACATCTAGGGCAAGGAATTTTCTCCAGCCAGGGTGGAGATTTCTTGGAGATGCTGTTTTGCCCTTTACGGGTACAGAAACTATCCTGAGTGATGGAGACTTTCTGTTTTGCTGCCTCATCTCTGCTCCAGCTTCAAGTTTGTTCTCTCTGACTTTGGCTGATCCTACACATAGGGATCCTGCATCCCTCACTGCCAAAATCTTTTGGTGTATTCCTATGAATCTTCTTGACCTACGTTGACTTGATATTATAAGGCTGGCAGCAGTATGTTGTTCGTACGCTGCATTTCCAGCTCCTCAAACTGCAGCCCTGTCTAGTGAGACTAGCAGAAAACCCTATTCTCTTATCTGAACCTTTTGGTAAGGCTTTTCTTTTTCCTCCCTCTAATGGTCACATCAGCTATTAGTATTATTCTGCATGCCACATAATAAAAATAATTCCTTAACTTGTTGTCTCCCCGTTTAGATCCTTTCTCAATGCTAAGTTCATGTAGCTTGTGTTTTATTTGATTTCCAGGATCGTGTGTAATTTGTGTAGATCACCAAGATGATTCACTGTGGCTCTGTCAAATGCTCTATCCTGTTTCTTCTCGGGGAAGTTGGCCGCATGTCAATAAGCAGGATGTTTTGAAACAGTATGGTCATGGCTTGTTGGAAGCCAAGCTTTCATTTTATTGCAAGCCTCTCTAATGAAGCTTCCAAATAAAGTAAAATCATTTTTTGATCTATGTTGATGTAAACTCAAGCAGAGGAGTAGGTTGCGGGGAGGGAGTTTCCCGTTATTGGTACTGTCATCTGAATCTGTTCAAACGGAGAGAAGCAATCCAGTTCACTTTTAATTTGTACAATGAATTTTCTGCTGGACACCTTTTTCTCCCCAAATAGGAGACAAGGCAGCAGAGGGGCACTTCTCACATGCAGTTGCTTTTCTGCCTGCTGTTGACATGGTTCATGCAGTGTTGGGGGGGATAGGACAGGGTGGGATGATGAATAGTGAAATAAGTGTGAAACCCAGTTTCAGATGAAACTGGGCTGATGGAAATGCTTTTTAGCCAGCCATTAATTTTGGCCTAAAGAAACAGTCCTCTTTAAAATAGTAGCTGCATTCAGAAAGACCCCAAACTAAAGGCTGAAGCATGAAATGCTTCTCAAAGGGAGCAAACAAAACAGGAACTGGCTGGATGAGTTATGTGAGCCTGAACTGGTGCAGAGTTTGGGGAGGAAAGATTTCTAGGAACCTCTCCTGCATTAATTGTTTCCTGTAAACCCTTTCCATGGATGTCCTTTTAACCTGATGAAACACCAGACTGGTAGCTCTGGGGCTGCGTGTAGCTGGCCACAGTGAGCTGTCCGCACAGACTCTTGTTGTTGGTTACGTCTGAGTAAATTACTCTGGTTCCATACATGAAGAGGAAAATTTGTTCTTGTGTATGCAAACAGTGGTCGCTTGGTGAGTGCTGGAGACAAGAAATCACAAATGCTCTCAGAGCTAACAACGCTTGAGGGAGACTTGGTGTCTGACTTGCTCTGTGCTGAAACGTTAGGGCCATCCTTTATGAAAAAAAAAAAAAAAGGAAAGAAGTTGCAATCAGGTTTCTGTAGTGAGCAGACATGTTAACTGTCTTGTGTTAACTTTCTCTTGTTTGTGTAACGAAGCTTTGCATGCAGGAAAAAGCCCCAGACACCTATATATCTTACTTGAAGCCTGGCTGGAAATGAATAAACTCCTTTTTGCATGGCAAGGTGCTGAGCTTAAAGAAGTCTCTGATTTCTGCCAAAAAATGCCCAGTCTCTTCCAGAGATCCAAGAAGTGAGGAAAAAAAGTGTATTACACGTTTCTCATGGATGTCTCAGTGGGTGTCTGGCCTATGTAAAACTTGTAAAAGGTTTATTCAAGGCTGTTTGCCAGCGGCTTGCGAAGCTGCAGTGGAAGTTGAGCATTTGGTTTCAGGGGTGGTGGAACAAAAGCCACTTCTAAATGAAAGCTTGGTGGGTGCTTTACAGATTCGCTGCCCAGAGGGATTCTGGTCTAGGTAGGACAAAACATGGATAACAGCTCTAGTAAATGAGTGCTCCTAATACAGTTTGCTTTCCTGGGTGCTTTTGTCAGGTAGCCGTGGGCAGGCTCCAGCAAGAAGATTGTTACAGATGACTGCGGCAGGTGCCTAGAGCTGAGAAAGGCCCCGGAAGGGTCAGGTTCTCAGGGCAATTGTCAAAAGCTTTCAGAAAGTCTGCTTACTGTAGGCTGAGACAGATGGGGCAATCAAAATCGTTGTGTGACCTTGAGAGACCAGCCCAGTTCACCTTTTCTCTGTCTTTCTCTTCTGTTCTCTTTCCCCTTCCAAAAAAAGACAGCTGCCGTCCGCAGAGCTATGCCCATTTTAGGTTAGCTTACCAGATGTGTTGCATTTCTTCAGTGTGAATTCCCTGTTCAAATAGAACAGGGAGGCATTGGGAAGGTTTATATGTAGGGCATGACGTCAATATTTAATCTGAAACGCTCTCTCTCTCTTGATATAGTGAGATATATGGGTAGTTAGGTTTACAGGTAAATGCAGAGACATATGCTCTTAAGTTTAAAATCACTAATGAAACAACTTTCTGGGTGTCTTAATACATGTCATGCTTCTGTATTGTCCACATGAAAGGAGAAATGCGTGCTGTCTCTGTAAACCTCCTCTCACCTTATAGGAGCCCCAGAAGCCCTGAGTGTATTTGTTAACCGAGACACGAGAGGCAGCTGTTTTAATAAGGAGACGTTGGCGGTTGTTACAGTTCTGAGAGAAAGCTGCTCATAAAATATGCATGCAGGTTTTACAAGCCGTGGTGTACACGAGTTAAAAATTAAAAACTATATTGGAAAGTAAGTAATTTTATGTTGGGCCATAACGAATGGAGAGGCAGGAGCCTAAAGGAAGCTCCAGAATAAATGAAGGCTTGCTTGCATCCGCCTTAAATCTTTTATTTCTGAGAGCTGCTCTCTGTCTAGATAGAAATCTGTATGAGCACCATGATTTTGCTGCCCTTCCAGAAGAAGGGCTTTCACAAATGTGGGGTGGAGCTTTTTCCCCCCCTCACTTTGACAGCCTTACCTGTGCTGGAACAAAAACGTGCGTTCTTCTCTGCCCTTCTCATCCTGTTTTCCTTTGCCAGTCGGAATGGACCTACACCTCAGTCTAGCTTTTTTCTGTAGTACAAGAAGATCCCCGTGAGGCAGCTCTTAACTGGCCAGCTCAGGAGACTTTGGCAGTGAGAGAAGCAGCGCGGGCTGCAGAAGGCAGAAGCTGGCCGCGTCCTCAGGTGAGAGCTGCAGTGTGCGCTGAGCTGCCTCGTAGCGCCTCAGCTGTGGCGTTTAAAGGTGGGCGAGGCTCTGGTTGCTGGACGGTTTCATAGGTACGTAGGCTGAAGGGCCTTGGTTCAACTCCCCGTGCATTGCGCCAGCTCGTGTTAATTCTCAGTTCCTGTCGCAAAAGGTGCGGCCTTGGAAAGGAGGCAGGCAGAAGGCTCGATCAGCTCGTCTGATGCCGTTCAAGGATTTACTGGTAAAGCTGTTCTGTTTGAGAGTGGTACTGCTCGGAAGCAATGCAGGGCCAACATAGTTACGGTGGAGTTTGGAGGAGCTGTACTTCAGCTGACTTGAGATTTGATGGTATCTCAGTCGACGAGAGCAGGCATTTCACTGATGCTTTTTGCTAGTTTTGTTTGAGAGATGTCTGAGCTTAAAGTTAGAAGGACTGACTTTTGGGAGCGTCAGCATGAGAAACGTGTTAGCTGTAGGCACAAGAGCTTCAGGGTATTTCCTAAGAGTAAACATCCACAATTAATTGGCAGCAGGGTTGCTGAGTGTTTCTTTAAATTTAGTGCTCTTTGTTCTGTGTTACAGTTTGTGTCCATACAGTGTGTGACCATCCCAACTTGTTCACTTTTTGAAACAGCATTGTTCTGTCAATCCTTTTTAATCCCACTTTGCACAGCGGCTTCCCGTTACGTTGTGCTTTTTGAGCACGTGGAGTGTGCTTTTGCTTGTGATGAAACAGGTTTCTCCGAGCAGCCAGTGAGAGAGCAGTTTAATGCTCTGTGCTGTTTGGGATGTAGAGGCATTGCTTTGAGTGCTGGCGTGGGCTTGTGGAATTAACTACTGAAGATGAATTCCTCTTAGGATTCCACTTAGGTTGTCATCTGGAAAACTGAAAACTCATGTGCTTATTAAAACTCAGCTGGTGCAGGTGAGAATTGGCAGGACCCCTTGGCACTAGCTATCAGCCTAGAGCAGTTCTGGCATTACCAGCCACGATGCTGGTGAAAACTTCAAGTCGGCCTGAGTTTTGCATTCAGCTTCAGTATGGGAGCCTTTCCGTGGCAAACCTTTCAGTATGGCTTTAGCTTCCTTGCACTCCAATTTGGTGCTAGCAGAGCGAGGAGACAGTAATGTTTGCCTTCCTATGTCAGTATAATAGCTGTTAAGAAATTGGAAATAGGTTTCCCTGTATTTTGGCAACATCTGGAAATTTAGAGGTAAACAAATTACCCATCAGCTAGCTAATGCACCTCGTCACCAATGAGAGGACTGCCCTTCTTTCCCGAGTTGTGTGAAGATTCCCTTGGTGAAGAAAATCTGCGTACTTGATTTCCAGGGCTCCAGTGAGCTCCAGTGACAATGGAGAAGGAACTTTTAGGATCTTTCTTGCTGGCTAATGACTTTGTGATACAAGGGAACAAGAAGCTAGTAATTTGTGACTGCTGGCTTAAACTAATATCAGAGGAGGCTCACGAAGAACAATACAAAATGTAAATTTTTAGAAGCATGATTTCGGACAATAAAATCTACTCTTAAGTCTTATGGTTATAGTACCGAGTTTTACCAATGCATGCAGAAAACTTCTGCCTCAGTGTAACAGCTAATTGAACTTATTATGGCACTGGAGAGCAAATATGCAATATTAAGTATTTTTCATATTTATAGACCCTTTTGTGCGAGGTTATTGCTCATTTTGTTTGTAAATATGTCTATGTTTCTAGAAGCCTGTGATAGCTTCTACAGTAAGAGTTTAAAATATATGTAAAAGATAAATGTATCTGTCCCCAGCAGCAATACGCTCCTCTGCCTTGTGATTGCGCTGCCCCTTCTCAGGTGTCTTTCAGCCATCACCGGTGCCTCGTGACCTTAGAAAGGCTTTTGAAAGGGATGGGTCATATGTTTGCTTTTTGCACAGGGTCATATTAACAGTAGGGCGATTGGGGTCATGGAGAGACAAAGGGAGCTTGGCACAGGGAGGACGTGCATGCCCTTTGCAGTGCTTAAGGAGGCAAGCGGTTTATCGAAGCCAAAGGATGGGGCTGGAACAATTTAGCAAGCAAATCTGAAGGACTCTGACCTTTGGGGGAATTATGTCCTGTAATGGAAGATACAGTGCCAAGGCAGCTTGGTTTGAAGATGATTTTTAATAAGTTTATAAAGACAGCACGTGGTGTGGCTGGCTGCCATAGCTGGAAACTGGATCTGCTAATGTCTGAAGGTCCCACCGGTGTTGTGTGCCCGTGGTTGAAGGCTGACCCCTGCATAATTGCTCATAATTGCCATCAGGTACTAAATATGTCTTTGAATGTCTGGTAGGATGAATAGCTCATTGTCTTTAATCATTTTTCTGTGCAGCTGTTAATCATTCCTTCTTCCCACGATGGCTCCTCAATTTCTTTTTTTCTTAAAAGACAGTGGTTTTGTGTCCCTGCTGGGAAAACAGCGAGTATGGGCTCCCAGACCTTGGGGTCACTAGTTTCAGGAAGAATGTCCTGCAGAGGTCAGCACCACTGACGTGTCTTGAATGTCCAGTTTAAACAGACGAAAGCAGACCCTTTTAAGTTTGTAGTTAATGACTTGATGGCTTTTATGACTTGGTACTTACAGATTTTATTTCTGCAATGCCTGTTCTTTAATGCTGAAAGTAGTAACCCTGTTGTGTTTCCTTAACCCATTACTGAAACTTAGTCTTAAACTGCCCTTAGTCACTGAATACTATTTCCTCTAGTTACTGTTTGAAGTGTCTGGTTGCTTTTGCGGCTTCCTCCTCCCTGCAGCTTGAACCTCTGAAGTTGTGATGTTGGATGCTTCAGTTTGTCTCTGGTCTGGCAGCATAATGGGTTAGTGGGCTTCTAGCTGGCTCTTTGCTCTGAGGTGCCGGTGAATGTTTGCCTGTGTTGTGGTGGGAAGTTGAGGTGTGTGGAAGCATTGTGGTGCCTCAGGTAAATGCCCGAGTGATGCCGCTGCCTGCCCTACCAAAATGCTCTCCGATTTTCTGGTCCATTTCCTGGCCCTGTGTTCTGATGCGGCCCTCTAAGCAGCATTTTTATAGCTGTAAATGGGATAATATAATGCTTTCAAGATGTAGAGAAGATCAGATGGCTCTACCAAATGTCATGTGTGAAGGGGATGGCAGTGTGAAAATCACTTACAGTGCCGTAGTCTCTGATGTACGGGGGCTCCTATTGCAAGGACTGTTCCCTATTTATAAAAACAAGGATGAAATGAAATACACAAATGGGGCTACCCCCTGTGATTTTTGTGCGTAAAAAGTCCTCTGAGACAGCCAGAAGTCTCATTTCTTCATCCCATTTAACGAGCACTTAAAACTCTAAATGAGACCTCTTCTCTCCTGTACTGCATTATCTGTTGCTACTTGACTGTACTTTACTGCCCTTCTCCTTTGGATCTGTGATGCTTTATGGAGAGACAGAGGAAGCTGAGGATTTCCCCCCACACACATCCCACTCCAAATGCCAGTTTCTCACCCATTTCAGTCATAAATCTTTCAAAAATACTGACCAAAGAAGAGAAAATGCTTACTGAAAGGTATGAATAGTTGGATTTAAGTTGGCAAAATTACCTCTGATTAATCCCCTGCTTAATAGGTTGAGAACAACAACAAAAAAATTGCCCCTGTTACAGCTGTATCTAGCAGTATTTCAGGTGCCTCCAGTTAACTTCAGTGTGAGCTGGGGTTGCTGGTTGCTTGCATCTCTAGTGGGCAGTCCTGAGAAATAATAAAAGCAAGGATCCTGGCAGATCTCCACTGAGAAAAGTGCAAGGTACTCTGCCGCTGGTGAACCTGGTGCAGATTATCTGAGCTCGCCTTTGTGCCTGGAAGAGGAACAGGATGTCTGCGAGGCTGTGGATGGCCGGCCTTTGCTGGTTTTTGCACTTTGCTTTGGTATTCTTTGCATGGTGTCTTCCTGTGTCTGATAATTTCAGCGTGGTAGAAAGCCGTAGCGGCTGCAGGTTTTTTCTCCGATTCATTAATATTTATGCAACTCCCTTTGAAGCCAATATACGGCTTTTCTGGAAAAATGCTTTTTGTTTTATGTCAAAGCAATATATTATTATTTGCAATTTTTTAAATGTGTGCATCTGGAGGTGAAACATTCTCATATATGAGAAAATGAACTTCACTGCGTGCATTAATAACTTCTTAGGCTATTAAAACAGATATCATGATTGCTTTTTACTTTTCAAATTGTAAATTGTGTGGTATTTCTCAATCCATCACTCAGACCAGACAGCAAAAATATGCTACTTAATTGAACCATGGCTGTAATGTATGACCTGAGCATCATTTTCCCTTTGTAGCTGTCATTCTCTATAACGTTCAGGTCCTAGATGCCATGGGGAATTAGTCCAAGCTGTTTACTTTGGATGTTAAAGCAAGCAAGCAACCAAAGCTATTCTGCATAGTTTGAGACTGTGATAAAAAACAGTTCATGGGCTCATAGTAACTTGATATTGAACGCTTTCCTAAATCCATAGGTCATCCAAGCTTAAACGTGAAGTCAACTGGCGTGGTATTGATTTTAATCACTGTTGCATGTGGTGAGGCTCGCATTATCCAGTAGAGTTGTCCTCTGGCTTCAGGTATACAACCAATCAATCGTAACAAGCTTCTGGGTTTTATTCAGTGTTGCGGGTAATTTATACGTGTCTGTTTTTCCTTTAAATGTTGTATTGTATGATTAAACGAGAGCTTTGTCCTGAAGTAAGTGTGCACTGGAAGCACTAGTCGGAAATTTGTGCTGCCTCTGGGTAAGTCCCCATAGGTTTAGGTGTACTGTGCCAGCTGAAGGCATTGAAGCTTTGCTGTAAATTGTTTGGTTTTACCACTTTCAACCGCTTTTTCCCTTCTCTTTTTCCCCAGAGGTTCTCTTATTTGCTTAAATTTGGTTAAATATTTTTCTTCCCCTTGGGCTGATGATTGCAGTGTAGGATTCCTGCCTAGATGTTCTTTGGAACGCAGTGCCTCCTCAGAACAGTGACCTCTGGGAGCCTTGTGGAGAACTGACCAGTTCTCAAACATCTGCTCAAGGAACGCAGGCAGATGGTCTTGCTTTGATGCAGTTTTGCTGCCTCTTTGGAAGGAGGAGGGAAATATGGCAAGTGAGGATCCGTCTTTCTGAGGCCCCTCAGAAAAACGGGCCTGCTGTGGGTTGCCTCTGCCATGAGGTGGCTGGGTGAGCAGGGAGTCGGAGCCCTTCCTTGGGAAGGATGTGGCTGGGTGTCAGGCTACATGGAGGGAAGGAAGGAAGGCCCACGGACAGAGCAGCGACAAGCAGTGGTCACGGTGCCAGGGGACAGCACCTTTGGGTCAGGCCTCGTGCCTGCCTTGGGCGCGTTCCTGTGCCCCTCGCTGCAGCCTCCCCCAGCAGTTAGCTCGGCAGTCACCTCAGCGCCGCCGCCTGTCCCTCATGGACGGCCCCTCGTTGGCCTGTCCATCGCCTGTGGCCTGCAGCCTGCTTCCTTCTGCCTGTTAATTTTATGGGGTCCTGGAGTTTGTGTTTGTGGGACCAGCCTGCTTCCTGTGCTAGGCCCAAGCCCTTTTGCCTGGGATGTGGGACAATTGGTGTGGTTATGTGGTGCTGCGTGCTCAGCACGTGTTGTGTGCTACAAAAAAAGCTATTTTGGTAGAGGACTTTTCCCAAATTAACTAATCCTCTAAATATGTATGCTTCTATGGTTTCTTGTCTCCTGGGTTTAAGTATTAAAAGCTCTAATGTTTCAAATTAGAGGGGAAATCCCACTAGTGAGAAAGAGGAAGACCCAGCACTGCAAGCCAACCTTGCTAATCACCTCCTCCTTCCCCTAGCTGTTTAAGCATGTATGATGGCATACCCAGCACCCGGCGCCTCTCCTCGTACTGCTCCTGTGCTAGCGTAAACGAAAACCCTAGGCTGGCTTCTGCCTTCTGCTGGTGCAGTACAGTCAGCTTCAGTAAATCCCAGTAAATTTGCAGAGTCCATTTTGGGGGCATTGTAGAAAACCTTTAGACCAATTCTTTCTCAAGTGGCTCTGGCAGCCAGCTTGCAAGTATTTTTCTTCTTCAAAGTAGGACAAAGCTTATTCAGCGTGTATGCATGCATGGCAAAAAATGCAGCCTTTCCCATCAAGCTCTATCCTTCAAGGAGCTCTGGAGCAGCCCTTTCTGAAGCCTGGCATATTTTAATGGTAGTTCGGAGTTGTTCTGTTTACTCCAGGGCAGACACAGCAAAAGCGTAGCTCGTTTTGTTATTTTAAGTCTTAGCTTATATTACTTGGAATGCTTCTGAGTGGGCTGCTGCACTGATTTACAAAAAAGCACTTCCTACCTCATATTTCTTGTTTATCTTGCTTAGCTGTGTGAAAGTCATTGTTTCAACAATTTGGCTATTAACTCTTTCTCTGCAAGGGTCTTTTTTCTTCCCAAAACACAGTTGGAATGCATCTGGCTAGCCTCAGGTGACGTTCTGCGGCAATGCTTCCCACGCTGTAATGGCAACGTATCAATCGCCCACCAGTTATGGGCTGCCGTTATCTGTAAGAGGGCTTTGAAATTCTCTGTAAGAGGTGCTTGGTTTCATTTTCTTTTTAATTTCCTTGCTGAGGAAGGATGAGCTCTGTTGCGGTTGTGCAGTGCATGCATGCTGCTTCTTGGCCAGAGAAACTTCGGGCTTGTGAAGTGTAAGAAGGGAGCAATTTGTGTCGTGGATGCTGATGGATTGCCTGTCCCTTTGGGCAGCTTTGTAGTGGCTTTCCAAAAGAAAGACTTACTGTATTGGACAGAAAACTGGAGGAACCATTGTGTATTCAGCAGTGTGCAGCAGTTGCGACTGGGGACGACAACACAGGCGCCCTTAGATAGACGGGTGCTGCAGACAGAGGCAGGCAGCGCTGCTCTGCGGCCTGCCCCAAAAGGGTCTTTGACTTTCACATATGGGATTAGTGGGAACGAGGAAGAGATTCCAGTCATGTCCTCGCTGAGGCTTTTCATTCTTAAATTCCCTACGTCTTCAAAGTGAAAAGGTTATAATATATTTAAATAGCCTGCATATAGTGGGAAAGTGGCCTGGCGTAGGAACAGCTGGGCTCTGTGCCAGAGATTCAGTACTCCTCTCCAGACTAAAGCAGAAGTGGCTTGTTTTCCTTGATAACTTGTCAGATGCAGTGACTGAGCGTTGCCGGGCTGCGTATACCTGAATCTCAATTCTCATGCTGGCAGAGTAGATGAGCCACGTCTACAGATTTGCCTGAGCTGGCTCTACCAATTGCAGCCCTCAGCGTTTCGATGTACGACTGAAATCGAGGTGCTCCCTCCCCCGCAGCACCCAGTGCCCACCTCTGCCCTGCGGGCAGCTGCAGCATTCCCAGCAGGGCAGCTGCTTAGCATGCGTCCTGCGTCCCTCCGGGGCCACGGCTCAGAAGCTGCCGAGGTGCTTCCTAGGCAGGGAATGGAACCAGGGAAGTGCTCGCCCGAATTTGAATCGGGTACCAATGTTTATTGTTTGCATTTTAGCGTGAAACAATGTTTTTCCATTACTGTTTGTTACATCTTTCCCACGTTTCCAATAATAACCATTCCTTTTTTTCTTTTCTTTTTTTCAGCAAAAGAGGAGTGGAAGTAGTACAGGTGAGTAAAAACTATATTCATTTTTTTTCCATTCACTTCTCTGCTATGAATACTGTTTTTGGAAACAGTGGATCCCCTTTTGTGGTGTGTGTTGAACTTATCTAGTTGTAAGCAAACAGGTATCCAAAGTGGAGATGAAGTGGGCCTTTCCCATCTTTGTTAATGAGTAAAATCTAATAGTTGATGAGGTGATGTTAGTCTGTGCTTACTGCTCTTAAGGATGGTCAGGCCTATCAGAAGTAGGAGCTGTTCTTTGAAACAAAGCTGTGGCAGAAGGCAAGTTCTTGCAACCCAGGGCACAGAGAAGTGACACTGAACTGCTGTGGGGCTTTAGCCCATGTACTGTTAAGTTCAGGTGTTGGCTACGTTTTGTGTTTCCCAGTTCTGAATGGTTGTATTCACGTGAGATGGTACTTAAGTGATGATGCCAACTTGCAAAAGGAATTATGTTACCGTGACAGCTGTGTTGCTGTGAATAATACCTTAGAGAACTGTAGCCCTGGAAGATCAAAGGGGGAGAAATGCTCTTTCCTTCTGGCCTATTTTGTATCCTTAGAAGAGCCGTGTATCATAGATTTCACTCTTCCTGGTGCTTACCTGGTGTGTGGTTATCTGAGAGCTGCGTGATATTACAAGGAAGGAAGGCGCATACTTTACTGGCTGGATTTAGCCGTATTTCCAGCAGCCTTTCACCACTACAGCATCATCTTCCTTACTTGTACCTCCTATTGCTCAGAGCTAAGGAGCAGCTTCTTTTATCGGTTCTGATACAGCCTCCCCAGGTTGATAAATACAAGCAGCATGTGCAAAGCACAGCTTCACAAGCAGCATGGGGAGAAAGCTAGCCTCAATTTGTGTCATTCTGTGATACACTATTACTTCAATAATAGCCCAGTGCTTTCCAATCCACTGTCTGCATTTGTTTTACGTGCCTAGTGCCTGCTGTGTACACTTAAGCAGCAAGGTGGCTGTATGAGATGAATTCAATGATACTGTGATTAGCTGAGCAGAGAACAAATTCCATTTTATCTGTTGGTCTGAAGTTGCTGTCCTTCAACATGTTGCTTCAGTTACTCTTCACTGTATCAATGTATGTAGGATGCACAAGTGCTTTTTTTTTCTGATGTCTGTAGCTTAATGGCTAGTCATTTCTTTATTGGAAGAGTGTTTTGCGAAACACTTGGACAGAACTAGACAGGACTTGTGTAGACATACTTCATGGTTTCAAATTTCCCAGCATAGCTGAGATGCCAGACTAACCTATACCAGGAATTTGTGCCCCAGAGGCACACCTGGAACACCGATGCTCTGCTAGAACAGGATGAATGGCCACGTGCAATCGTGACTTGCCCAGCACATGCGTTGTTTAATATGTCCTGATGCGTGTACTTGTAGTGAGCAAGGGATGTCTCAGAAGTGTGCTCTTTTCCCACCCAGCATTACTAGAAAGCTTTGTGTCACCTCGCCCATCCGTTCTGCTAGCCCTGCTTCTGGTTGGGGGATGTCTTGGTGTCAATCTGCTGGACAAAGTTTTCTTAATAGTGGAAATGTTGTTTACCTGTGTTGAGCAGCAGAGTTTTTCATTTGTTTCCCCTTCTTCTCCTTTAGGGAGCTTACCCTGTTGTGAGCTGTCTTGAGGGAAGCCAGCTCTTATGCCCAGCAAAAGACAAGTAACTCAAAACACAACAGTACACGGGCTGTTTATCCGTTTTCCTCTTCACATAAGTTCACCTTTTTTTTTCTGGATGCAGGCATGCTTTCCAGTTAGAAGTAGTGAGTTGAGAGGTAAGGTTCAGTTACTGGCTTCCAGGTAGCATGATGGACAGGGACGTGTCCAAGCTCTGCAGGAGAGCTGGTGCTGTGCCAGCCCCAGTGGTGTTCTGGGCATCGTGCTGGCACAGCTGCACGGCACAGGGAACGGCCGCGGATCCCTGGGGACGTGTGGGGATCTCTCAGAACCTCAGATGTTCCCTGTCGTCCCCTCAGTTTTCTTGCTGACTCCTCCAGCCCTTTGCAGCTGCCTGCTCAGCTGGAGTGGCTTCAGCTGGTGGCCCGGGATGGGGATGCACTGCACAGTGACTTGTGCCCAAAGCACGTCTGCTGTGGCCACTGGGTGGGCAGCGGGTCAGTAAGTGCTTCAACAGAAACATTTCTTAATAGTTTCTACCCTCACCATTTCAAAGGAGAGGCTACTTCTAAAGTTATGCAGTGATTGTCTAATGAGGCATTAACAGAAATAAATAAATAAAATCTATTTTTTATTGACGGAATTTAGCAAAGATGGGATTTGCATCGTTTCTAAACCATAAAGCTGGTTTTGAACTTTTATTAAAAAAGCTTGGTTTTGTTCAGTTTCAGCCCTCCACATTAATGTGGGGGCAAATTCAGAATTGCAAATTGTCAGTTCTTCTTTAGCCAGTAAAGCGTTCTGTTTCTTATGACTTTGTCCACTGGCGAGGAAAAGAAAGAACATCTCCATATACCTTGTTTTTCAGGAGAAAAATCTGTTTGGCTTAGTTTGGAGAGCGTAAGATTGAAAACATGTGCAGTGAAGTGGAAATCATCACAAGTACCTCTGATGGGGACATGCATTTATTTTTGTTTCACAAGCTATGCAAATCCAGAATAATTAGCTGCAGCCCTTTGGCTTCTGACAAATTGCCAGTTCAGTCTTCGTGTGACAAAGTGCGGAGCCTTCATACTTCTCGCGACTTCAAAGGCCTTTCAGGCACTTCCACACCCAAATTTTCCTAGAGCTCTAGCACACTTTTTTTTTAAATATTAAAATAGTTAAGATTTCCTATTTTCCGTGGGTATTTTTGGTTCTAACAAGCACTAATGCTCTCTTTTATCTTAGAGAGATGTTCTTTCTAGTCAGTTGGCTATAAAAGTGGGATTAGTCATTGTATTTCAAGCTGCACATTTTTTAATAGCAATGGGATATGGAGGACAACATGTTTTTCAGTGTGGAACAGCTGATTGTAGTAGTTACAATGGTCTAGGCTGCTTTTTTGGTTTCCTTTTTTTTCCCCCCCCCGGTCTCTGGGAATTGAGATATTTGAAATCTTTTATTTTTAAGGAGAAAACTGTCCCCTGAGCTCTGTGTTTTACTGAACACAGCGAAGGAGAATTAAGGGTCCCCTCCCCCTTTCCTAAATCTTCAATCGAAGTGGAATACCAAAGAGAACAGTTTCCACTAATTGTTGCCAGGGAACAGTTGTTTTCTAGAAATGCAGGGAGGTTTATTTTCATACGCAGTATTAATGGAATAAGCTTGGAACAGCGGCGTTCTAGCTGGGAGAAGGGAGCTTATAAAACATATATCCAACAGCATGGGCAGAAAGATGTGACTGGAAAGCTTCCAAAGCAAGCAGGTTTATTGAGATGTTGGAGAGCTGGCTCTCCAGTACATGGAGAAGACAGTTTATTTTTACATGCATGCCAGCCCGTTACTCCCGTCCATGTTCTCCTCAATATGGCAGTCAGCTTTGCCTTAAATGCAGTTTTGGAAGTGATGCTACAAAAGCCCTCCAACCCTGCCCAGTCTGGATGGTGTAGGTACTTTGCACATGCTTGTAGGAGGGGGGCTGCTGGTTAAAGTCTTGAGAAGACAGTGATAACGCTTAGCTTCTGTGCTACGGCATGCGTTTGGATGCCTCGGAGTGGGGTCTTCCGAAAAAAAAAAAAAAAATTGTAGTGATGAACAAAAATTTCAGCTTCATCCCTTGGAAACCGCAGGACTGTGGAAAGCCAAATCCCCAGCCGAATCCTGTCTCTGATCCTTCCCAGTAGGGAAGATCATTCTACAGGAGACCCTCCTGGTACCTAAGGAGCAGCCCTGCCCAGCAGGAACAAAGCGCTGGTTCGAGCGCAGGGAGCGATGTTTTTGGCACGCCGCTGTGTATTGCATCAGCAGACTGGTCAGTGAGGTACGGCATGCTCCTTTCTGGTCCAGTGGGGAAGAATAAATACACATCTGCTGGGGCAGGGATGGAAGAGAAAACAGCAGAACGCCTCCAGGATGTGGATTAAGCAGATTAAATAAATAAGCACTTATTCTTAAAAATTAGACCAAATAAGCCAGTCAATCAGAATGCAGTTAGATCTTTATTTTATTCCCGGGGAGTGAATGACAGATCTGTGAGGAAATTTTTTGTGGCTCAGAGGTGTGCAGCCTCTTACTGACTGGTCTGATTGCTTTCTTTTGACTCTGCGTCCAACTGGCTCTGAGTGAGGTGTGGGCTCTGGAGTCACTTGCAGCAATTTCTTGGTGAGTGAAAACATTACTAAGATTCAGAAATCCGCAATGAATACCTTTCAGGTTTGAGCTTGTACTGCTTTGGCCCATGGAGCCAGCTCTGCCCAGCCCCTTTGTCTTCTCCTGTCTCCTTGGTATGTCATGATGAGGTAGTGATGCCTAACAAAGCTAAAGGCTGGGATTTGGGATGTCCTGGGTGGAAATCCAGTCACTTTGGGAGCTCTGCCAAAGGTTTTGCTGAGTATAAGGGGACTAAGATTGCAGTGGGGAGGTGCCTCGCCTTGTCGCTTACTGCAGGCACTTTGGGCAACTCCCTTAGAAATTCTGCCTCCCTTTTCTAATGAAGATAGTATCCCATGTACCGGGATGCCATTTAAGTTGCTTTCAGATAACTTAGAGGGAAAGATGCAGAATAAGATGGGTGTGTAAAGGAAAACTGGAGTATTAATGGATGCTGGTGATTTCTGAGGATTGCTGTGCATAGCACTCTCTCAGCTATCACAACGTGTCTTCCCGGATACTTCAGTGAACTGTAAAGCTTCACAAATCCATTTCCAAGAAACAGTTTGGATAAAAATAAGACCCTGAAGGAAATGCTGATTCTTATGCTTGGGAATAAAATCCTCTATTTGCCTCCTTTTGACTACAAATACCTCGCAGCATACAGGCCAGTCCTGGCACAAAATGGCAGTTAGATATTGCTTTTATTAATCAGGGTTACTGCAGTGGTGCCCATGGGCCAGCTAAGAATAAGCTTTAATTTTAGGCTGCATTAAACAATAGGATTATTTGTCTCTCTGGATGCAGGTGTTATGATATGGTATCAAACCAGGGCAGATGGAGTGTGTAACTCAGGAAATGCCTATTTTAAAACCAATATGTCACGTTTGCGGCTTGCTGAAACTGCAGAGCGTATGTTGAAGTATAAATGTGCATGTAGCTCTTTTAACCTTTTTCTTCGGACATCTTTTTTCTTGGAGTGGGAAGGATGAGGAGTTGATTTGATACAGGTCCAAGGGTCCTAATGCTGAGACGTCCTCTCTCAGCTGAATGACAATCCTTCATCAGTTTGGGGGGTGAAATCATTTGGTTCTTCTGCACATGCAGAGCTACAAACTTATTCCTGTGATGGTAACTTTAACCTTGCCCTCAGTCCTGGGGTTTTGTTCCACAGGAACAGTGATGTTCCCTTGGGAGAAATGACTGGTTTCTACCATAGCTAAGGCTTGCTTGCTTCAGGCAAAAGCTTCATAGAGTGTATCATCAGAGCAGTAAATGAGGCTATCTGTATGCCCACCTTCTTCAGTCTTCAGTGAGGGTGCTGGTAGTTCCGAGCTTCCAGCAGACTCTGGAAGACCCGTGGAGTTCGGGGAAGGCTTTTGCCTTTGTTGACATTGTCGACTTCCTTTCTCCAGCTTCTGCAGAAATTACTTCTTTGATCTTAGCTGTGACCTGAGATACTTGCAGCTGGAAATCCATTGTATTGTATGCTTGTTTGCTCTTCTGGTGCTTTACAGTTAAATGAGATAAACATACTCGTGTCACGGGATTGAATGATGTGCCAATAATGGTACGTAAAGACATTAAGCCATAAAGTTTCTAAACTTGCTGTGTTTGGTCTTTGGCCAACATGTGCCAAGAATTTCTTAAAGCCAAATGGAGGTTGCCCCTGTTTAAAACAGGACACATTCAAACACAGAGAGACCTGGAAGTGTTTACTGAACTCAACTGCCTTCATGAAATTATAATGGGACGAGGCAGAAGAGTGGCTTCAACTTAATCCTTCATTCAGAACAACTGAACTTTTTTCCCCTTTTCTTCTATTAACACCAGTGTGGACCTCTCTTTGCTGCATATCTAAAGGTACGCAGATCAGACAAATATAGGGTTTCTGCGTATGCTGTGGATGTTTTCTATGACTTTGGTTATTTTGCAATATCTTTCATCTTGTAAGAGCTAGCATATTGATGGAAAACAGTCATGGACTTTTTAATAGTTTAATTACTGTCTTTTTATTTTTTGAGAGGTGTCTTTGCACTGCTGACCAAAAGCACTTAGCTTAGGGTGGGAATTGTTCAATGTCATCTGAGGAAGAAAGGAGGGAGCCAGGAAAAATTCAGATGATTGTAAACATAGTTCCTCTAAAATGAGATAGCAGTAGGGTATCCAAAATGTGTTTCTTCTTAACGTGAGGTCACATTTATGGAAAATTTGAGAGCTGTGGTTTGTTTGTTAGTTTGTTTGTTTTCATCCCTCTTCTCTCGCATGACTTGTCAAAAGAGACAGCTGCTGCAACTTCCTAGATGAAATGAATGTGGTGCTCTGTTGGCCACGCCAAGGAGGGTCCAACCATTGTTAATGAATGGATTGAAATAGCCATTAGATGGATATGGTCTGTCCTAAGAGGTCCCTTTGTAAATGGTGGAAATAAGGCCCCTTCTTCTGGAAGAGAAGATTCATGGCAGGAGTCAGCTTTCCTTGCACAGACTGTGGAGGGAGCTTGGAGGCAGGAGCCTTCTCCAGCAGGTTCACATGAATTTCTCTTGCTCAGGTTTATACTGGGGACAGCACTGTTAGTGTATTTGTAGATGGTGGCTACCGACAAAGTATTGGGTCTGTATAAATCCCAAAGACAGGAACTGCAAAAGCTGATGAGCTTTGTCCATGTAGCACTACAGCATGATGTTATGGTAGTTCCAGGCTGATCTCCACTTCTTTCCCTCCCGCTGACTCTTTCGTGAAGCTGCATGGTTTTGTTCCTCAGAAGCTGCATGGTTTTGTTCCTCAGAAGCTGCATGGTTTTGTTCTTCAGAGGCTTGGTTTCCAGGTGCTTTCTCTGTGATTCTGCTGGGCTTTAAGAACAAGACACATCCAAGCCTGTGTTCAGGCTATAGCATAGATTCATCACTGAAAGAGTGATGCCTTAGTATGTTTTAATTGTTCTTTTCTTATATTAAGGTTATTCTTGTAAAGGAGACAAAAGAATTAATTGTTGCACTTGCAGATGAATAGAAGCATATAAAGAGAACTTGTCCTCTGTAGTTTGTTTAAAGTTTGCATGTTGACCTGTAGGATCCTAAGGCAATGCTGTAAAATAACCAGTCGTTAAGGTATTGGGCACTTCAGTCATGATTAAAACTAAAGTTGTGGATGTTGCTCCTTTGTCTTTGAAAAATGGCATAACAGTTGTTATGAGCAGGAAAGCAGAAACTACAGACCTGTATATAAACCATATAGACTACTCCTGTCATTGTAAAACAGTGGATTTGCCTTGTACTGTTCTTTGGCTGTTATTTTAGGATCCCGGGTAATGCAGTGTCTCACTGCATCTCGTTGTCACAACTCTTTCAACTTCTCAACCTGAGGTTGCTTCAGTAAATTACAGTTGCCTCATTTAGTTTCTCAGCTGGTATGCTTCCATGCATCAAAGGGGTCTTGGATCTAATTTAAGGTTGCTACACAGATAAACTTGTATATATGTTGTGTCCCTGCCTGAGTGCTTGTTCTAAGGTGGGTGTTCACCTCAGTAGTTACTGAAGACTTAAAATAAATCCTCCCGGCACCTTGCCAAAGTGCAAACAAGTTATTTACAGTGTTTTGACAGTCATCTGAAGATGGGATGGAAAAGATGCCGTTGGGACTGAGCTAATACTCTGAGACTGAGTGAGAGACTGAAACGTAAGGGAAACAACTGTTGCAGAGGAATTTCTGGCTGACTTTGCAAACAGAAAAAAGCTTTTTAGCTTGCTTTGTTTTTGTAGTAAATTGTCGATTGGAGCCAAGAGCTTCCTTTACTCGGAGGTCTAAGTGCATCTGAAAATGTTTTCTTGTGCAAGAATCTTTGTTGCACAACTCTGCTGTCCTGTAACCTTAGCAGCACAGTCACCGAGTTAAAATTGTCCATTGACTAACTGATAGAAAAGATTAGAGGACAAGCTAATTGCTGTCTATAGAGAATTTATGTTGATGGCAGGGAGATCATTTGTACTTTAGGCTAGCTTGGAAAATGTTCGTTCTTGTGACCTAGAGGAGCTTTTCTTGTAATATCCTTTCCTTTATGGTAACATCCTTAAGTGGCTGAAAAAAGAACAGCAGCTATAAAGGGGGAAGGCAGAATTTCTACTTTTAAACTGTAAGTACAGAGCAGTTTGAAACGAAGCCAAAGCAGATTGGATGTTCATAGGCCTGCTGCGACGAGTTGTGTGCCATTCCAGCCCTCAGTGGCTGCTTATCAGCGAACTAAGTGGCTGCAAAGGGGGTAGAGAGAGCATTTGCTCCTTGCAGGTGACAGGTCTTCCCTCCCTCCCCATCCCTGTTCTAGGGATGTCCAGTATGGTCCAGGCCTTACAAAGGCTTTTAAGGGCTGGTTGGTGTAGTGTAATTTACTAATTTAGGGCACTCAGACCTTTTTGCAGCAGCTCGGGGGCTTCTATTTCCTTCTGTCTTGTTGTAAAGTCGGTCCGACTTCAGTAAGGTGCAGGGGAGGAACAAGGACAGATAGCAAGACACCCCGTGGTCAGTGGGTTTGTGCTGTGGAAAGTTAGAGAGGAGAGTAAACATTTTCCTAGCTCTTCAACTTCCGAGTTGTCTGTTTCCTATTCTTTTAGTTTTCTTTTTTTCTTTTCCGATGGCAAAGTGCTGACGTAGTTACTCATGATTCTGTGAGGTCTGAAGATTGTTTCGGCACGTCTGCTTTCATCCTGCTCCTGGCATCGGTCACCAAGTCCTAGCTCTGCCAGCTGACCCACACCATCGCTCCCCTGTGCGGGGGGGACCTCTCCAGACGGGGACGGAGGAGGGAGCGACTGGCCCGAGGGCTGCCCTGGCCAAGCCCCAGGAGCCCGCTGGAAGCACCGCAGGTCACAGCGGAGGGGCTGAGCTCGCACTGAGGATGCTCCCTGAAGGCAGCTGGGGCCAGCCCGCAGCCCTTGAGCCGCCTGGGACATGGGAGTTGCTCTAATGCAGCACCTAAGCCACGGTCGTGTTGTGTGAGTTGTGGTAGCCCAGCAGCAGCTGAGGCTTTTGTGGGGTGTCCTGTGCTCCCTTAGCAGTCAGAAGGCGGTCGGCTGTGCCTTTTTGTAGCTCTCTGCTCTGTGAATCTTTTGGCGTGCCCTTTTCAAATCAAGGGCTGCCTTTGCCTTTTCTATAGGGCTGAATATTCCCTGTTTTTGAGGTTTGCTTTCTGTAACTGTAGTCAGAGACTCTTAAGGAGTGGGTACAGCTTAACTCTGTTTACAGCATATATACGTTGCAAGTAATAATACCATGCTGTCCTGTTTTGCTTTGTGTGAGGAACTGCAATGTCAATACTGCATAATCGTGTGTGAAAAATAGCCTGTCCTTGGAAAGGCTGTCTTGAAGGTATTCTTCGTTACTGCCCAGATATGTCTGTCTGTAGCCAAGTTTTGGTTCAGTAATACCATCACGTTAATGTTTAAAAGAAGAGCTAATAGAGTTTACTTCAGCTTCAATAGATAGGCATACCGAGTATAGTTGGTGGTGACTGTGAATTTGAATTTCTTCTAAATTTTCTTAAGATTGATGTGCTGCGACTTTATTTATTGAATCTATTAGGGTTGTTTATGATATTGCCTGAAGAACTTTGTGTGTTTGCAGAGGATCACTTAGCAACAGCCTATGGCACAGCGAGGTTGTCTGCGACATGCTGAAGCTAGCACGATGAACCATAGAACAGCGAGGAAACACCCAGAAACAGCAAGTAAATACGAATTTACAGCCAGACAGGGCAGTTCACGGACTGAAGAGCTTTGTATTTCTGTGGGGCACTGTTTGTAAAATTCTTTGCTTTTCAGTCTTTATTTACACGACTGTCGTCCTGATGCCACGATAATCTCTGCTTCTAGAGATGTTCATGTGAGGTCTGCAGCTGGTGTAATGGAGCATCTCCTGAGCATTTAAAATAGAAGCAACTCTTTGATATTAAAGCAACTTGCACTTTAATCTCCTAAATCTTCTTAATTAGTCCTTCACCATAGCTAAGGAATAAAAGTTCCCAGGAGGAGTCTGGGGAATAACCTGGGATCTCAACTTTGGAGCTCTGTGCTTATGCTGTAAGATTCTGCTGTTTCTAATAATCAGCATTCCTTTTCCCAAGAGTGGTATTTTTATCTTGTTTGTATTTTTTTGTTGTTTGGCTCTCTTTTTTTTGAGCTCCAGGAGGATTGTAAATGCAGATCTTAATTTCTGCGTATTTCAGGCCATTTATTACATATTTCAGGCCATTTATTTTTGTATATCAATACCAGTAACTTGCTTGACTTAAATGACCTAGTTTGCACTGGAGGTGAAAGCTGAATGCGATCAGCAAACATTCTCTTTCTTAGAGATTGTCCCTGGTGTCCGAGATGTGGACACAATACAAAGTAAATGCCCCACATCTGTGTTTGGCTGGCAACAGTAACTTGACAGGAACATAGCTGACATTGTGTTTATGGATCTTGTTGGTTTGAGTGACTCATAGTAGGTGGGGGGAAAACACTGAGTGTTCAAAGACATTCTTGTTTTTGTGTGTGTGTGTGTGTATACGTGTATATATAAACTACTCTTCCTCATTTGGGGATGCGGGCTGAAGAAATTGTACTATTTCTTGACCTTTTAAAGAAGAAATCAGACTGCAATATTTGCATTTAGGTCTAGTGTTACCAGAGTTCAAAGAGTTTGGGTATGAATGTAAGTTTTAATGGAAGAGTGGATTTGGGGTGGAATTCAGTTTGTTGATCCTTGTATCCCTGTAGTCACTTCCAAATTCTTAGTTTTGGGACTTTAAAATCCTTCCTCTTTCAATGAGGAGAAAACAGGGCATGTTGTTGTTTTGCTTGGAAAAAAAGTCATAAAATACAGTCTGGTAGGGAGGAAGATGTGAAGATAAAGTGCTGGGCATGAACAGGGATGCTCTCAGCTGAAACGGAGGTAGACTTACTGAAGGGAATCGTCTTTCACCAATTGCTATCTTACCCTGGCACAAGATAAACCTGTAAGTTGGAGCAGTTCAGCAAGAGAACAGTCTGAATTCTGTCAGTTTGCAAAACCAAAACTGTGTCTGTAATGTATTTTAAGACTTGGGGTCTGAAATCTGTGTGTAGCACCCTTCACTGGCTTGAAGGTTGTAAGGCTGCACACTTGCTTTGTTCATAGCACTACAGACGTCGAAAATTGTACTTTGCTGTTCTGTCAAGGTCATGGGTTTATCTAAGATAATCCAGCTATAAGGAGCTAGGGCAGGTTATGCCTTTACACATGCAGTCTGTTTGGGGCAGGGTTATCGCATAGTTTACTTAACCTAGCAGGGGAGGTCAAAACAAACCTGTCTTGGTTGTCTTGTTCTGTGCAGTGCAGAAAGGAATTATCTAAGGTTGTGCCGTCCTTTCTGCAGATGCTTACGGTGGCCAATGGTATGAAGAACCTACATTTGATGGGAACGAGAAGCCATGAATTAATTGGTTGTGTTAGAACTTTAAGTGCCCTCAGTGCACTTTTGCTGTGTTTCCTATGATTTCAGTCTGGTTTTTGGAACTCTATAGCAGACTTTCCTCTCTGACTTCCATGTGAAACAGTGAACACCTGTCTACTTTAGCATCCATTGCCTCATATGTTCATCCTTTCACATATTTCAAAAGCTGAGCACTTGACCAAGAATAAATGGGTAAAAGGATAGACTCTGTACAAGCTAATTTTGAAACTAAAGACAGTTAAAATAGTATTTGTGTATATGTTTTGTTAAGGCTAATGCTGAAGACGTTGGATGGCACTTTTCTGTGGGTTGTAGTTCGGGAACAAGATGCTCAAAACTGAGCAATGACATGTACACCAAAAAGTTCAAGTCCCTTAATCTCCTTGCTGAAAAGCACTTATTTATGTCAAGGATGCGTGTAACTTCCCATCTTTATTTTTTTCCTAGTTGTTTGCATGTCATCTTTATAGGGTTTTATAGGCTCCTTTAAGTTTTGTGTGTGGGACTTCCTTTTGAGCCAAATGTTGCTGCAGTTCACACGAGCAGGATAAGCCTGAAGGACAGAGCTTCAGAAGAGCAAATTTCGAACTTCAAACCAGGCTTTGCACTGGCTCCGTGTTCGTCTTTGTTCCCCTTCACAAACGTCTCTGCTGGGGTGTTCAGAACAGGCTGTACTGAAGGACATGTCTTTGGGGCCTGTCCTGTGCTTGTTCTTGAAGTTGGCTGGAGGCAAGCCAGCTCTTCATTCTGAGGTTGCAAAACTGTGCTGGCGTGGCAGGGGACAGGCTTTGTTTTGCAGTGAGACTCGCTAGCCTCCTGAGCTGCGTGCCGCATCGGCGGGGCCACGCAGCATCCCTGGGAGGGCCAGGTTACAGCCGTGCTGGCTGCACGGGACGTGTCGGTGCCTGCATATCACCACACACCTACCCCAAATCTGCTAATTCCTGTGGGCGTAGCGTTTGGATGACTTTATGCAAAGAAAACACTTGAACTGGGAAGTCTCCTGTAGCATGAGGATCTGTCTGTTGGGACTGTCCTCTCCTGTTCCTTACTAGCTGGGCTCCAGCTGGTGCTGGTGTGTTTCCCAGCACCCTGTTTCTTGGGCTGAGGCAGGCAGAAGAGTGCCGTGCACCTCATTTGCTACCACGTCCTGTGTTGGTGTAATGTGCTGCCAGCCCCGCGCTCCATGGTGTTTCTGCAGGTTTTGGATGTGCCATAGAGAGGATGGCGGGGACTTAAAATTTGCAAACACTACAATGGAAATGAGATGCCCTAATCAGGGAGAAATAATCATTTGAAGACACTACTAGACCTCAAATTAGCTTCCCGCTTAGTTGAAGCTCTCTGAAATCAGGATTTTATTTTCACAAAGCTAAGTGTTTTGGCAGGCCACCAGTTATGATAGAGGTCTTAGTGAGGGGAAGTCCTGTGGCTTGATCGTATTGGACCTTTTTTTAATCTGAAGGTCTGGGAGGTAAATTGCGAAGTAATGAGCCTGCTTTTCAAAGGTGCAGACAGCTGCTATTAAGGTCCGTGCAAAATGTCAAAGGCTCTTGCTCTTTCCTCTGGGCATAAATATGAATGCAGACGCCCATTCTGCACAATCTTTTTGTGTAAGTCAGTCCTATCATTCATGTCATTCCCTCCACCCAATTCTTAGCTGGAAAATCCTGAATGAATGAATTCAAAATGCCTGCAGGTTTTTTGACCATCTTCACATTTGCACTGCTCCTCTTTGGGTCGCTCTAGTCGTCTTTTATCATTTAATGATGTAAACGGGTGTGGGAGACTTCTAGTTCTGGGGCGCAGGAAAACAGCACCCCTCAGAGCTCTGTGCTGAAGCTAATCCATTGGTGTCTTTCCCTGTCTGAACGTTTGGAGAAGTTGCAGTGTTATTTTTTGCCACTTCTGGGAGACTTTTCCTTGTTTAACTTCAGACCAAAATATCCTAAATCCCACATGCAACAGCTTGTGTGTCATCAGCAGAAGTGCAGTCTCAATGAGATTATCATATGATTATACTTCACAAAATCTGCGTTTTTAGCATTTGTGTTTCTCGTGGCTCTGTAGAAAATATTATGTTTGTAAACCTACTGTTAATGCCAGTATAGCATAAGAAAGCTAAAATTACGGACTTCACCTACTAAAGTTGTATTTACTTCCTAGTACCGTCACAAAACAAGATTTTTTTGTTAATGCTTCAGGGATTGAACGCCTTTTCTCTTGGCAGTTGACGAGATACCATATGCACAAGGAACATGTGTACTGCATATGCATGCTGGCTATGTGGAGGGGGGAAAGGAGGCAAGTAACACAAATATCACTGAAAACTTTTTTAAAATTTTAGTAAACCCAGAAGTTGAGATGCTCTAAATATTCAGTGCGGGACTTCGGTTCTGTGGGAACCAGTTAAATTTAGCAGATGCAAATATAGAAACCAAGCAGCGTAGCGACTTGCCGAAAGCCTGCCCGTATAAAGAAAATAGCATGCTGACAGCTTATTGCAGCTCGTGCTGTAAGAGAGCCCTTTAATGTGCTATTTTTCTTTTGTGTTTTAGAAGGGATGAGGGGGCGAGTGTCCTCTTTTTCTGATCGTGTAGAGGTGCTTCTTGTATCAGCTGTCTTCGCAAACAGGGTTTTCAGCAGGATGTTTGTTTGGTGAGTCTGCACCAGGGCTTAAGAAAATTAATAGGGAGGATCTGAAGGCAGTTCTCGTTACGTAGTCAAGTTTAACACTTTTAACTTACCCGGGGCTGACGTGGGTCGTTGCCTAGCTTGGTTTTGCCAGCGTAGACAGAGCTGGCTTGGAAACGCCGAGGTCTGTGCGGGTCGCTGTGTAGCCTGGTGCGCTCTGCAGCTGGAAGAGGCACCTGTGTGCCCCTGGGGCAGCACCGCCGTGGTGTGGCTGGGAAGTGGGGTCGCAGCGTTAGCTGCCGCAGGTTTTACAGGTGTCTTTTCCACGTGGACTGGTCGATCTGGAGACAAGCATGAGGTGTATAGTTATGCTGCTAATCTGGACCTGCGTCAATGGCACCGCGTCCTTCTTGCTGCTGCTTGTTTTCCTGGGAAGATTAAGGCTAATGTGTGTAATTGTGTGTGACCGTGCCACAGCTACATCTCTCACTGCTTTTAAAACACCGTGCCTTGCAGACAGAGCAGTCCCAGCCGTGCTTTTGAGGATACCACCCATACTCTCCAAAACTCTGAGAACTTTCTGAAATAGCAGACTAAGGTCATCAGCTTGGTATGTCTAACATAAAGAAAGACTGGGAAAGAAAAGTTTTATTACCAGGAAAACCGAGGTCACCCCTCCTGCAGGCATGGGATGAAGAAGAGAAACTTTGATATTCCCTGGTAAAAATAATTCCCTTGCCGTTGGTTTCTGAAGTAAAATCCAAGCAAATCAAAGAGCCCAGAATAAGTCCAATAAATTGCTACTGTGCTGATGTCACCTTTGTGTAGTAGGCTGTTCGCTTATGTCTGTCTTATGTCAGCGTGAGATGTAAATCAAAATAATAAGATGCAATTTATTGGATGGGTTGGAAATTAATAGCTGTAGGGTCTCAGTTGTTTCCCATCATGCTTGCTGGGAATGCTTCCCTAGAAGGAGATAGCTTGAAAGGCACCAATCTTTCATAAACTATTTTTAATACTTGAAAGTTACTTGAAGGGCTTATTTGAGACATTTATTTTAGGCAGAAAAGAAAACAACTGAGTTCTCCTGTACATGTTTGTAATGTCTGCTGGGTGAATCTCCATTTTTTTTTTGCACCTGGACAGGCTCCATCTGTATTTCTTGTGGAGAGTAGGGACTTGGAAACTTTACTAGAAAGAGGAGGCAAAATGTACTACAACCTCCTTTTCTACGCTTCTTGCCCGTCGATCTCAGACATATCACCGTGATCACGGTTCAAATCAAGCAGGAGGACGTTAAGTCATGAATTTGGTAAGCTGCATTTTATAACCTTTCGTTTATCAGCCTGCAAATGAAGGGTTTGGAGTGGAGTTGCCCCATCCAGTGACTTGCATCCTGCTGGAACAGAATTGAAAAGCTGCTGGAGGGAACAAACGGCTGGGAAAGCCGGTCCCGTGGCACGGCGGAGAGGTGCAAAACTGTTCAGGAGGGATCTGGCTGGCTGGCTCATCTGCAGGTCTTCGTGTTCTCTGGGGACTCAGTTGGCTGAAGGCAGCAAAACAAAAACCAAGCCACAGATGTTATGAGCCAGTTTGTGGTGGGTGTTCCGAGCAGTTAAAATACCTGTTTTCATTCCCCCGTGGGAGACTTTGGATCACTCATGTAATTTTTCTGGGCCTTACTTTGGCCCACGACCAGAATTGTTCTGGGCTCAGCAGGCTCGCTGGGATGATCCAGTGCAACAGGATTGCAGTGCCTCGACTCCACTATCGCCAGCACGGACAGCCCTTTCTGTTTGTCCATTACATTAGGGCCAAATCATTCAGCTGCTGCTTTTTGCCTTTCTTTCCTTTAGCTCTGTTAGTTTTGCAGCACTAGCTCTGTGAGATTTCATGCAAAATCACTGTGACTTAAGAATGTGCTCTTGCAATTGCAGCTGCTCGTGGCATTTTCTCACGTGTGCACCCTGTTGGTATTCACACCAGCAGAACAGGAGCTGCTGTGGGTGCTGCAGGCAGTGGCTGCGTTTTGCTCTGAAGTAGCTCTGCCTTTCTGCTTGCCTGGGAGTAGCTTGCTGTCACCAACTGTGGCACGTGTGAATTAGCTGAGTCCAAAAGAAGCATAGGTAACTCTCTGAAATTTTATCAATAATCCTGTTCTCCTGTTTCCTCCTATGTTACAGGATCAACTGTGTTAAAGTAGAGAAGGAACTGAGGTATCGTACACACGTACATATGTTTTGTTGGGTTCAACCATAGGAAGAATTTGCAGTGTGTGTTATCTTGATAAATGTAGCGATACCCAGCACGTTTCAGCTTCTCCTCAACTTTCTGCTTATGTCTACAGGCAATAATACATCTAAAATAGCCACTGTTGGCAGCAAAGCCAAAGGTGATCCTGCCCACAGCACAGTACACATTACCAGTGAGGCCTGGAGATGACTGGTCTGGAGCTTGCGCTTTCTGGGGTCATCCTGGGTTGTGGGATGCGTAGAGGAAGGAAGGGGAAGAAAGATTACAGGTTTCAGTGAGAGAGGCTGACGTGCCTGGAGGTGCGATTGTCAGTTACTCATTGCGGTGTTAAACATGACAGGGCATCCATCTCATGCCCGCCCTTCATCTCTTGCAGCATCTTTGAGAGGCAGATGCCCATGGTGTTGAAACGCCCTGGCAGGACGTGCCATAGAAGCGCACACGTTCCTTCACCTCTGCTGCCTCGCGGCTGCTGAGCCAGGTCCCCCTGCGCCCGCGTATCGGGCTGCAAGCAAAATGGGTCCTGTTTGCCCAGGGCGTTCCCAGCTGCACTGGCAGCCTGTTTGGTGTCAAAGTGCACACGCTGTACAGACTATGAACTTGCCAGGTACTAAAACAGTCACTTCACGTTTCTGGGCCGAAGGGAGATGCTCTCGCCCTTTCATGAAATTAAGTGGACTTTTAAAAATCCTGGGCGTTGGTGGCAGTGGGTGCAAGGAAGCGCCTGGAACCACAGCGTGCGTTATGACACACAGCCCTTCACCAAACTACGTTTCCTTTGTTATGTCCCTTTGCAAATTGCTGTAGGTCACAGCTAATAGTGCGGTGGCTACTCAGCCGTGCGTTGCTACGGGGTAGTTAACGGGCTGAGCTCCAGCTGCAGTAGGTCTGCCCGTATTATTGCTGCATTCAGATGTGCTGCTGCCTACTGCGTGCATGGAGCTGAGCCCTGTAAGCACTGGTTAAACCCCAGAGCAGATTTACTGGGAATGCTCTAGCTGCAGCTTGAGTGACACACATCTGTAGTAAGCAATATATTATCCCAGAACACTAACTCTGCGTGCCCACCTCCTTAAGGACGTGGCAATCCCTGAGAAGTGCAGAAAGTCATTTGCAGATGCAGGAGGGGACCTGGTTAGGAAAGGACCTGCACAGAACTTTTCTAGCTGGTTGAATTGAGGAGGGGAGCTCTGCAGAGGTGGAAGAGCCACCACTAAGATTCCCTGAAGTGCGGGATTCTTTCCTGCATTCTTTTCTATTGTTCAGTGTACATTTAAAAAAAAAATTCCAAAGATCGGGCTTTCCCCAGTTCCTATGGGAGAGTACTCCATGGTCTAATATGTTTTGCTACCAGGAAATCTTCCTGCTAATCAGCCCATATGTTTCCTTTCTTCTTTTCATCACGTAAGTCCTGGTTAACCCTTCTTGTATGCTTCTCGTCTTGGGCGTTTTGCCTGTGAAGGGCAAGGCACCTTTTAGACACTGCTATTTTGCCATACCACAAGCCGACCGTGGGTGACGTAGGGTTATTGCACAGCTAGCTGGCTTCAATATGGTTCACGAGCTGTAAATCCACAGGCTTTATCTTACGGTAATTTGATTGTATGTTGTAAGCTAACAGTTTCAAACTAACCATCCAGGAGATCTACGTACCTAAGTAAACTTAGTTGTGACCTGGGAACTTGAACCTGTGCATGTCCTTGGGTATCTAGGCTATGTTTAGCTTTTTTTTATGGAAATTGAACCTGTTTTTTGCTGCTGGTCACCATGTGCCTTTCAGCATTGTTGTGATCTTTTTCCTGGCAGCACTGAGAGGTGCAGAAGACAAATAGTTTCCATTCCATGTCGTTAGCAGGGATACCGTGTATTGACTTAGTGGTGCTTAAGGGGCTATAATTTACTTTTTATAAAGCTTGATGTCATGATAGAAGTTTATTCTCCCTTTCATCTCTTCCCTCCTGGTTGCACTTTGTAAAGTCTTTTCCAGTTCAGCTCCCACACTCCACAGCAGAAAGCTTCCTGTATTGCTGGTCCTTCTTGCAAGTTTGATTACGTTACCGCAAGTGTATTTTTAAGGCATACACACTTCTGCTTTTACTGAGTATATTCTTACTGAAACAGTCACCTGAGGAGTGAACAGTGGTAGAAAATGCGACTCTTGTGGCTTTATGGAGCATTTGTGTCTTGCGACGTCAGTGTTGAGGGGGGTTCTCCATTTGAATCCAGTCTTATACTACAATACCTTGCCCAGAAGGTTGATCTAGCTGCAGAGCAGGTTTACAGGTGTCACAATAAAATTAATTTTAGAGCCGGTATTACAACAAAATAATAAAAAGCATTTACTGTTCTTTTGCTCTTTTTCCTGCTATGTTGTGAAACGGACGTTTTTTGTCACTTAGAAGTTTTCACTGGTGTGTGTGAAATCATCCTGCAGACTCTGAGGAGTGTTTCAAAGGTGGCCATTCAATCTTAGGAAAATAATTCTGTATAAACTACCATTTGGGCATCTCCCTTGTTTGGGATCTGCCCTACAGGGTTTCCCCGTAGGACTTTGGGCCGATTCAGATGAAGCCTTTTGCATGTAGATTCATTTTCACTCTTGAGTGAATTTAGGAAAACTGCTGGTAGTGTTTTCATCCTTAATTTCCCTGCTTCTCCTGAAGAACACTTGGTCCTCTCTGAAGAGGTTTTCAGAGGGCATTCATTGAACTTGTCATCTTTTATTATTATTATGTATTGTGTTCCTCCTGGAAGTAATCTTCCAGCTGTAGTGCGGTGCTATTTTACCCCCCCAGAGTGGCATCCCCAGCTGCTGCTTGCCTCTGGCAAAGAAGACAAATGGTTATTGTGTTCTGGAGCCAGGCCAGGTCTTCTGTATCTCTGTTTGGTCAGTATTGTTGTACTTTAGTTTGGATCTAGTGGTGTTTGAATGACACTTCTATTTTGAGCCTTCCCCATCTCCTGCCTCCCTGCTATTGATCAGTTATTGAAGAAGTGGGCTTATTAAACAGAGACAGCACGATGCACTGGTTAGTAACCTGAAAATGATATACTTAGGGCTATTTTCCTTCCCTGTGTTTGAGGTTTTACAGTAACTATGAGGAGAATGTGTAGGCTTTCATACAAATTCCTGAGATTTTTGTCTTTAGCTAAACTATCAATATCGGGAGAGAAATTTTACAGACCTTGATCAAATAGTTGCACTCAAATTTCACTTAGAATTAGGAGAGTGAGAGTAAAGCTTCTTGGCCAGACTGCTATATACATCTTTTGATATTTGTTTCAGAGCGCGCACACATGATTAAAATCAAATTGCTTCTGGTTTTTTCAGTTCACCTTTAACCCATGTCCGCAGAGTTTGCTTCCACTGAAGATGCAAATGAGACGTTAGCTGTGGTCACTGCCACTGGTCTGAACAGCAACTGACTTCACAGGGCTGCCCTCCCTGCTGAGGGCATGCTGTGCCATGCATACATGTCACCTCTTTCCCTAAAGAGCCTGCGATGGTGAGAGCTGTGTGGACTAAGAGTTTGCATCAGTGGGTCACCCTTAAGGCACACATGCCCCTGTGTTCTCCTAGGCAGGCCTTGATCAGCAGTAGCGGTATATAAGTAACGCCATGGCCTAGCTAAGGAATGGTTATCAAATAGCCAGCTCATTTTCATAGGAAAATGGGAATGCCTCTTGGCCATCTTCATAGCCATAAATTAGGGAAATTGGTTTTGTGCCCGTATTTGAGAGGGCACTTGTGGTCAGCATATTTAAATATTACTGGAAGGATGTGAAAACCTTTGAACAGCTGAAATAACTGGAGAAAAAGATGTAATAGGGAAAAAAAGGAATGTGAAAACTCAAGATCCATCGATATTGAAATGAGTTCCCTTTTTAAATCATACATCTGAAAATGTCACATTGCCATAAATATGCAAAATGTGGCAGTAAGTTTGCAGTTGCAATGTCTTTCCAGCTCAGAAGAGTGTCTGCTTGTGGCAGTATAGAGATGGGAAGGGGACTTTCAAAAAGAGCTTTGGTGTTACCCAAGCAATAGGAATAACTGGCCTCTACTAGCCACATGTTTTAAAACATGTTTTTCTCTTTTAATTTTAACCCTGTAGCAGATTTTAAATCTGAGTTTTAGCAGTGGCTTGAGCTCAAATTTGGCAGATACTCTGTACACCCCTGTGGTGGGTTGACCACAGCCAGCAGCTAAGCCCCCACCCAGCTTCTTGCTTGTTCCCTACCAGTGGGGAAGGGGAAGTAATCAAAAGGGCAGAAGCGAGGAAAAAAGCTGAGGTAAAAGACAATTTAAGACTGGTTGAGATAAAGACAGTTTGAGTGGAGAAAAAAAGATGCAAAACCGATCATGTACCACCAGCAGGCTGAGGCCCAGCCAGTGCCTGAGCAGTGGCTGTTTTGGAAAAGCTCTCCCAGTTATATTGCTGAGCGTGGCGTTATATGGCATGGACCATCCCTTTGCTCAGTTTGGGTCAGCTGTCCCCACCATGTCCCCTCCTGACCTGCTCTCTGTGGGGCAGCGGCAGTCAGAAGGCCTCAGTGCTGCGTGTGCATGGCCCAGCAGCAGCTGAGACATCGGTGTTAGCCACACAGCTTTGGTCACCCATCTGAAACAGTGCCTTGCAGGCTGCTGTGAAGAAAATTAGCTCCCTCCCAGCCAACCCCACTCCAACCAGTCCTGAACAGGCTGCTTTTCCAGAAATCGGTTCCCACTGTTTTGCCTAAGTAGCTGCACATAGCTGGGGGGAGCTTTGTCATACGGAAGCAGCTCCATGCCTTCAGCATCCTTGTGAAGCCAGCCAGTGTGGGGACTGTAAGGAAAAAAAAAGTTACACTTCAGAATAGGTTAGTAGTCCCATGGCTTGCTTCTCTTAGGGGAAAACATGAAGTTATTGATAAGTGAAAGAGGATGCTGTGTAGGCCACTCGGGTATGGCAGTTGGCAAATCACCAGTGTGGAGAGATGTCTGCATTTCGAACCAAGGGCAGGAGGCTGCCTTAGCTTGGGTTATCGCCGTGCAGTTGGGCTGTAGTCACGGCCTGTGCTCCTGGCCTCCTGTGAAAGCAGCATAAACAAGCAGTACTGAGCATACTGTGGCAATGATCTGTGGGACCCTCGCGCCCGCTGGTCTGGGGCCTCGGACATCTTGGAGAGGCCTAATCAGAGTGTGTCAGTTGTGTGTTCTTGTCAGGCTCACGGTTCGTGTGGCTGCCTAAGCCTGTCTCCGATGTCCTGATCCAGTCGTTGGACGTGAAGTAAAACAGGTTAATCGTAGAACTGCGAGGTGGGGGAAAATGGGGAAGGACTTAAATGACTTGCCAAATGGTGAACTTCTAGAACATCCTAATGTGGGTACTGCAGCTTAAAGGAAGCCAGCTTGCTAAAACTGATAGGGGTAGTGATGGTAATAATAGGGCAGAAAACAAGCCTTTTTGAGGTGAATATGATGTTTTGGAGCGTATTTCATTATCCTTTAGTTAAAACATTGCAACTTGAGTTATTAAAACCTGTATTTTCCATTGAAATGCTGCTGCGCAGAGCAAAGCTCCCTGAAGCTCGGCACTGAAGGGCTCTCCCCGTGCCTGCAGCCACGGTGTGTCCTCCTGTAGGTCGATAGGAAGCTGGCCTGGAGAGTGCCTCCATTGTTTGTGAGTGCTTTTCTGAGGGCTTGGCTTGGGGTTCAGCGATTCAGCACATGCATGTGGATCCTGCAGCGCTTCCTGTTTTGTAGCAGCGTTATTGTCACTGCAGCAGAGGCCTTGTACGCGTTGCGCTCTGCTTATGGCTGCAGTTGTGTACGAGGAGCCTGTGTGAGGCACAGGGAAAGCTCACCTCTGGTTCTCCTTGTAGGGCTCAGCCTTCCTCCACCCCACCTCTTCCCCATCCTGCCTTTTGCTACCATGCAAAGGGGAAGAAATAGGGAGAAATGATGGTAACTTGCTATTTATTAGCACAGCCACGGAAAAAAAATCCTTTATTAATGCAACATATGGCCGAAGTTTCCTGACACAAGCAGATTCCTGATTCATAGTTCTCCAACATCCCCTGTTCCAGCTCAGACAAGTAGATTATTTCCTCCCACCAGCAGATGTAGACAGGAACAATTGGAGCTGTGATAACATTATCTGTGACAGGGGCCAGCTGGGTCGCACACCTCGGTGTTTCCTGTCTAACCAGCTGAGAGGGACGGCGTCGAGGGCTGCGGGATGGTAGCTGTGGCTATGTGAACTGGTAGAACATGGAGACACCGCTTGGGCAGTAATCCTCATCTGCCACGGAGGGACGGAGGGAAGTCAAGAGTACTTGTGGAGATGCAAAGCAGTGGGGAGGGGAGTAGTGGTCAGGAAACTCAGAATTAATCCCTCTGTGGTGACAGGAGCATCAGGAGTTGGACAGCTCTGTGCAGCCGGCCTCCTGGAAAAATCACTGACGGAGCACGTGTGCTCGTGCTGCGCTGCCAGCGGGGCTCGGGGGAAGCAGCCTCTCCGAACTGCCTTCCTGGCTCCTGCTGGGAAGCAGTGAGCTTTTTTTCACGGCTCTGATGCTCAGGGTAAACTTTGTCTGTGGGAACTCTTTCTGCCAGGCATCTGAGGTTAAGTCAGCTTTTCCTTGCTAGTGAATTGAACAGGTACGATAAATCAGGGAGCGCAGAGGGGGTGAAGTATGCTTTACCTCCCCCCCAGCACGGTCCATTAAAATCCTCATTAAATGAAAGTTTTCCCTGAAGTTTTGTGAGGCATATTTGTATGTGAATCCTGCCGTAAATTAAAATGGGAAGCTTGTTCATATCCAATTATAAGGATGGAAGTGATCATAAAAGCACATGCAAGACTTGAATTTAGCCAGGAGTTAATATGTATGGATGAATCTTGGCTTGGCTATGTTGCCTGCATGACACAAATACTTGGTGCATCTGGAGCTCAGGGCCTTTGTTGCCATTACTAAGGGACACGGACTCCTGAGTGTCTGTATGTGGCTGAGCCAGTAGAAGGAGTCAAGTAGTCCTCTGGGGTAACGGCAGGAGAACTTGTGTGTGCAACCCCAGTGTTTCAAAGCCTTTGTCACAAACTGATAGCCAAATTTGGTGGGCACTTCACAAACGTGCATCAAGGGGAGAAAGTATCCCTACTCCATAGAATTTACTGTGAGGCAAGGGACGGCAGGTCATGAGAGGTGAGGGGATGACACAAGGCAGTCATGGTTATCACCATAAACCTGGTATTTTGGTTGTTTTAGAGGTGACTTTTACGCAAAGGTTTCTTAGGCAGCATGGCACACAGCAGGAGTTGGGGAAAAAAGGGTATGAAGTCTACACAGTGCTTTTTACACTTTAGCTCTGTTCTTGCATTTTTGGCTAGTTTCTTCTCTTCCTATCTTTGCGCGTTAAAAATTAGTATGAATGCTCAGATTTGATGTCTGCTGAAGGTGCACCAACAATTTATAGATCCCGTTTTCCATCCAACAGGATGTTTTACCTGTTGCTGTGACAGGAACCCCTGAGATTCCTGTAAAAACAGTTGAATGAAGATAAAGAGCTATAATTTCAGCTGTTCTTTTTCTAGCCTGTTTAATTACTGCTGCATTCACTGTCTTCCCTGAATAGGAAGTCATTTTCCTGTTCATTTGAGCCTTTCAAACAGTGAAAGGGAAAAAAAAATAATAGTGTGAGATGGGAAATGTCATTCTAAAGCCCCAACAATCAGATTGTAGAACTGGGAGATGGCACCCGAAACCATTATTAACTAATTAAAATAAAGTTCTGACCTAATTTCACATCACAGATTTATCTGTAAGTCAGTGCAACCATCATAATGGGGAAGAATACCTGCAGTATCCTTGTAGAAGTCTGGTGAGGTGCCAAAGGAGGAACCACAGCTTCCCTCTCCATCTGGTGAGGAAGACTCTTCAGTCAGGTGGGTGTGGAAAGAGCCCAGAATTATGGAGTGTGCCAGACTTTTTTTACAGCTAGATGACAGAGTGCCTCTTCACCTGTTTCTCCTTGAATGCTGTTTCTGATGGTCTTTTTTTTCCCCGTCTTGCCCATGTGCTACTCATTTAGAACTCCATTTATAATGGAATAAAACATGAGGCTGAGTGAATAATTTGAAATGTAAGGCTTTTCCACTGCTGCACCTCCTACTTTTTTTTTTTGTTCCTAAAAGAATATTTAGGGAGCTCCTGGACCATTCAGGTTCCTGTAGCAGATCTTTGTTGTACTGCTTACCCAGAACACAAATTTATAGCATAAAATAGATCAGCACAGAAGTACATCAGCAGGTTTAATGATTGTGGTAAGCCTTTTCTTACCAGAAAGTGAGTAACGCTCTAAGAATCTGCATTAGCCCAAGTACTCTTATTCATAATTTTTAAGGACCATTACCGTGGGGAAAAAAATTATAAGAGGGATTTTCTAGGATCTTGAGCTGAGCACTGCCCCCACCCAGAGGTAGCTACAGTGTGTGTGTGCGTGTGTGTATAAATATATATACACACACATAATATTATATATATATGTCAAAGTTTGGTTGAATTCTTAAGTGTTTAGTTTCATTTTCAGTTTATATTTCCAGATATGAATGACCTAATCTGTGCACATTTGTTACTTGCGGTCTGGTAGAGCTTTATATATTAACTGGATTCCTGCAAACCTCATCTAAAAACCCATTTCTGATCCTGGTGAAATTGGGCTTATCTGTGTCACAGTCCTATTTCAGCTACCATGCCTGCATCTTGCCCTGAGAACAGGGCAGATTTTTTTTTCATTGTTAGCCCACCTAGGTGCAGCCTTTCATTTTGTATTTAGTCACACTGACCCATTTCTGCTTCTCCCTTCTGTGTGATACTTCCCTCTGGGTGGTGGTGGTCAGTCACACTTCTGTGTAATTAAGGGCTATCAGTAATCTAATTATTGTCTTAAGATGCTAATGAAAATATTAAATAGAACAGTCACAAGAGTAGTGCCTGAGGAGTGCCACAAGCATGCATGCTCTGGTTTGCCAGTGCTTCTTTCAGCCTGCAAGCCATGGTCATCTCTTTTATTTAGCTCCCCTTCCTGTTCTGTTAGTCCTTGCTGTTCTCTGCTTTACCCGACTGCGTGCTTTGCTGATGTCTGAGAGAATAGCTTTGCGTTTTCTGTGTCTAGAGCGTCAGTTGTCCTACAGCGTGTCTTGATACATCTTTTGTAGATCCATGCCATGTTTCACTGTGTTTTTATTTATATATTTACCTCTGGGGATCTGATTATTTACCATCTTCAAAGGCGTTGAAATGCTTGTACAGTACTAGGCCAGCTGTGTGGTCTGTAGGTATAATTTTCCCCCTCCTACTCTTTCCCAAATAAGGTTGCTATTTCTTGATATTTGGGAAGTGCTCCATAATGGCTACGGTTATCTGGAACCCTTGTATCTCCGTCCTGTGATTTCATATGCCACGCTTTGGTTAACTGGATTTTGTTCTTTAGGGTGATTTTTTTATTATTGGTAGTAAGAACTCAGTTATGGGGGAGAGGCGGCTTTCCCTAACCCCAGTGTGTTAAGTTCTTCAGAGCCACCTGACGCCCCTCAGCCAGGCTCCCTCTGCTCAGGCATACTTCAGGTGTAATCCCTCGTATCCTAGAACAGGAATCTAAAGCAGGCTAGAGGAATTTAGAACATCAAGGTAGTTATGTGTTCCTCTTTGCTGACTCCATTGAAAAGCCTGTATTTACAATGCAGTTACTGACTCTAAAATTGGATGAAGTGAATCTGAGTCTATGAGTTCTAGTTTTGACTGCTGGTACCTATTGATATCTCTACACATTTTTTTTTTTTCCTCCTTGCCTTGCTCCCACAGTCAGCATCCTTATTCTGGCTGAAAATTGAGGCAAAATATCTGTGCAAAACATGGGGCCATTCCTATATTGTCTTTAACATTAAACTTCACTTGCTGCACAAAGATCCCGTATTTTCTTCTTTTTTAATGTAATTCGAAAATACATTTCACTATTTAATGTGTCTGTATGAAGTGCCAAGCCTCTTTTACATTCAGATCCTTGAGCTTTTCACAGCTCAGCTGTCTCTGCTAATTATTTCCCTTAATTTATCTGTTCATCATCCTGAGATTAAAAAAAAAAACGCTTGGCTATCCACCATTTTATTCTGTAATGTAAGCTAACCCAGCTTGATCTAGCAGTTCTGTTACCGAATTTGTTAGCAATCCCTGCTCAGGAGTAGCTGGAGCATCCCGTCAGTACCAGCGTTTGTTCTCCTGAGTCTCAGGAGTGAATCTCCCCTAACGATGCAGTTCCTCTTGTTTTGTTTCTCGTTAATATCTGGCTGTGTCTAACTAATGCTGTGGGGTTGTCAAACCTCCGCAGCACAAGGCAGACTTTATATCACTCTTGTTTCAAGGGGATTTGGTATTTTGGTATTTCAAGGTATATAAACGCAATATAAAGAGCACATAAATTCAGCAAAACGATGAGCAGACTGGATCCAATGTGCACTGGATGCTACCTGCGTTTGCGTACAGCTCTGTGTCATCCAGAGCTTCTTTAGAATGGAAAAGGAACCTAGAAAACCAGATATTCTGTGCCAGTTACGAATAGAAGAGGCTGACAGAGGCCTGGCCGTACCCCTCGGTCCACAAGCTGGAAGCTGTGCTTGCAGGAGAGTTGCAGCAGGGACACCGGAGCTCCCTGGGAAGCACGGTCTTGCACCCAGAGCACCTCCTGCTGCTGCTGCTTGGCAGGTCCTGGAGATGAATTGTCCTGAAGCTGAGCCTGAGCATTGTGCTGTGAGTCCAGATCTGAGCCCTCAGGGCGCAGGATGGCAGCCAGGCTCGCTGGTGTCTGTCTCTGTACGGATGAGCTGCCCTACTTACTGACCCCACTGCCAACGGGAGGGAAGTTACGCAGCACGTGTTTACGTGGGTCCAAGAGCAGCACTCAGAAGTACGCTTTTCCTTCATCTTAACTATCTCTGTAGCCAGTAGTTACTAAAAATAAATAAATATTTGCAGTAATGTCCAATCTTGATGTTCTGAGTGTTTATGCAGTGCTATAATTAAGCTCTGAAAGCTTTGGAGAAGCACACCCCCCTCCCGGCCCCGTGCTTACTCCGGCTGTGCTGCCTGTAGGGCTGCGGTATTCCTGGCGTCTGGATTGCTTCGAGCGTTCGCCGTGGATGGCTTCTCCCTTCCATTCCTCCTTTAGTGCCTGCTCTCCCCCGTGATTGATTAATAGAGCTGTCAGGTCAGTAACCGGGCTAGAGCTGACCCAGTTCACTCCAGGAAACATTAAAATTCTTCCTGGTCGTTCTGGATCTGACTTGCCAGTTCAGAAGCTTTAAGTTCAAGAAGTGAACCAGAAATATTCTGTGCCACTCTGTAATTTTCCCATACCTTCCTTCTCTGGGATTACTTAGAGTCTCTTAATCTGACGGATGTGAACAACATTTTTCTGACAGGTACAGAAAATAAAGCAAGGCCATCTCAGCAGCAGGTTCCGCCTACTGCGATTTCTGCTCAGGATCTTGTTTTTCTATCACTCGTTTTCCTCCTTCGGAGCGCTAATCCTTCTGTGTCACACATTTTCTGTTCAACTTTTTTCCTCTGCTAATCTCTGGATTTGTTCTGCTGCCCTTCCTAATCCACAAGAGCATTTGTGACCTCAGAAGAAACCCTTGGCAAGAGGCTTTTTTGGATTTGAGTCACATTGATTATTCTTCCTGCAGTGCTGAAAATCAACAGTTGCCTTTCAGACCGTCCGTGAGCGAGGCTGAGCTGCTTAACCGCTTGCCTAACGAAGTCTGTTTGCTGCAGTCCAGCCCGAATGGGGCGAGAGCTCGCAGTTCAGTTTTGTGCTCAGGAACAGCTGTTCCTGCATCCTTGCAAGTTCTGGAAAGAACTTGCTGCGAGTGCCAAAATATTGTACATATAAGCAGGAGATAAACCAAGCAGAGATGTATTTTCCTTCCTAGAATTTTTTTAAAATCAAAAACAATGTAGTTACAAAGTTCTATTCTTGGATTTAAAAAAAAAAAAAAAAGAAAAAAAACCACTTTTTTTCTGGAAAGGAAATCTGTACTGTTGAAGAGCTTTGTCCACAGCCTGGACATGGGACTCATTGTTTTATTAGGGGGTCAAGGGGCAAAAGCTGGTGCCCCTAGGAGGGTGATGCTCGGTGGCCGGAGGAGGGAGAAGGGGGCAGCTCTCCCCATGCTCTGCAGGCTGAGGAGGAGCCGGGAGCTCGCTGTCGTTCCAGGGACAAGCCTCAGGTGTGCGAGTGCTGTGCTTTTACATGGAGGTTAGCAAACTGATCCATAAATGACAGTCGTGTATGTCAGTGCACGTAGCATGAAATTAAAACCCCCAAACCTCTAAGATTTCTTTTGCCCCGTTTTGTCTGGAATACAGCGTCTCCCTTCCTAGGCTTTTTGGAGATGGCCGCTCCCAGGGCAGCAGCAGCGTGTAACTCCTGCAAGCACGCAAAGCGCTTGCACGTATCCTCTGGAGCTTGTGCCAAACAGAACGCAAAGGAATCAGCTCTGCCATCAGTGACAGAAAATGCAAAGAAACCATCTGTTAAACCCAGAATCTGCTCCTCCTGCGTTAACATCTCGGTATCTGAGAAAATGGGAGCCCAGCAGGGCTTCGTAGCTTATGCTGTGCTGCTCTTCACCTTCGGGCAACCCTGGCTCCTTGGGCTGCAGCTGGCATCTGGGAACATGAACGGTGTGTCCCAGCCCGGGACCCGCTTTCCTTGCCCTTTGGTGGCACTTTTACAGCTGAGCTGGGCAGGGCTGCAGAAGGTAACCCGCAGAGCTCACGGCCTGCAGGGGCAGAAGGTGAGCTCAGCTGCTCTTGAATTTCCTCAATTCTGAGAAGACGAGCAGAAAGGTACGGTGTTTTGAAGCTGCGTTTCCTTCCTGCCTGGGGGAGAGTTCCTCCCTGCCCTGGCGGTGGTTGTCGATGCTGTGGTGCTCGTTTGGGCTGAGGGGAGAGCAGGAGAGCCGGGGGAAGTCTCCTCTCCCCAGCGGATTTCCTTGCTCAGATTGCTGAGCGTTCAGGCTGACTCTGCACTGGGACGGGTGGCTGGGGAAGGGGTGGAGAGAAAAGAGATCCTCCTGGTGAACTTCTTACTCTTCCTTTGCAGCCTCTGATGGCTGAGGTCACGTCTGCCCTCTGCAGCGGGGCAGAACTGGTGTTTCTGCCACAAAGAGGACTGTTCGCTCTGCGTGCTCTGGCCCCAGCAGCAGTGCTGAGCAGCCGAGCCGGCTGTGCGCGAGGACAGCTGAGGTCGTTGGCTTGCTTGGCTGGAGAGACCGGGAGCGAGTCTTAAATATTTAAAAGTTTTAATACTTATTTAGATTGAATATGTAAATATTTGAGGAGAAGTGGAAAGGCTGTGTATCGGTGACGCTACCTGCTCTTCATCCACCAGATAAGTGTCTTTCCGCCCGGCGTCTGGGGATGTGCTTTGCCACCGCCCGTGGGCTCTGACCTGGAGTCGTGCGTGCTGGCTCTGTACCTGCGTGGACCTGGCACGGGGGTCTGTGGGGATGCCCTGGAGGAGGGGCAGGATGGGGCAGCTCCTGCAGGATTTGGCTCGGCAGGGGGGAACGAGCTGAGTTGCTTTGGTCCCGAGAGTTTCCCTGAATTCATCCCAAGAGCAAGCAGGCTTCCGAGCCAGGCAGTTGCTCCAAGCTGTGGCGGAAGGTCTCATGTGCAGGGGTAGAAGTAGACACACAAAACCATTTTCCTGCTTTCTGCCCCACTTCCTTTCAAACACAAGCACTTTCCCTCCCGTAACCAGACTTCCCCGTGTGTTTCTGTTTCCTTTACTTTCTACAGTGCAAAGCAGTGAACTTGGCACTATTGATTTTTGCTTCTTCCCTTCCCTCTCCAGAATGCTTAAGATATTTTTGGAGCCTTTCATCTCTGAGCTTTCTGGGGAGAGAGTGGTGTACACCAATGCATCAGCCGTCAGTTTTCAGCTTCTCGAAGACCTGGCTTTCTAACCCAGAGCCCGTGCCTATTTTTCAGCGTGTCTCGCACAGCACTGATGCACAGCGGAGCTAAACACCGGGGCTGTGGCTGGGGAAGGAAGGAGCTCTGTTTTACAAGCATTTTGGTGCAAATTTGTGATAAGATACAGGGTAGAAAATAGCCTCAGCAGAGAAAGGTGGTGACTGTAACCCGAAGGTCTACATTCAGTGGAGTTTAAGAAGGAGAATTATGATGGAAATAAACCCCACGCATTCTGGGGTCAGTGCAGCCGTAACTGAATACCCGACTAACAGGACACAATAGATGTGTGTAGAAAACGCCGTATTCAGCCTCGGGGCTCAGGGAGCAGAGAGGTCAAGTCAGGCTGGTGCTACGCGTCCGGTGCCTGGGGAGCAGGATTCAGTGCCAGGAAATGGTGGAACTGCCACACACAGACTTTTGGACTCTGATTTGTGACAGCGTTGCAGAGCATCGGTGGCTTTCTACCAGAAGGGATGGAAAATTGGACAGAATTTCCCCTTGTGTGGCATTTAATTAAACTTTCTAGCACTCGAGATAATATTGGTCTTGCGTCTGTCCAGTGAGAAGGCTCAGAATAAAGCTATCACCTCTGATGGTTTCTCCTTATCTTCACTCACCCCTTTTGGGTGAAAGTTTCATGATTTCCTCTGCAGCAAGAGAGGCCGCTTGCAGAGGCGCACGCACTCGTATTGTAAGCAGCAGATCAAATAAAAATCGAAACAAAGCCAGAACTTTGGTGCAGCGGTCTGGGGATGGGAGGTCATTAGTTGTTTGCAGACTGGGAGCAAAATGCTTGAAGAAAATGAGGTTTATTTTATTTTTTTAATGGAAATAAATTAAGAGAAAAATGAGGATAAATGGAAAGGGAGAAATGTGTTGTAAATTCCTCAGGGATGTAGCAGGGGGCAGATCCTGTCTTCAGTTCAGAGAACAGAACAGGTTGGCATTAAGGCTTCATTTCATGTGAATGATAATGCAAAAACTATTTCTGCAAAAGAGCTTTAAAGAAAAAAAGCAATCCTGCTGAGCCAGATTCTGAAATACAGTTGATTATAGCATGGATGGGAGCGTTGATAAAATTAAAAAAAAAAAAAAATTAGTCATTTAGATAAATGTTTTTTTTGCTAAATGCAGCATTTGCAGGGTTGTTTGTTTGTTTGTTTTTTCCCCTGAGTGAACGGTTCCAGATCTCTTCCCTTGGACCTGGCTTTATTTCTGAACTCTGCTCCCAGAGCCGCTGGTGGGTGGGAGCACGGGGGAGCGGTGGCACGCTGCCAGGCGTTCGTCCCGTCCCCACAGTGTCGATGGATGGCCAGTGTTCCGGACAAAAACAACCCCAAGACTTTCAACAAATTACGCTTAATGGAAACAAACTGCTTTTGCCCTCCTGTATAACGATTTTGGATAACGTGTTGCCTGTGTGCTTGGAGGACAGCAGAAGGAGGGGAGGGAAGACGAGGGCAGCGATGGAGCCGTGCACACATGCAACTTGCTCTCCGGTGGATGCTCTTGGGGGCTGAGAGGTTTCTAAGCATGGCGTGCTTTTTAACTCCCAGCCAGCCTTTCTATTGGAAGGTGAGTGGTGTAGTGATGAGGACATTTACCTCGTGGTTGCTTTCTTCCATATACAGATTTGTAAAACTTGGGAAGGCAAATGCCTCATATCTGGTGTTTTCTACAAATTGTGCACAGCTTTGACACTGTCTTCCACGTCATTCACCTGATCTCTGCTGGGTTCTGGTGGTAAGTAGCAGTGACATGAAACCAATACCCAGCTGGCCTTTTTTTTTTTTTTGAAAGCAGAATAGGAAATACAGACCGTAGCCTACTTTGCAGAAGAAAGCACGCCATGGCTATGGTTTGTTTTTTCAAGCTAGTGCTGATAAATCTTTTCTCTCCCTTCTGTTGCTATGGCGTTAGTTCTGTTCAAAAACAAACCTTGGGGTGATCATGTCAAACGCAAAGATCGTTTGGAGAGAGAGATGCTGAAAGAGAAGGGAAGTAGGAGGGCTCAAATTCCAGCTGATGACAAACAATGAATCAGTGTTTGTCTCAGCAGAGGGCCATCAGAAATTTTGCACTGTACTTTCACTGACTTGTGATTGGGCCTGATACTCCACTTGAAAAGGCTCCTTTTTTCCCCTTCAAACCTTTTTATTTTTACTCTAACTTTTTTTCCTTGGTATATAAAAGGAAGGTGGAACACTTCCAAATTCCACACAGCTCAGAAATATTTGCTTTCCACAGCGTGGCCCGGAACACAGAGAACTTATTCTTGCAAGCGGTTTGATCGGCCAATCCACAAAATCTCGGATCAAATTGTGAAGGTTTGTGTGGCCGAAATGTACCTGCTGCCCTTGCTGAGCCACTTGAAGCGATCGCTGAGCTGCCCACGAAGCAGCTGCCTGGGCGTGCTGCTGCATCCAGGATCACTTTATTTGCAAGGGAGGAAGCCCAGCACTGTTACAGGAGCCCTTTTTAACACTTTCTGATTTGCCTGTGCAAATCCTGGTAGGTGCATTTTGTTTACATGCTCGGCATGTAAACCAACGCCTGTTGGTTTTAGCTGACACGTTTTGTGAGGAAGTTATCTTGCCCAGATGTCTTATGTTTCTGGAAAACGCTCTGCTGAAAATGCCTGCGTATGCCGTGAAGGCTCCTTCTATTCTTGGGTCAAGGCTGAAAGGGAGGACTGTTTTCTTGGGTTCTGAGTGCTTCTGTGCAGATTGAGCTGCAACTGCGGTAAGAACGCGGTGGGGTAGCCAATCTCAGATACTTACTTGCTTCTCACTGTTTTTCAAAGTGGAAGCCCTGGAAAAGGATTAATTCACATTTTTATACTTTGGCAACTGGGAACTTTCTGACTCGGCTGAATGGACCCTTTGTTTTGGAGTTTCCTTCCAGATGTGATAGATGAAAAAAAAAATATCAGGAAAAGCAGTGTGATCATCTGAGGTTTCTTCTAAGGATATTAACTAATTTTTTGGAACTTGGTTGCAAAAATAGACGGTCTCCTTCCACGTCCTTAGCTAAGCTGCAACTCACACCACTTGGTTCTGCAGACACTTAGGTTTGCACTGCTCATGGGAGCCAAAATGTGCTAGAACAGCCAGACCTCCTGGGGGCTGCCTTGCCATACCCCGAGCATCCCCCTCAGGTCCGTCTTGTTTGTCTTTGCTTTTACATCACCTTCCCATACAGAGGGCCTGCTGCCTGCCTGTAAACGGTGCCTCTGAGTCTCCTCAGAAGATGTGCAATGCGTTTTCCAGTCTCATTAGGATTTGCATGAGTACTTCAAAGATAGCACTAGAGCCTCAACCTGTGACCATTAGCAGGAGCATAATGTAATGTGCAAGCAGAGGTGGTCTCTGCTGGGAAGGATGCTTGTGTCTCAGTTTGTCTCCAGTTACTTTGCTCGAGTAAGCCTGGAGTGCCTAAACAGCTACACGGGTCAGTGAGACTGGCAACTGGCGTATTATCACAAGGCTGCGAAATTTCTGCTGCTTCAGTTTTGTTGGTGCTCGAGCTCGAGCAATCCCTTCTTACTGTTACCTTCCTTAAGGCGCTCCTAAGTCAAAGCAGAGCCCTTTCTACGCGGTGGGGAATTATATAGCACAAAACCCAAGCTGATGAGACGGTGAGGATGGGGCATCTCCCGGAACAGAGCACCCACAGCCTCTCCTGGCCATTCCTCCTCTCCCCACCGGGCACCATCTGCAACGCCAGGGCGAACAGGAGCAGTGGCAGCCGTGGGAAGGAGCGTGCCTGTGCCCGTGCCCTTAGGAGCAGATGCCACCTGCAGTTTACGCAGCACGCGTCTGTCTTCCATTTTGAAGACGTTCCACCCTGCTGTTTACAGGCGTAAGTTGCCGCTGCTGCAGCGCACCTCGGCACTGCTGGAGGAGCAGCAGCTGATGTTGTGGTGGCCTTCGTGCTGCAGGCAGCCAGGTGTGTTGGCAAGAACGTGAGCCTGCTCGGTTATTTACACTGAAAATGCTCAGGTCCGATAAGTAGCTTCATGGGATTGGGATGTTTGGTAGGGACCTGAGGAGGTCTTTAGTACGTCATCTCAATCAAAGCAGATTCAGCTTTAAATTCAGGTAAAGTTATTTAGGGCTTTGTCCAGTCAGGTCTGAAAACCTCAAAGGGTGGAGATCCTCCAGCCTCTGCGGGACTCCGTGCTGCAGCCGGGTGGTCCTCGTGGTGCAGGGTTTTTTGCTCGTGTAGCAGAAATCTACTGTTTGGATATGTGGCCTGGTGGGATGAGTCTGAGCTTTCACAGTGACATTAGAGAGTTCTCTTAGGGCTCGTGTCTGCATCCCGTCAGGTCCAGGAGCCCTGCCTAAGATTTCTCAGGAGATCCCTACCTCCACCCTCTTCCAGTACAGGGAGCTGCTCTGCTCCTTGAACCCTGCCTTGGTACTGGGGACCAAGCCCTGTGACACATCTCCTTCCTTGTTGGGCCCTTCCCTGCTGTCCGGAGCTGAATTTCGGCCGAGCCCATCCCAAATCTGCGTTCCCCTACCCAGCTATCTGCCAAAGCATATTTGCCGTGCTCTGGGCGCAGCGCTCCTCCCTAGAGCTCGGTGCTCTCCCTGCAGCAGATGAGCCAGCAGTGATCCTGAGCTGTGTATTTGTTACCTGTGTTACTGCCCTGGGTGCTGTTCTGTGCAGTCCCGAAGGGTGAAGGGCACGGTAGGCGTTCCTCTTATTAGTGGCACTAATTATTGTTGGCTCATTCCTTTTGTGTGTACGTGTAACTACGGGGAAGAGAGCTGAAGTGGGAAATACTTGCTCAGGGTGGAGAGTCGGCACAGATAGGCCTTTGGATGAAGGATGCTTGGCAACAATTTCACTGCTTTTTCATGAAGTCCGATGTATACTGCTGAGAAGTAAATATCTGAGTAAAGTTTTTTGGCAGACGGTGAAATGTCATTTCTCAGGGATTTAGGTAATGTATCGAAATAAAGGCAGCGTGTAAATGCCACCTGTGTGATGGGAACACCTTGGACAGGGGCAAGAGCCTCAGATCCTCCACATTATAACAAAAGGTTTCTCTCTGGTTTCTTCAGCTTGACCTCACCAAACCCATTGAAGACCAGGGCCCTTTGGATGTGATCATACATAAACTGACGGACGTCATCCTTGAAGCAGACCAGAATGACAGCCAGTCACTGGAGTTGGTGCAAAGGTTCCAGGTAAGTGGCTCTTTCACTGCCCTTCAAGCAGGAGGGTGATCTTGGTGCAGCACATCCAGTCTGTTCTCTGTGCAGTTGATGTTTGATGAAAAGAGCTTTCAGGCACACTGCTGCCCTGCCCTAGAGAGCCCACCACAAATTTTGTCAGTCTACAGTGGACTTTCACCTCTGGATAGGTTTTACATTGCATTGGTAAGCTTAATAATAACTGGTTTCCCACAAAATGTTGTTCTGATGTTCCAAAAGTGCTGGTGCTGTCCACAAGGAAAAGCAGGTGCTTGCAGGGCCCTTTACATATACCTGTCTCTGCATGATAGAAGGTACTGAATTAATTTGGCCCAGTATTGTCCAGTTGTCCTGCTTCTCAGAATGCTGATTTCTATACGTCAAGGCTAGTGTCAGCATTTTTGTCCTCTAATACAATCTCGTTCTATTAACTTTTTTTCTCAAGGTACAGAGAACTGTTTTCCAAAAGAATTCCTATCAGTAGTCTGAATAATGATGCATTTATCATTTTAAAAGGTGGTGTTCCTGGTGGATAGCTTTGATCAAAGGTATATTCTTTTCTTTCAAAGAGAAGCAAAGTTAAATGAGGTACTTTGAGAAATTTATGAAATATGCTTATGTCAGGTGGAAAAACAGACAAATTCTGCAGTTTTGACAACTTTGCTGTCTTGGGAAATCATGTTCTGTTTGCTCTGCTTAATGTTCTACTCCTAGTAATGCAGAAAATACTGCACTTAATGGAGGAAATACTCTTTGCTCTAGTTACAAAGCTTCTCCATATCCACTTCCTCCTACCTGTGTATTATTCAAATTCATCCAAGAGATGAAAAGTTTGGCTTGTGGGTCCGGCCCTTTGGCCCCAGTTCCCTGAAGAGTAGATGAGTAGCATGGGCACCCATTTCCCACAGCACTTGAAATTTCAAACGACCAAAGCAGCATATGGAGAGATGGACTTCAGGGACTTTCTGCTAATGCTCACAGTCTTTGCCCATTTCAAACACCAACTAATTTGGCTTCACAATACACATATTATTGGTAAAAGCTGATGCCCAAAGATGTAAAAGGGCACACACATTGAGTTGCTCACAGCTGTGTAAAACTCATGAGATTCATGATTCCCAATCCTTACTACATCAGTTGCATTCGTGAGTGTGAGGCACAGAAACTTGCATCTCTTTGTAATACTGTGGCACCTCTCTGGTCCCCTGGAGAACATGCTGATAGGGAAACTGTGCAAGCATTAGAGAACAGTTAGTGTGTAGCAATAGTTAGTATCTGAAACACTTCTTTTATTCCTGAGCAAGAACTCTTCAATGGTTATTGAATATTTTTAGTAAGAATTTCAGCTAGCCGACTTACTGCATGTAATTGCTAAGGTCTTAGGCTGTTACTTTTACAAATATCTGAGTGAGGTCTGGAAGAAGCAGTGCTAAGTATAGAGGACATATTTTCCTAAAGCTGCACTTAGCTGCCAAGGTGAAGTTCAGTATGAAATGGGGCAGAGCACTTTGCAGTGAGAGCCTCGGCTTTGGCTGAGAACTTAATGGGCTGTTCTGTCGGCGTGACAGCTGCTGCACCGGTGGAATGCTATTAGAGGGGAAAGTGACCTGCTAGAGCTAAGTCCCTTGCCCCAGTACATTTCTTAAAGTAATGACAGTATGATACCTTGACATTACTCTGTGTACCTTTGCTAGCATTTAAATAACTTAATCCGTTATTTTTGTATAGCTTAAATATGGAAGCTTTGTTTTTAAACCTATTTAAATTAGAATCTCAGTGAAAATGTGATTTTTATCTAATGAGTCAGTGGGATAGGTTCTGAGAGTACTGAGAGATAAGTGGTGTGTGCATACATTTATGCATTTATTCTTCAGTTCAGGGTCTTTTCTTTGTATTGTTTTTGGTAGCACTTGCAAAAGAATAATATCACCTGAATAGGGATGTAGAGTGGCCTAAAAACAGAAACATCACCATATGAAAATGTTAAAACCCGAACAAAGCTGCACCTACAAACCAGAAACCTAACTCCCCCCCTCTGAAGTCTCTTCTAACATTCTCAAATGCTTCAGAGCTACATAAGTTAAAACTGTATCACTGATTTTCTGGCAGTTAATTTTTTCAGATGCTGATATCAAATACGGCAGTATTTTTTAACTACAGACTATTAGAAATTGTTTTTAACTTTCAGAAGTGATAAATGTTTAATTTGCATATAGTGGTTAATAGAGCATAAAAATAAGATGTATTTTGAATATTATTTCTGTTTTCAAAGCTTTTGTCAGGAATAAGGTATTTTATATAGCGCAGCTTGAATTTTATTTTTTGTCAGAAAATATAACTTAGTTTCAGTATGCAATTGCTTACTGCAGAGATCTCAAATTTCTACATATTTACAGTGTACATCGTGGCAGGGGCAGGAAGAGGAGACCTTAGATAAAATCTTGGCAAAACTTGCAGAAATCATACATTTCTGTCGGGCTAATCAAATTTGTTTGCTGTTGGTGTGCACGATGGCATCAGTTTCACTATCTCGACTTTTTGATCAAAGTCAAGATGCTGGGGGAGCTGGGTGGGAAGGCGTACCGCCTGCGCTGTTGTGCTGGGTCAGCCAAGGCTGTGAAGAAAACCAAGCATGCTCCCAGCAGGCTTACAGCCTCTTTACGCACTCCCAGTAGAAGTTTACAGGTACGCAAATCAAAAAATGGTGCAGACCCGTGGCTGGTGTAGAGGGGTGTTCATTTGGGGTCAGCGTTACAGCCTTTGCTACTGCTGGCAAATCACAAACCGCTCATTTCAGGGCGGCTCAGAAATAGCTGTGCTGAAATCCCCCGTACCTCGGCACACGGGATGGGGATGGTCCTGCTAACGCCGGCTGCAGTTTGTGCCTCCTCGTCGTCCGGGGCCGCTGACCTCCCAGCATCGCCCGCGGTCAGGGCTCGCAGGCCGTGAATGGCGCTTCTGTTCCACCTCCGCTGCCCTTCTCCAGGACGGGGTTGTCCGTGTCCTGCCGTGAATTTACTGACTGCTCTCACGTCTCACAGGCTGTTAACTTCCGTGCTCAAACTGCGTTAAAACTTGTTTTAGCAGGCTTAAGTCATAGCCCTAATAAAAGCTAAGCAATCAAACTGATATTCCCCAGAATACTGATTTATCTATTCGAGTGTAGCCTTGTGTGCCCGTACAACAGTTCAGTCTTGCCTCTCCTCTCCATCCCATTAGAAATAATAAATCAAGTGTTGCCGTATTCAAGGTAATCCCATGTTAAAGGAAGCACAGCAGTAATATTGCTGTGCTTTGCTGTTTCTTAGGACTGTGCTGCAGCTCTTGCTGTCTTTGTTAATCTTGGATATCACAGATCTGTTTTTTCAGTGGACCATTAACAATCCCACCCCCCACACACCTTAAGATTTGGGGCAAACAAATCTGCCTGCTCCCTATGTGTCCCAGCCCAGCTCTTCTCTCCCATAACGCCAACTTCAGCTGTGTTAACATCACCACCCCTCTGTTTTCATGTGCCTGATTTTTGTTGTTGGCAGCATGGCCCTTATCACGTGCAGTGTAAAGGAACAAGAGACCTCCCAGGTCAGTGATTTGGGCTGGGGATGTGCTTCTTGAGGCACGCTAACTCATGTAGAGGTGAGAACAGTCATCTCAGATATACCAGGGAGTCCTGGAGAGTACTAACAGAGGTATTTGATACAGGAAGTCAGATCCATTCTGTAGGATTTGCATAGCGATGAATAGATTTAAATATCTGCACAGCACGAGAGCATTCTGTTTTGTTACGTATTTTTGCAGACCTGTCTGCTGCCTTCTAAGAATAACAGAGAACTAAAGGGGAAGCAAATTAGGCTGGAACAGGGTTAGGTTACAGTAGAGTAAAACAGAAATAATTGTAATCCAGGAACTGGATAATAGGGCTGAAATTCAGTCTTCTAGTCTGTTACCATCTCCACTATTTTGTTCTTGAAGAATACATCTGCCTTTCTATGCCTCAATTTACCATCCCCTGTTCATAAACTGATCCCTATTTATTAATAAAGGACTTTGCGATTTTCCTGTAAAAAGTTCTCATGTGCTGATGGGAAGTTGGAAGTTTTCGTTCTGGTAATACTGGAAATTTGGATTGTATGTCAAATGTTGTAGAAAGCAAAGTATTGCTCACGCACCTGGAGCATATGCAACATCTAAGTCAGAACACCCTTAAATTGTCTGCAGATCTGTTAATTAAAAAGCAACTGTATCATTAGAAAATCTTTCTCCACAGTAATACCTGCTTTCTATATTTTTTTTTCCAGAGCGTAAGTAGTAGAGGCAGATGGAATTGAGGATAAGGTCTGAGCAAGTCAGATGCAGAAGAAATAGTTCCCTGTCTCCTGACTCGATAGGTTAATACCAATTTTGTTATACAAATTTGTTCAACTAACAGTTGAACTGTATGGGAAAGAAATAAACTGGGTGAAAAACACCCTGTGGGTACAAAGCATTGTCCTATACCAGTCTTCTGTGCAGGTGAATTGTGCTCATGCGTTAAGGACTCCTCTGATCTTTCATCTTCATTTCATGTCAGTGGTAATGGTGGGTTTGGTCTCTTTTGAGCATTTTTCCTAATTGGAATTTGGCATTACTGTGCTTGCAACAGCAGGCTTTGGCCAGGCATCTTCTAGAGCAGCTGCTGCAGGGCTGCCCTTAGAAACTTAATTCTTCTTACAAAATGCTTGGATACAGCCGGCTAGTGCCTTCAAGGCCTTCATATTTAGGAATATTAAATTGAACTGCAAATGACAATAATCAAAATCCCAAGTATGTTAGAGAAGAGCTTGATATTTTTTTTCTCCCTGTCATTAATCCTTGGTTGTTCAGTAAACAGTGTTTTATCAAATATATCTATTTCTTGAGGATGCCATCTTCCGGCAAAGAAGTAGAATATAATGCCTAAAGAATTAGAAGGGAGTTCGAGGATGTGGGTTCAATTCACACCTTTGTTGTGTGATCTAGGCCATCCCCTTTGCATCCCCAAGGTTTCATTCTGCAAGTCATAAATGAAAGAAAACAGTATTAACTCCTCTTTGAGATCAATATGAGGAGCCCTTTTTGTCAACTCAGGATGGCTGTGATAAGGATTTTTTTTGTCTCTTTGGAGCTCTGATATGAATTTGTAGTAGCTGTGATTACATGTAATTTACAGACCAAGGGCTTGTAGCTGAAGAAGACCTTGGGACTGAGCTTTCCGAGGTCTTCATAGAGCTTGGATGTGTGGTCTGGACTGCGGTTCCTCTGGAGAGTATTTGCAGCTGCAAATCATGCTCCACTTCACCTAACATTAGTGATGAGTGTTTGGTGATCTCCTCCAAGGCTGCAATGAAGACCATGTGCAGCACCAGGTGAAGTTCATGAAGTGCAAAGTGGAGAAAATTTCCAGTTTGCTTCATAGGATGCATAGGCCTTACATGGCAGAACATGGAGATGATTAGTCTCCCTTCCTACCCACAGCAACACTGGGCTCATCTGATTGAGCATAGATTATTTGTCAGCCAGTAATAGCAAACAACAACAACAAAACCATTAAAGTCCTTGGTGGCTCCTTCTTGGCCAGAGGAATATGGGGGAGAAGTCAGGTGGGAAGAGTCCCCAAGAGTCCCTTTCACTCGCTGGCGCTCGGTTCCCTTCGCCTTGATAAGGAAGAGAACCAAACTCCCCCAGTTCCTGCCCTCCAGACAAAGTTTATGACTTTGAAAGTTGAGTATGTTTTGGCTGGTGTAAGTCACTGCTGACTAGGGAAACTTTGTTATGATTATAGCAAAATGCTCTGCACAGCTGCCTGTCATAGCTATACAGGGGCTTGGGTAGCTCTATTCATTGCAGCTTCCTGCTTGTCTGTTCCGTTCACATTGATGGCCCAAGTGATGGAAAATCAATAGGGTTATTAATTTGTCTTTCTGACATTTTTTTAGAACAGGTTCTCTTTGCATTAGCCTTCTTGAAAAGATGGATGACAAATGGTTTTTATTCCTAGGCGTCTGCTGTCAGGTTGATGAAAATTGAAAACGTTTCCTACCCCTCTCTTCATCCTCCCCACCCCTGCCCCATATTTCCTACAGTTGACTCTCCTACTCTGAAGTTGTCCAGGAAGAGCTCTTCTGTTCTTGATTCATTAGAAGAGTTTAGGGCTGGGATGAAGGGAAATTAATAAAAAAATATTTTGGCAGTAGAGAAGTTAGGCATTACTCTTGTTCGGGGGGGGGGGGGAGTGGGTTGTTCTTGCTGCACTGATTGCTTTCATCAGAAGTATCAGCTTCAAAAAGATGATTTGGGTATGTACTTGTGGAGATAATGCGAGTGGATTTTTAGTTGTTTTTTTTTTTCTTTTTAATATACTAGCCCATTGTTATTCTAGTTACCACCTTTGTACTCTGAAAATACTTGTGTGATTCTTTTCTTTTTTCATGTGCTCTGCTGAAAAAAGGGAAGTGAAAAATCAAAGGAAACTTTCAAATCTTAGTAGCTTTTTTCATACTGGGGGGGGCCAGGGAGAGAGAGAGAGAGAGCTGAAATGGTCTATTTACACTTGAATTCACAGGGCAGTGCCTGTGTTTTTGCCATTTGAAAAATAATTCTCTTATATTAGTGTTGGAAGAGCCTTGTAAGCAGGCAGAATTAACTAAAAATCTCCCTTCCAAGTGCGAACTGTTGTAGGATAGCTTTCCTGGGGATAGGTATTTGCAAAATGAAGCTGTGGTGGACTCTTGAAGGAAAATCAGGGAAGCTGAGTACTCGGAAAGTTGCTTTCAGATGTGAAATTAATAGAAAAGGAACAGAAGAGGCTTCTGTCCACTGCCTTGTGCCACCACTCTCATCCTTCCCAACCACAGTAAGAATCTCTTTATGTTTAAAGAGACAAACAATGTTGAGATCAGTGTTTATTCAAGATCCACCTTGCCTGTACCTTTCCTTCTGGAAAGAGGTGTCCGTGAAAAGAAAGCATCACCACCCAAGACAATGAAAATGAACTTTTATAATTTAGGTCTGAATCTGATGCAGTCTTTGGATAAATTTTGTTTCTGTCTATACGTGTTTTCTCCCTTGGAAAGCATCAGTTTGTTGTTATAAGCAGTCATCTCTGTGTTTCTGTACACAGGAAAGCACAAATCCAAACACTTGTTACTGTTTCATTTGCTAACATTTTTATATGGAGCTTTTGTTTAATATTAAACAAAAGGTTATAGAAGTTTTATTACTTAGTAATAAAATCGAGTCAATGAGTCAGTGAGTATCTCTTATCATCTAATGACCTAATATTTGCAGTAGATACTATATCAACTTTCTGTTAAAATATTAAAAATGGAAGAAAAAAATCATTAACTACCTTTTTGGGTAAAATGACAATCAATTCTGTTCTCATCTATATATGCTTCTCAAGAAAAGCTATTTTTTAATCTGTGGGCTATATCCAGAGGTACTTAATAGGGAACATCAGATGCTTGGTCTCTCATTTGATTCTCTCATTTGAAGCTCTTCTGATTTCAGATTTCATTGCTGGCCTTCTGCCAGTGACAGGGCTGGTACAGAGCATTACTGAATGCCAAGCCTGGAGTACAAACAAAGGAGGATCTGCTAAAAGTCCTTGTTTTTTTTTCTTGTTTGCTTTTATTATGTCAAAGATTAAGAAGAGGAAAACACAGACGTTGTCTGGGTCAAGCTGAACTGCAGCCCAGGGACAGCCCTTTCAAAATACTGCAGGGAAGCCTAAATATCCAACAGATTGTTGTCTGGGTTGTTGGAGTCTGCAGTTGGATACCAGTCTTTGGTAAATCCATCACAATAAAGCAGTTCTTTTGTTGGAATGACCAGAGAAGAGCTCAACAGTAAAAGCTGAAAGGTTGTGATTTACTGAATAAAGTCCCTTGGCTTCAGTGTTTCTTCTTTCTTTCTGCAACTACTCCATTTTCAAGTTATATTTGTAGTAGCTCAGCTGCTATCAAAATTCTTAGATGCAACCATTTCATGTTCACCGACAGCTGTGTATTTCTGGTGGTGGAGCTATTCTATGCCATGGGAAGAGTGCTACTACTCAGGCTAAATCAAGAGTTTTCTGGTCTGTTAAGCCATTTATTCAGAAAAATGTGGTGGCTGAGCGTGCAGCAGTTCCTAGTAAAGAATCAGTGTACAGAAGGTCTCATATACGCTACCATAATTATTCCTTTGAAGCTGACAAAATTTTTCGTATTGTAATCTCCTGTTGTGGGATGTTAAGTGTTAAGGTTTCGATTTTGATTTTCCTTTAAAGTGCTTTTCTGTGCATAGATACTGGAACTCTTTGCATGTGCTGAAAGTGTTGGCAGCATGCACGCCCAAGGGGAGGCCCTGCATTTGCTTTGGGGATCCTGCTGCAACTCAATGGTTCCGCTTTTGAATGCGGGGTTAATGCTTTGTGATGGAAATCCAAGCAACACACAATGCCATGAGAACAGATGCAGAGTTATAAGGACCTGAGTGCATTTAAATGCTTCTGTCCCTCAATCAGTGTTGCTCTTCAGGAGTTAACCACTAGCTGTGTCCAAACAGAGATGCCCTATACAAATACATCAACCTTGTTCTGCGCTGACAGACTTCTGTGCTTCAAAGAGCAGGCCAGTTCTGAATTAGCTAAAATGAGAGCTGTGTAGCCAACCCCAGAAGATTAGCTCTAGGAGACACTCACTTCTGGTCCCGGTCCTTTACTTTACTCAGTTGATGCAGGTTTTTATCGCCCTTTGCTGACAGTCTCTGAGCTTTGTCCTTCCTGTGCCCTGTGGCTGACTACCTAAGCCTATAAAAGAATATCTGAAGAATAGTTTGTGAAATGCCAAGAAATTTTCTTTTATTTTTTTAATAAAAAAAAAGCTTGTATTCAGGCTCCTGTGTATGTTTGAAGGGGCTGTTGTCTTTCACTGTGAAGTTCTTTTCAACATGAGCAGGGGTTGTTAAAGTCTTCCAGGCTCTAAATGGCTTCTGAGAACCAGCCCCCACCTTCATGCTCTTCGGTTATTTTGTGTTTGCCTTCCAGAGCTCTTTGGAGTCTCCTTAAGGCAGCAGGATCAGAAATCAGTCACTGGTAAGCCAGCTGCGATGCTCGCTGCTCTTGAAGCATTGCCTGGTGTACAATTGCCTCAGGAGCACGCCTTCATTGCTGTTAAACTTCATTATGCTGTGTCAAACTTAGTGCTTGGATGAGCTTATAATATGGTTTACAGCTATTATCGTTATAAATAAAGCACCGTGACATTCCCTACAGAACTCATTAAAAAACACTTGTACTTCTGGAAATACATAGAGTAACGTGAGCCAAAATAACGTGGAATGTACCTGAACACAGGACAGGGAGGATAGTCAATAATGCTGAGGTGAGCATCAGGAGGATTGGGGAAGCTGCACAAGGAACCAAGAGAGGGAAAAGTCGTTCCCTCCTTGGAGGGGAGTGAAGGGGATGGAGGCCAAAGCGAGGACAACTGTGTGTGTGAAGGGAACAATTAGTGCGTACAGAGGGGGCCAGGATGGGCATGGTGGAGCTTAAATTCAGTGAGGAACCAGGACCGGCCAGGGCAGAGGGGCAGTCACCGCAGTACAAAAGGAAGGGCTAGTACACCTGTCAGAAACACTGCAGGATGTTTGCTGTTAGATCCGTGCTGAGATCAGATTTCTGAGCTGTAGCTCGCTCACTCTGTTTGCTGTGTGTGCTTACACGGCCCCCAGCACCGTGTTGGCCGTCCTTCCCGTACCACCCCCTCCCTGTGCTCCTGAAGCTGCACGATATGTGGTAGCTTCCAAGCTTTTCAGATGAGGCATAGAGGGGCTGAAGGAGCTGTGTAGATGTGTCGAGATACTCAAGTGAAGTTTCACGATCAGCAAGTTTAAGCTAATGCCCTAATCATGGGATCAGCCCAGCCTCGCAAGGTGTCTTCTGGCTGCTGTGTGAAGGGCCTGCGTGCGCGGACACATGCGGGGCTCTGAGAGGCATTGGTAACAAGTTTTTTCTCTCCAAAAAGCAAATCTCTTCTGTATTTGGAAGCTGACTGACTGCTTTGCTTGAAACTCTGGAAGTACTGGGGACAGGAGACTAATGAAAACTGTTCTCAGTGCTGATGGCTTGAAATGAACCCAGCTTGTGCTCCGGGGAGCCAGAGGGGGCATTTTGTCCAGGGGCGCTGCAAGGGTGAGGCAGCAGCTGGGCCTGACGCTTTTGGTGGCAGTCCCTGCGAAAGGCTCTGTCCCTCACCTTTTCCAGGTGGCAGCAAAGTTGAGCATACCTTTAGGGATATATAATAATATATAATTCACTTTATATGTTCTGCAGGGGTTATTAACTCTGTCAGACATGTATTGCAGCTAAAGTGTGCCTTGTGGGCCTGTAAAGGAAAGCTATTTGTGTGCTGTGGGTGATGCAGTGGGTTCACTAAACCACAGCACTGGATCCTCTTAGCCTCAAGAGAATAATCCCTTTTTAGCAAGCCTTCAGCTCAGACTGTGCAGTCAGCAGCAACCAAGTTTGCCAGTGCTGGGTGCCGGGGGAGAACTGCTTCCCCAGTTAGCGGCTGGAGGAAGATCACTTGCTGGGGACAGAGGGCACCACTCTTTTCTCTCCCATCTCGGTGCCTAGCAAAGTGCATCTCCTGTGGCCACCTCACCACACTCCTTAGTGTCTTTTGGAGTGCGGTTTTTTTCTGTGAAGCAACTGACAAAAGGAAGTAGGTTTTCATGAAAGTGAGGTACTTGCAGGAGCGTTTACCATGCGTGTACATGAACAGATTTAAACAACCAAATGGAAATGTAAAGATGGCTTTGGGATGTTGGGTTAAACAAAGACAGATACTAACTTCAGAAATGTCTGTCCTGTTTTGGATGGGATAAGACGGATTCTTGTTTATTCTTTGACTTTATGGGGTCAAGTTCAGGCAAGGATGAAGGAGTGGAACTCAGCTTCTGTTCAGAGAAACAGAAGAAAGTTTTGTAGCCACGGGTGGGTTTGCAAGGGCGGTACCATCGGCTGTGTATACGTTCATGGCCAAGATGCAGCAGTGCAGTCATGACCTCAGGGAATGGGGAGCTGAGTTTGCAAGGAGGAGATCCATGGTAATGTTACTTTGCTTTGTGGTGAGGAGAGTATGAGCTTAGAAAAATGGCAAGATGGGTACTTTGAGACCTTGATGAAGACACAGTAAAACAGCAATCTTCTCAGCTCAGCCAAAAAAAATCCAGCCTTTATCATTCAGCCCTTAACACAGCATTCAGCACAGCTAGAGGACAGTAATAATAACAACATTAAAGAACACAGATGTAGTTCTGAGCTTAGCTCAGGCAGTTTTGATGTTCATGTGGAATAATTCAATGCAGGGCTGACCCCAAGATAGCAGCGTGTCATCCTTCTTCTCCTAATTGCTCTTCTTTGCCCTGCTCACAGCTGTTATCGTAGCACGTTGCCACTGGCTCCCTTCTGAGTTGGTGGGGTTGCAGTGCAGGTTTCACTGCTGATGGTGAGTCTACAGGAGGAATTTGCCATCCTGAAAGAGTTAGCTGTCATGTTTGTATCTGTTTCAAATGTCAGCGTCTAGACTATCTGGTCACTTTCTGCATTGCCAATTTGTTTGCCTTCTCTAGTAGAGAAGCTGGACATTGACTGGGGTTTTTAACTTTATTCTCTTCTCCATCTCAGTATTTTCCACAGTCTTCAGCCAACCTAATACCTTTTTTTTTTCCTTTGTATTTGTTTTGCAGGAGTATATTGATGCTCATCCAGAAACCATTATCCTGGACCCTCTTCCGGCTATTCGGACGCTTCTGGACCGATCCAAGTCTTATGAGCTCATTCGGCAAATAGAGGCGTACATGCAAGGTAGGCCAATTGCCTCCTCGCCCAGGAGGCTTTTATTGTGACTCGTAGGGAAGCAGCTGGCTTCTGGAGGTTGGCTATGAGGTGTCAAATAGTGGCTTTGGGCCTCTCACGTTCTTTAGCTCCATGGGAGCACAAACACCAAAGCATTCCAGTGTCACAGGATTGCATTCTGGACTCCAATGCTCTTCTTTTTCAAAGTATGCCAAGGAGGTTTACATCCGGTTAAGAACATGATGTGGGTTTAATGGGCAGTATATTTACTACAGTGAGCAACCCCAGAAAGCTTCTGGAAAGCATTCTTTCTGCGCATGCCGGTAAATTGAAATAACTCGACAAGCTTAACAGCTTATCATAAGAATCCTTAGGCTTCACCAGAAGGCTTGAATTTTGGGGAGATTTATGGAAGAAAAAAATATATTTTGGAAAAGACTGAAAGAAATTAAATTGTAAGTAGAGCTAAGATATATGAGAAAGGCTGGAAGATGGAAGCTTGCTCAAGTTAATTGCTAGGAAGAAACATAAACGCTCTTCTGGTGTTGGCTAGCTACCTGACACAGACTGTTGCCTTTAATTGGTATCATTAGAGTTGCCATCCCATATTTGGAGGTCATGCCTCTTAAACCTGAATAATGCTAGCGTCTTACCCCGTTAACTGTTAGGTTAACTGAGTCTTTCCCTCCCTTTCTACTTCTTCTGTTGCCGTTTTCTTGCAACGTTTCTTGGCTTTTTTGTTCAGTTTTAGAGCAGCTCTTGAAGCAACTGTTTCATATGTTAGATGACTATAATTTAGGGAAATTGCATTTCTGATCTATGTTCTAATGTGGTGTTACTGCAATTGCCATTACGATTGTGTTAGCACTGTTTTATGGGCTCCTAAGAAGTTCATCAATTTGTATTTTTATAATTGTGGGTTTTATTAGATGTATTGTTTGCATCTGACCTGTCTGGCCCCATAAGTAGTGACTTTGTGAGCCTCTCAAGTATTTAAAAGTATGACCAATAATTGCAGCACTCTCCCACGTGCTTTGGAATCTCTTTACAAGAAAAAGTGCAGTTAGTTTAAAAGGACTTCTTTTCTGGAGTGGTTATTGCTGTGTGTGAGTGGGCAACAGGTTCTAAGGGAAACCTGTGCTCTGAGGAAGGGATTGTTTTTTTTCTAGTAGCAGGGAGAATCAGGATGGGTTTGTTTGTTTTTCCTTAAATTGTTATTGATATTGTTTTTGGTGTTGTATCTCTGGGAACATTATACTCAGGAGCGCATCCAGTGTTTCCAAGGACGTTGAATTGCACGTATCTTGGCCTTTTCTGGTCAAACTGGTGAGAAAAAAGTAATTTTTTCTTCCTTAGGGAAGAGTTGAAGTGTCAGTTAAAATTGACATGTCAAAGATAAGCTGTTAATAAAATTTAGGAATGAAGTAGAAAAAGACACCACCTATTTTCACTGGCTGCTTTAGTATTAGGTGACCATATCTACACCCATCCCAAGTCCCCCAGCTACATCTCAGCTTATTTTTTTCTCATCATCAGAAATATTACGGCAGAGACCTTGAACCAACTTTGTACTTAGGAGGGGAAATCTCAAGAGAGATGAATAATTGGCTGACTTCTCGCTCTGGTCCAAGTAGACCAGCCTCTGTATTCCCACATGTAATCATCTGCGGTGAGAAATTCAGGAGGCCAAAAAAAGCTGCATCCCTCTAGACAGTGTGGTGGTTTTTTTCCCCTCCTTGTTTTCACCTGCTAAACTGTGTTTTCTGCTCTGCAGCTGTCATGTCATATCCCAAGGCAATGAGCACTTAGAGAGCTCAAACAAGAAGTAATACATCTGTAAATAGCGTAAGGTCTTAAGAGTTGCATCTTTTTTGTTCTGGAATTTCAGAAGGAAGTCACTACCAAGAATAATATCCTAGTATGTAGCTGCAAGGAGAGAGCCCGTTTTACCACAGGATACAAACGTGACGTGGTGGGCTAAGCTCAGTGCACGGGATTCTCTCTTCCAAAGGAATATCATAAACTCTGGAGGGTTCAATACGTGTGTAAGGAGGAACATTCTGCTTTTGAAAACCTTTATATTTCAGTGTTCCATTTATAGGGCAGTTTTGGATTCAGGCAATCCTAACCTCTAATTGAATTACGTTGTAAAGTAACTATAAACAAAGTAAAGTCTTCTTTTATGATCTTCAGTTTGCATTTCATTTCAAGCCTGTACACCATAAAAGAACTGTATAATTGAAGATTCACGCCAGTTGGGTTGAAGGGAGGAGGGACACGTGTTCTGCTCACTCCATTTTGTACAATGCTGAATCCTCCTCTGTGTTGCCTGCATCGTTGGAAACGTCGGATGTTGCTGAGGTGACCGTGTTCTGCAGCAGTAGGGCACAGTGTTATACCAACAGCTTGGCTTTGAATGAAATTATCTTTCAGATATCCAAGTTTATGCCTTTCAACAGTGAATTCTCCATACGGCCTGAAAAAGGGAATCACTCTATGAAGTGTCTAAAAGTGGGCACTTGGACATTGTTAGGCTTTCTGAAAGTCCTGTCCATGCTCTTTATGGAGTCAAATATCTGGATAATAAGCATTTTGATCCAGCCTCACAAGAACGGGTTGGAAAGATGTTTCGTAGCCCAAGCTTTCTCTCTGCTCTTGCAGTCTGTAGCCCTTAAATGAACAGTGAGGAGAACTGCAAGTAGGCAAGAGCTGTACATGCAGTTTGGTGCAAAGCATGGAGCTGAACCTGAACTTTCCAGGTCCTAGATTGGCACTGTAACCACTCTTTCCACTGACACTTGTGGAAATACAGGGTTCACAGAACTGCAGGCTGGAAGGGGTCTCTGGAGATCATCTAGTCCCCCCAGCGCTCAAAGCAGGACTGTGTCCAGCTGGGCTTTGTATATCTCCATGGAAGGAGGCTGCACGACCACTCCGGGCAACCTGCTCCAGCATTCACCTTGACCCCAGCGTGTAACAGGGTAGGACGTAGCTAACAGTGGGTGAGGTGACTTGCAGAGATCCTTTGTTTTTTTCAGTTCAGATAGTGATATCTCCCTTGGAAGGAAGTGGGACTCTCTTCTAAAAATATATATACGTATATGAAAAGCTATTTTAGCATTGATTTTCATGGATTATTTTTTTTGGAAGAAATAGTCCAATCAAGGCTGTGACTTCCTCTTTTTCCTGTACTCTGTTATTTTGAGTGCAAGCTCGAACAGACCTAGTCATTCTGAAACCTTCACTTCTAAGTAGTTTGAAAAAAAGACTTCAAAAATAAAGTTTGCATTCCCTGCTTGTGTCCTACATAGCTGGCAGGTCTATCTTGAAATAAATCACTGAAAAGATTTTTTTGGTGTGGCAGTTGAGTTCTCTTGGCAGCTGTATGGCTTTGTTTACTTATCAGTGAAGAGTGACTTGTGATACAAAAGTATTCTAGATCAGCTTCTGTAACGTTCAGTGAAAGATTAGGAGCATTATTTAACGAATTTCATTTTTGCAGATTACTGTATGGTTGGAGCTGGGTCAGCCTTTTTGAAGCTTCAACCTCGTGAAAAATAACTAAATTCTCAGAAGCTGTCTTGAAAAGCTGTGATCTTACAGCCTCGGAGTTCAAGATCTGACTTTTTAAATTATGCTTAAGATGGTTACAGATAATCACTGTGAGTAGGCTTGGGAATATAGCCTTTTTATTTTAAAGATTAAAGGCTTTTAAATGTAATAGTAATAATCTAAACTGAAGGAATTAAAATCAAAACTGATCAACTTGCTACGCACTAGGTGCTCTGTCTAGTTAATGCTTGCATATAAAACTCAGTTTCCTTTTCTGTCGCCCGTACGTGACTTACAGTTTCTTCAGTGGTGTTTGAGCTTCAGATACTGCAGACCCTGGAGTTCATTTCTATAAATATTTTCACCTGTTTTTTTTTTTAATGGTTTTAAGAGTTCTTATATGAACCTAGTTGTGGCTCCTGAATTCCTCTCTCTCCTAATGATCTTTTTTGAAATAGGGGAATTATTCCCCGAGGACAGTGAAACAATACAAAACCATTTAGCTGTGATATTTTCATCGCGGTGTGTAATTGAAATCATTTATGTTTGATTGTTTACTATTACATGAGATGCTATTGCTCTGTGCGCTCCTTTCCGATTTTTGGCAATATTAAGGAACAGAGCACTGCACCATTCGCTTTTCCCTGAACTTCTTTTTATTAGATTCTGAGTCTCTGTCTTAGAAATACCTCTTGAACAACTGCATGTATCTTTTGTGCCTGGGAGAGTGGCTCAGCATGATGTAATGGGTAAGGCACTTGATCTGTGACTGGGTTTTCTGCTTGGTGCTGGTTTTGACTTGCTTCATGACCTCAGGCACAGCACGCCACCCTTGTGCATCTCTTTTTTCTCCTGACACTTGTCTGCCTGTCTCTTCCCTATAGATGCCACGTTTTTCCAGGCAGGAACCTCTTTTCCAAATATACGTACGCTGCCTCTGATGTCGAGCAATGTGTGTGGGTGGTGTTTTATCAGAAATCATAGGTCTATTGTTGAGTAGAAACCTGGGTTCTTACAATTCAACAGCAAAGAAAGTAGATCAACTTTATTTTTTGTAAGTTATGGAGGATGTACATATCTGGAGTGGGTCATACTTAGAACTTCCCAAAATGAGGCCACCCAGTTAAAGTGCCTGAAAATAGCTTTATATACATAGCTATACGTTCACCTTTTGAAGCTGTGGTCACTGCAGTGTGTGGCCTACTTTAGTTAGCAGGTTTGGTCAGAGGGGAGGGAGAAGAATATTCACATAGGTCAATTTTAGGCACCTCTATCTATATTTGAAGCTCATATTAAAATGAAAATAAAAATCTCTTTTAATTCAAAGGCCCTAAATCATCCACCTCTGGCTCGCTTGTTTATGTAAGAACGTATCACTAAAACATCCGAGTTAGAAGGCTGGATGTTAGTGCAATAGCCACGCCAAGTTTTGGATGCAGAAGTCTTCTTTGTTAATTACATGTTCTCTTCCCTCCAGGAGCACATACAAACAGATGTCTTATTACCTCGCTCCAAGTGTGGTGCATCTTCCCTCACTGCATTTTAATTTCTGTCTGAAAACTAGTGTACAAGCATTGAGGGAAGTAACTGGAATATAATCAAAATTCTCTGCAACTGGAAGGATCTTGTCCAAAGAGCATCAGCACACAGCAATGTTGCATGTGGTAGTGCTGTGTGCTCTGGCTGCCAGCACCTTTGTACATCTCAGCCCCACTGTGCCAAACTGCAAAAACTCTGGGACTCCTGACCCAAAGAGGTGTCACCTGGCATCTTGCTCATAAAAGCTCCTTCGTTCATGTAGGAGCAAATTGACAGAGGCAAGGGCAACTTGGTATTACAATAAAGAATGCCAGGCTTTGAAATTCAAAGTAGACAGCTGCTTCCAAAGGGCTAATCCTGTCCTGAGAGAGGTAGCAGGAAAAGAAAGAGGGAAGCCACAATGGGAACCTGGAATCTCCTCTTTTGTACTGTTTTTTTGCTCTTGTCAAGAATGCTGAAAGCTATCCATTTCATAAACAGAAAATAGGAATATACTCTCCTTTCCCCTCTTACCCTTCTTCCCCTTTCCCAGAATTTATCATTTTGAGCTGTTGGAGAAGGTAGGGGGAACCAGAGAGCTGGAGGGGGCGATGTGGAAATGAAAAGACTTGCTCATGGTCCCAGTTCTCCCAACCAGGGGTGGTAGTCTGCTGGCTTGATACTTCTGGCCTGCTAAGATACATGAGCTTGACATTGTTCAAGGAGATCCTGCAGTCCAACACAGACACAAAACCCAGAGAAGAAAATACAAAGCATTTTAATGGTGTTGGCTCATAGCACGTCAGAACTCCCTGAACCAACAAACAGTCGTCTTCTATCCCAGTAGTTTTGATGGTCAGTCACTAAGCTTTCCAGATAAGCCTGTCTGTGAAGTTCAGATGTTATTTTTGGGTGCAGTTAGGTTTACTCTTTAAATCTTGTGTGCCTTTTCTGGCCAGATATGTGGATTCTGCTTCCCACTTTCAGTCTCCTTTGCTTATCAGCATCTAGAAAGAAAAAAAGCTGGCCCTTTTATCCATTTATTGCATGCTAGTGTTGGTGACTTTTGGTTTACACCTACGTGCATCATTTCAGAGCATGTGTGTACTCAATAAAGCTGGAAACATGGAGAAGCTTATAGCAATTTAAGCAAGACCTTTATGAATTTTGTGACTGGAGTTTGGATGTACCAGAAGAAAGGCTGAATTGGCTTTTATGGGGTAAAATCACTGCACGCCATTGTCGTGTGGCTTTTCTAAGACACCTTCAGTTTCTGTTTTAAGAACAGAACATCGATCAATTCTTGAAGGTTATTCTTTCTCTAGAATTAGGAAAGGAGGAGCGAGGATTCTTCTTGTCGTTCCTGTTTGGGACACTCTTCTTACAGTAAAGGTTGGAAAGCGCTGATTTTTTTTTTTCCTGATGTGTAAGCACTGTGCATGAGGTGGAAATGGAGATACCCAAATGCATCCATAGGCAGGCATGGCTGTTTGGGGACAGTCAGCTCTTCTGGAATGTCCCTGATCATGGTTCAGGTCACTGTACTGCTTCTGTATAAAGGAAACAAACCACTGATTCTGCAGGATACAGCTTAGATCGATGAAAATGGAAAGGTAGGACACCGAGAAGAAGGTGTGGTAGTGTTACAGGTATACGCTGCATCCTGTTGTAGCCTGTTTGGTGGGCAAGAGGTACTTAGAGCATGTTTCAGGACTGGTGGGATTTGTAGTGAAATACCCAACTTGTTCAACTTGTTAAACTCTGTACGCTGGGAGTGAACCACTGCTTGTTAAATCAGGGTAAAATAATCAGAGTGGTAGAAATTGTGCCTGTCCCACATGGCGCTGTCTGGCCTTGTTGCTCTGGTTGCCTTCAGGCCTTTTGGTCTTTAGAGCCCTTCAAAGTTGTCAAGTGAAGTTTGGATAAGTGGATACTACAGTTTGCACATGGAAATTACTTTAAAAAAAAAAAGTGACTCCTTTGAGAGCTGACAAAGTAAACTGAAACATCACAAAGTGCAAGACAAAGACCAAAGACAGCGAGAGAAAGAAACAGGCTGCTTTCGATGTGATGAGCCAAACATCCCATAGCAGTGGTGTTCCAGGACATTTAGTAATCAGTCTGGAAAAGGCGAATGAACTGCCTCTTGAGGTGGCAATTTTTTTTCAGATAAATCCAAATTGTTTAGTTTTTTCCAAGCTATGGGAGACAGGAATATCAGGTGGGTCTAACCAAAGTAAGTTAAGAGTCAGCGTGATGATAGATCAAGTTTATTGCGGTCTCTTGGGCCCATAAAGAAATAATATGAACAGTCATGCATTGTTAACTTCTAAATTGACTCACTGCTCAGGAAAGACCTCGGCGTCACAGTGGACAGCTCACTGGAAACTTCTGCCCCCTCTGCCTCAATAGTCAAAAGAGAACATGCCAACAGAACCAAACAAAAAGATTATGGTGGCCAAAAATAGCGTAGAAGATACTGAGCATACAGTTATGGAAATAATGTGCTTTCTCTCCCCAGAAGACTGTTTTCAGTTCTGCTTTCCTGAATTTAAAAAAATGTGTTAGAAATGAAAGAAGTGTTGGAGAAAAGAGACGTGGTCAGGGCCAAGAGGCAACCATGCAAGGGGAAAGTGAGATAAAGCTGGGGCTGTCAGAGATGGAACAGAACCTGAGCAAACAAAATATGAATATGTGGAAAAGGACAAATGGTCTCCTTTTTCCTGCCAGGTCAGAGTGGGGTTCCAATAGGGTTCCACAGAATATCTGTGCAATTTCCATAAAACATCATCTAAGAGAATAGCTGGATTGGCAAAGATAGGAAATGTTCACAGCTGAGTTTTGAAAGTTTACAAACAGTCATGTTTTGAGGTGTATGGCAATGACAAGTGGATGTTAGGAAGAAACTTGATTTATGAACTCTGAACTCCATAACTTGGGCTTTTTTCAGATACAATGTGATCACACGTTCCTCTGGTCCGAAGTCCACTGCTGAGTCGCAGAAGTTGAGATCACACTGTCTCAGCTGATCTGTGGTCCCATGTGGTTTGATAATTCCTATCTTCTGGTTCTCACCTCCCATGTAGCAGGAATCCCTGAAACCCTGGTGGTGATTTAAAACATTTCTTAGTTTGACATACATTTTAAACCTGGTACAAGTAGTAATATTTTGGCACTCTTACCATCTTGTGAATAAAGTCTTGGGATTTTATATTAATTATTATCAGCACTCTGCATCTTAAGTGGGAAATTCAAATACAGCCTTACAAGATAGAACTATTATTTTATCAGAAACATAGCTTGATGATACATTTATGACCATTTTTTTCTTCCATAGCTCTCTTCTGCTGTGTTAGAGCCCACACTAAGCTCTGTGGAGTGAGGCAGGGTGTGTACGTGGGGACAGAACCATGGCACGGCTGAGCAGACACTGGTAGTATAATGCCAGGGGCTTAGCATTACTGAACACCCTTGAAGGATTTTGATGATTAGCTCTTGTTCTACTAGAGGATCAAAGACTTTTCTCCAGATCATGTTCGTGCATTGTCTGGGACAGGGCGTTACAACACTGGGAACCTTCAGTGACTTTCAGAACTTCTTGTTTCATTTCCTCCATTGCTGCCTGGCACTATCATGAGGAAAATCGACAAGTTGCAAAGTGCATCTCCCATGTAAATATGAAAATTAACAAACAAATAGTACTTCACAGGTCTCGCCCTCCTGGTTGCCTTAATGAGCCTGGCCAACGATCAGAATAGCTGCTGCTTTTTCCCCATGCTGCACCGCAGCTGCCAGCTTCTTTCATGTCCCGTGGGACAAGGAGACAGGTGAGAACCCAGCTGTTACTTAGCCTGTTAAATGTAGATGTGGCATCAGGATTCCTGCATGAGGGAGTGCTCATGTTCCAGCTCCTTCTTTTCCAGCTTGAGGATGTTATGGGGGTGTTTGCTCTGTCTCAGACTCAGTGAGCAGCCAGCAGTGAAATCCGTCCTGCAGAGATGCCACGTGTCAGCAGTGCAGACATCTACCCACCGCGTATCTTTTCTGAGGAAGGGCATGTGCTTATTCTGAGGAGGGCCCTTCTCTTGACTGAGGATTGCTAAACATATTAAGAAGGCAATGGAAGATGTTAACATTCAGGAAGAACTTATTCCTTTCTAATCCGTATTTTATTAACAGCTGAAGATCCACAAAGATCTTGGTCCCGTGTGGAGGTTTAACTTCACTGAAGAAGTTCAACTTCTCCTCACTTAGAGCCCAGTCTGTCACACCAGCTTACTGAGGTGCTGGTGCACAGACAAGACACCCATCCGGTGGTAGGGACACCGAGCTAAGTCCTGCCCTAAGTCCTGGTTCATGTTTAGTCAGGAAGGCTTGGCTTCATGTCAGTCTACACGCAGCATCGTAGGCAAGGCACATATTAAGGGAATTTATCAGTCTGCCAGAATATAACACTGAGATTTGGGAACTGTAAGCTACTGTATTCAGGTTCACTGCAGCCAAATCTGTGGGGATACTTTAGTTGTTTGAATAGTCCTGGTAGACTTGCACTGTCTGATGCTCTGAGGAAATGCCACGAGTAGAGCTGAAGGGCCCAGAACCAGGCATTCTCGATCTCCGCTGTTGAGAGAGATCGAGATCAAGATCTCTGCTGTTGAGAGATCTCCGCTTTGGCTACAACCCTTCTTAGTCTCTTGATCTCCAAAACACCAGCCAGACTTCCTTGTTTCACAAGGAAACCTTTTGAGGGTTAGTCAGCACTTGGGAAGCCTCTCCACCTGCTTGTCTGAAGGTGGGGAGGAGACGGTAAGTATGATAAGATTTGTGGTCACAAGGCTGCTGTATCTCCAGGACAAACTAAGGGAGGCATTAAGAACCTCCCTTGTCGGAGGTTTTAGGGACAGACTAGGCAAACACCTGTCACTGTTGGTGTTAGGAGCATTTCATCTTGCCTGAATGCAGTGTGCCTGGGGCAGGTAATCTGGTGAGGTCCTTCCCAGACCGGTATTTTATGTTCGTTGTGCTTCAGAATGAAAAACATCGACTATTGGCAGCTTGAGCTGGGGAGCTTAATGGTGTCACTCTGGAATGGTGACAGATACTTGTCCAGCGCCAGCCCAGCACAGGAGACGAGTAACAACTGCTCACTACTAGGGACATAAGCACAAAGCAGTCGGAGCAGTCTTGGGCTGATGCTGGGGGAAGTCTCCGTAGGTAGGTGCAGCCAGACACGGGTACGTTTGGCCCTGCTCCCTTATGAAAAGCCGTACGTTCTGGTGGGGCACAGCCACGTTACCATGGCTGGCTGACTTTGAGGCTGAAGCTGGCTTCGTTCTGCTCGATTTGGGATGCTGAGAGGGGAACTGAGCTCTGTCTGCACCTGTTCACGTGGACGTGGTGCAGCAGGACCAAATATTTCCTTCCCGGCAGAGAAATCTGTGGAATGAGTTTGTCACTTGGTTCACAAGGGTGAGGCGGTTGAGCGATGCATTCCTGAATCAGCAGGCTCCTCCTGCCCTGCGGCATTGGTTAGGCAACCACACGTTAAATCTAGAGCTATAAATTGTATAATTTGCATAAGATATTAGGCAGAGCAGCACAATGGGACAGATACTAATTGCTGATTTGGGAATCCTCACAAGAATTTGCTAGGAGATAAACTGCAGTTACTTCAATATTGGGCAATTAGTGTTGGTTTTCTAGAAGGAGAGGAGTGTATGGGATCAGCTGAGTTCTTCTCCCGTGTAATTTGCTGATGCCACTGTAGCTCTTTGGGACAGTGTTTTAGTTCCTATTTAAGAAAATGTCAAAAAATAAAAACTGAAAAAACAAACAACAACAACAAAACACAACAACTTAATTTTGGCAGGAAGCAGATACAGCTCTGGAGGAGCACTTGCAATAAGAAAGTTAACCAGTTCAAATGAAATTGCCTTGTATTTTGCTGCAGGGAAATAAATCCTACCATAAATTCCTTGGCATTGCATGGATCTGATCTAGGTTGTCTTGCAGGTATGCCAGGCTGCAGATGGGTTTTTGTTCAGGTAATTTGTGCTGCTGTGTAACCAGTAGTCTGATTTGACTTTGGGGGAAAAGTCTACCCAGGCGTTTTATTGTGATCATGAATTTTGACAATGAGTTTTCTAACCAATTGTTATGCTGCCGGTTAATTAAACTGCTAAAATTTTGAATTGTGTTTATCTATGTAGTAGAAGTATTTTAGGGACTACAGGTCTCTCCACTTGCTAGTTTTACACTTACTCTGAGTGTTGTGTCTTCCAACACCTCCTGCAGTGCCCTCCTGTTTGGGAGCTATTTATGAAATACAGGCAGTTCTGTAAACTTGCTTTCCCTCAAGGTCTTACACTGTGGGAAAGTAAATTTGTTCGGTACTGGAGCTGATCATGATTGCTTCTGTTCTTCGGTATTTTGAGAAGGAAAAAAAAACAACACTTAAACATTAAGGACTTACTATAACTGTAATGTAGTTATATGGCTAGAGTGATATGAGAGTCCCCTGTAAAATGGTCTGAGGACTTGGCTATATTAGGTGTGTTGCTTTTCATTTCCACGAGTGAATGATAGCTCTAATGTGGATGCTCTTACACAACTTCCTGCGTGGGAAGAGGGATAAACTGTACCAGAATAAAGCACCCTTACAGCCTGTATAGCTACATCAGTGCAGGTGTTGGTGCAGGGTAACCGTTCCAGGTGGTAATTGCACCTCTGGCAGCAACCGCGCCGTGGATGCAGCTCTCTGCAAGTGCACGCCTGTCCTGAGCCAAGATCATGCAGTGCTTTGCCTCTTCCCTCTTGCCTTCTCCTTACTGATTATTTTCAGAGATGATCTTGAGAATTAGGTAAATCCTTTGTGAAACAATGCCACTGGTTACATGTTTTCAGTTTAAGTGGTTGGTGAAGCTTTTTAGATTGTTTATCTAACCAAGCAGCTGAAACAATAGTGCTGCCTGTGCCAAACAGGCATGTGTTGCCCTTTACAGGCAGGTACGGGTGGAGGACCCGAAGTGGTTGGTGTGTGAAGGTTTGTATGCTTGGGGCTGGCTTCGTGCACCAGCTGCAGCAGCAGTAGCTGCCTAAGCTTTTTGCTGCCCCCAATTTGTGCACATCCCTGCTCAGTGATGTGCCACCAGCTCACACTACCCAGCGCAAACATTTGCTGGGCCAAGCTGTGGGCTGGATCAGGCAACTAATCCATTTTTTAAGACCTGCCCCTGTCTCCCAGTCATTATTTTATTTTTGTTCTGCGCTGGTTCCCTGATGTGTTTTCCAGCGCAGCCCCACACGTGTTTATTCCAGTACAACTCAGCGTGCCAGTGCTTGACGGCAGACGCAGGCAGGCAGGAGTGTCCGTTTATGGGGGCACTGGACACAAGAACACACAAAAGCAGGGTTGCTGCTGAGCTGCATAATGTTGTTAAACCACAGCCTGGGCACAAGTCGAAGAAAGACCAGAGGAGCGGAGCGAAAAGAGAGTAAAGAAGTAAGTGAAAGACCTTAAACAAGTAGTTCATATGTGCTGAGGAGGCTGCTTCCCTCCCTGAAAAACACGAAGAAAGAGCAAGAAAGACAGACGGAGTATACACACCAAGCCCTTCCTTTTTTTTGTTCTTCCTACAAGGAAATTGGTTGTTCTGCGGTAGTTCAGTATCCAGGCTTATCAAGTCCTGTCCTGCCTGTTGCAGGCACTTCGGCATGCAATCCATATAAGAAACATTAAGGTGAGACGGTGGAAAGAGCAGTCAGGTTTTTTTCCTCCCCTTCTCCCCAACTTATCCCAGTTGCAAGGTGGCTCAAGAGCCTGGAGAGTGAAATAGTTAAGAATCTTTTCTAATTTCAAGTCCAAATTGATTTAATTTTGCCCACAAAAGTAAGTACGACCTTCACCTAACAGCACCGATTTCTGTCTGCATTGACCATTTTGCCTTTTGTTGGAGCCCTGAACTTTTGGCACAAACAAAAGCCAACTAATAGAGACAGAGCTGGGATTCAAAGCATATCAGACATTTACTGGATGAGAATGACATCTAGACAAGCACACATGTATCCGAATCTGGTAGCACTTGTCTTATCTTTGCTTTTTTTTAACCTTTGATTTACTAAAAGGATTTTATCTTTGGGAAAAAATGTTCAGGGTTATCTCTGTCTAATCCTAAAATCACATTTATTGTTTTCTTCTGTATTAGGAATATCAATGAATTCTAAACCAAAATGTACCTCCTAAGTGTAAGTATACCTATTCCTAGGTATATTTTTTAACCATGCAAGTTAGAAAATTACATCAACTCATTAGTGTTTGTTTATTTGGTGGGAAGGTAAAAGCCTGTCTGGAACTGAAGAGTAAAACAACTCCATTTCATACTGAATTGAATGTATCTAGTCATATGCAGCTGGGTTTGATCCATTTTCCTTTTGCCCTCTCATGCAGTCTTTGGTTTTCATTTCATTTCGTCCAAGAGAGTTTCTTTTCAATAACTTTCCATACGTGGTTAGCCTTTATAGGAAAATTACTATTTCCTTTTGTAAAGGTAAATCCACATGCACTGATTGTTTGGGCTCTTAGGGAAGTTTGTTTTCTTTGAAACTGAAATGTAAGTAGACTTTCTCTTCTTTTATGGCTTAAAAAAAAAAAAAAGAACTGTTATTTTCAAAACGTTTTCTGATCATTTTTATGCTCTGGTGTCCTGAGGTTTTTCCACTGCATATACCATTTAGTGCAACTTCTGAAGAGCAAGGTGTTGATGCGTGCTTTTGTTGGCTGTAGGGCACACAGTATGAATTTAGGAATGGCACCATCATTAGCTCCACTAGGGCAAGGGCAGCGTGTCAGGCAGGAAGGTACGGAAGGAGATCTGAAGCTGTTAAAGACACAGAAAAACTGTGTTGGGACTTGGAAAGCTTGAGCCTGTTCCAGGCCTTTTCAGCAGCGCCTGGGTAGGTTTTCATCTCTCCAGCCCTTTGTTTTTTGGTTTCACACCTCTGTTCTTCAGTCCCATTTGTTTATTTTGAAGCTGCTCTGGGGCAGGCGCTACTTCTTATCATGTGTTTTGCACAATGCTCAAAGTATTAGCTTTCCTACTGCAATACAAATAATCAGGAAGCCTTCCGCGGTGTCCATGTAGCTTTCAATTACACTTGTATACAGAGGAAACACCTTGAAAGAGCACTTAGTGAAAACTGAATTCTGAGCTCTGGTCTAGTTTCTTTAAACATTCAGGTTTCATCGTTATTTTGAAGGCTGCAGTATCTGATGCTAAAAATACACTATGCTGAGCTTCCCGTGTGTAGGTAGTTATATAAATCTTGCCATAAATAATACTTGTTCTCCAGATCGTTATAGAAATGTCTTGACATGTAGTTCGTAAGGGATTTGCTCAGAGCAAACCAAAACCGGGTGGAAAAACATAGATTACAATATGAGAGTTCCTAGACCTATTTAGATCCTGCTCTCTTTTATAGCATCATTTCGATCATTTCAGTTTATTTTGCCATATCTCCAATATACACACACTTGAAGAGGGCTATGGAGAATCCTCCTTACTTCTTCAATCAGCTGTGACGTGCTGAGGGTTGGTAGTGCACCTTTACAGTTGCAAGCCGTAAATTGGCTTAAGCTAAAAACCTTATTGTTGTGTTTGCATAAGCATAGAGTTGAAGGCTTTAATCCGTCATGGTTTGGATTTCACAGGCATGGTTATTGTGCAGTTACTGGGAAAAGGTGTCATTTTTAACTGGGAGGGGAAAAATGTAGATGAAATGTTTGTTTATAAGGTGGAATTGTTTAGGCTGACAAAACCTGTGCTGTAGGTAATCTCCTGGATCTAGGTGTCTTGACTAAAGCAAAACAACAATAATATTGAGATCACGGAAAGGTCCAAGTGCATTTGAGCTTAAAAAAAACAAAAAGGTGGTGCTGAGGGGATGTTCTCTGGACATCGGGCAATTATGAACAGTAATTACTAGAATGGGAAATTCTATATGGGTATCAATACAGCAAAGCACAAGTGCAGAAATCCATGTAGGTACTCGCACCTACTAAGCAAGCTGAAGTGAGAGCAACAGGACAGGGGAGAGGGCGGTGCAGCTGAGCTCCGGCAGGGTGGACGGGTGCCTCTGCAGCTTCCTTTAGGGATGGCAGGCAGCGCTCGAAGTGCTGCCGGTAAAAGGGCTCTCGTGTGCCCCCTCCCCGCCAAATTCACAGTATAAATCCACACACAAGATGTGCAAGTAGCAAACATATCCTAGAAAGGTTTTACAGGGATCTCAGGGTTAATTTAATTAGGAAGCAAACGGTTTGGCTTAATTCTCAGCAATGAGCAATCCCTGCTTCCATGTGTGCCAGTTTCATCGTAGGATCTTCTGGGAAGTGATGAATATCATCGGTGCCCAGTCCCTCAGCCCAGCCCATTGCCTTCATGTTTCCAAGTTTATTCCTGCACATTCGTCTTCAAGTTGAAAAATGGGATTGTAAAGTCATTGTACCAGGAACTGCTGTGAATTTCATCTCTGCAGCCTGTTAGAGTCAATACCGGCAGCCAAACTTCACAGAACCGAATTCAAACCATAAAATAAACTGCAACAATGAAGAAAATTACAGTGCACGTAACATCAAGGCTGAAATGCTCGTACAGCTCTGGAGGAGTGAGATCCATCTCCCATGTACGGTGGTGGGATTTGGTGCTTTTTGCTCTTTCTGTCCCCCAAAAGGGCAGCCTGTCCACTCACTGGGACCCCTGCGCAGCCCTGATTACACTAGAGCACTGGGATGAGAAGGAACAGGTATTGATTTTTAGAAGCAGAAGAATTGCAGTGCTCATTTTAAAAGTATTCAGTTTTCTTTGTGGGTCCCAGATCTCACTTCTGTGTTACCCGCAAGGTGCGAATCATGGTGTGGAGCTCTGCTTTGGGCCGTCCCTGGTCTGGGTGCAGTAAGAGGTAGTTTGTCTGTTTTATAAAAGGCAAATGAAAGATGAATGGAGTTATTCAGGGCATTCTGTTTTACCCTCAGCAATTCTCATCCAGCTGATTTGATCCTAAGTAACATTTGTGGGTCAGCTCTGAGAGTTCGTTGCCTTTTGTTGTAGAATGATGTTGCAGAAGAATTTCAGTTTTCTGACCTTTTGTTCTTATGACATTTTTCTGCCTTCCTTTTTCGTTCTGGGTATGTGATCTATGAAAGTGAGATTGAGCAATGCTCCTTTTCGGAAGGATATTCATCTATTTCCCTCAGAAAGGAAGTAGGGAAATGAATGAATGAGAGAAGGCAGATCGGAGGAATAGGAAATTCAGATGTGTAATGGAGTTTGCATTAATAATGAGAATAGATTGCTAGTCATAGCGTTGGCTTTTGAAAGGGACACAGCGAAAGAAGCTAGTAATTCCAATTCAAGCCCTTTGTGTGTGTGTGAAGCTACATGAAACCTAATTGTTCAAATTATTCGGTAGACCTTAGTGTCAGTGACTACGAAGTGGTGAGAGAGCAGGTATTCACATGGCAGTGTTTTTCTGTCGGGACATGACCATAGCAGTTAGCTTTGTAGGAGAACAGACCAAGGAAAAAGATAACAAATGAAGGTGTTTCATCTGGCTTCTCTGTCAATATCAAATACCAAAATGCTAAAAGAGGATACTAAGAGCAAATGAGGCAGTTTGTGTTGTTTGTCCTCAGCTACAGGTATCATCACTGCTGGAAGGAGCTCTTCTCAGAGCTGGGCTCTGTGGGCTGTTGACAGAAGAGGGTTATGGAAATTCAGTACAGGTTACCATTCAAGCAATATTAAACATGGCTAATAAAAAGAACCCCGAGGATCGAGTGTGCAGAAATTTGCACAGTGAAGCTCTTTTCCTACACTTGCTCTCCACCCTAACTTGCTCTTATCTTCTGCTTCACCAGCTAATCTCCAAAAGTACTTGTTGGCTTTCAAGTCTGATCAGATTGTAAGGAGCAGCCTCTCCAAGGGAGGGATCAGAGAAAGATTAACGCTGCTGGGAACTCAGTGTTTACCATTTCAGTTGTGTGATTTAGCTTTCTCCTTTATAATGATTGCCATTAGGGCTAAATAAAAGCAATGTTTTTAAAAAAAACAGTCCAGAAAGAGAGAGAATGCTTTGTAGTTTGAAACAAAACATATCTTTAGGGCTGGGAAAGATATCCAAAGTTTAGATAGCATGATAATTAAAATTAATGATAAGTTAGTGTAATGATCTTTATCCTACAGGAAAACTATGTTTGCATAAAATAAAGCACTGCGTATGTTAAAGTCAGAGTTTGATGTAGGGGAGCAAAAGTCTGTGGGCTGGCAATGTGTCACCAAATGTAGTCCAAATAAACCAGACATATATATATTTTTTAATTACTCTTAATATACATGTCCGTGAAGAGTTGCAGCTAAACTTTGGTAGACTGAGTTGACCAGAGAGTCTCTATTTCTAAAATAGGGTTTATTTGTCAGTTTTCTATTGCATTTACCCCTTGGGACCTCTCTAGCTGATGGCTGGTAAGATAATATTGGGACAGACCTGCCATTTGTCATAAGGCTTACAGAAACGTCTTTGACCAGTGCTGGCCTTTATGGTATGGAACAATGATGCTCTTACTGAAAGCTTTCCCATAGTGGGAAAACATCCATCTCACCATCACCCTGCGACATTAACGAGGTTGGAGAAGTCTGTTTGCTTTGATTTTCAGTCTTCCACCTTCCTGAAGTATTATACTCGGATGCAGCAGAGCCTAAAGCAGCAGCAGCCCTCGGTTCGCAGGGTGCAGAGCGTGCTGTGTGTCACATTGCAGGGGGCAGGTTACTTCTGTGCCGTGGTTAAATCCAGCCTTGAGCATTGCACGTTGCAGGAGGAACGTATTTTTCTTCCAGGCTGTATCTTTTTCTTGGTAATGAGATAACGCTCATTGCCAGGCACGTGTTAGCTCAGTATCATAACAGGCTCTGGATTTACAGCTCCTTTTCAAGGTAAAAGAAGGAAGATAAGTTATGGAAGTGAATTAGGCAGATCTGGTTCATTTCATGCTGCAGTGGGCTGGGGATGCCTGTGTAATCAGCTGAGAGCATCTCCACTGAGAGGGGAGGGAGAGAGAGCACTGTGCGGAGCTGCTCTAGGATTCAGAACCAGCATCTGAGCAGCCTTCGGAGCTCTTCAAGCTGAGCCCCAAACCAAACACATCTGCTGCTACAAAGCAGATACAGAACACAAACAGAACAAAACAAAAACCAACAGCTAACCAACAACAAAACAGTTCGGTTATAAAATCTGAATCTTGACTTAAAGTTAACCTTAAATCAAATCTTATTTCTGGTTATAAATTATTCTGACTATTCTTAATTGGAATTGAGGAGCAGAATATGCATGGTATGGCATTTTTTTGTTTTACAAGAGGAAAGTGTTGTTGGTTTTTTTGTTTTTTGTGTTCTGTGTGTGTATAGTGGGTATTTGGGGGTGGGATGGGTTAAGTTCCCTGCAGGCATTGCAATTCAACACTGTTCCCTGCCTATCTGCATACGAGTCCTTGAGGATTCATGTCTAAATGCAGTCGTGGATGAAAGTCAGGGTCTGACCGGCACTATCACACTGAGCTGGGCCTGCAGCAGTTTTGTGGAGCATGAATCTTCTCCCTCCTTCTGAAACAAGGTGGGAGGATTTACAGCCTGAGTTGACTGCGTAGGTATTACAGAATACCTTTGCGATGGTGGCCTCTGATTAGTTTTCTAAATTGCGTGAAAGAAATGTGGTGTGTTTAATGCGCTGTTACTGGGTAAGCACAGCTTCTCATCTTCATTATAATTGCTGAAATGTGTTTCTTTCTGAATGAATCAAATTTCAGTTAGCTCACAGAGCTAACTTTAGACTATTTCATGATATTTTTAGAGCAGTTTTTAGTAACTAGGCTTGTCGCTTTAGCATACTTTCATATTAAAGGTAGGGACTTTGTGTAGGAGACTGTTCAAAAATGGACTTGCAGCAAGAAGCATAGTATTCTCTTGCATTTTTACAACTTCTTCCAAGCAAATCTGTTATTTTCTTTCGGACAGTGGCTGCTCTAGCCTTGCAAGGGCTACCTAATAGCCTGGTACACTGAAACACAACAGAAGTAGCTTGCCTAAGGTCCCAAAGCAAGCTTAGAGAAATGTATTTATTTCACAAGACTGGGAAAAAAATCACAAGATCAATCTGGTTGCCTGTGTTTCTGTGTCTCTCCTAAAGACTTACCGTAAATCATCGCAGGCGAAGTCAAAGGTTTTCTGAGACAACATGCACCACGTTAATGAAATACTTCGCTATAGTGGCCAGAGCTTTGCTTTTCCATCCAGTACAGTAGCTTCACTGGGCAAAGGATTTGATCAAACTGAAATAGAGAACTCTGAACTTCTTGAAGCAGCTGAGAGGGGAGTACAATGGGGGCCTGTGTGAATCAGGAGCAGCATGCTGATGATGAATGGGAACAGCAGTGTGTTGTTTCTTATGGTAAACATGAAAGTAGTAGGTGGTAAGTATAAAAAAAACATTTTCATTATCCCTTACTGCACAGCTAAACAAGGAAATTCAGTGCCACAGGATGCTGTGAATGCTGATTTGTGTTGGTTCAAAAAAGCAATTAGACTGATGGCAGAAAAATCCACTGAGAACAGATAAACCCTTTAATTTCCTAAAGAAGTCCCTAAATGGCAGCTGCAATGGGGTATGACTTAGAAAATGTCATTGTAAACTTTCTGTACTTTCATGTTCTTCCCTAGACATCTGCCACAAGCCTTTGTCTCTACTGATTTGTCCTACTATGATGAGGCATCATCCCAGTGCTGGGAAATAAAAAGGCAAAAAAGTTGGCCAAGGGATGCTGAAGATGTCCCTGACAAAGCCCAAGGAGAAGGGAAAGTGGGGAAGCTAAGGCAAAGAAAAGTGCAATGAAACTAAACTAATGTTAGGGGACAGTTCCTATGGGAGTGTGTGAACACGTACCCACCACCACAAATTGTACAGCTGAGTTTCCATCTTTTGGAAACCTACACTAGCATAAACCGAAGGGCAAAAGGAAAACCAGAAGCCCACAACCTGCTTCACGTGGTGTGTTTTGCTGTGTCTAAATCCCAACCCCTTTCGTTCCTCCTGTTGGTCATACCGTAGTCAAGTGGGTATCGGAATAAGGAGCCAACTGATGTGTTTCAGGTCACTTCTGTTGAGTACCTGGAATGAAATGCGCTTGAAGTTTTTTTAAAGGTGCTGGTGCCTCCCGGTTGTACCTGCTGGCTGAGATGGGATGCTGCCTGCCAGGCTTCCGTGTGCAGGACCCCACTTTGTGCTGAGGAGCAGCTTTTGAACTGATCCTGAGCTGTGCTTTTCTAAAGAAGTGGTCTGAAATTTGGCTGACTGCAGCTTAACCCTGGATTTTGGCAGCTTTATATAATGCAGAACATGACGACTAGACTCGTGCTGCAGAATACAAGTGCTCTTGAAAATGGATGCAAAGGTTAAAAAGAAAATTGAATTAAAATCCTGGGGTCTTTTTTGAGAGAAGCTGAAGTAAAATGAGTATGGTGCCTTGTGTATGTGATTATGACCTGTAACAAATGAAAATCCTTTAAAAATCTTCAGTTGTTTCTTAGAAAGATGCATTATTAAATGTAGGCGCTGAGCCTTCTCTGGGATTTTCTGCTCAGAAGGATAAAGAGAAAGTGGAGAGCAAAGGGTAGTAGCTTCATTCATACCGAACTCTCAAACTACTGCAAGCAAAGAAAAGAGAATTGCCCGTTGGCAGCGATGTCTTTGGGATGCTTTATATTTTAGTCTGCTGCATTAACATCTATCCCGCTATGTCTTTCACATGGAAAATGAATTTCTTCTCGTCTGTGAGAGACTCGCAAAGTATTTGTAGGGGGAGAGCTATAAAAGTACACCAATTTTATGGAAAATAACATGAGTGTGTTAGCTAGCTGGCAGGGATATATTTACAGAATATTCTGTTACTCAAGCTTAAGAAACAGGCATTGAGGATGGGGTATTCACTTCAATACCAGGCCTTACCTACCGCCAAGAGAAATATAATCGCTGTTTCATAGCGTACAGAGCAGAGGTCATCCTACAGATTTAAACGCAAATTCAAGTAAGCATCTAGCTCAGCCTCAGGAGGGAAGACTGGGAACTGAGTAAGACGCAGGGTGCAGAGGAGTTTCCATTTCAGAAGATGCTGAGCTGTCCTCCGCATGCCCTGGGCATGGCTCTTGGTTGTTATCAGTCTGGCTTAGACGCGCCTTCATCTTTGCCTTAGCCAGCAGCAGCCATGGCAGCGTCATCCTTCTCAGGATCCCGCTTAGGCTGCCTTCTATGGCAGAGATGAGCTCGGATCCCTCTAGGAAGCAGCATGTGTTTGCTTCCCTCTGCGGTAAGAGTCAGTCACAGGAGGGCCAAGTCCCTGCCTCTTCCAGGGATGGAGTTTCCCGAGCTGGTTGTTCCAGTAAAACATCCGTGTGCCTTTTTCTGTGCTGTCATGGATAATTTACGGTTAAAGTACGTGTGAATATCCCAGGTGTCCTGTCTTCTCCCGAAGCGTTGGTAGATGCTTGCCTTCTTTCCCAGGCTCATACACCTCCATCAAAATGTGGCCAAGTGAGGAGGGCATGTTGGTAACAAAGGAATCTCTCTGTTTTGATGGTTTCATCATCAGTGAGCCTCAGAGCTAATACTTACCTTCCCTTAGTCTGCTGGAGAGTAAAGCCTGTGTCCTCGTGCCCCAAGTAGGACTACAGAGGGAAATGGAAGTGTTTGGATCTATGGAGTGCATTTCGTTGGTGCTGCCCCAGATGTCCAGTAATGACTGCAGTAGGTGCTCTGACCTGAAGGGCACCTCCTCGATTTCTCATTCAGAGGGAGCAGCAGGGCGGGAGCCCTGTTAGGCTTCATCTCGGCTCTGTTCATCACCGCCTGTCCCCACCTGAACCTGAGCTGGTGCTCGCTGATGGATGACGTATGCAGGATGCCTGCCTTCTCTGTATAGCGCTATAAAAGTAGTCCGTGAAAATAAACACCATCTATGCAGGAAATAAAGTTGCAGTAGCAACAGATCTGTGTGAGGGAGGCAGGTCACTGCCGCCTGCTCTCTGCTGGTACCCTCACTCGATGCCGCCTTGGCCCTGGCTCTGTGGCACTTCGAGAAGCAGCGGCAGAGCCCACATGCAGTCAGTAGCGCAGTCGTGTCCCGTGCAGCACTACTGAACCTGCAGGCATCGTCTGTTCGTAAAAACCTTGGCATGTTCTCTGCTCCCCCATTTAGTACAACACCAAATCTCCTGACGGTTTCCTGCCTTTGTACTCTCCTATGTGCTGTGCAGACAGTTCCTCAGAAACCTAACGGGACCATTAATAAACGCTTGACGGAGAAGCCTGAGATGTTGATGTTACGTGCCTGGAGACTGGGAAATATCGGCACCTGCTGTGATCCTCTCGTTCTGCACGCTGCTTTTTTTCCGCTTTCTCAGCTGAGCGGCGCAATCAATTTCTCTTCCCGTGGAGATGCCCCGAGGAGGGCTCGGTGCAGTCCCTCCTGTTGTTGCGCTAAAGCCCTGGGCTTCCCGAGGACAAGCTCCGTGTCAGACTGAGACTTCGTACGCTCCTGCCAGCTTCCAGGTTTTACGACGCCTCTGACTCCTATTGCATCTTGGAAACAAAATATTCCCCCTACTCTTGGAGGGAGAATCCCCCTCGAACTGGCAGCGTGTTGTCTTTTGGCACAGCATGAATGAGTTTCTGCAATTGTCTGTGTAGCTCTCGGGTGTCCAACTGCAGCGTTGGCTGCTGCGCTCAGTGCGTAAATGTGACTGACAGCCAGGCTCACGGGAGCAGAGCAGGCTGGTATTGCCCGGGTTTGTGCCCCTGTAGGGTACTGGTGTGCCCTTGTTTACAATACTCAGGATTCCTTCTCTAGTGCTTTTCCATGCTTGCGGAGCTGAATTTAGCAGCACCGAGAAGCAGCAGCACCCCCCACGTTAAATCCTGCGGGGAAGCTGTGATGTCGGGTTTTGGAGGATGTTCCCTGCGAGACAGAAGGTGCCTTGGTGCTGCTGCTTTGTGCAGTGTTGGGGTTTACAGCACCCTGCCCACAGTGGCCTCACGCCTTCTGGTGCCCTTTTCTCTGGTAATGGGAAGGGATGGAAATTACCCATGAAAACTGTATGTACTCGGCTTTGTTGCTTACCACGTGGTGCATGGGTTTCTGCTAATGCATGGCGCCAGCGGTGGCCTCAGGGAAGAGGAAGAAAAGCTAAAATGTTCGTGTTGGGGCAAAGCTGTGGTCTCGGAAGTCTTGTGTTTGCATAATCTCATCTTCTCCAAATATGAGCTGGAGCCCGGAAGAGAAGCTCCCCTGCCCCAGCGAAGCGATGTGTTTGCACAGCACGTGTCAGGCTTGTTTCTGGAGTGCTTGGAGTGCTGATCCTTGTATTTGAGGGGGCTCTGCAGAACTGAGCGTGCTTGGGTACCTGCACTGTGCTGGTGACAGCTACAGCACGGGAAATCATCTGTGGGCACAAAGGCCAGAAAACCACAATAGTAATCGCAACAATGCAAGAACATGAAGTTAAAACCAAACAAATGCGCATGGATTTGAGCTTCCAGAAACAGAAAAGTCTCATCTAAAGCATGCAGCAGTGAGTCTTTGTTGGGTGTCTTTGCAAATCTTAACGTTATTTAAGATCACATTCTGCATTCTTAGAATAAGCTGACATGCTTATGCTCCATGTGCTGGTCATAGTTTTATAAACATCTCCACTGCACTTTAATTCCAGTATCTGTTTCCTTTTCCTCTATCTAACTGCCTCACCAAGCATCGTTCAGCAGCTGCACTGTGAGGCTGGTGACTCAGGGCCAGGAGCTGGGAAGTTCGTGGTTCAGGTGAAATCACACAAAAAAGATGAGGTTTTCTACCCATCTGCAGGCTGTCTGTTGGGCAGACAGCCTTTTAGTGTTTTGTTTCTTATTTTCACTGACTGTGAAATGGAGTGGTGATGAGGAGTGCCTTTGTAAAAGGGCACGATCTCCAAATGAGGAGCGCTGTGTGAGGGCTCGGCAGAAATGCTGCTATATTCTGGTCCTGAACCTGGTCCTGACACCCACTGTAACTGTGCTCGGTTCACTGAAGTGGACCCACTTCAGCTTCCCTGGTAATAACGTGAAAGTCCCACTGGATAGCCCAGGGACGTGGAAAGAATCCTTAATGGATGTGAAGCTTTGTGTATTTGAAAAAATTAGCATAAATGAAATGTACCTCAGTGACAGACGCCTGGGTTTTCTGCGAGCATTCTTTCATGAGCATTTTACCTAGTTGAAATGTTTATTCTTAGTATTTGCTGTTGTGGCTTTGTTTTTATTTTTTTAAAATCATTGCAAATACAAGCTAATTCTTTTCATTTAATAGGAATCAGATTAGCAAAGTTTTGAATGAAAGACATGACTGCATGTCTCAGAAATCTACTAATTGCCCTGGAGTATTTAGCTTTCCCGGAGCTACAGACAAGTTCCTCATTTTGGAAATGCTATTGCCCTGAATGTCTTCTATCGCCCGGACTTTGTTATAGCATTCTCAGTCTGTCACAAAGAAAATGACTACCCAGATTCCCGAAGCCTGGAAAAAGGTCATTAACTACATCAGACAAAAAGGAAATAGCATGTCTACGAAATCAAAGATGTTTTATACAAACCATGATGGGTCATGCTGAGAGCTGTCTAGCTTGTTGAGCTTAGCAATGTTTCTCTGCTTGAAAATTAGCCAAGAATTTAGCTCTTTCCATAACTTCTAATCCACCTACACAGCAGAGCTCAGATTCTACAACCGGCATGGTATAAATCCAGCATTTTCCTGACTGGATGGTCCTTAATGCTCGTTTGTTTCCACGTAATTAAGAATAGAGTTTAGCCTGTGGTATTACTTAGCCTGTTAGTAACTTGTAAATTCCTTTGTGCAGGATGTGCCCTGAGTAGAGCACGGGATTTCAACACACCTCTGCTGCTGCCCACCAGAGCAGGTGGGAGGACAGTCAGCAGGTGTAAATGAAGTTTTCTCAAAGAAAAACATTTCCTGAAGACAAAGGATGTTTCTTTTCCTTTAGAAAAGGCGAAAACTGGGAGTTGACACTGAGCAGAAGGGGAACATTGTTCTTTGCTGATCAGATCGTCTGAGCTGCAGTGTGGTGGTGTTGCTAAATGGATCTGCCCGTGTGGCTCAAGGCATCTTGCAGAGGGCCTTCTGTATGTTACAGGCATGATCCTGGCAGTGGCTGGTGTGAAAGGGGAAAACTTGACTGTTTTGTTACAAACTGTTAGGGCTCCCAGCCCGCTTTGTAAGAATTAGCTAACGGACGGATATGGGACAGGCTGACCTTCTAGGAGGCTGTGTTCCTGTATTTCTCGGTATAGGTGCAGTGCTTCTAGGAATTACGGACAGGTAGCCAGGAGTTCAAAAGCTTTCTTACGCAGCTCCCCACACTCACTCAGCACCCTTTAATGTTTCACTGTTCCAGCCTGTGGCTGCATTGTAGCTCAGTTTTCTTTGGCTCCTTCCTGATAATTGAGGCTTCTTCCTCATGAGGGATTGTTGGTCTTTTTCATATGGACTTCACCGAGAAGACTCACATACTTAAGACAGTTCTGTACAGCTTTCAAGCTATTAAATAGGAGAGATGTCAAAGAGACCCAACCATCCAGGGAAAGGAGAAAAAAGCGATTGTATAAGCTTGAGCTTTGGCAGAGGAGGCTTGAGGAAAGACCTGGTTTTAGAGCTGTCACAGAAAAAAGTTTATCTTGAGAAAGTGTTTGAAAAGATGGCAGTGTAGGTAGGTAGGGGAAGGGGAGGAATGGCAAGAGGCCCGAGCCACCAATTAGCACAGCAGGTGGCTGTGGGGAAGAGGGAGGGAGCTGAAGGTCCCCTGAGGGGACAAACCAGCAGTGTGTGAGAAGGCCCGGGGACAGTCCTTGAACTAAAGGACCCCCGGGATGAGAGGACCGAGACAGTGAATGCTTTCCTACCAGCATTCCTATCAGCAAGGGAAGAAAGGAGAATAATAGAGATGTGGGCATTATATGTAGAAAACACAGCAATGTTTGTGTTGTGTTTTTTTTTTTAAGTATTTTAATCTGTAGGAAAAGCACTTCCCGTGCACCTTCGATTCTGACTAATTGGGTTTTAGACATCACAGAGATAGCTCTTATATCAAACCTTAAACGCATAAACCTATACAAAAAAAAAAAGTATGCCTCAGTACACTTAGTCCTTTTATCAGCAGATGGGAACTACTTGCTGAAGCCAGTACAACTCCTCCAGCTTAATGCCATACAAAGATACATAGGAAAAAGATTGTTCCCACTGCTTCAGTCCATACCAACCAGCTACTCAAGAACAGGACGTGTAATCCAGGGTTAATATGTTATAAGCAAAAGATTCAATAAGCAGCAGCAAGCCTGTGCCGAGGAGCCCAAGATGAAACCACAGAGACATGCTTACAGTCAGATGGAACAGGGTAATATTTTCTTTCTCTTTTAAACTAGTAAGATTATTTGGGAGTTTATTGTTGCTAACATGGAGAATGTGATTCAGGAGACTATTTGTCTTGGCTAGCATCGCTAGATATAAACTGAGCAAACCAGCCACAAGCTCTCTGTCATTCCTGGGCTTTACTTAGGGCGTTTTTGCATACAGACATCTCCTCTCTTGCTGTCACGCTTCTTTGACAGGAGATGGTGGCAGGTTCATGAATTCTGGCTTCATGTAGTAACTCAGATAAGGGTATGTATTTCTTTGAGTATTCAGAATATACAGGTCAGCGTTGTGTAGTGCAAGACAGAAATACACACTTAGGGAAACAAGGAAGATTCTTTTGACTGACTGCAGCAACTGTTCACATGATGGTAATTGTTGAGCAGCTAAGGGCAGGTCATTGTACCTGACGTTATCTAGCTAAAATTTGCTTGTGTACTAGGTGTCTGCATTCCTCTGCAATCACTGAGCAGAGATACATATGACCGTGAGTGATTAATCTTAAACTATTGAACGTATAAGGTAAACAATGGTCCAAAGGTGCCCGTTTCCACTGGCTACGCTGGTACACAGACAGCTAGCATAGACAAGGTGTTGGACTCGATGATCCTTGTGGGTTCCTTCCAGCACAGGATATTCTATGATTTATGAGGTGGGTGAGATGCATGCCCCCTTCCACCATGGCCATATGTCAGCAGGCCGCAGCTGAGCTGCTTGCAGGAGGCTGCAGTCGCTGCACGCCTGGCTCCTGCTGCTGCCACCGGTGCTGACAAGATGGTGAAGGACTCTGTCCCAGCTGGGTTATCCTTCCTTCCCATACATTTTTGTTGCCAGTCCTCCTGCACAAGTTGTTGGAGGAGATCAAGTGCTAGGCCTGATGCTTTGAAACACCAAGGTTTTCAGGGCTAGACTCTTCCAGAGGGCGACATGTTGGATTGGGATGCCGCAATAGACTCCAGTGTAAAATGTGGGATTTTTTGTGCTATGGCCGCAGAGTATTATAGAATCATAGTGCTTTGGGTTGGAAGGGACCCTTAAAGATCATCTAGCCCAACCCCACCGCCATGGGTAGGGAGATCTTTCACTAGATCAGGTCACCCAAAGCACCATATCGATGGAGATAGTCTGACGGAGTACATGGATGCAGAGGGTGCAGACCCAGGGGATTACTGGCTGGTGAAAGCGACCGGGTTCTAGAGGAATCCCTTTGTACAGTTACTTGCATAGTTTGGGGAAAGCTTTCACGTGGGGTTTGGCTGCATGCTAAACACATGGAGAGGGGTGGAATTTCTGGCACAGAGGTGTGCCCTTTTGTGTCCCTCCATGTGAGTTGTTTGGGAGGATTGGTTTGGCTTCGTTTTACAATCAAAACATGTCGTCCATCTCAGTGTGCTTTAATTTCTGCTGTTTCGGACACAAGAGACGTGTTTCTCAGAGGGAATTTTCGAACCAACCCCACCGCCGCTTCAGGGCCCCCTGGGCAGCTTTGCCTCCCGATTGTGGGTGCAGCAGGGTGACCAGGCAGGCACTCCTGTTGTAACAGATTGGTATGTATGGAGTCCCTTAAATCAGCTTATATCTAAACCTGTCTAGAGGTCCTGAGCCTTGTTGCTCTCTAGGGAGATGGTTGTATTCATCTCCCTAGGGCTGGAAGGCAAATATATGCAAACAGCTAGCACAGCAAGCACAGGAGAAGTGGTACTAAATCTGAGCGCTAACTGTGAGGACTGGGTCTCCAGTTACTTCTGCCAACGCTTGCACTTCCCGCAGGAGGAGACCACAGAAGGGTTTCTGTATGTGACACGGTCAGAAAGCCATCTGCCAACTGCTTTCACTAAGGAGCAGGAGGCTCCTTGCTGCTCCTGGCTGCTTGATGCGCCCAGCCTCAGACCCGTGGCTCAAGCACTGATGGCACCAATGCCGGTGCCCGAGCCCCAGCCTCACGGTGTGAGGGAAAGGGGTCCAGCAGTAGGTATTCCCCAAGGAGCATCATGTGGCTGTGCTATCCATATGAAGTAGAAACCATTTTTTTCTGGATATCGACAGAGGGCTGCCCTCTTAGCAGATGACACAAGCAGAAATACAGAGCTCGGACACGTGCACCGTGGAATTTGCAAGCCACTGCTTTTCCTTCTTCATGATGGCCAGAGTCCTGGCGATCGGTATTTCCTCCTTGCAGTCTGGCAGCGGAGGGGAAATAGTGTCAGCTCACTCAAACAACGCGGCTTCTGGGGTACCCAGGAAGGTCTGCTGGTCCTTGCCCCCTGATACCTTTACATATGTGTAGTACATTGTTTTTGATCGTCTAGGATCCAGTGTGGGAATGCTGCAATGTCTACCCAGAGTGTTTTGCAGTTACTTAGGGGAAAAAAAAAGTGCAGAGCCATCTGAAGACTTTTTAAAGGAAGAAATTAACCCAATGTAAACAGAGTGGTGTGTGTGCATTCCTCTGCTAGTTATACTAACATAATTAAGACAGAAAAACATACACCAACAAAGCTTTCCCACGTAGCTAGGCCTTTGCTTTTTCCTTTCCGGTGTTAAATAAAAATGCCCAGAGCTTGTTTGTCTAAAGTTATTTTTCTCAGTGGTTTCAAAGTGGGCCCTATCCACTCCACTTTGGAAAACCATCAAGTTGCAGCAGAGCCCGCAGAGGCAGCAGCCTTGGGATGTGTGCTCCAGTTGTGTCCACTGCAAGCACATGCAGAACAGAACCCTCTGAGGCCAGAAGCAGGTCTCCTGTTAGGAAAATTACATTTTTCCTAAGCATTTCAGAATTGTCTACAGATATTCTTTAAGGTATTAACTTCAAAATACAAAATGTTCCTTAATTAAAAAAAACACTGTTCATTTGGTTGTTCCTTCCACACCACAAAGTGCAAGCTCTGAGCTATGAGAACTGTAGGTGGTAAATGCCCCCCATATATTAGAGGTTTGCTAATCTGAGGAAAGGCAGTGTAGGGCAGGATGTTACTTTTTTTGTTAGATGTAAGCTTAGGGCTCATGGTCATTTACATATGTTGTTGAGTTGATTCTTAAGTCTCTGCTTGGGTTTATCTATCCTTGTTTAAAGATATGTTTGTTTCAGACTAAACAGCTATTTCCGCTGTTACTGAAATACCATGTTCTTGTGTTTCATTCGTGATGCAGCGAGACATCCATTGCTAGTGCATAGTTTTGTTCTGGGAAGCTGCTTTACATAATGAAACACAAATAAAAACAGCGATCACCAAGTCTCTGGAAAGTCCTTTTGACTTCACGGCACCAAGGTGGCCCCGTGTTGTGTTAGGCTCAAGCTGGACCCTCAAAATGTCAGGCTGGAGATGCTCAGCTCAGTTGCTGTCAGCCCTGCTCAGGGGCACAGTGGCAGCGATACGCCTCTCCTATTCGTGCTCTCCCAAGATCTTGCTGTGCTTTATAGGTCTGTGTGTAAGCTCTTGCACCTCACGGCATGCTCACACACACGTGAGTTGGTGAGGCAGTGATGGGTGAGTGGTTATTCATATTTCCCCCATCGCCAGCAGTGAGGTCTGCACTAGAAGCCAGGAGCCCTGTTCCTGCCCGGAGTGAGCTGGAGCAGAGCTGCTGCAGAAGTGGTGCTCGGCTCGGCTCGGCTCTGCTCTGCTCTGCTCCAGAGGCTTAATCTGGCCGTGGGCTGGTGCTGTCAGAGCCCGCTCCTGCACGGCCAGCCCTGAGAAGCCTCTCTGCCTCGGGGAAGCTGTATCACAGTCCTTGGGGGCTGCTGCTTTGCTTCTGACCCAGCATGTACAGCTTGGAAGTGGTATTTGCTGAAAGCATGGGACATGCGTTGTGTAGTCTCTCGCAGGATTTAGCTTCCAAAAGCTCATTAAACTGATCTGGTTAAGGGCCATTAGCCCTGTTAGATTAGAGCTATAAAGAGCTTCCGTTGACTCTCTGCTCTTCTGTGTACTCTAATGTCTGCAAATGAACTCTGTCATGGACAAGAAAAAGCTGCCTATGTTGTGTCTGGCATCATCCCCTCATCCCCCCTGGCATATACTCGCTGGTGGTTTTATTTTTTGGTAGACAATATACTTTGTATAAGACATGGAGAGGGATTCTTCAGCCAACAGGAAGTAACTCAATTAAATCAATCGAGTTGCATGCAAATAAAAACAGTAGGGATTTCGGTGTCGGGCCTTCAAGGCTCACCTTATATTCCTCAGTGTGATTAGCATCCTACTGCATGGAGCAAACTGCTGCTCTGCTGTGAGCTGAATTTCTCATGTGCATCAATTGGCTATGAGGATCCTTCATCCTACAGTATCTGTTCAAGCACACGAGAGCCCTGGTGCTAACACCTTTCCTTCAAGTTCCAACACATAGTATGTAACAGCATTTTTGCACCAAATCTGGTACTCCCTGGCCCTGTTCGAGCTGTGTGTGTTTGTACAGGGAAGCGCAGGCCACCACCTGTTGCTCTCACCCACCATCTAGGCCAGAGGGATGCAAACCAGCATCCCACCACCTCCTGTCCTGGAGGTGTGTAGTTTGCAGGTGGGCGTTCAGCTTGGAAATTGTTTTGTAACAGTCTTAAGTAGTTTCTTAGCTCAGGATTTGGGCAGAGGAAGCATGAAATTAGCTGCACTGGACCGTTAGATAACTGTTGTGTTTCAAAGGAGGGTGTTGTTGTTCATTTATCGTTCTGTGTACTAAAGCAGTCCGGGTTGGTGAGAGTGCTAAGCTTGGAGACTTTTGTTGCTTCAAAATGGCAGTTGTAACTATCGTTACTACACCCAGGTATGTAGGTAAGTATGTGAAACACAGCAGGTAGAAGTTACTGTTTGGAGACCATGGAGTTGCCTTTAGTTGAGGTTCAGGTATTCCACATTAACATAAAGCATACCTGCAGAGCAGATTTTGCATTCTCTCTTTTCTGGAAGTCTCTTTGGGGTCTCACGGATATTAATACTTGCAAAGCCAGGGTTCTGAGTGGAACATTACTGGGGTAAAATGCAGATAAAGTCTTCCTTGTGCCTGCCAAGTAATCCCTTTCATTTTTTAACTTGATGAGGAAAATGGCTTTCATTCTTCCTGTAACGCTGGAAACATTCCAGTCTGTAAAATGATTCCCTGAGTTTTGGTACAGCTTCATTGCTCTAAAGAATAAATCTTACAGTTTCAACACAAGCGGTTCTAGCAGTTTTTTCCACCCTTTGTCATGATTTATTGGAGAGTTTTGCCTGAGATAGTTCTTTACACAGAGCCTAAGAAGCGCCAGAAGTTTTTTATTCTTCTGCTGGCAAGCTGGTCCATTTCCCCCACTTCTGTTGCCAGGTATGTCAGAGTGCCTCCCTAAGAGCCTCTGCTTGTGGTGCTACTATGAAACCTGAACAACAGCGGAGGGGGATGAGGTCTGTGGATAGTCTGCTCTCAGGTGATCCTCTTACACTGCAGGAAACAGAACAGGCTTTAAGTTGGGGGCACAGTAAGTATAAGCATAGCCAAAATGACGCATTCTCAAGCACCTGAAGTCAAGTACTTTAAAAATATGGGGAGAGGGCAGGGAAGGGTGGAAGGGTTGTTCTTGTCTGTTTAAACTAAACTGCAAAGCTTCCTGTTCCTTGTGTTTGCAAGGTGGTGGCAACCGCTCTTACTCACTGAAAAATTAGGCAATTTGATGATCAACACACATCTCCCAGTCTCTCTTCTGATCTGTCTCCTGAATGAGATAATCTTTCACCTCTTAACTTGTTGCATTTCCGTGAGCTCATGTTATCAGCCGTGTCAATGAGCGTGTTTCACCAGAGGCCTGTTTTAACTTAAGGCATGTCTGTAGTTGCACTGGTCTGCTTCCAGATACCCGTGAGGCTCAAACACAGTGAGTAAGCTGCACGCTTGTTTGCAAAGCCTGCTGCTTTCTACCTAACTGCCCAAGAAAGGTGAATTCCTTTCTTGGGAATCAGACAGGAGCACCCTGTTTCTGAGGAAAGTGGGCATAAGATGAAAATCTGGACCTAGAAGGTAGGGGAGGACACTGGGCAGACCATAGCTTTGTGAAATGGTTATTGCTGAAGAAGAGTTCAGTAAGGGAAGCTGGGGGCAAAAACCTCCATTAGTCTGGCTTTACTTTGGCTTTCTTTACTTCTTCTTCAACTTCTATCATTGCTTCCCAACATAAGCTGAATTTATTGTGTTCAAACGCCATCATTAGCACTCCTAAACTGCATGTAAATGGCAGGTTCCTGGGATTTTTTTGAATAGTTTCCTATTTATACTCAGTTATGAGATTTCCTGACTCACTGGCCAGATGCTCCAAAATCACCAGTTTATTAGACATCAAGACTGTTGCTTCTGCAGATGATCGTTTAGCATAGATATGCAGTACAAAATTCCTTGTATTTAAAGGTATGGCAAGATTAGCATCATGCCCACAAAGCTAAGTCTGCTCTGCCCTCTTGTGTCTTTGTAATATGCTTCTAAATGCACCCCAAATACAGCTGCTTTGTCATAAGAATTGGAATTTTCCCCCTACAGACTTAAAAATAAGATGCAAACCCGTGGATATTCAGATCTGGTTTGATCCTCCAGTGATATGTAAGAGTCAACATATGTTTGAGCTAGATCTGTTCTGCCAGTATTCTACAGACACCGAAATTTCTGAAGTAAAAACAACTTGAGAGTATTTTAATACAGCTCAGAAATACAAGAATAAGCTTAATAGAACATTATAAAGCTGCGGTTTTAGTGAAGCTTTGATTGAAAAATGAAATACCAGAGAAAGCGGCAGGGAAAGGATTCTTGCAAATGATAAAGACTAGGCTGCTGTCTCTCCAAGTCATGGGTTGGCTTAGCTTGGCTAACTCCTTGACATACTGTCATGACCATAGCAGAAGTAACAAGTCCAAAGCTATGAAAAGTTTACAGAGATGAAAGTGATTCTGAAGGGCAAAAAGAATATCATGTAGTGATTTAAATTAAGATACCTCCAAAATAAAGTTCAGCTGCATGCTAAAAAAAGAACCTGCCAGCTTGTCTGTGTGTTTGGTTGATGTTTTTTGTTGTTGTTGTTGAAAATGAATTTAGGAGGCAGGGGTGAGCTGGAAGTTCAGATTTCCTCCCCTTATTGTATTAGGAGAAAAAGATGTTGTACCGGCCATGCATCCTCTCTATCCCCATAGGAGCAGAGTGCACTAGTGCAAACTGGTGGCAGCTACAGTGAAGCACAGTTTACTGAAAATCTCCATTTATTTTTAAAGAGGCTTAAGCGTCTTCAAATCACCGAACCAACTATTCTATTAAAGAGTGGCTTTTCCCACTAAAGTAGGAAGTTTAGAGTTTGATAAGGTCTGCTATAAATCTTTCAGTTAGCTTAAGGCTTAACATTTGCTCTGTGAGTGTTTGATAGTGACTGACCTGAGCCAGTCCTGATTTTGACAGGTTGGTTTTCTACTTATCTTAATGGGTGTTTACAGCAGAGACCAGCGCTATTCAGGAGGAGCTTTGTCACTTCTCCGCGTAGAGCATTGTGTGAAGAGCCCGTGCATCCTGTTTCTTCGGAAATAATCCTGGTAGCCTTTCCAGCCACAGAGAGCAACTCAGGCAGAGCTGTGCTCTATTGTGCTTCCACAGAATTAGGGGATCACACCGCCAGGTGCTTTGGGCCAAGTCTGTCGCATTGCCAGGGGATTCCAGGCCTCCTCTTGTGCTCTTTTAACAAACTGCTTCCTCCCTCCTGTTTCAGAAATTCACTGCAGGAACTCCTTTTACCCCTCTCTTTTCCTCATTGATGTACCCCTCCTTTGGTGCTCCTTGTGTCTTCTGGGGCTAAACAAAGATACTGCTGCTAAAGAGGCAGTACGGAGCCTGGCCAGAAGATAAAATAATCCTGAGTAAACGCCTTTTGTTTTTCCAGTAACTTTCTCAGGATTTTAGTTGCCGATGTTCAGACCAAAGCTTCAAACAGGTAGTTTGTTTAGGTGGTGTAATGTCCTCAGTAGCATCAAAAAGTCTTTTCCCTGACACTCTCCTTAATCTAGCTTTGTAGAGCACCCCCTCACCAAGGATAGTTGAAGCCTTCTCCCCACTTTGCAGATGGAGACTCTGAGATAGGACATGCGTGGTGGTCATGGTCTCATGGCAAAGGGCTGATGGCAAGGGGCTGAGAATAAATATCTGTTCCTCAGTGTGTCTGCTCTGCTTCCTAATCCCTAGGTTAGAGACAGTGAAGGATGGTGAATTACTATGTAGGGACACATGTTGAGACTATAAATCTGAAGTTTAATAGGCAATGGCATCCTCGTGGTTTTGTTTCTAGCCACAGGTTTTGAGCTATCCTCACAGAAAATCTGTGACCATGAACTGTGTTTTTTTTAAATCCTTTTCTGAAGAAGTGCAGTTTTTTGATTTATGAATGCAGAGCATTGGAGCTGCAATTTGTTATTTGCTGTTTTATCTCTCCAAAGTTGTAAAGACCACAGAAATCTGAATAGGAAAATATGTTTCTGTTCATTTGTTCTTAGGGTTTATTTTTTTCCACAGCGATCCACAGCTGTACTCTGCACTTCCCAACTTTTTATAGTGCAAGGACTACCTACCCTTATTGAAAACCATCCAGAGACTTGTACAGCGCTGTCACGGTGGTTTCTGTTTATTATCACTTAAGATTTGCTTAAACTAGGAACAGACATGTATTACTGTTAGTTTTCCTTTATCTGTTTTGCCTACCTGCTGCATAGGAGTGTGTGTTCAGTGCTGGGTTTCTTGCGCCTTCTTCCTTTGAGGGTTTGGGTATTTTGTAATCGTTTTGCAGTCTGTCTGCAGGCCACCAACGATGCACGGGGCCTGGGTAGGGGACCACTGCTCAACATCTCTTGTTTGGGCAAGTCTCGGGCAATGTCAGCCAATTCTCACTGCCAGAAAACTTACTTTTTCCCCAACCAGTTCTCAGTCTGCATCTTCCACATCTTCGCATCCCATTGCCCCTGTCACTATCGTTAAACCTCATCTATAATAATCCCCTCCATGGCACCAACACCTAGCTATGAATACTCTTTCACCTCTCTCCTGTTGTTTAGCAGTGCTAATCGTGCCATACACTAGCCTTCATCAGTCGGGTGTTGCTCCTTCATCCTCAAGTTGCCCCGTTGGAGCGGAGCACTGCGCTGACAAAGCTCAGGCCAGAGCAGGCCCGGCTGGGAAGAACAGAAGAACAGAAACGATGGTTAAAAAAGATCAGCATAGAGAAGAAATGGGGATGGGGGTGAGAGGAAATGCAGAAAGTAAAATATCAAGGAGAGAGGGAGCACCCTGTGAGATCAGATACTCTTGAAGAAAAGGGAGAAGAAATTAAAGAAAATACAGAAAGCAGACACTGCAAAGTATGTGCCAAGACATACAATAAAGATAAGGACAAAGATGGCGGTGGGGACACAGTGACAACATTTTGACCTTGCATTTAATGATGATGTGTTGTTTCTAACAACAGGAATGCTACAGATACGTTTGGTAGTTGTCTGAAGTGGGAGCTGAACCCTCTCCCTGTCTGAGTAGCCTTTCCTCATTGCCAGCTCTGGATTTGACGTGGCCCACCTGCAGTTCTGTCGCAGTTTCCAAGGGCAGGCCTCTGACAGACTACCAGGCAGTTGGAAAAATAAAGAAATACCACTCTGTAAATGTGCCCTATAAAAATATATAGCCTCTTTTATCACAGCGTTCCTCTGACATACGAAGAGATTTTTCTTCCTGATGTCTTCAGTTCCAAAGACTGCATGAAGATGGGGCCAGTAACGACGGTTGTCTGCTAATCGCGTGCCTCAGTGTGCGCGCCCGCTGTGAGGGAGGAAGGGCCTGAGTTTTACTGTCAGATCCAAACTGGAGAGCATAGAAATTGCATTTGTAATAATCTCTCGAGAACTAAGGGCACTTGTACATCTCCACAGACAGAAGGCGAGCTAGTCTTTTCCAAATGTGCTGTTTTACGTGTCTCTTCTAGTCAGGCACATCCCAAAGCGCAGCTGCGAGCTGAGGGAGTCGTGGTGGTGGAGGCTCTGGGCTGGGTCAGCTCGGTGGCCTGACCCACCGAAACGGGCCCTTCTGTGAGTGTAAGGCAGCTGTGTGGAAGGGTGCCACGTCTAGTGGCACGCAATAGTTCTCAGAGGGCTTTTAGAGAAAGGTTAAGTCCTCACTAGGTCTCTGTCATGCAAATAGGAGTAGTGCTTGTCTTCAGGCTGGAGGGTTAGTGTCAACACAAAGAGTCAGTGGTGGGGCCACACTCCTGTTCTCACCTTTGGACTGTTATGGTCATTTGTTTGTATATTTAGTGTTGTCCTTTTGGCACTGGTTCCCTGTGGTGACCGGTCACTACAGGTTTGTGAAGGGGCAGTGACAGCAGCCAAGTGTCCGGCACCCAACTGGCACTCGGTAGGATCCTGCTGCAGCTGCTGACCCCGGGGGGAGGCGAAGGGAAGGTTAAATGTGCCTGTTTGCACCTGGTGGATTGTACGGGCTGATTTCATGCTGGTGAAACACTACAGAGATTGAGCCTCAGCCATGGAATTAGGTCTGTCCTGGACCTCAGGGCAGAGAAGGTGTGCTGAGACTGCAGTCACTCTGCTAGCGGGAACCTGGTGATGAGAGAGCTTCAGAGTGTGTTTGCCACCTGGAGAAGGAAGAAGGGATCACTACTGACAGCTGGAGGGCTTTTTTTAAACTGACAGCTACCTTCAGAATTGCAGTGTGTGCAATTAAACTCAGAGCAGCACTTCCTAGCTGTAGGCTGTACTGAAACCTTGGGTTGAGTGAGGGTTTGTTTGTCCTCGGGTCTGGCCGTGAATTAAGAGTCTGGTTTAGAGGCTTTAGTGGGCTAGAATTGCCTTCTTGGTGGAGAAAATGCCATTGCTGTGCAAAGTCAACAGGAGCACTTTGAGATGCTAAGAGTCTTCTCTGCTCACTTTTGTTGATCCAGGTGGTCTTTTCTAAGTACAAAGTCAAAGAGATTACTGTATGCCCCTTCCTTCATCTCCCCATGCAAGTGTCCTGTAATTGGCAGGAACACCGAAACCTCCCTGTCTCCGACTGCTGTTTGCTTGGGAAGTGAGGTGGAACCGTACATCCCTCTGCATTTGCACTCTGAAGGCAAAGTTATTTGTGAGCCCTAAGCATATGGGTAGGAGAGCTGCCAAGGCAAAGTTGTTCCCAAGTATCTGTAAACTAAATCTGATTCCTTAAATTCATCCAGCTAAGGAACTTTAGCTCTGGCAAAGGCTTGTAAATATTCCAGTACCTGTCACTTTTGGGTGCTGCTTTCTGTTTTCATACCAGTGAAGTGAAAACTTTGAAGTCTGGGATGTTTTGTTTAGCTTTTTAGAGGTTGACCTCAAAGTATCAATCCTTCTGCTCTGTTTAGGATGTATGAAAATAGACTTTTCTTTTTGCAGAAAACTTCTGGCAGCAACAGTGTTGCTAGTGTCCTGAGTTCTTGTATGTTCTCAGAACACTGAAGCAGGTATTGAGATATGTATACCAAAATACAGAGTTTTTTCTGTTAGTGTTGCAATTTCCCCTTCTGTATGAGAGAAAATGCATAAGCATATTCTTAAAATGAAGTAACAAGCATTTAAACGATGCTTATAAAGTAGTTTCTGGATGTGCAGCACTCTGAGAGTATATGGTTAGTTTTGCTGGGGTTTTAGTTTACATGTGCTTTTCACTTTCTGTACCATCTGCACAGCATAGCCTCCACCTGTTTGGATTCTCCGTGCTCACTGGGGTAGATATGGATGGTACTAAGTCCTGTTTTGCTTATTTTCGAGACAAGTTGCTGGTTGATGCAAATCTGTGGCTTGAGTTTGCTAGGCAAATGATGTTCCCATCATTTTTGCTTGCCTCCAGTTGCTTCTTGGAGCAAGGTGTCACGCTGCGTCCCTTGAAATAAGACTTACAAGTGAGTTTTGGCAGACCCATTCTGAATTGTGGTTCTGTACTGCGCAGCTAACTTGAGTTATAACTAATTTGTGACTCCATAGTTAAAACTCTGTGGACACAATATTTTTAAGACTGTGCTCACTGACAAGTTAATTTCAACGGTTGCTCCTGCTTGGGTGATGTCCTTGGTTTGAATATGTCAATGTGTGCAAAGCTTTTGTCTTTGGGCTCACTAACCTGTCCCAGAGCTGTGGCTGAAGCCAAAGTTCTCTTTGCACTTGAAATCACAATCCAACTCTCTTGAGAGGTGGAGATTTATGACTGAGCACTTTGAGTCCTACAGTGCTTTCCACACATTCCTGCTGCATGCGTAGAGGAATCAAAGTTCTCCCACAGCAAACAGGACGTGAGTCCTAGAGCATTTCAACCTACTGAATCACTAATAGGGCCGAGTTTTGACTGCAGCCATCCCACAACCTCAATTGAACAAGCAAGACATCAGCAGAAACACCCTGGACCAGAACTGCTCTATTCAATTTTACCATGGTTCCTTTGTTGTTTTTTTTTTTCTTTTTTTTTTTTTCCTCTCTAATCAAAGGCCAATGAACAGTTTTGCCAAGGTGTCTCAGTGGAAAGAGGTGCTCTGACTCTGGCCTTGCCAGACCAGATGGTTACTGCTTTCATGACAGGGATGTCTCAATGGACAGTGGGATGTACTGCATGTCTGGCACCTTGGCTGAAAGAAACCCACACTGGAATCTGCCACCTGAGTGGCCCTACAGTAACGATTGCTTTGGGAGGCTCCCTGTTCCAACCACACTTGCTGACCATACAGGTTTTTGTAAAATGCCTTTGAAAATGTGACTTGAAGGTATAATATTAAGAACTAAGATCCCAGTTGCTTTTTACTTTCTTGGTTACATCTTGTGCAGCTACATATTCCTAAGTGGGTGATGGTTTTTGCCTGCCTGCCTGTGAAGATGTGGACTTTGTATTTCCATTTTAGTGTGTCTGAAAATTGACATTTCATCTTCTGAAATGTTTTCAGAATTGCGAATTCATGTCTGGCTGATAATCTTTCTGATGCTTTAATATTGACTGTTAAAGTACAGCCAAGACTCTCAAGGAGCAGTTAGTCTGGAGATAGCTTGTAATGATGCAGCTGAGAAGGTAAACTCCTGATCTTCATGTGGACTCTTTTTGTCTTGTAGATGAGAGGATCTGTTCACCACCCTTCATGGAGCTGACAAGTGCCTGTGGAGAAGATACCTTGCAGCTTATAGAGAAGAATGGACTGGCATTCCCTTTCAGTATGTAAATGGGTTTTTCATTGGTGCTTCTGGTAGGCTCTTACTATTGCACATGCTCCCTCAGGAACGTTGTGGCCAACATTGCAGGAGTGTGTGGTTCATTGCCAAAGTGTACAGGTTAAAACCTTCCTGAAGCAAGTGGCTGTGAAGCAGTCTGCTTGGAATGTGGAACAAAATCCCTCCCTATCAGCTTTTACTTAGCTTTTTATTGATGTTCGTTACTTTAAACACCTCTCTACAGTAAACATGTGTTCCTGGGATTTGCTAATAGTTCTAACAAAGTTAGCCTCTTGCCCTGAACTTGTGCAAGAAGTTTCTCCTGCCAGATGTGTTCATTGTTTTTCTTGAGACAATCATTCCCTTGCTGTCTGCCCCTTTTTCACCACTCCTTCCTTTCCCTGGTCCAGGCTGAAAATATGATATTTGAGGGTAGAAGAAAGAGTGTAAAACATAGCTATCAGGCACCAAAGGCCTACAGTCTCAAACAGCTGCTGTGAACTGTTTGTGCTTTTTAGCAGGTTTTGTTGTAGAACTTGTGCTTAAATTCATTCCTTTATTTGATTCTTTGCAGTATAAAGTGAGCTGAATTGGTTAGTCGGTGTTTGTTCCCTTGGTGTTTGCCTCATTTGTAAGGTTCAGAGGTAAAGTTGTGTGGAAAAAGCATGTTTTGCCCTTGCTGCCATTGCTCTCCAAAAAGAGACAGACAGATCTCCTGAAGCTAGATTGCAAAGCAGTACTTTAGAGCTCCCTGAATGGCTTTGACACCCCCTCCTCACCCCACATGCACTGTATTCTCAGTGTTGTATCAAACAGCATAGCCTACATATTCAGAAGGCCTGAATCAATCCCTCTAAATCATGATAAAATTATAAAATAACAAGAGTGATGTGGGAGTGCTTTTTCCTGCTTCTTTTTGGTTTTCTTTCTTTTTTTTTTCCCCCTAAACTCTCCTGCTTTCCAGAGCATGTGTCTGTGAGACATCATGCACCACTTTCCAAAATTTCCAGTTATGACTTATTTTGGACTCTAGTGCAGGTCATCTGCCTTTCATAGCTGCCTGTCGTCTTGCCTGGCAGCTTTATTCTTCCAGCAATCCCCAAAGAAGTCTTGTCTTATCCACCCCTTTACCACATGCAAGTTTTATCTCCTCTGTTTAACATATAAATACCATCAGCTCTACTCATCCTGCGGCTCCTGGGATCTTCAGCCGTTTCCTGGTTTCATAATAGCAGGACCATGTATTTTCTTCCCCCCTTACCAGTTTTAGTAAGGAGATGAGAACCAGAATATGCAGAGCAGATAAGGAATACGGAGGAGAAAGCAGAACTGCAGGACTCTTTCTACTTCTTTTTCCCCCTCTGTGGTTGCCTGTGAAAAATATGTTGTATCTTAGTTTGGTTCAGACCATTTGGTTTCCTGTCCTTCCCCAGGAACTTGGAAGCAGGAAAAGCAGTTGGTTTCCACTGTATCCCAGCTCCCTTGTTCCCAGGACAGTGTTTTTTGTGCTACATGTAAATAGCTCCAGCCTCAGGCAGAATCCCAGACTTGTGAGGAAGCCCTCTGAGTGGGCAGGATGGCAGTACCAGCAGTGGTACTAACTCCTGAGCTGATGCTTTGCAAATCTGTCCAGTCCTACAAATGACCTCTGTTTGCACGGTTGCAGGAGGAGTTGAGAGAGGAGGGCTTGGAGCAAGCCAAGCTTTGCAGTGGCTGAGGATGCTGTTGAGGCAGAGACTGTCAGTGTTTTCTGGTACAGTCAGTGCCTTGGTCTGGTGAATCCAATGTTTGTAGGAGTGGGTGGGAATGAATTTGTAAAGGTTTTGTGTGTCCTGTCTCAGTGGTGCATTTTTTTTTCTTTTGTCTTTATCCAGTTTGTAAAACCAGAGTGGCTCATGGAACCAACTCTCATGAGGTGAGTTAAAAAAACATTGCAGTGTTATCCCCCTGCTTCCACTTCCCTCACGGTGGTTTGTCTGGTGCTCTCTGATCCTGTAGTAGGCAGAATGAAGGCTATGCCCAAACCATTCTCCTTCCCCCTCCTCTCCCTTGGATTTAATAACAGCATTATTTTTTCAAATTTATCTGAATTGTAGCTAAATCTGACTTTAACCTCTTGATATAAAAGTTCTTACTAGCAGTTTCAAGCTTTCATCGTCTAGTTTTCTTCCTTCTAGTAGTTTGGAGCCTCCAGTCAAGCTCCGTCTGCAAGGTGTCTCCTTCATCAGCCTTTCTTTTGGTGGGAAGTTACACTAAGGGGTGCATGTTTCCACCCTACGATGTTTCCGTCCAACATGTATATGATAGTGATAAGAAATGGCTTTGTGCTGCAGATGAAGCAGAGGTGTGAGTGAAGGCAGGCTGTTTCCTCTCCTCGTGGGGAAGGGAGCAGCGAATAGTGGCTATTTCCAGGCATGTTCAGTTGTAATAACGTGGTTGGAGCTGTGGGAAGAACAGAGCTGGTAGAATTATCTGCTTTCCCTTATTCCCGTAAGGCAATTGGAGTTAAAATGGTTCTGTATTCCTGGAAGGAGCGCATTCTCCGTGAGCTTAGCTTCCTCTAAATTTAGGCGAGCCGAGTCCTGATTTAATTCTTTTCCATTTGTGCTTCCTGCCTTCCTGCGTACCACAGCTCAGTTTTGAGAATCCTGTCCTCCCTGCTGGCTCTAAGAATGCCTGGCTTCCTTTGTTAGCAGCATGGTAATCGTTCCAGGTTTCCCAGCTGCTCCTGAAATGTGCAGTATGCTGCTGCAGCATCTCTGAAGACTGAAGGCCCTGAAGTGAAATGTCAGTCTAGATTAACAGAATGCCTACAGCTGAAATTTTGAATGGCCAGCACTTACTTTTAAAAATGCAGCTAGATTTTTCATTCATACCTTAGCGTGGATCATTTTACAAGCGTGACAGACAGTCCTGTTAGTTTGCTGGAGCAGCTGCTATAAATTTTTGCGGAGAGCAAAAGTGGATCGTTAATGAATTTAAAACCCTGGGTTCTCTGCTGATTTTTCTGTGTAGTTTTCTGTGTTGTTTTTCTGTCTCTGCATCTGCACCCTGATATGTGTGAAGCTTTCAGGGACTTCCATCTCCCTGGTGAATATTTCCTTGCTGTTCCTTTATACAGTGCAGACATACCACGGCCTTCTGCTAGAATTCCATTTTCTGAGCAAAAATTAGGCTAAAATATAGTTGTAGGCTGCACTTTATCACAGGAACGTATAACTAGAGCTTACGAGAGTCCCCTGAAAAAAAGCCTGAAGTTTTGCATGGTGCTTTACATATTTAGTAGTTGTAGTCACTTTTGGAGTTGCTGTGTTCTCAGGAGTGATCCGTAAGTGTATTTATGATCAGAGAGGATCTGTCGTATAAATGCTGTTTTGTGGACAGTAATGACAAGGGGAGCACAGAATAAATAGTCTGCTTACAGTAGAGTCTGTCTAAAAGATGGACCAGAGGCCTAGGAGCAAGAAATTGTTGCCTGTTTTATTAATGGCTTCTCCTTTGCCTTTTGGTAAATTGCTTAATTTTCTGTAGAGAGATTCCCACTGCAAAGCTGACACTGAAACTAGAACCCAGCCTGGCCAGAGACCTGCTTTTCTTCCTAAGATGCCTATTCAGAAAGATCCAGTACTGGCTAACAGGGACAGCTGGAGGCGTAGGCTTCGGTTTGGGCTTGGTGCCAGCTTTGGCCGGCAGACGTCACATCTTGCTGCGAAGGCACAGGCTAGCAAACCAAGGTGCTGGTAGTCGGTCTTCCGGTGGTGTCCCACAGTTCCACATGGCCTCTGCACTCCAAGTCGCGTCAGCCAGCGCAGCGCTTGAGCCCTGCTTTGCCAGCACCGTTTCTGTTAGAGTTGAGCAGAGATGATTCCTAAAGGTTCTCCTGCCCGTTTGCCAGTAGGTCAGAATACAACTGCCCCTTGGGAACCTGCTGTGAGACATCACTGGGACCCATAACCTGAAGAAACACATCCAGAATGGCTCTTCTTGTAAATGTGGAGCAGACAGGAATAAAAGGCAGGGAATCATTGTGTTTTTTCAGACTGAATTCCTTCAGGACATTGTCAGTAATGTTTCTTGGTGCCAAATGTTTTGTTTTGCCTTCAAAAGAACTCTGCATCTATAATGAGGAACGCCATTTGGAAATTATGATATAAAGTATTGTTCCCATGTTACTGCCAGAGACAGCAGGTCTGTGCTAGATGACAAAGAGCAAGTGCACCCTGCAAGCAAATTCTTGGAGCTGTATTCATGCATGCTAAAAGTCATGAGACATCACAGTGAACCAGCATAACGCTGCACCATGGGAATTGGATGGGTTGTGTGCTAGTCCATCGGGCAGTCAGCACAGAGCTCTGCAGAAGAAAGGTTTCACATGGTTTTCCACTGGGTCAGTTGTGTACTGAGCAGATAAATATTCGGGGTTTCCACACCTGCAAAAAAAGGGTGATAAGTACCTGCTTGCCTTTCGAAGCAGTGGCTTGCGGGAGTTAATTAACTAATATTTGCAGAGAGGACTTGAAGGTTAGGACCGATATAGTTTATACCAGTGTGACAATGTAGATATTATAAAATGAACAGTCTGTGCGCAAGGAGGAAAAGCACAGTGGTTCTTGCCACCAGTGACAAACAAATGAGTTACGAAGTTATGGCTGTGAATTATCTTGTTGGACAATTCTGCTGGTTAGAGTGGGCTTCTTGCACAGGTTATCGCCACTCACACATTCAGTCTGTGTGTCAAACGGGTAGCACAAGGTATAACAGAGACAGAGTGAGAATATCAGCTGCACGTACTCATTGAATGCACACACTGACTTGAGCTCAGAAAATGCTAATCTACTGAGTCATTGTGCATGCTTGCAGACAATTATGTGATCCTAAGTGGTCTACCAGATAAGGAGGAAAACAGAATAATAAATAGTCAGGTAGAGATAAAAATGTGCTTAGACTGTTAACTATAATGTGTAGTCACTACATCACTTACCATGGCTATAGTTTTGAACAACAAAGCTGCTGTATTTACTATTTTTATTACAGGAGCAAAGGTGTTAGCAAGAACTCAGTCTGACAGTACACCGTACAGCAAATGAGCAGCTGATCTTACATGTTATAAAGTATGAGTGAGAGAGCACAAAGTGGAAGAGTTTCTTTGTAAAATCCTTCCAGTGACTCTGACTTCACTAAGATGTAGCTGATCTCAGAAGGCACGAAAACTGACAGGAAGCATATGGAAAGATAACTCATCTGTACCGTGCTGAGGCAGGAGGCTCCAATTTTATTTTGTATCTTGCTGTGGAGTCATTGTGGGACCCACAGGAATTCTCTTAGCCTCTCTGGACTGTCTTACATCCCAAATAAAATACTAGGCTCAAGGAGGCCAGTGAGAAAATACTGACACAGATGAGGAAAAACTCATTTTCAGAGTTCAGGAATATTTCTGGCAAGTGTTGGGTGTCCTGTACTGAATGAGGTAGGTACAGGCACAAAAAAAATGAAGGTTAACTGTTGTCTTGACAGCTCCTCGGTGGGGGAAGGTGCTCTAACCAAAGCACCTCTACCTTTGGGAGGCAGTTTTGCTCAGAAGAAAGGAAGATAAATGTTACGTCAGATTCTCTGGCCGTGGATAGTCCTTACTCACACTGACCTGACTGTCAAAACTCCCTTCTGCCTCTGTGGATAACAAGGCCCGGTGTCACTGGAATGATGAGAGGTCCATGTTCAGATAACTAGAGCACAGCTATCTTAGGGTTTGGAGGATTGAGAACAAACCCAAGTTTATCCTCGCTGCTGTTGAGGGGCACCCGCGTATAAAGTAGCTTCATCAGCTTGTGCTGCCAGTCCTTGCATCGGTGTCATGGCTACATTTGGACTCCAACAACAAACCTGCAAGACAGGGCACCATGTTCATGATAATTTAATGTGCATGTAAGCATGCAATGGATCTATGCAAAGAGCAGTGTAACGTGCTGAAGATATGCTGGCTTGTACTCCTCTGCAACTACCAGCATCACTTTGGTTGTTTGAGGCAGCTGGTGTTCATCATTAAGGCCCTATAAAAGACTTCCTTTTTGGCATATTTTTTCCAGTCCCTTCGAGGGGACTATACATTTGGAATAATGAGGTGAAACCAAGCCAAGAAAATCATTGGCCCAGCATTTGCTACTAGTAAGAACTGCTAGATGCTGGAAAAAGTTCTCTGACAATGTGGGTGAAATCTTGTTGCTTAGGATGCTGCAAGTGGACTGTACCAAACCACAGGAAATACTGCTGCAGAGAAGAACTTGTATTGTTAGTATACAGACCTGCTCATTTGCACTTTTTTTGTTCTTGTGATATAAGCTTGTGTCTGATGAAGGCTTTCTTGGCAGTACTGGTCAAATGTTTTACCATTTCTGTTCTTCTAAAAACCTGCAAGTGCAGTAGCGTCCTAACCAGAAGTGGGTAAATGAAATTTCAGAGAGCTGAGAAAAAAAAATTCATTGAAAGTGAAAGCTACTCGGCCAGTTGTGCCTGGAGAGTTATGTGTCAGTGAGATGAAGTGTAATGAAATAGTACTAGCTGCTGAGATGGGATTCACCCTTGGTCAATATATATCCACCAGTAGATGTTCCCCCTCGATGCTCGTTGGCAAGTGTGAAGCTATTGAAAGGCTTGTGCACAACTCTGCGTGTGTGTGTTTTCAGATGGCGATCATCTTCAACCAGGAGGGCCTGAAGGCTGTCCGCCCCCCTTGTGTCATTCAGAGCTTCATCAATCACAACGCTGTGCTGTATAAAGTGTTTGTGGTCGGGGAATCCTACACCGTGGTGAAGAGACCATCTTTGAAAAACTTCTCTGCTGGAATCTCAGGTACGTTGTGCCAATTTGAAATGAAATGTCGGTTCTTACAGCCTTGGTAACGACCATCTCAAAAAAAAAAACCTTTGAAAAGGCTGCTGAAATGAAGGCACCTGGTTATTATATACCATATTACCTCTTCTGTATTATTTCACTAGGAAAGGAGATAACTCATGGGCTCTGGAATATATGTGAATGACATTCATATAGTAAATATTTATGTAATAGTAACCTGAGTCTTACCTGTTAGAAACAGTGTTTTATGTCATGTGGAAGGGGGGAGACAGAGAAATTCTCTAATTTCACAGTAAGTTCATGTCATTTGTTCCGGAGTTTGTTTATAAATGTGCTTTGGAGAGAATTTCCTGGATTCTATCCCTTCAGAACTTCCTTTCCCTATTTTTACCTTGATTATTTATGTGTGTTTAAAGATCACTTGTGCTTTCCCCTAAATGAGCCTCTCTGTACATGTGAGGCCCAGTGTTGTAAACCCTAGTGGAAAGCTTCCTTTGGTGTGTGGGTACCAGCTGTGTTGGAGGGCAGGAGGAACGGACTTGTCAGTAAAGACAGTGACCCTCCTATAGGTCACTAAACAGCAGTCACAAAAAAGCTCCTTTCCCTTGAAGAGCCTGAGAACTACATCTTCTGTGGGACGTCACAAGCAAGGAGGGATTAGTGGGGCATGAACATTAGTGGAGCATGACCAGGCACGGCCCTTTTGGAGCAGCTGAGTGTCCTTTTTGGGTTGCGCCACTCTGAGCATACACAAGCTGTGAAGGTGCTTGGTGCTCCCTGGAGCTCCCAGGGCGTGGAGTCCTGTACAAATCCAGCAGGTGGTGGAGGGAGGGGAAGGTAGCAAGCTGAAGGAAATGAACGAACAAGTGCCGGTGTCTTGTCACTTTGCGTTTCTGCTGATCGTTAATGTGTCAGTGTGTGCTCACCGTTGCATTCGGCACACGAGCACATACTTGGTTAGTTTACGTGGGGTTCGGTAGGATCCTGGTAAAAGGCCTTGTCTGCAGCTGTGTGTGGCGTTTTAGGCATGCTGAGTGTCCTGACCGAATGAAGTAGGCCTGGATCTGTGCTCACATCAAATACCATGACAGTTGGTCTGTACTTTTGCAGGAAGAGAACATGTTAAGGCATCTTTCTAAAAATGGCTTTGCTAATGTCTCATCAGTTAGTGTCAGACTTTAAAGTTGTCTGGAAGCCCACACAAAAAGAAGTTTTGTGGGCAGATTAGGATAAGTGTCTGGCTTACCCGTATCACTGGGGGTCCCAAGGGGGCTGAGCTACAGGTACCTGACGAAGCAGGACCAATGATGAGGCAGATCTGGTGGCTCTGAGGCACTCCCAGGAGCTGACCGTCTGAAAGCATAGGGACTTTCTATACAGGAGGAGAGGCAAGAAGAGTACGTGGTGGTGGTGTTAGAAACCTCCAGGGCAGATGGAGTGGAGAGGGAGGTGCTGGTGCAATTCTCCTCATGGTTTCCACCGTGGTACGTTAGTGGCTTTGGTCATCTCAGGGTGTCTCCTGCATTCCTAAGGTGCTTCCAAAAGGAGGTCAGGTCCAGACCATAAAATTTCCTGCCTTCTTCCACAGCAAAAGTGCCCTCACTGTAAACTGGCTGCTATCAGTCAGCTGCCTGCAGTGACAGCAGCTTTTCTCTTCTGTTGCATGCCTTCCCATATGAACAGTCCTGTTGAATGTATCAAATTAGTAGAAATTTAACTCCATTATTAATTACGTGGAGGAATCAAAACTGGTTTGTGTTAACTCCCTATAGTTCTGCTTATCTGTGAGCTGAGGTCTGGAAGCCATGGTTGACCCGGGCCGTGGTTTGCTGCCTTTGCTCACAGCCAAGTTGTATGAGCGGGCTTGCAGGTGGATGGTGCAGGGGACTGACCAGTATTGATCAAGTCTGGATTCCCTGGGCTGCAGTGCCATCTACTGTTCCTTGCACTAATCCTTGGGAGATTAAAATCCATTATAAAGTTATTTACAACCTTCTTTTAATTCCAGACAGAGAATCGATATTTTTCAACAGCCACAATGTCTCAAAGCCAGAATCATCATCTGTCTTAACAGCAGTAAGTACACTTGATCTTTTTTGTTCTGTCACGGCTGAAAAACTATCTAGTCCTTTCTTATCAAAGCATCAGTAGCTAGCAACTCTCCTTCACAAGTTGTCTGCTTCTGTGTTGCAGGCTGAGGTCTGTTTGGTACAACGAACCAGCATGACTGTGTGTCCCTCTGGTATTCCTTACCGAGCTCTGGTGAGGAAGCACTGATACAGGCCTGTCTGCTGCTCACCAGGCTTAAACTCCCCAAATCTAATCTAGACAAAGGGAAGAGGAAGCTTCTGAATACAAATATCTGCCCTTTTCCTGTCCAGAGAGCTTCATAAGCATAAATCAGCCTTTTAGGACTCAGTTCTGTGAGGAAAGACAAATGGTGAAAATTCACACAGAGAAATTGCATTGGGCACGACCACAGAGGGACAGACAGTAATCGGCTGCAGTGCAAGCTTTGCTGAGCTGCAACCAGAGGACCATTTCAGGGGGTCTTCTGAGTCCCACAGTGCAAGCAGATGCCATGCTTTAATGCTTGCATTACCAGTCCTTGTAATGAGTTTTGTATGTATGAATCCAAACAAGGCCTAAGGTACTCAACTGCTGTGAAAGTCGCTTTGCAGGACTGGGTCCTTTAAATCTCTGAGTCTCCAGATTCTTTTCTGTTTCACAAGCTCTATTTGGGAGTAGTTTTGATAGTAGCGATGATTAAATTTGTGCGAACGACTGATGGGCATGTTAAATTTTAAAGCTGTAATTTTGCTAGTCGTAAATCCTTCTGTAGGTTGGTTAATCTACTTTTAAACTTACAGAGAATATACCCTCTTGTCATAAACATACTTACTCCATACGTGCTTCTGTAGGCATACGTATACTTTTGCTGCATAAAGTCTTGTTTAAAACATGAAGAAATGACATCTTCCAGTCATAAGTAACCTGAGTTATTCTTAATAATAAATGTCTATGGAATAACTTAGAGTTGAAAACTCACATGAAAGATATCCCCTTTGAATTAGCTGCTGCCTTGAAGATACCAGCTGGGTTGTTCTGTATGGGTCAGATGAAACTAGCAGAAGGAGTCTGTCTTATCAGTCCTTCAACATGGGCCTTAATCTACGTTGAAATAACAGATTGATATCCAGAGCATTTGCAGCACAGGGTTAAACTTGTCAGCTGTTTTTGTTTTCTAAGGTAAAGATATAGTACTTAAAATAGTGATTCTCCATTGATTCCTATGCTGACATGTTGTTCAAGGAACCGCACTGATATGAAATAAAGAGCTAGGTACTTTAGAGAAGGTGAACTTCTGATACACGTAGGATTCCGAATTACGAAATAAGTTTCTCTTTGTTTCTTTCTGTTTCGTGCCACCGGTTCTCTGCAATTAGATTTGGTGGAAATATACCTGGAAAATGAAATTTGATCTTTCCACTGAGAAGACTGTTTCAGAGTCACTTAGTAATGTGTCTTTTTCCACTATAGCTGGATAAAATCGAAGGAGTATTTGAGCGGCCAAATGACGACGTCATCCGGGAAATCTCCAAGGCACTGCGGCAAGCTCTGGGAGTTTCCCTCTTTGGAATTGATATCATCATTAACAATCAGACCGGGCAGCATGCAGTCATTGATATAAATGCATTCCCAGGTGAGAAAGGCCTTTCCACTCCTGCTTTGAAGAAGCCATGCAGTGTGTGCTTAGTGTGAAGTTTTGCTGCTGGTGTCTCACATCATTGCTTTCCAGGTGGGGAAAGGGAGAGCAGCATGCAAAATTATCCTGAGATCAGACACTGTTTAATCTAGCAAGGGCAGAACCCTAATCTAGATGTGGAACAGGCTACTGAAATATTAGCTTTTAGGAGATACAATCAAAGTTTAGTGGCCAGCTGTAACTTGACTTTCATGCTCTTCCCTGGAGTTGCCCAGGAACTGGAACGTGGACTGTGTGCTGGGACCTGACCTTTCTAGCCCTGTCTCTCATTCTGAAGATGAAGAGAGGAATAATACATTCTATTTTAAGAGAGCTTCTGAGATTATTTTTCTCCAGACTCTGAGCCATTAAAAGTATTGAGGGGGTGGAAGCAGCAAACTGTTCCCTAGAAAATTTCTTCCTGTGCAAATTGATTCCCCATGAAAACACTTTTTGTGCACAAAAGCAGTACCAGGAATCTGAGGAAGATGATAAAATTGCAGATTCACAGGAGCTGCTATAAAGGTTGAAATATCCTTGCATGTTATCATAGGTGAATCCTGGAGTGAAACAATAGAATACACCTTGTGAAAATGGGTAAATTTGTCCTCCACTTTGTTAGCGCAATATATGTCTTGGAAACAGCTAAACAAGCTCCTTTACCACTGGAATTGTTAGAAGGAGTTATAAGTGTGTATAATAGGAGACAATAATGCTCTGTCACTTGTGCTGGATTCCTGTCTATCACAGGAAAAAATTATCTCATCTCATCTACTGGTGTTTTGCATGGGATTTTTCTCTTTGGGAATCTTGTATCATTACCTGAATAGTCTTGTTTGTTTCCAGAGATACAGGCAGACTCTTACATAGTTTAAGGTGTCCCTGAAGACTGGATTTTCATTATGGCTGAGGTATCTTTACATCCAGAAGCCCTGCCCTGATCCACCAGTCCAAGTCATCAGTCCCAGTGTTGCCCTGTTGTGCCTTGCCTTTCTGTCTCTGCAGTGACTGGCTTCCTTTTAAACCTCCAGCCCTGCTATTCCAAGGTCACTTTGCTGCTTGGTTCTACCATATGGTGTTGATGCAGTCTGCAAATCTATGAAAATAGTCTTCTGTCAAGAGCAGCAAAACAACCTAAATTAGGTGTCAGATGGAGCCAAATCTGTTTTATGAATGGGTGTATATTTCAGACAGGGTATTGAAGGCAGCGATGTAAGACATCCCTCTGCAATCCTGAATTTTGCATTCCTATTCTGCAGTCTGTTGATGGGGTAACTTTTTATTTGCGAGTATTGTTCTGGATTTGGTACTTTGCACAGACTGAACTTCACCTTTTCATGAAATATTGAAAAGCCCAGACTGGGGGACAGCTAGTGGCAAACTTAACTGTTTAAAGAGGAGTCATGTTTCCTTGTAGTGCTCATGCTCTGCTGTACTTCTGCCTTAAGGCAATAGTTTTTGATATTCAACCCAAGTCCTGCATTTCAGTCTGCACAATAATTGGACCTTGAAGAGACGTCAGCTTATCAGAGTCCTTTCAAGATACTTGAGAGCACAGGAAAGCTTCTTGTGGACAGTTCTACATCATGTCTCACACAGGATTTTTATTTGTGTGTGTGGTAAACGTGAGTAGTGAAGGTAGCTACTGGCTTTATCACCACAGAGTAGGGTGTTAGAGACCATTTGGAGAAAGTCCAGAGGATAGCAGCAGGGACCAGAGAAGGCTGGGTGTAGACAAAACTGTCTTCAAATCTGTAGAAGATAGCAGAACTGAGAGATTAGGTGCTTTTAAGGGCTGCTGACATCAGAGAAGAAGTAACGGAGTAAAATACAACAGAGAAGAAAATCTACATCTCAACATGGAATATCCTGCTGCTCAAAAGCACGTTCAGGCCAGGCAGATGCATTTCCCTCCAGGGGCCGGTTTGATTTGAGGATGAGCAACTTCAAGGACTGACTTCATCAATGAAGTCAGCACCTTGTAAATGAGAAGCTGAAATGCAGCCCTGCTCAAAAGAGTCCCTGACGGGCTGTGTCAGCAGTGGGGTCACACTGTTCCTGGCTCACTGCAGTCCTAGGAAGGGCCTTTCCCTCGTTCCTCCTCCTCAGGTCATCCTGTCCTGCAAGAATTGCAGAAGAGCCGAATTGGAGCCAAGTTAGACCCACTGGGGACCTGATACATTACAATGCACCACAGCATTTTGGGAAGGGAGAGGCAAAGGTGCCCTTTCAGGAGCATTCAAAGCCTCTTTCATGGAGCTCAAGCTACAGCATGGGCCAGGCCTGACCAAAGCCATGTCCAGCTGCCCAGAGGCTTGGCTTCCTTGTCTGCTGTCTTTTAACAGGTTTGAAGCTCCTTTGAATCTGCCAATCCATGGATGTCATCTTGAAATTAATTTAACATTAGAATTTAGAGCAGATGTGTCCTGGTTTCGGCTGAGGTAGAGTTAATTTTCTTCCCAGTAGCTGGTATGGTGCTGTGTTTTGGACTTAGGATGGGAATAATGCTGATAACACACCCATGTTTTAGGTGTTGCAATGCAGTGCTTACATTAAGTCAGGGACTTTTCAGCTTCTCACACGGCCCTGCCAGCGAGGAGGCTGGGGGTGCACGAGGAGCTGGGAGGGGACACAGCGAGGACAGCTGGCCCCAACTGGCCAAAGGGGTGTCCCATGCCACATGAGGACGTGCTGAGCAATAAAACTGGGGTGCCGCTGCACCCCAGTTGCACATTGCATCACTTGCTTTGTATATTCTTTTGTCATTAATGTTTTTTCCCTTCCTTTTCTGTCCTATTAAACTGTCTTTGTCTCTACCCATGAATTTTACCTTTTTTGTGATTCTCTCCCCCATCCCACTGCGGAGGGGGAGGAGGGAGCAAGCAAGTGGCTCTGTGGTGCTTAGCTGCCTGCCACACAACAAGATGTACCCGTAGGAGGATGTTATTTGTTATCTGCTTCATTTAGCACCAGCTACGCCTCAAAAAGATTTTAAAGATAAATGCCCAAAAGGCCTATTGTGTCTGCTGTTCTGTAGGAAACCGCCGGGGCTATATTTAGCTGTGGTTACCAGCTGAGATATTTCACTGCAGGCCTAGGCACGTAGCGCGTGCATTTTGTGTTGGCCTGACCTCAGGTAACTGAGAGAAGAGGCTCCATGGGGCCCGGCGCTGTGTCGCAGTGGCTGGGGATCCGTTGGGGCTCTCACCGAGCCCGAGCAGCTGCCCGTCACCAGGACGTGTGAACCTCTGGCTCTGTGCGCTGATATTTGGTAGCTGGAAGCGTCACATCTGGAGGTGTGCGGCCTGTGTGTGGGCATGCTGCTGCCAGTGCAGGCCCTGAGCTCTACAGTTCTCTCTGCCCCAGAGAAGATGCAGAAAACCAGAGCAGGCGCCAGGCCGAGGAAGGTCTGTTCCAGTCAGGTGTGTAGCATCTCCAGCACTAGCTTAAAAGTGCTCACAGACATTTCTTGACTCTGCAGAGCTCAGAGGTACAGGATACCTGTTTTCAAATGCGTTTGCTGGGTGGACCTCCTTCCTATCCATGCTCTGCCAGAGGACTCTGGAGGCTGTTTTCATCATAGCAAAATTCAGCCCTGCCTTTTTGAAAGATCTGCTGCAGCAGCCAGTGAAGAGAGTGAGGCAATAATGAGAGTTTGCAGCCTTCCCCATATCGTGGCTCAAGAGTTGAGACACCCTGGTCCTCTTCCTCCCTTTCCTGCATTTTTTTTAACTGTGTGAACTTTTTTCTCAGTGACCAAGCAGGATTATTTGGGCATCCAGTGTGCAGCGGGCCAGCACAGAGGAAGCTTGCCTGAAATGTATAGCCTCCTTACACTGTAGCATCTGCTGCTTTCAGGACTGGATAACTAGCCACCTTATTCCCAGTAAATATTTAATGCAACTTCTTTGTGAGTTTGCCGTGTGCCCTCAAACAAGGCTGGCTTGTTTTCACTGAGCAGACGTGAAACACTCTAGGGTACTGTGGGTCTCCTCGCTGAATATTAAAGCTGTTACTATGGAGATGGCTTATTCCCAGGGAGCTGGAAGCACTCTGAGTAGATTTGAAGGCTAATCCCATGGCTTTTACATAAGCAAGAAAGCGTAACAAGCACCTCTGTCAAAAGAGGTGGAGATCTTGTTCTGGCTCCCCTGGCCGACCATGAGAGCCCTGGTTGTCCCTGATGGATGGGTTATAGCAGGGGAAACTGGGAAACTTGAAGTTTTTAAATGGACGATTTGTTTGGGGAATTTCTTTAAGGGTCTTTGAGAAAGGAGCTGTTGTCACACAAACCACTAGCAATACAAGACCTGTTACAAAGTACCTAGGAGAATTACAGTCCAGTAAAATCCAAAGCAATGTAGCAGCTTAAATAAGAGTTAATTGGTTAATGTATGAGTTATAAATACGCCATAAAACCACATTTATCTCAAGGTTAAGTTATCCTCTTACCTTGTGTTTTTCAGGAAGTTGGTTTATTACTGCCAAAGGAATTTGGCTTTTACAGGAGAAGGGAGATTAAAGCTGAATTATTTATGGCTCTGAGGGACTCTTCTGCCCTGCGATCACGTCACTAAAAGTGTTTTAAAATATACATTTACTTTGTGGTCTCTGGTTCTGCTCATGCGCTTATCTGTTTGAACGTGTGCTATTCACATGGAACTTTTAAAATGTAATTTATTGCTTCAGCCCCCTGTACTAATATTGGGTCACTTGCAGAATACTTTTATAGACATCTTAAAACAATCAGCCTAGCCCATCAAATACACTGCATGTCATGTCACCTCTAAATACTAAGTCAGATTGATGCTAATTTCAGTTAATGCAGTAATAGTTATGATCTATTTCAAAACACTGTATAGACATGGTGCGTGTCTGATTCAATTTTAACATGAATGTAATGATAAAACTACACCCATACCTGAGTGTTTAAAATGGAAGCAGAAGCTCTGTACACCTGCCATCCCCCTTTTTATCGTGAAAAATGTAGTATCTTCAGGTATTTGACCAACTTTTTAAACCAGGAAATAGTTGTTAAATTGCAGTGCAAATTATCTGGAATCTCGTAACAGAACCATGCAGAAATACGGTTTCAGTGCTGAAAACAAATACTGGTGTTTCTACCAAATACTGTATCATCGACATATGCTTAGTGTCCCTTGAGTGTTTTTTCAGATATTGTTCTAGTGGGGAACATGTTTTAAGTGCCAAGGTAGGTTAGATTAGACAAGCATCACACTGCTTCTTTCCTACTGCCTTTTCTGTAGGGTGTAAAGCACGCTGAGCTGCTCTCGGAGGTTTCCCTCACTGGGGGCGTTGTTGGGGGGATTTTAGAGAAGGTCCAGACCCTCGGGGAAAATGCGCTTTAGAGCCAGTCTCTGCAGTATATTCTGGAACAGGATGCAGAAGATCAGTGTTACACCACAGAGGTTGTAAGTTAGGGAAAAACCTGGACTTGGACTGCTTTCAGTCACAGGGGCATCATGGAAAAAAAGTCATTTTATTATAAGCTGCAGGGCAAGGAAAGCCCAAGAAATAAACTGCTAGAAGAGGCCTTTCAGAGAACTTACGGAAATGGTTAAATTGCCTTTTTTTTTCTCTGCTTCGTTTTCCCCCTTTTCAGGTTATGAGGGCGTTTCGGAATTTTTCACAGATCTCCTGAACCACATAGCTGCTGTCCTGCAGGGTCAGGCACCCGAGGTGACCCAGCTAAACCGCAGCAAGCTCCTGGCTGAGCAGACCGGCGGGATCATGGACGAGCGGATATGCTGCGCAGGCACGGGCTGCCTCAGCGTCATGGGAAAAGACTCCTCCTGGATTGTGGAAAGCGAGACCAACAGCTCAGTAAAACTGCAACACCAGAGACTAGGCTGCAACTCGGCAGTGTCCCCCAGCTTCCAGCAGCACTGCGTCGCTACGTTGGCGACAAAAGCTTCCTCCCAATAACTTGCCAATGCCATGGACTGAGGAGAAGCCGCAGGGATACAAATTGTGGTCCCAGAACCAGATCAGGCTGTAACAGTACAATTGTGAAAAAAGGAAAACAAAATGCAACACAAAAAAAAGAAAAATAATTCAAAAAAAAAACAACTTCCATTTGATTTAACCTGATTTGCTGATGAAATGGACTGAGAGGGGGAGAGTGGGAAAGTGATTCAGATCCATTTCATCAGATTCCAGTTGCAAATCTGTAGTGAGTTTACACACACGTGGGTTTTAACACTAGACCTTTCATTGTGGGAGGGTTGCTCTTTCGTTTCTATTGTTCTTTGTAATCACTGGTGACCAGCATTTTAAAATCGGACCTCATGGTATCAAGAAGATAATAATGTTGAAAGGAATGTATGAATGTAACAGTGCTAGAGATTTTTGCCTAAAATGCTCCCCATTCCCCTTTTCTAGGTAGGCCATTGCAAAAGAAAGCTGAGACAGCTTCAGTGTCACTGAACCAAATCTCCTGAAACATTGTCGAGGTGTTGCCAGGTAGCTTGCCGTGAGCCGCGGCACTCGGAGTGGGACCGAGCGGATGGGTTGTTGGTTGTTCAGGGTGCACGACTGACGGGGCCGCCCCGGTTCCAGCTCCCCAGCTTTCCCCCCAGGCCTCACGGCGTCAGTCAATAGCAGCTTCTAGCTACACTTGCCAACTGTGAGGTGTGTCCAGGCAGGCTGGAGTCGGAAAAAAGGGGTGCAGATAGTTAGGTTGAGTGATTTAGTTGATTAAATATCATCCTTTCAATCGTTTGCTAGCAGTGAAACCCTAGAAGAGCAGCTCATCTCTTAGCAGAGTGTTTAATTCTCCCTCGTGCACTTGGGAGGGCTCTGGGACAGCTCTGCCAGCAGGCTGCCAAACAGAGCCACGCGCTTTCCTTGGAGCAGCACGCCTGGTCTGTGGATCCGAAGGGGTAACATAGTCGCTGCCTTTTTTTTTTCTTTTGCAACGTAAACGTGAGCAGAACTGTGTACCTTTGTATGAGATGGCAGGATGTGACAGTCCTAGCTTAGGGACCGCGTCCTTGTGTTGCAAGCTGCCAGGTGAGGCTGTGTGGTAATTTGCAGGAGTGCTTTGTGCTATGTGGAAGCTATAGCACAGCCTCATTGTACCTCTTGAGATGTGCAGTAAACCTACAGTGTTCCCCCCTGTTGCACCTTCCAGCATGGCAGCGTCTTCTGCTGCTCAGAATTTCTGCAGCTTTTGCCAATTCCGAACACTAAACTGGAAGTATCCGAGTCTGTCAGTGCTGAGAATGTAGACACTATTTTGGTAGACTAAGTGGCCTGTCCTTCCCTCTACAAGCCCTAAAATACGTCTGAGAGGGGTGGTGTTAAGAAAATGTCCTTAGTTCAGCTCCTAGCTTACAGATATGGTAATCTACATCTTTCTATAGCAGGTATTTGAAAAGCACCCATCACTGCAGCATTTAATACCGCTTTGTTCAGTGTCATGTATTAGATGCCTGCTCAGAAGGAAAGGATCTAGAGTTTGAAGCCTGGGTAGACCACAGAGAGAGGAGTGTAAAGAAGTCACCACCCTACCTGCTGGTACCAGTCCTGGAGGGGATAAAATTTTGACGAGTGTTGTGTAGCAATTACTTTGTGCAAACTGGATTTTCCCTGGGCGAGATTGGGTTTGTTCCCCAAGTGCCATTCTAGGGAAATTTCTGTAGCCAGGACTGGATTTCTGTGGGTGATCTGCACAAGAGATTATTCCACCGCCAGAGGGGTTACTAACTTTCAGATGTTCCTATAAGGACTAGGAGGACCTTGTCAGCGTGGTATCTGTCGGATCCCAGGGTGCAGATGACTACAGCCCGCTCCTAGGCTGCTGCAGGTCAGTTGTGAGCCGGGCGCCCCTCACAACCCTTGTGTGCTTCGAGGCTGCCGAACCCCGCGTTGACTGCAGCTTGCAGGTCTGGGTGCTGGTGGTGTGCGTGAGTCAGGTAGATGTACATAGGTAAGGGTTTGTACAAGTATTCCCGGTAGACCAAACCTTTCGTAAAGCCATGACTGAAATAAAATCGACATCGACAGTTTGGGGTTTGTTTTTGTTTGTTTGAAATAAAAAGTGTTTTTATGTTACGTGTGTAACAAAAGATACCCTCAGGAAGGAACTTGCCAGTGCTTATTTTTGTATGGTACTTTCTTGTAACCAGCTGGTGGAGTGTTTGTAGACTTGCCTTTTGCTCCCTTTATTACAATGGCTTGGGGTTGGGCTTCTTTTTGTTTTGATTTGTTTTGTTTTTGTTTTTAATTGGGTGGTGGGGAAGAAGCGATGATGTTAAAACTGGGTTAGTAACTCAAGACCTTTCAAACCAAGTATGTTTACATGAATCTGAGCGTCGGATCCAATTGAAATGTCTGTATGCTGTTTCCTAGTTAGAACATCAAATAAGAATTTTATTTTCCTGGCTGCCTTCTGAATTTTGGTTGGCCTATTTTGCACTGCTTTATTTCTCCAAAATAAACTACTGAAATATAATTGTGCATTTTAAACTTGTTTACAAATGATTGTTAAAAGTTTATTTTGTAATTCTCTGAAGGCTTACAGAAATGCTATATTTAAATATTACTCCAGACCTTGGCTGTAATTAGAAAACAAGTTTAGGTCATTGGTGTGATCAGTGACATTTTTCCCATAGTCTGTAATTTATTTTTTATTTATCAAATGTATTGGTATCACTTTAATTTACCAGGTGCAAATATGCAGGTACCTGTTGTGATGTGGCATTACAATAGAGTTGTCTCATAAATTACCATGCGATTGCTGTACTACTCTATTTCCTTGCAGAAATTATTGTTATGGCTCGTATACTAGATTGTTGCTGAATCACATGGGCAGATAGGGAGACCAACTTTTAAAAGCCAAAACTGTAAATTACCAGGTGTTCAGATGTACAATTACATTACTGCAAAACATTCGAGCATGCATATGTTATTAAGCCTGTGCTAAAGTGCTTTTCTGAATTGCTGCCTCATTTGATAAGTTCAGGATAGTTTTGATTTACGATAAGCTTCACAGTAAGTTGGTTAATGTTCTGTAGTCTCTTCTTTTCCTTCTTTCTTTTTGTAAAAGTGAGGACGTGTAGTAATATTAGACCTTATCAGAATGCCCTTGCTCTTAAAATTGCAGACAATCTGAGGGAGATTTTCCATAACGACTGTTTGAACTCTGTTATTGGGGGTTAGAAAAGGTTCTGCTGTGTTTTCAGAGGCATAGTTATTATTGCTGTGTTGATTGGAGCAATTGTGTTAAAATTACATAGTCACCAGTTAGCTTCTTACGGATCTATTTCTGTTCTGCTTCACTGTTATAAATCCACAAAAACACCATTACCTTGACTGGAACTTCTCCAGGCTTTATGTCAGCGTGAGGGAGGAGATTGGACTGTGATTTCCGCTCTAATTATGTGCTTGGCTTCAGTAGATGGAGATTTTTCCTGATTGAAGAGAACTTGAATGGTGTCATTAGTGCCCGTGGCGCAAAGCCATCGCCATCATCCTCCCTCTGTAGCTGTCTTTGCCATGTTATGGGCGGGTTTGCAACGGCGGCACCAGGACGTTCAGATCCTTACAGGAAGCTCAGCTGCAGGAACGCGAGTGTCGGTGTTGAGGCCTGGGGTTCGTGTAACACACCCACCGCCCGGCCCATGCTTTTCTGCCTTGGCTAACCACGTGCCTGGCTATTCCAGGCTCCGCGTGTAGCTGCCTGTTGACTGGGCCGGCTGGTGGATGAGGTGTGCTGCTTTTATTAATACTTTTCGGACTGTTGGAATGAGAAAATTGACTAACGATCCCCATTTGAAATGTGTCAGTGTCTGCACAGAGGTCTGCAGCAGGTTGCTCAGATGGAGAACCACCAGCTTAATTTGCTGTCCTAACAGATGGATACGAACCGAGAACCTCACCCTGTGGCTTCAGGAGGAGCTGAAAGTAATGAGGATGGCTCGAGATACGGCCTAAAGCTCTCCTGCTAACCACAGGCCGTGTCCAGCCAGGGAGCAGTGTAGATAAAAGCGGCAGGACACAGTCCAAAGGCAACAGAGTAAAGGTGGCCAGAGGTGTTTGAGTTGACTGGCAAGAATAATTAATAATAATAATACAGCAAAAAAGGAAAAATGGAAACTTTTGTTTCCCTCCAACAAAAATAAGTTCCAGGCTTATCAGTTCTTCGACTAACACTGGTTTCCCAAAGTCTTCGTGTGGCAGCAGTGACAAGTGAGTCAGGCTTTTTCACACTAGCTTACAGCCTTGCCTTCCACAGCCGTGCAGAAAGTCTTGGGGTTTGTATTTTTTTAGTGAATAGAGTCTATTTTGAGTCTGTAGCAGTCTCCCCATGTGCACACTTGCAGGAGTTCACTTGCATTACCCTGCTATTTTTTTCCCCTCTCTCCTTTTTAGTAAGAGATGTATTGATTTTTGTATTCAGTATACAATTACTTTATGGTGTTGCAACCGTGTGTTCTGTAATAGCAGTATGTGAAAATGCTTTGTGTAGATTAAAATATTTCCTTTAATATAATCTCCTCTCGCTTTCATAGATAAACAGACACACCGTTGCAGATCACATTGCTGATTTTATTTGTAATATTGCTTTAATATCTATTTCAGAGGATTGTAACCTCCAGAAAAGTACTTTCCACATCTTCACTACCTTTCCTTTCCCTGTTCACTCTGTGTGGATCCAGGCCATCAAAAGTTGAGCTTTTGACTGGGTGAGTTTCACATCCTGTGTGGATTCTGTTGTGTTTACATGGCCACAGAAATTACGGAAGCTTGTTGAAGTTTGAGAGGATCCAGGTATAGATGGAGGTGTTGGAATCATCCCTCAGCAACGCAGGCACAACAATGCCTGTAGCAAGCGAAGGCGCTGAATTGTTCTCGCTATGTGTGTAGGGGACTCTTGGGGTCAGGTCCATCCCTGCTGGTTGTGCAGTTTCCCTGTGGAAGAAAAAAAATCAGTGTTAAAAAATGTGCTGAAGTGGGGCGAGGAGAGGTAGGGTTTGGGGGTGAAGTCCTGGCCAGTGGGCCCTGATACCAATAGGCCAGGATTTCTTTCCACCGGTTTGTGTAACAATCTGGGGAGACTTTTTCTCTCCACCTTTCTCTCCCCGAACCCACTGGGGCTGACACCAGCAGATGCCCGTGGGCCATGAGCTCAATTGATGGTGGCCTAGCCCAGCGTGCCGTGAGTTTGCAGAGGGCTCCTGATGTGTTGTGAAGTGTTTGTTGATGGCCTGGAAATCTCTTGAAACTCTAGAAATAGCTGAAACAGTGAACGGAGTTCATGAAAATCAGGTCTTCCTCTTCCATACTTTTTAAGGAAACCCACATTTTATTTCCTCCTTCATTCTTTACACAGTAGTTTTTAGGTATAAATTATTTTAACATTTTTGTGTGAAAAGTCATATATACATATATAAAGTTATTAAAAGGTTGAGTATATGTTGAGTATAAAATAGTGACTTCTTTGTTTCAGATGTTAGCAGCCCCTAAAAATGAGTTGTTTATCCTCTTGTAAAGTCAGTGCTGTAAAAAAAAATTAAAAATAAAAGCTGTATTAGATGTATCTTTTATTATTTATTTCTCATTCAGTATGTGATATGGCTTGTGTATACCCTTGTGAGGACGACGTACTAAAATGCAGTCATTCTTAAAATCAAGTGACAGTAATTCCTCGGGACCTCGGCAGTCCTGAGACAACTGGCCCCTCACACGTGAATCGTGTTGGATGTTCTCCTTCACTCGCCAACCGTGCTCCCCACTTAAGCATGGCTGAAACTTGGGGACCATTCTTCATGTGTGCTAGGTGTCACACGGTCATCAGTATCTGTGTTCGAATCCAGCTGTACAGTGTTAACAAGTGTGTCTTGTGATTTGCCTCAGCCCTCTTCACTATGATTTCTGAAACGTAATTCCCATTTTGTACTTAAATTTGTATAGAATGATAAAAACCCTTAAAAGATCATGGCTTACTGTAAAAAACAGAAGTATTTGCTATTTGGCGTCTTCAGTTGCATGACTGATCAGATCTGACAATGAAGATGGTGCTTTCATCTAACAGCAATGATTTCAATGGTAATACATCCTTTTTTTTCTTTTTTTTTTTCCTTTTTATTTTTTATTTTGCCAAGCATCTGTGATGGACAATGTTTTGATTTCACCAGTAAAGCAATATACAGTAGGTATTGTGGCATTCTCTCGGTAATTGTTTTGAAGACAGAACTGTCCCTTTCCAACACGTAATGAAAATAAATGCCTTATAACAAGTTTTCTTTGCTTTCTCATTATGAGTGGATAGGGCAGCAAGGGGAGCAGCTCACTGGGGGAAGCTTCCTCAGTGTAGTTGGTTGCGGTTACTTGTGGCAACACCACTAGTGGCTGGTTTGGTTTGGTTTTTATTTCCAAGACTAGTGGATAGTCTATTTATGTAACTGCTATATAGCACATCTAAACAGCATTGGGATCCAGGCTGTACTTGAGAATTTATTCCTTTTGCAGCCTTTTGAGCTGATTCTTCCTTCATCATCCTGGACGGGGAATTCCAAACCTCGCAGGGTTTTCAATCGGGATCATGTTTGGGCTAGCACAGGAAAGCTGGATGTCTCACCCGGCAGTATGACATTTTGCTAAGCAACAGGCAGGTTTGGCAAGGGCCCTCATGGAAACACTGCCTGCAGATCAGTGCTTCGTGTCATCTCCAAGGACGAGCCGTGCAGCAGGGAAGGTGAGCGGGGCTGTAAAGCAGAGCTGCTGCTGGTCAGATGGCGAGCATCTGCCTGCTGGTCGGGTGCCTTGCCTGGCCCTCGACTCCGTCTTCCTTTGAAGAAAGTCTCTGGTTCCCAAAGATTTGTCATTACACAGTTGTCCAACTAAAATGTTTATAGAAGGCCCATCAAGTAACACGTTTTCCCTTTTGTTGATTTTGTGAAAGACAAGTTATGTCTGCTACCACCATCCTTTATGGAAAAAACCTGTCTAACTTCTTTGGAAATGGCTGCGTTTCTGTTGTGGGTAGTTTGGTTTTTCTTTGGGGGGGGGGGGAGAATGGGAGGAAGGGGTTCTCTGAATTCTTTGCCATATGTAGACCTCAGTTTGCAAGGAGTTGTATGGGTAGTGCTAAAGGCAGGAAATTAAGTACAGTATTCAAAGTAAAATCTAAATGGTGAGCAGTAGGTAAAACAAGGTGTTTGCAGCCGGAGGAATTCGCGAATAACTGAAATTCTAGTATGTTTTCCGTGGAACAGCTTTGATCTCATTTCTGTTCCTAAGCATGTTTCTATGGGGTTAATGAGTGTGATCTCATCAGGATGAGCCTCCTGACCCACACTTGGCTTGGGCATCACTCACCCTGTGGCTTGTCCCAGCCTGCGCCCTGTGCTCAGGGCAGCTTTCAGGCAGTGCCTCGGCCTTGCCTACGCCTCCTCCTCCTCCTCCAGGTGCTGCATGGGCTGGGAGGGGACGAGGAGCGCTGCCCATCGCAGCAGCTTTTGCCAGCCCCCAGGGGAAGCTCATCGTGTGATACCCACCTCCTCTGTGCCGAGGGAAATCCACACACCCAAATCCAGTCCGATTCACTGCCTGGGCCAACACGGCTCATGTTTTTAACAGAACACAGGAATACATCGAGTTTAATTATGACCTCACCATCACAGCTATTAACCCTATTCCTACACCCTCTAAAAACACTTTCTTCCATTTTAGCAGGGGGAATTCTCATGTTCAGAGACTTTTAGGGGCAAACCTCCCCAGCCCGCAGACTGCCCAGCCCTCCAGCTGGCACCCAGCCTACGCCCCAGGACGCGGGTGCTTCCACTGCAGCACCAGTGCCTGAGGGGAGGGAAAGCACAAGATGGCGCCGCCAGACCGCGCCTCATGGTTTTCCTCATGACTAACCCATTTATCAGCTTTTTATCAAAACCCACTCGTGTTGCCTGAATAACTTGACTTTCTCAAGTATTTACACAATGTTGAAGATCCAAAACCCCCGCCTTGGCCCCAGGGAGGTGCCCACAGGGCTGGGCAGCGGTAGGACTGGAAACGCCACCGAGATGTGAGGGGACGCCGCGGCTCCCTGCTCCCCGCACGGGCCGGACAGCCCTGCCGCCGACTGAGACCAAAGCTGGCAAATAAAACAAGGAGCCCACCGCGGTTTTATTTTTCCTTAGATAAATTTTTTTATATAGAATATATTACAGTCAGAGTTCTCAGCTTTTAATCAAAAGGTAACAAGTTATTGCAATTTTACCCAGTGAAACTACCGGTGGGAGGAGAACTTTCTAGAAAGCTGTCCTGTCATTTAAAAAACAGAAAGGGGGGGGGGGGAAGGAGAGAGAGAGAGAGAGAGAAAAAAGAAAGAAAATACAGGTGCAGGTCGCACTTCTTGGCTACGGTGGCCCGTCGGGGCAGTTGGACGTCCGTAGGGGGCAGAGGAGCGTGGGGGCAAGAAGCGGTGATGGGCACAACACTACTGCGAGGGAGGCAGGCCTGGGCGCCCGCGCGGCCGGCGTCGAGGCGCGGTGCTGCTGCTCCGTCGTACTCACCGAGAGATCGGGAAGGGAGACCGCGGCGGGGAGGGAAGGGGGCGGCCGCCAGCCCTCAGCCCCGCCTCAGCTCATGCAGCTTGTGGGCCACGCGCTCCAGCTCGGCCTCGATGGCCGCCAGGCTCTCCAGCTCCTGGTCCTGCAACGAGAGGCCAGGAGGAGCGTCAGCCCTGCTGCTCCTGAGGGATGGGAGATGCGTGGTGCCCGCCCCGAGCCCAGAGGTGCTGCCGGGGTGGGTTCTGCTCCCTGAAGTGAGGGGGAGCAGGACGGGTGCTGTCGAACAGCGCTGGACACCCGCATTTAGGCACTGGGGTCACCTCTGTGCCACCTCTCTGCACGCTGCACCGGGCACCCACAGGCACCTCTGCTATCAAAAGAGGCTTTTCAGTTTGGAAATAAACTTAGACCAGTTTAAAGGCTCAGCTGCCCACCAAGGTGGCCCTTCTGTGGTTGCTGCCATGTGTCTGTGCTGTCCCCATGCGGAGCCGAGCACGGGCTGGCAAAACCAGCAACCTGCACTGTGTGTGGTCAGTGTGAAAAAACAACAGGTGTATTAAAAAAGGCATTTTTTTCTCATCCCTGAGCTGTTCTCCTCATGAGGAAAAAGTAGCCCTGCCCCTCCACAGGTCTGGCACCTCCTCACGATCTCCCTGAGGCCCTGACCTAGTTAAAAAAAAACCACAAACAGTAAGAAGTCCCTTTACTGGGGAGTGGGGGGTGGGTATCTACATCCAGAAGACTCCCTCCTGGATGCTGACAGGTGACCTCTGGGCAATGCCGGTGCATAGGTAAGGCAAGAGAGGTGTCTGGGAGGCAAAAGAGCTGCAGGAAACGGGCTCTGCTCTTGGGCACCTGAGCATGGCTTGTCCCAGAGCCTGTGCCCAGCCCCCTGTGGCTCAGATAAACTGGCGCTGGGTGTCAGCACCATGGCAAAACCACAGCTCCCGGCTGCCAGGGGACCTGCTGAGGTACTGCACAACATCACACGAGGCACCAGGGAATGAGTACATTCAGACACACTCACATCCCTTCCAGCCATTTCCACTCCACACCCCAGCTCTCTCACCACTGCTGTGCTCCTGGTTTGCCTCCTCAGGAGGTCTGACACCGCTCACTCCATACCGGAGCCAGGCAGAGCCTTCCCCTTCAGTTGAAAGGGCTTTGGGACACAAAACCCACCCCCCAGCTGGTCACCGTGTCCAGTGCAGACCAGCACAAAGGTTCTGTCACATTTTTAAGGCTGTCTGGGACAGGGAACATTTTTGCACTAGATACTAAAAGAAGAAAAATAAACCAAAGGCACAGACAGGTGAAAACCTCAACAAAACCTGGCTCTAGAAAACTTAAAGGTTACCAGGCATCTTCTTAATGTCACAGAGAACCAATGCTGGCTGCAGGAGGCCAAGGTATCATCCACATCTCTAAGCATAGTTTGGATTCCCAAGAAATAACCAGACAAGATTTATTCTTAAGCCTATGTGCACCAACCTCTGTTCTCCTGTTAGCACTGCCTTCCTCGTCCTTCTTTTCTTCAGGCATGGGAGCAAGTGGAAAGCCTCCCTCACTGCTGTCCTCCTTCGAGTGATGCTTCCGTGACCTTCTCACACCTTCCTCTGGGCTGCTGAAGTCGTACTTGTGGGACCTGAATGCCATTTTCATGGACCTGTCTGGGTCTTCTCCACTGTCGTTTTCCTCCATGCGCTTCTTCGATGTCAGCTGCTTGGCCAGCTCATCCATTTTGTTCCACCTCTTGGAGTCTTCCCACTCCCTGGAGGACTCGTCCTCCATTTCCTCGCTTTTGGCATCCCTGGGCTGGAAGGTGTCCTCATCCGCCTGCATCCCCTCATCCTCCAGGCGATGCCTTCCTCGTCTCAGTGCACGTGGCTGCTGCTCCTCCTCCTCCTCAGAGCTCTGCCCATCTTTGCCAAATCCCAGAGCATCGTCATTACCTGAAAGAGCATTGTACACAACAGTGAGCACAAGTTTGAACCTGGCTGGGCTCCACCTTCGAACCAAGCCTTCAGAGGTGATGCGAGGTGGGTTTCCTGACTCAACCCCACTCCCAGGATTCTAGAAAAGCCCACCCTGAGGTCACAGTGTCCGTAAGGGGGGCTGGAGGCAGTAGCCAAAAACCACACAGGAAGCTCAAGGAAAAGAAAGGAGTTGTCCCCAGGAGGCAGCTGGGCAGCAGGCAGCGAGGCAGCTGCAGGGCCTGTGCTACTGCTGTGGGTGTGCCCAGGGGTCGGGTGCCTGCGGGGTCTGGGCGATTGCCACGGGGGTATTTCTGTAACCCCTGTAAGCACCTGCCTGAACTTTTGGGCTTTAAAGCCTCATCAGTCTGTCTCAGCGCTGTCAGCTCACCCCGGGTAGGTATCAGGGCAGTCTCTGAGATACGTACTGTCCTCTCCCTGCAGCTCCTCAGCCCCCACATCCTCCTCAGCCAAGTCAAGCGACCTCTCTGCTTCAGTAGGGTCCTCCTCTGCCAGAGCATCTTCTCCGTCGTCCTCCCGCTCCATGCGCTTCCCCACTGCCTCCTTGCTCTGCTCCTGGCCCTGCCTGGAAGGCTGCTCTCCCTCCTCCTCCATCTCCAGGCTGTCCTTGGGGCCTCCGGGCTGCTCCTCTTCATCCTCTCGGGGCTGCAGCTCATCCTCACTCGGATCTTTGCTGATGTGGTTTTCCAAAGCTTCTTCTCCCTGGGCATCCTCCGTGTCCCTGATCTCATTGCTCTCTGCTTCCTCCTGGTCCTCCTTCTCACCAGGGTCTGCATCCCGCGGCCTGGGCTCCCTCTCCTCCAGCCTGTTCTTCCCCTCCTTTCTCAAATCTTCTTTTTGCTGGGTTTTCTGTGCTGGTAGCTCATCCAGGGACTCTGTGGGCTGCTCCTCCTCGGGGTGCTGCCACGCTGCATCTGCAGAGTGAGGAGCAAGAAGCAACACCTCTCCTGAGAGCCCATTTCACAAACAGGGGAGCCTGCATGTTTCCTAGGGAGCGTCAGCCTTGCTCAGCAATCTGCTTAACCAGCCCGTGGCTCATCCTTTTGCAAGTCACTTCAACATATGCTTGCACTCAAGCAAGCCGGTGTTCTCACCGGTGCCTGCTCTGCTGGAGAGCCTCACAAGGCTGAAGGCAAACATATGCCTGCGTGCTCTGCTGCAGCACGCTCCTCGCAGCCATCTCCCGAGATGTCAGCAGCATACTTTCCTTGCATGAAACCAAACAGCACGAAAAATGAAAGGATTTAGGGCCGTATGTAATACACACACAGCTCTCTGCTCTCAGAGGACCGCACTGGACATCCCTACCTCCCGCCCCACCACAAGGAAGAGGAGCGAGCTCTGCAGGGTGAGAAACCGTCGCATGCCTCAGGGGCATCGTCGCCTACAGAGGTAAAAAAGGGAGCGGACTGACAACCTTCCTTCCCGCAGCACCGCCCGTCTGCAGCCAGGCCGTGGGCATGCGGGGACGAGGGGACGTCCCGGCTGGTGCGTTCCGTTCAGGATGCAGGTGAGCTGTGTGTGTGTGTGTGGACTGCGTGTCCACAAGGCTCAACTCGCCCTTCAGAGCCCCACAGCCACATGCCTTGGAAACAAGGGTGGCAGGAGCGGACCCACGTTGCTCTTTCATCCATCAGTGAGTGTTTCAGCACGGGATTTCCCTGGCTGTGACTCACCGCAAGCATTAAGCATGAGTGTTGGCAGCAGGGTGGGAGAGAGCAGTATCAGCCTGGTGACTGGTTACTAGAGCTCAGAACCGACATGCTGTTTAAGCTGGTAAATAAGACCGAAGCAAAGAGGGTTGCCTGTGTGTGTCACGTCAAAGGCGAGGCCCAAACGAGAAGCAGATGGACGCACCAAGGCTGTTAGAAAGAACATCCTTGTTTACAGCCTGACGTGCTTTTCCCGGGGGGGGGGGAGGCTGACACTGACCTCTTTGCTTGTTCTCATCATTCTGACTTTCAAGGACTTCAGAAAGTTCATCTTCAAAGCCATTGTTTTTCTTCTGCTGCTGAGTCCTCTCATTGGCACCTGTGTCAGGTAACAAAAGGTAGCAAAAAGCAACATCCCCGCCCGCGTTTCAGAAAGCACAGGCAGCACAATAGCTCTGTGCCCTTTATAATGCTGTGTGTGTTTTCTACAATGTCAAAGGAGAGCTGCAAGGAAAACTGAGACTGGAGGATAGGTGAATCAACTGCAGGAACAAAGCCATCATCAAAAACATTATCTGCAGAAAGAAAAAGGTCTCTAAAAGAACTGAGAGAAGCGGGGTTGCTAGGAAAACAGCGATATTGATGGAGAGCTAGGGAATAAGAGATGCTGAACCGCAGTGCATTGAGGCCAACAAAATACCTAAGCATCGCAATGCTGAAGGATAACAAATGCCTCCTTCCAGATGCTGCCCGCATACCTCTGCTGAGGTGAGCACTGGGTCGTGTAAATCATTGGATACACGTTGGAGTTACTACAAGCAAAATTCCCCCAAGCCTGCAGGCTCTTCTTGAAATCCTGGAACTATATGCCCTATGCCACATTCATACGATATTAAATTAATGTAAAACAAAACGAAAACACAGCGAAAACTGTGCAAGGAGCTACAGCTGATGAACCCCCTTTTCCCAAACTACTGTACCTTGAGCAGCTATTTCCTGGAGTTCCTTCAGTAAATTTTGGTGGCGAAGGATCGAAATGATTCGTTCATCTGCAACAGGGGAGACTTGGTACAGAGGTGCTCAAAGACAACTCCCCCACCCTCAGGAAACACAACAGAACCCCAAATGCCACCTCCCTCTCCGTTTGCTCTTCTCTCTCCCCTGGCCTGGTTTGCTGCCACATCTCTTAGCCGTGTGGTTGGCAGACATGGTGGTTGGCGTGGGATATTTCGTATCCCAAGAAGAGCAGGCAGCTTGCTGCCACCCAGCGCCTCACCCAGCCATGGTGCCCAGGTGAGGCACGGCCGGGGCCATGCAGCAGCTCCTGGGGCCTGCTGCAGCCCCGTGGGGTCACTGCGAGGAAGGTGAAAGTGTCAGGGACCCCCTGTCAGGCCCTGATTGAGTGTGTGCCAGACTGGGCCATGGGGAGCAAGACCAGCCCCTGCTTCTGTCCCTAACAGAGCTGTTCTGGTCGATACCCAGCACTAAATCTGCAGCCGTACCTCCTCGGAGTGTTTCCAGGCATTCCTCACTGATTGGCAGTGGGTTTGGCTTCGATAAAGTATCAGAGATGACCTCTACGATGCACTTCATCACCTAGAAGGAGACGAAATACAAAGTAAAGCTCTGCTTTTCTATTTTTTTTCCAAATCTATTTGTTACCAAGGCTGAAATGCAGCAGATGATGGCACAGATCCTCTTGCTTTTCTGGTGGAGCCAGAGCTGAACATTCGGTTCCCATTTTACCTAATGCAGGAACAGAAGGTACCTCCTGAAACTGAGAAGTGAGCGAATGACACATGGCAATGGAAAGAGCTTTTTCAACATACTGCGTGCTTCAGCGGAGGATCTCATGACTCCAGCCCACCCCAAAGGCTGGGCACAAGAAGCGACTGAAGGGAAGCCGGATAAATACACAGGGAGCTCCTACCCATCTGTCCTGGTTTCAGCTAGGATAGAGTTGATTTTCCTCCTAGTAGCTGCTATGGTGCTGTGCTTTGGATTCAGGATAAGAGTAATTTTAAGTCAACGCACCTCAGCCCTCAACCCACATCTCATAAAAGGACTCGGGGGAGGTCACAGAGAGCAACAACTGGCCATAGCTCTTAAACAGGAGACCTCGAAATCTTGCAACCTATTCAAGCTCGGGGCATCCTAGCTGGACTGCAGCCAGGCATCGAGGGTGAGGAAAGGCAAGTTGTACCCTCAAACGTGGCTGAGAAATACTGCTGTGATGTCCTAGAGAAAGACAGCACGCTCTGGAGAAGTGTTTGACCTCTGCTGGAGTGCAAGCCACCTATTACGGACTGGAAGAGCTGTACATGGCCGTGGGTCATCTGAAATGAAGGAAGTTCCCACACTTACATCCGAAGCATTTGCTGCTGCCTGAGGCAGCTTCCCAGGCGGGACGGACTCTGGGCCTGCCCTCTGCAGAGCCCTTTTCTTCAGCGTGTAACGAGAAGACATTACTTCCATCACCCCCACTGAGATTACAGGCCTAACTCTGTACCCAGGCAACTGCAGCACCGCTGGTCCCACGGGGATCGCCCAGCGCGGTACGGATGTGGTAGGAGAATCGAGGCCACCGGCACAGAGGCAAGGTGGCACGCTGGCAGGGGTGAAGGCACCCTCGCCACAGCAGGAGCCCCGTGGGGTGCCCATTGGTCATGGGGTGGACCCAAGTAGTCACACGGGCGAGAGAACAGCATTTGCTACAGCTCACGCCAATTAATAGTGCAGGAACTAGGCTGCCCAGTTCAAAAGGATGATTATTCACAAAATAAATTAATAATAATAATAAAAAAAGCACAAACAAACAAAAACTAACAAAAAGATACAATTAAGCCGTGGGGGTAAAAAAAAATTCAGACTGAACCTCTCGCTCGTGATTTCTGCAGGCATCCCTGTGAGTCCTGACCTCCCTCGCAAGGTGCCGCTCCCAGGGGAGCAGAGCACTGTAGCTGCAGTGGAAATTAAACACAGTCAGCAGTTCCCAGTCCGCTACAGCATTGCTCATTCAAGCAATTGGATATATCCATTGACCAGCTAGAATGGGTCCATTTTCACCCCGTGTAAGGAGAGAAGCCTCCTTTTGCAGATTACAGCCATAAAACGCTGAACTCTTATCTGCTTACTCGGTTTGAGGGGATTGCCTGTTGGAATAAAGATGTTGCAGGAAAGATCTAACAAAAGGAGAGCTGAGAAATTTCTCTGGTATCTTTCTCCTATGCCACAAACAATCCATTAATATTGATTTTAGATGGCTTAGAGTTACTTCGCTCTACCATTAAAAAGAAAAAACCCAACAAGACAGGTTCTGATACTTCCCTCCCATGTTTCCCAACCTCTGGAGCCACTTACTGCAGCAGTATTTGGTGCAGCTTCAGGAGTAAGCACTTTCTCAACATGAGAAATAAGAACCTGGTCCAATGAAACACCCTATACAAGCTCTTTGAAGATTTCTAAGATGATTTAGGGCCTTTATCTCAACCACTACAGCCGTTTGGCCAGCTCTGTGGAGGAATTATGCAACTTAAAGAAATGAGGAATGCAATCGTTCCAACACTTTCCAGGACTTTTTGTAAGAGCAAATCCTGCAGAGTGAGGCTTCACAAGGTCACAGAACAGCCAGCACCAGGAAATGAAGGATATCCTTTCCAAAGGGGTGTAATTAATCCAGTGCAGAAACTCAGACTGGAATTTTGCCATAGCTGTCCCCTAACTGTGAGTACGTACACAGATTCTTAAGAGTTGGTCCCCACACAGAAATCTCCATAGGACCATGTCCTTACTAGGAAAGACTTCCCCATATTTAAGCTCAGGGGTGCTCAGGCCCTTTCTGAAATGTATCTTTGTAAGTGTGAAATAGTGTCCTTGGAGCACGAGAGCGGGCATACACCAGAGATGTTCTGAATGCTGTGGCTGTGTTCAGCTCCCTGTGGAAAGCCCTTGATGCAAGGAAAGCCTGATGAGCCGCCCAGGAAAGTCCTGCAGGTGCTAACTTGTCGTTTCACAGCCCTGAGCCACCCACAAATACAGGTGGCTGAGGATGTCTACAGCAGCTTGGTGGGCAGGAAGAGCTGCGATGCCCAGTGCCATACCTACGCAGTGATATCTGTCCCCTGAGACCAGGAGCTCCCTCACTGAAATGCTGTGTCTCAGGGGACAACGAAGGCAGAAGAGCCCTAATGGCTCCTTCCAGTTGCAGCAAAATCCAAAAGAAAGCCGTGCTCTGATTTGCTCTCAGCTAGAACCCGCGCCAGTGCGGCACCTGGGGAGGGGACAGGCCTGGGAGAGGAGCCTTCCTTGAAGGAAGGACTTCCATGGAGTTGTACCAGCTTCCATAAAAACTACATGTGTTTTGCTGGGACTTGCCATGGTGAAACATACTGGGAAACAGACTTCACAAGGACGATCGTGGAACTCATGGACTTTCCCACTGGATGCCCAGTGAGCATCCTGTTCTGGCCCAGCCCGTCTGAAGGGACAAGTGCCTGCTCCAGGCCTCCTCTCCCAGCCAGCCGTGCACAGCCTGGAGCTGGCACCCAGCGGCTCGTGGCTCAGCCCCAGGAAGGGCTAAGCAGGCTGAAGGTCTTAGCAAGGCTACAGCTCTCCAGACCCAGGCACATCTGACGCGGGATGGGGAGGAGTTTCTCCCGGCACCTGCCCTGTAGGTAACAGTGAGCAGGGACACCGTAAATCGGAACCTGTGGCTGAGAGTGACATGAGCGTGCCTCCCTATTGCTGCCTGGGGAAAAAACAAACAAACAAACAAAAAACCATGTGGCTGGAAGATTTCAGAAAACAAAAAGGTTCAGGAAGTAGGGGGAAAGGTCTGGCGTTTACTTCCTGGACATTAATTTCTGTAGAAGCGTTAATTTGAGCAGCCAGACAGTCAGCTCATCTGAAAGCCTATAGGCATTACAACATCGGGAAGGGGGTGGGGGTCTCTGCTGCAGATCAGCACAGGCACACACACACCTATCCAAGCACTGGGGAGTGCACATACGTGTGAAGTGCACCTATGGATGGCAGAGATGTACATAGATGTAGGCACAGAAGGCTATAAAAGAAGGCTGAAGAGGTCAGCCAAGTCACACACAGCTTGCAGCCTCCCAGCCAGGATGATGAGGACAGATTAGGAGTTTGAGAGTAGCTGGTTGAGTATTTTTCAGGAGCATACATAAATAACACACCACACACGTACAAAGGCAGGCAGATGCACACACGCCCCCAAACACACACCGTACCAGCGATGCCCATTCCTGAATCACATCTCCCCCCACTCCCCCTGAGTCACATCCTGCTGGGAGCTTTGAAAAGCTGAAAGTAGGATGAGGAAGGGTCATACCCAACCTCCATGCCCAACCTCACCAGGCTTCAAACCAGCTCGTTTGGTCCCTCTGGTACATTCTGAGGGGCTTTCGTCCTGCTCAGGTGCCCAGGAGTGAAAGCACAAAGGATAAATCCTGGTGGGGAGGCAGTCGGGGAGGATGGAGCCCGCTGTAGGGATATCTCCTGCAAATCCCCCCAGCTGTCACTTCCTACGGGGTATTTCAGCAGAAGCAGCCAAAAGTCAGCCAGACAGGTGGAGGTTAAACATTGCACCCTTCAACTTTGTTCCCCTCTTTCGCTATAGTCTTATCCTTACCTTGGTGTCCCCTTTATTCATGTCGTTCGTCACGGGAAGAGAGAGAGCTGCAAAATGAGGGAGGGCAGAAAGAAAGAGCGTGTTATTTACCACCCCTGGGGGGCAAGCAGAGAAATCCTATCCTGATAAAAATGGGGTGAAATCTGGCCATGGGGGAAGTGGTCCCTGGGTTAGGGGAGGGGAAGGGAAGGGAAGGGAAGGGAAGGGAAGGGAAGGGAAGGGAAGGGAAGGGAAGGGAAGGGAAGGGAAGGGAAGGGAAGGGAAGGGAAGGGAAGGGAAGGGAAGGGAAGGGAAGGGAAGGGAAGGGAAGGGAAGGGAAGGGAAGGGAAGGGAAGGGAAGGGAAGGGAAGGGAAGGGAAGGGAAGGGAAGGGAAGGGAAGGGAAGGAGCTCGGGGCGGTGACCTTGCGGCGGCCGCTGTCCGCGGTGCTGCCGGGGCGGGGGGAGCGGGGCCGGGCCGGGCCGTGGCGGCGCTGCCCGCGGTGCTGGGGCCCGGCGGCGGGGGGCCGGGAGCCGGGGTCCCGTTGGCGGCCGCACTCACCGGGCACGGCCAGCAGCAGGAGGGCGAGCAGCGCTGGGCCCATGGCGCTGTGCGGGGCGGGGCGGGGCGGAGCGGGGCAGGCGGCGGGAGCGGCCCGGCCCTGGCGAGGAGGGTCCCGGCGGGTGCTGAGGGGAGCGCGGCGCCCTGCCTGCCCCCGGCGGCGCCCTGGCTGAGGATCCCAGGCGGGCACTGCAGCAGCGGCTCGGTTATATATGGCAGCCCCTCGGAAATGGCGTCAGGAGGAAGCCGCCTCCTCTCCCCCCTGCCCTCCCCTCGCAGGCAGCCGGCCCCCAGCCGTGCCCGGGGAGCGAGGAGGAGCCGCACGCCGGGCTCCCCCAGCCCCGACTCCCCCCCCGGCTGCCCGGCCAAGGGCTGTCAGGCTCCAGTCCCTCCATCTTCTTACTCCCAGCAGGAGCAGGATGGTTGTGAGGTGTATGTCAGGATATTGGTGAGGGTGGGATGCGCCTCAGCCAGCACTGGCCACCTACATGCATGGGTGCCCTCCGTGTATCTCCAGAAACGAGAAGTCAGGGTCTGTCACCTCATGCACCCCAGCCGGCACAGCCACCTCTGGGTGGATTTGCCCTCTAGGGGTGCCTTCGCCTTTCACTGACCACAGAAATCTAGACAAATAGTTCAGAACAGACGTTGAACTTTTTAGATGGCTGCTAGATTCTTCCACAAAGGATAGGAGTGCCTGTAAGAGCGGTCAATTGCCAGGGAACCGGCCACAATAACGCCAGTCTGCCAATGGAGGTGACAGGTCCCAGCTGTTTTATGACAGATCTTTTAAGTAGTAGGATAGCGTTTGGGGTAAATAGCAAAATTTGTTGGCTTTTACCTCAGCTGTTGTGACTCTGCAAGCAATACGTTGCTGTCCTTCCCTTAATACATCACTCTCCTTTCTCTAGTGGTTCACAACAAGCAATAGTATCACACTATAGTGATACACACCCTCACTGCTAAGCTCTGCAGCATTGAAGTAACCAAGATTACCTGATCACAGGACAAAGTAGTGAGATGAAATATTGACTTGGACTATTCCCTTAGTCACAATCTTCCCCATGCTGTTGACAAAATGCCTGTTTATTCTTTGGGTGCAGTGTCTGTGAAGGCTGCCGGTTGGATTCTGTTTTGAAATTGACTGCGGTGTTTCGTTAGAACAAGCTCAGAGTTTTATTCCTTCTAATGTGCACCTCTGTTACTCCGTGTCAATGGTATGCAAGGAGTTTATTGTACCTAAAGCAATTTCAGAGGTCACAAAAGTCAAGGACTTATACTAGAAAATTAAATTCAGAAAAGTGCACAGCCCTGTTATGGAAGTCCTGTGCTCAAGAAGGACGTGAGAATGTTTTTGTTTTTGACTAAAACTTTTATTTGAGACCAGGGAGCACATAGGTTTCCACTTTGTGCATGGAAATGTGTTCCCAAATGTACTCTGAAATGTCCTCTAATATCTTATTTAAATATATGCCTCAAAATGCACATTTGGATTGTAAAATCCCCCTCATACAAAATCAAAGTTCTTCTTCCTTGTCTGTTGCATTTTTTTATTTAATAGCAGAGAAAAGCTGGAAATAAATTGATCTTCTAAGCAGTACTTTGTGAATAACATTGATTGATGGTTATATGTTTATAAGACCAGGAAATGAACACCCATGACAGTTCTTGTTGCATGGGAAACCTGCATCCAACAGGAACAACAGCTATTCTTCTTTTTCTTTTCTTTTCTTTTCTTTTCTTTTCTTTTCTTTTCTTTTCTTTTCTTTTCTTTTCTTTTCTTTTCTTTTCTTTTCTTTTCTTTTCTTTTCTTTTCTTTTCTTTTCTTTTCTTTTCTTTTCTTTTCTTTTCTTTTCTTTTCTTTTCTTTTCTTTTCTTTTCTTTTCTTTTCTTCTTTTCTTTTCTTTTCTTTTCTTTTCTTTTCTTTTCTTTTCTTTTCTTTTCTTTTCTTTTCTTTTCTTTTCTTTTCTTTTCTTTTCTTTTCTTTTCTTTTCTTTTCTTTTCTTTTCTTTTCTTTTCTTTTCTTTTCTTTTCTTTTCTTTTTTCTTTTCTTTTCTCTTCTTTTCTCTTCTTTTCTTTTCTCTTCTTTTCTTTTCTCTTCTTTTCTTTTCTCTTCTTTTCTTTTCTCTTCTTTTCTCTTCTTTTCTTTTCTCTTCTTTTCTTTTCTCTTCTTTTCTCTTCTTTTCTCTTCTTTTCTCTTCTTTTCTCTTCTTTTCTCTTCTTTTCTTTTCTCTTCTTTTCTCTTCTTTTCTTTTCTCTTCTTTTCTTTTCTTTTCTTTTCTTTTCTTTTCTTTTCTTTTCTTTTCTTTTCTTTTCTTTTCTTTTCTTTTCTTTTCTTTTCTTTTCTTTTCTTTTCTTTTCTTTTCTTTTCTTTTCTTTTCTTTTCTGTTCTTTTCTTTTCTTTTCTTTTCTTTTCTGTTCTTTTCTTTTCTTTTCTGTTCTTTTCTTTTCTTTTCTGTTCTTTTCTTTTCTTTTCTTTTCTTTTCTGTTCTCTTCTTTTCTCTTCTCTTCTCTTCTCTTCTCTTCTCTTCTCTTCTCTTCTCTTCTCTTCTCTTCTCTTCTCTTCTCTTCTCTTCTCTTCTCTTCTCTTCTCTTCTCTTCTCTTCTCTTCTCTTCTCTTCTCTTCTCTTCTCTTCTCTTCTCTTCTCTTCTCTTCCTTCTCTTCTCTTCTCTTCTCTTCTCTTCTCTTCTTTTCTTTTCTCTTCTTTTCTCTTCTTTTCTCTTCTTTCTCTTCTTCTTTCTTTTCTTTTCCTTTTCCTTTTCCTTTTCCTTTTCCTTTTCCTTTTCCTTTTCCTTTTCCTTTTTTCCTTTTCTTTCCTTTTCCTTTTCCTTTTTCCTTTTCCTTTTCCTTTTCCTTTTCTCCACGTGTGTGTTTCTGGGTGCCATTGAATTTATTTATTAATTTATTTATTATAGTCTTATACAATAGCCTTTTACTCCTTCAGGTACACTAGAACATTTTAGTCTCCGAGTATTAAACACTGAACATTATTAAGCTTGTTAATGCCTATGTATTTCAAAGAGAGAAACAGATTGATCTGTTTATCAGGTTATGTTTACCTAGTCAATATTTACTTATCCTCACTTATAAATGTTGATGTTATGAGGGTGATAAATTATCTCAGTTCTAATCCAATTGCTTACACAAGGCCCTTTTCTTCCCTGAGGCCCCTTTTTGAGAAATGTAGCAGAATATGCAGTGCCCGTGACTATACATTTTCCTCTCTCAAGCTGTGGGCTTGCATCCTTTATGCTCATTGCAGTGAAGAAACTAAATGTTTTCCAGGTAGGGTATGCAATCTTCCACTGTAGTAGCATGATGGATGATGAATTTTTCTATATCTTGCCCCAGGGAAATGGATATGAAACTGTTAATCCAGCAATCAGTACTTCTGCTATTGGAATTTGTCTCATTAGGCATAGCTATATTAGGAACTGTCAAAGTAAAGCATGTCAGGGAAAGATTTATGTCAAAGAGCAAAAGTGATCAAATAAAAAAGTGGAAGGTATTCTGCCACTCAGGGAAAGGCAATGCCAGAAACAGACTTCAAGGGAAGAGCAGGTTTGTGAGTCTCTGAAGTAGTTTGTGGTTTAGTATACGGAGAACAGGAGTAGATCCTTAGTGGCTGGCAAAGTGATGATGGCAGACATTTCTGACCAATTCCAGTCTTATAAAAAGGCTGTTTATGTCTTTAGAGAACAATGCCTTTTTTCCTTATAGCTGTTTAATTTCCAGTGCACGATGTGTGGTGAGAACATGGAGAGCTATATGCTATGACCTGCCTGCAGTGACTACAGCAATATGTGCAGTTGGACAGGACAATGAGTTATTGTGGTGGGAAAAGGATATTTGCCCTCCTAGCCTGAAAGGTGATTAGAGAAAAAGGCAATGCCTGGATGGATGGAAGTAGGCACCCTGTGCTGTTGTACCAGCCATGCTCTAAGCTCAGAGAACAAGAGGGTCAGCCTGAAAGCCATGTTGATGTATGAACATCTTCTATGAAAAAGATTACTCGGCTCAAATGTTATTCTCAGTCAACACATAAGGGCCATTTTTTTCCATCAGAATCTAGGAAATAAAGCCAAAGGATCTGGGGAATGGCTCTGAGCTACTTGGAGAGCTTTGTTCTCTAATTTCTTGGCTGAAACTGGGATAAAAATTCACTCCTCTCCTGCGCTTGGAAACACTGACACTGCATTTCAGACTGCTGTGGTTTTACAGATCTGGGAGCTGGGGCAGAGAAAGAAGAAAAGTGTCATATCAAAAAAATTTGAAGCCAATTCATGGCTATTACCTGCACCTGAGCCAAACAGACCAGTAATCAAAATATTAACAACAATTACATTCTTGCATACGAAATCAGTAGATAACTGACTGAAAACCAGAATGTAATCTCCCTGCCAAATTAGCAGCAAGGCCTATTAAAAACCCCACATAACACCTTTCCTTCTGGCCCGTGTTAGTCAGTCATGCTTGCCTCTCAATTCCCTGACACAAGCCACGCTCATCTGCCTGCAAATAGAAATGAGCTTCAAAGCTCAGGCTGCTGTTGTGAATATCCATCTATGCTGCTAAAAGGCAGTCCCCTCTCTTCTTTTTTTTCAGGTCAGAGGCAAATTGATGTTGATTTGCTTTGATTTTCTTCGTCTAGACTGTGATTGCACCAACCTGAAATTAATTGATTTTCCTGTTCAAACGGTTACTTACACACCATCAAAAAAGCCCAACATCGTGCTCAGTCCTGACAGTGGCTGCTGCTCTGCCTATCCGTTTCCATCCTTGCCTGGCATGCACAGCTCTCACTGGGGCGGATGGATGATGTTCCCTGTTGGGAGAGGAGACTTCTCCATAGCAATCAGAGAATACCATCTGGGTGCCCTTATGAATAGCTTGGATCTTGCTATAGTTTTTCTAAAAAACATTCAAACACCAGTCTGGAAAATATCATACTCCTCCAACGCTTTGGTCGGCTCACCTGGCACATACAGAAAGGCCTTGCTTATTCCTGTGAGCACCACTGAACCAGTAAGAAAAGCTGTGGAGATGGAGGATCTCCCTGGCCAAAATGATCCCCAACAGCCTCCTCAGGAAATTACTGTTTATTCCCATGGCCGCGGTTATATTTGACTTGTGACAACAAAGTCTGTGTCATGCTAATGTAAATATTAAGTAACACAAAACAATTTTCTAAGTTCTAGAATGGTCTTAAACAAGTTCATGTGAAGTCCGTTGATATTGCTCAATGTTTGCTTACCCCCAAAGTGAGAGACAGATAGTTCTATTTATTGTTCTCAGGCACTAACAAGGTTTATGAGAGTTAGTGATGGCAAACAAGCGCTAGGGTTAATTAGTTAAGGGTTTGGAGGGTTATTTTATTTTATTTTTAAATACAAGGAGAAAACAGTTATCTAAATGGAAAATGTGGAATTATAGTGTTGGAAATGAAAAATTTATAGAGACTAAACTTAGCAGATCTTTTCGCTTTTTTAGCCATACAGTCATACAAAAAATTATTAAAAAAATAAAAATAAAAATGAGAGTGATTCAGGTCTTTGGACCTGCACTCCTCTCCTGGGGATCCGCATGCTCACAGGATTACCCCCACCCTGCCTGCAGCTCACAGCTAACGTGTGGGCCCACAGTCAGCATTGGCTTCATCCCAGATTATGTACGTTAAATGACTACCTGGTAAATTTTGTACCGATTAATCCTATTCCTCATCTTCTGCCTTTAAGCACTGGCTCCTTCCTTCCTGAAGTGTCCCAAGCTGTCCGTCCACTTGCTAGTTGCTAGGCCAGTTGCTCAGTGAACACCAAGCCCACTGAGGCATTAGGGTAGATATGTAGGTCCCATGGGATGCCCCCACTGCCAGAGCATGCACACCGATCAAGCACTGTGAGCACGGCAGGGGTGTTTTTGGAGGTGTAAGTTAGATGCACTTACCCTAACTCTCCCAATGTACATAGACGAAGTGACAAAATCCGTAATTAAAAAACAATTGCGATAAAAAGGACATTTTTCTAACAGCGGGGTTTGGTGTCGTGGAACACATGAGCACATCCCATTCTAGATGGTTTCTTTGATCTCCTTGGCTTACATCAGAAATATCGCACTTGAGGAGATGAAAAGAAAGCTGAACACAGCTTGCTTCCCTGCTGCTGCAGGAGGAGGGAGGGAAGCGGTGGGGAACCGTCATCTGAGCATCTGCTTCCTACCCTCCTCTGTCCCCTAAAAGTGCCAGCCACAAAAGCCAGACCTAAGGACTTCTGGGACACTGCTCTCCCCCAAGAATATTCTTCTCTAAGCAGTGGTATTAACACATCGGTGTACCCACGTACCTGGAGATACGGAGCATAAGGACACAGCAGTTGCCACTCTGGGTTGGAGAAAGGAGGCAGGATCCACCCAGAGACCTCACAGGGCCAGGGGCAGGGTCACTCCCTGCCCTTGTGCCAGGCTGAATCTCAGCTTCCAAACCTTTCAAAACCTGGCCGTCCATTTAACAGTGCTCCACAATGTTTCAGTGTTATTTAAAAGTAGCTAGTTTGCTTGTTCCCCTGAGCAAAATCTCTCTTCATACTTGGTACATTCTCAGCCTGAGGACTTCTCATGGCAGTCAGTACCACGGCTTGCCTAAACATTGTGCAAAAATACCTCATCTGTTGTTTTCAAACTGCATCTTACCCTGCTGCTATGAGCTGGGAAAAGCAAAAGGTCTTGAATAGATTTCCCTAGACCAGTGAGGCTTTTATGGATATTTACATTTTCCCCTTACCCATCTCCTTTCCAAGAGGAACAGCCCCACCATTCTGGTTCCTCGTACGGCTCCTTCAAACCTGGCTACTAGCCAGGGAGTCCCGCAGCTGAATCACCTATAGCATGGGTAGCATAGCGAAGACATGTGGGTGTATCCTGTTCTCCTGGGACATTTTTAGTCTTCACTCACTAGTGTCATAGAAACTCTTTGGGGGATACCTGAAAGCCCTGCTTTTAATTTCAGCAGTCACCACACACAGATGCCTCAGGAGTCTGTATGCCTTCAAGATGTATTTATTCCCTCATGAAAGACATCGTGGAGAGGAGGGGGAGAAACTGGAGCTCTCAGACCTGCCGGCAGTAAGGCAGTAGCAGAGCGGTCTCGGCTTGCACCAGACAACCTGACTCAGCCTGGATGGGGCAAGGAAAAAACCTCCCACCGTAGCTTCATTTGTCGCAGTTGCCCCTGGCCCCTTTCCCCATCTATCCCCCTGCTCTGGGTCAGGCCGTTCCCCGCACAGCCCGCGCAGAGCTGCACCTTCGCAGTGCAGCTGGCTCTCCCCTCAGATGTTCTCGTGATAAGGCCGTTTTTGAACACCAAATTGAATGTTCACGCCAGTTAATGACTGTTCTCTCTACAGGCAAAGCAAACCTGTTCCTGCTGTATTAAACAGAGGAGAGGAAGAGGTAGCCTTTCAGGTATTGAATTGCCCGAGAGCATTAGCACAGAGCTTGAGGAGCAGCCAGAGAATCTTAAATTACTGCAGCTGAGCTTTTCCTCGCCGCGCAGGAGCTCAGGTTTCCTTCCTCACCAGCACTTTGGCTTGCTGGGAGAGCAGAGGCTGCAGGGCTGCTGTGCCTGTCCTTGGGAGCAGCGACTGCTTGCTGTGGAGCAAAGGACATCCCCATGCTCCGTGGACAAAATGGCTGGGACAGGTTCCTCCTTGAAAGAGAGAAAAGCCTAGCCATGTGTTTCTCTCTGTTTTTAGTGTTTGTTTTGTTTTGTTTTGCTGGAACAACGTCCACTGGCTCACAACAGCTTTTTGTTTTATGGAGGCAGCTAGATAACCACAAACACGGTGAAACCCTCGTACGTGTTTCATGCCCTGTGAGAAGCAATTGCTGTCATGTGCAGCCCCACTGGAGCAGAAGTGGAAGGGTTCCCCCAGGCAGGGAAGATAAATGGGTACTACATTTGCTTTTCATTTAAACCCGCAGTGAATACGTGACTTTCTGTACTGAGAGGATGCTGCAGCTGTTTTACTTGATATAGGTACATGCAGTAAGTACTGGGTATGTAAGGCACAAATTTATTATTTACATTTCTAAATAAATCATTAATTAAAAACCTGAACCCAAACATATGCAGGTCAATAGGCAGACTCTTACCCATTTCAGTGAGCTTTGGGCTGAGCTGTACACCTGACACTGGGGCCTGCTGCCTCACACAAGCAGTGCTGGCCTCTGCCACTGAGCATCTGAAGGTTTCTGGCAGCCTGGGCTTCTGCAGAGAGAGGAGTTGGGGAAGCATTCCCCAGAGGCAATGATGCCATTTTTACTGCACTCAGGCGAGCAGTGAAGGTAACAGTGAGGATGTCAGCTACAAGGTGGAATAACTGCTGTTCAGAGGAAGTCTTCAAAAGGTGGGGGTAAAAAAGAGGTGTCAGTCAATGTTATTCATCACCAAAAATAAAGATGAGGAATCGTTTTGTATTCTGTGTATCTGATGGCAGACATCAATGCTTTCTATCCCTCTGAACATCAGTTTAGAGCAACCAAAGACTAAACAGGTCTGCTTTGGTCAGCTGAAGATTTTTGTAGACCTAAGCCTGTAAGAGTATTAAACACATTGTAGAGTGAAAAGTCCTAGAAAGTCTCCTTTCTATGGCCCACGTAAATCCTGAGCTGAAGCTGGCTCCTCATTACTGAAAGTGCACCTTGTTGTGGCTGAGAAGGGTCCATTTTCCAGGGTCACTTGGAGAGGAAGCACTGGCCATGTCGGCCACTGCTTATTAAACTCACTTGTGAACACACTACTTGACCCAATTCCTTTCTCTGGTGTCAAACGTTTAACTGGAGCCTTACTCCAGGTTTCCTCTACTATTCTGTGGAAGGGTGCAAGCTCCAGATAGCTCAGCTCACTAATGGGTCTTAGGAAAATGGTCCAGCCTTTCTTCCTTTGTGAGGCTCTTGGCTCAAGGCTTCAGGACGTGATCTTCATGTAGTCACATTAATGGGAATTTGAATTTGAATGGTACAGGATCAAGCTCCTTGTAGGTACAGCTACTGGAAAAAAAACCTTCATGTATACTGGAAAGCCAGAAGCATTAATAATGCTTCCAAAGCCCCAGAACAACACTTAACAGGTGGATCACAATGGAAGAACTACTTCTGATTTGGAAGGGATTGTCAGGCATCAGGGATGGCTCTCCTTCTGTCCATCTGTGCTGGCTTAGCATTGCTGTCCCTTGCAGCTCCAGTGTGGCCTTATCTTCTGCCTTGAGATAGGGTGTGGAGAGCCAAGTATTGGTGCTCTTCTCGGCTGCTGCAAGAGCTGACCTCTTGGGGTAAGTCCTTCTGGCCCTCCCTGCCAGGATGTGTGAGCTCCTTGGCTTTTGAGAGCTGCCTGCTCCTTTTCAGCCTGCTTTACTTAGTGCCAAATCATCCAGATGCTCCCTGTCATCTTAGAGGTCCAATGACCCAGGGCTAACAGAGAGCTAGAAAACACAGCTCATCTAAAGCTGTTCTTCAAGAAGAAATGAAGTTGTTTCTGGTTTCAAGCAAGTTTTGGTGTGACTAGGATTCACACATGGGAGAGCTCAGTCAAAGCTCAGCAGAACTGCTGCGTATAAACCAGGTCTGGTCAAAGAGCCCATTTGCTTCTTGCTTGGGACACAGCACGACCTCCCTGAGCCTTCAGGCTGGTTGCAAACGCAGCTGGAGGGGTGGTGACCACGTCTCCCTCATCCACCTCAGCAGTCAAGAAGGACATTTGTTGCTTTCCTCGATCACTCCCAGGCTTCCCACGGGCTTGAGATCTGCTGTGCAGCAATCCTCTGGAGGAGCTGAGCCTCAGAGGACCACATCTCCACGTGTGCTTCTAGGAGACCGAGCACAAGGGGTTACGTGTACCTGCTGCCAACAAATAAGCTTTCTTGCTGACAGGTACTGCTCCTGTGTTCACCTGGGAGCTGGAGGTCATGCTCTCCCCTTGTCTTCCTTTCATTTTGATGTAAAATCCGTATGCCTCTCTGGCTTTGAAGCTATGAAATACCCATCAAGTGATGTGACTTACTGATAACTGATATTTTAGAAGTCAGAGCAGGAGGAACAGCAATTCATATAGATGTGGATCTGACTGGCTTTGAATTTCTTGTGAAGTGTGCAGACACGGGCACAAGCCTGACATGGATGAAGATGGCCCAGATCATTTCTGTAGAAACTCTGCAGGATCAGACACTCGGAGAGTAACTCAGTTTCCTCCTTGAAAACTCACTGGCAGTCCATTTTACAGGGTTTTTGATCAATGCAAATTGTCAATATCTATTTTGATGATATTTTAACAGATAATGACAGAAGTGGAATGGGTTATTTGTCAAACACAAAAAAAATAAGGATGTGTATTTCAAACCCTTTGGTCTGAAAATGGCTTTTGTTCATTGAAATATTTTTCAGAAACACTTTTCCATATTTTGATCAGCCCTATTTATAACTGTGCTGAAGTCCCTCTCTAGCACCATCAGTTGGTATGTTTATAGCCATCTGGATCGCAGGCTACTCATGTTTTTAACATGCCTATTGCATCTATTGATGATTCGTTAGCCCTTTATAAAGAGCAGGTACACAATCTGAACAACAGCCACAGAGAGAAATCGTGTGTTCAGCCCTGACCGCCCCACCTCTGCTCACACACTCCTGGGGAACACAAGCAACTTTATGCTATTTTATTTTATTTAAAAAGTTTATATCTGAGTGCTTCGAATTGTCAGCCTTCTGGGGTTTATTGCTTGACTTAAGCAAAGAAATTAATTCTTCACATTCTGAGAGAAGCTTCGTTAATTGGAACTGTGGAGGGGCCCCTTGGAAATTCACGCTGCAAAAGGGGCAGGGAGGCACAGAGCTCCCACCGCTCTGCTCACAAGATACCATCAGGAACACCAGCAGCCCTGACTGCCCTTGCAGCGGCCTCGAGCACAGCGCAATTAGACCAGCTGCTTGTATTCTGTGGTTAAAGAAAGCTCCCAGGGGACGAAGTATTGCTGTTTGATTGGAAGAGCACTCAATTGCCTAATGAAGCTGTTATCTTCTATTTAGCCAGAGATGAGAAAAGGAAATCTTTATGTATCACTCCTATGTAACAAAAAAAAAAAAAAAAAAAAAGCTAATTAGAGAAGTCAGACCCTCAGGGGTAAAATAAAACCACCACAGAACAAGGCAACGGTGCAGTGAGTAAAACAACCAGAGGCTTGGCTCAGCTCCGCCAGCTGCTCGGCTTGCCTGAGCCCCGATGCAGGCATCCTCCCCATGCCCCTCTCTACCTCATCCATACCACTCAGGGGTAACACTTTTATAATTTTCATCTCCTGTATTAGAAGCGTTGCCTTACCACCAGGAATGACCCGGGAGTATCCTTACTGTTATTGAGATCATCAAGTGAATACCTGGAAGTTTGATGTCCTATGTAACTTTATTTTTTTTGTCAGCCCATAGCTCCCACATCCACTCCTGAATTCCATAGGATTCAAGTGAAATCAAGGCATTGACCCTTTGCTCTGGCGGGAGCAATGGGCTTTGCTTCAAAACCTTCAGATACACGTTAGGTGCTTCTTCAAGAACGTGCGGGGCTCCCCTTATTAGTGGGATGACCTTGCACGGTGTTTCTATTCTTACGAACATCCCGGGGTGACACTGCCGTTTTTCTTGTATGGATTAGTCTGAAACTTTTCTTTGGATCATTAGAGCTGAACGATGAGTTTGTACTCACGGGAAAGTTCGTTCTGCAGTCGCTGAGTGCTTGCAGCCCACAGTACCTGCTGCAGTGACAAATGGGTGCTTAAAATAAAGAACTTCCCAGGACAGGCATTCATCCGGCAGCAAAGCCTCCGTTTTACCAAAGACACAGTTTTATGAAGTATTTTCAAATCCCCCAGTATCAATCACGTTGTGGTGATCTTAATTTCAGACCTCCAGTACACAATAATATTTTACCTTTGAACAAGAAATAAGAAGGCGCGAAGTTTTACGGGTGTCTATTGAAGTGGGCAGCAGGAAGGACTGGATGTTTATCCTCAGGGCTGTGGGAGCTCGTGCAATACCCAGGGATCGTACTGGCCAAGGGCCGTGACATCCGCACAGCGAGATGCTGGGCAGAACCATCCAAACCTCTCTGTTCCTTTCAGCAATGCCCATTACCTATGACTTCCTTCCTCCAAAATATCCTAGCTGACATCTTTAGTTGCCCCATCCCTGCTATCCATCCGCTTTTCTTTAGAACCATTGACCCAATTCTTCAATTTTAATGCCAGAGGGCTTAACTGCATCCTGCACTTATCCTGAACACCGTCTCCACACCACCCTCACCAACACCAACACCCTCACCACACAAGTTTCATCTGGTTTAGCGTGCAATGTTCAGCTTTACACACCTCCCTGCTAGACGCATCCTTCCTCACCTACAGGTGGGTTGGTACGAAGACCCACCATGGCTCATCCAAGCCTTTGCGGATCTGCATGTAACAGGAACCCAGATCAGGATTTGCTGAGCTCCTGATTCATTGCCCTCTCCCAGAGGCTCCCTGGACTCTGCTGCCAGTCTGCCAATCGTTCTGCTGAATATCGACGTGCTTTTCTGTTGTGCCTTAACTAAAAAGGGGATGTTTCAATAGCAGCCTCTTCTGCTTAGTATTTTATCCTCTACGTCTTTCTGCTAGGCTGTTTTACAATGCACCCGGGCCAGATTTCTTACCATGAAAGCAGGGCACAGCTTCCTAGTACCAGTCCTTATCTTCGTAAAGATTTCACACTGGAAATTTTGCCAACTATGTCCTAGATGCTCCCCATCTCCAACACTGTTCATGAGACCTAATTCATTTTATGCAATTAAGTCTTCATTTGCCTCTGGTTACATTGCTTGAGCTGCAGATGGTAAAGAAACCTAGAAGTCAGTCTGCTGCCTTAATTTCCTCTGCGGCCTTTGCAATAGCTGCTGGCAACACCTGGGCCGTGCAGCCCCCCGAGAAAAATATTCTTTTTTTCCTAGTGATAGTCCAGGGATGGGAAAGGCCTACCTAACAGATATCCCTGTTGTCAGAAAATTGGCTCCAATTTTCTAGTGAATCACGGTGCTCGTTTTTCCTTTCCAGCAGGCCCGCTGGCTTCTCCAGTGCTTGCCTGCCAGCCCGCAGCTGCTGCCAGCAGAGACACAGGCAGCAGCAGGCAGCAAATTGGCGTGAGGGCATGAGACAGCTCATTGCATACTTTGGCTCTAACCAGCACTAAGTACGCAGGGAAGGAGTCGGATAATGGATGTGCTTAAACTGGGGAAACATTTCAGCTCAGTTTACTCCTCGTATAAAACGGCAGTGATATGTCAGTGTCACTGGAGAGGACTCTGGGATGTAGGGATGCAAGCCCCAAGAAAACAATGACTATTTTCCTATTTTGAATGGATTCCTCATCTCGTGTTCTCATCAGGAGGGCATGCAAACACAGAAACAGTTTTAGTGGTGATTTGGTACAGCAAGCAATTCAGGGAGAGAGCACTTCAGTCCCACAGGCTTGGCTCACACCGAAAGCAGGGGAGCTTTTCCTGCTAGAAACCAGCAGGAGCCAGCTCCCATGGAGGAGAAAGGAGAGCAACACCTGAACTTCTAACTATCCGTGCTTCGTCTCCTGCTGCTTCTCATGCAGCCTCGTTCATCTGACCGCAGGCTCTGCGTTCCAGCGGGCGCTCTGCAGCTCCGCCGCCTTTACGCAGGGCACGAAGCAGAAACCTGCACCCCTGGGAAGCATCCTCAGCTTCAAGGAGCAAGCACAGCACCGCTGAGGCAGAGGTTGATCTAACAGGGGGCTGCAGGTGAGGATCCAGCCTTCTCGGCTTCCAGATGTGAGGAGGGAGCCAGGCGGGAGGGGAGCGCGGAGCACATTGGTACGGCGCATCTTTGCCACCGCAGCCAGCCATCTGCTCTGAGTTTATTAAAAGTGATGTACTCTGCTGGGAGGATCAGGAAGCATCTGCTGGTGCATTTGCATTCAAATCCTCACAGCAATCCCATCCTTTTTTAATTAATCAAACCCACTTTTTTTTTTTTTTTTTTTTTTTTGTGAAACCGCCCAGATAAAGGCTTCCTCTGTAAACGGGAATGCGCATTATGCTAATGCCATCAAATAGCTAATACACAGAAAAACAATTCAGCGCAAGTAGCAGCATCTATCTCAGGATTTAAGAAAGCTGTTCTGACAGAGATCATTTCTGGTTAAAGGGATCACCATCTAAACCTGGCTTATGCTGTATGGCAGTTTCGCTGCCGCAGAATCGCTAATCAGAGGCTCGGAGGCAAGGAGCAAGACCCGAAGCAAGGAGCTGAAGCACGGGTGCTGTGGGGGCACGTCTGGAGGATACTGAGGGGCCCGAGGTCCCCCCCAGCAGAGCAATATCCATGGGTGCTTGGATGGTGCAGAGCAAGTGTTGCGTCCTGCTTGGTGGGAAGCTGGGCAGCGGGACGCTCTCACCGCGTAGCAGCATGGCCTTGTGTTGGTACGGCCGCTTCAAAAAGGGGAAGAGCTGGGGATGTTCCTCATCATTTCTCCGAAGGGCAGGGAGGAGGGAGGTGGTGCCGAAGGTGCTGCTGTCTCTGCTGTCTTTGTTCGGGGTGTGCGTGGCAGGGATGATCGTCCCTGCAGGAGCTGCCACCTGCCCCGCTAGCCCCGCTGTATGGTTCAGGTGCACGGGGCTGCATGCAGCTGGCTCTTGGGGCTTCCCCAGCAAACCCAAACTGGGCTGCAAAGGCAGACAAGGCTTCGCTCTTGGTACGAAGACCTCTCCTAGGAGTCTCCCAGAAAGGCCAGCAGGAGTTTTGGGAAGAGTCTCCTTCTCGGCCTGTCCACCAGGAACAAAGCAGGACCCTCTGGCAGGAGACCCACAGGCCACCGCTGTTTTACACGGAGAGCAATGGCCCCTTGGCAGGGGTTTCCACAGACCTTCTCCTCTGTGGATCGGGCTCCAGCTTTCCCAGTGAAGACAGCATGTGCCCAGCCCTTCGCTGGTGGCTCCAGGCCCCTCTTCTCACAGTTTGGTGGGACATGGCCAACCTCCAGCCCATGGTTTGAGGGACTAACCAATGCCATGTTCCTCCCATCACATCTTTCTTTCTAGGCGGACATTAATGATGCTGGGAATTTGTCTGCAGCCAGCCTCCATGATGCCATTCCAACCAGACCCTCCAAGTGAGCGAAGGGGTTTTGCTGTGCAGCAAGAGGGATCAGCCTTCCCCACCGCCCTACAGAAGGGATCAACAATGTCAACGGCAGCACTGAAGGTGTTGGAAAAGCCGCGGGGCTCAGCAGCAAGAATGGCTGCTGTGTACAGGCAGGAAGACACAGGGGAGAGCCAGCACCAAGCTGGGCTGCCTGAAATGATGCAGAAACATCAGGAGGGATAAACATGGGGGTCTAAACTTGCTCAAGTGAAAGAAACCTCTGGAAAAGGTTCTAAGCAAGAGTAAGAGAGGGAGCTACTCAGGTCCCCGCTGCTAGACCAGGGTGGTGACCCACGTGTCACACAAAGCCCTGCTCACAGTGGTGCCTCCACGCCTGGGTGCGTGGGGGAAACGCAGCCCTGGCAATGCGTGAATTGGGCTCACAGCATCTAGCGGTGGAGGTGAGAGGGGAAGGTGAGCACCTTGGGTGCAGGGGAGGGAAGGCAAACGGCGTGTTTGTTTGTGGATGCACTAGTGTGTTTGACACCCGGACTGCCCATAACATAGGCAAAGGTTCAACTCACTAAAATGCCGCTGTGGCACCAGTGAACCCAGTGGCTGGAGGGAAGTGAGCTGGCAGTGCTGTGCCCTCACTGGAGCAGGAGAGGAGGGGGAGGATTTCTTCTGAGATATGTTTTCCTGGTTTGCCTTTGTTTTTCTTTTAAGAATGGTTGCAGAGGGGAAAAGCCGAGCACGTGGATTGGGAATGTGGATTTTTCTTCCTGTCAGGCTTAACTTTGATGGCACAGTCTGCATTTTAACCCCTTTTCTCAGATATGCAGAGGGGGTTTCTGCATGCCTGGGCGTTACAGCCCTGTCCCCTGCCCAGCCTCGCTAACAGACAGCCAACACACAAGAAACAGGAACCCTGCACTCCTGGGCTTGCTGCTCCTTGTCTTCTCACCCTGGACACGCTCTCTGGGCCTTTTTTAAACACAGCTGAGTTATCCTGCAAGTCCTCTCTCCATGTTACAAACAATAGCGCCGGCTGAAGCATCTGGAAGACATAAAGTGCTGTTGGTCCCACCTTTCCCCAAACACTCGGCTCCTGGCAGGGGTCTGGCTTTTGCCACAAAACACCTGCTGCCGTGGTGAAGCCCTTCTCCCCATGTCAGGCTGTATGTGTGCAACCCGGGCCGTCTTCCATCAGCACGCAAGGCAGCCTCCCGAGCCAGAGCACACTGCGAGCTCTCGGGGAGCTGTAACCTCATTTTTTTCTTCCTATTGTTGAGGCTGGTTATTTTTGCACTTCCATTCTTCAATTGCAAATATTGCTCATGAAACTGCAAGGCTGCAGTGCGGAGGCTGGGCAAACAGCATCTGGGTAGCTAGTGGCTGTTGGCCTGGTGGGGACTGTGGAGCAAATAGATGTGTGCATGAAGTGATATTCAGCAATTACAGGGCTGGAAACTGAATTAGTGGCAGAGAGCGTGGTTTAATGAGCGATGGGCCTTGCCGGGCTCGGAGCAGCGGAGAGATTTGCTGATAAGGACAGCTGCTGTGCTGTCCCCTCCCTGCCGCCCCAGCAGGGGCTCGCTGCCCGCAGCACCTTGTGGTGGAACACATTGTGCTGCGAGCAGCAGAGCTAACAAAGCCTGGGGCTTCACAGTCCCCTCCAGCAGCCCCACCATGGTGTCCCAGCCCCGGGGCTCCTGTCACCAACCGGGTGACAGCTCCCAGGGCTTCGACAGCAGCTGCCACCATGAAGCCGAGCAGCAGCAGCGTGCACGAGAGCCGGCCCTCAGGCACCCGGCCCTGACCTGTCCCTGGCTGCCTGCAGCTGAAACGCTCACAAACACAACCTGGGTGATACTCAGTCACTGGGAACCCTCCCAAATGAGTTTTCTGCAGTTGCTTTTTGTGGTAGCTGTGTTTTCAGTCTCACTGTCTGTGAACTGAATCCTCTGCTGGAATCAAACTTGCTGCTCCTCACCCGAGGCCTGGCCACCCCGTGAGGCCAGGCGTGCAGCCTTTCTCGGTAAAACCATGCTGCAAAATGAGTTCTAGATGGGGTTTTCAGCCAGAGCTGCCAGAGACAGGCCGGGGATGAGCAGTGTCGCAGCAAGTAGGGGGAAACCCCCACTGGCCCGTCTAAACCAGTAGCTCCTTGGTAAGCCAGCGCTCAGCACCAGGAGACCCACAGCCTCTGCTCTACTCCTGCATTTAGTACCAGGAGGCCTCGCCTCTTTTGTAGCTCCTTTCTTGTGGCCAGGCTTATTCTTGCCTTATTAAATAAACACAGGTTTCCTCTAGTCAGTATTATTTATTTGAGTTTGTCCAGCAGTGTGTATTTAAAGCCATTTGTGTATCAAAATTAGGAGGAAAAGATGGATTGTTTTTTGACCGAAGGGATTTGTCTTTTGAGTTTCTTTGTAAATTCAGCGGAAAATGAAATTAGCCAATAGCTGTATTAAGCAAAAGCTCTCCAGAGCTGTATCCCTTGTTTGGAGGAGACTTCTCTGCCCTTAAGCAGGCCTCTGGATTCCTCCTGTCTCCCTGAAGATCTCTTCCCAAGGGCTCTGCTTGTTGATTCCCATCATGACAATCAAAAGAGCTGTGGGCAGTGAATGGGGCAGTTGCGTATGCTTGTTACAGCCTGGGGACCAAAAATTTAACATTGCCTCAGAAGGAGGGAGTTGGTAAGAGGAGAAGAGCCTGCTTTATGGGCGTGGGCAGCCCCATCGCATCCTGCATGAAAAGCTTCATTTTGCTGGATCAGTAAGTGCCCTGGGGCTGTGGTAGCTTCCCAGTGGGTTAGAAAAGTCCCTTGCCAAGTCCCGGCTTGGGGGAATCTGCTGATCCATCTGGTGCAGGGTACAGAGTGGTGAGAGCAACCAGAAAACATAAGCACCGCCATGGCCCCAAGGTGCAGTCATTTTTAACTTTGGGTAGCAGAGTAAGAGATCAGTTTTCCTTGTCTGTATTAGTGATAAGACAAAGATCAGTGATAAGATGAAGCAACTGATTACAGTGATCCAAACCCAGCTTCTGTAATTCTTCTGCACAACAACACAAAGCATGCAGCTCTCTGCCCGCACACGCTCTCATCTAAGCCTCGTGTCCCCTCTGCAGCTCATGGCATCCAGAACGTGTCCCCCTTTGAGCAAGTGCGTGACTGCTCCACACTTCCAGCCCCACTGCTGGTTCACCTGTCATAGCTGCACACATCCTCTCTGGGGTCTGGTTTTAGCCTTTCCTTCCTCTGCAATTCTTTGGCAATGTTTTTGCAGCCACCTGTGATGCGGCTCCATAGATCTGGGCAAAACAAAACCCGTGAGGGATGCGGAGGGGCTGCGGAAGAGCCCTGTGTGCATGGTAGGGGGTGCCTGTTCTCCACGAAGGGATGAGCTCTGAGTAAGGGCACAAGTGGAGGGGCATGTTCCGAGTCCGTGTGCCTTGACCCACAGGTGAATATTAACCCATTTCTATTTCTAAAAACCCTCGAGGTTATTAGGGAAGAAGAGAACCCAAGCTTTCCAGGCAGCACCTGCCTGTGTTTGCAGAGGTAGCTGCAGTGCCTGCCTGTGGACATTGCTGACATGGCCATTTGGGATCGCCTGTGCAGGTGCTGGGTTGCTTTTTTGCTTTTCCCCCTCAAAATACTCCGTGGTGGCAATAGGCGGGAGAAATGTCTTCAGTTTGCTGTGGTTATTGAACATACCCTGGATTAAAAGGAAGAAAACTTCCATTTCTTCCAAACAAAGCACATCTGCTGGAGCTGGAACCTTCCTTTAAAGGCTGTGAGAAGATTAAGTGCTGCAGAAGAAAAAAATATGTTCTTTGTGTAAGGGGAACATTCTTGTAGTACCGGGGAGCTCAAAGCTGAGGGATGGTGCCAGCTTCACCTTCCAATTAATGACCTCTAAATAATTAGCAGCATAATCTTTTGTAGAAATGCTCCAGTAGCAGTGCCCCTGATTACCAGATAAACAACGTGCTGGGAGGGGGGAGAAGCTGGCAGTGATGAACAACTGGCTGAGGGAGCAGAAAGAGCACGGGCAGTCGTTAAGCCTGGGGACCATTCATCAGCCCTCTCAAAGGCTCCGAGTCAGAGCCGTTTGCAATGCAGGCTAATTGAAGAAAATAATTTATTAGGAGAGTGAGCAGAGATCATTAAACACTGCAGTTTCAGTCTTCCAAACAGTAAAACAACAGTTTTCCTGTTGACAGTCATTTACTGTTAAATCCCTGGGTTCCTTCTCCTTTCCCCAGGCTTCAGTCCCACAGAGTGTGGGAATTTATTGTCCCAGCAGCGATTGCAGTGGCAGGGGCTCTGGCCGTGGGCTCACCTGCTGTGCTCTCTCCCTCACGCCTGTCACCTTCCCCCTCTCATTCCAGTGCCAGTTAGTACCCTTCAAAATTAATGTGTTTCAGGGCTGCAGACTGAAGAGATATTCCAGGGTACTGGGCAGGGCTAAGGTTAATGGGGCGTTGAATATGATTCCCAATACTGAATTTTTTCAAGCCATGTCTAAACAAAAATGATGAAAGAAGTACCACGTTACTGTGTGGGGAACTGAGAATGTACTGGGTTTTTACTGCCTGTGCAGTCTGGTGTCTGAGCAAACCCTGAGCTAAAACCCCCCTGTGCAGCTGTGGGGGTCAGAGGGAGGTGAAGGATCCACCTCCACCGAGACCTCTCCTGTTGGCACCGTCATGGGCTCAGGTAGACAGCACACAACTGCAGCCTGATCTTAGCACCACTGACTCACAGAGGCACCAGGCTGAAGGGACCTCCGAAAAAACATTGAATCTGCCTGTGTTTTTGGGGTGGATTAGGCACTGTGGGACCTTCCTGCTGGAGGAGTACCCTGGCCACACTTAGCAGCCACATGGCTAATGGGTGGGTGAAGGCTTCACTCTATGGGACCCTAAACACAAATGAGTTTGTCTGAATACTTAACTATCTTCATCTTCTCTTCTCTTCTCTTCTCTTCTCTTCTCTTCTCTTCTCTTCTCTTCTCTTCTCTTCTCTTCTCTTCTCTTCTCTTCTCTTCTCTTCTCTTCTCTTCTCTTCTCTTCTCTTCTCTTCTCTTCTCTTCTCCTCTGCTCTCCTTTTCCTTTTCCTTTTCCTTTCCCTTTCCCTTTCCCTTTCCCTTTCCCTTTCCCTTTCCCTTTCCCTTTTCTTTCCAATAGCTTCACAACATCACCGCATACCCAGTTGGTACTTGAACCTTCTCTGTAGACCTCCTGTTTTTTCTTCCATTTTTATGTAGTTGCGCATTGATCTCCCTTTTCTGCTTGCAGTACCTTGCTCTTCTTATTTGATTTCATCTTGAGGATTTCAGAACACTTTTCTTAGTCATCAACATTTTGAATTATGAGCCTGCCTTCCAAATGTTCTGCAAGCTCTTATAGCTTGGCTTTGTTCAGGCATCTCATAACTGCTCTCCCTTCTCCATCATCCAAGCTGCTCTTTCACGCACTGGCCAGATAAGAGCTGAGCACACATTCCCTGGGTCTTGCCGGACTCTGGCCCACCCTTTAGTCTTCCAGCTTACCAGATAGCTTGACCCTGCTCTCACAGTGAAGCCGAGACCGTATTTCCCTGGTGTGCAGCTGAGCATGATCTGTAGGAAAGTGCTCAGACTCCTCTTAGAATTAAGTCCGTTTCCTTTAACCGCTGGGCCAAAGTGTTAAAAATGAAATGGACTGACACAGTTTGCTCTTGGCAAATCCCTGCAGAGTGTTTCTTATCAACTGACTAACAAGTGGCCAACAATAAATTGATGGTTTAATAATTTGTTCCAGCAATCTTTCCAGGAATTAGGCATATTGATTTAAATTCCTTGGCTTTCCCTGCAAGACAGGTACTAAGTGTTCCCCTGCTATTTCCCTCCTGCCCCTCTCATCCCCTAGCTACCCAAAAGCAATTACTAGTAGCTCAGAAATGGCTTTGGATGGGTCCTTAAGTCCTTACAGGTGAATTTTTATCTGATTCTGAAGGCTGGAACACATCTCAGAAATCTAAATATTCCTTAAGCTCTTCTTTCCTTATTCCACTCCGTGGCTCCAATCCTCTTGTTATTCATTGCAATTGTGTTCAACGTCTGGTTATAATCAACCTTTATAGGAAGTTTGAAGCAGAAAACGACAGTGAATCTTCCAGCCTCTGCTGGGTCATTACGTCTCCAGAACAGACCCTTCTCCTTTGGGGTATTTCCTTCTCCTTCGCAGACTGTGGCACCTTTAACCCCTTCCCTACGGCCTCCTCATACCTCCTCTCGGGACTTAGGAAAGGTGCGATGTTAATGTCATGCAGTAGAAATCCCATTATTTTATTAAGGCAACCAAATCAGGAAAAGCCCAAACGGTCTGAGGTTCTGCCCTGCTAATGTCCCTTGTCTCCTTGTCCATAGGCTCAGAGCTATATGTAGACATTGTTTAGGCAAGGCGCATAGTTTGGTGTTTTGCCTTATACTCCGGACCCACGCAGGTCTAATGACTGAAAATAAGCTGTGTCCCCCCATGCATGGTGTGACACCAGACAGCTTGGCAGAGGGTTACTTTTATTTGCAGGAATACCACTGCAGAGGTTACTTAACACAGGAAAGTTAATTTCACACATTTATTGCACTGTATGGTAAAATTAAAGTGGGACAAAAGTGAGTACACATATATGTGTATACATGGGTGAATTGTGGAAGATTAAAAAAAAAAAAAAAAGAGAGAGACAATTTTGTTCCAAAACAATTTGGGGAACCCTGAAGAAGAGGTAACTTGAGCTACCTTCAAGCTACCTTCATGCAAACTGTCACCAATACTGCTGGTTTGCCATGCATGGTCTCCCTAGAGCATCAATGGCAAACTAGAGCCTGGGAGTCCTTATAAGTACAACGAATAATCTTAGGACTTAGAAAACTTATCCATTAGGTTTAGCAGGCAGGTCATGTAAGGTTGAGGGAATTTGCTCATGGAGAAATGGGGCAGGCGTATAAATTCAGAGAAGCTCCTGCAGAGGGAGAAAGACTCCATGTATGACATTTGTATTGGGAAGGCAGCAGGTCCTGGATTTGAAAAGAAAAAGGGAGATGGAGGGGTCTGCTGCTCTTTTCCACACCGTGGTAGGATGTCCACAGACATCCAGGGGAAATTACTCTGGGAACATTAGGCGAGTCATTCCTCCAGGTCCTTCAGCTGAGATCTCTCAAGGTCGCTCCTGGGCAACAGGCACAAAGGAAACTTGATGTTATGTCTCGTTGTATTCCCAGGAACCCGAGACTTGTGCCCAATCTGGCACTGCAGTCTGCTGTTTCACACCACCCTCCGGTAACCTTGTCCTTGATCGTGACCACGGATCTCGCCTTCTCACATGGCTTGTAATGCTTCTGTACCTTTTGGCTTGCCTACCATAAGAGCAAAGCACATTACCTCTGTGGAGGTGACAAGGCCCATTGAAGCAGGTGAGTACAACAAACCTGCTCTCCCCCAGGGCCCACAGCCTGGTTGGTGTCTGGGGCTCCTGAGCGTGTCCCTGTCACCTGGGTCCTGTGGGAGCTGCGGTGGTTTGTGGGCAGAGGCACGCCGGCAGTTGCCCTGGTGAGAGGCAGGTCTCGGCTCTGAGCACCCTCTGTGTCCAAGCTTCACATCAGGGTTTTGAAGCCATGTGGTAGAGAGTCACAAAATTCAGATTTGACGGTGGTTTCTAACCCCGATCCTTAGCATTCATGCCTAAAGATCCAAGGGAAATTTCCTTTCTTTAAAGCTGTCCAGCTAAAACTAAAAACACTTCTCATTAGGAAACCTGCATAGAATATTTCTTGCATGACATCCTTTTTATCCAGACCCTGCACCTCTGATAACAAAGCAGGATGCGTGTCTCAGGGGGTAGAAGCAGTTATTCCAGGAAGCTAGGCAGGCATGTGAGCAACCTTTCTGAAGCACACATGTGATAACTGTACCAAAAGTCCTTGTTCATGAAAAATCATCCAAACAATTGTAGAAACAGCTTTTGAAACTTGCATCTCAATCACTCTCTTGGCTGCAAAGTTTAAACATTAAGAGCTTTGAGACCCCATGGCTCAGGTGCAGTGTTATTATAACTTCATGGGATTAAATACACACCAGTAATGAATTCAGCCTAGTTGCTTTGCTTTTTGTTTTGTTTCTAATAAGATACTTGGAACAAGGTCTTTTCAGTCTACATCTACTTTCATTATTTTTTTTTCATTGCATATTCAGTAAATATCAACCAACTAAAAGGACCATCTAATTAAATCTTTGGCTTTATGAGCATCTGTGAAATTAATTGCGGGAGTGCAAAGATACATAGGAACTTTATTAGTTTTCAAAACCAAAGTCACAAATTAAAGCACCTTTTGCAGTTTGTACAGGGCATGTTTGCCTAACAAGCCTTTCAGATAGCTACTGTATACTTACAGTCAAGCAAACACACAAAATGATTTTGGGAAACTAGGGCAAAGCTGTAACTACAGTTTGATGCACATCCTGACCCGTGTCTGATCAAACATTACCTACTACAGCCAAGCCTATTAGAGCAGCAGTTGCAATATGATTTTTTGCAGGGCATGGCTGGGAAGCTCCTTGCCAGGTGACAAGCAGGCAGAGAGGAAGGTCTGCTAACACTTTAAACAAACCAGTCCCCAGGAACATTTGTGCCTCCTGTCTCCCAGGCAGGGGTAGGTGGCATTCCTGCCCATCAGCGGAGGTGTGCCAGCACTCAAAAATATGCAAAACAAATTATATTTCTCCTTGTGCCTTTCAGAGGAGGGGTTAAAATAGGGCTACCCATGATTAAATTTATTTGACTCTAAGAAGTGTGGCTGATCAGAGCTGCCGTCAGCTCCTGGGGCACGCTGCATTGACCTCCACGCTCTTCTGCAAGGTTTGCTGCGTGTGCGGAGCCGGGGCGATCGCTTCTGCACCAAACCTCCCATCGGCACAGCGGGACCGCTCTGCGGAGGACACTCACACTTTGTTCTTCAGCAGATGTTCTGTAACTATATCTGGCTGCAGCCTTCCCCGAGCCATGCTGTGTGTTGCAGGTGATACATGAGCAGCAACAAGGAATAATGCCTTTCAAAAAGCATATCCTAATTAATTTTTTAATGTTCCTTTTCCCTAGCACCAGCCTCATTAGGTCTGTGCATGAAATATTTGTTTATCCAGGTATTATACTGCTAACCATGAAGACTGGCTTGTTGCCTGGATACTTCACTCAAGCTTCAATGTCACGACTACAAATGCAGAACTAAAAACCAAGTCACTCCTTAATCTTCAAGATTATCTCAGGGTGCTGATCCCTGCACTGCAGGAAACAATATTTTCTTGAGCAATACAGAATGACTCGCTATACATGATGTATCTATGAGAGATTCAGGTCATATTTTAAATTTATTATTCTGAAATTGTCTTTGCTAACTTCTCTACAGTTTGAAATGCCTGTTTGTCTCATTGGTACCTTCTGAAATTGAACAACTTCTCTCACACCAGTGGTGAAATAAAGCAGTGGTTGAGTCTTTAGCACAGCACTGCACACAATATCACACAACCGGGCACTTTGCACCAGCACCCCATGAAAGGCAGACCTTATACACCAGTTCCCATCCCACACCTGGGGAACCTGGGAGAGATTTCCATCCAAACTGGGCCCCCATTGACCCTATTTATGCGTTCAGACCCTATTTATGCATTAGCCACTCTACTGGCCAAATGTGAATGGTATTGAAAAGATGTGGGCTAAAGAAAGGAAACCTCGGACAACTGGGTTGCAACTTCACTGTCCGTTGGAGGACAAACCCCACACCACCCACTCTGTGCTGCCCCAAGGCAGATGATTAAAATGCCAAATTCAACATTGCGTGTAAAGGTGGGGCCTTTACACACCTTACCTTTTGTTACTAGCTTCAGTTTTTCTGGACATACATTTTTCAGCAAGGCGTTTTCCCTGAAAGATGTTGCTCAGCTCCCACAGGCTGAATGTTCAGAAAACCACAGGGACAGGGAGAAGTTGTCAATATGCCATTTAAGTAGTCTTTCTAGTCCAGCTAATGCTTTTTTATAAAGTCCCATGTTCTCCTTGCCATTCCCCTTCACAGATGTGTGAAACCTCATTGAAGCCATTATCCCTCTAATGGACTTAGTGTTTACAGCTGCTACAGCCATTTCTGTGTAATTAAGTGCTGTGGACAGCAATGACCTTCATCTACCTTCTGGGTACGTCCCACAAATACGCACTTGAGTGTCCAGGTGAGGTGAGCTCACTGCCAGGGTTGCTCTTTAGGAAGTTACCCAACGGATAATAAAGCCTTAGTGGGCAGCAATCTTCAAATCAGAGCATGCTGCTCCAGAAAGTAGGTTTTCCAGGCCAGTGTTAAGGGCAAATTTCCTTGTGTAATTTTGGTTGGAGCAGTTTTTCTGGCACAAAGTCACAGTCCGACAGGGGAAGAGCAGTGACCAGCCTTTGGGATTTGGGAAGCTAAATTTTTAAGATGTGCTGTCTGCCTGACTCCACGGTGCTTTGGAAGAGCAGACGACACTTGGTTCACCCATCCCGAGAGCCTGGGGTAGGTGAGCACAGAACATGCCCAAGGCTCACAGGACAACCTGGCACATCCGGGCAAAGTGTCCCAGGCTTGTACCTCGTGCCAGGGCAGCGGGACTGTAGGAGCATGGGTTAGCTCCTCGCAGGGAGAGGAAGGTCAGCCAGGGAGGGTGTCAGGGGCGGAGGGGCCGGACCCTGCGCCCAGCTCTCCTACCAGCTCCCCAGCCATTTTCCAGCTGTGCTCGTTCTGCTGGCAGGGGCCGGGAGCCCTCCCTAGCAGCCGAGCTCTGCTTAGGTAAGGCCAGTCACGCTAACACACTAAGGACAGGAGAAGTCATCCAATGACTTTAAAAAGAACTGTGTGGAAGAAGGAAAAAGGGGCCGTAACAGATATTTCTCAGCAGCTGATGAGGGCATTTTCAAAACACTAGAAAAGTATAACTTCAGGAAAGCCACTTACAAACATAAAATGACCCTTGGATGGGGGCTCTCAGCTTCCCCATGTAGCCAACAGAGAATAGCACCTCCTCAGCTCTTCTCCTGACTCAGCCACCAATTTGCAGTATGAGGCTGGGCAAATAACTTAATTTCCCTTTATTTGTACCTGTATCTAGCACCCTACCGAGCCTGTGAATAAATGGATATGTCGATACACAGGCATATATCCCCTACATTTCCATATAATGCAGTTTAATATTTGATTTTTAAAATGTAATAAGATTAAATTCTTCATAATGAATAAAACAGTGGGCTGTATCCGTGCTTGGTGTCCTTGCAGAACAGCAATGTCCTAATGCTTAATTCATGTTTGCAGAATAAAACGAAGGCAGAGACTGAAAGATGCCAACCAATGAAGACTTCTGCTGAAGTGGTGGCCATGCCCCGCTGGGAGAGCTCAGCTGCTGGGGGACACCCCAACAACCCTTCCCGGGGCTCCTCTCTGTCTGGAGGAGGGGAAGGGTCTGAAACCAAGACCCGGAGGGCCGGGAACCCCAGGAGCAGCAGTGACCATGGCTGGGCGTTTGGGGTAAGGGGTAAGGCAGGAGGTGGAAGACCCACCCCAGAGCTGCGTGACCTCGGTCCACGGCCGCTCTGCACAGGGGCAAAGATGAGCTAACCTTGCCTCCAGTGGCTGAGTCAAGCCCAGTTTCAACAGCACAAAAAAAAAAAACCAACAAAAACCACCACCCTTCTGATGAAACTTGGCTGCACGCTGAATTAGCAGCGGCCCTGGAGCAACATTAGAAGGACACAGCAAATGGGAGTGTGCTTAATTAAAGTTGACAGCCATAATGGCAGTGCCTGTAATAGTATCAGGAGATTATCGGTTACAGGCCAGTGCTACAGGCTCTGTGACATCCCTGCCAAGGTGTCACCCTCATGCCAGCTCTGTCAGGCCAGATCTTAATATCTGCTCTTTAAAGCTGAACATTTCATATTTATGGAGAAGCTTTTTCCCTCCTGGTCTCCTTATCCAGCTGCACGCTGTACTGTGCAAACAGCAATTATTGAGAAAGCCAAGACAGAGTTTATCTGATTGATCTTTAATAACAAGCAAATGAATGAAAGTCAGAGAAAAGAGCTTAGGAGGGAGCACAAGGGATGTGTTTTCCCCTCTTCTGATTTTTATATTCAAATATCTAACCTGTATTCAGGTCATAGCAATGGGGCACCGGTTGTTGAGTTAGCATATCACTTTGTCAGGACGAGATCATGGGGAAGGCAGCACCACAGCACGTGCTGGCAGGCTGCGTGGGCACAGCCCCGCTGCGGTGCTGGTGATGCCACAACGACAGCCTGCCCTGCACCGGGCACTGGGGAGCCACGGCGAGAGGGTGAACGTGAGCCAAGGCACTCACCCACTCTCAGAAGATGCTGCTAAACCTCTGCATGTCCTTCGAGCTGTTCACATGCAGCATTTCGTCACCGGGTGGATTGCAGCAGGTTAGTTTAGAAAATAAAGGAAAACCCACTAGAAAATCAATCCGTGAGGCAACGCTTCAAGAGCGCAGCTGCTGCATGCTGTGTTTCACCCCAAAGTCAGCACTTCTTGTCTCGACCGCACTGGGTTTGGCTCCATAACTTGCTTCCAAGTGATCAATGATGTGTGTGCAGCACCACTCTTCTGGCTTGACAGGAAAATCAAACGTAGCTGCCGTTGTTTTACAGGAGCTGAGAGCAGCTCCACTTCAATTTATTTTGTTCCCACTCCTTTTTTTTAAGATCCCTGGGATCTTAATTACAGCAACATTTCCCACTGGAACTAGAGCGCTCTGATTGAGTAGGTTAATGAGGTGCACAGAGTCTAACAGTGACATTGACTAAAGACCCAGTCAATATCTTGATATCTTATCTGTTGAAGTAAGTACATTTTAACATTGATCCCAGCAGAATTTGGCATATGTGTATGCTGCAGCCAGATGGGTTCAAAACCCGCCCAAGGAACATGGGGAATTTGAGTGAGAAAAGGGAAATTCAAGAGATTCTCAAAAAAGAGGTTCATAGCCATCAAGGTGGACTTAGCACTTCCATGGAAATGTGAGCACAGCCTGTTCTTTTTTGGTGACATTTAGGGGTCTCAAAATAAATGACTTACGACACTGAAAAAAATCTAGACAGTCCCAGGGGTGAGAGCTAACAGAAAATCCTGGGTAGCAAACACTGTCTGCTGGAAGCTAATAACTAGTGTCACTCTAAGCAAAGGGCAGGGAATAGGCTGCTCCAAGGACTGGGCAGGAGAAAGTGGTTCTTCTCCACCTCGGTCTATGCCTAGCTGCATGAATCTATGTCTGTGCACCCAGAAAACACAACCAAGAATGCAGAAACAAACTCTGGAGAAATCAAAAGCCTCCAAGGGAAAATATCTGAATATTGCAGCTCAACATTAAAGGAAAGAACTGGTAAAGGTAATCTGACTTTAGATATGATCAAAACATCTGAATAAACTCCTTCTTGCCACAGTAGATAAATGTACTTTAGATGGAATCATACGTAAGGTAAAGGGGGAAAATCAGTCCATATTAGTAGGGCTATCAGCTGTTGGTATGAATACATTGATGACGGTATTCTAAAACTATCCAAAGACCATTAGCAAGTCTTTGGGATTCAAGAGATCCTTAAAGCTCACATCCCTTTTTTACATCTCCTTCCAGATATGAGCAATGCAACTGCCTCTGACTTTATTAAAGGGTTCAGAAAGACAAGCTGTGCACACTGCAGGCTGCTGGGTACTTTTGATAGTGCAGCAGCCAGTGACAACACCTAAAATACTGTAATTGAGCTCATTTCTGCAGTCTCAGCAGAGAGCAGGCAGGAAGCTTTTGCAGGATCAGGCAGGAAAGGGAGCCTTGGGCAGAGGGCTTGTTAGAAAAGGGCTGGGACTCCTGCTGGGGGAAATGCTGTCCTGGGGTTTGCACTCGCTGGTGCTGTGGGGAGCAGGACATTGGGTATCATGACAAAGCCATGGGACATGGCAGAGAAATGCCCAGTTCTGTCCTCAGCTCCTCCCCTGACAGGACAACCTGAAAATTAAGAAGATATTTTGCGTAGCTATTCAAACATAATAGCAGCAGGGATTCACCACATCGTTGGCCTGCAGTGACCACACTCCTTTCTGACAGGTAGGGAACCTGTTGCAAAGATGCTAGTATGGCTTAAAGCACATGTTTTTCAAAATCAGCCTTGCTTCTGGGTGCCTCCATTTCTGGACACCATGGCCAGGAGTTGCTAGGCCTGGTGCAAAGAGAAGCCTCCAGACCAGAAGAGGTGAACAGGAACCTGCACTGCTCAGTAATAATAATACTGAAGCTGTGCACTTTATCTGGACACCACAAATTAGCAAATTGGTTTTGATTTATGTATTTTCCCCAACAGCATGGGCAGTGAGCCTCTCAGCTCTTATCTTAGACATGCTGCAGAAGTGGAATTTCATTAGGGTGCTTTTCCTATCTGAGCTCCATCAGCTAAGAAGTGAACAGCTACTTAAAATAATTTAAAATACCCATGGAAGGACTAATTCACAGTCACAACTGTTTGTGTGCAGATCCCAGACCGACTTGGGGCTGCCAGCATATTCACTGCAGTGCCATTTCCAAGGAGTGGCTGAGCTCATCTACAACACCGGCATGTCAAGGCCCATCTTTTTGATCCAGTCAGCAGCTGTGTTAATTCAGAGAGGGACCTGCCCTGTGGCAGAGTGCTGGTTTGTGTGGGGAATTGCAGTGCTTCAGCTGAGCTGCCAATCACTCAGGTCCCTTTTGAGCTGTGCTGGTGTCACTGCCCTCAGCCCTGTGCACGGCCGAGCTATTATCAGTAAGCTACTAATGAGCTCGTGCGTATGGCAGTGAGTGTTCTGCCTCAGTTTAGCATTCCACTTCTTGCTTCTAAAGGTCAAAAGTGGATCCACAGCCATATAAAGCCGTGCATTAGTGTTATGGTCCCCTGACAGAGCAGCCGTACCCTTTGCCTGCACCCTGCCACCGCTTCCATTCCCAGGGCCCTCGGGCTTTGTGCATCTACAGGGCCTGTTCCACCAGCGGCTGGTCGGGCTCTCCTCTCTGCCTGGATGGTGGAGAGATGATGGTGCAGGCACAGGGCTGGACAGTGAGGGGACAGACCGCTGCTCTGGGTTTGGGGGTTGTTTCTTGGGTCTTTCCATCTGTTGTCTCCAGAGAGCGCTTCCAGCCTGACCACAGATGTTTGACACCTCAGCCCTAGAGCCCAAGCCTTTTCCAGAGCTAGTCCAGTGGTAAAGAGGTAAACTGTTGGTCCCAGGTCACAGCTATGAGCTGTCATCACAGAAAGTGTTACTCAAGTCATTACAACCACTGCTCACCACCAATTTCTCCACCATTTTGTCAAGCCTTTAGGTCAGACATCACAGCAGTGATAGCAGATGTCATTCTGTGTTGAGCCTGAACTCAAGGGGTTGGGTTTTCCCCACTTCAGGCACAACACAGAAGAGGGAGGAATAGCTCACAGAGAGAAGCTGCCCACATCATTGGCTCCAAAATGTTCCCAGGCCTGCAGGCCTCTCTGTTATACAGACTCTCAACCCAGGCAGCTGGACGTTTGTGAAAGAGAGTGTCCTTTTAACTTTTCTGTGTTTCTACATCAGCCCCAGCAAGACCAGAAGCTCCCTGAGGAACACGTGCCTCTTCCACCAAGCCCTGGGTGCAGACACCCTGCTGCGAGCCCAGCATTCACACAGAGAGCTCCAGACACAATCTGCCAACAGTTTTTGGCACCATGAGCCTCATCCAACTGCAGTATGCCGCTGCCAGCTTCTTCAGCACCAACGGGTGGAAGCGCAGTGCTCACTCGGCCCGGAAAGGCTGCAGTCACAGCCCGCCTCTTGCTCCCACCGAGAGTAGGGTGGAAGATGGTTTCTCCACAGGCACAGCTTGAGACTGGAAGGGGACGGCCATGAGTCATCGAGCCCACATGGGCATGTGGGCAGCATATTTTGCCATGGCTAGAGGATTAAGGCACGTGGCCACATGTATGCAAGCCTTGTTCAGAGCCACTGTTGGAGCTCAGCATCGAGGGAAAGCCTGACAATGCAGACCTCCTCTCGTAAAAGTGTTCCTCTCTTTATCTCCCATTGTAATTAATTGTCATAAAGTTGATCTTCAGAGAGGGTGAATGGTTGGTGTCAACTGAATAACTTCTTTCCATTTCATGTATGTGGATGAAAATGTGCACAGGCAGCAGAAAGCTTTTTGTCACCACCACCATCTCTGCAGCAGCAGCGGACATCCCATTGCCAGCTGTCACAGATGCCCATGGTGCAGGTGGCTGCCCGGGACCCCACAGGTCTGCAGCCTGCTCTGCCCCATGTCACACTGGCCAGCTGCTGCCTTGTGCACAAGCAGCAGGTAATGTGCAGCTTCCAGGGCTCATGCTAGCATCCCCGTTGTATGAGAGGGCTGAATTAGGTCAACCCTTGTGCTCCCCCTGAGTGAAAACAAAGCCCCAGGCAGCAGCCCAAACCAGGCATTCTTGGAGGCGTGCAAGGCCTTGGAGGTGTTCATAACCACATGGTGATGTTGCCTCAGCAGCTCACAGACTTTCCACACCCGAAATGGCATGTTTTGGTTTAAGAACCCGTGGTAGATTTTTCTTCTAAGGAGCCTAATCAAAGTTTGAGCACATGTAAGCTTTCAGCATCCTTAACGTCTTGAGTAAAGCAGTTCCACAACTTACCGCTGTGTTATGCCCCGAAGGAAATCCCTGTGGTTAGTTTGAGCCTGCCCATGTCCAGGGTGGCTGTGTTTCTGGGTGAGGACAAGAGGGGGAGGCAGGGACCTGGGAGCAGGGGGCTGGTTTGGAGGGGCAGGATTCAGGTTAAGCAGTGTGATGGCTGGGCTAAAGGATTAAAGGTTCAGGGTCAGATGAGGCTATTGAATGTGCCTCGGAGAAGCAGCTTTTTAAAAAATTATGTAGGTCCCAAACTGGCTTGGGCAAGCCGTGCCTATTCAGTACAAAGCACCTGCCAGCATTAAATGGAGCACTTCAGAATTAATTTGAAACCAGAATAGATAGTAGCAATCAGCAGTAACATGTGCTCAACAGTCCTTCAGAAGGATATTAAAACTCAGTCTCGGAAAGCAGTGCTCCAGAACACCAGCTGCCACCGTTGCACCCTTCAGAGAGAGCACAAGAGAAAGTCTGAGCTCTTTGTAAGTGCTTAGTAATCTCATGCTAATCAAGCATTCGGGGAAACAAAATTCTTTTTACTAGGAAATTTTGCATCAAGGTGCCTATTAAAAGCATAGAAAGTCACATCCATTCTCTGCCTCATTTGTCCTGTTAAATCTCAAGTTCTGTGATACAGGAGATAATTCATTTTTTCAGGTAAAGGACACAATTAAAATATTGAAAGGTAGGAAATATTGGCTTTCGGCACCATGAGGAAATAAAATTGAAATAATAAAGTCTGTTGAACCGATTTAAGAGACAGTCCATGTCTTTAAATGCAAATGTGAGAGATGATGCTGTTAGCCAGGGATGAACTCAGCCTTTCCAAGTCCAGACTATATTGATGGACTCTGGCCTCCAGCACATTCCTCAACCTCAAAACCCATTGCTCAGGCCTCACTGCTTCCTAAATGCTGCAGATCTGCTACCTCTTCAAGCGAAGGTACATGCCACAGTACTGCAATCCATCACATGTGGAGTTGGCTGGACACCACTGGATCTTCTAAACTACTAAATTTAGACCATGAATCCAGACTGAAAAATACAGGATCCTAAGGACCTTCAGCACACATTTCCATCCTCTCCTGTGCCCTAAGTTATTTCTTCTGTTATTAAGTTGATCATTGCTGCTGTTTTTTGGAAGACGATCGGACTTTTCTTCTCAGTTTGCCTTTCCTGCCAAAGCCTGTCTGGACAATGACTGGAGGCTGGATGAACAGAGGAATTCATTTCTGGTAGGGTCAGTGCTGCTTTCTCCTGTAAAATGGTATTTTTACTGTACCGGGGTTTCCTGCCCTCCAGGGGAATAGTTTTAATGAAAAGGCATTGACATTTCAGAAATAAGCTGTTGCTTCTTTCCATGTGGCATTCAGACATAATTTCATTTTAGGAGGCCGTACCCCAGGGGCTGGGGTTGAAGAAGCGAAGGACAAGCGTTCTGCCCGGCCACAGCGCCACAGGGCTGAGGAAGCCCCAGCTGCCCTGGCACCAACACAGCCCATGGATAACGCAGGATGGGGTCTGAGCAGCCCAGGAGTAATCCTCCCTGTGAACCCCAGCCTTACAACCACAGACATCCAGCGAGCCCCAGGAGCTGTGACGGACACCAGGACACCATCCTCTGGAGGTGCACGGGATGTCAGGTGGCCGCAGGGCTGTGAGCACTGCTGACCTCTGTCCTGCTGTCACCTCCCAGCCACACAGACGCTGGGAGGTGCTTGGCCACCTCCGCAGCACACCCACGCTGGGGGATGAGCACAGCGGGGCGCTGGTGCTGGCCACGGTCCCTCACCCAGCCTGCTGGCATGCTTAGGCATGTGTGCAGTGCAAGAACCACATCGGAGCAGCTAGGTTATTGTGACTTGTTAGCATGCGGCACTGGTAAATAAAAGAGTACTAGTCTTATCAGCTTTATGAAACTGCTGCTCTATAGACCTGCCCTTGGGATGGTGTGGGAGATCTGCAGTGTGTCTGCGTGTTCACAGCAACATACAGCTGCATGAGCAAGGTGTTTTTGTGGAAGAGACTGTCTTAAAGAGGCTCTGCAAAGGTGTGGCATAGGTGATGATTTTATTATTTTATTTTATTTTACTTTATTTTATTTTATTTTATTTTACTTTATTTTACTTTATTTTATTTTATTTTATTTTATTTTAATTTAATTTAATTTAATTTAATTTAATTTTATTTTATTTTACTTTATTTTATTTTATTTTAATTTTATTTTATTCTGTGTACAAGCTGCAGCTCCTATGAGAGCTAGAGATAACTGCTCAGTTCTCCAGCCAGCTCTGGGCTAAGTCACTCTGCTCTCCCTGGGAAGGCAGCCAGCCCTCTCTAACACCATTATATTCCTTCCATCCTTCTGATATTGAAATACAGAATTAATTTACCTCACTGTGGACACTTAACACTGAAGCTGAGCGGGAGGCCTGTCCCTTGGGTTAAGCAGGAGTTCCGGACCCAGGTGGGGCCGCAGTCAGAAATCTGGGTTCATGCTCAGTGTGGCTGAGGAGATGGGAGAAGGAGGGACCTGCGTGTCAGCTGCTGCTCCCCAAAACTTATCCTGGCCAGAAGCTGGGGGGCAAGAAGCTGCAGTAGTCCCAGCTGCCTGCTGTAGCTCTGGGAGCCCAGCCTGTGCCCAACGTCACAGGACTGTAACTCAGGCTCAGAGGATTTGGAGCGAGGGTTGGGAAAAGGGACCACGTCTGTAATTAAGATGGTAGTTAAACCTTTGGAGCTTGATGATCTGGGATGGGTGCTGTGAGCAGCCAGAATGGTGATTTCCAAGCGCTCTCAGGCCCTGCACTAAATAGCAATTTCAGCTGTTATTTAAACCTGTGCAGAAAATAAAAAAATGTGCTGAGCAAGCCCTAAAAAACACAAAATTTGGATCAACCCCCTTTTTTTTCCAGCCTCCTGGCTGTTGCCGTTTCACAGGGCTTGCTGTGGTGATGCAGTCTGCTCAGGGCTGCCAGGCTCTGAGGGTCAGTGTTTGGGCCTGGGCCTTAGGAAGCAGAGCAAGAAGTTTCAGGTGGGACAGTCTCCTACCTCTTTCCCCTTACCCCTCTAAAACACGCATTATTTTCCTCATTGATAATTCATCACCCACCCAAAGAAGCTTTAATGCCAAAGCAACTATATTATTATTATTGACTATCTTATTAGTCACTATATTCAAAGAAACAGCCTGTGCTGAGGCACTGAACTATCAAGATCTAAGTGGAAAAATTTAACAAAACAGTAGCAGTTGGTAATGCAAGCACCTAAATTTCCTGTCTGTCTTGACAAAGCTGCAGATTGAGTCATGTTTCCTGACATGTTAATAAAAAGGTTCAGTGTGTGGGAAAGGGGGAACTGGTGGTGTTTGTTCCTGCGGAGGAAAAACAGAGAAGCACCTTGGAGTCCACAGAATTTTCCAAGCCTGTTCCTCTTTGCTTATTTAAGAGCTTTATTTTTTTTTAAATAAAGGAGAGTTTACAGAGATAGGAAGACAATAAAAGCCACTGCCATTTCCTTGCTTGCTAGCCTTGTATAAAGGTGACAGGCCGAACAAAATCATCTGTGTCCTTATAATATTCCTAGTTTGATTGCTTGCAAATAAAACAGTTTAATAAAGGCTCAGATATACAAATGCCACATGGCCATATTGACAGGAGTGAGGGAAAGAAGAACACTGTAATCATGTTAGCTCTATCCCTCAGATTAATTAGCTAGATAAAATGTGCATTTACCTCATTCTAGACAGAAAAATATCATTTACCTACCAGCAATTTAGGCAGGCATGCTACTGCTAAAAGCCAGACCTGGCTGATCCTAATTCGCTGGGAAAGACGAGCCCTGCAGCCCTGCGAGGGACGGGCTCCTCCTCCTCCTTCTCCTCCTCCCTCTCCACAACACCAGGTCAACTTGGACGTAAAACATGGCCAGAATCTCAAAATAATTAAACTTTTCCCACTCAGACTTTCCAAAGATGACTTGAGGTAGCTGAAGTGCTAAGCAAAGTGCAGCTTTCCTGTGGGACAGCCATACAGTGTGTGGAGGAGAGCATCGTTCAGAAGTACCTGGGGTTTGAACATCTCTGCACACGTGGGGGTGGGTGGCAGGTCCCCTCGGGAAGGCTGGGCTGATGTGCATGGCTAACTAATGGGTGTCCTGTTCCGGAACCAAGGAGAACTGAAACGTAACCTCCACGGGTAGATGAGGATATTGTAAGCACATTTTTGCAACTATGTTTGGAAGAGTCCAAGGGAAAAAAATTACATGGAAACTGATAACTTCAAATTGCTGCTGACCTGAACCCATTACTAATGAAAAATAAAGAAACCTCTGTGTCATCTCATCTCTAACATCCCTGGGCCTTAGTGTCATATAGGAGTAGGTCCTGGGAGTAAAGACAATGTAATATTTGTGAACAAAATGAGAGGAAGCAGGTGAGACTTAACGGCACATATTTCATCTGCTACTCCAGAAGCAAGAGAGAGCACTGGCTGCCTTCAAGTGGGAGGCAGGGGGTTCACCTAAGTGGAAACCAAGTCAAAGACACCTGATGGAAAATCCCATGGGTAGGGTCTGGTCCTGACCCTCCCAGAAACTCCCCGTGTCCCAGACAAGCTCATTTCAGCCCTCTCCCCACACATCTTTCAAGTGCAGGAGTGGGCACACCGTGGGTGGGTGGGTGCAGCCTCCGTCCCACCGCCTCCGTGGTGGCCGAGGTGGCCAAGCAGGGTCAGCCTCGTCGCTGGCGGTTTACAGCCTGTACTCACACATCCCCAGACAAAGCAGCAGCTGCCCGGCTTGCTTTTATTAAACCTGTTGCATAATTATCTCTGCGTGAACCCCTGGGAAACAGCAGATGCAGGAAGTTCAAACCAACGCTTTCAATAACCGTGGATTAATGATAAATAGTCATGTATAACTGATACAGGGGATCACACCGCTCCACGTTATGCCTATGGAAATGTCTGTTCTTGCTGCCAAGCAAGGCCCCCAGTCCTCAGGCAACCTTTATTTCCCTTCCCGGCCTTTGCAGGACTTTTGGCTGGTTAAAACGTGCCTGCAAACAGCCCTGAGCTGTGCCTGGCCCTGGGGGTGCTCAGCCCCGGACCCTCCCTCCCCCTGGGCACCGCTCCTGCATCCCACCGGTGGCAGTGGGAAGGGGCTTGGGGGCTGTACCAGCCATCTCCACATCTCCTGTGCATCTGATAGAGCTCTGAAAAAAGGGGAGGGTGGGGAGCAGATGGAAGAGCAATATTAATATCAGCACGCTGTCACCGGCTGTCTTTGTCACCTTTCTGAAATAAAGGCTGTGGAAGTTCCTGTGTGGAGAGCTCGCGGCCAGCTGAGCGTCTCATGAAGCTCAAAATTTGTCCTGTCAAGTTAACAGGGCCCAAAGGAGTTTCAGAAACAAGATGCAGACACCTTCCTTCAGGTGTACAAGTAGGCGTTTAGGAGACCCCACCTGGGAAAGTCTCGGTCTGCACATCCAATTGGCAGAAACCAAGATGCAATTCGAGCTAAGCTGGCTTTGCTGTACCGGGAGGCTTTGAGCATCAGAATGAACAGCTGAGAAAACACGAATTTCTGCTCTTGGTTTCATCTTTTACATCTGTGAGGAGACAAAAAATGTGCCGAGCTGTGGCAGCGGGAGGGCTCCTCCATGGGACGCTGTGGTGGAGGTGGCAGCTCCTGGGCAGGGAGCTCCGGGAGCACCCCCGGCTTTGGGCAGGGACAGGTGCTTCCCAGCGCTCCCCCAGCACAGTTTGTTTTCTAATTACAAAATAAACACTAATTGGGAATTGTTATGCTTTCTTGCCACTGAAGAGATCAACACAAATACTTTCAACAAGCTTCCTAATTTTCTTAATAGAACCTTTCAGGATTTAATTATGGCTTGAATTTTCATACAAATAATAATCTTTGTTCCAGGTTGCAGTGAGACACTAGTATTGAGGTGATAACTTCTTTATAAACTTTTGAGAAAATATGTCAATACCTGGAGAAGGTGCTCTCTGTTCATGTTCCTCTTCGGCAAGAGTGCCAGAACAGATTCCTTTTCTACATGAAAATAAAATAAAATAAAAACACAGCACCAAAATTCAATCTATCGCAGTCCTCCAAACCCCAGTCCTTCCTATATCACATCAGATATGTTGCTGCAGTTGATTAGTTACAGCTGAGGTAGCCATAGCAAAGGAGAACATCATCTTCTTGCCACAGCCCTTCCTCAAGCACAGCCGCTTGGCTGGGCAGGATGCCCGGAGCCCAGCCACTTGCTGCTTCAGAGTTCAGAATCCTGCTTCCTTGTGTCCTCCTGCACCTTCTCTTGAACACGTGTGGGCCCAAACTACAGTTTGCCTGGTTTTATCTGAACCTACAAATAAAATTTAAAAAAGCTGCATATGCAACATCTGTCTGAAAAGAGATATATTCCAGCATAAGTAAGAGGAAGAGTCAATTTTAGATGAAAGCCCATCCAAGCTCCTGATTCCTTGATTAGAGGAGTCTAATTCACAGCACAACAAGGTCATTCCTTCTCTATTATCTTTTCCCACAAGAGGTCTCTTACATGAGATTTGACCTGTCAGAATTCTAACCACATCATTAGCAGAGTTCATTAATCCTAAATCAGCAGCTTTTTTTTTTTTTTCCCCCCCTCCAGTTTGAGAAACTGTCTTTGTGCTCCCGGCCCACGTTTTTTCCTCCCTTTGCTTCACTCACACTTCGGAGCTATTGAACCGTCCCGGATTTCCCACGTTCCCTGAGCTGCCTGTAGCACTGGATGCATTCCCCACAAAGCCAGATTGCTTGCGCTTGCTCCTTGACACAGAAGCATTGAATTCAAGCAATGCTGCCAGGAAGCAGCTTTAGGTAGGGAGAGCTCAGATCATTCTCACTGCTTGTGGAAGTCAATGGAAGGGTCTGATCCTGTCAGTAGGCCAGTACCAGGTCCCCATAAGATACAGAATAAATTCATGAGTACACATGGAAAGGAAATGACATTTAAGAGGATGAGCTATATGAGTGCATGCACATGGATGCTTGTTACCCTAATGCAGATAATTGCGTGAGCTACTGTTCATCTTGTGTAATTTCTGGTTTGGTAGCATCTGTCTGCCTGCTTCCAGTCAAGGATTTCTGAAATCAAGTCATAGGGCAGGATGGCAAGGTACAGAGGGACAGCCACCAAATTTCTAATGAATTCTCAGTATTTGCAAACAGTTATTCATAAAAATTGCCTTACAGTTTTATGGTTAAATACCCAGCAGCATAGCAGAAATACTGATCAGCAAAGAAGGACAGAGGCAAAGAAAAGCAATATCCAAAGTGAAGTAGCATCCTTTATTACTGATCAGGAATAAGTAGGTTAATGACTGTACAAGTCTGATTCCTCCCTTGTTACCAGCAATGAAGCAGTAAAGTCCCTTCCTTTGTGCAGGGTCTTGGGTACACATGGCTGACCTGATAGAGCAGCTGAAGCCCAGAGGCTGAATATCAGCAAATCAAGAAGGCAAAGAAGTTCGTTGTTGTGCCAGGGCACGTGGGTGCTCACCCAAAGCTCTCTCTGCAGAAACTGAAGCCTGGTGAGAGCACGTGTCTAACTGAACGCGTACTGAGGTAGCTGGCCTCTGACAGAAACATGCCTCTTCTAGGCTGTAAAACATCAGGAAAAGCGCACTCTCATTCTTGCTACCTGTGCCACTCCTGCCTGTGGCCTGCCAGCTGCCCCCTGAGGCCACCGTGTCTTGCCCGGAGGGGGAAGCTCCCCCCTAGAAAGGCCAGAGTGATGCGCCATCTACCCCAGACCATAATATGCAAACAGCACAGATGGAAGGAGAAAATAAAAATAAAATAATAATAAAAGGTACTCTCTATCAGCCCTCTCTTCATCATTTTTTGTTTGGTTGGTTTTGATTCTTTCAAAATCGTCTTTCTTCTTGAAAGACGTACACGTGGTACCTGGACGAGTTTCAGTCAAGGAAGGAAGGAAGGAAGGAAGGAGGGACGGACAGACTTTTCTTCAGCCACACAATGGTCTATCGTGCTCTCAAGAAAGTGAGATGCTGCAGCTGGAAGAGATTCCTATTTTCTGTGAGTTCCTATGGCCATTTCTTTTCTGGTGCAAAGACAGGACCAGCATCTGTAAAATGCTTATTAAGAAATAAAATAAAATTTGCTATGCTAGTCTATGAAGTCAGGGTAGGTTAGCTGCTCCGTAGCACGATAGCCCTAAATAACAGACTTGGTGCTAGGAACATCCTCCCGTCGGTTAAGACGCAGGCCAGCAGCAGCTCCTCGCTCGCCCCGAAGCCATCTGTTCCCTCGCCGGAGCTGCTGGCTGACGCTGTCCTTACAGCGCCTCTGGCCTGGAGCACACTTGGCTGCAGCAGGACAGCTGACATCAGGGACCAGAGCTACTAATCCCAGGCAGGAAGTCCATCTTGCCCTTCGACTTAAAATCCGACGTTTATATCCAGATAGACTCCATTACGTGGTCTTGTGTGCTCTTGCACCTCATCATATGCAGTTTATTAACACGAATTGTGGGGGGAACGAACCCGCTATTTAAACAAAAGCATTAAGGAGTAGTTCTTTGTATTGCTTGTGTAACTCTGAAGTGTTTAACATGATCACAAAGGCTTTTCACACATTTCTGTGATTTAAAGAGAGCTTTGAAGGTGGTCGCTTACACGAGTATAGCCTATAGTGGCACAGGAATGTTTCTTTCCTTACCCCATGTAATCCTCCCCACGGAACTTTGTCCGGCGAGGACTTCCAACTATAAGCTGCCAACTTCCAGATTTCTTACAAGGTGAAACCATACCCATTCACAGCATGACAAAATTGCAACTTTTAAAAATCAAAATGTAACCAGGTACTCCCCTCAAAGAGCTGTGCCCCTCTTTCACAAATAGGAAAAACACAAATTAAAAAAAAAAAAAGTAAATAGATAGCAATGATGTCAACTGAAGTGGCAAAAAAAAAAAAAAAAAGTGAATTTCTGGGACAAGGAATAAAAACCAGAATCATCTTAGCAACATATGCTTACGTGGGTCAAGAACACAAGGCTGATTCTACTCCAGTAGAGGGAGGGGAAAAAAAAAGTATCAGTGGATTAAAAGATCTCCAAAAAAAATAGAAAAAAAATACGCAAGAGAGAAGCAGGAATAGCTGTGCAGCTGGTGTAATGCCAGCAAAGGTGAAGGGCTTATACCACCAAAAATGTTCTCCCCAAAATTGTCACAGCATATTGGAGTACCCAAAATGTTAAGATTCAGTGGTTTGGATGTTTTAGAGAAAACAACAAAAAAAAACCAACCATCCAACCAAGAAAAACACATATAGAAAAGGTTTTACAGATGCCCATACCTGACCTCCTTCAGGTGCTAAGATTCAGTTGTTTGGATGTTTTAGAGTAAACAAAACAAAACCCAACCAACTAATCAAAAATAAATAAATAAATAAATAAATAAATATAGGGAATAAGGTTTTACAGATGCCCATATCTGACCTCCTTCTACAGCAGTCAGCTCTCCACAGGGTTCAAGAATGGCTTGAGTATCAGAATTGAAAACAAAACTAATAACAGGAATTAGGAAAAGTGCATGAAGTAACACAGAGGGTACAGAAACAGCTTTTTGAAAATGCTCTTTTATTATTTAATTCATCAAAACATTTCAGTTTTCTCTACTAGATCTGAATCAGAGCAGCAATAGTCATTTTTCCACTGTAACATTTCCATAGGAGACAGTATGACAGACTTCGTGCACAGGACCAAAGCTTAGTGTGTTCAAGTCACATGAAGACTGAACTATATCCATTAGAGTAGGTGTGACAAATTGCTTTTAGTCATCTTTTCATTACTCAGCTTTGAGTACTACATAGGAAAAAAACTCTTAAGGAAAGAAAGTGACCTTGTATTATTGTGCTAGTATATCAAGAATTCATAATTAAAAATGCCAGTCTAACAAGAGAACTATTACAGTAGATTTGGTTTTATTTTATGGGTTTTACTTAAGTCTTTGATGAGATGTATTTGATGAGATGTGTTTATTAGTACATTTGGTAAGTATTTAGACAGAATTATTTTTACATTATACAAAATCTGTCAGAGAAATAGTTTTAATTAGGTGCCTAAAGTTTTAGAAAATAAATATTTCAGTGATTATAAGGTCTGATTAAGACACATAGTAATGAGAGGTATATAAGAAAATGCAGTTAAAATACATAAATTTCAAGAGGAAAAGGAAACACCATTATTTCTGAAGGATTTGAACCTTCCTTCTTGAAACCTCCATTTCTCTCTCTCTCCAATAAAGCTCTAGTACCAGCATTTAAATAGGCAACCCCACTATTCAGCTGATATGGAAGATACATCTATTGCACTGAAGTACAAAGCTAAGAAAAATGTATAATATTTTATTTTTCAGCTTATTTACAAAAAGATATTGCACCAATCCATTGTTATTTTTTCAGCTTAACAGTTTCCTTAAAGAAAAGACTACTATTTACAAAGTTAAAAACACAAGTGCAAAAGCAGACTGAAAGAAACCAGAAAGAAAGGTTTATTTAAATTGCTAAGTACAGTTTTTTACCTGACCATAGCCCATAACCAGCACTATCTAAAACAGTTTATTTATCTGTAACTTCAGCAATCCTTGCATTTCTCTGTAGGTGCAAACTTTATCTTTTACACTAACCATGAGAAGGTTTATGTAAAATGTAAAAGCTAAACTGAGCTTAACTTAATAGCTTTATTTCTTCAGGAAACTGATGCTTTTTTAGGTAAATTGGAAAAGCTACATAGTATTATACGTGTATTTAAGAAGTAGTGATAAGTCAGGCATGATCGTTTTCATTCTTCCTAAACACCATGAGAAAAAGTTTGCCAGTATTTCTGGACTGGTTATTCTAAATACACTGCCAGTCCAAATTACATAGCACAGCATATGGTCCTGTCTCGGTCTATCTGCCACTGGGACTGTCGTGATGCATTTCTGGGGTATAGGTAAGTAGAACAATCATTACCCATAGATGAAGCAATGCCTGGGAAAAGAGAAGAAAACATTAACTTATCAGCACATACAATCATCATTTACAGCAACACTGTGAGCTAAAAGAAGCTATTTCTGTACAAATATTTTAAGTATTTTTCATACTATTTTTACTTGTAAAAAAATAATTCTTACTTGCACAATGAAATGCTGAGTCAGATTCCAAAGACACCATTCACACAAAGCTAAAGATTTTATACAAGCAGCAAAAATAAGTCTATAGCAATCTAGGCGGCTTCTTTATGTCCTCTGCCTTCTCTTTCCATCCACGCCCCAGTAACTCCAGGTGTTCTCCACAGTACCCAGCCTAGCCCACAGAAACCACATCGTGTGATCAGCCTAGAGCGAGTGGTAAGCCACAGCTCCTGCACCAACTGACTGATACCAGACAGTGTAAAAACAGCTGAGTTCTCCTTTCCTTCCCCTTACTAAGGGCAGTGTTTTGAGGTATTCTTATGAACATCGTAGAAAAGTAAATTCTCATTCAAATTTTGTTGAAATTATACAGAATCATAGATTATCCTAAGTTAGAAGGGATCCACAAGGATCATCGAGTCCAACTCCTGGCTCCACCTAGGACCACCCAGAAATCAGACCATGCATCTGAGAGCAACGTCCAAATGTTTCTTGAAGCAATCATGGCACCAAGCTTGCCGCAGTTCTCTGGGGAACCTGTTCCAGTAACCAAATACAGTTGCTGGGGGTGTAACAAGGGAGATAACTGACAGTACCTAAGCCATATTTCCTTAAAAGAAAACAAATAAACAAAAACAAAACAAACAAAAAACAAGACCTACGCATTAAAATTACAATAGTCATAGCCAAGGTTCCAGCTGAAAAAGGGTAATTGTCATTGATTGCCCAACAGAGGGCTCCTGTGCAACCATTACTGAGTAGCTTCGGCAGTAAAATTCTTCAGTGTTTTAGCACAAGGCATTTTATTCACATATTGGGAAGCCTAACTCATGAAGAAAGAGAGAAGTCAGGAATTAAAGAGCCCTGTTCCTTACAGTACTTAATAGGCTGGAAGAAACCATCACAGGGGGAAAATTGTCATTTCCTTTATTTATATGCCTCTGCTCTATTTCCTGAAACAGTGACAGTTGTTCTCAGAGACTCTGTTCAGAGAAATCATTATGTGTTCTCAAGCAACGTAATTTCTTTCATTTCAAAGACTTGACTAATGAGTATTCTCAAGCAGGACAGATTGCACAAATACCTTACCACAGGTCACTTCAACTGACAGACATCTGCCCTCCAGTGGAAAAGGCAGGAATTTCATTTTTATCAATTGCAACTGACAATCTCACCTAATGTGGACAAACAACTTTCTACTACTTGGTGAATTCTAGTAAAAACAACTTTACTTGCTACTTTTTCAGCTACTAGAGAAGCATGATTATTAATTACTGAAAAAAAGTGGATTGGCAAATATTAAGAGCACCTACAACAGAAGTCAATTTCCTGATCTCAGTGTATACAGGTCACAGTACTATTTTGTATTTCAATTCTCACTCCATTTTCTACAGTCTTTTAAACGGTGGTCACATGAATGTCTTTAGAATTCTATTCCAAGAATTCATAGGAAAAACTGAAAACTGGCAAGCAACATAACTCCAGAATGCTGTTTTGTAAGTACTACTTAATAGTCTACTCAAAAAAAAATAAATACCAACATTGAGTTGTTAAAGTTAATTATACAGCCTTTTGCTTTTAAACATCAAATTTCAATTTCAGATGTACTACGTGAATAGACTATAGAAAACTTACACTACATTCTTACTTTGAAGAAAACTTACTCACCATATAGATGATTACAAAGACTCTTGCTATGGGATAGCGTCTTAGAAAGATTCCCAGTCGAATGCTATAGAAGTGTAAGGGAGAAAAAAACAAGTACAAGTTAGCACTGAGCAAAAAAAATCCCGTTCCTCTCATTCTACTCACCACAAACTCAAATTACAGCCGATGTTATATACATGTCTTTGTTTCTGACTTGAATTTTACTTCATGTATTCAAGACATTCAATGGAGTGAGAAAATTCAGAATTCAGACCACTAAACGTACTTTTTTTTTTGTCATATGCTAGGCCCAGAATTTGTGAACAGAGCTAAGACTCAAGAAGTGATATAAGCATGTTAAACTCACAAATTTGTCAAATTTTGTTACTTGAGGAGCTTTCATGAATCTTTTTTTAAAAGACTGAAGCATCTAAAAACCTTGTTCTCATTTGTAAAATCTAACAGATCACCATTCTTGTATTTTATTAGATGAAAAGGACACAGGTTTTCAAAGTTTACTGCTACAACACTACAAAGTATACTGTACTAGATGTGCACTGTTGCTCAATAATGTTGCTTTAAAAAAAAAAACACATGCGGATACTGAAGTGATTATGATACTGCCAAATGAAACTGAGTATTAAAACATCTCGGATAATAGGCTCCAATCAAGGAAATCCCAATATTCTTCACAATGAAGTTAGAGTACCATGAAAGCGCAAAGGATTTCCTGTTAAGATATCTGAGGATTAAAAAGCACTACCTAATTTTGTTTTCTACTGGTATTTGACCGAAGTTTTGGTGCAGACCTTTGCTGTAAATACTGATAATTAATCTAACTGCTGAGAAAACGGATCAAATTAAGTCATTTGCTGGGTCCAGCATGATTTTTGTTTACTAGTTCTTTGAAAAGTTATCTTTCTTTTACGGTAAACAGCTGTACCAGGTCAGAACCCAGAATCCTGCCTTCTGCCTTCATCAGGATGCCTAAACAGAAGAAACTGACAGTCCCCAAGCATATATAACACTCCCTCACTAATACTCATACGGTGTTTATCCCAGACACAATCAAAACCTCTGAAAGTGAAAAAGGTGGGAGTTGGTAAAGAAAAAGGTTATTTTTTTTGTATATAGTTTAATGATCCTCCTGTATCAAAACCTACAGGATACAAGAGCACTGTCTGAATAATTTACTATAGCTTGTAACATCCCAAGGATATTTATATCCTTGGAAAGCGCAAGTGAACTAGGTCAATATTTAGTAATTTATACTGTACTCAGTACATTAGCGTCATTATTTTTTACTTTTACTGTGATAAAAGCAATTCAAAACAGAAGCTGTGTCACAGAAAACTGCAAAAGGACTCCAGTAATTACAAGATGTATTCCTTTAGCACACTCTTACCTAAACTGATCTATACTACTGGCAGCTTTGCGAACTCTCCCATACATTCCTGCCATGTTAGTATCCATGTCACTGAAAAGGACAGGAACATTACGCATACGAGCACCTATTTGAAGGAAAGAAGGCAAAACATCTCATTAAACTAAAACCAGCTAAGTTATTGTCTAAGTAAAATAAATAGTTTACGACAAAGATATATAAAAATCAAAAACAGTGATTCATATGATTTGTTAGTGCCATTTTGATGGAGGCAAGGATGTGTGGCATGAGGGAAGGATTCCTGATAAACTTACAATCAAGTTAAGCATCTCTTCAATTCAGTACACTTAAAAATTTATTTTAGTTAATAAGATGGACAGCTTATCCCAGACACAATATTGATACCAAAAGCTTGGTATCTAACTCTATTAAGCAATAATAATTCTATTATTAGGTATATAAAATAACAGGTTTGATACTGTAAAGCTTTTTTTGCTTTTACTTCTCATACAGTAAAATTTTGACAGCATTTATGATACTAACTTGTATATTCCAAATATTTCTATTTTATTTATACTTTTACTAAGCATCAACTTTATTCAAAAAGGATTCTCAGATTAATTTTAATTGCATAAAGAAACTTACTGAAATTGCTTAAAAACAAACCAAAAGGAAATATACTTCAAATTTGCTAGTTCTCCTGACCTTCTTAAAGGTCTGTCTTTCACAAGCAAAGAAACAAAAGCCTAGATTGAATTTTAAGAGCTGTAAAATGACATTCATTGCTTTTAAAGTCACTTATCATATATATACATATATATATATATATATAAAATTTCAAACTGACTCTGAAAACTAACATCTCAAAACCATGTATTGTCTGCTGAGGTTCTCCTATAGACAGGATGATTGCTACACAGTACAGATAAACCCACCTAAAAGCAGAACCCCCATATTTTAAGCTGCTTTTCAAGAAGAACAGAAAGAAAGGAGGAAATTCTTATCAGCTCTCAAAAGTTCCGTGTTAATGCTCACCTCCCAACACCTTTCTGAAAGGGAACAATACTTCCTGCTTCTAAGATTCTGTTTAAACCCGCAAAGACAGATTTATTTGCACCTGTGACAGGATTTGTAAATAAGACGGTTCTAATAAGTGTCACAGTACTGAGAATTAAATTGGCTTTATTAAGTTTACTTAGCAGCACTTACAGACAAAAAGGAGGTTTTAATTTAACTATTTTTGATACTGGCTGCTGCTAACAAGGTCTCTGCTATAAGCACCATTTTCGGATTATTTTTTTCCTTTATAAACTCAGACCTACAGGAAAAGACATTAGGAAATACAGAAGGCTGAACTGCAGAAAGGACAGAGTTTTAAATATTAGCATTCATTATTTACCTTCAGCACCATCAATTCCTGACATGTTAATGGAAGGTCCATTAGAACTACTGCCTTGGATAGCCTTCAGCTGTTGCTCAAGCCTTTCCAGTTGATAGACAAGTGAGTTTTTCTCTGTGCTCAGGCTCTCTAACATGGTCTGCTTCTGAATAAGTGTTTCTGTCAGCTGATGAAGTCGATTTTCTAGTTCAGTCTGACTACTACTACTTAGAGCCTTGTTTGTGAGCTAAAAAACAAAGCAAAGGAAAAAAAATCAGAACACGTTCAAAATCTGACAAATATGACATACTGCAAAACCCGTTTATTCGCTCCCATTTTAGACCTGAGCCATCATATACCATTAAGATGTAGCTTCAATGATGAGACAATGGAATCAGCAGGAGCCAGAGGCAGTGAGATATCAAGAAATACAAGTGGAACATAATGTACCAGGGCAGGTAGCAGGTATTCTTGAAACCAACATTACCAGAAGAATCATCTGCCAAAAGGCTCACGAACTTTGTACCACACTACACAAGTTTCCAAATCTTCTGACACTAACTGTACAGCTGACCATAGCTGACCGTAGGTGATCAGCTTCTTTAAATATTGACTTTTTATTATGCTAAGATAATTTACACAAAATAAGGCTGATGCCTTCATGCTGTCGAAAGAGGCTGATGATGGTTGACACTATCAGAAGGTTCCAAAAGGGATTAGACTGATTTAAGCAAAAGAGTTCCACAAACATACTGGCAGAAATTAGCAGGGACTTAAAACTCTAACATGTCTAACACAACTGCAGATGATGAAGGAGCACAAGGGAGTGAAGAAAGTGGCCAGGCTCACAGTCTGTCCTCATTATCACTGTCTGAGATTGAACAGTAGGCTAGACAGGTAACTAGTCTGAGGGACATCTTATGTTCCTATACCCAATTAAAAGGATCCCTGCAGAAATAGTGATGACCCAATGACTTTTTAGTTTTCAGAAAAAGAGTGTTGATCCAGCACCACCCCAACAGGTCTAGTTGGGTCACAGATGATTTTTTTTCCTCTGAAGACAAAAGCACACGTAAGTATAAAATTACGTTATTTACTACTTTGTGGTTGCCTTCCTGTACTCCCTCCACTTGAAGCTCTACTCTGTATTGCAAACAAGTACACACTAACTCATTACTAGAAATTTTATGTCTTTTGTGCAGTTTAAGCAAATGAATAGGTTTCAACCCCGATTTCATAAGTAAAGGTAATAAAGTTATTTTCTATACAAACACAGTACCTGATTTCTGAGCTTCTGAATTTCTTCCTCTCTGTCTTTTATTCTGCTTTGCAAAGTGTTTTTTGTGCGATACAATTCCTCCTCAGTATAATGGAGTTCCTATGAAATGGATAACAAAGATTTTTTTCATACATGTGTACTTTGAGAGACATTCTCTTATCAAGGGTTTCACAGTAGAAAACAAGTAGGCAATATACTGCAATCAAATATAAAATTAATATAATTTAAAAGTTTCTGTCTAGCACTGGGAAAAAAAAAGAGCTGAGTATGAAGGCAGAACTTAAAGACTATCAAATTCCTTTGTGAAGACTGACCTAACAAATACTAGTCCAGACTAGTTCACGAGATTTCACTGGGAACATGATTTATCTTCCTTACATTCTGTTTATTATATTGCTGTCTTTAAATGATACCATATAACTTAAAGAATTAGGAAATACTTTGGGCGAATCTGTATTCCTAAATCAAACCCATCAACTGAAGATATATATATAGTACATATTTTTTTTTTTAAGTTAAAAAATCAAAATCTTGGCATATCTATCTATACCCGTGTATAACACAGATCTTCCTTAAAAGTTTAGGATAAATGAATGTAATACAGGGAAATGGGAAGGAACATTAGCAAGGGACAAGTTCCTGACCAGCAAAACTAACTGTAAGTTTTGTTTCTTTGAGGATTTAGTGGCTGTTTTAACTCCTAGTTAAAGACCTACCATACTTATCTTTTAATTTAAGACAGCCTTCAAATCACTGTACCACTTCAGCTATCAGCTGCTACAGAATACAGATAATCGTATATCTGATGGTTTGAAGGAAAAATATAAGAAATAACCTTTACTTATTTTCCATCTTCAGTCTCAGAAGCCTTACAGCAAGTTAAAGCAACTCCCAGATAGAACAGACCACAATTCTATTAAGTTATCAATGCACAATTACCTTAAAAGCACATGTACCTGTATGTCATCAAAAGGAATACTTCCTTTTCTGTAATAACTGATAATGCCTTTTTAAAAAAAAAAAAAAAAAAGTCTTCACCTCACTTTTTCTATACATAGTATTGACTTAAAATATACCCCTCAGAATGGCAGGAGTAACATAATACAAACTACCATCTGCTTTGATATAATAAACATCGGCTATGCATCAAGAGCAGACCTCGACTTCTGCCTTTTAATTAGTTCAAGCTGCTAGCATCTCATTAAAATGTAATTTCTGCAAGGACAGATAATCCTGTAAGATAAATTGTTCCTAGCAGATACAGTGTACTCTCCTGCTTTCCTCATTATTAATTCTCTTTACATGAGCTTTTTTTTTTTTGAAACAGAAATTTCAATAGGATGCAAAGCATTGGTCCGATTTCTACTGAATATTTAGTTTAAAATATGAGTTTGCCTTTTTCTGCCTCTTTCTTGCACAAAACTGCTTAAAAAGATGACAAGATCTGACAAAATTCACTAGTACCATTTTGCCAGCTATTTGTCTCATACAGCAGTTTGAAAGTAATAAACTTTAGCTTCAGAACTGAGTAATGAGTAGATTAAAAAGACTATGAATTTGGTATTACAACAACACTGTTTGAAGAGCTAAATCTTACGTAGAAATTGGGCACAGGAGGTCCTATCATAACCACTTTCAGTATTTAGATTTCTTGATATAAATAACAGTTTCATATCCTACTATACCCCCATTGTAGAATTGTTCCCCTGCTGAATAAAATCTAAGGTCACGATCACTTTTGTGCACTCCCCACGGTCATATTTATTCTTGATATGATGATTCTCATCACTGAGATCTCCAATTATCAGGAGTACTGTTTCTTACAGGTTGCACTGTGGCCTAGTGACACTCATTAAACATAAGGGGATTTCTTTGGAATACAGGAAGAAAAAATAATCTAAATACCATATAAGCTACTCTCTCATTAAGCTGAATGTTCTACCAATGACACCAAATGGGGCCTAAAATAAGACAGACCAATCAGCTTTCAAGAATTCCTTACCTGTTTTTGCCGTTCTAGTTCAGCTTCTGCCTCTTGCTTGGCCATTTTATGTGCTGCTATTTGCTCTTGTAGGTCTTGAAGCTGCTCCCTCACTGACTCAGCTTCACTCACCTGCTGAGTCTCCATATCCTGAAATGAACGGAATGTTCCCATTTCACTAACATTCAAACAATACTGCAATCTGTCATAGGTAACAGCAGAAAGTTTTATCTTCAGTATTCCTTCCAAGTACACCGAAGGTGACGGTGAATGAAATAAGTGACATTCACTCATTCTATACAGAATATTTTTATTATAATAGAAATAAGATATATGCATTTTGTAAACATGAGAAGCATCCAAGTGACCTTTTCCCTTCTACTGTCTAGTGGCTACAATTGTGTAAAGTAGGCTGGCACATTGCTGCTGGGTTGAGCCAATTATGCCCCAGACAACTCAGATTACCTATATCCTTTTCTGCAAGGGCTACTAATCCTTGAAGCAACTGTAGTCTCTACAGAAGTCACCAGGCTTGTTTGGAAAGAAATGCTTACCTCAAAAGGAGCGCGTAATAGTGAGGAAAGAAAGAATGGTAGCTGTAATACTCCTCCCACCATGAGGAGTGAGAGAACATGAGAAGAAACTGGGTATCTATAGGTATTTGCCCCACATTGAGAAAAAGTTGGCTTGTTTTAATACTAGGTCAAGTAAACAAGTAAACATTAGAAGCAACAGCCCTAAAGTACACAAGAACAGTCCTTTGTACATGGTTAACTACACAGACGTGTAGTAATCATAGCTACCTGCAGCTCTGTTCTCATCTGCTGTATTTGTCCCATTAGCTTCTGTATTTCTTCTCTCTGAGTGTCACGCTCATGTCTCAGTTCCTCCAGTTCCACTGTGCTTGCAGTATGGCTATCCATACCTTCAATACCAGAGCCTTCTTTTAGGCTGTTTATCAACTTTTCTTTGGACTGAAATAATAAATCAATATATTATTGACGGCAATATTTAAAAGTGCTCAAAAACAACTTGTCAAAACGGCTTTGCTCTAAAACTCATAGGTAGATGTACAGCAAACAAACTGCTTTACCTGTTCTTTTAGTCAGGTTACTAATGACCCTACAGATTTTTAAATTGAAAATGCTTCTCTACTGATATTTTTTCTGATTTCCTGTGTGCCATTAGACTGGATTTACTGAAAGTCTGTGTTATCTAAAGGAGAGTGCCGTTTTTCTTTTTAGAAGTGCCTGGATTGTTAAACACGTCACAGATAAAAATTCTGGCTTTCCAGGTAACACAAGAAAGTAGACTGACATTACAGGCAAAGCTTCAGTCTATCCTTTCTCCTGCCAACAAAGCCAAGTAAGAACCAAAAACAATAACAACTCTTCTGGGAAACAAAATTAACCTTTTTATTCAGAATCAACCTAACGTTAGCTTGACACTGATTCCCGATCTCATGCTTCTTGTATTCTTCATGATGATTTAAACACAGTCCTCAGATATCAGACTAAATTCATTATTCTAAAATAAATTTAACATTTTGCTAACTTTCACAAACAAAACTCAAATTAGCCAAGTTTGGTTTTTCTAACTTTGATAAGTTAAGTAGTAATGCACAAAATATGTAATTTTGCCATTGTTTATATAGTGCAACCTTTGAGTATATATAAAAATATTTTCTTTGATTTACACATAAGCATCCATGGCATGCTATGCTTCAGCCTCAAGCAGAATAGAGCAATTTTCTTGACAAAAGAACACCGGGTGTGGAACAAATTGTAGGTTACATCTATGTATCTATCTGCCTATGATCAGGCTCTTGGATGAGGAATACATTGACAGCTGTTGCACAATAAGTGCAATGATTCACTTGGATATTTCTTTAAGTTCAGAACCCAAACTTCCATTTTAATTATGAATCCCAATCTGTAAACTTAAATTTTAGAGATACAAAATGCAGATTGGTAGCTGTCCTGTACAGCTGTCCCAAAGTAAATTACAGATTACATGGAAAAAACACAGATTGAATTACTTGAGGCATAACACATTAAAAAGTTAGGTGTACAAGTCAAATTGGATTTCTTTAAACAAATGCTTACTTGGAGTATGCGAGTCGCTTTTTGTTTGTAGTCTGCCAGCTCCTGTTTTGCAGATTCTAGGTGGTTTTTAGTTACTTTGACTTGCTGCTGAAGCTCATCAGCTCGCCTTTTTTCATCTAAAAACTTTCTTTCAGCTTCAGTTATCCCTTCTGCCAATTTCTGACGTTCTGCTTCCATTTTACTTAAACGCACCGCAAACTCATTCTATTAGCAATAAAGAAACAATACGTTGTGTTTAAACACAGTCTCAGCTTTAACCTAGAAAGCAAGAAATAAAAGTTTAAAAGCAACTACACTTGAAACACCACCTCACATCGACTGCCTCCAACTTAGAGATGCATTACTGCTATGTCAAAGAAATCCTGCCAGCTTAAGGAAGTGGCAAATGAGAACAGGAAAATAAATTTCTTTCCCACATCAGAAGTGGGTCTTATGGTTTACATAAACTTGGTAAACAAAAAGCAAGGTCTTTGTGAAAAAAATGTTATCAAATTTCAACTGCCATATTTTGATGTAGTTTAAAAAAAAAGAACACCAATAAGGATTTTCATAGATGTTATTATGTATAATAAAGGCCAAGCTAAATGTGGAATGCACAGTCTCTAGCAACATGAACTACCACATTTATCATAGCAGTGATCGCTCAGCCTAATATTCTTAAGATTACACGCTAAAATTGTGGGAGACAGTGGGTGGGGACACAACCCACACATGGAAAATTAAATTGATTACAGATTTGGTTTTAAAATACGTTTTTACATCACAGATAACATTAAAAAAAATCAGCATCAATTTTCAAAACCTTTTAATCATAAAGCTTTCAAAATAACATAGAAATTAAACTATCATCATAAGGATGCTTAGTGCAGTAGAAGACACATCCTTCCGAGCGCTTAGTACCCTGAGCAGGAAATACAGTCAAGGGGAAAAGACAGTAGTAAGAACCTCACAGATTTGATCTCAAAAGGAGAGTCTGAAACTCTTCTTTAATCTTCCCATCTAACCTGCATTTGTTTGTAACTTTCTTGCTCTCGCTTCAGTGCAGAGTCTGCATCACGTAACCTGTCCTGAAGGGTTTGAAGGGCTTGATTTTGCAGACTGCTCCCTTCACTGTGGTCTTGTATTATCCTGAAAGCGAAATACATATTAGGTGAGAAATAAGAAATCTAGTACGACTTTAAGGTAGAAATATAACTACCTCGTTTTAAGACCAATCTTGAAAATTTACACAGTAAATTACTGAACACAGCTGGCTCCAGTTGTGAGGTGTGGAGTCAGTAACTCATGCAGTCCCTCCCTGACCTATATTCTGGAGCATCCAGGGGCAGACTCATATGCCAGTACTGACGTAAGTCAAAAAGTCTTTATATGTGTGGGTATGCAATTGTATTTTTCAAGATAAACATTTCTTGAGATCTTTAGCTTCAGGCCTGTGACATAAGTGTGAATACATTACACAAAATGTGTTTCAGCAATGAGGTGGCAATTGCTCTTATTTAATATTCATTTACCCAGTTTCCACTGCCAGCTATGATGTAACGGGCTTAACGTAAACGTTCATATTTCAAAACTTGATGCAATCTGCCCACATTAGTTATTCATTTTTATTCTTAAAGAGACTAATCTACCTTGAATTTTGAAGCTTACTACTATTTGCAAAGTCATGAAGTCTGAAACTACGATGTACCGTGATTTTTCACTCTGCAGTGCTTCCAAAGCTTCCGTACGAGAACTTAAGAGCTGGTCAGCTTCTTGCAACCGTACTTTCAGCACAGCTAGCTGGGAATCCTTGGCACCAACAGCTTCTGTCAGATCATCAACTCGAGCTTGAAGTTCTCTAACCATCCTGTCACTCTTCGAATGATCAACATTCCACTTCTCTACTCTTTCCCGGGATTTGTTCAATTCTACAAAGTAAAACATTTTTTTGAAGTTTTTACAAATAGAGAATTCCAAGTGTAAGTGGCCAGGATGCACGTCAGTAACGCTGAAACTTTGCGAGCTACCAAGACATAACAAATGCCAGACTCTGGCTGTCAGACCCATAACCATTTGGACACGATCTCCAAACTGGCATCTTCATTCCGACAACATTACCTGCCTCATCCTTTACAATAACCTACTGCTGAATAGCTCTGTTTGTGTGAGCAAACCTTTGGAAACCTCTGCGTAAAGCATCTAGTTCAACTCAATATGACAGTAGGATCAACCTAAAATACGGTCAGCGGAAAAATACATCAGTGTTAAAATAACACCTGAATACTCACCTAGACTTTTGTGTTTAATCAAAGATTACATGTTAAGCTTCAATGGAGATAAAAGCTCTCTGGCTCATACAGTTACTTCAGAAAAAAAACAACAGTCCCTCTGTCATGTGCCTAACTGTAGCAGTTTGGCAAACATTTTATTACTTAAGTGCTTTTATATTCATTTGTTATATTTGCCACTTCATGTGGCTTTGAAAGAGCTCGTAAAATCATACAAAAATATTAAATCTGATATTTTAATGTCAATTTATAGGCATTAGAGATCATAGCTTACAGCCAGAAAGTAGTCAGGTTTCAAGCACTTAAAGGAATTTACCCATAACTATTTTGCCAGGAATTTTAAAAGGCGGGAAGAATATTTTAATAATGTTAACACCTGTTAACGTTGTTTTAAGAAGGTGTAAGTTTTGAAACTAACTCAACTACATCATTTTAGTCAATATTTGTGTTATTTTTGTAGTTGAACAAGACTTTTTGTTTCTCCCAGTTCATTATTCTGAAATCCAGGAATCATTTTGCTCGGTAAGTCATACATACTAATTTAACTAGGAAGACTTTATTATAGTTATAAAACACTAACACAGTAATCATTTTCAGCACTAACACAGCATTATTTCCTATACCAGCATTTTAACTATATCATATAGCTTAGTTTCTAAACTACAGTACCTTCTTGTGTTTCTTTGGACCTCTGAATTAATGATGCCATTTCTTGATTTAAAGATTGAACTTCATTCCGCAACAGCTGATTCTCCAGGCGAAGATTGGATAACTCGTGTGATTTGAAATCATCATTAGCTGTAAGGCTAGGATTAGCTACTGCACTTAGTGACGAATCCTTCACGCCATCCACTTGTGCCCCCAGACCAGAATCTGAACTGTCTGGAGTTTCTGTACAGGGATAAACAAGTTAGAACTGAATGTATTTGGAGATCACCTTGATACAAACAGTAATTTCATGTTATGCACCGGTGGTTAAATGCATTTAATCTAAAAAAAATAATAATCAAAATAGCTTATATTGAAATGGAACATGGCATTGCTTCTCCACATGGACTTGCACACAACAGGTAATGATACAGTATATAGGCATCATGCAGCAATTTTGCTAATCCAGCAAGACAAAAGTCATTAAATTTCTCCTCAGGATTCTAAGATATTAACACTTTTTCATGACTATGCTGCCCGGAGATGTCCTCAGAAGCTGAGAGAGTAACAGAAGATATTAAAAGTACTAAAAATTGCAGTAGTTGCTATGTATAAGTTCATCTGGTTTTCCATTAAGAGTTTGATTTTGCAGACATAGATTTTATTTTAAAAAATCTGTCCAGATGGCTATACTTTATCATTTTGGTGTCAAACCTAAATACGTAATTCAGCCACGCAGCTACACGTTTTAGTTGCTTTTATGTAAAAACGCATTTTAAGAATCACTTCAGTCAAAACATCATCTTACTGACAATTCTGCTTTTTAAAAGTACTTTTACCATGAGAAATAGTTGCAGTGACTCAAAGCAGAAGTGTAACCTTTCCTTTCTCTAATGGGAAAATGCACGGTAGATAATACTCTGTCAAACTGTTAAAAGCTTTCTGCCAACAGAAACTAATTCTCTCCATTATGGAAACCGCAATACAGATTCTTACTTTTTTTAATCTTAGAACCACAAGGGGAACAGTAAGGGAATTCCTGGCAGCTGTCTGAAGAATCCCCTGCCAGGACGGTGGAAGCTACAGCCCTTCCCCAGCACGCACAAACACACCCAGGGCACTGCTTCCAGCTGTCCGCACGCTGGAATCGAGACTGAAATTAGTACAGCCACTCTGACAGTCTTGATTTCAATGCGCAAACAGCTGGAAGCCTTGCACCAGTGTTAACATAAGACAGCACATCACACAAGGAGCAAACGAGCAGGTGATCCAAAACCACGACTTCTGAATTCAGTACGTCCCAGACAGGTAACATTAAAATCCACGGGGAAAGACTGCAACAAATTCAACACAAGACTGCAGTTTAGCTGCCACCGTGTTATTTATTTCACTCTGTGATTCCAGCCAACCTGCTCCTCCTTTCTGGCTACCACTGCAACAGGCCACATCACCTGGTGCCCAGGGAGCCGGGTCAGACTGTTAATGCTGAGCAACGTACCAGCAAGTAGCTGCAGTGAGAGCAAAATTCGTTCCACGTTTTCTCAAATCTCTTTCCTATTTAAATGGTTCCAAGAAATGTTGTTTCCTTCCTTTCAATTCATTCACACAACTTCCAAAGTATCAGACAATCTATCTGTATTCCTTCGTCTGGAAAGCTCAAGAGATTAATGAAGCTAATAAAGCAAGAAATTAGCCATTTATAGCACATACTGAATTGCATCCAGGGCAATGTACAAACTTTAGCATTAATTGTTTTTGTCTACAGCTAACGGACCATAATCTGTTTCAACAACTGTTAAACAGGCTATCTAAACGCAGTATCTATGCAGTTGCCTTTGAAGCTAGAGTTCTCCAACTCTGTTTATTAATTGCATGCTTCCTCACTTGGCAGCTCCAAGATGCAAAACTCCACTCAAAAATCCTCAGAAGAAACCTCAAGGGACCACACCAAGCAAAACAAGCATATTCCCTGAGCATCAATTATCAAGGTGGAGTATGCCATGTTGTCGTTTTACATATTTGACTTATAACTATTAAGCCTTACTAAAAAGTTACAGACCCAGAAATGCAACAGTCACATCTTTGGAAATGACCCCTTTTTACATCTTTACTCTTCAGCACACTTGATACAGTTAGCCAAAAACTAGCACTTACAGTGCTTCAAATGCTCAAAGTTGTGAAAAAAGAATATTCTAACTATGTAATTAAGGAATAAAATCCTTTGCTTCAATTTTATAGAAGAAACAACAGCAAGGATATAGATTGGAGATAAAGAACATGAGTTCCTGACACTTTCCAGCTGCATTCTCCTTAGCAGAGACTTGAGAATAGCTCCAGGTTTTGACCATCTGGCCTGGAAGCTATTTCAGGCTCTGGATATAGACTGCAGCAACGAACTACTTCTGGCAAACCCAAAGGCCTCATCCATCTCACTCTCAAGCCTGTAGCTCTACAACAGCCTATCCACATCCAACTTCCCACTCTGCAGGCCATGCAAGTTTGACAGCTCACCCCTTCGTGGCAGAAGGGAGAAAACCTCACGTTACCCCAGGTGGGGCACTGGGCAACATCCAGCACCACCTACCAGCTGTGGTGAAAGTCACCGCCTCGCTTACACGGCATCACCAGGTCAGAGCCCCTGGGCGATGGAACAAACACAGCAGCACCAGAACCTACGCTTCTAAGTGGGGACGCACGGGAGCTGATGCAAGGTCAGCCTGCAGCTCGGGGAGGTCGAGGTGAGCAGCAGCAGTGAGGTGTACTGAGAACACACAGGATTTACGTGTTACCTACAGAGCTTGCCAAATTAGCGTGATAATCTCAGTGATGAAAATGTTAAGGGCCCTGCTGAACTCCACACATTTGACACACTACTGCCGCTAAATGTTTCAAGTGTCAGCAAATCTGTTACCTAGCCTTACCCTAAACATGTGGGATTTAAACGTGTCTAGGTTCAGTATTATTAAACTACCATTGCCTTGGCTCCTGGTGGAATTATCTTCAGTAGTTTTTCCACTCTGTGTGCTAGTAGACACGGAACTAATGCTTGAAGTCCGAGAGTGATTTTGAGTAACAGGTGCCTTGCTCTTCTCTTTTTTAGAGTCCATCCGTCCATTAGGCTCTTTCTCAGAACTGTTGAGAAAATCAAATAGCAACTCATCATCAGGTTCAGACTTTTTTCTCCTCACAAAATGTGAGGAAGCTCTGGGTGTGGAAACGCTTTCTGCAGGAGAAGCAACTTCCGAAGATGTCCTACGTGCTGGCTTCACATTTGCTGTTCCTGCTAGGATTGTAGCCTTTTGGTGTTTAATATTATCAGCTGCTGAGGAAATGTAGGCTGCTTTGGATGACGTCTGGTACTTCAGCTCTCCTGTATGCTGGCGCAGTTCAGAATACTCATTGGCAGAGTCCAAATTCTTGTGATCATAAACTGCACTGCTTGCCGTGTCCTTTTTGCTCAGAGCCGACGCAGCACCTTGATCGACCCTGTTGAGGAGATCCTCTGCCTTTCCAGCAAGATCGACCAGCCAGGACATGATTGATGTCTGTCGATGACCTCTACAAAATTAAAATTTCGGGAACATGAGCTGCAAAAGACACAGAAAAATCAGACAGGTGTTGATAAAACAAGATGTAGGAGTTACCTGAAAAAATGCTATGTTCATGTGTTACGGCTGTAATTATGCTAATACTGCTAGCTTCAGATTTTGGTGTTTTGATAATGAATGGACACAAATCAGTTTCTGAGCACAATGCACAAAACCTAGACTTTACCATCAGCCCATGTAACTGTCCCTAGCACCAGCAGCTGCCAGGGAGCACCCAGCTTGTCAGCCAGTCTGAAGCAACAACACCCAACAAAGCCTGCTGTGACAGAACCCAAACCCGGGGGGAGGACAAGAAGCAGCCGGACGCTTACCACAGGCACAGACACACACAGACAAACCCCATTCCTTACGAGCCTGGCCTGCAGGTTTCGGTGTGAGGCCCAGAGGGAGACACTCCCGCCCCCAGCCCGCGCGGCCCGCGGCACCAGACGCCCCTCACCGCCCCTCGCGGCCCCCCCAGCCCCCGACCCACCGGCGCAGGCCGCGGCCCAGGCACCGCCGACCCCTTCCGGTAGACGTGGCCGCCTTCCGGGCCGCCCCCCTTCCTCCGCGCATGCGCAGGAGGCGTCGACAAGCCCCGCCCACACGCGGGTCGAGGGGCGGGGCGAGAGCGCCCTTACCCCGCCCCCAGTAACGGCCCGCCCCCGCGGGGTGACGTCACCGGCCCTGAGAGAACGGTCCCCGCCCCCGGGGCAGCGCGGGCTGCCTGCGGTGCGGCGCTGAGGGGGCAGGGGGAGCCCCAGCCCCGCCGTGCTCCGCCTGGCGGGGTGGTGCTGCGGGCACGGCTCCTATCTCGTGTGCAGGCTCCCTTATCGCCTTGCAGCAATCCCTCCCACGCACATGTCCTGTACGATAACGCGAATGTTGCCTAAAAGTACTTAAAAGATGCTGTGCAAGCAAAGGTGATGTGGGTAACGGGTAAATAGCCTGAAGTTGTCCTGTTTTTTTTTTAGATAAAGTTCACCTAAGGTATCGGGACTGGTCTCAGAGACGAGCTGAGGGCAAATCGAGGGCTTCCCACATCCTTATGGACTCCTTTATAAGAAAGTACCCTGGGGTTTCCACTGGTAAAGAAATAATCCAAGCTCTAAACCCGTGTATTTCCAGTCTCTGTCTTCCTTTTCATAAAGTCTCTCAGGATTTTCTCAGGCTATTTCCTGATGACCCATCATGATCCTCAATGAATTCAAGCAGCCCATTTCCTTTTTCAAAGCCCCGTGATTTGGAGGTTTGCGTGACAAAAAAGGGTCTTGTGAACACTCCAGCCCAGAGATTTGGCATAAAGAACCTCTTCAGCACTCTCTTTAGATAGATTTGCTCTATTGGGCAAGTTTCACTTCCCACCAAAGGAAAAAAAACATTTAAAAATTGACTTTTATAAATGAAAACTACAAGGAATAACATACAATTCCAGCAGTGAGTGATACTTATGAGTATTTGTTATCATTAAATATATAAAAGGCACATTCAGGAGGAAGGAAGTTTTCGTACAAACAGGAGACTTTTCTATGGCTTTGTGTGTATGGGGTTGAAGTACACACCAAGTACCTTAGATAATTTCAGACCAGTGTTTATTGTTGGGTAAGAAGAAAAGAATACCTCCCTCATGATGTTGTTTCATCTGTCTCTAAGTTATTGTATTCATTAGCTAAAAGGGGAAGTGGGGCCCAAGGCATCTGTTTTGCGTGTTAAGCACATGATGGTGAGTGAAGGAGAAAACCAAAACTTTTTGTGGAAAGCCGTAGAGCACCTTCCATTAACTGATAGGTGAGTTAAAGCAAAGGGTGGAGAAAAATGTCCAAAGAATAGGGCTCATGTCACGTGCAGGAGAATAAGAATGGATCTCCCTTCAGAATTGCTCCAGTCCTAAAAACATATGTATAATACGGCACATTTCCGAGACAACATGAACTTCACATTTATTTACTTTTAACAAGTAAGCCTACTCTGACTAAGAGACGTTTTTTGCAGTAATTTTCAGTCATTGTTTCAGTGTGAAACCTTTTGGTGGGTGTCAGATTTATATGTGACAGCACAAGATCCCTCTCACATTCTTGTCCATACACATTTTACTATTTAGAGTCCCTCTCAACAGTGGTGTTAGGGTGAAGACACTTGGCTAGCATTGTTTGGAGGGACCTCCACACCTTAGTTGTCCTCACACTTGTGACAGCAATGTCTTTCCTTCTCATTATCTGTGACTCAGTGTCCCAAACCTGCAGTACCAGAACACTTTCAAGCTTTATGGCTGTTCCTTTTCTTCTGTAAATGCTTATTCTTAGTAAGGATAGTTGTTAAAGTGTACATAATATTAGGTTAGGATTTTTTTTGTTATCATTCTTTCTCCCACCCTCACCCTGTATTTGTTTCTTCAAAGGTTTGTCTTCCCATCAGGTTCTACCTATAAATGACCCTGGTAATCTTCCTGGATGAAGGATGAAAAGCTTCTAAGAAATATTCTGTCCTTATGAGGTCCCTTCTAACCCAAAGCATTCTATGATTCTGTAATATATGGTGTCTTTTGCAGAGGGAGTATGATTAATAAGTTATAAGAAAGCTGAGAACATATGCATGAATTATTTTTAATGGCAAAATCCATGTGTCATTTCTGAGACTGTGGAAGACCAGGAACAATTACTTAAAGAGAACTTCGAAAGATCATCACATGATCATCCATTCCTTCTTGTCACATTGCCCACAGAAATGATGGAGTAGTTCGTGATTAAAAGGAAGGCATCTAGCCCTAAAAGGAATAATTTTTCCAGCATTTCTTCCGGACAGGATAGTGCAAGGCCTTGGAAAATCTGCCTGTTAGCCCACAAAGCTCCAGCTGCCAAATTACAAATCTGATGACTTCTGACTGAAACATCTCCGTAGTGCTGCTAAGGCACACAGTACCAACATTGTCAGTAGTAACAAGCCCACCATGAAGGTAATTGATTGACCTCCCTCAGTACAAAACAACATTTTCCCTCTACTTCTTTATTATCTTCTACACCAGACACATTACAACTAACCCCTGTGCAGATAATTTCACCACACAGAACTTCGACTCAAGCCTGATGCAACAGCTAGAATTCAAATGAAGACAACATGGGAACCTACAAGGTGTGGGAAGATTATGGAGAGTTCCAGTATAGGGCAAAGACTCCAAAATGTTCATCTACAGGTATGAATTATGGCTTTTCATTAGGCCTCCTTAAGACTTAAACCCCAGGAGCAGATATCAGCCCTGCTGCCTATTCCGAACATTCTCACAGAGCTAATAATAAGCTATATAATAAGCTATATAATAAGTCATATATATATATATATATAATATATATATATATATATATATAATAAGCTAATAATAAGTCATGAGTTAATAGAATATCCATCCTGCCTCATGACTGATTAAGCAACGGAGTGGAAATACTGAATTCACGACCTTTGACTTCCACGTCACGTGATTCAGCATGCTGCACATAATCATCATTTCAATTCATGTGCCTGTATCACCTTCCCAGACACTACTTAGAAAAAAAGAGTTCAGGACCCCACAGAAGTCATGTTATCCTTAAGTAGGAAGGAACCAAAAAAACCGTAGAGTATCTTCTCTTCATGTAATATTTTAAACCCTAACAACTAATGCCTTGTTTTCAAGTGTTATAATACCATCTGTTCAGATTTCAATAGGCTCAGTTAATTTTCCCTTAAACTAATACAGAAGGGCAGGGTTGTTTTTTTAAGAGATTTTATTATTTACAGATTAATTCTATTTTTATTCCACTTGTTTGGTCTTCAGAACACCTTACAGAATCCCTCAATGGAAAATTCACATGTGATTGTGAATGTCTGATGATCATTCAAGGCCAAAATGACACAAACAATCTATTCCCAAACTTGGAAATAAAAACAAGGAGGGCCAAAATCCTTGCCGTAGTTTATCTGTGTTTGCTTACAGAGAGGATACATATGCAGCATGTGTCAGTCCACAAAATATCTGGCAGGCCACATCCACCTGCCCTTATTATCTTCATGCTCCAGATGGGGAATTGAGGTGTAGTGAGGAGGAACTGAAGAGGAAGTCCCTTACCACACCTGGTCAGACCAGATTCAGTCTGGTCAAAATGTACAAATGTGGGGGAAGGATCATGCCTGTGCTAAGGAACTTTTCAGAGAGCTTGTAACCAACCTTCAACGTGCTTCTGCTAAGCATATGCAGCTTTGGGTTTTGAAGGTAACTGGACCAGATGCAACTGGCTTGTCAAAAACACAGCAAAAAATGTCCTGACCCTGGTTTGAACATAGTTCCTCTTGGTTATATTAGTGGAGCTGTGCCAGTTGGAGCGCAATTCCCTCTCTGAAAGTCTTCAGACACAGGTGATGAGGGAAGGCATAAGAACAGGTCAGGAGATACTTCTCAGCTACATTCGCCCTTGGATTTTGACTTCCAGAGTGAAAGATGGTGTCTTTGCAATTAATAAGCCTTTAAAGATATATTTTTTTAATTTATTGAATAATTGGCACATTTTCTTAAAGCATACAGGTACAAGAGCAACTCTAAAAAAATTTTTAAACAGAGACACAGTTCTGTTTCCCTTTGCCCAAACACATACCTCATTTCCTCAAAATCACCGAATGATTTATAAACAGAAAATGATTAGAAATCAAACCTAGAAACCAACAGCTAGCATGGAAAAAGTTAGAGCAAACTGATAGGAGTTTGGGGTGGGGGGTGGGGGGATTGAAGAGCTCTATTTTAACATGATGGAAATTCTTGACTCTAGCTAATGGCTCTAACTGGGGGTAAATGGGTGTAAACAAAATGCCGGGGTGCAGTGCATTGGACCCAGGCAATGATACACAGCCAATGCCCAGAAGCTGGCTCATGGGTAGGGTATTTCAAGTCGGACCACTGCTCATTTGCACTCTGGAAAGACTGCTCTGCCTCCACTGTTGTGTCCTCAGTTGCATCAAAACGAAGCACACAAAGTTGGGCTGTGCTTGCATTCTTTCTCCCACGGTATAAATCAATTGCGTTACGCGCGCACACACTCAGTTTTTCGTCTGTTATCACTTTCCTTTTCTTTCGTTACTCCTCTTTCTTTCTTTTCCTGTAATAAATCATGATGAATCTTTTCCTGCAGTGTCCTCACTATCTTATTTCCTTTTTCTCCATATGCAAATGACAGAGATAGCCCATTATTCTTCAAATGAGAAACAAAGCCAGCCCTCCTGGACACTGACAGAACCGTCCAAGTTAGGAGACCCAAAGTGACAAGTGATGTTTAAAGAAGAGCATCTTCTAGAATATGAAGTCTGGAGAGTCAAATGTCATTTGAGGATTTGGGAGTTCATTTGCCTTCAGCCATATGCCTTTCTTCATTCATTTTAATTCATTATTTGTTGAAAAAAACTCAGGTTACTCAGAACAATTCTCTAAAAGGACGGGAGTTGATCCTCCCTACTGAGGACACAACTCGATGTAAAGAATGAAAGACTTACGGCAGTTCTCTTTTTTTTTTTTGATACTTACTGAAGCTTGATAAAGCAGAACATTTTTGTGAAAATATTCACAAACAGACATTCTTCAATAAAGAAGAAAAATTCTTCAACTCTCACCTGGAGTGCTGCATCCAGGTCTGGGGCCCCCAGCACATGAAGGACACGGACTTATTACAGCGAGCCCAGAGGAGGCCACAAAGATGATCAGAGGGCTGGAGCAGCTCTCCTGTGAAGACAGGCTGAGGGAGTTGGGGTTGTTCAGCCTGGAGAAGAGAGGGCTCCAGCAAGACCTTACAGTGGCCTGCCAGTACCTAAAGTGGGGTACAGGAAAGCTGGGGAGGGACTCTTTGTCAGGCAGTGCGGTGATAGAGCAAGGGGGAATGGTTTTAAACTAAAAAGGGTAGATTTAGATTAGATATAAAGAAGGAATTCTTCACTCAGAGGGCAGTGAGGCACTGGCACAGGCTGCCCAGAGAAGCTGTGGGTGCCCCATCCCTGGAGGTGTTCAAGGCCAGGCTGGATGGGGCTTTGGGCAACCTGGTCTGGTGGGAGGTGTCCCTGCCCATGGCAAGGGGTGGAACTGGGTGGTCTTTATGGTCCCTTCCAACCCAAACCATTCTGGGATTCTATGATTCTATGAAAAATGTTTAAAGGAATCGAACCCTTTTACTGTTCACCTCTGTCACAACTGGCTCCTCTCATAATTACTAACGCAATAATGAAGATGTTTTTCCTTTTCCTTTATCTCAGTAAAGATATGTTTTTCCCTTTTGGCAGTATAACTGTGGGGGACAACTTTAAAAGGTCTTGCCTGCCCTGGAGATGTCCAAATTTGTGTACAGCACATCTTTATGTGGAGTTTTTTACTGAGAATCCTTTATCTTCTGCTTACACACTGTCACTCCTGAGGGTGAAAACTCAACAACTGCAGTGCAATACCATGTCCTTAAGATATTCATAATGACTTGTGGCTGAAATGGTGATAAGTTTTGTGAACTCCTGTTTGTGAGCCTGACATGAAATTCAGCAGGCTGCCAGCACGAAAGGCAAGTGCACCTGGTGATGTGGGCGCTGAATCCAAGGTCTTCACTGGGCCAGTTTGGCAATTCCCTGTCTCTGCTGTGAATTACATGGATTAATCCCGGAGCTGTAATGTGCAGACTGACTGGGCAAGCCTGAATCTAATACAGGGGGAAGGGTACTTTAACCAGCAGATAGAGAAAAGAGCATTCTTCTTGACGGAGGCAACGGGTAACTCAACTGTTTTTAATCTGAGTGCAGATGACCGCAGTGATACCACAAACACACCACATAATTATACAATAATGGTTTTCAGGAAAAAAATCATTATCAAGGGGACGCATGCACTGATGTTTAGGAAGTCAGATACGAGGATTCCCACGATTGCCTGAGATGAAGAAGAAAGACAACATAGGTCAAGCCTAGAGAATCCTATTCTGGGTGTATACACTTCATCACTGACATTGGTCTTCACAGTCTTCAGTGGATATTTTATAAGAAGATGGCTGAACTAGAACTATGTATTTGCAATAAATAACAGCATTGAGCTTACTGCTGCCCTTTACCATGTTCCACAATTTTTTAAAATCTGTTTCCCATTGTGTAGTCACACTCTTTATTTGGAAGCCTGCTGTCTCCAAGGATATGTTTGCAATCCTTTAACCTTTAGATTTCTTTCCCTTTTCCCTCCCCCATGCTTGCTTTGTCTGGTACACATTGTCCTTCCCTTGAATTTCCTGGTCAGGTGGATATTTGGGGCTATCACCTCACACCTACTTCATTCTATCCTAAGTGCTAGTTTATTGCAAACAACCCACTAAACACCTGGCTACAGAGGTAGAAACGCAATTATCTGCAGAAAAGATGCACAAAGGGACAGAAGCAGTTTTCATGCTTTCTGTAGGATAAAAACTAAACCCTCAGCTGAGTGCATACAGATTTTCCATTGAGCCTTTTCTCAGCTGTCTGTGCAAGAGACGTTCAAAGAAGCCTCTCCTGGTCTGAAGCTGATGCTGTTCTTTATGCCTATGGACTGATCTCACTGTCCTACACTGAGGCTTTCTGTCACACTTATTTAGACTTTCCCAGATACAAATATAAAAAGGGGTGGTATGTTTAGGCAGACCCTCAAACAAGATGTCTCTAATTTCTGCCTTCAACATACGTTTCTATAGGTTTTCCTATTCTCTTGCCCTTGATACAGGTCAGGATAGAAGTAAACACCCCCTCTTTTTTTTTTTTCCCTCAAATTTCTACTTCCACCATTCAGACAATGATGTGGTGCGTTTCAGTTGTGTTGTTAGGCTTCCACTGAGAGCCAGAGCTGTGCAGGCGCACTCTGCAATTAGGCAGAAATCAGTGACTTAGACCACTGGCATGCTTCGGTACACTGTGCTTATTTATTTTTGCTAAGAACTGGAACAGAATGGACACAAAGGCTCACAGAGTGAACATCACTCCCTCCTTCCCAGCACAGACTTTAAGACATATTTCTTGTTCTGCTTTCTGGAGATGTTAAAGCTTTTTTTTTTTCCTCTTGTCTGGAGCATGTCAGAGTGGCTCTCCTGGATCTTTGCTTGTCTGTACTATGTTGCCCCAGATCTTTCAACCATTTCTTGTAAGTGGTCTTTCTGAAACCTCTATTAATTCCTTTCTACACAACAGTGCATGTAGTTATTTATTGACACAACATACACAAAACCTCACTAGGACCTACTAAGAGCATTGTGTTCGCTGTTTTCCTCTGATGCTGTCTCAAGCCTTTCCCCTCCACCTGGCTACTTATTTCCAAGGAAAACACAGTCACCCAGTATCTTGAACGCTGGCAAATTTAGTTAGATCTGTCAGGACAGTTGAAGAAAGCACGTGTGAAGCTGTAGGGATAAGGCTTCCCCTCACTCCCTCTCAAAATGTACTTGTATATGCTCCCACAGTGCTGTAAGTGAACTAAACTCTTGTACCCCTCTGGCTCTCAGACTTGCTTAATCTCAGTTTATCTCCATGATGATACGCCCGCCATTAAATTTCTTTCAGAATTAAGGTCACTTCATGTAAGTCTCCTCTCATTTTCCTCCCAAAGTGAATACAAACCTTTTTTTTTCCTTTAATTTTTGATAACTAAGATCAGCCCCTTGTCAATCTACTAATTTTGCTAAAATGCAGTAAGTTTTCCCTCTTCTCAGACACTTGGGATAACCATGCCTGATGTTTGCATTCACAAGCCAGCTAGTCATGCATCATTACCAGGCTGTCAAATCTAATCTCAGTGTTGGTGAAGATTTTGAAAGACCAAGCTCAGCACATTGTTTCATTAACCAGAAATCTCTCCCACTCTTTATCTTACATACTAGGCATTTTTTTTTCAGAATACAATTTCTTATTTTGTTTTGCTAACAGTTAGCAAGTTAAGGCACATACAAAGAATTAGAAGTCCTTAAAATATTCTAAAAATAGATGAGGGAGGCCTACAATTGCTTGAATATCTGCAATGTAGGACTAATGTTAAGCAATCGTTTCAAATTGGATTAAGAATCCATTGTTTAATAGAACTTGATGATCTGGTAGAAGCAGTGTGCTGTCATGTCAGGGCTGGGGTGGCTGACCATACATACTGCTTGTGTACAGAGTGGCTGAGGAAAATCCTTCTAAACGTTACAGAAAAGAGGGAAGAGGTGAGATTGCCTTTTATTTCACCTACTCAAGACATTGCATTGGTAAATATTATGCAAACATATAAAGGGATTTATTAAGGCAAAGCAATTTAAAGGCTAAAATGTCCTGAAACAAGTGACTGTATGAGCAAATCTGCAGCTGAATGGCTGAATAAGCACCTGGATATCACAGTAACAGTGTACTGACCAGCTCTAGCTCCAACACAGCTATTGCGGTTTTGGTCCCCTGAAATCTTAAACTTTGTGACCAAATCAAATAACTTGATCTTCTTTTAATGAGTAAAATCCTTTTCTGTCTTTTATTTTCCAGTTTCACCCACATGGGACATGTTCATGGATTCCTTCTATTTTTCTCTTTGAAATGCTCAAGAATGTTTGGTGTCAATTTTTCCAAGAAGTAGAAAACTTTCCTTAAAAAAAAATCCGTAGAGTTTACAAAGTGGAGTCTTTCAGGCGTGTTTTGGTTCACTGGCTGGTTTTTAATCTAACAGTCACCTGACTCACATTCATGTACTCTACTGGTGTGTAACCTGCGCATGTGGCTTACTGATACATGACCTATGCACGCTCAGTTCATTGAGTACAGACCCTTTCCTCCCACCTAAAAATGTCCTTGATTCATAAAACAAACAAACAAACAAACAAACAATAACAACAACAACAAAAAAAACCAGTCTTGATCTATTCAGATGTTATTAAAGGAGAAATAAAACATGCAGTCCAGAATGTTTCTTGTACATTTTTATAAGTATATTTTTCAGCAGATTAAAAGCAAAACCAATGACTTTTTGGTGCAATATTTGTCAGCTGTAAAGTTAGCGGCATGTTACCATAAATACACATGTTAAAACACCTCCAGACATCTGCTTGAAATCTGGGAAACCTCTTTTGGGGAAAGCTGTGCTTTACTGTAACTACTATTATTACCCTGCCAGCTATTTAAGAACAGTCTTCTGTCAAAAATGTAGGATGTAGGAGCGAGAATCCTGTCAGAGCACTTAGCAAAACAGAATCAGAGCCAAACTCCCACCCTGACTTTACAGCAGCCTTGTGGTCTGTAGGGCTTTCCATCCTCGGCTGGTTAAAATCTGAACGTTAAGAAAGAACCCACCTTATCTGCAAGTTTTTAAGTTTCACACATGGGGATTTTTTGTTCTCATTTGGTCAACACTTTCAGAGTTTGCTAGCATCTTAGTTCTCATTTGTGTTGTGTGGCTTTGGCGGGCTGGTGGAAATGCATTCAAGAGAGTCAAAGTTTTGTTATGAGACATGTGGGTGAAGGCTACTTTTGCTTTCTAGAGCTGTCAGAGCAAGCAGCAAAATGTTTCATAAACACATGACGTTTTCACCTCCATACATGTTTTTCTCTTTTTGAAAAGATTACACGTATGCTTGTTTATATAGCAATACAATCTGTGCTTGTGTGATCAACAAACCATTATTTCTTTCATTTCTTCTCTTCCATGGCAGCAATGGTAGCATGGGTCAGGCTGGATTCCTGCTGTAGGAGACCTAACCACTTCTTCAGACTCCCTGCGGCTGTACCTTGGCATTCTCTCAGCTTACTTCAGCCTACGTGCCCAGCAACAGCATCCATCCCTCCTCTACACAGGCTTCCCAGCTGATTCGAGAAGGCTTGTGAACTTCCTTTTCAACACCATCAGAGAAAAAAATCACACTCGGTGGTAAAAATCTGAGTGTCTTTAGAATGTGTGTCTGATAAGTTTAACCGAGATGCAGGTTCATGTAGGGATCTTCCCACCTAATATTTTTCAAAGTGAAGAACGTCCTGTTGACGGTTAATGAGTGTAGAATCCATAGACAGTTATTTGGCAGCGACATCATCGTCCTTTTCAGAAGAGACAGCTGACACAAGGTGTATCCACACAGCTCAGCCGTGGCACACAGCGTGAAAAACACCTTTGGACTTGGAAGGCGGGTCGGCGATGTTATTAAGCAATACTAGATGGCTTTTAGGGCTGGTGGCTAGTGCTCAAAGCACAAGCATAGCCCGTGTCTAAGCCTAAATCAGACTGAGGGGAAAGGAAGGTTTAGGGTTTGATTTCTTCCTGCTGGATAACCAGCACGACGGTCTGTGTCAAGTCAAAGAGGCCATCTCTGAACCAGCCTGAATTTTAACAGCATGATGGTGTCAGGACTGCGCACTTCTACAAAATACTGATGATTAACGCATACTGACCTTTCAAATTTATGAACCTAACCAAAGCTGAGGTGGTGCAGATAAGACAAATGGCAAATTCAGAGCAGAACTATGACTTTCTGCAGACATTCAAAAATGTGGTTGGCTGCTCACAAATCATAAGCCTGTTTTTTTCAAACTGATACTCAGTGTGACGGAAGCAGGTGTGCTCCTCTCTGGGTGGTTAATGGGGCAAATAGCCTGTGGGCTTTTTTTTCTTTTTTTTTCTTCCCAAAAAGGATTTTTGCTTCTCTTTCATAAAAAACAGAGATGACTTTACAGCAGAGTTTCTCAGCTTTTTTGGAAGATATAAGAGAGAAAACAGGGAGCCACCAGACCAGAGCCCCGCATCTGTGTGTGGAACTGCCTGCAGATTCCTGCACCTCACCAGAGCCAGGGGGGCGGCTCGGCCGGCCAGCTCTGCTAAAACACCTCGGGTCGAGCCCTGGCCTTACCGTCCTCTTCCACGACTTTGGGAGTTAGCTCGGCGATACGCACGGCCCACGCCGCGGCGCCCCGGAGCCGCGCGGACTACAACTCCCAGCATGCCTTGCGCGCCAAGCCCCGCTGCCCTTGATGCTCGGGGGAGCGCCGGGCATGCCGGGGCGCGTAGTGCGGCGGGGCGGGGGCGTCGCGGCCTCTCCCCCGCCCGGCCGCCATTGGCCGGGGCCAGCCCCCGCCCGCCCGCCGCGGCCCGCGGTGGCCTCGGTGCGCCCCGCGCCGCGCCCGCCGCAATCACAGCGCCCGCGGCCCGCAGGCAGCGCGGTAAGGGCGGGCCGGGCCGGGCCGGCAGGGGGCCGGGGCTGGCGGCGGCACGGGCTCCGGCCCCGGCACCGGGCATCGGGCGGGGGGAGCGAGAGTGGGGCTTGGGGGTCCTTGTTGCGCCGTGGGGGGGGTTAATGGCTCCCGACGAGGGGGCTAATTACCCCCGTAATTAGCGCGGGGCAGCGCGCCGGGGGGCTGGGGGGCGTGTGAGGAGCTGCCGCCTCAGGCAGAGCTGCCGGGTTCTGTCCCGAAGTGCTCGAAATAACGCCGGGAGCGGGTCCGGCGGGCTGTCACCGTCACGGCAAGCGTCCTCGCACAATGCCTCTTTTTATTTTATTTTTATTTTTTCCCTCTGGGGAATGGTGCCGCCTCTCTGCTGCTGAGGGAAAGGAGCCCGCAAGCAGCGGGATGAGTTCAAAATTGCTTTCGGGTGCCTTGATTTAGCGTTTGAAATGTTCGAAGTTGTTCTGAGTTACCGTGGTAATGAATTCTTGCTTTTGCGTTACAAACGGCTCATACATCTTCTGAAGGTGTATTAGCCACTACGTGCATTAGTCCTAATCAATTAAGCTGATTCATTTACTTGTAGTCTCTGTAAATAATTGTATTGCGACAGAGACCCTAATCTCCATCTCCTTCAAAACGTAGCTTATTGGAGGCTGCGGTCGTAAAGACTTCTCCTTCCTCCTCTGGAAGCGTACGAAGGAAATCAGGCTAACTGCAGGGGCTGAGGCGGTTCTGGCGCTTCAGCCTGCGGGCCGGACAGCACAAGTAGGTAGAACATTGCTGGCGGAGCTCTGCAGGCATCAGGTTCTTGTGAGGAGGGCTGCCGCGAGTCGCGTGGTTTGCAGAAATCAGCACTGAAATGTCGCGGGGACCGGCAGCGTGCAAACACTAGCTGGGAAAAGGAATTGCGCCTTGAGTCTGAAAACTAAAAGGTCATAAAAATGTTTTGAAAACTAAAGGTCATAAGAACAGCAGCTGAAAGAAAAAAAAAAAATTCCAAGACCTGGAGTGATCAGCTGATTAGCTAAGGCTGTTCTTTTTCTCCAAGATTGTTGTTAATTCATACGAAGGGAAAATGTGCATACGGCTTCTGTTTATGCAGCTCTTAGAGGCTGTGCTTGAGCTATTTGGAGTTTAAGCTACTGAGGTGTCAACATCTCTCTAAACACCAGTGGAAAATACTTTGATCAACATGAGTACTTTCTGTAGCATGACCTGGTATCTTGCTGCTCTGAGGCTTTTGATCTTAGTGGAGCGCTTCGCAAAGGAAAGGCTGGGGACGCAGAGGGAGCAGGCTGCTGGCCCGAAGAATTATTCTAGCGGACCTGGCTGCTTCCAGAGGCGCTGCTAAGCATCCCTCTGTAGTAAGTCAGGGAAGTGTGCTAGCAATGCCATGCAAAATGGCTAAGGGACCTCAAGGAGCACGTGCAGGTTTTAAGAGGTGAGTGAATTACTCTGGTCACGCTGCTTACCGGGGCTGTGCAACTGTGCCTGTACATGCCGTGGTCCTGTGTGCGTGGATCGGATGCTGAACCTGCCATGTCTGCGAGATGTGCCTTTCTCCTGACATGGTCTCCAAAGCAAGGTTAACTCTTCCACTAGGAAGATGAGGAAGAGCTGATGAAATCCTTTCCTATTTCTGGAGGCTCAGCCAAAGCTCTAAAATGGTCTTGTGAATTTTCAGTTCTGCAATGTTTGATCAGTTGATGACGATTGATTCAGTTCTGATCACGTTTGTTTCGTGTAGTAAGATTCCTGTTTTGCATGCATTTAGGGTGGCTTGTGACAGATATTTTATTACTTGCTTTCAAAAAAAAAAAAAGGCTGTTTACGTGCCTGTGGTAAGCTGGTCAGCCGAGCTGGTTTCTCTTCTAATACAACCTGAAGACATAGCATGTGACGGGAACTTTCTCTTCTCAACTGTGGGTCAAGTACTCTTTCAACACAACCCAGAACGCAATCTTTTTAAATTGCCTGCCTGAGCAATCAAAGGCTTTCTTTAAGCCAAGCAGAAATATGTATTTATTTTTCTCTAGTGTTTGGAAACGAGAAATGGAAGACCTATTCCCACTGCACGTGTGTTTAGTGGTTAAGCCTATCTTAAAAGCTGCTCGAGAAACCTTGGGGAACAGAGCATTTGTTAATTGTGGCTTATTAATGCACTGAGATGTGTCTAGGCTTTTTTTTTTCTCCTTTCTATTGTTAATATGATTTAATTATAGTAAAGGAAAAAGATAAGTGGGATTATGTCATTAGAGACTGTAAGAGAGGAGTGTTTTCTATCCTAACTAATCCATGACAAAACACGGGTGGCTTTCTAATAACACAGTACAAACATCGCTTGGCACTTGTTTTCCCGTCACTTCTGTACCATTCCCAACCTTGTGTCGGCAGAGATGAGAAATGTGAGGATCTGCATATCCTTGTGCCGCATAGGAGGCAGTTCAGTTCCTTGTGGAGGGATTGCCTGAGCGGGCTGGTAGCTTAGTCGTCGTTCAATATTCAGTCTTCATTCATTCCCCTGCGCCGCGGGGCTGGCAGCTGGAGCGCCTGTGTCCTGCTCACCTGGGGTCCTGGCAACAAGAGCTCTGCGTTAGCGTGGTCCAGGCTGTGAACCCATCAGCTGAGACACTCAAACTGTTTCCAGTTCAGCCCATGGCCCTCAGTAACGTGTTTTCTCTGAAGCTACTCTGTCGTGTGGCGTGCCAGCAGCTGCCAGCCAGCAGCGGCCGTCCCCGTGCACCGGCTGCCTCTCTGCCAGACTCTGCCCGCGCACTGTGCTGCCCGGCGAGCGGCTGGCAGCGCCACGGCTTCTCCTGGCACCCACTGAATTTGAATTTGTGGTTTGCATCTCCAAGAACTAAGCCTCATGTGGCAGGATCTCCAGCCCTTCAGTGATCACTTGAACTGGTTGTTTCCTCTTTGCGCTTCTCCTGTAAGTATGAACAATTTTAGCTGGAGAAGCGAGAAGTTATGCTTTAATTAACATGGACGAGATTTCTTTGTGTGAAACAAATGCTGAGCTTTGAGGGATCTGTTCGCATGAAACTTGGCTTTATATTCCAGCGTGTCAAACTCAGTTAAGATCTCTATGTGTACGGTCTAAAATACATTGATTTTTCTTTTCTTGTCTAATATTTCAGGAGTTAGGTATCCCTGAAACTGAACGCTGGGGAGGAATAGGTTTGTTAGTCCATGGCATGTTTTGGCACTTGACAAAAGTTTTGAACAACTTGATATGACTCTCAGCCGTGATATAGGCAATGGAATAGGTGGTGTTTTTTTCTGGATGTTGTAGGCAAAGCCCATCTTCAAGGCAGTTGTTAGTGTGTTATCTGAGCCGTTTGAAGAAGTGACGAGGTAGACAAGGCAGACTTGGCATACAAATTCTATGGCAGCACCATGACAAGAATTTACAACTGCAGCTCAACATGACAGATTGCAGTTGTCTATCAAATTGCAGGAAATTACTGCTCATTCCGTCATGTACATCTAACTGCTGAAGTAGCTAGTAATTCAGCAAACCCTGTATTGGTAAGTTATCAAGTATTGTTCTTGCTCCCAAATCTCGTGCTTGCAGGCAGCGCCAGCAGTGGTTTATTCCCGAAAGATAAGTGTACTAGATTTGAATGAGTTTTTGGAAGAAGCGTTGTCACAGCAGTTAACATTTGGTTCTATTTTTCCTTCTCTGTTCTGGAGTTCACTGGTGTGGTAATAGCTCTTCCTGTAGAATAAACAGTGTGCTAACGTGACTTCCTTCACTTGGTGCTAGCTCCATTAAAAAGGAAAACAAAAAGTTCAAAAATATTTATAATGTTTCTTTCCTGTTACTACCTACATTGCTTCTCTTGGTGACGAGAAGATCCAGTCTCAGAAAGAGCCATACTACACATTACCTGAGCAGCCTTCACCGTACGCAGCTGCTTTGGGAGCAGGCTGGTTACTTCGCTGTTTCAGCCCCGTTTGAGGGGCTGCACATGGATGTTTCTGGCTGTGTGGAACTGATATTGCGTAGTATGGTAAACCAATACTGACTTCGATACTGTTCAGTTATTTGGCATAGTGGCAGCTTTGGCGTTATGCTTTCTGATCACACAGTACGTTTGGGGAGTTCCAGTTTTTGTTCCAGAAAAAGCCACGCTAAGTAGACTGTTCCACCCTTACAAAACCTCTTACGTGCATGTGAGCAGTGATCAACCTCCAGAATCTGTTTTTGTAACCAGACCGGTATCAAATCCCAGCCAAGAGCTTGCAGTTCTTAGAGGGACTTTGCTTTAGGATGGCACGTTGGATGCAGCAGGCTGTGTGACAGGTAAACATAACCCTCCTCCTACTCACCCCCGACCAAAAAAGCAAACTTTTTGTTAGATATGGTCAGATGGTTTGGTTTTATACCGAACTTAATCAGACGATCAAGGTGCTCAGGCAGCCGACTAGTAGGGACACTACCTGTAGTCCTCTTAAGAAAGCAGAAAGTGCCATTTCTGCCTGGACTCAAAATTCTTCTCTGGCTCTGGTTTTCTGAATTTGGGTTCACAGGCTCAGACCTTACTCTGTCACTGTGCAGCTTGTGCGTACGCTTAACCATTGTGCAAAATAGATGAGAATACTGCTCTTTCATGTGGTACCCGTTCACATTTGCTCTCCACCAGCATAACAGGTTGCACAAATAGCGTGAGGCTCTCACAGCCTGCACTTCCCCCCAGCCTCAGCAGCGAGGGCTGTGTCTTGTGCAAAACAGCACTAAGGGCTGTCCCCACCCTTGTTGGCGCTGTGGGCACAGAGAGCTTTTGTGGCCCTCTGACCTTGCACTCCCGAGCAGTTCTCCATGTCTGTGTATCATTGTGCCCACATCACCAGGGATTTGACTTGATGATACTGGGCTCGTTGCCAGTCAGTAGAAACCAGTAAATTATCCAAGCAGAAAAGACCAAGAGAACGGTATTACCCTGAAAAAGTTTCATCTGTGAAATGCTTGATAGTGGTACTTGTTCTGTGTTAGAGATTTTAGTCACTGGCAGCTACTATAGAACAAAACAACCAGAGGGAGCTGAAAGACTTGGTTGTGCTGTTCAGAACTGCTTTCAGTTAGATTTGAAAGCTGACAGAAAAGTCTTGTAACTAGTAGCAGCTTGGTGCTAAGGAAAGATCTGACCAGAAATTACACTGTGGGTTGAATTGTCCTTAAAACGCACGCACACACAAGAAGGGCATCTAGTTGTGCTACTGCTGATGTTTGCTTTGGGTTTGTTTTTCTGACTGATGTCCTCTGATCTATTTCTCTCAAACTTCTTCACTAGGGATTTTTTCTTCCTCCCATTTGCGGAATAAATAAAGAAGGGAGATGATATTGGAAGTGGTTGTGTTGCTGGGCTGTGCTCTGGGCATCAGCACGTTCCCCCTGGAAGAACCTGAAGATGGAGGCAAGCACTGGGTGGTGATCGTTGCAGGTTCAAACGGCTGGTACAACTATCGACACCAGGTAAGGACCGCTGGTCCCACATGCTGACACTGACCACGCTCCAGAAAATGCCTGCCCTGGGATGTGCAGGGAGATGGTAGCTACCTAGGTTAGCTCAGCCCTTACGTCATTTGGGCAAGTGCTTCCACTTCTGGACTTCCAGGAGTGTGTGGAGTATTCTAAAAGAACAGCAACAGGAGTGATGCACAGCCTGCGCTTTTCTTGTGATTCTCATCCCAAGAATTACCCTCTGCTTTTCCTTCTACTATCTGAATTTATTTGCTTACAACTTTGTCCAGCCTTTCATCTTTTGAAAAGTTGTCGTTAGCAGTAGGAGGTATATTCTTCCTCTAGTCGTACTTCTGTATCTTGGGAGACCTGTATCATTTAGGCTAAATATTCCATTACCACGCTAGAGCATCTGACCCCAACTTGCAGGTGAATAAGTGATGTCTAGAATTAAACCTCATTTTTGAGAGACATGCATGTTTCTGTCCATTTGATTTCTTATATCCTAACATTATGAAATATCTCCCTTTCTTCTCTGCCAGCAAAAGTCTTGGCTAAGGCTGTATATCTACAGTATGTTTTTGTAGGGTGAAGGACAAGGGTTCTTTTTAGCCTGAATCAGTTTGCTCACTGTGTTCTAAGGCAAGCAGTTCGTGGCTACAGACTTGTGCTGCCACAACAAAGACACAGTGCACTGGGGTGCAGGGTGGAAAGAGGAGAAAAGGAAACAGGAACTCTGAAAATTGACACTGCTGTCAAAGCCAGTGTTGTGGAATTATGGTCTGGTTGCGAGTGTCAGGATGGACAGGACTGTGACTTAACTCTGATTAAGTTCAAGGCTTATAATCAGCAGTCAGGAGACTACAGCAGTTTTTTTCCTTTGGGGAATTCTTGGGCAATCCCTTAAACAGATTTCATCTACGCTTAAACATGGTCTTTGTTAGATGGGAACATCTTGCTTTCATGGAGAACACAGTCCATTTAATTCTGACTTAAAGCATACATTTGTATGTTTCTAAACCTTAGAAAAATATTTTACTAGGCTATTGTTAGTTAAGGTGGAACAGAGACTGACACACTAGTGTACAAAACCAGTATTTTAGAAGTTAGGCTGTAGTAAATGTTCTGGGTACATATATCGAAGTGACCTGCTGAACTCTTGAAACTTCCTAAGTAATGATTATTCTACAGGCAGCTGCATTAAAAATATAGTGAGACCTTATCTTCTTCATTTCTGTGGATTGAGAGAGAAAGAAACCTACCATGTGTTTGTTGTGCATGCTGGGTTTTATATTTATGCCTCTCCTCCTTCTCTGCTCACAGTTGGTTTGGTACTTTCTGTGCAGTAATGAGCTTAAAGCTTGGTGAACCAGACTGACAACGTTCTCGCGCTTGAAGAAGAACCTGTTACTGGCAAATGCTAGCATAATGCTTGGGCAAACTGGCTTTAGGGATTTTGGCAGCTCCTTGCGCTGTAACCATTACCTGATAACCATAGGTGATATATTATTGGCCTTATCATAGACTATTCCTATTTCAAATGAAGTCTGAAGGAAGATATTTTTAAAGCTGAAATCTCAACAGAAAACAATTGCAAAAACACTAGTGTTGTACTTATCACTGCCCCTCCTGGCGTGGCTAAGTGTAATTATTCTGAGTTGTGCTTTGGTTGTTGCATTGCTCTATGACCAGTCTCATTGGCTCCCTTCCACTAGGAGGAGTTAATGCTGTAACATTTGTTCTTAAATAAAATCACTTTTTGGAAGCTGTGGTTCACGAGAATTCCTTTTCTGCAGTGGCCCAGGCATAGAGTTTTTAATAGTTCTGCGGGTGGGCCTTCAGTAGCAAGTACATCTGCCAGGTGTAAGGAAGTTATGAAGGACACAAGATGTATGCTTAAGTATTTGTGTCCAGTGCTAAGTCAGAATTTCACACCAGTAAAGTAACTTTTGAGTGTGGTCACTTGCTGATAGTTTAGTAAATACTTTTCAGGGTTAGAAAATTGGGAATGGGGTTTCTTTGAACACCTTCATTTCTGGAGACAACATTGACTAGCAATGCAAAATATCTGTAATATTTAAATCCTAGAAACGTCTGTATTTTAACCTCTACCTCTTGTTTCAGGTATAGTATTAGCGTTTGGAACAAAAATCAGAACACCATTAAGAATCCCGTCAAAGTTATGAAATCAGAGCCATAAAATAAGAGAGTCAGCGTGAAGGATCCTTCACAATGGGATTGAGCTCCTACCGATCTGTTCCGGGCAAGTCAGTGTGCCGAGCTTCTTACAAAAGAATTAATTCCCAGGAGGTGCAGCGCGTCAGAAGCCTGTGCTGTCTTGTCTAGCTGCCTCTTTTGGCCAACCTTAGGGGCTGGGCAGGAGTGAGCAGCCACGGTAGGAGGGCATACTGGGTGACAGGCCCAGCAGCTAGTCAGGGAACTGTGCGCTTGCTACAAAGTGTAAGCTGGAAAAGGGTGTCTCAGGTATCAGAAATTGAGGAAAACTTTTTCCCTGCAAAACTGGCTGAACAATAGATACTTTTGAGGAGAGTTGGACAGAGGAGGAAAGGTACTGCAGAGAACTCAGGAGTTATTGCAGACTTTTAGAAATGTTATGCAGACTGATCACTAAGGTCTTTGCATGTGTTAGTAGTCCCTACTTTCCAGCTAGGAAGCAGAAGCACTGTGTTTAAATGACATGTTCAGTGGAACCACAAATCAGACTTGAACTTCCAGTCCTGTATTTCATTCATCACGAAAGTTGTGCTACAATGAACATACAAGTTTCAGTAGAATAATAATTTTCAGTAGAGTAATACGTGTACTAACAGAAAACTAAGCAGTGCTTCAGAATTGCTGATTTCTTTGCTTGATTCTTTGTAATTCTTCTACTTTCCAAAGGAGAAATTGCAGAAGAAAATACATTGTACTCTAATTCGCTTTCCTCCTGCCCTTGCCTTTCTTCTTCAGAACCTCTCTGATCTAGCCTGCATACAAAAGAGTTTGTAGATGTGAATCTTCCTGTAAGTAGATACTCAATGTGACTGTTACTTGTTACCAGACTGGACACTATTTCCTAAATGCCACTAAGCACTCATAATATCCCTTTGTAAGCTGAAACCTCAGCTGACACATATCTGGGTTTCAATTGCTCAGTTCAGCTGTTCGGTGTACAGTTAATACATAACACTGCATGTATGTGTTACACTTAATGTTTTGTGAGCTCCAGTTGTTTTGCATGCTGTCTGCACACAGCACAGTCAAAACATACTCTGCTACCTTCCGCAGTAGTTACCTGGTGACAGGATGTGTTTGTCTGACTATGCAACCATAAAAGGAGGGGGAGAAGGTTCGCTTTCAAAAATGTCTCTAATTTCATACATGAAAATTTGTTGGGAAGGTAGTCCATCGTTGAACACTGTACAGACTCCAGGAGCAGTAAATTTGTAAAGACTGTGCAGACCGTGCAGAAACTTAGTTTGCACCTGTAACCTCAAGGAATCTGAAACTCCTTCTAAGACTTATCTGTCAGTGGTCGGAATCCGCTGTCAGTGGTGCAAACCTCAAGTGTAGGCAAGATAAGGAAAAAAACCACTGTTTGCACTTATCTATACTTCAGATTCACACCTTGCAGGGTACTTGTTTTCTGTTTTGATGCATGAACTCGGACTGTTTCCACATCAGGATGGTCAAAACTTGTCTTCTACAGTTATCAGATCAAGTTCTTAACATAAATGTTAAATGTTTTGTATAGTATACAGCCTAATGTGATAGGCTCCCTGTTATTACAGAGCTAGTCTATGTATAGCCTTATGCTTGGTGATTCTCTGTTCTTCAGTGTTTTTACCCATATCTTTACTATTTTTGATAAGACAAAAACAGTGTTTCTTGTTCTTACTGCTGTGATTGTACCAGCTAACTCCAACCTAAAGTTGGTTTTACAAATAGATCAAGAGGAGAGACAGACCAATTCTGTCTGGATACCCCAAAAGGCAAAAATGAACAGTGTCAATGGAGAAGCCTGCTGTGAAATGCAGTCCTACTAAAGGCAGAGCACATACTCAAGGAGGAAACATAGCTTAAAAAATCTGGCAAAATTAAAATGCTGAAAATAGAAACTTCTAAATTTGCATACATGGTTTTATTTCTGGTCATTGTTTTTAGTCGTGCACTTAGTGAGCTTTATGGGTCAGGGATTGTACTTAGACAAAGTTTTGGACACTCTGAACCAGAGCAGTTACTTTGTTCAGGACGGTCCGTATAACTTCTCCAGTTATTCAGTTAACGGACATGAAGGATGCCTTGGCTACTCAGCTTCAATTAGCTTTTCCTTACTGTGCTTATCAAATTGTAAGTGAAGCTATGGGAAAAGCTTTCCTAAATTCTTAATACAGTTGTGGGTTTTGGCTGATTGACTGATGGTTAAGGACAGGAATGAAGCATGGCTGACATTTTCAGCCCAGAGCAGAGCAGGCCGAGGGGAGGCCTCATGGCGGCCTGCAGCTCCCTCACGAGGGGAGCGGAGGGGCAGGCGCTGAGCTCTGCTCTCTGGGGACAGCGACAGGACCCGAGGGAACGGCATGGGGCTGGGACAGGGGAGGGTCAGGCTGGGGGTTAGGGAAAGGTTCTGCACTGAGGGGGTGGTTGGGCACTGGGACAGGCTCCCCAGGGGTGTGGTAATGGCACCAAGCCTGCTGGAGATCAAGAAGCGTTTTGACAACGCTCTCAGACCTGTCAAAAAAAAGAAACAAAAAAAACACATTCTGCTCAAAAGCTGTGTCACTCAAATGTTTAAACAGATTTATGACAGAGGAGAGTGAGGATGGTTGCCTTTTTGTTGCCGTTGTGTTCTTTTAGAGTTTTCTCCAAATGTCCATTCCAGGAAAATAGGGGAATTCCACCTCTGATCCCCATGATTTCAAGATCTGAGTTAATTACTGAAGTGAATTTAAGCATAGGTCTTCCATAGCAATTTGCTGATGTAGCAACAGGTTTAGAGGAACTTGGGAGTAAAAGATCTGAACTATCCCACTAACAGTTTCCGTTACGACTGGCACCTGGGCTGGGTTGTGCAGGAGCAGCTGTACAGCTATATATACCTTCTCCCTCTTCTTCTTCTCTGCTCTTGATAACAGGGCAGCTGCTACCCACACCGAATCATGACCACAAAAGCGTGACTTGCATTTGGTGATGATTTTATACAGTAAATGTTCATAGCATTCATTTCATGTAGAAAGTCAACAAGAATAACACCAGCTAGAGACCTGGAACAATGTTAGCTGTCTCTTTTATGGTGTTATACATGTATAGCCATGCCACAAATATTTCTGGAAGAAACAAGGCTTAAACAGCAATATTTGATAGGCACTTACTGATCAACAGGAAATAGTTAGATTCACATATGCCTCCCTACTCTAGCAGCAGGCTGCTTCTATTCTGGTTTTATAGAGATTATTTTTTTCTGTGTGTGGGAGGAAACAGGACAAGCATATGACCGGCATCAAAGGTGGCTTGTCTGGTCAGCTAACTTTACACACGAGAAGTAATTTGCTGTAAACTATTCTAGCTAAGCCAAAGGAATTTTAGCAGCAAAATGTATTTTTGCTACTCTAGCCTATGCTGGTAGTACCATTGCATTACCAGGAGGCATAATTCTCTTAGCAGAAGCCTTAAAAGGTTGGGACAAACCCCAAGCAGGTGTAAGTTAAGGTTGCTGGGAATTGATCAAACTGATCTGTTTCCATCCACAGTAGGGAATATGACCCATTTAAATTTACCACCAAGATTTGAGTGAGACAAGACATAGTGAGCAAACAGTCAATGAATCAGAAGAAAAAGAAGAGGAGAGCAAAAAAACCTGTTAATGTTCATTTACAAAGCTGAACTAATTTTGGGTACTTGGGTATTAATTTAGAGCACTTCCAAAGTTTCTGTGGGCTAGCCACGTATCTATGGGAGCACAGACACTTGCTAGTTGAATATGTTGATATTTTGTCACTATAATAAGCCTAAGCATCTCCTTGTGTTGCCAGCCTGTAGCTGTTTCTGTCAGCCTAACAGAAGCAGAGTACTATCTCTCAAGGGTGAGAGGAGATCCATGATCTGTCTACTCATCAGTCCATGTAGAGAAGCCCAGATGAGTGTTTTCTACTACTTTTGCCCAACTTGCTTCTGAAAATCAAATACGTGTGTAGTCAAATCTGCGCTCCAGTGTTTTGTATCGCATGGGGTACCTTTCTGACTGGGTTTAACCTCTGCCTTTGCCTTGTCGAGGCAGCAGCTGCCATAGTGCTGTACAAGGAAATGGGGAACTCTAAACAGTGCAGATTGCCTGGGACAGGTGGGAGAGAGCCTAGCCTGACTCGTGTAGTAGGATATGGAACTGCTTTAGGAAGGATAGTTTAACGTTCAGGGTTGGTTGCGTGAAGAGATTTTGCTGTGGGAGAGTTCCTTAATAGTGAATGTGCCTCGCCCTTCCCAGAGCCTTGCACAACTGCCCGCTGTTTTTCAGCCACACTTGGGAGATGAAGGATTTTAAAGTGGTAGGATTTTACAGCATCTTTTTAGTTAAACTAGTGGAAATTGCTAACGCACCTAAGCCAACTAAAGTTTAGGAGGTCCACATAAGCCACTTTAATTTGGTGTATGAATTAGCAGACTAGACTAGTTCTGCAGAAGTAAGTTTTAAAGCTTGCTTCTTGCCTACATTTGGAGTTTTTATTTGTTAGGTGAGATTTTTTCCATTAAATCTGCACAGGTTTTCTTACATGTGGTGGGTTGTAGTTCAGGAGTTTAAGTGTGATTGCTGATAACCTGTTCAGTCATTCACAGGCTGCAAGTCAAAAATAATAATAAAAAAAAAAATTATTATGTGCTGAGGGCACTATGAATTTAACATTCTGGTAGAGGTTCATACTTTACTGTAATAGTGCTTTAATGAGTATTATTGTTTCTGTGCCATCAGAAGACAGTTCTATAAAGAAAATGTGCTTATTCATATCCTGTACAGGTCAGAAAAATAGCCTGAATAGAAAGCCTGCAATTCTGGTTTCCACTGAAATCTATTTTCTTGCCCTGAACTTGCTGTGGTGTCACTTTACGAGAAATACATAATTAAAAAGGAATTTTTCCTTAACTAAAATTAAAAACAAAGTTTTGTTTTGTAGTAAAACAAAATTAAAAACAAACAAAAGAAACCAACAAACGAAAACCAAATCTTTGCAGAGCTGAGATTGGTAATCTGTACTTGTTTGAGCCAAGGACAGTCTTTAATGCTTATTCATGCAGGCTTGGTGCAGAACTAATTGAAATTGGTGGAAATCCAACTCCTTCTTCCTCTGCTTTGAATCTGTCTGTCAGTGCACAACGTTTTCATTTAGATTTCCTTGCAGAATTCAGAACATTGCTGAGAACCCTTTGTTAAATTTTGTTATTTATAACAAGTATCAGTTAACTTCTGGATTCTGTTTAAATAGGAATTTGAAATAGGTAGATGGAGAGATTTTAACCATAGTCTTTGTTATTAATACAGCTATTGCTAGTTAGAGAAAGGCATTGAGTTTTGGATTGAATCTGTGCATTTCAGCCCACTAACAACCCTCAAGCTCTTAAATTTGAAATTAAAATACTAGGATGGAGTTCTTTTTGGACAATAGCTTGATCTTAGGTTGGCAAAGCTATTTTTCTTCTGCTCTCAAAGGTCCATTAAAGTCTCCATTAAAACTAGTAATGAAAACCTGCTTACTTCCAGGCAGACGTGTGCCATGCGTACCAGATCGTACACCGAAATGGAATTCCAGATGAACAGATCATTGTCATGATGTATGATGACATTGCAGATAATGACGAGTAAGTGTTGAACATGAACTGGTAATGAACTGTGCTTGCTACAAATATGCCACAGTCACCAATATTTTTAAATTTGTAGTAGTTTTGTAGGAACAGCTTTTAAAACTGCCTGAGATATGCATAGAGACATTTTATCCGTTAGCACAGTAAGTCTTCTTTGGAACGTGCTCTTGAGCTTTCTAAGCCTTTATCCACAGCTCAGCATCTGTTTTGGTACTGAGGACTCCAGAGCTCCTTGTCAGTTCTTCATTGTTATGAGAGCAATTGATCTTAGCTCCCAGGCATAACAGTTTTCAACAGATAACCTAAAAACACAAACATAGGGAAGCTCAACGTATGACTCACAGGCTTTTATTGAAAAGATGTTATCAGATTGATTAATCCCCAGAAAGCAGATTGAACAAGGAAGTGTATATGTCACATCCTTGGTCACTGTCTAGAGTGTGTAATTGCTTTTAATGTAAAACTGTTCACTTATACAGCCTCTAATGCTGAGACAAACCAGCAGAAATCAGCAGATTTCACATGCACAGCAGCAGTGGGAGCAGAGAATAAAGGGCATTAAAGACAAGAGCGAAAGCAGGGAAATAATAGTATAACAGACCACCTGCCTGTATTCTCAAATTAATCTACACAATCTGAGGCAGGATACTTGAAGGTACTGTGAGGGTAAGGACACTGAGGCTGAGCATTATTAACTGACTGAAGTGAAAAGGTCTTTTTATTCTGCGTTGACTTAACAACATATGGTACTAGTACTCGTACTGCCTAAGGTAAGCTTGCCAGGCAGGACAGTTTAAAGGTTTTTCTAGTTGTTCTGTGGCTGTTGTGTAGCGCATTACTAATTCTTCATATTTATGTCCCTTTAAACTTTCAGGAATCCCACAAAAGGCATTGTCATTAATAGACCTAATGGCACAGATGTGTATGCTGGAGTGCCCAAGGACTATACAAAGGAGGTAGGAATGAAACACTATTCCCCAGGGAAGCTAAGGTTCAGTGTTAGCCAGTGCTCTGGATAAATCCTTTTAGACTGTACCTTACACACTAAAATGCACATAGTGTAAAACCCCCAGCTTACTCACATGCATGGTTTGGCATAAAGTTCAGTGTTCATTAGATGAATGTAAACACTAGATATTTGGAAGTGAAGCAGTGGTCATAAAAGCAAATCCTTACATTGTCTTTCATTCAAAATTGTTATAGCTCAGTCTGAAGAACAGCTCTGTAAGACGAATTGTTTCATTAAGTCAGAAGAGTAATGCAATCACTTGGTGATTTCATGATTCAGAATCTGAGTGAGTCATCAGTGCCTAATGTGCTAGTGGTGATAGATTGAAAGGAAGGGTCTGTGCATGCAACCCAGCAGTTAAGGGTGGGGGTGGTGTGTTAAGTTCAAGATGGGAAACTGTGTCAGTGAAACTAAAATCAAAATTATTTCTTTAGGGATTTTTTTATTATTATTCTTCCAGACCATACCAGTAATACAGTTAAAAGACTAGATCCAGAAATTCTTTTGCCAGTGTAATGTAATGGTAGGGACCTGGATGTAGGGATGAAGAGAGAGGTGAAAGTGGGGCAAGGCAGGCGCTTTTTATTTGGCTTCACCACCAGAACAAAAATCTTGAGAAACTATAACCATTGAGTTGCATAGTGGCAGTAAGACTTCTTTTTATCCCCAGAAATTTAAGTAGGAACAAAAATGTGGATTTCCAATGATAACTATACAGAATTAGTAAATCTTCATTCTAATACAAAAGCACTTTTCAGCTTGGCTTGTACTTTTTATTTTTTTAAGTGCTGAAGTATTGGAACAGGAATTACTTCCAATATGAGCAATACAGGAAACTGAAGAAGTACTGTTTCTGAGCATCGAGGGCCAGCTAAACTTGCTATCCGTGCATGGGTTCAGACTTTCAGAAACCATATTTCTAAATGAAGATTGTGTTGTTGTTTTTATGATCACATTTAATTTAAATCCTCTTAAATTCTTAGGATGTTACTCCAAAGAACTTCCTTGCTGTTCTTAGAGGGGATGCGGAAGCAATGAAAGGCGTGGGATCAGGAAAAGTATTGAAAAGGTAAGAGAAGTTTCATTTAGAAAATAATTGCATGTGTAGTTGTACATTGGCACTGAATTCAGCAAAAGAAGAGGGTAAATGAGAGCCTTTTACAACTCGAGAATGTGGCAAGACTATTGGTGGCAATTCCAGGTCATTCATATTAGAGATACAGTGGTTCTGGGTTCTGAAACTATCTAGCACCAACAAGCAACTGCTGATATTTGGTTGGTATGGAGTCCAGTATAAATGAAGGTATAAAAAAACCTTGAGGACAGTGTCAGCTATATTAAAGTATTTGTCATTTAGATGACAAACATGAGATGTAAAAGTATGTTGCCTATTTTCTAAGGTGTGGCATATTTCTGACAGTACTGCTAGCAGACAGTTATATCATGTTATATTTTTCTATATATACTAGTTCCTGTAAAAACTTTAAAATATAAATTTGACCATTTGGAAGAATTAGCCTAAGTAAGTAAAATTCCGTAAGTGCCTATTTCGTCCAACAGTTCAATTTAGAGACAAAGCAATGAAACAAAATAGAAGAGTCCTGCCCTGGCACTGGGGACAAAAAAAACAGTGAAGGAGCAGGGCAAGAGTTGAGTAAGTTATTGCTCTCAATTGTTTAAACTTCCTCGTGAAGAGCTGAGATAGAAAATAATCTATGCAAGTCACATTGGTAAAAAGTTAATAAATCACTGTACAGTTACAAGATTGTTCTTTTCTAGTATCTGCAATGAGCCAAGCAGCAAATATAAAGCATTCTTTAGGCTAATTAAAAAAAAATACTTCAGAACACACCTCGCCTGTAAAACCTTGAAATTATAAGTCAAATAAAGGAGTGGATATGCAGAAGGCCAAAGACTCTTAGCTGCTCAGGAAGACAACTTGAACCCAGTTACAAAAGTCTTAGTTATTTACATTTCACCTTGGCCCAATTTTTTGCACTTACGGTCAAGAGTGAGAGAGAGAAAAATGCCTCCCAGCCCTTTCTTTGCTAGGCTCTGTTGTGTGAATTTCAGTCAGTGCCCTGACTTCTGCTCTTGGGTGGGGCAAGAACTGTTTTCCTCTGCCTGAAAGCCTTCTAGAGAATCTTACAGGTGATTTGTAAGAAAAATCCCTTTGCAGATCTGGCTGTTAGGGCAAGACCTTAGTATCACAAACATGATCTATTTGATTTAGACTGCAATAAAATTCTGCTGCAAACAGTGTGCCATGCAGACCTTAGGGCATCTGTACCTGCGAGCATGCAGTGCTCAGCCATCTGCAGAGCCAGGTAGTACAAATACCAGTCTAGTGTAATGGGTGAGTTTGTTTATAGATCAGTTCTTCACAGAGACATAGGTCAGTGCTGAGCTGGCTGTGTAAGGCCGTACAGATCACAGGAAGGTAGAACATAAATACACATAAGGATCTTATCAAAAGTTTTTATGGTTTATCACATGTTACTGGTGCCTTACCATAACTTAGTTATAAATTGATTCAATTTTTACTAAAATGCCCACAGTAAAACAGATTCCTCAGACAAGCATTAAAAAACAGTTGTAGGCCTGCCAAGTACCAGCCTCTGCCCGGTCAGCAATCAGTTTTCAGTTTGAAACATGAGGTGTAATTGACTGATCCCCCATGCTTGGGGGACTAGCCGTATTACCCCCGTTTTTATTCCTCCTCCAGATACTCATTTCTTCTCATAAGCCCGCAAAATAGTGTTTTAGGAAGAAAAATTACTACCAAGGGCATGAGGTGTTTCAGCTGCATTATTTTCAATTTTTGACATGCCTTGGCATTGATAAGCAGACAGTGTTTATGGTGGTAAAAATTAGGTTGGAGTGGTCAGAAAAATTTGTTTGCAATTTTCTCTTTACAGTGGTCCCAAGGATCATGTATTTGTTTATTTCACTGACCATGGAGCTCCAGGACTTCTAGCTTTTCCTGATGATGATGTAAGCATTTTGGGGGAGTACTGTGGAATTTGTCCTTAAAAAAAATATATATCTTTCAAGTGACATACTTAAATACTACATCTAAAACATTAAATATTCAATGCACTTTAATATTGAGAATTGGGGGGTAAAAAAGGAGCAATATTCTCCTCATTATCCCAGTTTCTGTTTCACATGGTTATGCCTTGGCTATCTAGTGCAATACATACATCATTTGGCACCATTACCCTTCTTTTCTAGTGGTAAATACTAGAATGTTGTGTTTCAGAAGTACAAAACTCTGGATATAATTAAGGGGAAGGAATAAATGTATTCACAACAGTTAGTAGTTATTACTATTAAATGAATTGTGTGTGCTGAACATCAGTGGTTTTAACACAAGCCTTCTTATTTTACAGCTTCACGTGAAGGACTTGAATAAGACTATTTGGTACATGTATCATCACAAGAAATACCAAAAGGTAAAGAAGCATATCAGAAGTTGTGTGATTAAAAGAGCAGCTGGCATGGTGGAGCACGGTTTGTCTTCAGTTCCAGTGTCATGTAAAGCACAGGGAATCTGGTACCACACAGTTAAACTTGGATTAGGATTTAGAACTTACAGGACTGATCCTCTCCAGTGTTCTCCTTTTCACTTTTAGTTCACTGATGCTATTTGCAATTGATGCAGCACAGCCATAGGCCAGACTTTCGGTAACGTATATATTCTGACCAACAGTGGAGAAACATGTATAACTACCGCACCCTCATAATGCATACCTGACTTGTCCTTCCTGTGCTTTGTTTGCTTCAGACTGTGCTCTTTCTACAGGAAGTTTGATATGCCTCATGTTATTCTTACAGTTACTAATGTAGCTGAAGAGACTGTACCTTTTCTTAGAAAATCCTGTGTGTTCATTTCATCACAAGTTGTTTTAAGCAGAAAAACTAATATTTAGGACATTTTGGTAGCCTTTTTTAAGCAACTTTCTGTGGTAATCTGTCTGCTATAGCTGGCTGTATTTAGGACCACATAAGCAGCCATTGGCTCCAGAAATAGTACATTTAATAGTGGTACATTGCTGGGCCTAAAGATTGACCATGTTTTTGATTTGTGCTTTGCACATTGTTCATTAGATTCCTGTGGATTCTATAGAGACGGATTGCATCTTTTCATTGTGATTGTTTTCCCTTTTCTGTATAGTTTAGTTCCCAAAAAAGAAAAATGGATCTATTTACTTTCATGTTTTGTTTTTGTAGCATTATGGATAGCTTTTGTTTCAGGGATATCAGGGCAGGCCATGTAACTACAGTTGAAAAACACTGAAGGACTTTCCTCCATTTGCTCATGGAATTTCTTAAGGTCTCTGATCTGTTTTATAGATGGTGTTTTACATTGAAGCATGTGAGTCTGGATCTATGATGAATCATTTGGCTGATCATATCAATGGTGAGCAATCAGTTAACTTAATGGGCTTAGATTTCTCAGCCTGTCTTAGGCAAGACCTAAACAGATACTGTATCAAGGAGAAGTTGTAGGCACTTGCATGTGTAGCTTTAGCAGGGATGCACAAGAGTTAGAGAAATTAATGTTTTCCATTTATGAGAAGTTCATTTTAAAGAGCTAACAGAGTCCTAGAAAGACCATTTAGGCTTTCGGTTTCTTGCAAATGAGAAGTTGAAAAAGTACTTCTTTTCAGAAACTACATGGTTGCCCTTAACGGGTAGCACCTGGTTTATACTGACATTTCTCAGCTTCGGCGTTATTTAACAGCAGGGGTGAAGTTCCTGCTGATGGTTCCGTTAAGTAACAAAGGCAGCCATGGTACGTGATTGCCAAGCAGTTTGCTACCCTGATTTGGGCAGTAATACAGGAAGTGGAACACTGAGTTTTCAGGGTTCCTAATCTCTCTGCTGTAGAGCTGGGAGCTAAGCCTTCATTAGCATGAGGAGTCACAACTTTTTCAAGCTCTGCTTGGTGTCTGAGAGACCAGATGCTCTGGCTTTCTCATGGTTTTGAAGCTCTGATTCCAGGGAAGACCCAAGCGCATGCCTGTCCTCAGCTTCCTGGGTCTTTGGCCCTGGAGCAGTCTGGCAACAGCCACCTGGACTTACACCCTGTCAGGGATTTACAGAAAGTTCATGCAGAATGGTTCACAGCTGACATTCTTCAAAAACGCTCAGTGAATCAGCATGTTTCAAAGTTTATTCTGTTAGGAATTTCCAGTCTGGTGACTGGTTTTATTACTAGCTCTACTACTGATTTACAAAGGTGGAAAATTAACAATTTATGTATTACAAAAGGAGGCTGTCTTTGCCAGCCTTCGGTTGTGACCTGCAAAGTTTAACTGGTTACTTAGTAAGCATTTGAAAAGATGCTAAGAAAGAACACTTTACAGCATGGACAGGATTTGAGACTCTTTTTGGCTATTAAACTGTAGATACCCTCCAAGTGGAAACAACACTTTAGCTATAGGAAAAACATGCACAACATTTTTCATTCTGAAACTTGGACTTTTCTTCAGTCATGCAAATATGCTATGAGTTGACTTTGGCAAAAGCCACAATGGCTTTTGTATTAATATCTACAAGGAAGTGTTTAAAATATTTCTGTTGTGTAAGGGAAGACTGGAAACGCTGTGTTTGGGTCAGATCTTGTAGAGGTTCGTTTAGCTTTTCCCTCAGTGTAGAGTGTTACCCTGGAGAGAATATTTCTTAGAAAAAGAATTTTCTGGAATAAAAAATGATTTATAGGATTTATTCTAAGCTTGGAAACAAATTCTCATCCTTGTAATTAGGAAAATGAATATATAGGCTGTCAGTGTTCATTGTCCGGCAGTTCTTTGCGTAGTAGTTTTTAACAGTTTTTTCCCCCCAGAAGTGCTTATTCTTGTTTAAATGCCCCAAACCGCACGGTTGGCAGCAAGGAAGGAGCTCTTAAACAGCACTGACACTGATGAACAAAATGGCTTATAGGCTTCTTTCCTTCCTGTTATTTAGAAGTAAATGATTGACAACCAAAATTCTTAGGCAAATATATCGTGTGTATGTATTATATATTTAGTATATCATAAATCATGGAGGGGGTGGGGTGTTTTAAAAACAAAACAAAACCAAAATCTGCTTTCCATTGGTCTTACAGTTTATGCAACAACTGCTGCCAATCCCAGGGAGTCTTCTTATGCATGTTACTATGATGATGAAAGGCAGACTTATCTTGGTGACTGGTACAGCGTGAATTGGATGGAAGATTCAGATATGGTAAGTTAGTAGATTGTTTCTGCATTTCCATGCATGAATATCACTATGCTTAGGAAAAAAAAAAAAAAAGAAAAAAAGTTCTTAAGTTCTTTTAAAGGATTTATGAAAATCTTTGTTTTCGTGTGAGACTGAAAACAACCAATTGAGTTGAGAAAAGTATATCTACTATTCAGAACCATATAATCTTTATTTGGGCAACTAAATTTATTTAAATGTATTATTAGTAAGATTAGAAACTGTCTAGCTTCTAGTTTCAAGTTTACATCATCTTAATTTACTAATCTGAGACAACATATCCAAATTTGTTAAACAAATTGGGCAGTTCAGCAAGTTTTACCTCTTTATCAGAGCTCCTTAAATACTGAACTGTAGCTAACCCACTTGCTAGCAGCGTGGAAAACAGCAATATTGAAATGAGTCTGGGATACTTATGTGAGCCCCCTCCCTTCTTGCACATTTGCTGGGAGATCAGGTGGTCACTAAAAGCAATTTGGGAGTATCCTGTCCAATTTTCATTTCCATTTTTACTTCTACGTCTTTCAAAGGTTGTATAGCTCATGCCCTATACTTCCTTCTACAAGCTGGCACCCAAGATCTTTTCCAGGTTTCCTCACATTTTTGTAATAGGTGAATTTAAGTAGTTGTGGTTACATGGAAGTTTCTTCGTGCAGGAGGATCTAAGAAAAGAAACGCTCCACAAGCAGTTTCAGCTGGTGAAGAAACGCACCAACACCAGCCATGTGATGCAGTATGGAAACAAGGTATGTATGTGAGTGGGCTTCCTGGTCAGATGTATTTTAGAACCTTTTCTGCCTTACACATTTGTCCCTTTAAAACAATGTAATCTGTTGATTTAGGAAATGAAACTGTTCATCGCACACAAAAAAAATCCCTTAGCATCTAAGAGCTGATGATACTGATGCTAAAGGAAATGCAGGATACAAGTTGTCCTCCAAGCTCTGCCTGTGATTTAACTCTTCACATCAATCAAGTACAAAAGTGTGGTAGCCCCTTCCAGGCATATTGTGAATATTCATGTAATGTTTATAAAGCACGCTGTTCCCTTGAACGGGAGGAGCTAAGAGGTGATCCATCATTTATAATAGTCCTGTTTATTCAGCGTGTTTATAGAAATAAATATTTGTCAAAATATCAGGTAATTTAATGTGACAATATTTTTCCCTTTAGAGATTTGGAAATAAAAGTTCCTAGATATTTGGCAGCCTTGATCTTGGAAAAAGGAGGAAAAAAAAAATTTACAACCCTATGAACTTCTTTATTTTTTCTAATAAAACAAGTTTAGAGATTTAGCTTTGCACAGCAAAGCCAAGACGCACTACTTACTGGAGCTTCTCGATGGTTTATTTGTTTATTTTCTAACTTTCAGAGTATCTCCTCTATGAAAGTGATGCAGTTTCAGGGCATGGGGAAGAAAGCTGCCCCCATTTCACTGCCACCTGTAGAACACTACGACCTGACACCTAGTCCTGATGTGCCTCTTGCTATCATGAAACGGAAGCTGATGGCTACCAATGACATGTATGAGGCTAAGAAGATTGCTGCAGAGATGAAAACGCACCTGGAGGTAAGTAAAGAAAACCAAAACTAAATGAAAAGCAAACAACAAAAAACGCCACTACACTGCGTGTAAGGTCAGATTTATGTCAATAATAAGCAATGCCAGAAGCTGCACCCCAGAACCAGTGGGATTTTTTCCAGTTTTTGCAATTTGTAACAAAATTACTCTTCAGACTGGTAACCTCTGTTTGATGGTTTATTCTTCCTTAAAATTCAGGGATCTGTTCCCTGAGGCATATTAAGTAGTAATTATCAAGACAGATGTAAGGAAATGCGATAGTCAACCTCACAGCTTGTATTGCCAGGAAATTCCCTATTGCCTTCCACGGAAATTCTTGCTGGGAGGAGTTATTCATTGGTATTAGAGAAACTCTTGTCACAGTAAAAGTGAAGTCTTCCAGATCAAAAGCTCCCGCAAAAGCGTAGCCAGTGTTGGTACTGTCTTCTGGCAGAACTCCAGAAGGAGGATGAGTTATTTTGTGCACCAGGAGTGTTTTCGTCTCCGTAGTTTTCTTTTGTATGTTAAGAGACAGATCCAGACGATTGTGCCAAATATAAGAGGCAAAACTGAATCCGTTAAAGATCCAAAGAGTTGAAGGCCAAGAATAGTTTAATGAGAAATTTAATTCAAAGTCTTCAGATTGGGGCTCAGAAAAAGCATGTTTTAAAGTTCTTCTTGTTTTATATTCAGGCTAAAGAATTTATCAAGGAATCCATGCGGAAGATCATTACGCTAATAACAGGATCAAGAGAACAAACCAACCAAATTCTGTCAGACAGATTGACCATCAGCAATTATGACTGCTACCAGTCAGCGGTGAACCACTTCAAAGCTCATTGCTTCAACTGGCACTCTCCCTTGGTAAGTCAAGTGTTAGATATAACCTGATACACATACTGGTAAAACAAGCACGGTAGTCATAAGCAGGTCTGCAAAATCAGTTTTAATTAAAAAGCTAGCTTGGGGGCAGTCTTACAGCTTAGTTTTGGAGAAAGGATGACTTGTTTTTGGAAGCAGGAAACCACTTCCACCATGCTTGTAGATGAAGATTACTAAAAATACCCTTAGTAAAAAGCAAACAAAAATACTTTCTAATAGTTAAGGGTATCCCTTCAGGAGCTCCTTCCCCAGAAATCCCAATATTAAGTCATGTTGTATTTCTGCTTAAAGCATCGCTACTAGTAAAACAGAAACATAGCACCACCACTCAGACTTCACAGTACATTCAGATTTCTCTATTCTGATTGCACGTTGCAGAGTTCCTTGCAGTAGCCTCACTGATACTATCAAGATATCCGTGATATCTTGGGGTTGAACTCCCAAGAGCAACTTCTGTTTTAGGGCTTTAATTACCCTCTGTTCTTCCTGGGATCCGAGCTGAGGACCAAATCTTGTTGTGCTAGGCACTGTTTAGCCAAGAATAACAGAGGTCAGTTTCCATTCCAGAAAACCCAATCCCAATGTCAGGCAAGGTAACCTAAGTAGACGGGTGGGATGAATCAACAGCAAAAAAGATTGATTTTAGCAGAAAACAATGGAATTAGCTGCCAATTGAACAAGTAAGTACTATTTGCAAATCAAAAGCAGAAGCAATCTCTCAGCTGGAACTTCTAATCAGCAAGGCTACTAGGAGGTCACATAGCTCTGTTAAACTTTTAGTTCCTCTTTAGAGTTTTGGAGGGGGCGGTTGTTTGATTGAGTTCTTTGGTGGGTTTTTGTTGGTTTTTTTTGAGTGCAATTGGTTAGCTAGGTGGGCCCTTCCTAAGGGTAATGTGTAGCAACAGCTGAATTTACCTAATGAAGTTCAAGGAACGAAGTACACAGAAGAAAAATCTATTTAGTCTAGTACTAGATTATCAAGACTTGCAAATAAGTGCCTTGAATGTTAATAGCATCTCTAAAGTACTTCCACAACTTAGTTTGCATAAACAATAACTGCTCGTCATCCTGGAAATCATTAACAACGTTTATTTCAGTATGAGTATGCCCTGAGACAGCTGTACGCCTTGGTCAACGTCTGTGAAGGAGGATACCCCATTGACAGGTAAGGAGGTTTCCAGGCAGTCTGCGTAGTTTTGTCTGTGGCTATAAAAATGCAGAAGCTAATAGGATGATGAAGCGTAACGCTACAGGCTTCTCGTGTATTCTCTCCTCTGTTGGCCATTCTGTTAATAAAGTTCTGACTCTAAAACTATGAATGCTAATTTTGGAAAACAACGTCATTGTTATTCCCTCCCACTCATAAGCACCCAGTTCCCCAGTAAGCCTTTAATTTCCTTGTTGGAAACCCTCAGATGAAATTAAAGCCAGTCAGAGGATCCCACTGTATGGCATAACTTCAAAATAGCATGACTGATGGGTTGTACAGGACATGGGTGTTGCCCTGTAACTTCTGTACAATGTCACACTGAAAATGAGTTGGGCATTGCTGTATTTTCTCCTCTGCCCCCTCAGCTGTTGACTCGGAAGACCACAGCACTTCTGGGTCCTCATCCTGTAGCAGGAAAACAGGAAAATAAGGGTCCAGGCTGAAGTGCTGGGGTAGTGGCAAGGGAAGCATGGTGTTGAAGTTCCGATCTGGGAGGGTGTAGTTCGTGTGAGGGGACGGGAACCTTGTGAGTCACGCAAGCAGAAGAAAAGGGAGGGAGGAAATCAGAGGGGTAGGGAACGGGAGGGAGGACTGGTAGTTTAGGCGCAGTGAACGTGCGACCCAGAAGGCGAGGAGCTGCTTTGCCAGTCAGTTTGGGAAACAGTGTGAGAGGAGAGAGCCTGAAAAGATTCTCATTGTTATTGTTCTCTGTTGCAGAATAAGCTTGGCCATGGATCGAGTGTGCCGTGGATATTGACGGAAACAGCAGCCTTGCAGTGCAACCCTTACTGCAAGTGGTAACTTTTCATAACTGTAGTAATCCAGACTTCACATGCATGTACCACGAAGAGAGTCAGCCACTGTCCTGGGGCTGTGCTGGGAGCCGAGGCCACGCGCAGTACGGCACTTGTCAGCGCTCTCCCCCGCATCCCCCCCTGCCACCAGCCCGCTGGTTTGGCAGAGCCTTTTTGTCAGACCACGCGGAGCTTCAAGACGGATGATTTGGTTTGAAGTGTGATGCTCTAAGAATCTCTGGATGAACACTACAAGCCACCAACAGTGATTTGAAATCCATGCGAAATTTAAACATTGACTCAAGTTTTGGAAAGCAAAGTATACTATTGCTAAGCATTACTTTTTTTTTTTTTTTAACGATGTTAATGAATTCATTACAGTGACTAATTTACAGTTTGAGTGAAGAAACCAAAGTTTGTTCTCTAAGCTTTAACTCCTTAACAGTTTAAAGAAGTGTGTTGCATTCAAGAACTATCAAATGTTAACAGCACAGTTCGACTGTGAATAGCAAAAACCTTTTTGGGTAGAAAGCATTGTTTCCCAAAGAAAAACCACAAGTATCTAATCTGTAAATAGAGTGCCAGTATGCTATAATTAAATGTATTTACACACAAACCTCATACAGTTCAGGAATTGTCTGTGAATAAAAATAAAGTTGGCAGTTTCATCAACCTACAGGGCAATAGTGTTGGACATCTTATTTCCTGAAAATGAACAAGAGCTATTTCTTTTCGTGACACTGCACTGAAAGGTTATTTAGCCCTTGTAAAGCTTTTTTGAGACAAATCATACAAACAAAACAAAACACAATTAAAAACAGAAATCCCAAACCACATTTGAAGGCAGCGCTCCTTAGAGGTGACTCTGTGTGTAACAAGCAGGGGAACAAATTAGAAATTATGAGGTACTTCAAAATAGTTTTGTCTATACTTTTTTATATGTGGAGACAGGATGCAGAAATACTTCAGGGATCTTTTCAGAGTGTGTTAAAATACACAAAATTACCTCATCTTCACAGAAAAAGAACAGGCTTTGGGTAAAACTAAACCAGTATTTGCTGGTTTATATAATTCTCACCAGTATATATGGTGAGAATTGTGGGTAGCTCCACTTAGAGGAGCTGAGGGGGAGAGAGGTGAAGCTGAAGTTACATTTATGGAAAGAAGAGCCAGATAAAGCCAAGAGTAGTGGCACTTCCAGCTGTCTACTGAGTAAGTGAACAAGAGCACAGTTAATGTCAAAATGGATGGGACAGGGTAAAAATCATTCAGATTTACTGAACCAAGAAATTAAAATTTATGCCTTGAGGGTCATTGAAAGTTCAGATATTTGCCTTTTTTGAGTAGCTTGTTTCTTTTCAATTGTAAAACTTAAAACAGACAGATCTAAAAATAGTAGGTTATTAAATTCTTGAGTGCCCAAATGTGCTGCAGGTGTTCCCCTGAAAGCAGGAAGAAGGGTTGGCCACACAGGACAGCTTTCAGGCCGTCTGGCTGCTATCGCAAAAGAGTGTACTGAGAGTCCCCAGTCACTTTGAAAGAACAGGAAAAACGACTCGTTTAGAGCCATGTTTAAATACTAAACCTGCTCAGTTTTACTAAACCTGCTCAGTTTTACACGTCTTTGTATTAGAGTTGTTCTCTACCCTAGAAAATCCATCCTGCTTCTCAGGCACTTGGTATCATCTCCTGCAGATCCTTGGAGCTGTGAGGATGCAAAGCTCAAAATGTGGAAGTGAGGGATTTTCTTTCAATTTTCCTCCTGCAAAACTGATTTCCAGACGTTCACCTTTCTAAACTTTGCCCCCCGTGGCATTGCTACCCCTTCCTTCAGGAATATGCTGAAATGAAAGAGGCAATCTGAAGATCCTGCTGCGGCCTCGTAGACTCAGCAGGTTCTTGTCTGCACACCACAAAAAGCATTAAGGTGCTGTTGAATTGCCAGCTTGTACCCAGATACCCGCTGCCTTTGCAGTCACACAGGAAAACGACTCCGCAGAACAGAAAACAAACAACCAAAGAACTTCCACCTGCACTGATCAATACATTTATTTTAAGGTCTCCAGATAGCATCACACTGGCTTAATACCTTTGTGGCCGGTTGTTTATTTTGGGATGATGGTAGAACCCGATGAGAGAATGATCTGAGGCTTGTGCAAGGTCCCTCTCCCGCAGAGCAGCTTGTGGTGCGTTGTGCAAGCACAGACGCCCTCGCTCCTCCTTCAGGCCCGCGGTTGCAATACCTAGAACGCCGCGCCGCAACAGCTTCTGCAAAATAAGTAAAACTGCCGAATTCCCAGCAAGTTGTCATCACTAACCGGAACAGGCTGAAGTTAAAGCTGTGTTGTCCAGAAAAAAAACTTTTCCCGAGCAGAATGGTTGTGCTTAGCCCTGGCTCTGGGAAGAGTGCCTTCCGCATCAGCCAGCTCTTTCTTCCCTCCTCATTTTTAGATGCTAGAGGCAGAGTCCAGGGCTCTTTTCCCAGTCGTTCTGTGCCAAAGCACACAGCAGTCACAGCCTTTCCTTGGCGAGGCCCTGGAGGGCATCAGCAGGTGTATTCTACACTCTCAAGACGTGGTGCAGATTTACACAGATGCAGGTTTTTTCGAGAGCTCGTGTAACTGCCCCTACTTTCCCATTAATGCTAAAGCAAGTGGCGGTCCACGTGGAGTTGGAGATGATGGCTTATTTTACGGATTCCAGCAGCTTAGTAGTATTTTAGCTTTGCCCAAACCACGCCGTGTCTTCCCTCGGGAGGACGGCCTAAGGTGAGCACCGGACGGCTGTGCCTGTGCGGCCTCTGCCCCCCGTGAAAAGGCCGGGGGGAGCAGGGAGGGGAGAGGAGCCTCCCGTGTTCACAGGGCGACCTCCTCACTCAGCAGCACGCCACACCTGGGCACACGGGCAGTTCTGACTGATGCTGCCTCCTTCCTAGGGACGCGATACCCCAAAAGAGACAGGGGACAACAGAAATACCACGTCACTCCCACGCAGGCCCGTGTCCTGCTGTGACAGCGCCCACCCAGGAGGGGTCTGGTGGGGCAGTCGGGGTCTGCAGAGCAGCTGAGGAGAACATTTTTCACAGAGCACTGGTGGCAGTGCTGGAGCAGGGCCCCTGAGGGGCTGTGCGGCCTCCAGGGCCTCCAACCCCTGCAGCACAAAAAGGACAAGGCCCTGAGCACCCCGGGGAGCCCCGCTTTCGGCAGGGCTTGGGCTGGAGGCCTCCAGCCTGAATCTCCCCGGGAGCTGATGAAAATGCAGTCTGTCCTGGGTTTCAAAGTACAGCTTGGTGGCTGGTGTGTGCCGATGGCCAAAGCTCCTGAATTCAGCAGGAAAGCTGCCTCTGGTTTCGATGGCTTGTATTTCAGGTCATACATGACCTGCCAGTGTAATTATTCAGTGAATTATTGACAGATTGTTTCCCTGGGCACAAAGTGGCTTTAGGCCAGCTCTGTGCACGCAGTGGCCACTTGGGCTTTTAATGTTTGTTTGTTTTTTTCTTTACAGAGGTTTCTGGGTTCAGCAGGTCTCTCTCTTCCTTTCTCACACCAGGATCCTTTGCTCGTGCATAAAGGGGCGATCGTTGCACAACCTTCCTGTGGAAATGAGTGTTTGAGGAGGCCTTGGCCAGATTACACAATCCTTCTTGGTCAAAGTCTCCTGAAACACTTGTCTGCTGATGGCTCATGTGAGGGCCAGGGCGTGAGTCATGGTGTGACCATCTTGACTAACCAGGGGAAGCCACAGATCACCAGTCTGCACGGCTTCCTCTTCACCTGGTCTGCAGCACGAGGACTGAAAGCAAATGGACAAAATCCCACGGAGTGTTTAAAAGTGCTCATTTCATTCCCACATTTGACGTTTTTTTTCCCCACCAGCTGAAATATCAGACACCAGCTGGAAGTGGTGCCGGAGCCCAGGAACCACCATCCGGGGCACGGACTTGCTGATAGGGACTCGGGTCATTCCCGCAGTCACCAAAACAGCAGCAAGTCTGTCCAGACGAGCTACTTCTGCCTGACTCCTGTGCAAGCAGAGCCTGATTCCCACCACAGCGCTGTGAGCCCAGCGGTGGCAGCGATCTCTGTCGGGAGCTGCTGGTCCTCCAGGATCTCGCCACTCCGGTCATCTCCCAGCTTGTGTCCCCTGACAAGGGACGGCTGTGGCAGGGCTCTGGAGGAGACAGGTCTCTCCACCGCGGCGGTGTGTGCTTAGCAAAGTCTTTGCAGGTGGTTTGCACAGTGTGATCAACCAGGCCGGGCCCCGTGGCCTCTGAGAGCCCCTCTGAGCCCCGCAGGGGCGTTCCTTCCAGGCAGCTCGCTGCCAGGCCATAACTCGTGTTAAAGCAACTGAGCCCCTGAGTTCAGGGAACGGGGGGAGGATCCATGGAAACCTTTGCAAACCAAATCAGCTCTTTGCAGCTGTAACACCTGTAATGAAAGTTTTGCATGTGCAATTTGAAAGCCTTTTTATAAGCCTGGTTTTTCTCTTTTCTTTTTTCTTCCTCCACACCAATTCGTCTGGCACTCCCTGCGTTTTGAAAGCTGTGACCTCCTGGTCTGATTCTGCAGCTAGATTTTGGTATATTTTAGCACTGGCAGGGTTCCCTCACGCTCCACTGGCCAGCCATGTAACCAGTGATGTCCCCTTGCCCCAGGGCCAGCGGCTGACTCAGCCTTCCGAGGGCACAGCCAGGTGCCGGAGCTCCTCACTGCACAACTCTGTTGCTTGACCCTGTGTGGTGCAAAGTCCAGTTGTTCCCCAGAAATCCTCGGCAGATCAGTCCTAGCTTCCTTCCTTGCATGTTTCTACTTTAGCCTCATCCCCATCAGATTATTTTAGGCTCATTAACTGTGAATGTTGCAGTATAAAGATAACCTGGTCAGGCCAAGCTCTTCGGCAGAAGTGTACATCTTTGCTCCCAGGACTTAAATAACTTGTAGCAGAGGACAGCGAGAAAGGCACAGCGTAATTAATGGTTTGCTATAGCTCATTCTGCCTTGGCTGATTTGCACATCCTCAGGCTTTGCATGCAAATCCTTGCATGGGTTTTGTACCTGGCTGTGCCCTGTGAAAACCAGACCTCACTCTAGGTCAATGCTATCGCTCACACCTCACCTTGTGAGCTTGTGTTCCACTCGCTGGGTGAACGCGCAGTTGTTTGTGACACCAGGGGCCTGCTGCTCGGTGCAGGACCTCTGCGGCAGGATGAATCCCCCAGACCCACCACACATGGACCCGGCCCGGTGCAATACCCATGGGCAGGTGGTGGAAGTGAGGTGGGGACGTGGCTTGGAGTTCTACCAAGGGGGCTGGAGGTGGTCAGGCAGCTCGTCCCAGCCCTGGTTGGGTGGCGAGAGGTAGCGGTGGTCACCTTTGGGAGAGTGGGTGCAAAAGAAAAAAGGGGGCTGTAAGTGGCTCCAGGCAGCAGCAGGCTGCCCCACCAGAGGCTGATGGCAGCACGTGGGGTTCGGCAAGAGCACCCTGCAGGTGGGCAGCCCAGAGGCACCGGGGGGGTGCTGACAGCTGCACACGAGTAGAAATAACCAGAAAACTGTGAGTGCGGAGTCAGCTCCGTGCTGGTGTAACACCCTGCAAGTTCTGCATGTGGTGGCCTGGAAACCGAGCCTGCTGCTGTTCACTGTTCCTCATTCCTGGTTGTCATTCCTTCCCGGTGACGCGGGCACGCGGCCCAGGCTGGCAGATGCACAGTGCTGGTCTGGCAGCTTGGTGCACGTTTGGCCAGTGCGTGCTACTGCTAGCGCACGTAGACGTGGACACTTCCAGCCCCAGAGCCCGAGCACATGGTCAGCCGCACGCGATGCCATTTTCCCTTTGGAGGTTCAGGCGTAAGGCAGGGACCTCAGGCAGCTTGGCCCAGCTTGCTCTAATTCTGTTTCTGGATGGGAGGAAACAACAGCAGCTTTGAGCCAAGCCCACGATAAAGCACTCCTTTCTCATCAGAGCTTTGCTAGGCCTGATCCCACGTCTGCCTCGCTGCGGTGGAGGCTGCTTGCCTCCCGCATACAAAGCCAGTCTCCTGCATTGGTGGTGGGAGTCTTGCCTGAAGGAGGGCACCCAGAAGACAAGGATCTGTCTCACAATTGAGGCTTCCACTGCCATTATCCAATCCTGAAAAGCTGTTTTCAGAGTTCATGAAATGAATTTTTGCACTGCTTCAGTTTATTTTGTGGGAATTTAGGTTGCAGGGAAATTTAAGTTTGCAGTGACCGGATGACTGAAAGCAAAGGTAGAGAGGAGAATTAGCAAGTTCCGTCTGCAACTGCCTGATTTTATTAAAGTAATAACCTCGTGGGCTTTGCAGATATGAAAACACTAGAGAAACTAACAGCTGGGTAAAAAGGGACCAATATTTTATTCTTGCTTTTTGACTTCGAGATTTTAATCTAGTTTGCTACACTGGGAGAATTATTAAGTTCTTTACAAATGTTTATTTTAAAACAATTGCACCATATCACACATGGAAATAAATACACAATTAACCAAACACTATTGTGCAACCAATGTGATTAAAACTGCTGTACATGTAAAATTTATGGTGAAGACTTTCAATCTTTAAAAAAACACATTGCTGAATATGCCTAAGCCACCTGATTTTAGTGACAAATAGACGGCGGAAAATATTTTCTTAGTGAATGTGCAGGATCCTCTTGCATGGTCTATAACGATGTGGATTTTAAAGGCAATTACATGTTGTAGATGGCAAAACAGAGATGGAGTTCTGCTACAGGTGGCAATCCTACGCCACCGAATACATCAGCCAAGACTCAGTTTATTCAAACGGGGTGAACAGACGTTACGTGGCGTAGGTGCAGTCTTACCTCCAAACAGCATCGAGGCGCGTGCAGACCTTTCACAGGCCTTGTGCACGGAGGTGGTTCACACCCGCCGTAATTTATTTGGGGGTAAATGTCCGCTCTTCCACAAGACCTCTGGGTTCATTCTTCTCTGTCCATTTACGTTCTGTGACAATGACGAGTTGCCAGTGGGAGGTTCTGAGGTTTGATACTTCAAGTTTTCCGCAGCATGAATGTTCTCCTGAATGCTCCTTTTGTTTCTGCAAATGAACTTCACTGAGAAATGCTCTGTATTCAGACAGCATCTACAACTAGCGTATCTACCCCGTGTCGAAGGCCAAGCACCAGAGACCTTCTAAGATCTGCAGATACCAAAGGATCTCATGAAATAAACTATCCAGCCCTTCCAGGATGGCAGAAAACTCAACAAAAGAGCAGCACACAGCCCTTAGGAGAAGTAAGAGTCTTTGACAATTGGAACTGGTGGTTTTTTATGGTCTATTGGTTTATAAATAAAATGGAAATCTTTCTTGGTTTCGCTCTTCAGCAGTGAGGCTTTGATATGGTGAGGGAGGGCTTCTTTGTCCAGCTGCAGCCACTGGTCATCAACATAAACAAAAAGTCCATAGTCCTTGGGATGGGAGACTTCAAACTTTTCAGCACACTGCTGGCTCAGCTGCTCAGCTGTGGTGTCGCTCCGGGAGGCAAGTGTCCTTGACTGAGCACCAATCTCCAGAAAGGCGATGGAGATGAAATCCTGAAGAGCAATATGAGGGTAGATCTTGCAGTTAACACAACGACTTTAGGACCAAAGGAGACAATACTCAGCCCCAAATCTCTAGCTTCCTAGAACTCATAAATGCTCCCAAATATCCTCCAGTCATTCTCCAATGCCTCTTTTTTTTTTTCTCCTCTGAAGAACAAGCTCTGAATCTTAAACTTAAGACTTAAACTAGCAAGCACTTAACCAAATAATTAGTCCCACAAAGATATATGATTAAAGGTCAAAATAAATGAAGATTTTTTTTTCTGATTTTGGTGAATATCTTTAATGTGCAGTTTGCAACAGTTCCTTTTCCCATCTTTCTACAGCTTCTGAAGAAACAGGATGCAAAGAAATAACAGACCAGGATAACAAGCCAAAAACCTCAGAGACCTGGCCTAAAAACCCACCATTTCACAGAAACAGGAAAGGATTGGTGTTGTGGTGACCCTTGTAATTCCACCGTCACCTAAGCAGCACCCTGAGAGAATGTCTTCTGAACTTCCTTTCATGAGTAAGGAAACAGCAGAAGTTGTTGTGCTTCTTCTGAAGGAGGCTGATTTACTTGTATCCTGTTTCAGGCAGTAACAACTGCCAGGATGACTTTCCTCCTGTTGAACTTAAGAGGAGCAGAAATCTACAGTACCTTTGGCCAGGGAGGGACCTGTGTATTTAATTTGTTTCTGTGAAGTTCAAAAAATTCCCAGCCATTTCTGTTAGAAAATACTCAGGTTCCCCAGAAGAAGTGAGAAAGCTGCAGAGTCTCAGGCTGTTTAAATCCTACACATTTGCCAAATATTTGGGCTATGGGCTTCCAAACTGTGTTTATAAAGTATTACTGATGATGAGTAAGGCAGCCGGTGGGGCATGTGGAGGCATGGTGAACATGCCCGCAAGCTAGTTACCTCTGCCAGGGCAGGCTTGTATGTCTATGATATTTCCCATCATTCAAAGGAAGAGAAAACAGCCCTTGTGCTGCTGGAAGCTGTGGAAACATTCTGGGGGAAATGTGGCATTTGCTTGCCCAGCTATGATGCTCCATGCTATGTAGCTATGGGCTATTGTCAGAGCAGCACTTAGGGATGGATGGATAATTATGTGTCCCATCCATCATTCATATGTTCTGACATCATCAGGAACTGTTCTGACTGCAGTGTGAAAACATATTAAACCCCGTGCTGCTGCACAGATATTTGGACCATGTCTCCCACTCAGGATTCTTTCAACAGGCTTTCACCGCTGTTGACAATGCTCACTTTTGCCCTGTGGAGGCTTTGCAGAACCTGAGACGTGGACTTTGCTGCCTCCTTGTGGGTGAAAATTTGATCACAGGACATGGGCTGTCAGGGCATCCCGTCTGCTTTTTCCTGCCTCCAGCCCCACCATGGCTGGAAGACCAGAGGCACCTGTACGACTGGTGCATGGGGACATCTTCACTGGGCTACGCACAGCGTGGGATTGGCAGTTAACACTTCTTCAGCTAACCAGCCCGTGCTGGGTCTGCTCCACTGCTGAGCAGGAGAAGACAGGTTTTGGAAGTTGCTTGTCTGACCAGCGCTTGGGATGGCCCTGGTCCTTTCACAGCTTTATGCTGCTCACATCTCCTCAGCTTAGCCCCTGACTTCCCCAGGCCCTAAGGGCCCTGGAGAAGCTGGCCCTCCCCATTGCAGTTCTCCACATATGAAGATCCCCACAGACATTCCTTGAGAATGAGTAATGAAATCACTTTACAGCCATATTTAAAATGATTTAGTTGCGAGTACTTCAAGACTTCAATACGCATTCTGTATGTAATATGTAGTTCAAATGAGGTTTGCTTGTTTAAGATTTGGAAATCTTGCACAGTATGTACTCTTTTAATAGTGATTTGTGTTGATTTAATCTTTAAATAGTTACCATATTTAAAATGATTAAGTACGGATAGAGCACATTCATCTCCCGGACCTTTTCCCCGGGAAGTCACGCCAGCTACCTGCACTGATGAGCGGGAAGCCCGGGCCTTGTTCAGTGTCCTCCGCCGCTCCCAGCGGTGAATGGAGTCCTGCACCTCCATGCTCAGCTGCCGAGTTACGGTGATTTTGTCATAGTTCTTGATGTGCTCCAGGGCCCCATAGGTGGTGGTTAAATAATAGGAGCCTGCAAAAAGGAGAAGGTCTTGGATGAGCATCACACCTGCATGGGCCATTTGTTTCCCCTTCCCTCCTGCCTGCCTGTGCCCATGCAGCGGCACTGTCTAATGCTTGCACTGCCCGTGCCTGCAGGCAGTGCAGGGGGTTCTGGTGGCAGTGCAAGAAACAAAACCTAATGATCATTGAGTCCTCCATCCCGTTCTGCTTCTGCTTCACAGCAATGTCAGCTGCCCAGGCTCCTGAGGTTGTAGATGCCCTGGGGGGGCACCACAGACCAAAGGTAAGCTACTACAAAAGCAGCTTTCTCAGACAAACCCAACCAGCCACCTTTGACCACAGATGGTTTAGTCTCTGGGGCATGTCCATCTTTTTGAGGCGTTCAACAGGGCCAATGCAGTAGGTCTGTAATGTGGGCCCCTGGGCAGTCTGCATAATGCAAGGACATAGTAATAATCCCAGTGTGCTCTGCAGAAAAAGCACAAGGCCTGCATTCTCATCTACCTTACTGAAATGTTTAGAGCCCAGGTTCCCTGTGGGGTCAGAACCATTGAAGGACGTCTCAGACCTTCAAGGACAAGTCACCCTGCACTCCCTCCATGTCTATTGACTGGACGGGGAACCCAGATGTCTGACGGAAAAAAAATCCTGTGTTCTTTAAAGTTAAATGGGATAAATCTTGGTCAACCAGAGAAACAGGTGATGGAGCACTAAAAGCCTGCAGCTCCTCCATTTTCCTCAAAAAAATTCCTGACTGCCGTGGTATTGGCTGAAAGGGGTGATAAATACCAACTGCAGCAGCCAGGGAAGGAGCTGGGCCGTGATAAGAACGTGCTTCATCAACAGGGCCGAAGATGAGCCCTGACAGGAGGACAGAGACCCGTGTCTCCTCTGAACAAAGGAAGGAGGCAGTCGGAGAGCTGCGTGAGGCGTTCCCTGTCCTCCCGTGGGACCGAGGCCGCCCGTCCCAGTGGGGCGAGGGGTCAGGCCGCGGCGGTGCCCGTGTGGCACCAGCGAGCCCCATGCCGGGCCAGGCCTCGCTGCAGCCTCCTGCTGCTTCTGCCCTCACGTCGGCTGCCGGCAGCACGGGGAGAGCTGGAACTTGCCCGCGAGCAGGCAATTTCTCCGCGTTTAGTGCTTCGTAAGAGCTGCGGCTGCCTCTAGATGGCGCCCCCACACCACCCAAAGCCGCTGCCCGCCCGCCGCGGGGCTGGCAGCGCTCGGGCCTGGGCGAGCCTCAGGTCGCAGCCGGTTGCGTAAGCGGTGGCTGCCAGCATTTCGGGTGAGCAGTGCTTTTGGAGCACCATTAAATATCAGCCTAAGAGAGGCAAAGACACCGTCACTTGTCTTTCCGTACTCGGGTGGATTCAATGAAGAGCAACCCGCAGGCATATAAGGACTGCACACGCTGAAAACACGGCACGCTTTTTTTTTTTTTTCTTTCCCCCACCATCTCCCATAAAGCACATCTGAGAACAGGCTAGCAAGCCCACAGGTGCCACTTACCCTTTCTTACATATAGCTACTGCCCTTCCTCATCTCTCTTTTAGTATTTCTCCTGCTCTGGCAGACTCAGGGGTGCCCATGGTCAGACTGGTGACCTGGTGCTTCCCGTTGGTCAGAGTCCAGGCGGGATCTTCCAGTCCCCCCCAAGAGGAATTCATTATTATTATTATTATTTTTAATGAGAATTAATTTTTCTTTCCCTTTTCAGCATCTTCACTTCCACAATCCGTTCCCCATCTCCTGTCCTTGCCTTTTCTCCAGTAGTCAACATCACTGATATTATTAAATTTTGTTCAAAGTAAATTCTTAATTTGGAGGCCAGATTTAAATTATTTTATATATTTGTCTGACTTATTTTCACAGTTTCCTCACTTCTGCTTTCCTTTATTTTTTCTTTTATTTCTGTGCCTGAATCTTTTGTCATTTAATGTTGGAAATCCCAAATCGAGTTGACTTTTGACAGTTTCCATTTGCAATCTCTGAGCTGTCTTCATTAAGCCGTTCTATTTTTTCCCTTTCCTTGTGTCTGCAGTTATTCCCAGTACCCTTTCTGAAGTGGTTATTCAGCCAGTGTGATCTGGACCTTCCCTACAGATTTTTTTCCACTTCAACTGGAGTATAGATTTCACATAGGCTTTGCATCTTTGATTTGAAAGAACTTCCACCCAGCTTTGCCTTTGATACACTGAGCTCCTTGATCCAGCTGACTTCAGCAAACAGCTCAGTAGTGTGCCCTTTTGAAATGAAGAACCTGTGGGCAGTATAGTTACCAAAAACAGCTTAGTTATGTCAGCAAAATGCTGTGCTTAGGCTAACATTTCTTTCTGCTAACTTTTTTTTTTTGTTCAGCAGGAATATCAGCCTATGCAGAAACCCCTCCCTAATGCAATCATATGCTACTGTTGTTTCTCTTAGTACTTACTTTTGCTCACCTCTGCACCATGCTGGGTAGACATGCTCCTAGCTACAGACTAACACTTTCATTTAATATAAATAAAATTGGTCTGCTGTTGTTCATTCAGGACTCTTTTCTACAACCTCAGTACTTACCAAAACAAGTTCTAAAATGAAGCCCATTTTATTGTTTTAGTGGCTACTTGGTGAAAAATTATCTAATTCAGAGTGTATAACCCTGTCACTGCAAGTAACATTTGCTTCCCAAGCTGTATTTGAGAAGCTAAAAGCCCACAGATCCCTAGGATATTTACCCCTCCAATAGCAGAGCTCTTTATTCACCTCCAAAATTAATATTTCTTTCTAACCCTACTTTCCTTTCTCTGCCTTGCTGTCATACTCATCCAGAGAACACTGTCAAAGGGTCACTCTGCTCATATAGGGAATGAGACTGATGTATGGCCCTAGGAACATAATGCAGTTTAAGAGCGGCTCTCTTTTCTCAGAGGAGTAAATAAAAGTTGCACAATGGATTGCAGCAGTTTAGGTTTAGGCAAAGACCTTTTGACTTTTCAGCCTTTCAGCCAAGGAACACTAGATGTCCCTGTTTAGGTTACTAATCCAGCAATTCAGATCTCATTTGCGCCGTGCCTCTGCTTTTCTTGTTTGTGTCTGAGGTCACGGCACTGCTAAAAAGAGTTGAAGTGTTTAACAGTCATTTTAAAGCCTCGGAATTGGAAAGCTTGGCCAAAGCTTATCCACAAAACCCAGCCAGAGCCTTGCTGCCCTACCTTCACAAACACTAAAGTAAGGTAAATAATAATTTGCAAAGAGAATATCCAAGGAGCAAACATTGTACTCTACCTTCACCTAGCTGCAGAGCAGGGTCCATGAGCTCCATCATGTACTCCACATTCAGAAGGACTTCAGTCAGGTTGCTGCGGGCCAGCACATACATGAGCACAGGGAGGAAGTCATCTGCACCATATGGCTTTCCTGGGCAAAGAGAAACACAGAGTGGTCCCAATAAACTCACCACAAAGGCACAACAGTGACAGTTTCTCACCCAACTGTCTTTTATAGACTTTAGTTTAAGTTATCTGAAGAGTTAAAGATTGAAAGTACCAGCAAAGAAAAAATGCTGAAAAAGAGAAAGTTAACTCACTTTAAAAAGTGGGTAAACTTGTTTCAAGCCCATAATGATAATGATAATGATAATGATAATAATAATAATAAAGGAACATTTTTAGTGGGTTCTATTTTAGTCATTTTTAGTTAACTAGAGAAAGAAAAACTTCATGGATCGCAGACATGGGACAATTCTTGAAGAGCTCAAAGGCTGAATCCTGCCAGTTTGTCCCTCTGATTTGACACTGCCATTAAGAGTGCAATTCAGGTTTGCAATATTGACAGCAAAGCTGTATGCATGCGTTAGGAGTATTTATTCTCTTAGGTTTGCTCTATGTGTTGGACCTAAGAGTAAAAAAAGAGAATTTGAAACAGGAGTTTTTAGGACTGAGGACTTATGTTCCTTCAGAAGGCAAAAATTCACCTACATGTGCCTAACTAACTAAAGTCTCCCAAGAGTTAGGACCCAAGAGGAAATATCTTTCCAGCCATAGTGTCTATCTGGGAAAACGAAGAGCCCTTCACATTGACTTAGACTAGTTTTTGGAGCTGATGTTCAGAAGGGGTTACAGGAACAGATCTTCATGGGCTCAAGATTTCCTAGGCTTATAACAACAAAGTCAACAAAGTGATCTTATGTGTAATCTATAAAAGCTCTTTGGGATCTCAGAAGACAAAAAACCATACTTGTTAATAGTTATCATGATAAATAATTACTACTTAAAGTGAAATCTGAACAGAAGCTTCACCAGATAAACTGCAAAGAACACAAAGAGAACTTCCCTTATTTGAAAGATGCTTTCACGTAACTATGTATATAGTGCTTTCATCTTCTGCCAACAGGTCACAAATCCATCACGGACAACATGTAATACCAAGCTGCTTAACAGGCCTATCTTCCCAACACTCGGGGTTGACAATTCTTCTCAAACTAAACTCAGAGTGCTTTCATTCTGAATGATCTCCCTCAGACTGTGGGCAGTTTTACTCATCTGAGGTGTTGATTTCACCAGTTTGGAACTGGCCAGGTGTGTCTCACTTGAGAACTCCTTGCCTCATTTCAAAGAATAAAAGCAACTCTTGATGTAGCTGCGGTGAAGTTATCCCCTGGCCATTTTTGATCCATAATGCATATGCCCTTCCATGGTGGGGAACAAATTCCTATTTCTCAAATGTTCCTACTGCCTTATTTCAAATCTTTGCCATGAGCCAGCTTTCCTTTTTTTTTTTTTTTGTAATTCATAGCTGACGCAGATTCTCTACTGGCAAAGAAAGATATTCTTTTGAAGCCTCAAATAAACATTAGCTTAGACCCTGATTTAAAAAAAAAAAAAAAGTGTGGCTTTAAATTAAACCCAGTAATATTCTAGTGAACAGAAAGTTGATCCAGTTAAAACAAAGTGTTGGAGGATGAGAGATTCTCAGATCTGTAATTCAATCTGTTTCTTACAAAGTATGTACGTGCCACAACACAGACAATTTATCTAATGAAAGCTGGATTAACGCTTTCGGCTCTATTTGCTCTATTATGGCTGTCTTTAGTTAAACAACACAGCCCTTGGTCTTCACCCAAACTATGAAAGGACTGTACTGTTTCATTAACATCTGGATGGACATTTATTAGTCTGTTGTTGCCTTGGCTTATATCTCTGTGAAAGCTTCAGCTCAGTGAAGGGTCCGGTTCATTACTGTCATATATATAAACATAATGGAATCAGCTTGGTATTACAGCTATTTAGTACTGTGTAGCAAAAAAGACGTCTCAGCTGGGACATGAAAGCTCAGTAGAAAAACTGCACTGAGCAGAGCCCTGTTTTTCTTTTGACCTGAGTAAATCAAATGCCAACAGAGTTAATTCTGTATAGACATATTATAAAGGAAGATGAAATACATAAGAGTTTGTTGGGCTCATCTTTTCCCTGCTTTAAAAACTTTTTCTTTCTGATGTAGTAATTACTGACAAGTGGCATGGAATTGGTGCTCCTGATTTCCTGAAAGCCAAGGGATTTTCAGAGCAGAACCCATAGAAGAATTTTATCTTCCTACCATTTCTTCTCCGTGACCAATCCATGTTGTGTCTACTAGGGCATCCAAGGAATTTGCCAGTTCACAACATGGGTTCCCATCTACTAGGGAAAAAAAAATTGCTGCTTTTTATTATTATTTCTTATTATTGTTATTGTTATTATGTAAATAACTGAAAGACATAAACAACCAGTCAACAGTTTTTTGTCAGCCAATGCATAGTGGAAACTGCAACTTGGAACTGAACAATTTGGTGTTGTCAGCCATCAACTTTTAGTGTCAATTGAAATGGAAGTTGGAGAGCACTTTTCAAGAACGTCTACAGAATCTCTCTATTTCTTTTTTATTGGCTGAGAAGTGGTTGTGTTTACAAGCAGGCATTGAGTCCATTATTTTTCACTGTTCCCTATCTCATTTCTATAAGCTGATTTTGCTGCTCTGCCCACCAGCCCTTGTTACTGCAACCCTTTCTCAACTTCAGGATTTCATAGAAATATTATTGGAGTCCCAGTGGTTTATAAGGCTTAAATACAAAACATGTGATGTACAGTTTTTTAAAAATTATTATTATTATTATTAATATTAATAATTAATTTAATTAAAATAAATCAATAATAATATTGTATATATTATATACATATATAATAATAATAATAATAATAATAAACTCAAAATAGGGATGTTTGACTTCAGTAATAAAAAGAATACTATTTCCCCATACGCTGCATGCTTATAACCTGCATAAATTACTAGACTCTATTTTAATCCACTTGTGGGAATATGAAGCCTGAATCTTAAATACTTATGTCTGTAGCTAAAGCTGAAGTCAGCAGAAGCTGTAGGTGAGAAGCACCTACGCCAAACACCAACACCAAGCACCTCCACCAAGAGAGAAGCAGAGCTGGTCACCCAGGATGGAGCTCTGACTCCGTGTGTTGTCACGGGCTTCCCGTGTTGCCTTGGGCCAGCCAGGCAGGCAGGCATTGCACCTTCTCCTCGAAGGCGTCGCAATGGTTTCCTGCCACTGACTGCCAGGGCTGGGTGCCTGAGAGGGCAGGGCTGAAGCTCTCCTTGCTCTCCTGGCCTTGGCAGTCACAGCAGGCTCAGGGAATAGCTTGGAGACGTACAGCCGGCAGTGAGGACAGCCCTGATGTACCCCATATCTCAGCCGCTCTGTGGGGATGATAGCTGCTGTCAGCAGTTCATATCTGACCAGAAGCTTCAAGCAGGGCTGCTTTCACCAGGCTGCTGCCTCCTCAGCTCCACTTTCAGTCTGGGTCAGAGCCAATTCCCCAGCCCTGTGCGTCTGTCTCGGCCTGGGGTCTCTCACAGAGAGCAAGGCCTGCAGCTGACGGGTTTAAACCTAGCCCTGACCCTGCCAGTGCTCGCAGTGGCACTGGGACTGAGCTTGCTCATTCAAGGTGGCGTTGTCCTACTCCACATATGACTTGCTTGCTTTATTTGCCCATCTTTCCTGCAGGATCAGGAAACATTTATTTCATAAATATCTATAAGGAGCTTAAAATAAGCCTTCTCTTCTGCCACAAACCCATCCTATTATGTTTATAGCAAAGCAAATACAACGTCAGCTCCTGGCTGGGATGCAGCGCTTGAATGGAATGGGTATTAATTAAATACATGATTTAAAGCAACTGGAATTCTGCCCAAGCCTCCATAAAGAAATTACAGCCTGTTGTAGCACATTCATGTATTTCTTCTCTCTCCATGGGTATTCTGACAACCAGCAGACAGTGATGATGCTCTACATCTTGCTCTAGTATTTTATAGCCACTAGAATGACGTCTAGCAACAGCTGTCCAGGAAATATGAATTTTAGCCTCAGTTTATAGCTGGGAAACCTAATGAAAGGTTAACTAAAGGGAAAGGTTAACTGGGATTTGTTCAAGATCATAAGAAAAGATTGTGACCATCTTTCCACTCACTAGCATTTTACTGTTTCTTGTCCGTCTCATACTACTTCAGAAAGGTTTGATTTGTGGTATAGTTGAATTAAGAGAGTTAAAATGTGCACACAGAATGAATCCGTTTCAAAAACATATGCTCTACAGATCAGGGAAATTCATTCCCCTTGAAAAATTTGAATGGACTTTTTAGTTCAAATGTAGCAATTGCACTAGCCGGAAGAAAGATATAATCTCTAGTCCATCAACCTTCATTGAGAGTAAATTAAATAGAAATATCATTTTCCTAAAGGTAACAAAGCAAAACTGTTATGTTTAGCTTTATATTCCTTCTTAGGAGTGAGATGTGATAGTGAGCAATGCAGTGGGATTGCTCTGACTAGCAGTGCTAGAACTTCTAGCGCTGGCACTATGCTGACCGAGGCCAGTTTCCTTTCCACAGGCTTGGCTACCACACTGAAGGCTCACTGCTTCATGTCCATGCCTTTGCCAACTGCAGAGCGACATAGAAGTACACCAGGGCAACCATATCCAGCTGCTCAGTTCCACAGAGGGTGACAAACTTCATCCTAAAATCTAGGGAATAGAAAGATCGCAGTGGAATATAAATATTCTATCTACCTTCTTCTTCCAAAAGAAAGCTATGTCTTAACCATGCAAAACTATGCAATGGAAATTATTAAATCGGGCATTTTAGGGCCAGTCACCTAGCCAGCGTCACTCTAGTACAGAACTGGTTTTGAACTGTAATCCAGCTCTCTGTGAGGTTCTAAGATACTTCAGCAATGAAACTTCATAAACTTAGTCCACAAATTAAAAAAAAGTTGCAGTAAGAAAATTGTTCCTCTCCTCATTCTTTTTGAATCCCCTTATAGTTTCCCTATCTTTCAAGCTTCCAACTCATGCTTAGAGCATTTCTGTGTCTGATCTTCCCTGCTCACACACGGACCAAGCTTGGTTTGTTTGTCTCGCCTAGTGTTTCTTCATAAACTGATGTCCATGCTCCTCTATTTTTTCATTTCCATCAGTTCTCTTCTGCAGAGCAGCAGCTCTCAGGTAGCACGGGGCTTGGAGCTCTAGTCTTACCACTGCCGGTGCACACCACACATGTTGCAAATTTGCATCTCATTATCATTCCACAAGTGTCACTTGTGCTTTTGATATAGTGAAAGGCAGAGATTCACATTCTACTCGTACTATACAATGCCCCTCGACATTTTGTCTGAGGAAAGGTATTTCTGGAAGATAAACAATAGGCAGCTTTTTCTATGTATGATTACAGTGCTTCTGTATAAATGAGATACGTGGCCAACTCTCTCTGTGGTTACTGGAGCATGCCCTCCAAATGTTGGAGCGGCCAGACTGCTGGAAGCTTACAGTGCCTGCTGAGTCCTGGCTCTTACTTTTTCTAGTGCACAGAGCAAAAGATGCCAGACAGTTTGCAAAGGAGATCCAAACTCTCCTTCTTCTATTATTTTAATGCATATTATTCTCCCTAACTACTCCTAGTATTTTTAGCAGGCAGGTTAAACATCTTTAAATTGTAGGTTGCATTCCTGGAGGCATATGCTACAGTTATTTAAGTTTGCACAGAACTTGGAAAAGCTCAGTGAGACACCACAGTGCTATCATAATTGTCCCTTTGGGGGGGATACACTTACTAATACCACTGCCTACACCGTATATGTGAACATCTGAACCAGTACCCCTAAACTCCTTTTATAGCCAGTGATGAACTAATCAATATCGTCAGTGGAGTTTGCCATGAGTCATCTCACCCTAAAACAGACACCTACATCTAAACCAGATGAATCAACTGAACTCTATCAACTATGTCCCTGTTGTCTATAACGAGAAGTTAGATGTGATACCCATCTGTGGCCACCTACAGCTAGATATAGCTGTAGATGAGTCCTGCCTCAATGTACACCTACAGCTTGTAGTTGCCCTCAGAGGTCTGTTAGGAGAAAGGTGTTTTGAAAATGACAGTGAACTTGCCTTCCTGATTGCTTCTGATGAATCAGATCCACAAACTGATGGCCTACGACTTGAGGGAGAAATGTTAGTTTATACCAGTTGAGAATTTGACCCATTGAGCCCATAGTCTAAGTATCTAAGACAAATTGTCACAGCTAACTTATCAGACAGATTTTGTTACCTAATATAAATTGCAACCTTCTATTAAAACTCCAACAACCAAAGCAGAAAAATCCTCCTCTCTCAAAACAGCAGGCTAAACATGGAGTCAGTTGAGGCTGACGTCAAAACGTTGTGACTCTTGCAACAGTACAAAGATGGGCACTACTGCAAGGGCAGATGTTTCTCACTGAGCCTACCCCTAGTTTTGGAGTACCTATTAGGACACCTTGGCTGGACCTCAGCTGCTGTACATGGGTCCCAATACGCTGAAAAACTTGTGTTTTCATGCGGGTCTGAAAAAAACAAACATGTTTGATTTGGTGGTATTTGTGCTTTCTTTGAGATGCAAAACCATATTCTTAGGTCAGTTGTTCTGCTGTCAACCTAAAGTGGATAAAGGCCTGGCCTGAACTTCCGAATTTCAAATGAAACCAGACAACATAAGTAATTATCGTGACATGGAGCAGATAATTTTTCTGACAGATGTAGACTGATTTTGGTCCTGTGGCAGAGGGAATGATTAGTTTTGTGTTCCACACGCTCGGACCTTCTAAGTGGGGGGAGCTCTCTAATTCAGCGGTGAGTAAAAGGAACTAAAAGAAGAACAAATTGCACAGGAAACAGAGCATGGCCTCTGCTCTTCCGGAGCTAAGAGCAGTGCACTGCCCTGGGGCTGCCTGAAAGCAACAGGGCCCTGGGTGGCTGCTTTCGAGGTGGGCAGAGAGCAGAAAGAGTTCCTACCCAATGACATCTGGTCTGAGCAACCCACAGCATACTTTTTCTGCACAGCACCGGCTGGGAATCTTCCGTCAGAAAAATATTTCAGTGTGCTGAACAGTTTGTCTTTGCCAGGTGGAAAATCAAAGTAATACTGGTGATCTGGGGTCAGTTCATTCTGGTGAGAAGGTTTCACACATTTCATTTCTAACCGTATCTACGGGATGTCTCACTGAATTTGTCTCTGAGTGCAGTCTCTGCCGTGACTTAGACTATAGCATTTCTCTATTCTCGGGGACTAAATTCACAGGGGTACATTTCCCTAAAGCCAGGACAGTTTTATTCTGACTAGACCCTGATGTGCAACATTGGTCATGTTTACTGGACAGGGAACTGGATGCACAGGGCAGAATTCGGCTTTTGAGCCCCATCCCACTTGTAGCAGCACTCAACATGAAAAAACAGTTTGAGATGGCTGAAATGAAGTGCTTCAGTTAGCAGAGCAAACCACAATGAAATCATCTGATTTCATGAATGCCAATCTTTTTAAACATTTCGGGTTTTTTGGATTGTTTCTCTGACCCATAATTTCTGTTGCATAAAATGACACAACAGCATTTCCTGCAACAGAGAAATTCCAACCCTGAGCCAGCTGAGGCATGACAGATACATAATGTGCCACCACCATCGGAAGGAGACTGTGTCTCCTATGTGGGTTTTAATGAGGTGTTTGAGTCTTTGATCTACATCAGATATTCTCTCAGACTTGAAGTAACACAGCTGTTTTTAGAAAGTTACAGCAAATTGCCCTACATGCACCCAAAGCTTCCCATATGAGGTGAAGGCAGTCAAAGGTCCTATCTGCCCTGCAGCTTACGCTCAGCCCCGGTGTGGCTTCCTGCTCTGCTGTTAATGTGTCTAGATCAGTTGCTGAACTTTGCTGTATGCTGTCCAAGGGAGGACCCCAAGATGAAGCTCAAGGGACAATTCCTGCGTGAACGCCCCATGGCTGTTGTCGGTACAGAACAAAGCAGAGCAGAACCTTTGGAGATGGTAGCTTCTTGAAAAACTGCAGGTCATCACAAATGAGTATCTAGCTACTCTCCAAATTATGCATGGCTCGTTGTCAGCTCCCCAGTACACAAAGAAAGCTCTTAAAGGGGTAAGGCGGGCTCCTGGAGGAAGGGTTTTTTGGTCTATCTGCAAAAATGCATCCTGTCTGCAGGCCAAGGGCTTAATGTGCATTTAGTGGTTGGCCTGAGGCCCAAGTTATACTTATACTTGGAGTACGGACTTCCTCACACCACAGAAGCTTAGTAGTGGCTCTTGGAGTTTACCGGACTATCAGGAATTAATAACAAACAGTACCAGTATTCTGCATCTCTTCTTCAATTTAGGCAAAACTTTCTACAGGCCAAATCAAGAGAGCCTTCCCAAAGACCCGTGCCTAGAGGTTACCATTAAACTGCTACGAGCTGGGACAGAGATCTGGGGATTTATTGAGAGCTGCATGAAGGCTTGTGCAAGATGGATATTACCCATAAAGTACACACTTACAGACATTATCTGATTCCTGGAGTTATGGAGCTTAAAGTTAACCAAGAAACACCTTGTATCTGCTATTAGTGCAGAGTACTTCACAGAAACTAACCAGCCCAATCTGAACGCAACCTGTGAAGAGCTGATACCAAACACACCGAGCATCACAGATACATCCAATCTGGATATTACCACCTTGACTGTAACATAAACCCTGTTCCTGCGGTACCTGGCGAAGGACCAGTGTGGAATATCATTTCAGGAGTGCTGTTACCTGGGTTTCCCTGAGCCATGGAGTCATAGATGAGTTTGCAGGACTTCAGCAAGATGGCAATCTTCTTTTCTGGGGAGTAGGCCTTGTGCATGGTTGTGAACTTGTGAAGGATCTTTTCCAGCACAACAGTTTCAGGCACACTGGTTGTGACACCGAGGTCAGTGGTAGTTGTGTTTTGTATCACAAGTTGGTTCTCTTTTAGCTGCTGTAAAGATCCATCTTTGTTGTGGATTTCTTTCAAGTAAGAATTGATGGCTTCTTTTAAAGGTTTAAGGACACATTTGTACAAAGATGACTCAGCAATCACATCTGCACAGAGACGGGAGAAGACAAAATTTCATAATAATCAACACTGAAGTATGGGTGCCAGTAAAACTCCTACGAAAACGTGTGGTTATACAGGTACTGTTGCGTAGCCATGAGCAGGGAATAGAAATTGCAAACAGAAAAGTAAACAGTTTATTACTGGCACCCACCAGAAGTCTGAAAAGGCTGCAGACTGACATGACTGCGCAGTCTCTGCTGCTGGAGCCGTAGGAGAGCTCCTGCTGCCAGCAGCCCCAGTACGCCTGCACTGCCTGACTGCCGAGCAGTGTGGCACCGCCAGGCCGCAGGAAAGCCAGCTCTGGGCAGAGAGGGGGAACCTCAGCTAACTGTGCTCCTTCTCACAGTCATTCCTGGTGGGATTCACCTCATGTCCCTTCGGACATCTCTCTCACCTGTCTGAGATATTTACTTTGGGATGAAATTAACTGCATCCTCGAAGTGCCCCTTTCTCCATGCTGACTGAAAAGGGGCAGTAGCCACCAGCTCAGAGGCAGACACCAACATCTGGTCAGAAGCCTCTCACCCTTCCTGCTCAAGTAGCTCTAATTTACTGATGTTTAAGTCAATTCTTACGCCACCTGCGTGTGAGGAAATTGTTTGTGTGGGCTGAGCGTTTGCTTAACGTCCAGCAGGAGACAGAAGGAACCATGAGAGACTGTGAGAAAGTGCCTTTCTGTCTGTTGTCCACCTCCTAGAAACCAGTGGCAGAGCTAGCAGGGCTGCAGGGATCGTTTGTCACCCCTGCACTGTGGCAAAAAGGTCACTGCCAAGAGAGCCATCTGCTCGGTCAGCGAGGCGTGAAACCCAAGGCAGTGACATTTAGGGATACAAAGTGCAAGGATTTCAAAGACTCAGAAAATCAGCCTGAGGCAGGAGGGATTTGAATGGTAAATCATTCATGAGGGGAATCCCTGTCCTCTACAGAAGGCAGTCATCTCCTAGGCTGACTGGGCCATATTGTGCTGCTAAGGAACTGCAAGTGAACAGGATCTAACCAAGCGCGTCGGTAATCCTTGCACACACACAGCTCTACCAAGCAGAACAAGGACACTTCTTCTTTCTGCCTCCTCTCCACCTTCCCCAGGCAAGACTCATAATGAACTTTCTGTGCTGACACCCACTCTGCCTCCAAGAAAGGGGTTGTTGGGAGAAAAGTCCCAGGTGTAATATGAGGTGCGTGAGAAGTGAAACTGTAGTTCCTCTCTCGGAGCTACGTCAAGGGGCGGGCAGCAGGTCTGATCTGCTGGGAAGGCCTCAGGGTCATCTCAAGCCTCTGCTGGGTGAGAAAGAAGTCTGCAGGGGCTGCTGAGACCGGCAGCTGGGCACCTCTGGGTCACCACTGAGCTGCCCCCCCCAATACTGGAGCTGCAGGACCGCCTCGACACCCTGGCCACTTCGGTGGTTGGCCATGGTCTGCGCTGGGGGCCTTCCAGCTCCCACATTGCTCTGAGACAATTTAGGGATCTTGTAAGTAGTTCTGCATTGGTTCCCAGGTGCTGAGCAACCAGTTTTAAGTCAAAAGAGTGTGTATTCCCTCATGAACCCCTTTGTGTATTCCCTCATGAACACATAAACTTAGACCAGGCCAGTCTTGCAGCATGCAGCATTTCAATGTCTCTGTGCTGAGGTGCGCAGACCGACCTGGATCGAGTGATTCCTCCAACCTGCACTCAAAATCGTTGCAGTCTTGTCCCTCCTTGTTGGACAGCGACTGGCCCCCAGCTGGCAGCCACGAGCAGGGAGCTCTCCATCCTCACTGCAGTATGGGGAAGGGGACGTGGAAAGCCAGAGGGAACAGAGCTGTGCAGGGGCTTGGCCTTTTGTATTTGCAGTGAACACAGCTCTTTGTGCATGCCTCTATACCTATATATTTGTATGCATATTTTTATGCATGTTTATGCATATATACATACACACATCTCTGTCACACACACAAACATACACTTCTTCTGCTTAAACTCGTCCCCTTAAAACATTCAGAATGGTATTTTCCCCCACATTGGACTCCTGGTTTTTAGAGATGCTCCCCCAAATGTTGGCAACCACAGAGTAGACTTCAGTTTAAACCCCTCAGCTTTTGGGAGATGGATTATAATTTCTGTAAAGCAGAACTTGTGTCTGCACAGCTCTGTCTCCCTCCTCACTTTCCCAAATCCTTCCCAAGGATGAGTAAAGCACAAACACCTACCTAACTGTTCCTCGGTGTAGGTGGCTGGGTCTATCAGAGATTTCAACTCAGTGCTCTGCACTAAGTAACTCTTTAGCTGTGTCATCATCATCCGTATTTCTTGTAGCATCTCTGTGCTGGAGCTCTGCTTTGCCATCATCTCCAAACTGTACACTCTGTAGTCCCGCACGAGGTTGCCAAAGTACGAATCCTTGTCCTGTGCCAGCTCCACTATCTTCTTCTGCAGCTTTCTATCATTTGACAAAAAGACTGTGAAGACGTTGGACAGGCTGACAAAGGACAGCCTGTTCTTGGCCTTGTCCAATATCATGGAGCGTGTCTTCTTACCAGATGAGCTACTCAGCATGTCCAAGTCATCCTCAGTGCTGCTGGTGGAGTAGGAGTCAGGCTCAGACGCTGATGCCTGAGCTACAGCGCTGCCTCCCAGGCCTTCCAAAGACAAGTGTGAACCTTTCAGTTCAGCTGAGCTCACAGACTTGCGGCCACGTCCTGGTTCAGTCTCAGTGTTTGTGCAAGCTGCACCACCTGGCACAGGTGCTGAGCCGCTCGTGCATTGAACCTGCACCGCAGACACAGCCAGCTCCACCACTGTTCTTTGCTTTGACTGGCAGGAGCCGGGGACCCTCGGTACTTGGGAGAGCCTCTTCCTTCTCGGTGGAGGGATAGGAGGTGACTTTCCATTCTTAATGTCATTACTTTGTATATCAGGCATGTGCTCCTTCTTCTCTGCAGGTTCAGGCTTTGTCTCCTGAAACTGTGACACAGCCCTTTCAGGAACCTCCCCAGGCATTTCTACAGCCTTTCTGCACAGCTGCCTTTTATCTCTGCTCTCTGTACTCGCGTCTTGTTTTCCTTCTCCCTGTTCCCCTTTCAGCGTTTCACAACTTCCAGGCTTACCCAAGCAGCTCTCCTCTGAGGTCCTCTCGCAGAGCCGTCTCCGCGGGGGGACAGAGGGCTGGGAACCCTTCTTGGGGCTCGCTGCCGGGGACTCCTTGAGTGAGCCGCTCTGCTTCCCTTCTTCTTCTTCACCGTCACCGCCCTCAATTTTCATTTCCTTGATGCTCTTTCCTAGTGGCTGAAGAAGCAGCTGGTTTTCTTCACAGGCCGTCATCGGATCCCGCGGGAGCTTCAGAGAAGACTTCTGACCGTGAGCGTGAGAAGGGGGCGGTGGGGGGGGGCGGCGGGGAGACCTCCTTTCGGCGAGCGTGGTGTCGGGGGGCAGATCGACGCTCACAGTGCGGCCTTTAGGAGGAGGTACATCTGGAGGAAAAGGATTACTGCACTCTTCTATAAAAATAGGATTCACGAACCACAGCCTGTCATTTCCTATTGACAGCTCAATTTCACATGAGCAGTGGTTTGTGCTACTTGCAAAACACTGGGTAGATCTTAAACTGTCTGCATGGGCAGTGCTGAAAGCAAAGTCTCTTGCAGGGTGGGATAACCCCTCTCCTCTTGTTCCACGGTTTAAGGAGGAATCCCAGAAGTCTGTCAAAAAAAAAAAGTAAAAAAAGAAGAAGAATGTAAAAACTCTCTGAGAGAATTTTAGCTGCTAACTGTATGTGGAAGTCCTACTTTTTGTTAAAAGAAATGGCACACATCTTTCACACCTCTGCACAAAACAGTGTGAAGAAAGGGTTGCTTGTTTTATGTGCGTGAGATGTATGAAACCAGGGGAAAATCTCAGAAGATTCATCAGAAAACTATTTCTTGCCAATTTTAGAATGCTCCTCTAGTGAGAGATATTAATGCTGTGCAGCCTGTGCAGTATGAGCAGGAAGGTACAAGTAGCAAATATGAATGTTTGAGAAAAATGTTCTGGGGCTTGTTCAGTGATCACAGCCCTCAAAATGCAAAGCTGGGTGAAGACCCCAGACAAGTGCTGTCTCCTTTTTGCTGACCATGGGAAGGTGTGGGGCTGGGATGTGGGGATGTGCAGCCTGGACCCAGTATGTGCCGGGAGCACCAGAGTCATCAGATGAAGACGACTCCACCCTGCAGTGAGCTCATGTGGTGGGGTCTGATCCTGCTTTGCAATACAACCACTCCAGAAATATATGACTTTGTATTACTTCCACAGATCGAATTTATCATTAACTTATACAGCTCTGGATGACCATTATCCGGAGCCGTGCCCAGACTCTGTTTTGCACCTTGCCTTGAGACTGCCTGCCTGCAGGCGTGAAAGAGGAAAGATGGTGCACAGGACTGTGTACACAGGAGGGTTTTACACTGAAGGACTACAGAATAGTTAAGTATGTCAGTGCCATCAGCTGTGACTGGAAAAAGAAGGTGATTCAGATGCAAGAAGTCATTTTATGTGTCACAAATGTATTATTGGAATTTGTCTTTCAATAAATTGTTTTAAAAATTATGAAGTGTTTGTATGTATTCTGAGCAGTTTCAGTATATTTTTAACCTCTTCTCCTTTCCCCGAGGTGTGTTTTCAAAACTGCTTGCCTAACTGGTTTGATTGCGTTTAATCACTCCTAGAGCTGCTAATTCAGGGTCCACTACTGGAAATATCAGGAAATAGAGGATCCTGCAACGTCTTTGTCTTCTGACCAAGGAAAGAGGTAAAATCCTCTGAGGGTATTCCCTGGATGAGGACTGCATAGGTGCCGATGGATTTAGGGACAAGGGGAAGATGGGAAATCCTGGTAACACAGAGTTGCAGATAACTACATTAAACTGTTCCAGCATGCCCAGTGCCAAGCCTGCAGCTGCCTAGCTGCAAAAACCTCACTTGCCAAGCCCGGGAGGGGATGCACATGGGATGGCCTCAGTGCCCAGCACACAGCCCAGGCCGCAGTACAGGCCTCTGCCTTCAGCCGAGCCTGGCCAGGGCCCCCCTCTTCTGTCGGCTGCACCAGCGCAGCCCCCAGCCCACCACAGGGGTGAGGATGCAGGGCTGGGCTGGCCACAGCCTTGTGCCTCCCCCTAAAAACCAGCACCCAGAAAAGCCTGGAGGGACTCTCAGAAAGAGAGTCCCAGAGCCTGAAACAGAGCAAAGAAACTCTTTCACTAAAGCCAGCACTGAACTGTGGAGTGAAACACGTTCAGATAAAATCTCTCCACTACATCCCCAAAGACAGACCACTTCTCCTAGATGTATTCCCCGGTGCAGACGTGACTTTTGGTGGCTTCCTGCTTGCAGCCAACTCCACACAGTTGCTGGCAAAGTCATCTTCTTTCTGCTTCCACCACGACCTGCCCGACCTGCCCTACGTAGCCTCTGCCTTTCCCCCCCAGTGCCTCCCTCTGCCAGCAATGTCACCCCTGGGGCACGGCCAGAAGGCGTGCAGGCAGGGCAGGGTGGGCAGCTGGCTCCTAGCTGCCTCCGCTCCCTCTGACCAGGCATTTATATGGAATACCTGCAGAGCAGGCTACATGCATGAGTGAATTAAACAACTGCATCTGCAATTACAGAGAGAGAGAGGGCACTCACAACCAAGTGAAGAATGTGGCCACAAGTCACTAAAAGAATGGAAGGTCATGTGCAGTGCCAGACTTGGAGCAGAAAGGCTCCTGCACAACTGTCATGTTAGGGTGGTGAAGGGCCTTTAATTTTATTTGGGTCAGTTTACCCACTGTAACCCAGCAGCCATCTTTCTGTACCACACTAGCAAGTCAGTTACTCTGTGTCCACTGCCCTTCCCTTGCTCAAAAAATGCAAATTTTGAAAAACCTTCTGAAGTCCGGATGTTTAAAGTCAAACCATTGGACACCTTCTGTATCTTGTGCTCTCCTAAAAGCATGCTGTACTTGCTCTGACTCTGTCCCTGAAGGCAGCAGGCTGCTCAGTTTCCCCGTGCTGAAAAATGGAGATGATAATGGCATCTCTTATAAAGAATCTGGTAGTCTAAGGATGCAAGAAGGTAGTGTTACACACCAGCTCTTCCCTTCCATTCCTATCAGGATGAAATTGTTGATTTAGCCCTTTGCAACCTAGGCTAGTATCCATGGCTAATTTGACTTTATGAGCATGTCACTGTGTTTTCTTCGGGAGGCTGAGGTTAGCACAGCTTTATTCTCTGATTCCCTACCATGAGAGGGAGGAGAATAAAGAAGCTGAAAATAAAAGTGTTGCCAGGAACAGCAGCACTCTTGACAACAGAAATCAGGAGTAGACATGCAGATGCAACAGCACATATGGGACCATGTTACCAAGCCCCTCATGTCCGAGACTGTTGAGGTCATGATTTCCTTTGCTCTAAATCCTTTGGGTATCAGCAAATGCAGAGAAGTGGAAGTCAGAATATAATGCTGCAGAATCTCATGGGCTGAGGAAATGGTGAGTAAACCAATCTACAAAAGGGAAGTTAGTTATTTTTCTCAGTAGTAGGCAAGGATAAAACACTGTGACAAAAATGCAATGCTCCACTCAGTCTGCGAGGGACCAGATGAAGCAGTGGCAGTCTTCCCAAGAGCTACAAAGCTGCTTCACAAAGGGTGTTTCCCAGCCCAGCCACGCTGTCTTGTGCAACAGGAAGGGGCAGTCTGGTCTTCTCCCATTGCTGTCCTGGTTCTTACCTTACACTCTGGGAGGGATGATTAAGAAGTTCTTTGAGGCTTTGGCACTTGTGTGAAGGAGATATGTGCTCCCTGTGCACTGCAGTCACACTAATTCTGCTGCTAAGACACCTTGTGTACCAGTGAGGTCAGGACTACAGGCCCTGCAGTATATCCGCTTTGACATATATTTTACAACCAGACCCTTTGCGGAAAAATCCAACTTGCAGATTGACTTCTTATTTTCATCCCTTCCCTCTTTGCCCCCCACAAAACTCTCATCACTTGGAAATAAATAAAAATCAACATACTAGAATTTCAAACAACACTGGGGTTCCTTTGGGAGTGCCGCAACGGGCAGTGCATATTGTTTGTACCCATGAGATTTTGTTCCAGGAAGCAGCGAACACCACCACTCATTACTTCATCCTCTTTGACCTCACTGAGACAGCACGACACTCCAAGAAGCTACATAATTTCCCAGAAAATCTCTACACAATAGCATTTTTTCTCAGTTGTCAGAAGATTCCCTGGCATGCAATGTCCTGTGGCAAACAAACCTCTAGACATCCCTACTTTTATGACTACCATTGTACAGGAGAGAAGAATACAACCAGCGCTGCTTTGGTGCTCGTGCCTTGGTTAATCCTTTCAGAAGCTGCTGAATCGCAACCTTCTCTGCTGGTTCAGATTAGAGAGAAGGCTGGAGAATCATGATGCACTTCTTATGTTTTAATTCAAAAGTTTACACTTGTCATAATGAACTTGATAATAAGTTCGCAACTCGTTATCTCAAGTTACTTGTTGGACACCCATATTCAAGAATTGGAACATATTCAAAATAGAGGATGCTGAGAGTGTTAAGAGGCAAATTTGCTGGTCAAATTCAATGAAGCTGTTTGAACTGAAACCAGAGGGGTTTTCCCATCCCTTCTGGGAGGTCTAATGCAGAAGATCCAAAAATAGATCCCAAAAGCCCCAAGGTGTTCTTCTGAGTATCTCTAAGTGAGCAAACTCTTCAGCTTCCAGCATTGTTTCACTGCTTTCAACAGCTGAATGAAAACTGAAAAGCAAAGGAACATGAAAGGTACTTGCTATCTGCAGTAGTCATCTCAAGTGGAGTGTATTTAATGGGAAGATACAGGAAGGAAAGAGAGTGCTTTTAGTTAACAGAACTGCATTTTCCAACTCTGTAACTTTATACTTATGATCTAAAATTTGCTCATTTGGTGCTGTCACTAAAAATAACATACTTTTTTTCTGTATCTTATCAGTGTGAGGCAAGAGAACACACTGGGACACTTTTCTACCAGCTAGAAATCCAGCAATAGGATACCAAAACATACCAACATACCAAAATACAAAAATAACACATTTCCATCAGGATTGCCCCGACTTATCAGAAGGGGAAATTACAAAGATGTTTTTCTCTTTTCATATACCTCTGATATCAGCTACTTTGAATGTGTGTAAGCTATCCTGAGAGGCTGTGCCATGCTTCAGCTATTGAAATTTTTGCCCCAGTTTATATGGTGAAAATGTTGGTACCATGCCCTGCATGGAAGTCCAGTGGAGGTTTAAGTCCAAAGGGGTGGTGTGGGCTTTTTTTCAGTGTGCTTCCATGAACCTAAAGATAACAAATATTTTCTCTCCTACGTTCAGGCTTCCTCATCTCTTCTGGAGACAATAGCTCATCTGTTCACCAGTTGCATTATGTCTGTGGAAGACACTGTGGTTCTTACAAGCCTCAGAGAAACCCTGAGTGCTTTGAGGGACTTACCTATCCCCAGACTAGAGATAATTTCAAGATCTTGAAAGCTGTTGGCTTCTAATATTGCTTGTGGTAGCTTCAGGGTGAAGGGCAGCAAATCTCTGTAAAAAAGAAACAGTGAAAAACTAATGAAAGAATAAACCCCACAATTGCTAGGAACTCCATAATTCACCATTGGTTTAGTGATTGAATTGCCTTACAATTTCAGCCCCGTTCTGAAAAGTACTGAAAGTTGCCTGAGGCCAGCAAGGAATCGTGCATATTGTGCCGGCCTGGCTTGCTCTGATTTCATAAGAGATCACCGGCTCCTGTGGTGATGCTTCATGCCTTGCCGCTGGCTTAATCACGGTGCCTTGGCTTCCCCTTCTGAAAACAGCAGTAATGTCACATCAGGGGAGACTGCAGGGTTCAAAATACCTTCCCATGAAAAGTGAAGGTAATTAGAAAATGAAGTATCATTAGAAAAGCCATTCTTTCTGGCCTGGAGGAGATTTAGAGTCCTTTTTTTTTTTTTTTCTGTATACCTCTCTCTCCTCACCCTGCTTCTTCTTTCAGCAGTCAGTGTAAGTGTGAGGCACGGGAACACAGTGAGACATGGTGGGGCTGGGAAAGACCCCTCTGAGCAGGAGAGACCCCCGGGTGAAGGTCAGACAGTGGTGAGGTGCTGTGTGCTGCTGAGAAAACACACAGAGCTCTCTGCTCTCAGATTTGTGACTGTTTGGTTTCTTAACAGATGCTGTATTTTCCCTGAAAAAAGATGCAGTTTTTCAGAGGATGGTAGCTGGGCTTCATTGAAGCACACCCTATGTCTGAAATAATTTAATGGAGCTCTTGGGCTGGCAGTCAACTGCTTAGGTTTGCCTCTTGCCCGGTGACGATTTGCTAAACCTCTTCCTACCTCAATCCTTGTTCTAGCAAGGATAGAAAAGCTGGCAATCATAGCCTCTAAAAGGAACGGGGCAGGGGCAATTTCCACTTTAAAAAGTTTTAGCACATAAAAATGTTCTGCAAGCTTCAGGAAATTATTTAGAAAAAGCTGGCGATGTGAGCAGGTAGTCTCTGCTACGTGAGCGCACGCAGCAAAAAAACAGGACTGCACGCCTGGGGAGGACCCCTCTGTGGAGAGATGAAGGAAGGCAGGAGGTCTATTTTTGCCTTATTAACAGACACATGTTTCACTGATGTACCATGTACGCCATGGGTTCTTTGCATTTTTTCTGAACCCTCTGATGTCTCATTATTTGACATTAACAGATTTGACCACAGGAGCTTTTGTCATGGCAGATACCAGGTTTAAAAAAGGAAGGGGGTGCCCACAGGCCTTCTCCTTTCTTTGTTATTGTTACATGCTTGAGTCATTTGTGTCCATTTATTTTGTGTATGTAGAAAAATATGTCTAAAGTCAAGAAACATGAAGACATTACATTAATAGAAAAAAAATGTGATTTTATTTATGGGGCAGGCAGCTTGCAGATAAGCCACCAAGTCACCTGTTATCTACAGGTGTAATTTTTGTGATGTAAGGTAATTTACCCATCATGTTAGAAGAGGCCAGACTTTCTTTTGGAAAGAGCTTGTGAGGCCTGATAAACTGTTTCCAGCTATTTATAGATTACTATTTACTACAGCCCTGAGAACAGGCCTCTCTGCTCATTATCACAGATTGCTTCTACAAGCTGCCAGGAAATATCAGGTCCGTGCCTAAGCAGCCTTTTTATTACCTGACTCTGTCAGGAAAACGACTGCCTACTTACCTTATCTTTTGACAGCAAACTAAGAAATCACCTCAATCATCTGAATGTATATTTGACATTCAGAAGTAACAAGATATAACAGGAACTAATAGAAAAGCTTTTCTTCTTCTATTTTCTGGGGCTCATTCTCAAACCACGATCCTTTCTGCAGGAAAGCAGAAGCGAGCAGAATTTTCCCTGCCACAAGCCGATTGCCTGGAAATGCCCAGTATTCTTGCATGCTCCTTTGGTAGGGAAAAAAGTCTTTTATGTGGAGTTCAGGGTAATTCATGCCTATTCCATAGGGCCTATGCATATCTAGATGGCTAAATGACTTTTTATCGATGGGGCTGAGTCCCTTGGGTGCGGGTAGGAGTCCTACTCCAGCAGTGTTGAACTCAGCTGGCAGCAGAAGCAGCCCCCAAAATAGTGCGTGTATCTTTCTGGGTAAGCTGCAGCACACTGTGTCATACCATAGATAGGTTGCTCCAGCCATGTGAGCTAAGCAAGTCTGCTCTGTAAACATATCCCGAGTCTGCTCTCGTCTCTTAAATGGAAATAACCTCTTTAAGAGTAATCTAAGTCTATATAATGAGGCCAGAAGTTTACATCCAGCTCAAAACCAGGCCTGCTAAAGCAGGGACAGGCTAAGCAGGGTGTGTAGGTGTTGCTGCAATGTGCTTGGCACAATCGCACAGATCAGAGGAGACTGCAGGCACGCAGGTGTAATTACATAGCTGGATTCAACAGCTGGTGAGCAAACCTCGCTCTAATGAAGAAGACCTCACAGGTCTTCCCCATCTCTGTGCCCACTACATTTGGTATATTTGCACTGTGCAAACATGGAATGTCTGCTCTTTATCACTTTATTTTATTTTTTGGCTAAATAACATTTATTTTTTTTCAGGACAGCTCTTCTTGAGAGTGACTAAGTGCTCTGAGTCTCTCATGGGCAACAGTCTGCCAGCAGCCTTGTCAAGTTGCTGCCAGGTGTGTGTAGATGTTTAAAGGTGCTTTTAGTAAGAGATGGTTAATCCAGGAACCTTATGCTCCTGTACCCTGCTAGCCCCTGTACTGTGTCTTGGTCTTTTGTGGGTGTAGCCCTACGGCCCTTCCTCATACAGAGCTGCCAGCAAACTCAGGGACAGCCGTGGCTGCGACGTGGAAAAGGCTTGTGGGAAAAGGCAGGCCAGAAGGGACAGCCACCCCAGGAAGGAAGCGACGCCTCCGTGGAAGCAATGAATCCAACTCACCTACTGACGCAGTAGAAGGCAATCAGTTTGAAGATATCCTCGAATACAAGGACAGATCCTTCCAGGTACAGGACTGATGAAAAAAAAAAAAGACAGTCAGCAACTCTTTGCTTTAAGATGTATGGTACGAAAAGCTGGCTGGGTTTCGGTCACACGTCTTGTATTCTGTGATTGCCCAGTCTTTGCAAGGAATAATATGAAGAGGCATAAGGAATTCGCTTCAGATGGCCAAGCACACTGAGACTCTTCAGGGAAACACTATAGAAAAGACATCTCAGCTTGGTTTTCTGAAAAGTTAGCTCAAGATGTCAGAATGTTGTGACAGTAATGGAAACAATGCGAAGGAAAAAAAACAGGTCACAGCCAAACGGTTCATTACAAGTCCATCTATCTCTAAGGAACTGCAGATCTGCAGTCTATATGGGGCTGTCCTTACAACTCTGTAATCTGTTTTGGGCTGGATGGACAAAGTGCTTTCAAGTTCAGAAATGGAAGTTACTGTTTCATTCGATGTGTGTGGGCTCAGCCCTGGGTCATGCAGACAGTGTGAGCACAGCCTATTCCTAGCTCCGCTGTCTTTCCTTCCCTTTGTGTTATACGGCAAGAGCACTTGCCTTTAAGTGGCAAAATGCAGTCTACAGCATGACGCAGAGCTCTTCAAGATGACCTCCTTTATAACAGCATGCTATGGCATTGTGCAGTCCAAATCTCACGTTATTATGGAGATTTTGGCTGCTAAGCTAGAAAAAAATTCCCTGGCTGGTGGAGAAAATTTCACATTGGCCAAGAACCCAAGGCAGGGAGAAAGTGATGGATCTGCGGGAGAGAAGCGTCCATCTTTGCTTCTGCTTTACATTTGCACAAATTCTCTGTGCATGTGTGTACCCAGGACACAATTGCAAGCAGAAACTTACAGATTTAAGGAAATCTGCGGTGTTTTCTCAAAGCTGCCTGCTTGCTGGTGGCTGAGATCCGGAGCCCTTGGGGAGCAGCGCCAGCTCAGACCCACGTACCGGTGCTGGCAGCTGCTCTGCACTGCCCTCAGCTCTGTGTCCTGGGCCATGCACAGCTCAGCTGGTGGCACCGAGCTCAGCTGTGGTGATTCAGCTTCCTCGGTCTCCATGATTCACAGCCCTGTGAAACCTCTCCAGCTCTTTGCCCTGCCTGGTTATTGCTTCCCCTATAAAGCAAGGCCTTCAGTGTCTGCAGGAGGGGAGGTATTTGGGCAGCTCCTGGCTCCCCTGGCTCCATCCACAGGTGGGTAGAGAGACACTGGCTCTCCTTGGCCCACGAGCAGAGATTCCCATGGGAAGGAAATGCTCAAGCCTGGTCCCTCCTGTTCAGCGTCACAGTTCATTCCCCAAACAAGGCATTTCCTCCTTTTACTTCTCCCTTCGTCCTAGCCCAGGCCCTGCAGGTTGCTATTTTGGGCTCAATACACCAATGTCGACATTTTTTTAAAGAGGCAAAGACTGCACGGTTCTCAGAAGTTGCTCTTACCATCAGCGTGTGTTGGATCAGCACAAACAGATCACCCTCAGCATGCACACTCACACCATGCTGCAATGTGGATTTTAAAACACAGTTCAAGCAAAACAACCCCTTTTCCTTACATTTCTCTCATAACTGGGAAAAAACATATCCAGCAAGCTTTTTTTTTTTTTCTTTTTGCTTAATAAGAATCATGTTTTGGTCAGGGATTTTCATTAAACATCTACCATGAGCAATTCCAATAGTTTGAAATCCATCTGCTTTGCAGCTCTGACACAGGAAACCGAAGTAAAGACAAACAACAACAACAACAAAAACAGCGCTGTTTCGGAGAATTAAGCAAAGCCCAAGAGTCTCTGAACTCCCTCAAATCCTCAGCAATTAAATACAGCCCTTTGTGCAGACACCGGCTTTAAGGACATTTTTCTGTGAAGAACTACATGTTCGCTTTGGCATCCCAAGTTGCAGGTGGATGTAAGAGAGCACGCTGCACCTGTAGATGTTTACAAACCCAGGCAGATTGCTCAGATTTGGACTAATGATTGTTTCTGTGCCAGGAAACTGCCATTTGGGAGCTGGAATTTTAACGAAGGATTAGTCCAAGCACCTCAATGTCAGGAGAGGAGTATCCACGTAGAAGTGTCTTGTCACCGTACAGTTACACTTCCTCCCATATATAGTTAAATTGCACAGAACACCACAAATCATCAGGCATTATACAGCTAAGGCAGTCTAGGTGCCAAAGAATTCATCGTACAGAGACGCACAGAGCTGGGGAGACATTTTGGGGTGGTCTGGAACAGGTAAGAACAGAAAAACGCTGCTTTAGATGTCTCATAAGACACCACCACCGTCAGGACCAGTACTCTGCCCCAAATTGGTTCTGAACAGTGACAGGGTCACAGCATCGCGAGGACTGGTGTGGGGGCAGCCTCCCTGCTGCCGCACACACAGAAACAGCAAGACTTTTTCCTTAGCTTGCTTTTTTTCCCCCACAGTCACCTGCTGTGTGACCCCAGCAAGCATCACTGCAAGCGGTGCTTCCTGATGGCTTTGCTGCCGGGAGGCAGGTGGTGGTTCAGCGTGGGAGCACCTCTGGTGGGAACGGCTGTCAGTTGCTTGGGGAGACCACTGGAGAAACGTGCAGCGTGGGTCCTGCTGCGTGCTTCTTCTTCTTGGAAAGGTGCAGAAAATAGAAAGTTTGTATGGCTGAAAGGGCTCTGCTGACTGCTGGGGACATAGCCTCTCTTGCCCAGTGCCATTACGGCTCAAGGCACCCTGCTTGGAGGAGGCATGCGGGGAGAGGTGCTCTTCTCCGCCTGTGGATGTGCTGGGATCAGCTGGGGACGTTTCACTGACGTGAGCACTGCTGCTCAGGGAGGGATCACATCGTTGTCACACATAGGAACTCATGACTTTTGCCAAAGCTACAAGCAGGCACATTTCTGCCAGGCTGGTGCAATCCTGCTGAAAACTGCAGAGGCAAAGTCCACCCTTCTTGGGTTCACAAAGTACACCCAGGGTACCTGAAGTGCAACCAAATCTTCACCTCTCACCAGAACAGCAACAGGATGACAAGAATATAATGAAAAAGAGCAAGAATAGGCTGGGTTCTGTGAGCCAGACGTTGTCACAGCATATTGAGTTTTGCCTAATATTTAGAAGCCCACAGAAAGGATGTCACCTTCAGGGAACTAAAGGGGAAATGTGGAGATCAATGGCCAGCTTTAAGCAGCCTGAAACAAAGATACCAGAATTAATTAGTAACATTTAACAATTAATTTAGTAACATGTGCTAGTGGTTCTCTGTTGACTGTGCTCTGTTTTCTGCCCTTTTACTAGTTGGTAAGAGAGCAGGACTTAGCCAGATTACACACTGCTATAAATATTTATGATCATTTCATCTTCCCTTTCACTTCACCAACATGCTCTGAAGAATGTCATCTCGGCACAGACTGGAATCTGTCCTCTAGTTTCCTTCTCTCTTTTGAACTCCCCATCATTTCTCTATCTGGATGCCGATGTTTTTGAGTCATACTGTCCCTGGGCATTCTGCCTTCCTTTCCTCTTTGATTTTTCCCTGCAGATTTGCATTTGCAAGTCCTGTTGTTCTGGTCACATGGACAAACCACCCCGATTCCCGTCTTCTTGCTGCTTATACAGGCTCATGGGACCCAATTACCTCAACTTCTTCTTCTCTAATGGAGCTGTTAGTCCCATTCACTGTTTTTGATATTTGTGTAATCCTTTGGAGACATCTGAATTCAAAGATGTGAATTTCTTATTCTGCAGCAGTTGTGTTTACATGGGACTACTGAGGACACAACCACCCTCAGAGGTCCAGCCTCGATGTGCTTGAGATGTGCTTGTATCTTTCCAGATTCTGGCAAGCTATGAGATTTGCTGTCACGGGAGTGATTCCACTTTTTAAGATTTAAGGTGATAACTCCACAGTCCTTTAACCAAACCTCTCCTGGGCATATTCTCCTTGATATGTCTCTCACTCGATACCTCAGTTGCCACGACGTTGCTTGCTCTGACCTTTGGCAGCAAACAGCACCGGCCGGCTTTGCTGCTTGTTCTGCTACCTTCAGCCCTTCACTCGCCACAAACGTGGGATGGCTCTGAGGCAGAGGTTACCGACTGCTCTGCTTCCAGATGCCGATGCTCCTACGCCTCCAAGGGAAGGTGTGAACGCAGCCGGTGGCAGGAGCAGTTGCGCAGGCCCAGCTCTCATACCTGTCATGCTCTCCTGAGGTATGTCAAGGGGTGACATTACCCTTCACATCATTGCTCCTGTTCCCTGAGCACATGCAAAGTCCTGCTGGCTCCTCTTCATGCACTAGGCTGCTGGTGCTATTAAGAGAAAGAGCTTTAGCTATAGAGAGGGAAAATTAGATTATGTTGGCAGAAGTCCTTATAGTGTTCATGGTGTCTTCATGTCTGCAAGAGCTCTGCGTGCAAGCTCCCATATCTGTCCCCGCCATTGCTTCTTCTATTACCTTTCAAAGACTTTTCCAATGGCACTGTATGACCCGTGCTGTGTTCCTGTAAAACACTGTCAGTGTTTATCTGTTCTCTTTTCTCAAGGCCTTCACGTTTTTTTCCTGTAATCAGCTGTTTCTGCTTCTTCCATTTGATGTCTAAGATGTAGTTTCCTTTTTGTTGCACAGTTCTAGGCTGTCTTAGGCAACCCAGGACTATTATGTCTTTCTTGTCTTTTCTAGTGACTCTTTCATGAAGCTGACGGTTGTTTCTTTCCTTTATTATTGTTTTTTCCTCAACAAGAAAGAGCAGAAACCAGAAACTTCCCTATTTTGGACCTCTGACAGTCTTCTGTTGTGCATCCAACTCATGCTTTCTCACAGGATTACAATTTTATGGTTTCCTACAGAGTTTAATCTTTCTGGCAATGACGAAAAAAATCACTGCTGGTGGCAGTTCCTGGGAAATTGAAACTAATGAATTATGAAAGTGATAAAGTGTTAATGAGCTTGGGTCTAGACTGTAAGAGAAATCTGCCTTTAAACTATGTTCTTCACAGGGTGTAATTGTGTTAGGCAGAATGAAATTATGAATATGCAGTGCAAAAAAAAAGAAGGTGCAAAATACAGGCCTTTGCAGTCCTGTCATACCAGAGCAGAGTGGAGCAGAGGAGACACTTTGCAAAGTGCACGGTTTCCCTGTGCACAGTGAGCTAAGAAAAAAAGACCGTCCTCACATCTCACAGCCACGGGGGTCTCAGCCACCCCACTGTGCTTTGCTTCACCCACGTTCACCCAAGCAGATGGGCAGCACCTCGGTGCACACTAAAACTCCATGCCTTTAGTTCAGCACAAATTCTTGCTGCTGCCTGGACTCATTGCCTCTGCTGCAGGATGCTCGAGCAGGAATGCGTTACAGTCATTTCGCTGCTCTATTTCCTCCTTATTGTGAATAGTCTTTCAGCAGGCGCTGAGAGGGTACTTCAAGCTCTCAAGGGTACTTCAAGCACAGCTAACCCTGCCAGAAGAAAAGTGTCACAGCTCCTCAGCGCTTTCTTTGCAAGTATCCATGTGAACAGTCCTGGCAGACCCATGGGCACTACCCATCGTTTCAGGGCTTAAGAGCAGAGCACAACCTATCTGGCTAATGGCTGTTGAGATTCAAAGCTCTTGTCTTCCTTGTCAGATCCTCACCCTGTGTTTCTTTTGCAGAACTCAAATAAACATCTTGAAGTCTGTGGAAATCCTATACCTGGTTTGCAATGTTCCTTCAGCCAGAGGCTGGAAAAATCCAGGACTCCTTCCCACTACCAGACAGCAGCATGAGGTGACCTGGAGTTTCAGACGTAGCCTTACAGGGTCTGTTTTCTTGCTCTCATACAGCAGGGACTGGGAGGAAAACGTGGCCTCTGTGAAATGCTGAGGACTGAGGGGGCTTCCAAGGACACCAAGGGGAGTAGGGTGACACATTTCATCGGAGTGGTCCCTGCTGTAAGCAGTTGAGCTTTGTGGGATCATTCCCAGAGAAGTCACATCTTCATGGGTAACTCAGCATCCACCTATACATTACAGTGGTGGTACAAGATTTACGCCGCCCAGCGTGGTGATTCACATTGCCAGGGCTCGGGGCTGAGAAGTCAAACTGAGTATAGGTACTTGCTCTCAGATGGCAAATATCCTTGGTAAAACCTTGTGAGGTAAATAAAGCTTTCAGATATACAAAGGGCCTGTGTAACAAGAAAGGATGGTGTTATCTGTAATTCTGGGGCTTCAGTTCCTAGCAGCGATTTCTAGGCTGTATAGATAATATTGAGAATCAACCCTTCTGGGAAAAACATCTTATGAAACGTACACATTTTACCAAGCACCATTTTTTTTCCTGTTAACTTTGGAGAAAAGTATATTTCCCTGGCTCTGAGGTGCATCACGTAATACTGCAGAGCTGAGGTTAATCATATAGAAAAAGGAAGTTTTCTAAACTTTTTAAGGGAAGTCATCTGGTACCCAGAACCACATTCTGTGTGAGAGACTTCCAGGAAGGGGGTGAAAGACCACACTTCGCGAAGGTGAGTGAAGAAAGGGACTAGCCCACTCTGAAACGTCAGAGGCAGCAGGGCAGACAATAGATGTAAAAAGTGATATGTCTGCTTCCAAGGGCAGCGATCTTGCCCAATTGCCAGCCTGGCTGAAGATGGCCTTCTGATTAAACTATTCAGTAGGATAGATTGTATTCTCACTGACTTTGAGGATCCTGCTCAAAGGTCAAAGTAAGAGGTCCTCACTGCTCTCATAGTACTTTGAGCACCTCTTATTTACCACATTTGTAAGCCTAAATTCTTCTTTAACATCTTCATATAGCAAACACTGTTCAAGGGCAAAAAAATATTTATAATTTGTTCCAGTTTAGCTACTCAGACAAGGGCAATGGTATTGTGGGTACAGATTTAGAGTTGCTCTTTTAAAACGGATAAGCTAATTTTGAGTTAATGTTCAAGGTACTAAGCAGAGTAGGGTAAACCAATATTATTCTAGAACAGCATGCATATTCTCTAGCTCTGATTACACACAGATTTTGCATTATGCCTCTTGGGAGTGCAAAACAAGGCAAAAAAAGTGAGGATTAACAAAGCTAACAAGACTGAGAGCTTCTTTCCCTACAATCCTATTAGTTTAAAGGCTAAAAATGAAAATGTTTGCATGGAGAGAGGGGAGGTAACTTTTCAGGATGAGCGCTTTTTTTAAAAAAAAAACAAAACCCGACTGCTATAAGTAACCAGAATGTTTCCAAAACAACTTGCAAACCACACAGAAACCTGGCGGTGTTACATCTTGAAAAAGCAGCTGCACAAGTGTTTTATGTTTAAAATCAGCAGTGTGTCAAAGAGACAAGGAACTCAGCTCAAGCAAGTGAGTCTTGGTGAGACTTTCTGCTTTCCTTGTGCATGCTTGCATTTAGAAGAGAAATTTTGAACTTGCACAACAGGTTATAAAATGTGTCCTCATACCATGTTTTACAATATCCCCCAAGGCCTCGGTCACGGTTCTTACCAAACCAAGACTCGGGGCTCCTACTTCAGAGTGGTCTCCCCAGTGGGAACTCCTCGAAACTGAATCAATTTTCAGAGTTAATAATGATGGGGTTAACAGAGAGCTCGTCCTTGCCATGAGCAGGCTGACTAACCTCAAGAAGGACGTCTAGGCTGCGGATACAGGTGAGATCCAGCAGAAGGCAAGGACAAAACCTCATGCCCTGAGCTGGGGGCCAGGCCTGGGGCTGAGCTGCCCGGTGATGCCGCGCCGTGGGGCGGACTCACGTTGACGTTGGGTTTTTCATCCTGAGAAGCTGTGTAAGTGATGGTAGACTTTTCTCGTTATCAAGAAACAACACATAAACAGGGGAAATTAGCCCGTGTTGCACACTGGGTGATGCAGGCAGATTGTTATCTGTGTCTGAGAGAGGCCAATCTGAAAATAAGTAGGGTAGCTCTACGTCTTCAGAGCTGTACTGCAGACAAACCATCGGCAGCAACAGGAACTGCTTGACAAGGTAGCACCTGGCAGTGTACTCTCCTTAACGGCAAGGCGCCTACCTCGCTGAACAGGAGTAATTTCATTTACTATAGGGAAAACAGGATAGTAGCCTGCATGCCCCAAGGCCTCCTTACGTGCAATTAAACTGCTTAAAATCTGAAGCGTAAGGTGAACTACGTCTTCAGCCTTTCCAGCTTCCACTGCTAAAAATACACAAGCTTTTATTATTCATTGAACAACTAATCCTTGAAAAAAAAAAAAAAAAAAGTCTTGGGCAAGTTCTGCTGCTGAAATGTATGATTTCATTAATTGGGATGGAATTAGGGGAACCAGCCATTTTTGGTGAGAGATGAGAGGAGGGAGCTTTTCTCCCAAGGGCTTTGATAACTCTGCTATTATTTTCTCCCTCACATTTCTGGTTTTTTTTCCCAGCTATTCAGGTCCAGAGCTGACAACAGTTTCTTACTTTGCCTCAATCACACACTCCATCACATAGTAATAAAGGGAAACATCCCTCTGAAGTAAGCTGGAAAAATTGGCTTCCCTCCTGCCATGGCAGCGGAGTTGCCTGTCAGGGTACACAGAAAGCACAGGAAGAAGTCTGAGCAGCGCTGAGCAAGGCAGGGTTACAACGCTGAGTGCTTGGCAGGCAAAGGACCTCTCTGCAGCCTTGTAAATATGGCACTGACCCCAGAGCTGGGCTTTCTCAGGGCTGGTGGTGGACACCTTCAGCAACCCGTGCCTCAGCTTTCAGCCTATGAAATGGGTGCGATGTCCCTCACATTGTTGGGATTCCATCCCAATATCGATTCCTTCTTCCCTCTAGGTTTATTTCACATAGCCCAGCACACAGCAGCACCGCTGGCTAAAGAAGCATTGCCCCTCACGCTGCCCCACTCCTGCCCCCCATGCCTGTGCTCCTTGACAGCCGCAAGCCACATGGGGCAGAGCACCGCAGGGGCAGAGGGGCACAAGGGCATGGACATATGTACCCGGCAGATGAGGGCCAGCGACAACGCTTCTTGTGACAGTGGTGTTGGCACAGGGTTACAGCCTGAACTCACCTGAAACCTGGCTCCTGCCTCTCCTAGGATCAGTGCCCCCACCTATTTCCATCTGCTTGAGGTCATGACTGCAGTACCCTAGCTACTAGTTACTGGGACTATGACTATTTTTGCTTTCTTTCTCTCTATATATATACACTAAAATCACATTCTACAGTAAACCTGAAGTTTGAGATGCTAAGTGACCTTTCTGGCCCGTAGACAAGTCTGCAGGGTGGTTCGTGAAGTGGTTGCCATGGCAGTTCCCTCTTTGTCTGCTTTATCACTGAATAGCAGCGTGGGGCATCAAAAATATAAATAACTTTATCTTTTCAGCCCATAATGTCAGGTTTAGCCTCTCATCTATTCAGAGGAAATCAGGGCTAAAAATAGCCCTACCGTGCTTTTCATGCCCGAGTTTACAGTACGAAGAAGAATTCTTTCCGGTGTTGAAAGCTGCAGGGTTTCCATTCAAGGAGGCCGGCCACTTTGGCTAAAGCGACCCTCTGAAGAACCAGTGGGAACAGAAGTAACTGCATGTGCTTTCTGACGGACCTTTCTGCCTGCTCTGTGATGAGCCAGAGGTTGTCTCCAGAGGCTCCACTTGCAAAGGGGACAGGATGAACATTTACTTCTCATATTTTCCTGCTCCGACTGAAAAGTCCCTTTAGCACCTGCACAAAACAGCCCAGACGCCTTTCAGTTGCTATTAAGGCCACATGATGGAGTCTGCCTCAGTCTGCAATATGCCAAGGGGCATTAAACTTCGTCTGCAGGGCATTATTGGACCTTTTCAAGCACATTGAGATATATCATATGGGCTAATACAACTGGAAATGCGCAGTGATCAGGTAGGCAGAGCACATTCTCTCCTTTCCCCCAGACACAAGGTATCTACCAAAGAAAGGAAGGTTATGCGTTGCGGCTGTCACAGGAGGTACACTAACCTAGGAAATATTTATTTATTCTCTTTCACACCCACCCTGCTCCACCACCCCCTGTAAATATTAGTGATATTTCTCCCAGCAAATGGGTCTTAGAGGGTGGGAACGGCTTTTGCTGCTCTTCCTTCTGAGACGTGCCATCCGCCCTCAGCTCGCCTGTGGACTGACTCAGTGTCACTGCTTGGTTCCCTCTCGTGGGACCATCAGGCTGGCAGGGATCCCAGGAGGCCTCTAGTCACAGCCCAACCCTCTGCTCAAAGCAGGCTCAGCCAGGAGGTCAGACCAAGTTGCTCAAGGTTTCGTCCAGCCATGCCTGGAAAACCTACGTCTCTACTTCCAGTGAAAATCTGAAGGTGCTACACAAATAAATGGCTTCATCTTAGAACTCAGCATCAGGCATATAAGCACATACTTCAGTTCGTTTGCTTTGCGTAACAAGTGAAAGATCTGGAGATTCTGACCTCACTCGGTACCAGAGATTTCCATCTTTTCCATGTTCATGTCAAATCAGAAGGGATCAAAATTAAATGCTATTAAAATGAATTTTTAAAATGGGGTTGTTTTCTTATAAGTTATTTTCCTATATACGCTGTTTTCTGTCTACAGAAAATTTTACGGCTACATTTTTTAGTTTTACTCTGCAGTTGTGAGGATTACAAGCTTGCTTTCTTCCTGAAGAAAAAAAAAGAAAAAAAATAATTCTTCGTATCTTCACTCTGCTTCCTGATGCCAGCAGACAGGGTGTGAACAAAAAGACTTGCAAAACTGATGAGGCTGTTGCGAAAGCTGCCAACATTTCCACAGATATATCGATATCACAAAGATCATATACACAGCTTTCTACTCTCAAGAAGAAGCTAGACTGTGAGTAAGCTGCAGTGACTGAGATGTCCTCCCATCTTTTCCCATGACCTCATCTGAGCAGTACTTTACTGGAGATTGTGTGAGAAGACACTGCTGACCATCCTGTAAGCAATGAGGACTTTGGGCTCTAAAGCTGCTAATCCAGCCTCAGCAACATGTATTAAAGGAAATGGTAACAAAATAAAATAGGGAAATCTGCCATAGTGGGCCACGTCTGGCCACAGTGGCCAGGGCGTCAACAAAGAGCAATAGGCAAGTCCGTTACCAGCATCCGAAGGGGTCTGGCCCAACGAAGAGCATCTGCCGAGTTGTTTCTAGTCAGTTTGCCTCCTCCTCCATGCCTTGCCCAGCATCACCCCGTGGGTGCCCTCACACATATGTGGACCTGCCAACCCACACCAGGACACGGGAGGAGTCTGCATCCCTTGCGTCTAAGCTCTGCCGTCGTGCCAGGCGTGCTCACTGGGCTTCCAGCAGCTTTGTTTAGAGCTAAGCCTGCAGAGATGTGCAAAGTCCATCCCCACGTTACTCTAATGACCCTTTGTAAACATACTGCTGCCTTATTACTATTGCTTAATTACCATCTGTTACCTATACAGGCCAGTCAGAACAACTGTATATGCTCTTTTAATGCTGTGCAAATGGCTTTGGTCTAATTATCAAAAAGTTTCCCATCTGTGCTTGGCAAGGAGGAATGGAAATGTAGAAGTGGCTGAAGTAGCTTTGCAGTGATGGACAGAGCTGTCTGTTGAGGGTTAGGCTGGTTTTCATGGCATTAGGGGCTGCAACTAATTGTGTCTATTAAGGCAAGAAAGTAGATTTTGAAAGCTTAGCCCTTAAATTTTCTCCTCCTTTTTTCTGATTGATTTCACTCTTAAAATCTCGTGTGCACAGGAACACCTTTGCTTGCCTACGTTGCTGTTTTGGCACCCCAGCAGGGCCTGCTACCTCTAGACCTCGTGTGACTTGTCGCAGTCTTGATGGCCAGGACTCGGCAGGTGGTGGATGCACAAAGCGGTCAGCTTCTCATGAACTTTCACATAAAACAGATTTCCTTTGGTCAAAGCAGGTAGAGAATTAACTGGGCAGGTAGACCGGTGCTGTGTGTTTTATTCGACTCATTTTACTCCAGTTTGCTAAATCTCAGCTGTCTGCCTCAAGCATTTTGCATTGGATCGAGCCTGTACTTCCTCAGATGAATCTAAAATTAAGAAAGGCCAAATAAGGCGTTTTGCCATGTCAGCACTTTTATGAGTGACAAACTGCTTCAGGCCAAGTCATTTGCTCACTGCGTCACCCCCACCTCAGTGGGAACTTCCCCTGGGGGAAGAGAATGTTTTGAGGACAAGTCACTGGCTGCCAGCAAGCGAGAAGGCTGTGAGAAAGGCAATGCCATGGACATGGACACGGCAGAATACAAATCTTCTGCTATGCCCAAATAGCCCCGTGGAGATTTTAGGTTCCACTGCAGGGTTTTCCTGCAGGAGTGGGTGGGCGACTGTCCTGTGAACAACCCTGCTGGATGGCGAAGCTGAGTCCTGCTGAGATCAGCGGGAAATACAGCAGCAGCGATAAAACCAGTTCGAAGAGATGAAGCAGCTAAGCCGTGATGGTGGGAAGGGAGAAATAAAAGGAAAATGATGAGTCACTTGGAGTACAGTGTGATGAGCAAGGGATGGATGAAGGTGGCACTGAAGCCACACTGGGAACAGAGAGCTCACAAATGCAGGGGGAAATGTGCTCATACAGACTTGAAGGGAAAATAGTGTTTGTAGCTCAGGGTCACCATCACGACAGGTCCAGCACCTGCCTCCTCTGTCTATCTATAATGACTGAGCTCCCACAGGGAGAGATGTTACTGCACAGGATGTTTTTAAGAGAAGATTCAGCAAGGCGTTTTCAGTACTCTGTGCCAATAGGGGTGAAGCCTGAAAAATGAAAACTAGCTGTTTAATTTCAGCCTTAAATACCCAGGCTCCAGTTTTGCATCTCTTCCACAGCTGGTTAGGCTTGAAGCTGTGTCAGGACTACAGGAGCAGACCTGGGAACCTGGAGGGTTCATTCTTGCTAGTTTATGCTTCAAATAATTTAAATTCATCATATGTGGGTATCTGAGAGTCCAGCATCCCTCTCAGTGAAGCACCACACTGGGAATTCAGAGCAGATTTCAGAAGGAAATAGCTTGGAGGAACCCATGTGGAGTCAGTCTGTGTGGCTCCTCTCTGCATGTAGCTTCACACCTCTGAAAAGAATTTCTTCAGCAGAGAAGTAGTCTGATTTTCACACTGTGTCACCTCACTTTATTGTCTAGCATTCACTATGCAGTAATGACTTGGCAAATTAATTCCATAATTATTTCTATAAAATATGATAATAATAAGCTCTCCTCTATTCTGTGCAACTGCAGATACTTCTTCTATTTACCTTCATTTTACATATCTGGAAAGGAATCACATCCTCTTTTTTTTGGTACAGAAGAGCTGAGAAAACAAATACTACATGTTATACAGTAAAGCATATAGGCAGGGCTCCTCAGAAGTATACGGTCAACTCACATCTGATTCATTTCTTTTTAATACTGCTGCAATGTCACTGGTATGTGGCATGATTTCTGGCCATATACACGTAAAGGGGAAGGAGAATCAAGACCTGAGGTTATGACTCGTTAGCTGACAAGGGAATTTGAAAAAATGAAATTACAGTTGAAGGTAAGAATCTAAGGAAATGGTGCTCAGATCTTGAGGTACGTGAGGCTAAGGCTCTGTTTTGGTGTGAAGCAGAAGTGTGGCATGACTCTCAGAACTGAAAGCACCCAAAGTGGTTGAGATTTTAGCAGAGCTTGAGAGGTATCTCCCAAAGTTGTACCTCTAAATGGAAGAAATATTGTAACATTCCTTCTTTCTGGAAGATTTCCACTGTGCTATGGTGCATCTGAGTAAGAAGTAAGGGATCCTTCAGGACAAGAAGCAAAACCATAGAGATCCTAGACTTGGAATGTAGTTGGGTTTCTTATCTTCTGAAGAACCACATGGCATCTGCTCTTGGGTCACTACCACACCTGTTGCTGGGACCAGGCTTTGGCCTTCCTGTCTCTGAAGGAAGGACAACCAAAGATGAAGAACAAGAAGGAAATGTTTAAAATCCGGTCTCTTTATTCTCTTATTTTATGATTTTGAGGGCTACTTCATGAAACAGGTTAAAACTCACTAGGAAAAAATGGAAAGATTGATTTCTTGACCTTCCTACCGAGTGGAGTCTTCGGGGATTTCCATAAAAATATATAAATCACAATTAAATCCGGGTTTCCCCTCAAAAAAAATGTACTTCCCTAAATATTTCATCAAATATCAACAAGGCAGATCTGATATGGGGAAAGGAAAGAGCAAAACAATGATGCACCATTATTTGGCTAGGAAACTTCCCTTTTTGTGCTTCAGTGAATGGCCATCTATATATGGAACCCGGAGGCTGGGCTGCAACCTCTGTACCATCATTACAATTCTGGGGAAAACCTCTTCAGATATCATATGGAAAGTAAGATGGCAGGAGACTGGAATTTTACAAAAAGCTGAGGAGTAAAACTTGCTGATTAAAGCTGCATATACTAAAAATGAGGGACAGGCATCACTGTAGAGATGGCACAGGACCATCATATCACTGAGCATCTCCCTCTGAGCACAGAGCGTGCTCCTTTGTGTCAACTCTGATGCTGAGATTGTGCTGAGTCCTCATATGGAGGACAAGAAGCAGCTGGCAAGGTGCTCTAAAATGGCAAGCTGAGATGGGTTGCAACTTGAATTTTAACTGGAAGGGAGAATCTTTGTAAAGTCTGAGCTATGTATGTCAAGGCAAATTCAGCTTTCATTTTACACCTGACTGTGTCCTGCTGAGAACAATCAAGTCTGCGGAGTCTAGTGGGCTGCACTGACATAACAGGGAGAAGAACCCGTTCCCACCTCTTCATCGCCTCTATGAGGGGTCAGCTGTCAAAACGGGGTAAGTAGTTCTCCATGGGGTAGATTACACAGATCCTTGCTTATGTGTCAACTCAGAGAGGAAATATTAGGAGCCAGGCACCAAACCAAAGCCACTTGTCCCCAGTACAGCTGGAAAAGGGGATTCTTGAATGGCAGGGGAATTACAACTACTCCTTCTGAACACTGGGAGAGCACCAGCTCTGCTGCACTTCATACAGACTCAAAGAGTAGGTAGCTATCAGGAGGGTTTATCTCCCTCCTTGTGATGTTCAGTGGGAGGCTGAAGCCTCCTTTGAGGAAGCATGGAAGAACTAAAGAGTCCTTAATTTTCTGAAGCTGAAGACTAGATGCCTGGAAAATCTCTGCCAGTCTACAGTGGTTTCATGCTATACAGCTGGCGTATTTTACACATTATTAGGAAGTGTAACACTTTGTTTGCAATAAACATGCATTACAAAGTGAGATAACATCTTTGGTCTGCAGTTACTCACTGCGCACTCTCAGAGGTCTCCTACCCTTACGCAGTGTTATGCAGTAACACGGAAGATAGAAGTGCACTTTAAGCTAAGGCCATCCAAACATAGCAGTGTCTTTAGCAGGAAAGCTCAGATCCTAGTTGTAACTCTTTTAAAGCATTCTGAAAACATACAATTTTATTTCCTAAGAAACTTTAGAAAGGGTTTGGAGTTGTGCAGAAACAAAAAATTGAAGCTAATGTATTAGGTTACTCTGAGACACCACAGATGTAAATCTCCCCTCGCACCAAATTTAGTTCTTTGGCTTTACAAACAAGAATCCATTCTGTTTCCTCTAAATTCAAAAGCCAAACTACTTACACTAAATGAGAAAGGAAGCAAAAGCATGATCATTTGCTAGCCCAGTGCATTCCTGTCAAAATGGTGCAGTATGGAGAAACGGTGCTTTCTACATCTCAACAGTGACTGAACTAAAAATAATGTGAATATCCACCACAGGAATGCACCAGCCTCATGGCTGCAGTGATTGCTGCATATGTAGTGGCAGCTCTCCTGCTCTTAGAATGAGAGCTAATTTTTAATTACGCTGTTCCACTTACTTTGTAACTTGTATGAAAGCAGTGGAAACTGATTTTACTCTTGTTCCTATCAGAGAGCTGTGTCTTTGAACATGTCCTTCATGTTAAGTTAGAAGTAGTAAGCAAATAAGTTCCAAAACCATGACATAAAAGTCTTTCTAGCTAGGCTAACTCACAGTGAAATTTTTATACTACACTTCATTTTGCTTGTCCTCAAAGAAATCAAATTTTATGGCATAGGATACAAGTGAAGCAGTAACACTTCTACAAATGACATTTTTAGGATGGCAGGATTCAATTTTTCAACTTTTATCCCCAAAGAAAAAGTAATTCTCCGCAATGTAAAACCTAAGCCCTAGCTCAACTTCAAATAACTGAATAAAAAAAAAAAAAGTTTCCACATCCTGCAGCTAACCGTTGCCCCTGCATTCTTAATCTGGGCACCTGAAGTTGTGGCAAAAGCTTTGCTCCCCCTGCCCTCGTTCAGGAGCACTGACGCATGTGCTGTCTCCACAAGCGCGTGTTCCGAGGTGCACACAGACGAGAGAGAAAGCTTTCCAGGAGGCAGGCAGCTGCGCTCTGTACAGGAGCTATGCCGTGGCAGCCCCTGGCCTCTGCTTGATATTAGAGCAGTTCAGGAGATTCAGCTGTCCCTCTGGCATTAACACCTGTTTGTGATGCAGAGGCATGTAAAGAAATGTATATGGGAAGGAAAAAAACAATTTGAGCAAGTAGCAAGGGGGAACAAATAAACCACAGCACTGACCAGCGGAAGTGCCAGTGTTTTAGAAGAGAGTAAAACATACACCCCAGGGGGATGGCTTTGGAGCAGAGTGGCGGAGGATTTGGTTGTTTTCATATAAATGATCAATATGAAGACATTTTGATGAACTCTTCCAAGTGCATGTTTGTATGACTATACTAAAATTCCCACGTTTGCAAATATTACTTGGAAAGTGGAAATCACATGCATTGCACATCCATTTATACCAAGGGCTGCAGCAGATGTGCCTGACTGTGAACTAGGCTCATCCTCGCTTGCTTGCAGCAGGCTTGGCTGTCTGGGAGCAGCACTGATACCACCAGGCCCAAGACCCAGCTGCATCCCAGAGACAGAGAGGCATTGAGAACTGTCAAACAGTTTATGAGTAACCAGCTGTCCAGTAGGACCATAGGAAATGTGTGCAAAGGGAATGTAATAAATGTCAGACAGCTCACAGTCAACAATTCAGTGGCAGAAACAGAGACAGAGTTGCTGAGTTAACAAGGGTTAGTCTGTCAGAGCCTTGCACTTTGCCCAGGACTTCCACCAGGTGAAAAGCAGCTCCTCTCATTTGATCAAAGCACTGGCCTGCTCGTCTGGGGGTGCTTTATTTTTCTGTTGCGCATCTGTAAATGATAAGAGAAGGTGCAGAACCGCAGGGGAGCTGAGGTAAAGCAGCTGCAGGAAATATTAACTGAACTACACCGTAGAATCAAGATCTGTTGCCCCTCACAAGAGGAACCTGAGCATTGCAAGTGAGATTACATAAATGCTGGTAATCACATGGTAATCACAAGAGGATTCTGTACAATACCAGAACAAGAGAAAAAAAATGTAAAGAACTCACTTGATTTTTCTTCTTTAATGGTGTACTCCAGCACATCAGGAACCTCATTTTGGACTGGCAGGCGGACTGCAAGGACCATGTTGTTCACATTACCCTGTTTCCTAACCAAGAACATCTGAAAAAGGAGAAAAGGAATCAAGAGCTTAGCTACGCTACATGAGTTTCTGAAGTTTATTTTAGGTCATTGACAATGAAGTCCCTTATCAGTTCAATCTGCCTTTAAATGTTCTTATTTTAGCTTCATTCCACTTGGTCAAACTTTACATGACAAAAATAATGACTAAAGGGACATTTTATTCAGGTGAAATTCAGACCTGCCAAAGAACCAGCAAGATTTCTATGCATCACTGATGTCCCACTTAAGCCTAAGGCAAATTGTTTCACTAACAGAACAGTATAAAGCATCACTCCCAATTTGCCAAGTGATGCTCCTCACATAAGTGCCCTAACCCATGAGGAACTCACCCCAGAATGTCTCAGTCGATGTCTAAAGCAAGGGAATCACTGGTACATTGAGAGGGAAAGGATTCAAGTGTCCATGCATAGAACATAAGGCCAAAGGTTCTGGTGACCACAGTGACTCATAGTGGAGTTTTATCACAGGTCCAGAAGTCTCTATGACTCCCTTTAGGTACTTCGGGGTCTCCCAAAAGCTTTCTTTCCTCCTGGTCAAACAAATCTCATTCCACAGCCTCTCCTCACAGGATGCGCTCCAGTCCCTGGCCTGCTGCTGAACATGCTCCAGTTTGTCAACGTCTTTTGTGTACTGGGAAGTCCAGACCAGGGCACAGTGTCTTGACAGGGTCTAACAAGTGCTGAGTCAAGGCAGACGACCACTTCCCTGCATCTCCTGGCCATGCTCCTGTTCATGCAGACCAGGATGCCACTGACACTCATTACTGCCAGAAGCACTCTGTCCTGTGCTCAGCACCCCCAGGGCCTTTCCCACAGGGCTGCCCCAGCTGGGCAGTGCCAGCCTGGATTGAAGCTGGAGGCTCTGCCTTCCCAGGGCAGCACTTTGCATTTGTCCCTGTTGCATTTCATAAGATTCCTGCCAGCCCCATCCCCACAGATTGCCTAGGTGCCTCTGGATGGACGCACCCCAACAGGACCAGTGAAATACATATTTAAAAAAAAAAAAAAAAGAAAGAAGAAAGGAGAAAGGAAAAGGAGAGAGAAGAAGAAGGAGAAGGAGAAGGAGAAGGAGGAGAAGGAGAAGGAGAAGGATAATGGAAAAAGAGGAAGAAAAATAAGAGTATCTTGTTCTTTGCATTGTGTGAGCTCCCAACCGTGTTTCTAATTAGAGCTCATTGTCAAGTATATTTTTAGCTTGTACCTTGAAGCTGGAGATACAAAGACAAAGTAATCTGCACTCTTATCTGTTCTTTGATAGCAGCTTATAGCAGGAGAGAGTCAAAGTATTTTCATAAAAATGAAATTAAAAAAAATTGTCTAATTTTAGAGTCTGGATATTAATATTAGAAAGAAGTGTGAGTTGATAAAATGATTAATCAATTATAATGCAGTGAAAATCTAACAAGAAACCATTAATTCCTTGAGAGAGGAATTTAAAAAGAGCTTGTCTCAAAGCCAGGACTTTTCTCCGCATGACTCGCAGTCATAAGGGCATCTCAGGGCACTTTGAAGCAACCGTGCTAAACGCACAGCCTTGCAGCAGCTTCACAACCTCACACAATGAGGTCTTGGCCTCTGCCATTCAAAAGAAATCCAGCTCCCGTTGGCTCAGGTCCACTGACAATGCAGAGAAAAATTCATGGCACATAGGTTCATGACGGAAACATGGTTATTTCTAATGCAGTGCAGTCCCCACCTTCCACATAAGAGAGTATCTGCAAGTACGAGCCTTAGAGGCTCTCCCTTCCTCCGGTCTTACAACCCGTGTGACAGAATGGTCTGTCCAGAGGCTGCTGCTGCTGCTACCTTGGGTCTTTGATAGCACTATCTCACATCGCATCGGTCAAGTGTTTCATTTGAAATTAAAACAAGGAGAGAAGTGAAACCTGGAAATGAATCACTTCTGTTTTCTGATCAGCGCGCCTAGTTGCCATGGCTCCAAAGGCTAAAATTGGACCACAGATGCTCAGATGAGAGGGAGGTGGGATTTCTGAGCTGTACCCAGCCCTGCTGCCCGGGTCAGTACCGGCATGCCAACCAGTCTCTTCCATTTTCACTGGTGGTGGGAAAGGCCTCGGCTGTTCTGGGAGGTGCGCAGCAGAGCCCACACAGCACCCACGGCATCAGCAGGCACAGCCCCCTGCCGGTCCCCGCCGTGGGACACCTCTGACCTGCCAGCTTGTTTCCTCCCTGCACAGAGCCGTGTTGGAGGAAGGTGCGAGGAGGAGGAACCGGGGCAAGATTCACCCCCAAAGCTGCTCAGAGGTGGGGAACAGCCCTGCCTGCAGGGAGTGGCTCCTAGCCTGGGAGGTCAGGGCCGTACATGGCTCTGTCAGAGTCACTCAGGTCTCCCTCTTCAGTGGGTACAGAAGGACAAAGATTTCTAGAGCATAATTTGCCCGCCTGATTTGACAAGTCTGGCTTAGGGTGAGGTGCAGGGCCCTGCATTGCTGTGGGGTCTCTCTGCCCATCAGCGCCTGCGGGGTCCCTCTGCCTCGCTCAGGAGCAGGCCCTGCACTGCGGGCAGCCCATGTTGGTCAGGCAATCCCACCACTGGGGTCATTCAGCAGTGTTAGCTGTTAGCCCTGTGACAGATTTTACCCTGACTCAACCAAGGGGCAGGCCTACACCTCCTCAGATCAGCAGCGAGTGAGTTCCCGCTGTGCTCTGCCATCAGCTCGGTCCATTTGACAATGGGGATCTGCCTTTCCCACAGAGCTGGTTTTCTGAAGCAGGCTTTCCAGAAGTCTGCTATTTTCAAATGTTCAGCTTATGGGGACCAAATATTAGGTACTGCAATAGAAACTACTCCCAGCTACTTCCAGAATTTCAAAGCCTTTTCTTCAGGGATTTTTTTTTTATTGCTCCAAATTTGAACAGTCAACATACAAACTCTTCCATTGCAATCCCTCAGCCTAGCCTAAGATCTAAGAAAAGTCTCTCTGCTCTGCTCATTTGCTCATGCTCTCATCCACTATGCCCCATGAAAACCTCCTATAATCCTGATGGCTTCTAACTCGAGCCATCGACAAACAAGGAGGTTCTTCATGCTCCTTCTCTCCAGCTCCCTGAGTTCAGGCTACATCTGAGCAACCATAGTGCTCGTGCACTCCCTCCAGAGTTAATCCTTGTGCCTAGCAAAGGGACAGAGGTTACTAAGGAAAAACAGAACACCACTTCTTTGTACCCATGCTGCACCAGGCCAACATCCCCTCTAAAAATCTCCAGATCTTGGAGAATTGTATGGCCTTCCTCAATCCAGATACAGCCTTGACTGGAAAGATTTCTCTCTTGCAAAGTAAGGCTGTTTCATTTATGCTTGTTTGTTTGTTTGTTTATTATTTTTATACTATTCATTTAAAAAATCTCTTGCTTGAAATAAAATGTAAGCACAGCTGTAGGAAAAATATCGCAGGAGGCCGGATGAGAGGGTGTCTGCAGAGAAGCATGAGCCCAGGAAAAGCCAGGCACAGGTTCCTGATTTTGTGGTGAATAGGATGGTATCCCCAAGAAACTACATGCTAAGTAAATAAAAGCAGACAAAATTTCTTGCTCCCCAAAACCATTAAGTTTGTCTTGTGCCACTGTGTGTGGCTAAAGCACCAAGTGGCAGTGGAAACAGAGAGTTTAAGTTGCTAAATATTTTTGCTTCCACATGAAAAGAAACACTGCTCCCCTAAACAGCTCTACCAGGGACAGGAAATGTGGTTGTCTGAACCAAAAACCACTTTGGACTTACCCCTGCTGCTTCTTTGCCAAGTATTGCCCCAGCCCTTTCCTGGTTCATGTTCAGCTGAAGCCAGACGGGACAGGTCTTGATGAGTTTATCAAGGATGCTGATTCCTGGAAGCGAGAGGCAGTTTCGCAGGGCAGTGGCCTGACAAAGATGTGTCTCTTTCCCGTCTTCACTGGTATCGCTGCTGGGGCTGAAACACAGCAAAGGAGTCCCTTGTAAAAGCAGAACGGCAGGTGGAAATCTCTGGGGTAGTGAGGACTTCAAACACACGCATGCAGACATGCACACACAGGGCACTTATGCATGAGGAGAGCTCCTCGAGGGGCATCAGACCGAAGTTGCCGTGCTACGACAGAGGCAGAGTGGGCACACAGGCCCCGACAGACAGGTAAGACCCATCCCGAGGAACATGGCCTCGTGTTAATAATACATGCCTGGCTTTCAGACCACAGGCTTGCAAGGTGTTTTTTGCTGCGGGCTGTTGGTTTCAGCTCCTCTACCTACCTTGCCTGAGCAAGGCTGCCAGTGCTCAGGCAAGGCAGATCAGCAGGAGCTGCGAAGAGGCACCGTGTGGTTCCTCGCCCCGCTCTCGGAGCCCCTCGGGGGCAGTCTGCCAGCAGTAGCCAGGGGCACGTCAGCTGCTCTCGCTTCTTGGCAGCCCCGCTGTGCACCCAGCGAGGCTGCCCTTAGGCAGCCTGCAGAAAGGCAGACCCAGACATCTCGCTGACTAAAAATAGCGGTGAGCACTCCGTGGCTGCACCACGGGCCTGCGCTGGAGGCGGCGGCTGGCGGTTGCAGCGATGGACACGTCCCTGCCCCTGCGCCCCGCGGGGCCTGCGGCTGCCCCTGGGGAACTCCTCCACCTGCGCTGCCAGTCGCAGGGCACAGGGGCTTAGAGGAGGGGGTGTTAGGGTGCATTCAGCAGAAATTTGTCCCCTACAGAAGAGGTATCGGAGTAATTCCGGGCCCGGCCCAGCCCAGCCCTGCAGACTGCGCTCGGTTGCTCGGTGCGACCCTTCAAGTCCTGCAGGACAAGACGCAGAGGACGCAAACACAGCGAACCCTTTGGAAGGTTTGTTTGTTTTAAGTAAATAAAAACAGATGCATGGGCCATGTTGAGTGACGAGAGGGGCCATCCTGTGGTACCACATTATCCTAAAGATCTGGGGTACGCTCTGCTTTAGATTTGTGTCCTGATCAGAGAGACAAAGAGCTAATTCTGTTCATTTTTAGTCCCCGCAGCCTAATGGCAGAATGGTATCAAATGCTGGTTTCCAGCTCCGGCACTGATTCAGCAAGGCATTTATACAGGTGCTTAACGCTGCAGCCAGTGGGACTGCTGACAGTTCTGGTCTTAAGAGCTCTACTGGACAAGGCTATAGATGCACAGATATGTGCTCATCATTCATCCGGTTAATTGATTTTAAAAGTAAAGGAAATGTAGGAGAACATGCACAAAGTAGTATGTTCTTCTGTCTCAGTTTTGCTGCTTAGACGTCAGCTGGAAAAAGCAGGACTCTTGATTTTGATTTACTGTTATTTCAAGTCTTTTCATTTTCCTTTTTTTTTTTTTTTTTAGTAAAAAGAAAGATATGGATCTTAAAGTAGTACATTTCAAACAAGGTCAGACTTAAACTACTAAAAGAGAGTCCCTTCAAAGGCCTAATCTAACACAGCATGCTTAGCCCGAAATTTAGTATTTATAAAAATAGCCTTTGAAATCCCAAAACCAAGTGAGATTTTATTTTTAGTAGTTTTTTTTTCTTTTGCAACCCTATAGAGACAGCTTCCTTAGAAAATGTATGATCCTCTGCAATCCCAATTGCTGATTCAGAATATTAGCCCACAGATTCATGATTATAATCAATTCATTTTCAATGTCATGGCAAAGGCAAAAAGAATGAGAGAACTGTGCTTAAAAAAGCAAATAGAACTAACTTTCTTTTCACTTGTGCTAAAAGCCCAGCTTGTCACATAGGTGAGGAAATTTCTTTTTGATGCAATAACTTATGATTTTAATCAGCATCATCTGAGCAAACATAGAGTTAAACGGTGGAGGGCAGCTTTCGGAAGTTAACCCCTATCACCTCTTGGTTTCTTTCTTTAAAGCAGAAACTAAAAGAAACACCCAGTAACCATGCAAAAAGAAAGCGTGTGCTAGATGGCATCATTCATACTTGGTAATGGGAAAGAAGTAATGAGCTGAAGGAAAAGACAGGTGAGTTATAGTGAAATACTCCATAACACTGTTAGCAAAAGCTACTCCACATATTAGTCACACAAACGTGAATCTGTTCTTGCCAAGGATGTGTGAAACTGAGGGCAAAAGGAGGCCAGTGCTGATAATGCCTTCCTGTGTCACCAGGAGGTGACGTGCATTGCCCTAGCTCCAGTGATGCTGAACTCCATTACCCATTAATAAGGTAAGGAGAAAAGAAAAGGGCCAGCAGAGCACCAATACACATGAATCCTATCACCTGGAGGGAACTGAGCGTATCAGCAAAGGCAAGGAAATGATACAGAGTGGCTTGGACCCAGAGATGAGCTCAGGCCCAGCGTTCCCCATGGGGGGAGCTCAGCCTTGATGCGGACAGAGGCACCCAGCCCTCGGCTCCCTCCGGCAGGCAGAGCGCCTGCACGGAGCCCTGCTCACAGCAGCAATGCGGGCTTGGCACCGGGAACAACTGGCTGGTGAGGAAAAATAACAGAACTGAACTTGCAAAGCATGCAGATGCGTGTCGGGCTCCTAATCCAGGCTTTAGAGAACAGATGAAAACCAGAAAATCATTCCAGATTTAGACATGCAAAATAAAAATTGAACAGTCAGAAAAGATTTGTTTTAATGGAAACATCTTGTGATTTGAGTGTGAGGGGATTTTCAGTGCAGATAATTAAAGGCAGTGGATGAGGCTTTTTGGCAGGAGAGGAACCCAGCCTTTTGGGGACCCTCAGGGATGAGAGCCCTGGTGTGGGGTATCCTTCCCACAGAAGCCAGCCCAACCCAGAAGAAGGAAGCAGGCTGTAATACCTGTACATGGGGAGGAAAGGACAGCCCAGCAAAAGGGGAGGCTGTGATAAACGGGAGAAGAGAGGAGTCATTAAGGTCGTATTAAAACAGGGGAATGCTAGGCTAGACGCTTCCTGACAGTGAGTTATAACAGATGATGGATAAGTTCCGAAGAGAAGGGGGAGAGAACTGCATTGCCCAAATCTCTTAAAACACCATATTTAAAGCACTAGCAAACACTTTATTGAGCCAAATCCTGTGCTGGCTAAGAAATGGGAGTGAATGACCTAACAGACCTCTTCCAGCTGTGATGCTGTGACCCATGACACACCAGTTGACGCAGTTATGGCACCAGTGCTTGACTTCTTTCCTGGGTGCAGCTGTCACAAAGATCCAGATGCCAGGCTGTGGGACTGCTTAATCCACCAATTTAGTCTGGCTCCATGGTAGCTCTGGTAGCTGCAGAGAGAGGAGGGAGCACAGGCAGCTCCCGGGTTCTTGCTGTGCTGCCAATTGAAGGGATTTGCGGGGCCGTCGTGGCGAGCAGACGGCCTTTGCTATTTCACTCACTCAGAATTCACACATTGGATGATTTTGAAGCTCACAGTTTTCAGAAACAACATGCCGTTTGGCTAACACTTTCCCCCTTCTCCCACCGTCCTGCAAAACCCTTTGACTGGTACAGGCAGGTGCTCATTTTTGTTATGTGTGATGTGAAGCTGCAAAGCTGGCCTTAGAGCTGCCAGCTTTACATTTTTTATTAAGTTCTTCCTGCAAAGTGCTTCTAAATTGCTCTGCTAAATGGAACTCAGTTGGGATGAAGGGGACTATGTGTTGCATATTGATTGGCAACACAGATTAATTAATTGCACAGTGATTACACGCATACACCTGCCCCAGTTTGGCAGAAGTTATCAGGTTGCTTGGTTGAAAGAAATAATAATGACAATGGTGATTTGGATTACTGCACAGTGACTGTGCACTGACAAAACGCTTTCTCTGCTTCAAAAACTGAGCCACACTTGCCAGCTGAATATTCCCAGAAATCATCAGAACTACAAGGAGAAATAAGCCACTAAATTTCATGCAGGCTGGGGCATACCCTTGCAAAGGACTTCTGAGATGTCGCTAGGAACTTGCTGACACTAAGTGCTGAGATGCATAGCAGTTGTGTGCAACAGCAGCGGTGACTGACAGATGAGTTAGGTCAGAATTTCCATCCATGCCAGCCCCCACCAGCCTCCGCACTCCTGCACATCTGCAGCTTCTCCCTGCCACCAGAACAGGTCTGAGAAAATGCATCAGGTGTTATTAAATCTGAACCTTAAATCGGAAACTAAATGCTCTGCAGTGCACTGATTACTAATGACCGAAGTCCTTTCCTTGTTTAAATCAATCAGGTATAAGAATTAGCAACTAGTCTTTTATTATTACTTATTATTATTGCTTCTGTTTCTCCCTTTGAATATTAGAAGGCATCAGGAGAGAACAAGAGCAGTGGTTTGCTGTGCTGTCCTCAAGGAAAGAGGCACTCTGGAATACCTATATTCACAGCAGAGCAGGCGCCACAGCTGCTAAAATGACTGCCAGTGGGCTTGTTACTGGGGAACTGAAGAAGGACAAGAGACCTTAACTCCACGTACCGGTTGAAGAGCAAGTTTTTGCACCAAAGCCACCTGGTACCTGAAGGGATACTATTCGAAACAAGCCAGTTTGTGTCTGAAGCTCACTTGTGTGGAAACCCTTCAAGTGCAGCAACACGGTTTACAAAGCACAAAGGAGCTGAAGAAGGAGGAAAAGCTAGAATCTCCTGAAGCTGGCACACCAGTCCTGGTGGAAGTAGATGGACAATGTTGGTAATTCCTGAGGCTGAAAGAGAGAACCGCGAGCAAGGAGCTCCATGGAAGGCATCAGATGATGGTGCTGAGATCACACAATTAAAAAGACTGACAGAAAACTCACAGCCCTGTTCTATACCATGTGTCACAACCAACCCAGTTGGACTCAGTCTGCCACTGGTGACAGAGGCAGATCATTGAATCTGTTTTTTTCACAGTCACCTTCATGCTGAAAAGGGTATGAAGTTCTGAACCTAGCCCACTGAAGAAGGAATAATCAGAGTTAGAAGAGTAGCAGCAAAAAAGTGCAACAAGGCTTCCTTAGCTAGACCCATTCTACATAACTACCCATGTTTTTCATGGTGTAATATCACTTCTGATTAGATAGACTCATTAAAAGACTCATTAAAAATCTTTGTTTTGACACTTGTGAATTCATGTGCTGTTCTTTCAGCTTACTGGAAGGGAAGTTAGGCAGTGCCACAGCTAAAGGGCCTCAAGACATGTTTTGCTTCCATCTTAGACATGGTCATTTCTCAATGCCTTCTCTTCATTTTCACAAGTCAGTCCATATTTGCTCCTTTGATCAGTTCAGAACAAACTAATCCAAAATGGAGGAGAGGGATTCATTTAATTTATGGACCTGTGTTAGGTGACCTTGCTTAAGTTTTGTTTTATCTCCCAAAAGCTGATGGAATGGAGGCTGGTACCCCAGACACCTACTGAGAGAGCTCCATCATCTGTAAACTTCTTGAGTCATTTAATCATAAAACAGAGTATTAAGAAAATGGGAGGGCAGAAAAGTGACTCATGGAAAAACCCGTAGCAAAATAACATTATCCATCAAAAGTTGATGCCACATAGTAAATTTGGACTTTACTGAAAGGTTTTTTGATAATAGAGCCAAGAGACCAGACAGAAATCAAACCAACAAACAGAAAAACAAACAAAACAAACAAACAACAACAAACAATGAAAAAGCCAAAAAGCAGTGAGAGAAGAAAGTTCTTGAGGTCTTCAGAGATCACACCCAGCTGATTGGCACCCTTCAATTAGAAATAAAAAATAAGTTTCTTGGCGGGCAGGCAAAATGTCAGAGAAAAGATGTAGGTAGTTAAGCAAGAAGGTTCCTGCATTGCAAAGTTCTGAGATGTATGGAAAAACTGGGTAATGGAAGTGGCAACGACAGGCTCAGTGTGTCCCACGAAGCAGCTTTGGCTGCTCAGTAGTCCTTCTTACCTTGCAGGAGGCTTGTGTTACTGGTCTGGCTCAGTAATGTATGCGTAGCTCAGGAAGTAGTGCTTCTCAAACTGTGGTCTGCGGACAACCTGTGGTTGGCAGAGCACTTCCTCTTGCTCACTGCTCTCCTTGTTTCCACTCTAGCTTTTATGTCCACCCTCCATCTGTTTGGTCTTTGATCTACAGTTGATGCCCTGCATTTCCCAGCCTCTCCTCTCAGCCTGTAAATCACCATGATTAATAGCCAAGGCAGCAGCTGTTCCAGCTGCCAAGAGGTGAGCAGTAAGGCAAACCAATGGTCCCTTACATACTGTCCGTTCCTCCAGTATCCCCTGCACCTCACAGCTCACCAAACATCTCTGTTCACCACTTCACTTTCTGATACAGACACCCTCAGCTTCAGCAGTGAAGGTTTGCACCCTGCAATTGAAGGCTCACTTCGGTGAGCTTTTTGTTACACACCAGGGATTTCCAAAGTGCCCCACTCTGCGAACACTAGCAGGGGGTTGTATGCACAGACTGCAGGTATCCACCTCTCCCCAGCTGGACCCCACCTGTATGTGTTCATAGCTGTTGGCCAAGTCATCACCCTGTCTGAGGGCTCATCTGCTGTTAAATCACCAGGCACTCACCTTCCTGGTCACAGAAGCCACAAGAAATCACAAAGTATGAGAAAGTACTATTATACTCCATGCGGGGATCGGTACAACCACTAGTTGTACAGCTGGAAGATCAGTAATTGATGTATCAAACTATCAAGTAATGAGCAACCACAACGAAGCAGTGGCAAAACTCCTGTCAAAGCCTCTGGTTTGGTCCTGTCAGCCAACGTGAATTGCAGGAGTCCTTTCAAGGAGAAGGAAGGTGTACCTAAATGCTCATTAAGTTACTAGTTTCACTATGCTTCCTAGGTTCATTAGGTCTGCCCCTCCATTTACATGTATATTATAAGGAATTGCATGTGCACGAGAAAACCAAACAAAATGCAAACTAATTCACATTGCTGCTGATACCCGGGTCAGCTCTACTAACAAACCAGCAGTCCATCACTGACAGCCATGACCCGGGCAGAAAAAAAGATAAGAACAAACGTCGAAAATTCCCTGAAGGAAGAGGCCTTCTTTCAAAACCCAGTCCAAGTTGTTTTCCCCAGTCCACCCGTTTCCTGCAATTATTAATGTAGAAATTAATGCAGATACTAATGCATGTGAGCACCACAGTGAGCTTGAGTGAACACATTCTATTGGTGCAATGCTACTTAGCTTGTACTTAACTCACAAATGCTACTGTTATCGTTATTTAACCTTGCACATACAATTTTTTGCACTCCACAGTTTGACTCAAAATATCTTATCAACTGTCTTTCTCTTTTTCCTCAGTCAAAACATACATTCCAGCCTTAGCAAATCACCCCTTTGCAAGGTTTACTGCTCTTACTGTTCAACAGACAGTGGCTGTATTAAAGATAAGTCTTTCTCCCCCCTATTCATAATCAGAGCTCTTAGGTCATTTGACCTTTGCCTGTTTCAAACCCAAATTATTCTCTCAGGAATTTCAGCATATCAGCAAAACTGAAGATTTTTCTCTGTGTGCGTGCAATGAAGAATAATTTGTACTTCTGCAAGGCCCTTTCACTGCAAAGAAGAGAGCTTCTGAAATGCAGGACTAGCCAGAAGTCATTTCTGCCAAGGCCAGAGAAGCCAAAGAAAACAAATTTTCCTTAAGAAAAAGCTGCAAAAGTATTTGATGGTCAATTCTATTTTAACTTCTCTGGAAAGGTTTTTGAGGTGCAGGAACCAGAAACAAATGTTTGGAAGAAAAGGAACAATTTCCTAGGCTGTAAGAACAAAAGAAAGTCAGCAACCTTTCTCTCCCTGTGGCGTCAGAGCACTAGAAGGGCCCAGCAGAGCCACCAGCTGGACAGAAGACAGATGAATTTGTTCTGTGCCTTTCAAAAATATGTGACGTGCTGGAAGCACAGAGTACCTTGTTTTGACTGAAGGGCCAGGGTTATTGGAGGTTTCACCTCGCCCTTTCTCAGCTCATCAGGCCAGGAAGGAAGAGAGGAATGAGAACCCTGGGAATGTTTTCTCTAAATTGTGTTCACTTAACAAAGAGGGGAAAGAGAAATGGAAAATAAAGGAGAAGTTCCCAAATTCAAACTTAATTAAGAATATATTGCAATTTTGCTTAAATAGAACCTTTATGTTTCAAATCCTATATATTAAAAATGAGTCAAAGTTGTATAACGTGTCAGAGCAAAAACTCCTTTAAGAGTTGTAAAATGTTATAAAATTTAAAAAATAGTTATAAATGCAACGTCTTTCCTCACCTTGTGAATGAATTTAGTGTAGACATATGAGATACATGAGATACAAGGCACTAACCACACAGACTTGCATGAAGCTAAGCAGTCTTCCCCTCTTCTAAGAAAGACCTGCAGAAGTTTATCTCAGTCTTGATTTGCAAATAGAAATGTTCATTTCACTAAGGGAAACAAATCCATTGAACTCTCGTCCTGTGATATCTCAAGGAGCAGAAATGGGCCTTCAGCGTTTCAAGGCTGGTGCCCCTCCCATTGGGTTAAGGTTCTTCAAACCAGTCATTCAGTCACTGATCTGCAAACTTACTTAAACACAAATTTTCATATTTTGGGTAAGATTTTGTTCCAATTTCAGTGTGAATTTCAACACGTGGTACTGTTAGTAAAAAAAAAAAAAAAAAAATCTAACTTTATAAACTTACTCTTTGTAATCGTTTATCCTTACTCCAGCAGTTTCAGATTCCACATATTTAATTTTGATTAGGCATTGGAGAAGTGTGCTTATTTCTTGCTTATCAGGGATCTGACAGGATCCCTGCCTGCATTCACAGTGATGTGAAGTTAGGGATTTGCTTTCCCAGGGGAAGAAGACAAAGAAGAAAATGGCTTGTTGGGGGATTTCAGGGTAATGGAAAGGTGGTGAAGAGTGCTGGTCCCCCTGTGCAAGGATGAGAGAGGTGTTCTGGCTTGCAGGGCTAAGCTGAGCGACCTGCCCTGCCGGTGGGCATGGCCCTCACCACCCTGTGCTGCTTGGACAGCCTGGGGCCGAAGGGCTGGTTCTGGAGTCGTGTCAGACACCTCGAGCTGTCCCCGCGGCAGCTGGGAGCTCAGCGTGTGACTGCAAAACCTGCCAAGCAGCAAGGTAAGTCTGTCAGCTCCCACAGCCCCAGCTAAACCCCCGCTTGTTCATCTAACAGTGCTTACAGTCACTTGGCCACCAGGGCTGTGATATAAATAAACCATGACCCAAAGGCTGCGGCTTCACAGCAGCTGAAGACAATCCATAACAGCGTTGCCGTGGTTATGTCCTCCCCAAAACACCACTGCTGCACCCACCCTCCTCTCCTCTCCTCTCCCCTGCCCTCCCGGCCGCCATTACGTCTCTGACCTGAGGCAATCCGACTGAGGAGGTGAGAGGGCACAAGAAGGCCTTGTGTTAGACACAGCTCTCTGGCTGGGCTCCCTGCTCAGCTCAGCGAGGCACAAACAGACATTTGAAAGGGATTCACCCCACTGGCAGCAGGCACCCTGAATTACTCCCTGGAGCTGCTGCTTCTCCTCCAGTAAGGCCACAGATGCTCATGGGTGCACAGGTTCCTAAATCGAACACAACAATTTAGCTCCTAACGTCAGGCAGGATGAACCAGGCTAGATCTAGATAGCTAGGCCCAATTGCAACGGGAGATGCCAGAATCCCAGGTCCAGGGACCTACCATGCAGCCGCTACCACCCATCTCTCTGACAGGCTGCTCTTCACAGAGCCCCTCAGGCAAACTCCACCACAGTTTCCCAGCCCTAAGGCCCCATCCTGGCTGGGAAGGTAATGCTGTCACTTTAGGTTTTGGCTTGGAAAGGTTACCAACGAGCTCCAGTCTAAAGTAACTTGCCAGAGAAAGAATTAGGATGGGAACTCAGTACAAAATTACACCAAAATGCTCCGTGTTACATGTTTGTCCTCTGGACAGAAAGGAAAGTGACCCAAAGCCAACCTCCCTTCTGTCTGCTGATTCAGCAGGAGAAGCTCTGAGCTTTGCCTGGTTTCTGTTTTTTTGTGTGGGGTATCATGAGTGACAGATTTCTTGGAGAGAACTCAAGGGAAAACAAAGGAAAGAGAGAAGAGAGAATAAATTCTTGGCAGGCAAGATGAAAGGTTGGGCCAGGTCCCGGGCTGTCATTTAGCCAAATATGTGGGACAACCTTCTTTTGCCTACAAGTCTGCTAGCAATTTGCAGAACAGCATTGCAGGTAGCCAGCAGGGCTGCCAGTCTCCAGACTCTGCTATTTTTCGGTCTCTGTTTCCTTGGTGAAGTTTCCCAAGCAGCACACAACTTAACTGAGTTCATAAGGGGCAGCAACTGCTTCCAGTTCTGCCCAGCAGCCGCTTTTACAAGACAGAGGCTTCATAAAACTGGCTTTCTCCAGAGGGCCACAGGAGAAGTGCACCTGAGCTGTGAGGACTCCCTACATTTGGCAAGGTTTCCCCAGCATCCAAAGGGCTGAACGTATTTAGTTGGTTTCAACAAAACACTTGAAATTCCCAAACAATTCGTTAGCCTTGCAAAAGCAAATGGAAAGTACTAATTAACATAGTCAGGGAATTATTTCAAGTAGTAAGACAGGTCTTTCAATCCCACCAGAAACAGTGTTGTCCCACAAATTGCAGAGAGCAAATGCCCGCAGCCCCAGCCCTTGCAGGACCAGATCTGAGCCAGGGACTGCAGTCCAGCTCAGAAAACAACTTTCTAGGGCATGGTTTCATGCTCCTCTAAATCCAGGGCAATGGCAAGGATACTGCTGAAAGGGCAGTCCCCTGACCGCACTTGCACATGCTCCCCCCTCTTTGCTTTTCCTGCTTCTCTTGCCTCAGATCTAAAGGCTGTGTAACCACTAAGGAAGTTGGTTCGGCACCCTAATCCAGCAGAAAACTCATCCACTAAAAAGAAAAGGCTTTCTGAGAACTGGATTCTGTTTCTGGCCTTACCCCAAACTTAAAGGATGGTTGAGAGCAAGGACAGGGAATAAATGCATTACAAGGATCGAAGGGTTACGGAGTGACTATAACCAAATCAGCTCCATGAGCTTGTGCTCTTCAATTTCTCTTCCTACAGTGGCTGTAGTAAATACCTGTCTTTAGCTGGTTGCCAGGAGGCTTCACATTCGTGAAACATCCAGCGATCCTCTCTTTATACGTACTAAGGCTTTATATTAATCATACAATGTCATTAAGATGAGTGAAAAAGCCTTGTCCCTTTTAAAGGTATTGATAATGCAGAAAGCAGAAATTCTTAACTTGACCATAAACGTATTCCCTGTTTAGCAGAAAGGTGATGGAAAGTCTGGGAAAGGCACACTGATATGCATGTATATATTCATCTGTTTGAAAAGAGCTGCATTCTTCAGCACTCCCTGGCTCGTGTGCATCTAATAGAATATCTATTTAGGAAAATGTGACTAGCATAACCAGCTATGCAGTGCTCACATCTGCTAATCCTTTGCTGCTCAAGTAATCATCTTCACTTGCAAAAAGATTTATACTATTTTGGGTGCAGGCAAAGAGGAGCTAAGCACTCTAAACCTCTCCCAGCTGAAACCTCAAGGGAAGCATTACCTTAGCATTCCCACTCTGGCAAGATACATTGATTTCGAGATCCCATTTCTGGAAGTGGGTAGAATTACTTTAGATAGCTCAGAGAGACACAAAATGGACAAAGGAAAGGCTTGTGGCTACGATATTTACCATATTGGGTGACGCCTGTTGCTCTATTATATTTGCACAGCTTAAATAACTCTGCTTGCTTGACCACAGCTGCTCTGCAGCGCTGTTTTATCATGCATTTAAACACACACATATACACAAACTTCACAGCTAAAAAACACCAGCTGAAAGCTTGCCTTGTCCATCTGAGAAGCAAGAACCCAAGAGCCTGGAAGGGATTTCTGTCTCAGTTTCTCTCTGTTGGAGTTACTCCGGACTGACACCAGCAAAAACCTCCAACTCGGCCACGTGCACGCCTGGGGATTGCTTCAGTCAGGGGGAGGTTGGGGTTGCACACGTGTTCCTACACTGTTCAAGCAGCTTGTCGATACCAGAGTGCTGCAGGGAAAGAGTGGGGTGCCAAGGGTCTTGGCAGAAAATACAGCATGTGCATAAGCAACCTTGTGTGCCAGCCTCCACTGTCCCTCTGCAGAAGATGGGTTGCCACCCTCACGCATCTCTACCCTGCGCAGGAGCTTAGCAGAGGTTTCACAGCCAGGTTTTAACCCCTGCAAATGCTGTGCACCCTTTCTGGTGGTTAGTCCCCCAGGAGTCCTGCCCCTGGTCAGCTGTCTTCTCACTGCTGCTTTTCTCTAAGCCACCTAGACCAATGCTGGAGCCTGGGCGTGCCCAGCACCCTTACACGCCCTGCTTTGCAGTATAGATGCGCCCTGCCCCTGTCGACATGATTTTCAGAGTATTCCCCTGCTGGCTGGCTCTCCTGGAAGTGTTGCCCACCTTCGTTTGACTGGTGGGTACACAGGACAGGGCTCAATAATATATACACACCTTCCAGAGCATTTGCTCCTCAAATTCAAGGGCAGCCCCTATTGGTTTCACTCCATTAATGCAGTGTTATGACCCCTACAGTCCATGGCTAGAAATTCCAACAATTTCACCCAGCTTTGAGCAAGTCCTACAGCTCTGATAAGAGTCAGTGACCCAAGCCATTCCCACTAGGGCTGTAAGGGCATTGCCTCCTCTCATTCAGTGAATGCTGGAGAAGAAAGCACCTTTATTAAATCTCTTAGGTATTACCTGTGCCCAAGTTTTAAGAAAGAATTTTTCTCATATATCCCTGCACAAATACTAATGTTTGAAAGTCTTTAGCATTATAAAATACACAACAAGCACTCCAGCCCCCTCCAGCTCAGAGATAATGACCACAAATATTCACTAGGGCAAAGAAAATCACTTCCTTCTCCACACACAACCCCATTAAAGTTTGGGCGAATGTAACTGGGAAAACCAAAGACTGGCAGAGTTTTGTTCTCTCCATCCTCACACTGAACCTCCTGTAGGAGCAAATTATTTCTCTTAAGCCAGACAGAATTAGTTGACCAGCAGGATTTCTACTATAGACTTTGCAGCCTTGAGAAACTGATAAAAGGACCTCCTCCAAATAGAAGAATGTTTTTCAAGCCTTTCTCCTAAACATCAGTATCATCTTGCCTTTGGCCACCTTAAAAACTCCTAACAAATTTCAACTAATCAATTCTTACATCGCTCTGATGATATAGTGCTATTACTCAGTTATAATTCATATCTGGGACAACCGTGGTACAGAGAGGGTAAGATCAGTAAGCAGGTCTTGCCTTTTTGGATGATTATTGAAAATAAGCACCATTTATTTAGGGGGGGTCTCCTTATTTACTTATCTGTATTGCAATAGCATCCCCAGTCCTCTGTACGGATAAGCACCAGCACGTTCATTACTGGTTAGGGTCCCTGCCTCGAACCGGTTCAGTAACCCAAATGCAGCTGAGGCAGGTGGATGTGGCTGCAGTGCCCCTGGGGAGAAACCCATTCACAGCCCCACTGCCTTGGGGTTTAGCTCTGCTGTGAATGGCCAGCCAGCCAGAGCCCCAGCGGTGGAGAAGCTGGAGGAGGAGGAGGCAGGTGGATTTTGTACTTGGTGACAAGAGAAGTGACTCTCTAGGGACCGTACCCAGCTGTGAGAGGTCACAGGAGCTCCTTTGAACCGTACGAGGCACGTGTGTAAGGGGTGGGTGGGGTGGACAGAAGCTGAATTAAAGGCAAACGAGTGATTCAGTCTCGATCCTACTCCTAGTGCAAACCTAGCCCTAGATGAAGATTTACCGTGGAGATTCCACTTTAGTTACCCATGATGAAATAGCCATTCAGCACCACAGAAAAAAAAATAATCTGAAAAGTGGAAAGTAATCTAGGACACCTGGTGGATTGTGGACCACCCCTTAGACCAGTGCCTTTTCTGAGATCCAAGAATTGCCGCTTAAATGCCTTTTTAGCACGGCTTTGCATTAACTGCTTCCACTGTTTTTTGAAGGTCTTAGAGTAAAACAGTTTTTTGAAGGCCTTCTGCAGTAAAACAGACTTTGTCCATTCTTGTTTTCTGTTTTGAACCGTAACTATTCTAAATGTAAATCTAAAATTTCCTTTGGTAGCATGAATGCTTCACACTGCAGCTGGGAAAGTGTGGCTAGTCTTCAGGGACATCGCAGGGCTTTTGATGACCATCCTTACCCTCTGCTCACAGATCCATCTGTGGATTCTGTCACAATTCTTGTGACCAGAATTCGGTCAGTCATTCCAAACAGCTGCCTTTTCTTTCTAATGACCCCCCCAAAGAACTATTTATTTCTATTCCCAAATGCAAAAAAAACTTACTCCCTTCCAAAATTATACTGGTTAAAGGCCTGCAATGGACAGTATGTTGTCCTGGTTTCACTAGCTCACTTAGATTTCTGTGCTCTTTAACAATCAAAGCAGGCAAGCACTTAAAGCTCTGGGAATTTAACCTTGCTGCAGCTTCTTTTTCTAATAGACTGGTTTTAGGTATTTAATGTCTGTTTTTCAGGTCAATTTAGAGATCTTTCTGAGTCTCACAAACCTATGCTGCTAATCTCTGAGAAACCATCTATATTTAATCATGGATGAGTAAAAATACAGTCCTACTATATTTTTAGTAGGAAAAATACTACAAAATAGACCCTCTCTGAGATATGCGAACTACGTGCACGTGGTGTGGCAGGGGATGGAGCCAACCCAAAGCAGCACCAAGCAATCCTCACAGCCACTCTCCAGGACACACCGTTGAGCGTGTATAGCTGTACACACGGAGTGAGACAGCTGCATCCACACACACGTGTGTGTATTTCAGCCTATACTGCCTCTAGGTTGGAACATCAAGAGAGCACGTAGCCATTTAGGACAGGAAGTGAGAAACTACCTTTAGCTGAAACTGTAGTGGAGAGGAGATGAACAGAAGGTTGCTTACGGCTTACGTTCATGCCCCCATTCCTATGAACGCTGGCATGGGGCTGTCTGCAATGACGAGGAGCTCCCTAATCAAGGGCAACTTTTTGAGTGTGGTCTGCACCCGAGCTATCGAAGGGCCGGTGGCCTTCCGCGCTAGCACCAGCACCACTGCACAAAGTGCTCAAAGCACCCGCTGAGGCTGGCGATCACACGATGAGTCAGTGTGGCTGTGAACACGCTTTTCTCTTAATTGAACTTCAGGAGATTTTAAGTCCACTCTGTGAGTGCACCAAGCCTCTTTAGAGAGCACCTCTTTCTTTGTATCTTTACAGTAATATCCTGATCCTGGTGCAACGCAGTTATTTCCTTCCTGAGAAGCACCATCCTGTGGGAAAGGAAAATCTTCCCCTTTATCAGAGTTTGACAGACATCAGAGGGATTTGATAACACTGGTTTGTTTCCAGCTGCCTGAACTGTCCCTTCCCCACTTCAGCACAGCTCCCCACATGTACTGGGCTGAGGGTTTTGTTCAGCAGCACTCTGCATTGTGCCCAAGACCTTCTGAGACCAACACGACTTGCTCACCAATTCAAGCCAGCTTAGATTATAGTTCTTCTCATAGGGCAGCTCTCAAAGAGAGTTGTATTTTTCTTTAAAATTGTTTTCTCAGTTCAAACCTGAAAATGTTCGTGTTAGACTTACTCACCCTACCGCAGAGGGAGGTGTGTAACCTGGGCAGGAGAGCCATTTCATATGAGAGCTTTTTTGGCCAACAAGGATTTAAAAGCGCCCATTCAAGCATAAAGGATGGGTTTGACAGGACGCTTACCAGAGTTGTTCTCTGGCATTCTCTGCACAGGAGATCAGATTAGATAATCAAATCAGTCCCCTCTGGAGCTAAGATCTGTGAGCCCATGAGAGTCGTTCGGTTCCCAGACTCCTCAAGTTCTTGGCTTCTTCTTTCTACATTCACTGCATGAAATCAATGTCAATTGTGATGGTGGGTTTTGTGCCAAAAGGACGTGGCTCCAAAAAGATGTACAGTCATCACTTCATTAGCTAGCCTGGTGCCCCAGAAGTGAGAACCGCTGTAACCCATCCCAACTGCCTGCACCAGCCACTGTCCTCAATGGCTATTTAATATTTACATATTGCTGATTATGTCTGTCTCGGCTCCCGTCTGCTCTTCTCATCATCTCCTCCGTACATTTCCCAGATGTTGGAATGAAGGCATATACCTTTTCATGAAACCGTGGTCACCAGGCTCAATCAGCTCACATTTCTCCAGATGTTTTGTGATCTCATCACTTATTAACGCTCCTAGCTGAGTTAGCCTGACTCTAGCTTGGATAACTGGTTATAATTTCCTTGCTCCTCTCCAACCCGTTTTGGAAGAATCTGATTAGACTGATTTCTATCCAGCCCTTAGTTAGCCTTCTCCCCACATCTGTCTCTGAGGAGCTATTGGTTTTGGATGCAGATTTCTTCCCAGCATCTTCCTGCCATTTCAAAGGTGTAAGTCAGCACAACCTCCTTAGTGATTTGCTACATGCCAAGTAGACCCTTCGGTCACTGCAAGGACTAGATACACAGACACTTTCCAAGTTGCCAGGGTACTCCTATGATAATTAGCACTACCATAGTTTCTGTGCATGTAAGGAAGTTTTCCCATTTAATAACCCACAATTTTCAAAATAAATTATTAACTAAATAAATAATTAAGACCCAGGTGGACAAAGGTACAATCTCAGCAATTGCTCATGCAATTTTTGTGCACAGAATTTTAAATTGTGTCCAAATTCTCCCATCATCACTTTACCGCTGATACCATCTCTTTTGAAAGCCACCAATTTTATCTACAAATACTTTATGAAAAATGTGCCTACTTCCACGTGAACATAACCAAAAAGTCACATTTAGTCAGTCACATTTCTAATTCCATACCGTGTTGGAGGCCACAAAGTGTGCTCGCTGAAGTGTAATTTTTTAGGATCTTCAGCAATATTCTGACATGCAAACAAAGTTGAAACACATTTTTTAATTACTTAAGTCCTTATTTAAGAGTGGGAGATAGACTGTAAATAAAGACAATCAGTTAATGAAATAAAAGTATGTTATTAAATTATTCAGATGCTCACAGATTTATGAAGAACACATGCGTTATGCCCATTCATGCTTCGATATTCCTTCAACCACTTATTTACAGCCCAAATCTAGTGTTTGTGGCTTATTTTCTCCTGCAACACTAAACTGAAAGCAAATCTTTGTAAGTGTGTGACTCCTTTCAACCAAGTTAAGAAAGAGATAAACAGTATAAATCTTTCAGTTTCTCAGTATGTGGCATCTTAACTATCACAGATGCAGGGAGTATCTGCAAAGTACCTATTCCTTGGATTGCTATCTACTAAGTTCCTCTTGTCAGTCAGCTGGGATTTGGTTCTTTCCTTTTTTTTTTTATTTTTTTTTTTTTCTTATGGCTATGTGATCCTTGTCCCTTGGTGTTTGACATTAAGTTGAACTGAGTAATTGTACCTTGGACCAGGCGTAACATTGTTCCTCGTGACTCAGTAAATATCTGAAGGCAAAAGCAGTGACAGTTGCAATGCAGGGTTTTCCCTCCATCCCCTGCACTCCATGTGCACATTCGGGACAGTGCTATGGTGGAGCTATAGCTGCCTGTCAGCAGCTTTTCTACCCCCTTTTTGACTGTGTGTGCTGCAAGCCGAAGGAGACTGAGTTGCAGCACACTTGGTGACTGAAAATGCAAGTACACCGTACCCACGCACCTATACAGCTGCTTCTACTGCACCCACCATGGACACAGCTAGGAGCTTTCATTCCTGGGAAAAAAAGTCTTTCTAAGTGTGTCAGGCAGATAAAAAGCGCTCTTAATATCTGGTATGTTTTTCCAAGGGGGTGACTGGAAGTTCCAGCAGCTGTGTCATTTTCCCCTGATTGTTTTCAACAGGAAACAGAAACGCTCAGCTTCAGCATCAGCTTTATGATATAACTGAGCCTTGGGCAGATTCCAGCCTGATCCTGGAGCCCCGGCAGCTGACTGTCCTCCCAGTCAAAACCTGTTTTCTCTCCCACTGTGTTTTCTTGGAGCATGAACCTGCAAGGTGCCGTGTCTGTTTGCCAGGAGCAAGGAAATCCTGGAGTCTTTTCCTAACCGAAAGTACGTCTGAATTCTCCTGGGAGTCTGCGGACATGGTTCGTGTGCACCTTCGCTAGGTAGGGCTGGAGTGAGCACCAGCTTGTAGGGACGAGCCCTTACCCAATTCTCAGCATTTCAGTAGAAACAAAGCAAGCCTCCCAGGAAGGATTTGTCACGTTTCCAAACAGCACAGAACTCCCTTATTCTGTCCTTTCCCCTAAATTGCAGCTTGGAATTTGTGATTATTCTTCCCTAAATAGCTGAGACTCGAGTTAAATAAAGGTATCGCAGTCTGTTTTCAGCTGGAACATGTTAGCTAAAGGAAATACTGTAACTTACAGCATGATCGTGCCACACCATTGCGATTGTGTAGCTAAAACCCCAGCCAGCTTGCAAATGCAGTTGAGAGCTCTTTGTTAAGTGGGAAAAGCAAAGCGACATAGTTACTAAAAACAGTGACTTAAGTTTCAGGACTTACCCTGAGTCATCCCTGGCTCCCTCGTCTCCGGCTGATGTTTTCATCATTACAGCAAACTTTAAGATACTTTCTGTTTCACAGTGGCTTTAGAGTTCCTTGGTAAAGAAAGCAATTCCTTGCCATCGCTGAGCAGAACCTCCACATCCTTAGGTTTGTACTGAAGATGGTATTTCAAGGGACTGCAGGGGGAGGATGTGTGAAACCAGCTTCAGGCTCGGTAGTATCGGAGGGCAGACAACTAAACAAGCACTGAAATGAAAGCAAACTGCCAAGAAGGTCTGATTTTAGCCTCTCTTATTTCTACTTCCTGTATTTATATGAACGGGGGATTTCAGGAAGAGGCAGTCTTTGGTGGTCAAGGGTGTGCGTGTGTGTGCGTGCGCGTGTGTATTATAAAGCCATATTTAGTAGTGAAGGCAGGTTAGCCTTATTAGAGAGAAGGGCCCGAGACTGTCAGCTTCCAGTTTGTTTCTCTAACGTAAGTAAATTTGCGGGAAATTGTTTTACAGACTACAGGTATGTCAGTAGGCAACAGAGCATGGTGAACTTTGTAAAGGATTTTATAAGCAGCAAGGCAGTAAGTCTCCGTCTGCAAATTCCTGAAGCATGTGTATTTCTATTGCTTGAGTAACTGGAACCAGATGGAGCTTGGAAACCTTTATATTTACACAGGACCTGAGAAAGTGAAATGTCTAACACAGGCAGAGGACAGTTACGCAAAAAAAGTTCCTAGTTAAAGCAAAAGGTAATGGTAAGGCTGTAAGACTGCTGGTAAATGAGTAGCTATCTGTGCCGCGAAGCTCCAGACAGCCTCGGAGCACATTTGACCTGGAGTTACTTAAGTGGTCGAGTGGTGTTTGCCGTACTGGAAACCCAACTAAATATAGTCCAGCTGTGGAGGCTGGGGACTGACAGATGTGCTGTCAGACGGGGCTGGTGGCACTCCTATTTGGCAGCTCTGTCATTCAGGAAATACTGGATGTTGGGAGAATGCATTATGGAAAAGAATACAGCAGAAATATGAAGCAGAGGCAGAGAAAAGCAATTCGTGGAACAGAGAGGGAGACCTTTTTGCTCCTTTTATTTTCAAAAGGAATTTCTCAGCTTTCGAAGATATTGTCCAGTAAGCAGGCTGTGCCATGCAGCCCACCCTGGAAATGGAAATGCCAGGCAGCTGTCAGCATATCAGTCTGAGGGCGACTAGACCTCAGTGTACAGCACAGAGCCAGTTCTGCTGGCACTGAGCTAGGGGGAGTCCGAGGGACCATTACCATCATCAAGACGCACCTGTGCATCTCAAGATGAACTCTTCTCAGGGTTTTTCAATCAAACCTGTTGGTGTTAGAAGGTGTATCTTCTAGCTTTTAGAAGGGTTTCTCTTAGAAAGTCCAAAAGCCTGACTGGAAGGCTGCATGATGGAAAAGAGCTAAGATTTTGCAGCAGAATACCAGTTTTCAGCAAGTGTTAGGCATTTCCAAGATGTTGTTGGGCAAGAACTATTAAAAATACACAGGAAAAAAATTGGAAAATAAAAGAATACAAAAAATCTAGTATTGTTGTTGTGTCTCAGTTTCACTCGATTTGGGAGCTCATTTTTTTTGTTTCTTGTGAAATCTTTCACACAATTTGCAATTTAAAGAATGTACTCTTTCAGAAATTTAAAGTTTTGAAATGATTTGTGTTAAATATATTGGGCTAAAGTTATTTTCAAAGTCTCTTTTTCTTTTTTTCCCCCTGCAAAATATTTAGTATCTTTGCAATACAGTTAAGCATTTCTGTAGAATATTCAAAATATGAAAATGAAGACAAGTTTTTATGTAAGAGATTTTGTCAGAGCTTTGCTGAGTGTTTTTCTTAAGCCAGAGATCCGGCAGGTTTGGAGTCTGACACTGTGTTGTGTGATCAGGCTGTGGAAGTATACAATTACGCAAAAGCTAATTGACAGTGTAATACTCAGACACTGCGAAACACCACTTCTCTGTGATTCATCCAAGCCAAACAGGTTTTAGAGAAAGAATTGAATTTTTCAATAATTTGGGATATTTAGATGCAATGTACTTATGAAGCTAATTTTCAGCCTAAAAATTGCTGCAATTTCAGTGTGTGCTAGGGGCAAGGGGGGTATTCTTGGCTTTTCTAGGACTGATTCACCCTATCCATCTTAAACCACACCATTTTGCAGCCCTTTTCTTTTTCTATTATTATTTTTATGCAGCTGAGTTGGGAAGGTTTAAAAATGGTTTATGATGGAAGCCCCTAAGTGCAACAAGCACTTTGGTTTTAATAAAGTGCTTTCAGCACATTCACAGATTATACAGCAGCTCTGCTTTCCACACAGTAGGACACGACTGCATCAATAATATGGTATATTCCTGTAGGAATTGTCGTGCCTATTGTGTCACCAACCCATACATGATGTCCCTTTCATAGAGCCTATTACATAACAGATCATGATGGGTCATGAGGTCAAATGTGTGGGGGATTAAAAGAATGGGTACTTTCTACATTCGGATTTCGATTTTCAGAAGTTAGTTCTGTATGGAAGAAGGAATCTTTTCCTTTCCCCAGCCTAGAAACAGTTAGCCTAGCATATACCAAAGAATGAACCCTTGTGCAGAAGTCAAAGAATGCATGGTATCGCTCTTCTCCACTTCACAAGGACTCTTCTGTCGATGTACAGAAACACAGTGGCTAATCACAGGTTTATACAGCAACAGGGGTTCCAAAAGCGTGCACTGTGGTTAAGAAAAATAAGGTCAAACTTTATCTCCTTGCAGTAAACTGGCTAGGAGCATTAATGGGAGGACTCTTATCTAATGAAATTGTTAATAAACTAGCACATGAGTTCCTTTTTTCAGAGAACTGCATTTAAAGGTTTTCCTTCCATACCACAGACTGCATACCTACAGCAGAAGGCATTTGAAACCCTGAGACAGGCAGCTCATAGAATCACAGAATATCCTGAGTTGGAAGGGACCCACAAGGACTATCGAGTCCAAGTTCTGGCTCCACACAGGAGCACCCAAAAATCAGACCCTACATCTGACAACATTGTCTAAATGTTTCTTGAAACATTCTCGGTAAACATAGCTAGTCCGAAAAGAGCAAATCACGCATTTCGGAATCACTGTGAATCAAATTGATGAACTTAACTCACCCCAAAATTAGCTTGATCCAGGTGATACTCCCTTGAATAGACGAAAATGTGTGAGCCTTCTGTCATTCAGTTCAGCAGGGACCAAATTTCACCAAGAAAGTGCAGGCACATATCCTAGCTGGGTCCTGAAATTTTAGATTTTCAACAATATATATGAGAATGCTTCACATGTTCTCAGCAACTGAGAAAAATACTGCAAACACTCAAGTTGTTCTTATATAATTTATTGATAGTGTACATATGTTGATAATATAGTGCATTACAATACTGACTGCTAGAATTTTTTATAAATGTTTAGTTAACTATTTTTTAAAATTTTCACAACAAAAATAATCAATTATCATGCCAACATTTTGTAACAAATTATCACATTAAATCCATTTGGATTTCATGACATATTTATCTGTACAAAGGACCCCATATCACAGAGCATTCACAGTGCATAAGGTCACAGTCATTGAAAAAATAAATAACATGATAAATAGATTTGTGTTATTTACAGTTTACAAACTCATCCCTTTCTGTTTTCAAAGTAAGCGGTTCTAGAAAGTTGTAATAATATTTTAAGAGGTATTGAACCTCCTAAGGGTGCACTGCAAATGCCTGCAAGTATGAAACACAGGGAAGTTTAAAAGGTTCAGAAGTTATTTTAGTGATCATAAATGATTTCAAATACTTTCTTGCAACGGAGGAGATAGCGGGAGCCAAATTCTACTCTCAGTTCCACTGATAAAAATTTGTGCCAACTACCAGGACGTGAATGAGCGCTGGCACCCCTTCCAAGAACGAGAAGGCAAGAATTTGGTCGTAACTTTGCTGCAGTTTCAGCCATTTGGAACAGTGATGCTGCTGGGGAAGCAGACTTACAAGTGTTCTTTGCATACCCAACTGGGTTATGAGTGAAGGCAATAATCTTGCTGCAAAACCCTCTGAAAAGAAGCATCACAGTTGGTATTAGACTTTCCAGAGACTTCACCTGTCTGGTTTTGATATATCCTGATAACCTTTAGATTTTGTCACAATTCCCTGTTGCTATAAACCTACCATTGTATTTGTCTTTCAAGTTTACCAAGATCATCTCAGTGATAAGACAGCAACAATCACATACATTCTTTGTGCAAGTAAGAAAGAAACGGAATTAAATTCAGTAATTCTTGTAAGAAAATATTCAAATGTTATTAGGTTCCTACGCTCTTTCATTTCTTTCAGACAGTGTACTGTATGGCAGAAGTATGGTAGCAAGTAGAACACGGGATGTACAAACTGTCACCATCATTATACAGGTCAGCCTGCGGAGAAGGAGCTACATGTATCTCAGATTTCGGGACAGGGATGTATAGGATCTCACAGCTTTCTCTGGGGAGAAAATATGAGAAATATGGGAGAAAATATGTGGACACCGTGCAGGGGGAAATGTAAGAAAATGCAAGCTCAAGTTATTCAAAGGAGGTTTTTAAACTTGTGCACACCAGGTCAGAAACTGGAATGCACGTATCAGCTGAATGACATTCTGCTTTTCAGCAGAACGCCGATCACTTGCATACGGAGTTTTCAAAATAGTTCAATAAAGTAATAAGGGGCAATAAGGGGCTTGGTACAGAGTTGCTGGAACTAAATGCTGTCATTTACCTGTGTAACCATCATGTAATTCTCACCACCCAACAGACTGAAAAATCTAGAGTTCAGACTCAAAGAAATATAAAGGAAAATGTGTAGTAAATGCGTGAGCTGAAGAGCTTTTCTTCTGAGTGCTTAAACACAAGTAACTGAAGGATCTGAGGCTTGCGATGACAGAACATTATGTCCAAAGGTGTTGCATTTCAATCAGCAAGATTCTTTGGTTTCACCTGGCTATCAGTGTTAATTTAGTGTCTGTTTCATATTACATTAGGTCTGATCTTTCCTTAGCATGAATAATCAGGCAGTATTTATACAGCTTAAAGCACTCTACCAAAAAACAATCTAACAGCGGTACACAAATAAATGACATTACAATTGCAAGAGATCCAAAAATGGAAGACACCCAAACTCATGAGGGATTTGTGCAGCTAGAGCAAACATAATAAAAACAAGTGCATGTAATTAAAGCACAGTCACAAAGGAAATCAAAGAATAGCGTCTCCTCTATAATTGCTGTATAAGTATTGGAGTAGGAAAGACCTTTTCCGTTTGTTTACATGTTGACAGAATGTTTACAAATATAATCTAAAACCAGAAACTAATTATGCGTTAGTCACAGCTGCAGCAAGCATATCAAAATAAAATAAAATAAAATTGGCACGCCAATGACTGAGCCAGGAGAAAGACGGTTGACTCTGCTGTACCTGTTGGGAAGACTTCAGGTGTTCTGCTAGGCTGGACTCGAGCCCAGAGAGCAGCCCTTAGATCATCAGTAGTCATTGAGAAACCATAACCGTAGCTTCTTAGAATTAGATTTAGGCATGCAGATCCCAAGCCTGAAATTTTAATTCAGGCAATACTTTCAGTGGGACTCAGAGTAGCAGGAGCTGAACTTTGATCACGCAACTTTATAAGGTAGTATGAGCGTTATGGTCTGTATGGGATCAGACACTGCTGAATTCAGCGGATCATCTCTGTGGGACTGTACTACTCCAGTGGAACTGCAGCAGGAAAGAGCTGCTGGGAGCTCTGCTTGGCCAGCTGTACTTCAGTTATGGTCCTGTTTGTACACCAGGACAGTTCTGAAACCTTTGGGACAAGGAACCTGTTCTCCTCTTATTTACACAAGTGGGAATCTAAAGTGGTATCAGCAGAGCAGAGGTCCATAGATTCCAGACAAAGCTTTTAACTTGAGGGAAAATTAAAATTGTAGACTAAGAAACCAGTAACATATGAAAAAATCTGGATGTGACAGAAACCCCAGAAACCATGCTCAGCTGTCATCTTAGGAAACGATCCAGCAAGGCACTTGGATGTGTGTTTAGCTTTAAGCATGGAATCAATCCTACCGAAGTTAAGCTTTGCTGGATAAGGGATATCTTTTTCTGAATTGTATTACTTTTCAGTGTTAGTACGCTGGCGATTTTCAGATCACAGTAACAGTTTTCCTCTCACATCCACCAGCTTTCTCTTCACTCTTGAACTGAATATTAATTTACACACCGCTGTGGCACATGTGCCAAACTCAGCCAGCTAACTTTTACAATGGATAGTAAAATAACACGGCTACAAAATTTTGCAGACACAACCTGAACAGACACAACGTAGAGTTGCAGTAACTTCAGAGAGCCAAGTGCAAATCACCCCTTATCTTGATTGGGAAAGGGCAAAATTTGTAGTGGTTTCCTGACCACCCAAGCAAATTATTTTCTGTACATGTGAAAGGCACTAGTCCGCTATTACTCAGCAATATTCTCCTGAATTACTGACACATTCTGAAGTGGGTATCTGACATACAACAACCTGTCAAACAGATCTTTCTCAGGCCATTTAGTTTATCTGCATGGTTCAGCCTATAATTGCCATCTTTATTTATTTTAGCATATTGGTAATGACTATATAGAGACTCTAACTACTTCATATGATCATGTGTCATCAAGGCCCTGATACAGCATCTAGTAACTCTTTGGCAAACAATATATCCCTGGTCATATTGTTATGTCAGAGGATAATCCTACTAACGTCATTTGTAATGGTAAGCATGGCATGACACCCGTCTCATAACACAAGATGCATATGAGACTGCCTCAGGAAACGCAGCATTACAATCCATAGAAATAGTCCTGAAGTTGGTCTACGTTTTACGTAGGAGTATAAAATGCCAGGACCAGCCATGTGATTTAAGGTCAGTATTACCCTCCAAGACTGTCTCTTCCTACAACAGAACACTCCCGATTTTTGGAGCAGGTGATATTTAATTTAGGCAAAATAATTCTAAATGATGTCTCAATAATTCATGGCATTAGCAAACACAATTTCACACATATTTGAGCTATGGAACAAATGGGTGCCCCTAGTCTTTTAAAGTTACCTGAATCAGAAATATGAAGGTACAGTACAATTTGCTGGATCTGGCACTGTAAATGTTGATGCCCTCATCACTATCAACTCAGCTGATCAGTCGGCATTCAAAACTAGACTTTGGAACCACTCTTCCGTAGTGTAAATACATCTGAGCTGCCTGAACTGTGCACAGAAGAGCAAATGTTTGCTTGGAGGCAACTAGTTCTCCAACCCCTGCCTCTACCTCTGCTCCTTTCAGCCTCATATCTAACCATCACAGGAGCATCAGCACCAAACTGTCCTCCTGAAAGAGCAGGGAAGAAAGGAAGAGTAAAGAGGGTTGCTCCTTCACAGCTTTTCTGCAACAGAAGACTCAAAGACGAACTCCACCATGAACTCAAAGACTGAATTCTACCTCTTCTGCTTTGCTGCTACAGCACAGCAAAAATGTCTTGAATGCCAGGAAACAGGGTCATCTGCATACTTGAGGACAAATGTGTTTACTGTCATGCTTGCCTACTCAATAAAGCATTTTAATAATGCTGTATTTATTGCCATCTTTAGGACTGGTAGTTTAACTACCTAACTACCTTATTAAAGTGAAAAACCCTAAATGGGTGCTAATACTGACGTTTGCCACGGAGCGTACAGCAAATAACGAACACATTGCTATTTTTTCCTTAGCATTACATTGAAAGGATTCAATTCCTAAAAAGTGTTTAACAGCAGAATACACTCCTTGATTTGTATCAAAATAAATTTTAAATAGCCTTAATTGTAAACACATTGCCTGGTGTAAACAGTGTCCTACATGTGAGCTGGTTGAACAGAATTATTTGTCAGATATGCCAAGATAAGGAACTTTTTTGATTTAGTGCTTATTTATTAAGGTTCTTTAGTATGTTCTCATTGACATAGTAATGGGAATTTTTATATGTAGTCTTAAGTGCAAAATATATTAATATATTTAAAAATGCATCAACTTTTAGTTGGCAGATTTGGTTTATAAACATTAAAAAATTAAAAAAAAATCTATGTATAAAGTTAAATGTGCTTCTTTAGAAACTTTGTGATCTTTCATTCATATACAGCTTTAAAATATTTTGAAGTTTAGTAGCAATGCAAAATATGCACACTGTCTCAGTGATTTGCAGTCTTATGATTACTACAATATGGAATGTTACCCATTATTTTTAATACTCTGGGCCAGATCCTGCTGTCATTTACATCCAGAGTAATTCCCTATATCAGATTTATGCTGGTGGATAGGATATCAAAACCTGGCCTCTACTGGGGGTTAAAAAGAAGTATATCATGCCTCAAAACTTGCATACAATCCAATCAAAGACCACATTCTCTTAACAGATTTGCTTTTGTCTACCTGTTTTTTTATCTGCACTGCTCAGTGTCAGACACCCACCTTCATTAAGCTTCTGGGAATAAATAAAGAGCAGAGAATACACCAGCTTCTTGACTGATGAAATAAGCTTCTTTCCCCCATCAAACAAATCAAATCATAACCAGGGTGGGTTTTGTTGTCAGAAAGCCTGGATTATGTTCAGATACTTTTCTCAGCTGATAACAGTAACTGTTAGTTACTGAGCACCCAGTTGTATTTTATTTGTTTAGTTTCTTCTAAATTTACAAAATGGGCGTACGAGGGCCAATGCAAAATATTTCTCATGGTGTAATATTCCACAAATGTTAGTTTATACTAATATATACAGCATTCCTTATTAATGGTAAAACATTATTTTTCAAGTATAAATTTCTGCATGTAATTCTCTTCTTCGATATGCAGATAGTCAAACTTTTAGTGTGCATCATCAGAAGTGATACAACATACAACCATTTCCTCTTCTTTCTCTGCTGCATTGTTCATCTTCATTGAAAAGAATGATAAATATTCAACACTGCCATCAAAACTGTCCTTGCAGTTCCTCTATAAGCAGAGCACTTGAAAGGGGAAATGATGTCCTCAACAGTACATGCCATGATATGTGCCTTGGACTTTCTGGTCCTGTAGTTGAGACATTTTGACTAAGCCAAGAAAAGTTCTGAGCTTGCCTCTTTTCCTTCCATGGAAAGTAAGTGTCAAAAGCTAAAGAACTATAAAGATTCTTCTCCAGTCTTCTTGTTAACCTTGGAGGTGGTGTTTGATTGTCTGCAAAAGGAGAATGAAAATCACAACAGAAAGTCCCATATGTGGGGACATTTGAGAGTCCTGCGTAAGATCCACACAGCTTTATGACTGAGCAGCAATATCCAAAGAGAAGGAAAATGCTTTGGTTGCCTTGAGCTAGCATGTTACAAGAAAGGTATGCTTTCCTTCCACACAGGTAAAAGTGCTTGGTAGCTGAAGAAGCAGGAATGACACTCAATTACTGATGGAAAGAAGGTAGGAATGTGAAATGTCTCCTGTCATTTACAGCACACGTAATCAGAATAATTGCAGTCTCTCTCCTTATTGTAGTTTAAAGTTCTTCTCGGCACATAGGGAGGTTGACAAAGGTGAAGACATTAAACTCTATCAATATAGAGAAACACAGGAAAACAGCATAAAGAAACAACACGTAGATGCCTAATTTCCTGTCAAGTTTCCACTTATTTACATGGATTCCAAACACCTGCAAGCAAACAAAGTGTTAGTTAATTAAGCCACAAAGGAGACTTTTGGAGACAATTATAAGCTAAAAATGAGAGCCTTTTGAATTAGAGATCCTGAATCAAGATAAAAATATATTCTTGGTATTTTACAGAATAAAAAGGCAACATATGTTTTTCTGATCAAGAAAAAGAATGTAAAAACCCAGTCCAATGACTCAAACTCTGGCCTTTCTTTTGTCTGAAGATCCCTTTACAAAACATTAAATGAACCGCTTTAAGGCCACTTCAGAAGTTCTTCATGGAACAGAGAAACAGGACCCTAGGTGCTCAGTTTCAGTATGCGGGGCATTTTCAGTATGTGGGGCACATTCTAGTCAGGCAGCACTCATTCATTGATTGGCTATGAACTAAAGAAATGCCCTGAATATGCCTCTCCCCAAAGTGCTCCCCTACAGATCCTTTATGTCCCAGTAGAACACCAGCACCTAATGCTCATTCTTTCAACAGCTTCGGAAGAGCTGCTTTCTTTGATGTTTTACTCAGCTCCAGAACTAAGGGGAGTTACAAGTTACAAGCAGCAAAGCAATGAAATCCACATGAAGGCTCCTATTTTCAGTGGTGTTGAGTGCTTCTGAACAATTACTCTCCAAAGAGTTTTTCTGGGGGAGGATCTGGGGGAATCAGGGTATCCAGTAGAACAAATGAGACAATAGATGCTTTGAACTCAAATGATATGGCTGAAAAGAGTCTTTTCAGAAAACCCTGAGCGGCTAGCATAGGAACACATCTGCATAATCCTCACATATTTTCCAAAGTGCTGGTTACCAGTAAGCATGCAGCAACGTCATGTACAAATGTCTAAAATACATCTTTGTTGTTTCACAGGCACCGTGCAGTATGATGGAACTGGGGATAGAAAAAGAAAAGAACAGGCTCCCACCACTTTTATTATCAGAGGCACTAGGAAGTTAGTGGCAAAGTGAACAGTCATTCCACCACTTAAGTCGTGCACAGGTGATGTGGAGTTTTCTAAGACCTAGCCATGCAACTGTGCAGAAACTCCCGTGATGATCCCCTCCTCTACAAGAGCCTCCACAGGCAGCCAGTGTAAGATGTTAGTATAAATGGGTATTTTTATACCTTTGGGATTTGATTCTTTCCACAGATGGCTCCCTGGGAGTCAGCAGGATCAGAGAACCCTAAGTACCAGCAAAATCGACTTTTGAAACAGAGCTATTGTTTCACCTTAACAAGTCTTGTGTTCTAAAGGTAACTGAGTGACATTTCGCATGCCTGTTCAGAGTTCTGAAGTTCACAGTCCTCACCGACTAATCTTCATTAAGGGTTTTGGCTATAACACTTCGTTAGTCTAGGCTGGTTTGAAAATCAGAGATAGAAGGATAAAAAGAGGGATGAAACATATCTGGGACTTGCCCTAGCATAAAGTAGAGACATGCCTGGGGTATGCAGCTGGACACCGGAGCAAAGGAGTATTATTGGATCACATAATTTCAACACTGACACTGAAATCAATGGGAACCTACACACATCTGGCATGTCTTCTGCACCAAATGTCAGATTTCAGTCACAGAGGACAATGGCAGCTCTTCTACTCATGGTACTGTTATAAGAACGGCATTTTATAAGAAATGATACTTTGGGGATAATAGGTACTTTCAATTTTTCCTTCCAGATTATGTAAAGTAAATAGTTAATGATTATCTTGCAATCAGAATATTCTGAAGAGTCACATTCGGAAACACATATACTTACAGTCAGTGCCACTGATCCTAGCAAAAGTGCAACTGAATAGACCAGTCCTTTACTGTTTATTTTAACCTGTGGTAATTAGACCAAAAAAAAAAAAAAAAGATACCTTTAAAACATTCAGAATATAATAATTGTGTTTTAGAGATCAGAAATCAATTTACTGATTTATGGTATTCCACCTTCTGCCTTGAATAGTGACTGACTTACACATTTTAAACTATACAAACCCATGACAGATTTATCATAATGGAGAATGGGAGGGTTAAGGATTTAAAATAAATGTGTAAGGAATCCCACCTCCATAGAAATAAATAAATGAGCAAATAAAATCAGCATTTCTAATGGATTTTATGTTATATCTCCTCATGATGGAGATATGCCGTTATTCTTGCCTTACAAAAATACTAAGGTACAGGAAGACAGACATGCTTGCGACTGTGCAGTGAGAAAATGACTGTAACATGAACAGACATACATGGCCCTGTTTTTTGCTATAGAATATAATGTACTCTAGTTAGCAGACTGTGAATTAATTACAGCTTGTGGAAATAAAATTGTTTATGTAACTCCTGGTTCCTTGGCAAAGAAATAACACCTTATTCATAAACCAATACATGCTCAGCATTTGCTGTTTGGTTGGTTGTTTTTTATTTGCATGCTTTCTTTTTAGGATATGGTTGACTGATTGCTTTTTAATAGAGAAAAAGAACACATTAAAAACATGTCCAGTATACATACAGTTGATCCACAATCAATCGCCATGGTCTGCAAACCCCATGGAACACCAAGGCCCACCAGAATGTCAAAGACATTGCTTCCTATTGTGTTGGATACTGCCATGTCACCAAGGCCTGCAAAGGAAAAACAACCTTCAGGTAAAAACAAAGTGTAGGATCAAAATTCAGTGTTCTACAGGAAGTTAAAGGGGAATGATTGGCATTGATCCAAGCCCCCTTGGACTAGCCAGAGTCTGCATCTTCTTTGTGGCTTGGAAAGCTTTACTGAGTGCATGGTATTCATTCAGCCTATGTGTTCAATGCCAGTTCAAAAATGAAGTTGATGCTCTTGTGTTCTAAATAGACTGCAGCCACGGGGAACCTGCAGATTAGCTACTGGATTTAGTCTGTGGACACACAGCTCACATGGATAATGAAAAGTGGTCCAGAAAAGAACTCAACCAGATGGGAGTCAAAGATATTAAGCACTTCTGTGGGGTACGGGTTTAATCAGCAGTCACTTCCCTTTAGGAACCATCAAGTGGGACATGAAATAAAAATTTAATAATAAGAGTAAATGGCGATGAAGTTGCTAGGCATTACTCAAAATCCAGTCCTAATGCTCATCACTGACTGCCATCTCATTCTGCACCAGTATCAATAAACGTGAGGAAGGCAGAAGAACTCTTCTCTGTCTAATTTCCCCAAGGCACTGGCTTAACTATTGACTCCTTTCTGCAAAACCCACACCAGGAAGGAAGAGGAACTCTGACATAAATGGGACGCATCCTACAAATACTTAGAGTATAGAGAGCACAGACAGACACTGCCGGATCACAGGTACAGTCTCTGCATGAAGGGAGATGCTCATAGAAAGGTTGTGCTTTCGATCTGCTGCTTTTCAAGGCAGTGTCCCTCTCTACTCTTTAGATATTTGTCTGCAATTTGTCTTGTAATCATCTTCTTGGATTCCAAGCAGTGGAAAAACACTGTTCTTGAACAAGAGGGGCTGCTTTTTCCCCAAGCTACTGCTTAGCTTCACTTTCAGAGGAAACAATCCTTTCAGTACTTTCTCCTAATACTAAAGAACTGATTTAAAGCAGCACTCTGTTAATTAAAAAATGTAACGTTTTCCTTCTGTTCTTTCAAAAAGCTGTTCACTTAATACTACATATGGAAAGCTAATTTAGTAGGAAGGTTGTTCCATAAGAATCAAGAATCCTGAATACTTTTGTTCTGCTTTTGTGAGATTTTCCTGCACAAAAGAGATAATACAAATTCAAGAATGAAATATTTTAAATAGATCATTCTTTTTAATCAAGTGGAATTTAAGATCATTATTTCTATCTCAAACTACAAATGTGGGACTTTGGGGTACTTAATTTATCACTTCAGAACTCTTGTTATTTGCTCAGTGATGTGTTCTGGAGATCTTATTATCTGGGAAAAAAACAGACTATGGAGATAAGAATGGTGGAAAAGAATACAATTAGGAGCTGTTCTTATCCTCCTGTAGTACAGGGTGATCATTTTGGGTTTAATGTTTTTCAACAACAGGAAGGAATACGGCTACAGACATTTCTCAAAAAAAAAAAAAAGTAAAAAACCTTAATCAAATGTTAAAAATACATGAGAAAACATTTTAAAATTTCAGTGGGAAAGCTGATGAAGACATAGCTAACATTTATCTAAAAGCCTTTCCAGTGCCACTATTCATATATCCCAAAGGGAAAGAGGTCTGCATTTGGATGAAAAGTATGCTTGGAGCAACATCACTTCTGCCAGATCATCTTAACCACTTCACTCCCCTGGGTTCAGGAGGTCTTCTAAAAATCAGTACAAGTTTTACATGGACTAGTGCTGGTTAGCACATATTCTTCAATGCAGTTTTTTTAATAGCTGATATTCCAGTTTTGTCTGGCTCGTATCTCTTTACCCGGACTGATAACACCATGCATGGGATATCTGAGTTTTGAATGACCTTCAAGAATGTTAGGCTGTGCCCAGTCTCAATAAGCAAACAGTAACAGGACAGGGATGACTTCTTAGTTCACCAAACTTAACAAAGCATTTTATTTTTTAACTGGGCCCTGAAACAGTGAGAATAAATAAATAAATAAGAATAAAATTGCATTGAGGATTTGTTTGTATGGAGGAAGCAAATCATAGAGGAAGTATGTAACATTGCAGGAATGCTCCTGCAGGCACAGTACCTTGTCTTGCTACTATTAGGCTGGCCATGCAGTCTGGGACACTTGTTCCTGCAGCTAGGAAAGTAATGCCCATGATCACATCTGGTATCCCAAGCGTGTATCCGATCACCGTCACCTGAACAATGAGGAAAGTAGGTTACCCTGTCACATTTGGAAAGTCTCCTCAATCCAATACAGTGGTGACAGACTCTTAACTTTGATTTCTGGTGTGGACCCTAGCAGAATTAGACTCAAATCTATTTCTGCAAATGAAGTAAGTGTGGAATAACCAGCCTAAAATCAACCTTGTAAAAAGGAAAAGTACTTTGGTCATATTCTTCAACATTTTATGAGCAAAAAATAAGCACCATTTTCTGTAATTCTAATAGGACATACTGATTTTTTAAGGAAAAGCACAGACATGGTTTTGTTTTTACTTTATTCTCAAAATGGCAAGATCCTTATTGGTTCTTTTCTCAAGAGGACTGGAGTCAATTTACATTGTGATATAGGGCCAGAAATACGAAGAACTTATTATACTCCAACTCATGAAGAAGGAAACACTTTCTTGAATGACTCCTGATATAATCCCAAAGTGAGCGTGTCTGGTTATACTATCCCCTGAGAATCCAGATGCAGCTTTAAAAGTGCTAAAGGGAGGGCTGAAGCTTGTAGCAGAACTCTTGGGAGAGAACAGGGAATAGTATTTAGCTGGAACATCCAAAGAAGACTGAAAAAGAGTCAGGAGAAAAGGCTGAACAGGCAGCTGAGCATGCAAAGGGAATGGCCTTGTGAGAGCGAGAGGACTGAAGCAGGAACAGGCAGCTGCTTCCTTGCAAAGACTGCTAAGGGTGAAAGCCTTTAAGTCTCTGTGTTGTTTTCTTGAAGTAGTTTGCCAGTCTCTTACAGGAGGAAGACTGGACCCTTTGCCAAGGAAAAGGTATTCTTTAGGAACCCACTAACAAACCTTCATGTTCTCAGAAGCAAGCTGTGGCTCAGAAGTAGGAGTAGGCATCATTCTCCTGCTGCAAGTGGTAACAGAGTATTAAGGTCTGCGTGTGTCTTAAAATAAGAGGTGTTGGAGCCTTGGTGTGTATGTCTCTTGTTTGTGAAAGGGACTTCTGCAAATGGAACCAAGGTACAGAGCATGGTCTGACAAAGGACATATGGTATGAAATGAATGTACGGCTTTGGCACCATTATACCAGGCAGAATGAGTGGCTGGCATATGGATTTCTCAACGTTAAGAGAGTGGGGGATTACTTTATAATGCAAAACATTGTGCATCAAGTATATAGAAAACACGGAATCTTCCATGAGAGGAAGCATAAATGTAAAGCAATCTGCGAATGTCTGACACATTTGGAGAAGGCAGAGATGTTCTCTATCCAAAAATATTTTGCAGGTAAAGAGCTCATGAACAAAAAGTCTTCCATATATATGCCTATAAGAATATATATGTGGCTATGAGTGTGTATATGTGTAAGACATATGCATAGTCTGAACACGAAACAAGCTGACTGCCTCTTCACTATATTTTCCTTTAAAAGGAAAAAATGAGCATATGAATTCTTTGGCAGCACATCCTATCTTCTAGCGATAGGTATATACAACTTCTTGGGCTTGCATCTTTTAGAATAGAAAAAGGTAACTTTCTATACTTCAAAATTATGGTTATTTTTGTTTCCATCACAGAAACTACTTTGAGGACGCTTTCCTATTCATGCCTATTCTCTGACTGCAAACGTAAACTTAAGAAAGTGAAAAAAGAAAAGAAAGAAAGAAAAAAGGAAGCTATTCAAATCTCCAAGTAAGTGTGCTCCTTGGTCACAAATTAATACACCTGATATACTACTTCTCACAGATCTAGGGCAAATGGAAGCATACAAGCAAGCATAATACTCTTCACTAAGAAGAACTTTCTTGCATTATTCCACTCTACTCGAGGTGTTTTACAGCACTTCAAATTTTGCCATCCATCTGCCTTTTCAGCATGTTTCAGTATCAGAGCCTACAGCCAAATTTCTAAAGGTGTCTCAGGACAGCTGCTGTGAATTGCATGCTACCACTTGGATTCCCTTTCATTAGTAGGATGTGGTTGCTCACATTGTTTTGAAAATCAAGCTGGCACCTTCATGCACTGTGTTGGGCCTATATAGTAAAGGCCCAATCGTGTGTGCAGGAAAGAGTAGCAGAATGCTAAAATTATAATAATAAAGAGTATAAACTGAAGAGACTACACCATGATTATGTCTTTAACAAATATACAGAAGTCTATGATCTATTTTGTGATGCACATTTCACTCAGTACAGCACATCTTGCTACATGTGCTTACCATCCACACCATGAAGTAGGAGAACAAGGCAATCCAGAGAGTGGATAAGACAAATGTGAACATAAACCAACTCTCCCAGCGTGGTTTGCTGCAGTTTGGAATGGTGCAAAAAAGCAAGAATATCAATGGCCACGTCAAAATCCATTTAACTTTGTTCATTTTTCCATCTGCAGGACAAAGAAAGGAAAGAACCAGTTTATTTTTTTCATCACTATCCCAGGCCCACATTTCTTTGAATACAGCAGATGACGAGATCTCTGAAAGCTGGTTACAACTGTGCATGTCAGCTCATTTTCCAGTGTATCTTTCATCTATGCTTGCTCTCTGTTTGCAATCTCAACCAAATTCTGCCCTTGCATGCATATCCAGAATCTTAAGGCTAAGCCTCCCTAAGTATATGTAAATCCAAGTAGGATTTATGAGGATTTAAAGTATGGCTACTTCTAAAACCAAAATTAATGGTCTAATTTGTTGCTCTTTCAAATACCTCTGTTACTATTAATTCAAAGGCACAATTAAAAACAAACAAACAATAAAGAAGCATGACTTTTTAAAAGGAAGATGGAAATCCTTGTAGTTAAAATGACCTGCAACTTCTGTGCAGCTACAGAAAATAATTTCAAAGAAAACTGAATCACAGATCCAACCTGTGAACATGATAAACTCATTTCACATACCCAGCTGTGGACACTTGGGCAGAACTTCAAACTAGGACTTAGGAGACCTAGACTCGTTACTCGCTCCAACTGCACACCTTGGGCTAGTCTCTTATCCTCCATAAAACAAGACTATAGACAATGACTTCCATCATACAACTCCCTGAAATCAACAGGTGAGCAATACCAGACAAATGTCACTATTGATGAAGACAAGTACATGCCTTCTTATTTGTCAAAAAATGTGTATTATTTTAAATGTGCATGTAATTCTCAATACAAATAAGAGAATTATTTTACAATTGGGTCATAAATCTCTGTGGCACTTACTTACCTTTCATAACGTATCCTGCAAGTACGATAACAAATTTGTTGATCAGGATAAATCCAAGTAGCACAGGCAACTGCACAGTGGTTTTTGTTTGGGTTTTCCTTACATAGATTTAGAATTCTGCTAGTAAGGATTTCCATCATAAACTGACAATGATATGTATACAATCTGATAAAATACGCCATTTTTAATATAACGGGTAATCACACTGAAGGAAATTATCAGATACGTCTTTCAGTGAAGTTAATTCAATTATGAAGGGCAGCTAAGAAAACTCCCATCAGCTTCACCAGGAATTTTCTTTCTGCAAAAACTTTGGAATTAAGGATTTTTCAATGCAAGTTTTTGTCAATGGATTCAGTTAGAATTAAATCTGTCCTCTGGAGCAATGTACACCAGATACAAAGAAATCAAAAGTTAAACCTTTTAAAATTAATAACATCTTTGTAATTTACGAGGCTCCTTAATAGTTGAATTAAACTGCAAATGCAGGTCTTCATTTTACTTAGGTATGTATTCTAGGGCTAAGTTATGAATCAGCTCCTTAACTTGAGATATCCTTGTAAATTCTAGGATGCCAGGATCCCACCAGGAAACCTTAGACTAAGCTTGGCTCTTTATTCCCTTTTAGCTTGTGGCTGTGGAACTTGTAACACATAAAGCTACTAAAGTCTCCTTCGTCAATTCTACTTCTAAATTTTTACATGACACTGGGAACACAACACAGATTTTACAGGGAAGCCCTTTTCCCCTCTGCTTACATATACTGCTATACAGGTTCTAAAAACAGTAATCATTCTGGTCTGTCCAGAAAAAGAAATGACACTTGTTAGCTCACATCTCACTAACTCTGTTAATGAGACTGTAAATATCCTATGGTATTTTATACCTCCTTCTGTTTTATTTGTTTTGGTTTGGATCATTAAAAGACTCCTGCTGGTTAATTTCTACTCTTTGTCTACCCATGTTGCTAAGCCTGGTTCATAGTCAAACAAGTCAGCATGGCCCAGGCTGGTAATTTCCCCATTGTTAATTCCAAATGCAGGGTGAGTGGGCGACAGTTTGACAGGAAAAAATTATGGATCTGATTCTGATCTGATGTTGGCTTAATATGACTGACTTCAGAGGTGCTACACACAGGAGATTCAGCCCATTTGTCTTTTCAATAACATGAATAAGAGAAACAAAATTGCCTGCAGAACAAATAGGGAATCAACAGATGTTCTCAGCCTCTGTTGGAGAACATGTATTGTGTCAGAGATCCTGTCTGATGTCCTTAATTACCTAAAAAACACTTAACTGTGACAATTCACAGTGCCTTACCACTGGCATTGCTGTGCTTGCTCATACCCAGGGAAACAGAAATGTTGGTGGAGAATTATTTGCCTGTCCCATATCTTTGTTCAGATTGAATGGACGTGTGTCAGATTTAAAAGTTATTACTGGTGATGCTTCATCCACAAGAGTCTGGGTCAGAATGGTTCTTTAGAGCTACATAGTTTGTGAAAGTGATGTTTGCACTCATCACATACAACCAGGCTTGAGACTTTGGGGAACACAAAGGATAATTTTGTAGGGTTAACAGAGAAGGAGACTGGCCATTGGCTGTTGGCCTGGAGTAGTTCCGAACTATCATGAACAAAGCAGCCTACCTGACACACCTTACACTGGCTTCTCTTTTGCAACAGGGCTTGCCAGCTTTTACAAGCCTTCAGATAGCTGACCTCAGTTCTGCCCAAGGCTGTTTTCTTCAGCTCCTACTGTGTTGGGTCATGGAACCTGTGTGGCACCCAATGCTAAGGAAGTCTGCTCTTCTGCTGAGACACGGTAGTTTAGTAAGAATTCAGCAAGTTTAGCAGCAACCTCCAAACTTCATTTCCTCATGAACCTGATGCCTTCCATTCACTTCACCTGGCTAAAATGAATACAAAAACAATATCCAGATTGACAATTTCATTTTCTTTAGCACTTTTGAAACTATTTCTTGTGCTGCTTTTCGTTTTTGACCGCCCACTCTAAAATAATCATTAAAGAGATTTAGCAATAAATTTGTGAAATTGTGTTAGGCTTTTAGTTCATGACAAATTGTTTCGTGATTGTTGCTTAGGAAGAAAATTATCCTCCTCATTAAGGCTATTATTCAATACATAGCTGCTCTGTAAAAATACACAAACAGTCCCATTACAAGATGTGAGCTCAGTTGTTTTAATGGCACTCCTGTGAACCGTGGGCCTGAAGGCTCCTCCAGCAACTCATGTAGCTGAGGAAAGGCATATGTTGGTTGTTGAGCCCCCACCCCGACTATAATGAGAGAATATTTCTGCTTTATTACAGAACACATCATTATAGAAGAGCTTGATTACAATGTTTCTGAAAACGTGTAATAAAGGGCAGCCCTACCACAAAGAGCCCTTTGGTAAATGTCAGTACGTTTCTGGGCCCTTTTTTCCAGAGGTTGGATCACAATAATCACTTTCACATACAGATAGTGTACTGGTGAAAGAAGTTAACAGCACACCTTGTAGCACTGACAGGAAAGGAATAGTTCCTTAAGGCACTACAGAAGTTGCCTTTTTATAGGAAAAATACTATCCTATTTGCAACCTTCACACCACGGAGAGACGAACTTGAACAAAGGCGTGAAACTACCCTTGTGTTTTCATTCAGATCAGGATTGTACCCTTGAAGTAAATCTCCTAGCTCTCCCCATTTATTGGAGTTTGGTCTGTGATGCAGGACTGCCTTGGATCACACCAATGAAATTCCACAGGTATACAGCTGAACCAGAGGCACACACCTACAATGCTCCAAATAATAATGAGCGTGTAGTCCATGGGCCCAAGCTAGGGCCAGCCTCAAACAGAACTTCCAAATGCACATAGCGCAGACAGCCTACATGCCCTAGTCAATAAACTGCACAGAAAACACTTTTGCTGAAGACAGACTGCAACTACACTGCCAGGAGCAGATCCAAGTTACTTTAAAACATTTAAATCACTTAAATTTGACAGCTTTGTCACTTAGTCTTCCCTTTAAAAGGACAGCAATCAAGCACAGACCTCTACTCCACATTTTAGCTACTTCAGAACACGTCTACATCTTCCAGTGTGAAAGGGGAATCTTCTGTATGCAATTTAGTAGATGAATGATCTAAAAAATGTTATAACTTCCCTGAAAAGCATGAGTCTAATTGGCATATGGGATTTTCCTAACTGTACTGTTATGAAATCCTATACATTCCTAATTTAAGGTAATCTGAAAACAGGAAAAGTTTTCTCTAATTTAATCTATCTGCAAAATGAGGAAGGTTTCCTGGAGTTTGCTGCTGATTTCTATTTTTCTGAAGTTTGGGTTTGTTTTTTGTTGTTGTTGTTGATTTTGCTTGTTTGGTTGGTTGGTTGCTTGCTTTTTTTGTTTGTTTTGTTTTTGACAACAGTAAACTTACAATAAAAGCAAGGCATTTCCAGGCTGGCCTAGGATGTCTATTGCTGTAGAATTTTTCAGTGCTCTACTTCATAATTTGTAAATTCCTTTTTTTTTTTTTAATGTTTATCTTTTTACATTTATCTACTATTTTCCATTAGCAAAAAATGAACACACTTTTTTTCCCAATGAAAAGTGATTTTTAAATCACCCATCCCCTGGGTCTTAATTAGGCTTTATATTTACAAAGATTAAATTTACATCCACATATCATTAGCAATATTAATTCAAATCTTGACCTGAAAATGTGCAGCAGCAACATACACACCTCCACATTGGGAGCTTTGTAATAAATCAGAAAGCGAGCACATTTCTGCTAGAAACTGCTGTGGCTCATCAGCACTGAGAGTGACTAGAAAAAATTAGTATACGTAAATTAGCCAACCTGAAAGCTTAATTCATTCCTGAGCATGTGCTGTATCCAAAACACAACAGGGGAATATAATCTTTTGTCCAAGTATGGGACTTAAGATAGGAGCAACCAAAAGAGATATAATAAACTGGATCCACTGTGAATTTTCCATCAGAATTATTTTCAACTGGAAAATGCCTTTGTTGAGAAATCAAAAATTTCTAAGAAAATGTTTTTTACTTCACTGTCAGGAAAATTGACACGGAAGCTGCCCCTCCACCTTCTTGGAAAATCCTTACTGATTTCAGCTCTGAAAGTTTCCCTAGGAGGCGTGGAAGTGAGACTCTCTGTATTAACATGCTGGAGCCAGCCTACACAGTGGACAGAAAGGTGTCCAAGAAAGCCCAACCTTTGTCAGCCCTCCAAGCGGACAGCTGACATGTTAAAACATTCTTATTTTAATTCTTCTGCAACAGAGCTTTGGAAACTTTTTTCTTTTTCCTGTGAAAAATACCGAGGTTTTACTTCTCCTCCAAAACAGACTGTTTTCCAAAATACTAACGCTCTTCTCGGAAGTTTCATTTTCCAGAATACAAGTTCCAAATTCCAGACCATGAGATCTGCCCAAACCAACCCAGATTTCTATTCTGAGCCTGTGCCTTTACCACACTTTGCATACCCCGATTTATGCCAATAATTTTCTCTTAAAAACACATTTTTGGTACACTGGAAACTGGTCCTGAAAAAAAAGAATTTGCACCATCTGCAGAAACAAGCTTTACTCTCAGAGTTCCTATAGCTTTACACAGGACAATATTCAACAACAATTAAAAGTAATCGAGCAGCGTGCTCACTATACCATGTTTGACTTGGTCAGATTTTGGCATGGTTTATTTTTATGTTTTACCCTTGCTTTCTACTTTATCAATATTTTTTAAGGGAGAACTGAAATTTATAGATTTTCTCAAGTTCCTCTTCACTCTTTCAGAGTGAAGCGATGAGCAAACATAATAGAGTTACTAAATTAAATCCGTGCCTTTTTTTCTGCCAGTTTCTCCTGCATATCCTCCTCCTACATAGAGCACATTAGTTGCTCCCCTGGAACACACTTTCCAGTTTAGTTTTCTACAAAAGGAGTCTGGTTCATGAGCTCCAAGAATACGATGCAAATCAAACTGCAGTACATGCAAAAAACTTTGAGATCTGCCCCAGAAACACACTTGTGAAATAAAATTCTGTGGTAGATGTACCACTACACAGCCAGTGGATAAGGGAAAGCTCTTGCAAAAAAAAAAAAAAAAAAAACAGAATACAGCAGTTAAGTCCTGCTCTCAAATGTCTTCTTGGAAGAACTTCTCTCTTATGCAAGAAGCTATGGGAACTAGCTCCTTCCTAACTCAGTCATGTTTCTGAATTTAGGCAAAAGCACATAAAACAGGAGAGAAAAACAGTTTGAGAAACAACTACAAAGAAGAACAAAAATTTCAGTAAATCTTACTTCAAATACATTAGGAGCAGGAAGCATGCTGGAGCCACTGGTGATCAAAGTATAAAGGAGCACTGAGAGAAGACAGGGCTGTTGCAGAGAATTCTCTGTATCAGTGTTTGCAGAGATATAAACTAGAGAGATTTCCACGTGGAACTGTTTTCTGTCTCTAGCTCAGCCTCAAAGACACACAATTTCATGGGGGATATCATACAGGTCCACAGCATCCAAAGTGTCAGTGAGTTACATGGGATTTATTTTGTTCACTGTCTTTTCCAATAAAAGAAGACATCAAATGAAGCTAGTAGGAGCCAGGTTCAAAGCTAGTAAAAGGAGGCAGTAAACTCCTTGCCAAAGGATGTTGTGGGTGTTAATGTTTGCAAAGAGAACTAGGCAAATTAATGAAGAAGAAATACACTAAGGATTTTTTAATGCTCAAAAATCACACTCAGTCCAGGAAATTCCTTGAGCTGAAAATAGCTGAAGGGCAGAATTGGTTTCAGGGTAATATCACATAAACTTGTCTTGTCCCATTCTTCCCAAGACTTCTTCATAAAGTCATGGTTGGATTTGGAATATTGGGGTAGGTGAACACTTGGTTTGACCTGAGTATGAACATTTTCTACGTTTTTAGTAGATGCTATTAATTTTTGCTTCTCTCCTACATGTTGTCTCTGTACTTTGGATCCATATCAAAATGGGCAGGATTGCTAATCTCCTTTATTTCTGTTTTATTTTAGCTCCAGGAATTAATATTCCTATTTTAGCTAACACCATCATGACTTACATAAAGCATCCATGGTCCAATCCTATAAAAGAAGGAATTCTTCATTTCTGTGAAACCAGCAGGAGCTGAGAACACCGAGTATTTTAAAGGATCTTGAACATGTGACAATGAATGGGATTTAAGCATCCATTAAGAGCTGCACAGAAATGTTTTTCTGAGTCTGGGCTCTAAAACACTACTGAGCTATGCAAGGGCTTTTATACATCATTTTGTTGTCAACATATGTTTGCTCGGTTTCATCCTGTTTTATTCTCATCCTTTTTTCATTTTTTTCCCCTGGAGTTTAAGACCTGTTTCCAAACAACTGTAGAGTAATAGAACAGTAGAGCATCAAATGAACCTTTGTCTTGGAAGATAATTACTCATGGCCTTACAGTTAGGTCAAAAAAGGAATTCCTCTTTTAAAGAGAACATTTCTTCCCACATAGAAACCAAAGGCAAAGGCTGGTTTGCATGATAACATATGTAGTTTCCGTAAAAACTATGTACTGCCTCCTGTTCCAAGACAGGCCTGAGCCACACCCTGGGGGTGAATATCTCTGTATGTTTGACATATGGAATCTAAGCAAGAGACTAGTTAGGACTGTTTTCATGTAATGTTCTTTTTCTCTATTTCTTTGTACTGAAGTTCTACTTTTATTACTAAGCACCACCATAGGGTATAAAGGAAAAGAATAAGCAAATCTTTCAGATAGCAAATGATAACAGGACATTACTTCAAGATGATGCAATGCTTTAAACTTCATCTATGTTTATTTCTGTTTCAGAAAAAAAATGTTCTTTCAAAAATATATAGAACATATAATTTGAAGAAAGAAAGTCAAAATCCAAACTAGGCTAAAAAAGGTGACTAAAGAACTGCAGAATAAAAAAAAGGGTTGGGCTAATTCATAGCCATTTCTGTTGCAGTTCTTAAAAAAAAAAAAAAGTGAATTTTCTACTTATCACACTGCAAGCAGTTGACTTGGAAAGTCCTTTCAGTGCTTATTCTTCATAGAGCTATTTATGTATTGAAAGAATACATGAAGTTCTGATCTTTAGAAAATGTATGTGCCTTATTCCTGGCCTGAAAATATATCAAAAGAAAAATAGAGGGGATTCTGGGAAACTTTTCTCTAAAGCCAGTTTCAAATGTCAGGATTTTTTTAGGCTACTGATTGTGCCATAGTACTTAAGCAACAAAGAATAATGCTGTTTCTTTACATTTTCCTCAAGGTTATTAAAAATGTACTTTTGAAAGGAAAATTAGAAGAATTCTCTGTCAGAATGCAATCATAGAATCATAGACTATCCTGAGTTGGAAGAGACCCACAAGGATCATCAAGTCCAACTCCTGGCTCCACACAGAAATACCTGAAAGTCAAACTACATTTCTCAGAGCATTGAACGCTTCTTGAACTCCAGCAGGCCTGTTCCTGGGGAGCCTGTCCCAGTGCCCGACCACCCTCTGGGTGCAGAACCTTTCCCTAACCCCCAGCCTGACCCTCCCCTGTCCCAGCTCCATGCCGTCCCCTCGGGTCCTGTCGCTGTCCCCAGAGAGCAGAGCTCAGCGCCTGCCCCTCCGCTCCCCTCGTGAGGGAGCTGCAGGCCGCCATGAGGCCTCCCCTCAGCCTGCTCTGCTCGGGGCTGAACAAACCAAGGGACCTCAGCTGCTCCTCATACGTCTTGCCCTTCAGACCTTTCACCATCTCAGTTGACCTCCTTTGGACACACTCTGATAATTTTATGTCCTTATACTGTGGCACCCAAAACTGCACACAGTACTCGAGCTGAGGCCGCACCAGCACAGAGCCGAGCAGAACAATGCCTTCCCTTGACCGGCTAGCAATGCCAGGCTTGATGCATCCATGGTACTTTTGGCCCTTTTGGCTGCCAGGGCACAGTATTGACTCGTATTTATTTTGCTGTTGTCCAAAACTCCCAGATCCTTTTCCACAGGGCTGTTCTCCAGCCTCTCCTCCCCCAGTTTGTACATATACCCAGGGTTGGCTCATCCCAGGTGCAGAATCCGGCACTTGCTCTTGTTAAATTTCACATGGTTGGTGATTGCCCAGCCCTCTAATTTGTCAACATCTTTCTGCAAGGCTTCTCTACCCGAAAGGGAGTCAAAAGCTCCTCCCAATTTAGTATCATCCACAAACTTATTTAGTATTGTATTTGACTCCTGCGTCCAATTCATTTATAAAAACGTTGAAGAGAACTGGCCCTAAAATGGAGCCTTGGGAAACCCCACTAGTGACTGACTGCCAGTCTGATGTAATTCCATTTACTATAGTCCTTTGAGCCCAATCCATCAGCTAGTTGTTCAGCTATTATATTATGTACTTGTCTAGCTGTATGCTGGACATTTTGTCCAGAAGGATACTGTGAGAGACAGTATTGAAAGTTTTGTCAAAATCCAAAAAGATCACATCTACTGGCTTCCCTTGGTCAACTAGATGGGTAACTTTGTCATAAAAAGAAATTAAGCTAGTTGAGCAGGACTTTTCTCCTAAGAACCTGTGTTGGCTGTGACCAATGACTGCATTATCTTTCAAGTGTTTTCCAATAACTGCCAGTACAATCTTCTCCATAATTTTACCAGGCACTGAAGTACAGGATAACAGTTGAGGAATGATGATCCAACCAATAGAAACTCATCTCCAGACAACAGTGGAGTAACAACAACTGAAAATAATGATGAGTATTTTAAATAATCACTTTACCACTTTTACACAAACTCTTTGAGTTCATGCTGAATTTTTATTCCATTCCAGTGTAACTGTATCAGCAATGGTTCCACTTTGGCCTGTTACACCTCAATTACCTTGAAAGACTTTCTCAAAAATGCAGAAAAACTGCATTAAAAAAAGGTCAATGACATAACTCATAACTCCTTTCTTAGATCAAGGCATTTGGTCTATTAAACATTTGATCTATTAAGAATATCAAACACTCAGGAAGCTCCACTCTGAAGTCTATTTTTTATTCATAGGGAAGATGTCTGAGTCTTGAACAAATCCAAATATGACAATTTGGCCTTCAGGCAATGTTTGCCACATGTTAGAATTCTGCATTGTCCAGGAATATAAAAATAAATGCATGATTGCACTGCCCTAATTAAAACTTGATTCCAAAAACTTGCGAAAAACAACTCAGTTAAAAAATCTGTGCCAACACTTGCAATGAAACTTGCATTTTTAAGATGTTTTGAGGACGCCTTTTTTTCTTCTTTGGAAGTTGTTCATTACTGTTACTGTTATTATTACTATTACTAACATGCTTGTGTGTGCACAAGTACCTTGCTGATTTGAATCCATTTATTCCACCATAGAATATAAATATTTTTTTCATACTGTCATTGATTATCAGGAATGCATCTAATGGGCCTTTCTTGTGAATCAGTTTGCTTCCACTCTTCACCCCCAATGAAAGCCTGCAACTGCTGTCTGTAAGAAGCTCCTGTAATAGCACATAGTCCAGTAACACATTAAAACAGATGGTTTTATCCAATCTTTACACAGCATGCTTCAATGTTTGCTCTGTCACAAACATCTCTTCCAAAATGACGGTAAGTCAAGCAAATAGAACCTCGAAGAAATTAAAGTCATGTAAGACATGGAAAATTCTTCCTTCTTCTCTGCACGTGATATTAATTTACGCCAAGTAATACTGGGGTTAAACGGTAAGTGTGTGAGGGAATACCAGTGACTACATACCTGTGATAGGTTATCTAATCTCTGCTGTCTAATCTCCAAAACACCTGAGGGAGAGTCAACTTGTAATGTACTATGTGGGCTCCAACATAGTGAGACTGGTTTTATATAGCCCTTCACACCAGAGAGTTTCCAAAAAATTTCAAAAGGTATTATTAGATAATGCTGCTCTAAGAATTTTAATTACCTTAAAAAACATTAAACACTATTTCTCCCCTTAAAACGTCCTTCCTCTTTGTCCAAACCTCCCCTACATTCAAGTTATATCATCAGGTTATTATATATTTATATACCTAGTTGCTTCTGTCCTAGTAATCCCCAGTAGACCAGTATTAACTGTTCACTTCAAAATTACTAACAGCGCAATGCCTGTCAGGTCGGTGTGACAAGTTTTTGAATACACACCTGCCTTACTTGCTTTCTCTTTACTTCTGGCAAACCGGCACTTCTACCACTATGGTGCATGATGGTTGGAAAACACTTTCCTGAGATCTCCTTTTAATCATGTAGCTTCCAGTCCTGTTTTACTGTCATCAAATCCAGCCTCCAGGCAGCCAAATCAAACCCTTTCCTCCTCTCCTGCCTTCATATGTTGTCTACTCCTATAACCCAGTGTTTGGCATTTTAATTCTCTTCTGTTTCCTTGCTTTAAACATCTGGAAAATAAAACTTACCTGGCAATGAAAATGGAGATAGATTGTCCTGTTCACTTTCCTCCTCTTGGTTCACCACAGGGATGTTCCCATTTTCAATATTTTCATGTCTCCCATTCTGAAGTGGTTTGCCTGAGCCATTAGCAGATTGGATTAACCGCTGACGCTGCACAGTGTAAAAGACAAAACTACCGTAAGTTTTATTCCTGACTTCCTTAACCCTGGGTTTTGCTTTCTGTCCAGCCCCAGTCATGTGAGCTTTGATGCTTCTCTTGTGTTGCCTTCCTCTTTCAGCAACAAACAAAACTGTCTGTGGCCTTTCTGTCTTTATGTCAGTGTTAACCATGCAACTCAAAATTAGTGGCATGAGCATTTCAAACCATGATTGAGAAAGCTGCGGTATCTGTTCTTACACACCATGTTTTAATAAGCATGGTTATTCTGAAGCACTCAGTTATTCTCACTCAGCAATTCCCACTCATAACAGTGACAGCACCATAATCTAGTGGTAACAAGACGTTTCTACACTACTAAAGATGGCTTACAAATGACTCATTGTCTGAGATCTCTCCTACTCAGGTCAAACTCTTCTGCCTCCTTCCCATCCCCATTCCTTGAGGTAAATATAAAGCTCCTAGGGTACTATTTCAGAAAAAAAGATTGATTGTTGTTGTCCTTGTCCAAGTATATAAGCTCTCACAAAGCTTGTATATTGCCCATACAGACATGTTTAAGACTGTTACATTCATAGTATGTAGCACAATTACAGTGATAGGTTTTAAATGTCATTATATATACCAGTTACTACACTGGAGAATGTGAGATGTAACAACAAGTTCATACTTTTGCAGAAAATAAAAATAGTTTGTTAGGTGAGATAATGCAGGATTGATAACTGCTGTTATTTTAATGACAAATTTTTGCAACTTCATAGAAGTCCTCTCAATTGTCTTGAAAAATAAAGCAACAACACATCAGCCAAAAAAAAAAGAAATCTGAAACCAGTATTAACACGCAGTAATTAAAAATAGAGAAAACTTGTATCTGAATACTTTGCAAAACCTTGGTAGTGAGAATACATAAGAATATAGATCCAAAATGCCCTGGTATAGAGAACACTTTTTGCAGATATTGAACAGCAAGCAAGTATCAGCTCTGTGGGCACACAGCCATTAAGAAATATATTTTTTTTCTGACCAATGAATTGCTTTAAAAAGAGAACTTTTTTAACAGAGACAACTGCTATTGTGTGCCCTATCTGACCTTCCCCTGCTGTTGACTGTACACCAACAAGCTGACTACCTAAAAATATTTCACTGTTTTACTCTTAAATTGAGCTTTTATTACAAACATACTAGAGTACTGCATTCCTTCAGTGGGGTATTCATAATGCTGGGGAGACACATGAACTGCGTTATGATGTTCAGATTCTAGGAACTTGCTAAATCTTGTATTTCCTAAATTACTGAAATTAATTTATTTGCCAGAGTAAAAACCTCCCATATTTGATATCGTAGGCAGCAAAGGATAAAATCCTGCCTTTAAAGAAGCCAGGGTTGGCAGGTTGAAAATTTCATCCAAAGTACTTCATGCAAGCTGAGAACAGTGTCACTTGGCCAATCCTGTCAGTTCAGCTGCAAGGTATGAAACTAGCAATATATGGTGGTGACAGTATATTAATTAAGAGTTAACTGAAACCTTTTGGAGCAAATACCCCTCATGAAAAGATTTTGGTCCATTTTCATTTTGAGCTGACAACTATGAAGACTACAAAGGCAGGAAAATATCTGATGTGATCCTGATGTGATCACATCCTGATGTGGTGTGACATAGTGCTCATATAAGAGCACTTCTTAACCACTTGTTGGTTAGCCTGTCCATTACCTTTTCTTAGCTTGACCACTTTTGTAATGGTCAAAACCAACTCTTCTGCTGCAGATAAAATCTGAATGTGCACACATTGAAACAAATATCTTCTGGCAGGGAGAGAAGGGAGTCTCTCTGTGACTACCCTCCCATTAAGACAAGCAGTACCGCCAGTTGGGAACCCATCTTCACATCTGCTGTGACATGGCTACTAGCCCACCTCTAGAAACAGTGCAGAATCTGAATTCCAGAATGAGCATGACTCTCTCTGCTTCATAGTCATTTATTGTTTCCATAATGAACCTACCTCATTAATGATGAGTCGGCTTGCCATCCGCATTCTGGTGCGTGGTCCAAACTTATTTGTAATCATAATCCGTAACCCAGCTTCAGGGAACCGGTATTTGGGGGGACTGGAGCAGATGATCTCATCCACCATCACAACACTGTTTTTGCCATACTGCTGCATCCCCTTCACTAATGATCACAATGGACAGAGTTAGTTGTGGTAAGACCCATCCTTCCTGTCGCCCAGATCCATAGTTTTTAGGCCCAGGCAAGGGGTAACGTTAATCTGAATGCCTGAATGTAAATCCAGTGACTTTCCTGCAATATTTCTGCAGCCTGGTACTGCAGAAATACCTGCTTCATCAGTGGTGCACCTCAACAGAAACACCTGTTCATCAGCAGTGCGCCTCATTTAGACTACATGCTGAAAGGGGATTTCACTCCACTAAGGCAGCTACCAACCCACTCTCAGATTGGTGGGAAGAGCTTTTACCCAGCTACTCCTGTTGTAGTACCAGTTTTCTGTGCTTAAGTCCCACTACAGCTTTGTAAGCCTTTTCCAGAAGCACATGCACTGTGAAAGCATAGACTGCACTCCTGAAACCTATAAAGCTATCCTACTGGATTAGGGTGCTTAATAGCTACTGATGCACATCCAGAAGTCCCTAATGTTGCGCTCACTCCTTTTGGAAAAGAATTCACAGAATATTATCAGTATTTTTAACATGACAAGACTTGAAATGATGATAAACAGCAATTGTCCAGAAAAAAAATCACGTCTTAAGTACACCTTTGCTAATATAAAGGATTGTACCAAGGTTAAAAGCTTTGTTCTGTGATGTAAGAACACAAACAGAGAGACAAAATTATATTGGGAATCAACACAAGTACTGGCAAGGACTTTGAAAGCTTAACAACAAACCAATATCCTCACAAATGCTACAGACTACACGTAGCACGTAGAGCAAGGCTCAGCAGACAGGAGACATACCCATGTGGTGTTAGAAAGCAGGGCAGAAGATATGTATATGACTGCAATAAATATTAATTATTACATGTAATAATACGTTAAGAAAAAAAAATTCTTTGCTGATTTTTTTTTACTGCTTTGCTTAGCTTAGCTTCACCCTCCCACTCCCCTTTTATATTGTTACTTACATTAAGAAGAGGAAGAGAATTTAGGAGGTAGAAGTGAAAGATAATTATTAGTGCATGATTCCAGCCAGGAAGCAAAGGAAATCTAAGGAAACATTCAACTCAAACAAAGGAATTAAAACGGACCTATTCTAAACACACAAATCTACATAGTTATTGTTCACATTGTTACAGTGATGAAATATTTTTGTTTTTCAGGAAGAAGACTGGATACATGCAGGCAAGTAACTCACATCATGCAATAAAGGTTTTGCTGTCTCAAAGCATCTTCTGACATATTTGAAGTTAAAGTATCCTTCCATCATTATTCAACAAGAAAAACCCAGCAAGCCTCCGAATCATCTAAATGAAGATGTAAATGGCTACATCTTTTACCCTCTTGCATTTGAGTGTCTTGCTTTGATTCACTAAAAGAGTTTTCAGTGAGTACACTGGTGTCACCTGAGGAATCATAAAGAGATCTTTGGTTCCACAAGGAAATGAGTCCTTCTCCAAGAATCCACTCTGTAGTCTCGCCTTGCAGCTAAATCTCTAACAGAGAACAGAACTAGTAGTCATTTTGCATTTGGTAATGCAAACATAAAGGAGCAATTATCCACCCCCTTCTGACATTTAAAACAAATTAACCTTGCTGAGTACTGCAACTGATCATACAAATGAGAAGCCCAGCCACTCCAATGACTTTGCAGCTAGTGCGCAGCAGCTTTTCCTGTGAAGGACTATATATAGCCAGGCAAGCTACCTGGAAACCAGGCCTGACAGAAGATGACCCAACCACGGTAGCTTAACATTTGCTGTATGTAGTTAGACAAAGAAAAAGCAATGTCTGACAGCAATCCTGGTAAGGAGAAAAGGTCAGACATCTTTTAAACAGTATCATCAGATTAATTGCTCTCAAGTGAGTTTCTTCAGTCAAGTCTGCACAGTGTTTCTTAAAGCATTGTGAAAAAAGCATGAAAGCATTGCAGTTACTCTGGAACTGCTTCTTAAAGCAATAAGGAGACAGTAACAAAACATACTCAGCTTTGATAAAAGCTCAGCAATGATGTAAAATATATCACTGTATATATATATATACATATATGACTAACTGCAGCTGTTTTGAGTTTCTGCAGCAAATTGCTCATATATTGCCTTAACAGCTCTTCAGTCTCACTCCATATGCCCATAAATATACATATCTTGGCCCCATACAAAACAAATGGGCTCCATCTAAAAATTGCAAAAATCCCACGTCTTTACAAATGTGTGACAGTGAAAAGCCTTTTCACTTCTCCTTTGTGATATTCCTCAGACAAATATCTTCTAAGAACAGCTCTTCCTTTTAACAGAGTATCTAAACTTCCACCTCACCACAAAGGGTCATCACCAACAGCCCTGTCAAAGTCAACAGAAAGCTTCTTGCTGACTTCAGCTGAGTCCTGATCTGGCCCTCAGGTATCCACATCACACTGTCCAGAAACTCACATTTTTCCGAGTTTCTCTTTTTAGGCAGACATCGAACCATGCCACCTGGTGGAAATTTGGGTCAGTATAGTAAAACCCAAGGGCAGTAAGCCACACGTTTGCATTTTATAATGAAACATTATTCAAAAAGTACTAAAACTTTGCTTTCACCCATGTGTATAGAACTTGCCCTTGAAATTGACAGGTGAAAAGCTCTCCTTTTTCTCTGCGAAACTCCCGTAGTGGGAGCTTTTATAACGTACTATTGGAAGCTATGGAAAGTAATAAAACTTACAAGCATAGAAGAGAGCTGTATAGTATATACTGCGAACTCCCCTTTTATGTGCACATCGAGCAACAGAAAAAACATCCTTGGTAGGACAAATGTTCCTCCCCCAAAGAAAGAAGCTGTTTTCTGCAGGGAAGTAATCAGACTTCATCCCTGTGAAAAATCATTATGGTTAGACCTACACCTTGGTGAAGCCAAGGGAGGTTTTTCAGCGGATCCTGAAACTTGCTAACCACTGGTTGGAGATAAGGCAGAGGACAGCTCTAGTTGTTCTCTCCCAGTTATTAACACTGCTGCTGTTTCTGAAAGCTGCTGCTGAAGAAAGTGCAGCTCAGCTTGTGAAGCCAGCCAGGTGTCAACTAACAGCGGGTCACTGATGCAGCACACATCACAGGGCAGATTTTCATCCAACAGGAGAGATGAAGAACAGGGAGCCATGTGACAGTTTTCCAGGACAGCTTCTTGACGCATAATGCACCCATCTACAGGGCAGCTAGGTTAACACTGCCGTCTTCCTCTCCGACAGCCAACTCCAAACCCCATCATCTCCTTAACCTCTTATTCATGTCCTCCACTCTTTACCTGTGATAATATCTACTTATCTACACTGCGAACAACGGTCCCTCCAATGCAGCATATATTTGTGTAATGGGTACTGGAGAAGGCAAAGGGAATTTGAGTGAACTGCAGTCTCAGTGCATCTTTTAAGAAAATTAAAGAAATTTGCTGAGAACAGCAACTAGTAGAAAAATCATTCTCATGAGCCCAGGCTTTCATTAGCTTTCTTGCTGTTTCTCCTAAAAGTTCTACATGTTCTTCACAAGCATTAAATAATCTTCACATTTCCTGAAAAGGAAATAGGTGGACAGGCAAGCAGTCTGTGTTATCATACCTTTACCACAGAGTGGCTATAGAGATTGAATCTTAAAAGCGTACAGCTTAAATCACACATAAAGACATCAGAACCCAACAAACACCTCAGAAGTAAAAATCATTAATATCTGTATTCTACTGCTAGATCACCTTTTTCCTGTGTCCCCACTGGAATACATCAGTAACAAATTCCCTAGCAGGTATCCTCCAAACCTTGTGTGACTGTATCTCCACGTCCAAGCAATGGACTTCACTACATCACAGTCAATATTCACAAAAATTCATTGTAAAATGAAATCAAAATATTTCAAAGACATTTTCCCTTAATTATGCTACTTTGAGAAGTATTTTTAAATCAATATTAAACTATTGTCTAAACACCATAACTGAGACCAGAGTGCTGTCACTGTATAAATTTTTGATACTACCTACCTTGAAACACTAAACCCCATCTAAACACTAACAGCAGGAAACAGCAGGATTTTCCGCATCTGCTACAAATTCCTGCTTGCCGCTATTTTTTATTAAATGAGGACATTTCCAAATGTCTACGTTGCTGCTGAGCTCAGTCTCCCAGAGTGTGAGATGTTTGCAAAGAACACAGCAAGGAGACCTCACTCATTAAGAGTAGCTCAACAGCTCACTGAATTATATGGCTTGAGCTTTTAATGTAGCAATGATTTTGCTCTACAGAGAAAAGAAGGAATGAAAGAGAGAAGGGGTAAGACAATGATAAAAACAAAGTTATCAAAAAAAAAATACCCATGGATTTTTCCTTACCTTCAGTACCCGAAGATAGGTATCATCTTCTTCCCCTTTACGATAAAGGCACAGACTGCAAAGAACCTGCATTTCTCAATTTTACGTATGTGCTTGGCAATGTATGCAGAACTATATAGTCATGTCAAAACCAGTCTCCTGAAGATCTGAACTCAACATGTAATCCCTCTTGCCCACTGATCTGTGCATGTCTTTCCATCAAGACCCAAGCCTCAGCTTTTAGTCCAAAACTAGTTTTTTTTAAGTGAAAATAACCTTCTTCCTGGCAAAAAAAAAATATTTCTTTCACAGTGTTGTATGCTCATCACTGAACAGGAGAGAAAAAGGAAACAAAACTGCCCATGTGCAAAGCAGCTTGTTTTCAGAATCTCCAATCTCCACAAAATAAAATTTTGATTTTTTTTTTTCAACTGGTGATCTGACTGCTGAATTTTCAAGTTAATCGAATAAATATTCCTACTTAAGATTGAATAGTAACACTGTTTTAATCAGCATTAAAGAGAAAAAAAAAGGATATCCTGTGAACTATTTTTTTCCAAGTCCTGTCTGCTCAGCCTTACCTTTGCATAGTAATGGAATGGATGGGTCATCACAACTAGAGGCATAACATTTATTACCATCTTCCAGCTCATTGTTGACCGTGTCACCATTTCCAACATTCTTGCTTTTGAGGGTGAAGAAATTTTGCATCCTCACATTGTACCTGAAAGTGGAAAAAGGTCTGAAAAGGCTGGATTGTTTCATTTCCTCGTCAAACTTTTAAGTGTCTGAGAACAACTTATGCAGGCAAGCAGCAAAGCGTAGATGCGTGTTCTCTGACAACTAATATGAAGCTAAGAGAAAGGACTATCCAATTCATTGGCAAGATAATAGCAAAGCAAGAGCTGTACCTCTCTCATGAGATACAGCAGAATGTGAAAAGACACAAGAGCAGATTCAGTGAAGGCAGAACACTGGAGTTGTGGATTTTGGAGTCAGGACATTCAGTGTACAATGGGCTCTTTCTTCCTGCACCAGCTCTCAAGTCACCTCATTGTTTCTCTCAGTACAATGTTCCCCATGGCGGGCAATTGAGCATTTCTGGGACCATTGACCATAACCTAAAGAAAGAATTTTAGCACTAGGATGGGACTGTAGAGTGCTGTCAGTGAACTCTGCTAAGACCTGAGGTAGGCGAGAAGGGAGGCTGAGGTTCCAAAAAGGCTAGTTTGTCAGGGCAGGACACCAAGGGAGAAGTCTCAGCAACTTCCAGTTAAAGGTGGACTCACAGATCCTTGCAGTAGCAGTCAGATCTCTGCCTCTCCTGTCAGAGGCTGTGACAGTACACAAGAAGGATGTCATACACAATCTTGTATGAAAAAGTCTGAAGATCAGTGCATACTTAGCTGTCTATCTGTCTGGCTTTGTTCTCCAGAGGTTACAGAGTATGTGTAATAGTTGACATGCTGTGCACTTACAATGCTGTGGACTTTTTCAACAATCTTTGTATAGTGACACTTCCTCTCAACTACTTCTGAAAGCTAGTTCACCTCAGTGCACTATGAAAAGGATGCAGGAAAATATTTGCTGCTGGCTGAGCACATACTTGAAACAAAACTGATAAAGCATGAAAATGCAAGGGATCATAAACAGTAACGTGACTAGTTGCATTGTCCTCAGGAGGAGGGCCAAGGACAAAAACACACCAAAAGAATGATGGTCAACCAACACCTAAAGGCAACATGGAACAGAAAAGCACTTACTTCATGATAAGTATGTAGAATGAATACATAATGATGAGTATAAGGCTTTCCCACCTCAGAGAGACGAAAAAAAAAAAGCGTTAAAGGCCACTCAAACAGCTGTATCCTTCACAAGTTTTATGTAGGAATGTGCATTAAATATCTAGTACAAGTCACGTTTGTGTACACAGGATTCACATCATTAAGATTTAATGGTGTCTCAGGAGAATGGGGGCAGCAAGACTCCCACATTCCAATAAACTTGCAAAAAAAATGTAACGCATGTATTTCAGAAATGTGCTACACAGACTGAAACCAGAGCTGCTCTCTGAGGATCACAATGCCAAGGCATTCTGTCATTTCAGTGCCGAAGCACAGGCCAGGCACTCTGAGAAGACTATTTCAGAAGACAGCTATCATCTTCCACTAGAATCCCACCTTGCACTGTTCTGTAGGACACCTAGTACCTCCCTAAACGTTAACAACTAGGGTAAGAGCAGAAAAACTTCGGTTATGCTCCCTGTATGTGTGAGTCCTTCAAGTCTTATGTATAGCCTGTTCACTTAGTTAATGTTTTCAAGTTTTTAAATTTTCTTAAATTCTCCTGATCGTCTTAAAAAACTATAACCAAAGAAAATACTTTGGATTTCCTAGGTGTCAAATCCAGATGTGCTTACACAGTGCATGAATGAAATCTAGGTACACTGCAACTCTATTAACTGATCAGTCTCATGGTGAATACGGGACTGTAAGGAATAGTTTACACAACTTACCATTCTATTTTCTCATCATATATGAACTAGAAGAAGAAAAAAACAGGAAACATAAATGTACATCTCTGATCTACCTTGAAAAGCATTCAAATTTATGTAATAAATATCAGTCATGTCTACACAGAAGCTACTGGAGTTTTCTCCCTTTGACCCTTTCTAACCAAAACTTTCACATCTCCAAAGCACCAAACTTGGATCTTGTCAGTGACTGTTATAAATATTACTTATTAAAAGTGTGAGTGTGAGAAAGACATACGTGCTGTGCACCTGCAAATGATAGCGAAATCATGTATTTTGAAGAAACATGGCTCTGAGTCCTTTTAACAACTAACCTAGTTTTAGCAAAAGAGGAAGATATTCCACTTCTGCTTTTAGGCCAAGTGGTTACACACATTTTACTCCACCCTATGTACTTCTTGTCTCTGAATTGGAGGGATATGGGTGTGAAGGGAGGACTATTTGGTGAATAAGGTTGGATGGCTGCATCCAGAGAGTTGCAATCAACAACTCAATGTCCAGGTGGAGATCAGTGACGGATGGTGGTCCGCAGGGTCTGTACTGTTTAATAACTTTAATAATGGTGTAGACAGCAGGACTGAGTGCACCCTCAGGAAGCTTGTGAATGACACCAAGTTGAGTGGTGCAGCTGACATGATCGTGCTGCGTTCAGCTCTGGGCCACATGAAAGACCTGTCAGAGTGCAGACTGCAGTGTCCAGAGGACAGCCTGAAGGATGATCAGAGGGCTGCAACACCTCTCCTGTAAAGAAAGGCTGAAGGAGCGGGGTTGTTTAGCCTGGAGAACAGAAGGCTTCAGGGAAACCTTATTGCAACCTTTCAATACTTGGAGGGCTTCTAAGAAGGACAGACTTTTTTCAAGGACACATACTGATAGGACAAGGGGTAGTGGTTTTAACCTGGAAGAGGGTAAATCTAGATTAGATATAAGGAAATTCGTTACTCTGAGGGTGGTGAGACACTGGCACAGGCTGCCCAGAGAAGCTGTGGATGCCCCATCCCTGGAAGTGTTCAAGACCAGGCTGGATGGGGCTTTGGGCAACCTGGTCCGGTGGGAGGTGTCCCTGCCTATGGCAGGGGGTAGAACTGGGTGATCTTTAAGGTCTCTTCCAACTCAAACCATTCTATACTTCTATGATGCTGTGTAACTCCTGTAACTAATTGGGCTGCTAGTGATCTATACTTATTACAAATCAGACTTTCTTCCCTCCCTTGTTACCAGACACTATAAAAGTATACGTTTAGGATCTGCTACACCGTTCTAGATAAACAAAGCAATACCTCACATTGCTCTATTTAGAGAAACTTACCCAGAATCTGTGAAATGAAACTACTATATAGAAGCAAAGTATAGCCACCTTTTCTATTTAAAATAGAGGTGCAGCTCAAAACTTTTTTTTTTTTTTTATCTCCACTAGCAGTCCCCTCAGTCAGAAGAGAGTGCTAATTGCACCATATAACAACAGCCTACTAGTCTGCAGAACTTTATAGGCTGTAGGTACAACATGAATGGACACTGACAGATGTGATGGGCATGTATTCTGTGGGGCCGTATGAAGTTTTCATACTTGGACCATATTGTAGAGCTGAGCGCTCACTTCTGGATGCCACTAGAACTAGCTGGGAAAAAGTTGTTTACCAGCATGCTTAGCAGATTGGTCCTCCAAAAAGTCAAGCAATGAAACACTTTAATTGGTAAGAAAAGTACTTACAACAATAAGTACAATAACAGATAACGTGTAGTACACAGAGTCCCGGAACACAGCCCACTGGGTGAGACGAACCACCTGAAAAATATCACAGCTTTAGACATCAAAATTAAGTGATTCTAAAGACAAAACGAAGGCCTCCACCTTGCAATCACTTAGGTGTGCGAGCAGAATTACGATTAACAATTCTGGAACAAATAATAGTTTTATGCTAACAGGAGTTTGTTAAACAATGGATCTATAATAATCACCATTGATAAAAATCATATAGAAACTTCCACTAATATATATATTACTATTAATATTTTAGTTTGCCATAATTTCAACTCTGAAGTACAATTCATTGTAGTGCAGCAAAACAATGGTTCCCACTTCATTCCAGTTGTGGACATATCGGACTTAATACAGAGGAAAAAAAAAAAGATACATAGTCTAACAATCTATTGAGTAGATAGACTAAATCTCATGCCTGAGTCCCAGATTCTTTGATCATAATCAGTACCAGGAGGATTAGCCACTGATCAGCTGACTGTGGACATGATATTGTATGAAAAGGAATCAGGTTCCTCTGTATGCTACATGTTCAGAGTGATGAAACTACAGCTGAACTTTGTGGAAACATTTGCTATTTGCAAAGTATATGTAAATTCTTTCCAAAATTGACATTTCTCCCCATGCCAGCTTGTTGTTTCTTTGTTTAAACTAATGGTTCTTTTTTTCTTTATTCTTTTTTATATATTTGTTCATGCAAACACCTAAAATATAAGCAGTTGAACTCCACAAACATATACATTTTACTAACCTGTCCTGCAAACAGTCCACAGACACCAACAATGCAGAGGATGTTGAAAACTGCTGAACCAACAATGGTCCCTACTCCTACATCTCCATGAGTGATAAATACACCTGCAGAATGAGCAAAATATGCATTCTTTTTAGGCCACAGGCACTTATTCAGAACATGTGCTACCCAAGAATAACAGATCATTTCGAATTTTTAGAAAACATGCTTCATAATAACTTCTCACTTCTCCATGGAATATTTTGTGCTTTTAGTCTAGTTAACAACTCCCCGTTTTTGGCCAAACATCTCTACACATATATTTTTTTATTAAAATTAAATAACTTTCTTAGCTAGTTAGTTCTACGCTAAGTCCTGCATTTCACAGGTTGGCTGTAACTGGTGTAATAATCCATTCAAATGAGTGAAAAACATTTTCAATCACATCAGGAGCATGAAATTCATTTCACACAGTATAACAAAGCACAGAAACCTTTCTCTCAGGCATTCAATATTTAGCATCTTCTTGGAATGTCTCATTGTAATAATAGATTCTTCCCTAAAAAAACAGGTAGCTATCTTGTGTGTAGTAATGTGCGCCTTTTGACTCCAACAGGCAATGAGGATTCAAATTTAACATGTTCTAGTACCAATGTTCACACTTCCTTTAGTACTGAACCCACCAATCCCTCAAATACCTATTGGCAACATAATTGTATCAGAATGACAAAAATTAAGGGCTGGAAGAGATCTCCATGGATTACGTAACGTAATCTTCAGCACTGTGACAGGACAAAACTTGAATGCACTAGAAAGCTGTGTCTTACTTGTACTTTAAATCTTTCACTGAAGAGAGACTTCAAGACTTACACTCACCTTTTTTTCAAGATTTACTTTAAGATATTAAGATATTTTATTTTATTATAAGATAATTTCCGAACATCTTACAATTTTTCCTCATCTCTGCACTTTTTCTGATTTGTCTGCAACTCTCTTGAAGCACATTAACAAGACTGGATGCAATATCCCAAATGCTGTCTAGCAGAACTGAGCAAAGCAGGATAATTTATAACGCTTAGGTTTTATAAATGGGCCCAACTTTTAATCAATTGTTATTTGCAACGTCCCACCATCAGCTATTCCTCAACTCCTGCTTCTTTTGCAATATATCAAGGCACTGTTAGATCTATAGCTCTCCAACCAGTTATTATTCCCCTTACATATATATTCACTTCCCTTTTTTTTATGCTTCTCATTTGCTGATATTAAACTTCATCTTGCTGATTTCAAATTGATGAAGATCTTTCTTCGCCCTGTTTTTGTCTTCCATCTAGTTCCCATCATTTCACTCCAGTTATTCATAAAAATAAGTTATTCATGACATTTTTTAGTATGTCTTGAGATCCATCTCCAGCTTTAAATCTAGCTTTTAATTACTAATATTTGAAAACTGCTTTTTAATAATTTAGACATATATATATAATGCACTCCTTTAGACTGTATTCCCCTACAGTGTGTAAGAATGTCAGTCACTACAGTCGCAGAAAGAATACTAAAGCTTTACTAAAAACAGATGTATCATATTTGCTGCTTTCCTCCTTCCCTACCAGTGTAATCCAATGTCCTTCTTTCTCTTAATAGGTACTGTTTTTGCCATCTAGACCTCCTTTCTATAAAAATAATCCTTAATAGTACAGAGATTACTTGAAAAAATCCGTAAGCAATGTACACAGAACATCATGTCCTTCTGACTTAACGGATCTGACTTATCTGTACATTAATTTGTTCTTTTCTACTGTTCTTTGTTCTCCTACTTCCTTACTAAAATTAATTCCCTTTATTTGTGAAGAAAGAAGCAAAAGAGGCATCAAATACCTCAAATTCTCTCTCAGGGGACTGCAATAAATCTCTTCTTTTACTTCCTATGCTCAGAATCAGCCATTCCTCCCTGTGTTTTGAGAGGAGATTCACAGTTTCATGAGATATTTTGAGTAGTTAATTATACCATGAACCACAGACTAGCTGACAGCTGCAATTGCTGATTATAAATTGACAGAAGAATAGTATTACTTTTGGATACTTTTGCTTGATCTGCTGCTGATTTTTTAACAGATCTCATGAAAACTAGTGTGTGGGCTCCATACCTATAACAGATGCAAACAGTTCTGGTGTGGAGCTCCCTGCAGCCATGAATGTAGCCCCAGCAACATCTTCACTCAAATGTAGTTTCTGGAAGATAAGTTTTGGTTATGTCAGTATTGGTTCTTTGATTGTATTGCACAGTTCCGTAGCTGCAAAGATAGAAGCCTGTCATTTCTGGTGCTATTTCACAGTGCTATTAAAGAATGAACAGTCACTGTGATACAGAAACAGACACCGCCTCTTGGGAAGGCAAATATGCTTTGGACAAGTAAAATGCTTTTACCCTAAGCTAGAGAGGTGTCAGATGATACTACCTACTTATAAATAACTGATTAGCTGATTGTGGCTTAGATGTAGGTGATTAGACAAAAGCATTTCTGCAGACTCAAAAAGATTGTAAACTCAAAATGCATTCATGAATTCACTTCTGGTACTTTAAACACAATCATTCAAGAGTTAAGGCCAATTCCTCTGGTCTCTGTAATTTCAAAATTGACAAGAGAAAAATATAATCTCTGTGAATGAATCTTATTAACAGCAGGCCTAATTCTGTCTTCACTTATGACTGTGTTAATCAAAAGTGAGTCCACTGACACACACAAAATTAGTCCAATTAGACACGGAGAGGCCTGCGCACAGTAGTTAGATCTATTTTTATGACAGTGTCTCTTAAGCTCTAATAGGATATAGATCCTTCAGACTTCTAAGACCAGTAGAAACATTTAACTCCACAAGTGAGCTGCATCAATTTCATAATGAGGATCTTTCCCTTGAACTATAAAGAAAATTTCATGGAGAAGCTTTTTGTTTTGAGAGTCTCTAGACTCATCGTTAGTACCTCATCTCTCTTCCAAGGACAGAGAAGTGGTTAGTGACATAAGGACAAGTACAGAAATCGTGCATTTCTCAGTCAGTATGCAACATTTTAAGCAGATAAAAATGGCATCCTACAGAACCTGAAAAAACAGAAACAGAAGCTCTTACTCTACCATGTGATCTTTAACCAGTCATACTGCTGAAGGAGCTCAAACATAAGTATGCTAACTATTTGCATTCTTCTTAGCTGTCTCAATATTCAGCAGAACATGAAACAAGAGGCAAAGATTTTTAAGAAAGATCAATTACAACTTAATTGGTACAATTCAACTGGTACAACTTAAATATAGTGTATAAGGTACGTGCTGAAGACAAGAACATCTGAAAAGGGAACGATCCTTATTGAATACTTTGCTGGTACTTGTTGCCTCCCTTATTCTTACATCTGTCCCTCTATTGATAAGTAAAAGTACATGGCTCTAAGTAACATTAATTGGAATTCAGTGCATATATCCATAGGAAAATAGACTTCTTTTACTAGCTACAGGAGTTTTTCAGAAAATGGTCATATGCGCTTGTTTAAAAGTGAAGGAGATGAGTCTTCCACTTAGCCATCAAAATGGAAACAAAATCTGGTCTTGTATTTTGTATGCATTTTGTAGTAGTTCACCAAAGCCTTACTTAACATAACATTTTCTTGCCAAGTACAAATTCTACCCTCTCTGATCACATCCCTTAATTAGAAACCTACATGTGATTTTAAATCTTCTCAACAATTATGTAAAGGAATTTACTAAATTTTTGGACATAAAAATTTGTATTCCCATTCTATATCAAACCAAGATATGCATTTCTCATGCTTTCTATCCTTTCTCACTTTTCTCCACTTCATCCTAGGACACATAAGCACTTTTCCCATGCTGATACAGTGGCAGATATGCAATTAAAATTGCACAGCCAACACATTAATTTGTCTATGCATGATTTTTTTCACAAATAAATTTCAAAACTAGGAGTACAGTAATAAACTCAATTCATCCATATGTCATATCCATCCTATCTACATGCTTCAGGTATTTAAGGATGGATCTTGTGGGCTGATCACCTTAAGTCTTTCAATTTATCTCTTTGAACATGGCCAGGGGGACCAGTGTGTCCAGACCACAAGTTAGACTTTTGTTGGAAAGCCCAAATCATTTGCAAAGCACTGAGGCCAAAAAATTCACAGGAAGGAACTCTAAACAATGAAGGCAAAAGATGTTCAGTTCTCTGATGTTCTCTAAGTAAATTTTCAAAAGAGGAATAAAGTTCTTTAACATACCTCACAAATTTTCTCTAAGGATGGAACAAAGAAGTCATCACATACTATAGCCAAAGCATAGAACATGTACAGAGCCTGTAAGAAAATAAATTCAGGAAATATTTCAGATACTCCCTCTAAATAAAAAGAAGAAAAAGGCAATGCTATATTTATTCAGACTAGCAAGAATATATAGCTTCACTTTCTATCCCATTCCAAATAAAAATATTTCTGCTGATCAACTTACAGCATAAAAGCAGATTCTTGTAACTACGCTTAAGTGTAGGACAAGAATGGTTGCCAGACCCTAGAATATGAAATACCACAGTTTGAAAGAACAGGGTGCCTCAAAAGAATTCAGAGACAGCAAAGTACCAGTCAGTGCTTTACCAAGTTACATGCTCCTTGCTAATATTTTTTATTGATTATTGGACCACGTAATTGAAGAGAAAGCAACACCTTGTTGATTAGCAACACAAAAGAAATAATCACATCTGGAAGTGACCATGGCTCGTTGCACCACACCTCTCAGTAATGACCCTGATTTCATGCATGCACATGATTCTCCCACTGTCTTACATGGATTTATGTTTCTTGTTTGCATAGTAGGCCTAATCCTGCTGTCCTCCATCAAAAACACCTCCTTTTTTCCTGAGCCTGGAAAGGAAAGCTGGAGCCTGCAGGCCTTAATTGTTTTGCTTTTTCTGTAATAAAATACAAATCTCCACACAACTTTTTCTATATTCTTCAGTTTGGTGGTTTTTTTTTTGTTTGTTTATTTTTGTTTGTTTGTTGGTTATATTACAATTGCATCTTTTGCATAGACGTACAATAGAAAAGAAGAAGAATCAAGAATCTTCCACATCATGGATGACGTCGTCAACAAAGGAATCCAAAACTCTCTTTACATAAGATGAAATGCAAACACATACAAGTCAGTGGAAGAAATCCCTCTGTGATCCATGGGCCCAGGGTTTTATCTCCAAGAGGATGAATGCGCAGGCACTGACAATTCAGAGCCGCGTCATTTTCTTAAATAAATACTTCCTTTTGAGCATTTGTACCACATAGACATACCAGAAGAATGAAATCAAATTATTAGGTTGCTTAATACAGATGTCTGTTTAGTAAGGGCACTAAGATGACTGACATCTTAAAAAATAAAAAATACAAGGAAAACAAAAATTAAGCACAGTAGAGGAAAACTTACAGCAATGATGTGAAGCAGAACCCCTCCTTGCTGGCGTTCTCTATTTGTAAATACATCTTCAGGAAATTCATTAATGGCTGAAACAGAAACATACATATTTTACGTATTTTACAGTATCTATAAATGACTATAAGACTGAAGAATAACATCTGTAGAAATATATGACCAAACATAAATGTATCTTCCAGTTTGGTACATTACAGCCTGCCACCTCAGAATCTTTTCTGCTCTCCATTAGAAACAGAGAACTGATACTTAGGTGTCCCTGAGTACTATCATTCCAACCACTTAAACCAACCTCCCGTGTACTAAGAGTTTCACATTCTTTGCCTTGTTTTTACTGTTAACTCCTCTGTGTCTCCTCTTAATATACGTCCAAAGTGACTGCCACAGGCACAAAAACCCATCCAGAAATAACATTCCTGGCTTTAAGTGTGCCTTGCCCTGAAATACTGTGCAATGATTGTAACTCTCCATCAGTTTCTTAATACAAAGCTTTATGCAGCTCCACAGTTCAAACAACAAACTGTTTCACAAAGATTAAAAGTGATTCCAAGTGTTTTCTCATAAGGTCTAGTATCTATATCTGGCAAAGGAAGGGATGAAACAGAAATGGTAGGTGGACCATAGGAATGTGTAAAGACGCGACTGGGGATTGATTCTGGGTGACAGTGAAGATCTGTAGAGCTCAATTAAAGAATTTGTGTTATACACAGAGGCGACAGAATGAAAAATGGATTCCAGATGTTGGAGACAAAGACAACAAATAAATCAAAGAGCTGAAGAAAGATATGAGATAAAAGCTTCCAGGATGACAAGACAGACAGGAATAGAGATCTGTAGTGCTTCAGACAGGAGTCTGGGATGTTTAAGGGTGAAAATTATTTCAGCCACTGAAATCAAAATGCATTGAAGTCATTAAATTATTATTCAGAACTAGGTGTTACTTTCAGCAAGGAGCTGTATTGCAGAGACTGACAACAAGGTGAGCTTCAGAAGGTTCTTAAGAACTTAGCATAACATACTGGGGAAGGAAACAGAAGCAATACATCTTCCGTGTACTCAAGTCTGTGAGCTTAAAGATAAGCTTGAGAAAAGTACAATATATGATACTTATGTGCATCCATTTTCAATTTCAGTTGGCTAATTTTCTCAATTGCTTGATATAATCTTGCAAACAGTAACCATGAACATAAAAAAAAAAATAAAAAATTAAAAAAAAAATTGGGTGATGTTTTTAGATACCGAATTTCAAGAACTATAAAACAGTTGAATTTGCAGGGAATGTTGCACTGTGACTCCTTGAAGGCTAAACTTTTTTGAGTGTCTTAAATTTGAGTTACTTGTAATCACCAAACACACTTGTATTTCTTAGCTGCAGTGAGAAGATCCTCTAGTTTCAGGCCTGAATTACTTTTTACTTCCTCAGTCTTTGAGCTTTATATAAATATAGAAATGGCCCTTCTCATCTGTACATGTTGCATGCTTCTGGCTTGACAAAGACTTGAACAGTGCCTGCATGCCAAGGTAAATTTTTAATCTGGTTTTGCTTAGTGTCCACTACCACAAATGTATTATTTTTGAATGAATATTTTGGCAGCAGACAGTGTTTAAGTTCTTATATACGTAAATGTCACCTTCCATCCAAAAGTCAAATTTACCATTTTACAAAACCTCTCTAAATCCTCCAACCTACTATTTGAAAACCACTACAGTTTGTTTAAAAATACTAACTGTCTGTAAAGTATTTAGCATAAAATAAAAGTTCCACAATGATGACTAACTACAATTCCTTTACTGATTTTCAATAGGCTTTTCAATAAGACCTGCTCTTACTATTGTATTCCGACTGGAACTAATATCAACACTTAACAGGATGAATAGAGCTTTCCCAAGATAAAGGTGCAGCTTTTCTTGTAAACCTCAGGGGAAAAAAACGTATAACTTTATAATAAATTTTGTTTAAATACTTTTAATACTCCAAATCATAGGTCAATCTTCTATTCTTGGTCCTCCTTCAGTAATCAGGAAAAATGAAAGGAACAGTGGATATAAACACACAAATGCATCAGCACAATAGTACAAGAATACTCAGTCACTCCTTGAATAACACAATGCCATTCAAGAGTACACAGAGTATTTCCATGCCTAAAGATAATCAGCACATCAGTATTTAGCAGCAGTTCCAAGAAAGTGGGTCTGCATTGCTACAGATCTCCACAGTCACCATGGCCTGTTACCTGTACTCTAAAGAGATTTGTGGCCTCACAAAACAGAATTGCTCCACAAATGCAAGCCACACCACAAAAAAAAAGACATTTGCCCACTGATCCAAACAAATTCAAGTATTTCTAAAATAAAAATATGTGAATAAACCATCTTCCTTTCATGTAGGTTTTTCATGACTTACCCTAAAACAAGAGAAATGATAGCAGAAATATAAAGTTAAGTGGGAGAAAACTGGTTGCATTGTAGTTTTGAGACACTGCATTTAGAGTGGACATCCTTACTGTTACTGGAAGGCAGTGCAGGGCAATCCACAATCTGTTGGTCAAGATGCAGCAATCTGCAATGCTTCTATCTACAGATAAACGTTTAAAGATGCCAAAAGAACTTATATACATGTAACAGCCCAGCAGGTTCCCTACAGCAATTTACAGCAACATATTACTATTCTATATCACTTATTACAGTATTACTAAATATATACACAGTACTCTAAATATATACTGTACAATTATAGTTACATGCAATATAGTAAAATTCAGTAATATCACTCCCCCCACGTGGCAACCAGGGAGGAATATCCTTTTGGGCTAATATTGGAATATCATCAAATTTAAGAACTTCCTGTCAACTACGTTAGCTGCCAAAAGCAAAATTTCTCAGAGGAGTTATTCCCCACCACATGAAATAAAGTATGGGGAAAATTAATCAGTGCCCAAAGCATGTGGTTTTAAATAAATATCCAGCTATTAACAATTCACGTTAACTAAAATTATAATTAACTAAAAAAGCATTAAGGAGTCTTCTTCTTTGGGAGAAAATTGTCGATCATAATCACAGAATAGCTTGGGTGGGAAGGGACCTTGCAGACCATCCAGTCCCAACCCCCCTGCCATGGGCAGGGACCTCCCACCAGAGCAGGTTGCCCAAAGCCCCATCCAGCCTGGCCTTGAGCACCTCCAGGGATGGGGCATCCACATACATGCAAAAAAAAAGACAGTTCCACCCCCACACACACCCCCACCCCCCCCCAAAAAAAAAAAAAGCAGAGCCCAGAGCCCAGGCCTGAGTGTCTAGCAATACTAACATAGCACTGTAACACAGGGTGCATCTTTTTGGATAATGTGAAGGCTTGCAGCCACCATCACGAGTGCTGGTGCCAGAAGCACCGTTCCCCTTACTGCCACCATTTACCTGGAGGCAATATGCCCCTGCTTCATGATCTGGCAAAACAGATCTGCCATCAGGGGAGCTATTGCCTACCTGGCAAACTCCTTCAGTTGGCTGGTGAGCATTTCACATAACATGAAAATGGCTGAATAAGTATAATCAGTATATCAAGATGAACACAAATCAGTAACAGTATCTTTCCAATGCAACTTTACTTATTCAGAGTTAATACTGAGCGGGAAATCAGCGGACCAGCAGATGCCAGAAGCTGGAGGCCGGTTACTAGTGGAGTCCCCCAGGGCTCAGTGCTGGGGCCGGTCCTCTTCAATATCTTTATCGATGACCTGGATGAGGGGATCGAGTGCACCCTCAGTAAGTTTGCAGATGACACCAAGTTAGGTGCGTGTGTCGATCTGCTTGAGGGCAGGAAGGCTCTGCAGGAGGATCTGGATAGGCTGGAGCGATGGGCTGAGGTCAACTGCATGAAGTTCAACAAGGCCAAGTGCCGGGTCCTGCACCTGGGGCGTAACAACCCCAAGCACCGCTACAGGCTGGGAGATGAGTGGTTGGAAAGCTGCCTGGCAGAGAAGGACCTGGGAGTACTGGTTGATAGGCGGCTGAATATGAGCCAGCAGTGTGCTCAGGTGGCCAAGAAGGCCAACAGCATCCTGGCCTGTATAAGAAGCAGTGTGGCCAGCAGGACTAGGGAAGTGATTGTGCCCCTGTACTCGGCTCTGGTGAGGCCGCACCTTGAGTACTGTGTTCAGTTTTGGGCCCCTCGCTACAAGAAGGACATGGAGGTGCTGGAGCGAGCCCAGAGAAGGGCAACAAAGCTGGTGAGGGGTTTGGAGAACAAGTCTTACGAGGAGCGGCTGAGGGAGCTGGGGTTGTTCAGCCTGGAGAAGAGGAGGCTCAGGGGCGACCTCATCGCTCTCTATAGGTACCTTAAAGGAGGCTGTAGCGAGGTGGGGGTTGGTCTGTTCTCCCGCGTGCCTGGTGACAGGACGAGGGGGAATGGGCTAAAGTTGCGCCAGGGGAGGTTTAGGTTGGATGTTAGGAAGAACTTCTTTACTGAAAGGGTTGTTAGGCATTGGAATGGGCTGCCCAGGGAGGTGGTTGAGTCGCCATCCCTGGAGGTCTTTAAAAGACGTTTAGATGTAGCCCTTAGTGATATGGTTTAGTGTAGGACTTGTTAGTGTTAGGGCCGAGGTTGGACTAGATGATCTTAGAGGTCTCTTCCAACCTAGACCATTCTGTGATTCTGTAAGAACCAGAAGAGAGGAATGAGCCCAGGCTTCTGATCACTGAGCAAAAGCAAACCAGCTGCACTGCAAACCAACTTGCTTCATATACAGTAAGGTGCTGTTGTATTTCTAATAAATGACTACTTGGAATAAGTATCTCTCTGCCTCAAAGAGGTATTTTTACATCAACTAGCCCAAAGACGGCTTTTCTCAAAGGCAATGCTCCTCTCTAAACAGAACCGATGTTATACGATGGTGCCCATATACAGACACTGCAAAATCTTTGGAAGTCAGGGAAATGAAGCAAGATTCTGGACTTCGGTCAATAAGATTTCCTCCCTAATGAAACGGCCACCTGCCAGGGAGTTCCAAGGTAAACTCTGGATTTTTTCAGCATGAGCATTTGCTTTCTTTCTGGTTTTATTGTCCGGATAATCATAAATTTTGTACGATGGTAATCTCTAAACTCTGTATCCCTTACCTACATGCATTTTCCTTTATTTACTGACTGTATCATACTTTTAGGATTTTAAACACATTTATTTTTCCTACCTACTGCTCTGATAACCTGGTTGCTCAGGCAAAGGCCGTTTGGGTTCCCCTGGTTCCTAGCTTAGTGCTGGGGATCCTCACCCCTGATCTGAGGGACAGCGGTGCTCTCTCATCCGCACAGGCAGGCCCCGGGGATGTGCCGCTGTCACAGCTTGAGAGAGCCCGGTCTGCCCACACGGTGCGACCCGACGTGTCTGTGCAGGAGGGCACCGCTCCACTGCACGCCAAGATATTTTCTTGTTTATGGGAGATGGAGCTATCTGGCAGCCCGAGTGGGAGCTGCATCTCCTCGGCTTCCACTGAAAAGAGGCAGAACAGATGGGATGAGGAGCTGAAATGAAGAGCGGTACATCTAATGGGGCTAACCTTTGCCAAAAAAAGGAGGAGAACATACACCAATCATCTTCAAATCAGCTAGAAATACAGAAATATTTATCCTGCTGGTACTGCTGCAAACCCATGACTCCTGCAGCTCATCTTATCAAGCACAGATTTATTGAGGGGGAAAGGAGGGCGCCAAGAAAGCCAAGTCTATCTTGGAACTGGGATCAGTCTGCACCTTGTTCCCTCTCCCCACACGCGTGGGGAAACAAAGGAAGCTTATCCAGCCAGCAGTGTGAGACGGTGACACCGCCACCTTTTTCTCTGAGTGATGAAACATTAAAAAATCCCTGATTATGCCCCGACAGCGAGGATGACTCACCTCTGCTATAAAGCTCTGGCTGAGCTGCCTGTGGCTAAAAAGCTACCCCAAGGCATGCAAACAGCACGCCCAGAACCGAACAGAGCAGCAGCTGCAGGGTGCGAGCTGCCCGCATGGCTCTGGGGTGCAGATGTGGCATGCAGCAGCCAGGGATGACCCGGGCACGCCAGGGACACCTGCCCGTGCTCAGGCTGTTAGCAGATCCCTGCTGGGGCCACCGGCGCCTTGCTCCCGCACGCCCTGCCCATGCTGCGCGAGGCAGCCTGCCAGCAAAGTCAAATTTCAAAATCTCCTAAGCCCGACAGAACATCTCAGCAACCACGTGGAGCGGTGGTTTTATAACCTGCCTCGACACGTGATTTCTTCACCTTATCAGCTCTCGATTTACTCGCAGAGGCAAGGAACATGCTGGCCCTTAATACCTGCTAAGCGTTCAAGCCTGTTACATCCCCTTAATTTCTCCTCCCAGGGAGAAGGGAGCTGCAGCTCTTTGAAAATACACATGCAACCGGCTCCACTCTGCCTCTGCAGGGAAGGGGGTTAGGCAAATGACATACACAGAAATTCACTTCTGCTTTTAACGCCTGCATCTTGGTGCACACGCCCTGGGGGCACGCTTCAGGACACGTTAAATTTAGGGGCTGTGCTACCTACCCCTGCCTCCCAGGGGTGTCCACCATCGGACTCTCCCAGGGCACAGGTATGAGGGAGGAAGGATGGATGGAGGGCAGAATTAAACACTGCCACTTTAATTCCCTTTATAATCACATTCACAAGCCAGCTTGACTATTCCAATTTTGTGCTATTTGTGTAAGCACTGCAAGCAGCTTTAGCCAACTCCACACTTAGTGTATTTCTATTTATGTGCAATTCCCTTTTTACACTGCAGAGCCTCATCTTCCTGAGGCCTGGTGTTGCACTCCAGCACGTGGACTTGTGCCTCAGTTACGGCACACCACCTCCTCACTGTGTGCAGATAAGAGCTTCTGTGGGTACCTCTCGTGCAAGTGATGCATCGTTAGCTGGTGCCAACATGCCAGCACTTTGTGCACCAAGAGGTGAACTTGTGACAGCCACCTCGGTACTGCAACTTACACTGATTTGTAACTCTGTACTAACATAACCTGCTGGAGATTTGAGTGAAAGCCAGAAAATCACCCCTGAAATGCAGGGGTCCTGTGTGAGCTGAGCTGCTATGAACGGGATAAGGCTGCCGTAGAATCTGTGCATTTTCACTGTGCTGACAGCAACTGTGTCATTTAGAAAAGAGCAGGGAGGGACATTTTTGTTCATAGGAAAGCAGTGACTTGTTTTGTTTATGCATTAGTGTTAACAGTTGAAACACAGTCAACCTGAAGATCATAATATCACACTGAAATTAGTGTATTTACATATAAAATGTGTCATATAAAGTCCTCCTTTTTAATACTACTTCTCTAAAATGGTACAGGAAATTCTAATAGTCGTTAGAACAATCATAAATGTGCCACGGTACATGAAAACTTTTTTTTTCAGAATTACTCAAAAACTAAATTCATGAAAAACATTACATACAACTCAAACTTTAAAACAACCCTTTCTAACTCCACTAGCTAACATGTTGCTAGCTCTGAAGTATCAGTGGAGAAAACAGCATACTCAGCAAGTCCTTTTATACTTGAAAGCTGGTAACATAAAAATCTTAAAATGACCAAAACCAAAACAAAACCTACCACAATTCACTAATAATCCCGGGTGCCATCCGGAAAAAAAAAAATCAGAATTACTGAGCTTTAAGCTCCCACTCACATTAACAGCTGTTTCCAGTTTTCTGTAGCAGGATGGCACATGGATTTTCCCTCAAATCAGCTCAGATTCTGCTGGATACTAATCTAGGCACCAGAGTTAAAGCAATTCAGGAAGGGACAACTCAAAGAAATGCACTCATTTGCTTGAAAAAAAATCTGCAAGGAAACTCCTTTAGAGATAACTCTAGCAAACTGTTTTCCCAGATGATACCACCTGAACAGCAACAAAGCCTATGAGCAAAGGGCTGCAAAATGAGACGAAACACCTCCTAACTTTTGTGAGAGACATTTGTGCATAATCAGTGTAATGCTGTGCGAAGCCAAAGATCAAGCTTTCTATTTCCAGGCAAAGTACCAGATGGCAGGAGGCACAGTCAGAATCCTCCTCCGCAGCCCTCACCTCGCAAACAGTAGAAATTATGAGCAAATTTTTATCTTTGTAGTATAGTAATTCAATTTGCCTTGGTCAACTAAAAGAGAGCTGCCAAATAGGATTATCTGTGGGATGGTAAGTGGCAGCTTATGAAGCAAATAACTGACTCAACTCTAAACTATTAAATCCACTTAATGTATGTATTGTAATAGGATGGTGTATTAATGAAATATCCTTCAAAGCTCTCCTTCCATCAGTATGAAACTAGGAAAATTTCAGCACAGGAATGGATTAGCTATAATAAAAAACATTAATACCTCGCCAAACCCTGGACTTGTATTTAATTTCTTTTCTCTTTTATAAAAGAGAAAAGTATTTGCACTCATTAAGGCAACGTCAAAGGATCAAAAAAAATACATTAACAATTATCTGCCAACAAAAAGAAAATTGCTGGGGAGACAGTGATGACACACGGGAGTCAGGGATGACACATGGATGCACAAGTACTGTAACATGAGGATGCATCAGCACATCAGAGTGCATCATTTCATGTACACTGAGTCTTGTGTTAATGTTTTTGATGTCCTTTGTGTTAATGATTTTGATGATCGCAAGGTCTGCGATCACCATTATTTTTCCGCTGGCTTCCAGGCAACGTGCCCTCTAGAAGCTGCCTTTAAAGAGCTAGAGATCATTTGCTTCAAGATTAGTTTCCCTTTCTTTCTGGGAACAGCTAGTTATCTCTCATTATTTTCTCTTATGGGTAGCTTTGCCCTGTTGCCTTCACACAGCTGCATCTCAACCTTATTACTGCAAAGTAGCAGTCCCAGAGAAGACAGCTGGAACCTTCCTGGAACACACCTACCATGGTCCACAATCTCAGTGCAACTGCCAAACTGTGAAGTCCACTCAAATTGACTAAGAACGAGGACGTGAACGTTTTCAAATCAGTGCAGAACAAAGGGGAACTTACCCACACCCCGTTTTGGCGTAGTCTAACACCTTACATTAAAACATTTGAGGTCAGTGTAGTGTCATGCCTTAAATGTGCCTCAGTTTCACAGCTAGCTTGTGCTTCTGCAAAGTAAGCTGTTGGTCTCAGTCACTAATCACAGAATTTCTGAACTCAGCAAACATCTACTATGACTACAGCAATGGTTTTCCACAAAGCATGCGTGTATTCTTCAACACACCACCCCAGGACACCAAACCTCTATCATTTCCCCCTTTTATTGCACACTTCACATTCTTAAGCCAAGATATTATAGCCTTTTTTTTTCTTTTTTTTTTTCTTTGTTTTGTTATACTTACTACTTCATCCTGCCTCAGCTATGTTAACAGTACTCTGAGCCAAATTGGTTCAGACAGCAGCAGGGTCCAGCGCTAGCGGTGTTTCAGCAGATACATCAGTTTCCAGCTTAGGGGGAATAATTTGGTTTATGATCCATTCAGGACTGAATAACCATTGTGGAATAATGTAAACAGCTTTAAATGGGACTACCTCATGATTGTTCTGTTCATTAGCTACAGAGATCAGCCATTAACAGAAACTGTTTTCTACTTCGGATTTCCCTCTGGCTTCTCACTTTGAGGTTCACACCTTCCACCTCCCCTCTCCCATACACTTTTCCCTTATTTTTTGTTTCCTGAAAGTTGATGGTTTCTATGGCCAATAGGCTCTTTTATCTGAGGGGGGAGCCATCTGGCTATGCAGAGTTCTGGACTCCACTTCTCCGTGTCCTTAAATCCACACAGAAAGGTAGATCCCTGGCAAGATCGCCACCTGATTTGAAAAAATGTTTTGGAAAAGGGTTTATGACTGGATTAACTATCTGTACTGTGATTTGCATATGAAAGGACAGTTATTAAAAGGTCTGGCATCCCAAAAGAAAAAAAAATCATTCCTGTGTTTTTCACAGGCAAACCTTACAGCTGGAAGCAGACTGGAGGATCAAACATCACTTGCTTTCTACGAGCTGTTTGTAACATAACCTCAAGTTCAAAGAGGTCTCGGTTTTGTTTTTTTTTTTTTTCCTAGTCAGACTTCAAAATATCTTCCAGAACTAAAGGATGGAAAGCATTTATTCTTGTTATAGAAAGCACTGTTCAGCCTATCCATTTACAAACCTCGTCTGCTACCTCTGTGCAACAAAGCCAGAAGTCTGCTGCCAAGGAGAGGCTGCGGTGTCTGCAATGTCAGCGACGTCTGTGAGGACTTCGCTAAAAATCTATTAGTAAGCTGTAAAACCAGGGAAAATGATAGTCTGGCTTCAATACCAGAGGGCTTTGAAAATTAACCAGGCACACTGTGGCACTTACTTAAAAGATTACAAAAAGTATAACAATTTTAAGACACCGCAGACAAATAAGCCCCTTTGAAACAACACTCCATTTGGCACAAAAGAGCAAAGTTTTTGCAGAAGGTGGTCTGTAACTCCCTGGTTTTCTCACTGAGTATACACAGGAGCTGCTTTTATCTTTATTGTTGCACTCTGCCTAAAGAGCAGCTTGACAGTCAGAGCAGACCACTGCCTCCTGCCTTGCTCCCAAAACAACTCTTTGAGCAGGTGTGCCAGGAACAGCCACCAAAGAAGTTGTCATCGACAGATTTCTTTACACAGCAGAGTTTCATAGCTGGGAGAACCTCTCTTCTGGGCTGCTGCAATATGCACGTAAGATGGATCAGTTAGGGGAATCTGGCCCAAGGCTGAAGCCCTGAAGCCTCCTTTCTCTTTAAACATCTGAAGAGTTTCATTTGGCATGTCATCCGCTTTACCTCTGGGCTGCGTTGTTATTCCAGTGATACCCTGTAACAATGGGATTAAAACTGCCCTTCAAAGTCAAAAAAATAAAAAATAAAAAATGCTTGTTAACAGTGATAGATTGAATGCGAAAGACAATCATTTGTATGAATGGATATATCTGGAGTACGAGGAAGTGACAGCTTTCTTTAGAAAATATCATTGATGCTGTTTAATGAACATTCCTACTTGCAAATTCACTATAAATGTATTTCTCTATTCAACAAAGTTATATTTTCCGAGCTTTCTTCAGTGACTAAGATAGGGCGTTACTACCTCCTCATACCTGCTGGAGAGGCACCTCAAATAACACAGGATATTATGGTATACATCAACGACGTGAGGCTATTTCCTGCCTGCCACATCCTCAGCAGAACTGACAGCCCCATCCAAACTGGCAAAATTTGACTTGATCACAGGCAGACCACAGAATAAGTTTGACCTGCTGGTAGCTAAAAAAGCTCCCCGATTGCTTGACAAGTGAACAGATTGCATACAGAAAACACTAAAAAGGAAGAAATAAGCAACCCCAAGAGGTCTTTTTGCCAGAGCTATCTTTCAGAATAGAAGTGCACTTTAAATGAAACTGTGTTATTGTGCCTTCGGCACAGTTAATGCATAATAACAGGCTTCTGAATCCCTTCTACTTCAGTAAAAGCTGCAGCATGGTTCATTTAAAAGCAGCTGTATTGGCACACACCATTCTTTTTCCCCAAATGCATGGAAAAGAAAATGAAATACATATATTTTAAATGTTTTATTTTTACTTTTTTTCTGACACCCAATCCAACCAGGAATTTTAGCCATCCAGGAAAATTGTGTCGCTCTACAAGTTGAAATAGCACAAAAGATACAGATGATGCCTTCTAGCAAGTGGATATTAAGTTCAATAAACTGGGTTTCTAGAAACAAACAGGCAAGAGGTAATAGAGGAACAGAAGACTTAAAAAGTCAGGCCTACAGAGAGACCGAACAGAGAAAGGTATAAAATAAGGTCAGGCACAGAAAATGTTTCTATATTCAAGTTTCTACACTAAGAAAGGTTTTTTAATGTGTTTTTCCCCCTTCTGGTTATGGAAGGAAAATGCTAGAAGGCAGAAGTAAAAAGACCTCCTGAAACATTTATTCCACTCTCTGACAATTCAGGATTGTTTCCAACTGTGCGTTTTCATGCGCTTTGTCCAAAAAGCTCCCTCAATCAAGAAGGAACAGGGGACATACAAAGACACAATAATAAGGCAAAGGAAACCCCTCTAAGGTTGGTCATTAGGTGACCTTCCCGGAGCCAGATTTCCCAAAAAGGTTCAGCACAGGCAAGCCAAGACTTCCAAAGAACTCACTCACTGTGGACCCTGTGCCCAGCTCTTACAAAAAGCAGGCTGTTGATGCCACAAGCTGAGGTCAGCTGATTAATTCTTTGAATTTTGCTTTTATTTTGGAAGGAAGCAGAATTTTTTTAAATTGTTTCAAGTTGCACATCATAACCTCTCAAAAAAAAAAAACAGCATTAGAAAACCCAGAATTTATGAAGAATTCAGGCTTTGGAGTCAAATGTTTAGGATTTTTTTTTCCAAGTACCCCTTGGTGATTTGAAAATCTCATTTTCATACAGACAAACAGAAGCACAACAGTTTCTCCCTCTGAGCCATGCTCATGCGGTGTAGCCAATTCTCATTACTTTGTTGTAAACCATATGATATTTGCTTTTTTACATTTCCTGAAGCCAAGGCCCTGGAATCAGGCAGTTATGTAAGAACCTCGGCTTTCATTTAAAACAAAAAATCTGCTTCTAGCCTTTGTGTTTGCAGAAAAGGGCCCAAGCCCAAAAAAATCTAAAAGAATTAATCCTAGAAGACAAATGAAACAGAAGTGCCACGGACATTTTGTTTTCCTTTTAATCAAACATCACAATTTTGCAGGGCCAGGTTTACGCTTTCTGAACACGCAGGATTAGTAGCATTACTCCTCTGCTCATATGCTTCAGCTCAGCAGTCACAGACATGTGCGTGTCAGCATGTGGTTTACATCGTCAGAAGCCCGATGATGTAAAATGATGCCAACAAGTTTCTTTTACCATAGGCTGAAACCTACTCACCTTTTCCACAGAAGTAATCCCATCTAAGGCAACCAAGAATTAACTGGCCAGCTTCTATGTCATGATTCATTTGCTAGATAAATCGTTTTTCAAATGGCAGATTTCCACTGTTCTGTGCTATTTTTTTCCCTGACAATATTCCTGGGGGCACTTCCTGCTTGCTCTAGAAATACGATCAGGAGCTGTAAGTGCTGCTGGAGGAGTTCAGGAATGATCCCTTTTCAGTCCCAGCTTCTACCATATAGTGCAGAAACCTTGCTTTTAATGAGATACCATTTGATATGGAATCTGGTAAGTAAAAAACAGCTTCTTAACAGATTTGGAGATATGAGTATATTTAGCAGTAGTAAGCTTTGTTGGAGGGAAAGATATTTTTTCTAAATGAATGGTTATTATTCCAGAATAAAAATAACCTTAATCCAGAATGGAGGCATATAGCAGGAGAGACCACCAGTGGAAGGTAAAAAGATAAACTACAGCAATTCCACAATCCCAATTTATAGTCCTTCTCATGCAGTCTTTGTCCACACGAGATCCTATTCTGTGATTATCTGGTATCTGTAAATGAATCTTGCAATGAAGCTCATACCAACTCACATAAAGGAAGGACATAATCTTTACTTTGAGCAATGCATAGGCTAAACTGAGTACAATGACAAAGGCTTAAACAGTAAGTGATATTAGCAAAAACAAGGATAGAAAAAAATTTAAATTGATTTAGTGATGTCACGGCATAGAAGATTAGCACAAGGGTTTTTTAGACTTCAGAACTTAAGCACAGAATAACGAAGAGTTTAATAAAACACATCAACAGTTTAATCTAGCCGGATCAGCTACTAACTATGGGGGTGCTACAGTAACACAACCTTCAGTGCGCGTGGTATAAGCCCAACATACCTAGGTTGTAGCTGGAGCTTCTGCTGCACCGCTGGTGGTACCACAGCTAGCTCACTTAAACCTAGCTCAGGAATTTCTCCATTACTGCAGAAATACTCTAACTGTGTGTTTGGAGTATTGCTTTCCAAAAACAAGCATCATACTATCACAGTCCTGCATACATGTACTCTGTCTGAAATCGAGTCAAAGAACAGCACTTCTCAAGCCGGAGCAGCCACAAGAAATGCAAAGAATTTAGTGTACCAGCAGATTCTCATTTATTTCCAGACTTGATTGGCTGAGTGGCAAATTGATGAAAGCGGTATCTAGAATTCTCTCCAGCATGTGCTACACTGGTTTCCTATATTGCATGCATGCAGACTAAGGGGTAACAGAAAATCTCAAATCAGCGCCTCAGAAATGGATTTGCACCCGATGCACATTTGCACTTGGCTCCGCAGGTACTGAACTACATTGTCTGGCGTTGAGAAGCAAGAAAGGTACATTTATCTGGAGTCTGAGAAAGAAGACACCCATGGGAAACGATCATGTCTATAAATATCACCGAGATAACTATATAAATGAAGACAGGGAATTATGCAGTCTCAGAACATGGTAGGAAAAGAAACAGTGTGTGAAAGTTAAGGAAGGAAAAAAATAGTTAAATATATGCACTAAATTCTTGACAAGAGAAGAAATAAGAAAATGAGATATTCACCTAATCATACCAAACAGCAGCAGGTATTTAAGACACACATATTATAAAGCACTTTCTGGGACCATATAGAGCAAATTAAAACATCCCTAGGAGTACCATCTAAGATATTCTCAAGAAGAATCACAACCAAATGTGCCCAGCAAAATCCACGCCATTAGAAATAGCTTATTCAAGGGATCTTTTTTTAGCTTGCTGTGAATGAGGCCACACTCCAGTGTCACCCTGATCTTACTTTACAGTGCCTCTCAGTGCGGTACAACCACATGGGATAAAACCAGCTGCAAAATGTACAAAATGCTTTCACACCTGCCCATATAGGAACTATACTGCATTGCTCTTCTTTCTTAAAATACAGACGTATCATCTTTACATTGCATCAGGTGGTTCCCAAGCTGTTTTTACTCTCCTACCACTTGTTTAGATTGAATTCAAGAGGAAAACCCACCTCTTAATATATATTAGAAATACATAGACTATATATATGTTCTGTCTTCACATATATATTTATGTTTGCCTCAAAGTGTTGGGCAAAAAAAAAGGCTGCCAAGTAGAATTAAGGTGGCTGCTGGTATTCCTGTTTGTGTGCCAGAAAACAGAGCCAGAATCTTAGTAAGAAATCTGATAGAAAAATGCTGCAAGAGCAGGAATGTGAAAGACCAGCACAAAATAAGAAATGTGGACTAGCAAAGAGAGTACTCAAAGACAGAAGAGCCTCACCACAAACATCACCTGTCTTCAGCTGATGGAATGAAAGCAGAGCAGGAGTAGTGGCTTCAAACAGGTGATCCGATCTACCATACCTCACCTGCCCAGGTAGCCAGAGCTAGCATTTCAGAAGTTATTTATATGCCCACGTTGGATTACTAAATCCAACTAAATAAGTTAACTTATTTAAAAGTACTAAATAAGTTAACTTACGGTGCCGCTGTGTCACATAACACCAACCTTTTTCACAGTCAGAGGGAAGACTAAATGTGAGAAAAGTCCCCATACCGTCTGTGTATGACCAGTGTGCAAGAGGCACTTGGACAATACCCTCAGTAATATGCTTTAACTTTTGGTTAGCCCTGAAGTATTCAGGCAGTTGTTCAGATGATCTCTGAAGTTCCCTTCCAACAGAACTGTTCTGTTCTATTTATACCTTCCTTTAACAGCCTGGATGCATGTAGCTGAGGAATGCAGCAACCTGGCTGACTTAAGTATTTTCATTTACTTGGACTGAAGAATTTGCAAGCCAGTTACAAACACTGAGGGACATCACCAGGTGAATTTTCAGTTTTGCTTCTTTCCATTTTCCTATTCTCTTGTTCTGCAAAAATCCTTCTCCTGCTACCTTGTAATCGCCAGATACTGCACACAGAACGCACCTGGTTTGTAAAACAGTAAGACCTGGTAAACTTCTCTTGCTTAATAATGGATTATACCTTTAACAATCCTTTACTTGAGCATGGCAGTGCTTCAATTCTAGCTGGCTAGCCTGTCAGAAAGCACTAGTTAGAGCACTTCTCATCAGCCACCAACACAACCGCTCTGTAGCCATTCAATCATAGTGTGAAGCTCTCACATATATGCTAAACTATTCCAAGATAGATTGTTCAAGTTAATTTTGCAGTGAAGACACAGGCTAAATGATTTTTCCAACTGCATGGGATGGTTAATGCCAAAATTGGGAATGATACATACCAGTTTGATTTCCAGCAGTTGTTCCATCCACTAGACAAACCTCTGCCTGTTGTTACTGTGAAAGCATACATTTTGGTTTAATACAAAGTGGGCAGATGACCAAGTAACGGCTCGTTTTTTTTTCAGTTCAGTATTTTTCCCTAAATTTAACAGTTGGGAGATTTCGAAATGGGTCTGCAGATGAATCAACAGCTTAAATGGTTCAGTGAGCAAAATAATTGTATTTTTTTTCGTCAACATGGGGATTTTATCATATTTGTACTTGGCAGACATAACAAATTCCAGTAAAACTCATTTCAGTTCAATCTCTCTTTTCTTTAACTCTCATCTCTTAACCATATTTTTGCTGAAGGGCTAATATTGAAAACAAGAAGTATAACTCCACAAAAGTTAATGGAGCTTTACTGATTTACATCAGCTTAAGATTCTAGCCCACAAATTCTTCTTTAATTAGAAAGGTTCAGAGGCATAAATAGTGCAAACACGCTAAGTGCACAATGTTGTTCTTAACTATGAATTTAGAACTAGAGAAAAGAATCCCAAAGTAGAAAAACTGTGTGCATGGTACATCTCAGCAAAGACAGAAACATTTTTTCCATGGCATTTCTTAAAAACTACAAGGCACAAATCAGAGACGCAGATTCTGTAACAGGCTAGAAGCTGTGTGCCTCTGTAAATTCATCAGCCCAAATCCACACCAATAGTTACAGAAATTATTACTATAATACCAGTCCTGTTTCAATTAGACTCTTCCTGTATTTGGAGTCAGGTACCTATTAAGTGCTCTGATGAAGCTCATAATTACCTTATTTCAAAAAAAGGACAGAAAATATATATTTATCTTTGCATATTATTTCACTGAAGACAATTCAAGCTGTAACAAAACAGCAAAAACACACTCAGTACTAGACTACAGCACTATTTACACCGAAGAATCACAAGGAACTACCAGGGCTAAGCAAAACAAAACCCTACATACTGGGTAACGCATGTTGACATTTTAGCCTTTATTTAAAGTCAATGGCACTGGTGCCCTCTGCTATTGGATTCACACAAGTAAGGTTAGCAGAAGTCCAGTTCGTGGGGCTACTCTGCAAACAGCATAGGCAAAATAAAGCTGAGCTAGCAGGTAATGGTGAGAACCACCAGGTACTGCTTTCCATGCAACTGGTGGGGAGAAGTACCTGGACTTCTGCCAGACCTGGCTCCTTATTCTGGTTTGTAATCTCGGCGTTGTCGTCACTATGTTCCCCTCAACTGCAGGGTGAACCGGAGGTAATCCCCTGGATAGACATGATCTGAATTACTCAGGCAGTCTCTTAAAACATGATGCCAAAAGGGCTGCCACACCTAAAATAAATTCCTCGTAGAAAGCAGTCTGAACATAAACCCTTAAAGAAGCAATGGTTATGTCCAAGTAGTCGAGAATTCCAGTCACACCCAGCAACACACACCGATAACACGCCAAGCCAAGCCATACCCCTCTTACTCAATCAAGGAGGGCTGCAGCGGTTAGGGATGTGATTGCTAGACTAAATAAATTAAATCATTTTTGGAAATATTTGGAATACGGGAGCTCATCAGAGGACTCTACAACATAAACAGTGTTTCACAGCAAAAGAAGCCTGCCTTAGTTTTTGGATGAGGCACACTGCACTTAAAACTGAGCTGCAAGTGGCGAAAATGTAAGGAAATGACAGATTCTGACACATACAGAGTAACTGCAGAGTTTAACAAGTCTCAGTAATGCAGAGTACTGACAGAGAGGGCTGCAGCCAAAGAGAACTGGTGGTGTAAACTGAGCATGGGGCTGCTCTGCCACCACATCAAGTGGGAGGAAATCTGTTTGAAAACCAAAGGCTGGAGCTGCTTCCGAGGAAAGCAGGGTGGCACAGCTGTGCCAGCAGGCTGAGGAGGTGGCTGTGGCCGCTGGAGGAAGCTGGGGAGGGGGCGGTAATCATGTAAAACGAACATTTAAGGAGAGAATTGTGCATCTGTGAATAACTGACAGGAACAATCACAAGATGAGTTGAGTATTTTCCTGCCAATAATTGCAGCCACATAAAAGCATCAGAACATTCACCTTCCATGAAAAAGCAGCGTTACAAGTAGTGACAGCAGGAGCACTGTGGTAATCCACATACAGGATGCAGAATAATGTTAATGTCTATAGAAAGAATATGTACATGCACACACACTTCACCGACGCTTTCCACCAAACACCTTTCATGAAAAAACATGAATGCAATCAAATAATTAATTTTCCCTTAATGAAAAATGTGACAAGAAGAAAGTTCCACTTGTCTTCCCAATAACACAAATAAGGAGCTGGAACTGCGGCTCCCACACTTGGCATAGCTCTGGGTCAAGCAACACAGATTACAGGAGGGAACTGTTCCATGAAGATGATCAAGGAACAGCAGCAGCTCTCCTGTGAAGACAGGCTGAGGGAGTTGGGGTTGTTCAGCCTGGAGAAAAAAAAAGGCTCCAGGGAGACCTTACAGCAGCCTGCCAGTACCAAAAGGGGGCTACAGGAAAGCTGGGGAGGGACTCTTTGTTGGGGGCGTAGCGATAGGACAAGGGAGAATGGGTTTAAACTAAATGAGGTAGGTTTAGATTAGATATAAGGAGGAAATTCTTCACTCAGAGGGTGGTGAAGCCCTGGCACAGGTTGCCCAAAGAAGCTGTGGATGCCCCATCCCTGGAGGTGTTCAAGGCCAGGCTGGATGGGGCTTTGGGCAACCTGGTCTGGTGGGAGGTGTCCCTGCTCATGGCAGGGGGCTGGAACTGGACAATCTTTAAGGTCCCCTCCAACCCAAACCATTCTCTGATTCTATGAACCGTTTGGAGGAAATTCCACAAAGCCATTTTACATGCATTTGGCCTAAATGCCATCTGTACTCCTAGTAAGCTTTTAAATGCTACCGCACTGACATCCCAGAGACATGAAAGTGAGATAATAGGCGTGTGAACATTAAAAATAATTGAAGTAATAGCCTGATTTGCAAGCACTTTCTTCCAATTCAAATCCAATGAGGTAGAGCTGTAAGTCAGGGTACAACAAAAGTCACCCCTTCATTATGGCAAGCCTTGTTAGGAGAAGTTGAAGTAGAGCATTATCTCCACAGCATTCTTAAAATTAATTATTACATATACACTAGTTGTATAAGGTATGCACATAACAAGATAACTAAGTATAACAGTTAATATCATAAAAACAACAAGAAATCATTAATAACATTACATAAGAATGAACAGATTACTGATAAAAAGGAGCTATGGCAGTAAAGAGCCTCAAGGAAAAAATAGCATGGAACAGGGAAGAAATCAAAGACTTTTTGTGAAGACAGCTAAGAAAGATGACTGAAATAAGTATAGCGCATACAGACAGAAGCACAGAAAATAAAACGAGGAGTGTGAAATTACACAAAACATGCACAGTAGGGAATAACTACTGAGAGAAAAAATGATGTACCGTTTTGACTAAACATAGAGGGATGTGCTAACGAGACTTGAGGACATCCAGGAAGAAATGTCTGAAGGTTCACAATCTGAGAAGAGAAAAATGTGTGAATAGCAGGCAGAGATAAACATATTTGGAAGTTACCGTCAGAGAAGTTAAGAACCCATCAGAGCAGAGCTGAAGATGTTATAAAGAAGAGAAGGCAACAGAAGGAAGAAAGATGAATTATGCCAAAAGAAAAATAAAAAGGAAGACAAGAACAGGCAAGAAACAGAGGTAGAGTCAGTAGTATGAGAGGAAGCGTACAGACAGATCACAGCCTGTCCCAGTGATCTGCCTAAAAAGATGGGCACACAAACAAATGGCAGCTGGCCCACGTAATTCCTCAGTACTGAACCTACAGGAGCCCCAGATGTTCAGAATGTTTTAACCGAAATGGCCCAGCTGTAATTCCCAGCAAAGAACCCACAAAAAAAAGTAACGTATAAAGAGCCTTTAGTCAAGTATGACTGGTAGTTGAGGGCAGGTGATCTGCAGGACTTCAATAATTTGCAATACTGAATTCAAAAACACAGTAAAATAAACCCAGAAGTGTTTACCTAATCCCAATTATTTTCATGGTAGCTTTCCCCTTAAAAAATCACTGCACATTTTGGCCCAATTCGACATCATTTTTCTTTAGATTTAAGAATCTTTTCTCTGCCAAAATCTAATTTACTTTTTGGCTGACATTTGAACAGCATTAATTAATAAACTATAACAGTTGGACTACTATTCTATTTTCAACTCTGGCACTACCCTGACACGTGACCTTGAATAAACCACTCCAGATCATCTGTTTCCCTCCTCACCATCTTGCCTCTTCCAATGACTGGGATGCAAAGGGGTTTTGAAATGAAATATTCATTAAATAATAGTATCTACATTACATGGCAAGCTGAACTTTTTTAAAATTGTAATATAGTCAAAAAGACAAGAAACTCTTTCCTTGCTATCAGACAAACGTATCAGTAAGAATAAAGAATACAGTTTCAAGACATCTGCCGAGATGTAGGAGGCCTGGATCATTTAGACATTTGTTAGCTGGACTTGATATTTCTTCAATCTGTAAAAGCTTAGCTAACAATATCACACAGGCATAAGCTAGCTGTGTTTTTCTGCTTTTGATCTATGTGTCTGTATTTACGCTTAGGCATGCGTATTTTATTGGTGATTTCACTGGAAATGTTTCAGACTTCAGTGACACCAAACATAATGCTCTCAACGTTTTGCCTTTTTCTTAAATAGAAATTCAACGAAGAAATTAAATACACTAATGTGTGCACATGCCGTGCAGAGGAACAAATAGCCATTGTGGTTTTAGAGAAAACAATATTAGACTATGCTACATTTCATGCTTTGAAGTGTTGAATCCCACAGACTCTGACACTTTATTTGACCCTATTAGCATCTGCCTTTCCACTAGCAAAAAGAATCGTTGAGCTGCAGGACCAAAACCAATACTGCTTTTTATCAGGTGAAGTTGAAGCAGACTCTGACTGCACTGAGTAACAAACGGAGCTGAATGACTGGAAGCCTCCTCTTCTACTTTGACTTCCCTGAACTGCATAATCAGGAAAGATATCACATTAGCTCAGGTATGAAACACCTGTGCTACCACGTACAAGTGAAATCCCACTTACTCAACCCAATAACACATCTTCCCTCCCCTCCTCAACCCTATAAACTGTGCTCCTCTCCTGAAGAAGGGAAAAATAGAAAAAGAAGAATTCGATCATCTGAGATCACATTGAATTCAATGCAAAATTACGTGCAGTCTTTAGCTTTTACTGAAATACACAGCAAGAAATACATGGAGATGCTGGAGACATATTAGAAGACAGTGCTGTAACGAACAGCCATACTTAAGAACATATACTTGCATATCAAAATAAGAAAGGGAGAATTTCAAATATTACTTTCAAGGTTCTAACTATTAGAAATCTTGCAGTTATATTTACTACGAAACAGCCCCCAAATCCAACTATAACACTGATTTGAACAAAACTTCAATAGAGGGGTGTCACAAGGATTTAGAGTGGGAGTTTTGAGACCTGAATCTGCTACATGAGCATTTGTTCCAGCTCAGTCCAGGAGAATGACACCAGATTACTCAAAAAACATCTTCCAGCTCTATGTTTCTCTATCTAGAGGTGCTGAAGTTACAGCCAGGCAATTTATTCAAGTACAGCTGTCCCAAACCAAGACCGCACATAATGGTCATAGATGCCTACTTGAGTAATTAACCAACCTGATCATTTGCTGTCACTTCTCCATCTCTCAGCTTCACATTTCGTTCTTGCCACCCATGCTTATAGCATCCTTTCACTCTGTGCACCAAACTTGCTTTCAGTCCCTTTTAAATTTCACTTCTAATCCACAGCCTTCCTGTCTCAGGTCCAGTACCTGCAGGACCTTACTGCATCTCAGTCACTTCCTTACATTTTATCTCCATCCCTAGCACAGGGAAGTACCTCAAAGCATAGATAAACATGTCCTCTCAAATAAGGATGAACATAAACATAAGCATATGCTATACTAAGACAAGGTCTGGGAAAGCGAGCGTTTTTTCAGTTGCAATAAACACATTTCTAGGTATTCCATTTGTAACCTTATAAACTTACGGAGCCCCCAAAATAAGAAAAATACAAGAGGGAACAACGTCCCAAGCCCCTTTTCATTTATTGAACTAGAACAAAGTTTAAACTGCTTATGAAGCATAGCTGGAAGAAAATAAAGACTTTGCTGATTTTTTTCTGGGGCCTGCTTGTTTTAAGGGATTGTTGACCAGAGCAAGGGTAAATAACATTTTCCTATACATTTTTCTTAGCCTTTTCAATATACAGTTCCCCCCTGTATTAAAATATAGCTGTAAATAACTAATAATTCTCCCTTCTCCTTCTATTCACATCTTTTAAAAGTTCTCAAAACCAGTTATTTTAAGGCAACTCTGGTCACAACAGGAACTGAGATCAACAGCTGTTACCCCATACAATGACAGGAAGCAATTAAGAGGCCAGAAGCATCCTTGTTGGTCTCACAAACCCACAGAACAGAGGAATACCTAGTAGCAACAGAATGAAGATGAAACTTTTCAAAGATGACTGGAGGATTTAGTCCTGTCTTGATTTTCTTGAAATATTGTGTCCAAATCCCTTAATCAACTTTGAAAATCTCAGCTAGACAGTTCAGATTCCATGATACCAGGGGGAAAATGTCTGAAATTCTGTAGTTTCCATGTGAAGTATAATACGAAATACTACAATCAGTGGATCTAACAAAAAAAATCCATTAAGACTCTACTTTGAATGTTTTCAAGTAAAATACCCAACTTAAACATTTCTAACATGTCAATTAACTTGGAATCCAATTGCAAACTTTATGTTTGAAACAGAATAATTCTCTCTAGCTGAAAAGCTGCCAGTCTAAGAGTTCAGCTTCAAGTTTTGTATTTAAAAATCAGAGACTTCAAAATTTCTATTGATCCATTTCTTCCTCAAAAGATGAAGAAAGGAAAAATAAAGTATATAAAATTTGAGAAGAAAGCGATAAAGAAGAATGGAGAAAGGAGATGAAGATAAAATAAACAGAATCCTGGAAAAGTTTTCCAGTCATAAAAGGTGTGATTAATATTACCTGGCTGTATCTGATGCACTCTTTTCTAAGATCTCTGTCCCCTACCTGATGCAAGGCTAAAGGCAGACCTTCCAGCACATTCTAGCGCTTAAAGATGAGAATAATATTAATAGAAATAATTTCTATTAATAGCTGATGTATGCCAAATTTAAACATGTATTTGAACCAAATATATTGCTTCCAAAATGAGGTAGTCAAACTGAATGTTAAGAAATCTATTCCTGTACAAATCTCAGCAGAATAACTAGGCTTCAAGAATCATCTCTAAAATATGATCAAGGCTCCAGGTGAGTCCCTTACCACTTGTACTATTCCCTTTTAAGAGAATTTTGAATAAAAAATAAAGTACGAATACAGAGCTTATCCTCCCAAGAAAGCATTAACCTGCTAGGACTAAGAATTGCAAAGCTCATGTATAACAGCACCACCTGGTGTGTCTTGCCATGGATACAAATTTCAAGTGGACAAAACCTACCAGTTCACCTAATTTACCTGTCAGCCAGTGCAGAATTCATCACTGCAACATGCTTTTGGTGCTTTTCATTTTCTAGTTCATTTAAAACTGTTGGTTTTTGAAGACATAATTCATATCTAATCAGATTTCTCAAGATTTGATGCAGAAGTGGCTCACGAGCTGGCAATGCGCATTTGCAGCCCAGAAAGCCAACCCTAACCTGAACCAGAAAATCTGCCCCCAAAGCTTTCACTCCATCAGCCATAGACAAAATACATGTCGGTGAGTTTAGCTACACCAGTTCTTTTTAACATGCAGATATTACAGTGCTCGTGTTTTTATCTTTTGTCCCAGGCTATTGGTAGGGGTTGCATCTCTGGCTAGGTAGAGAGTACAAACTAGCATCTGTGTAGTCATACAAAAGCGCTGAAATTTAGAACTTAGTACTCTTATTTAATCCTGCCAGATTCTGGTATCTATATATTCTGCAAGACCATGTTCACAGTAGTCCCCTGTCCCCCATTCTTCAATGAGAAAATCATGCTTGAAAACCAATCACAATTCAACTTTCACGAAAAAGCTGGCACATCCCACTATACACTGGCATATCTCACTATAAATGTGTACAAAAGAAAAGGTGAAACTAACACTAAAGGATCAATACAGCTGCTTTCTAAAGCACTAAATAATAATATTATCTAAATTCTTGCTATGTCATTGTCACAAGTTTGGTTAAAGGCCAAGCAACTTGCAGGCAGGCTTTTATTTACAATCACAGGCTTTCTAAGTTTCTAATTACCTCTCAAATTCTGCCAGACATTTTTGGCAATTTTTAAATAGATATTTTTGTAATTGCCATGCCATTAAAAAGGGAATCTGTAAAGCCACATCACTTGCACAAGTTCCGAGTCCATATGCAAAATGCCTGTGCACACAAACCACCCATTATCTGGTAAGATAACCCCCTAAAAACAGACTGAGAATTAATGCTGTCACTCAAGCTGAAACAGCCTAAAGAAACCAGTAAGCTTCCTCCATTCTGTTCTTATTTGTGAATATCTGCTCCCCAAAAGGCATCACCTGCCAGGTTCTTCTGAAGCACAGAAGGTCCGTTTCAATGGAAAAAAAAACATGACTGTTAGTCACAAACATACACAATGCTCAAGTGGTGATTGAAAATTCATTTTACTGTGTGTTTTATCCCCTTCAGTTTTCATTTCATGTGTAGATAAGTCATTAAAGTTTCCCTTAGGACCAGTCTATGCCTATTTTTTCAATTTATTTTCTTCAAGGTTGAAAGTATGCGTTGCCAGAACATCATCATCTGCCAGCAATTAAATTAAGTAAAACAATATCAGGCAATTTTGAAAATCCTTTTCAGAGAAACTACTCCCTCTGCAAGAAAATTAAGTGAGCAAAATACCTGTAACCTCTTGTCACTAGCCTGAAAAACTAATTAGATCTATGCTTTTGATAAAGCAAGCTGACAAGCACCTTTCACCTCTTCTGTAAGATCCAATTTGCCTTGGAAATTTGTAATTTCTCTTTTGGTGTGTCACATGTGATTCATCCAAATACAAAGCAAAGAAAGAAAAACGAGAGAAAAGATCAAGTACTTTTGGACTTGTACTAATGAATAATGTATTGTATTATTCCAGCCATAGTATCAATTGTCAAAATCCAAACTTCCATGCATAACAGTTTATCAAACATACCTTCCAAGTAACCACAAAAGTCAGATAAGGATGATTTTATACAAAACATAGTACAAACTGCCAGAAAAGTGGTTCAAATGAAGGCCCCCATTCTACTTAGCTACGAACAGAATCTAAACATTTACCTAATAACACCAAATAGGTGCAAAAACAGGGTTAGAGAAGTCCAATTGACCTTGGAATTGCTGAACATGTGCGTCCAGCCAGCTGCAGTGGAATGCTTTGCCTATTTATGTAAGCTGGGCCATATGAAACACCCAGGTGACTCCTAGCATGGAGGGATCTTGGAAATATGCCTTCCTGCTTACCCATTACATTTTTTTTTTTGTTATAAAGGAAAAAGTGAAAATCATTTAGTCTATTATTAGAATCCCATTCCTCAGTTGTGGGCGATCCTGCTTCAGGAAGGATGAAACGATTAAACAAAAGTACTCAGCTACAACCGCTCATATGCTCAAGAATCTTCACATCTGTAGTCCCTAAACATGAAGGGGTAGGGTGCTCAGCTTCTCAACTATTCTTTAAGTTAATTTCAAGTATGTTTTCCCATTTCCCTTGGTTCTTCCCTAAGAACCAAGTCAAAAACTTCAAAATCAAATCAAAGCAAGCAGCAGTAACTTTCATGTATTGGACAAGACTTTTTTACCATGATTTCTAAATGGTAGCTAGCACTCTTCCAAAAAGCAACCGTTATCTCTTCATGGTAAGGGACTATTTCTTCAGTGCTCTCCCAATGTTGGATTCAGAAACACAACACTGTCCTCTTAGTATTTTCCACCAGTTCAAGTTTGCAAAAACATGCAAAAATTAGAGCCGTGAAATCCTAGCATAAATTTCTGTCACAGCAAATGCTATTTCCTCTTTTCCCATCAGTTTTAATAGATTTCCACATTTTGAAGCTAGAAAGGACCTTTCTGATCACGTATCTTATTCATGTATTTAACTGACTGCAGGTTGTGCTATGCCAGGAAGCCCCACATAATCCTTGCTTTATTAATCCACTCTTGGTTTAAAGACAAGACATTATGTTTCTAAGAAATCTTTTTTGAAGTTGGATTACACCCACTGTTAAAACACTTATTTGCTTTTTATTTTGGAATTATCATAGACCTCCTTGCAATTTCCATTTCCTGTGGGATGAAAGTGGCAGTTTTTCAAAAACTACAGTAGTTATACTAGCTTATAGGACGTAAGGATCTCGTATGCCAGGGCACAGTGGTGCATCATTACTCTTTAAGATACGATGAGATACAAACCAGCAAGACTTCCAACAACTTATTTAATAAACAAATTATTTTGCATTGCTGAAAAACATATGGGCATTGAGGCATTCAGGTCTGTAACAAGAAAAAGGATGATGGGGTGTTTTAGAGAGGGACAGGTGCTCCTGTGCTCCTGAGTGACAGAAGCAGACCTCGGTTTATCTCCATAACTATTTACAAAAAGCAGGTTCTGTTCCTGACAGGGATTTTGGGGGGCCACTGCAGTATATCTACATATTAGAGACATAAACATTACACTTGTTTTACTGATGTTTCTATTATGCTAGAATATCTTCGACCCAGACACATACTTCAACATCATTGTGTAAAAATAAAGCAATTATCAAATGTAATGAATTAACTCCCTTCTTATTTAGGCAACAGAGCAGTTTACCAGGTTTTGTATACGTGAAGCAAGTAACTTTACCTGCATTTGCCTTCATTGTTTCACAAGGGAAATTATTAGGTGTACGTGCCCACAACAGTACTATTAAAGCACAAATCGATCTCAAGCTATTCTGAAAAGAGCAAGACTGATGTCACTGCCTGGGACCCTAACAGAGGTAAGCACCTGCTGCAGCCTAGTTAGTGAAAGCAACATCCCTGACCACGTCTTTTCAGAACACCCTGAAAACCTTTCCTGGTGGATAACTGCCTCTGGGGTTCACCATTCAGACACAGAAGTTAACCTCAACGAAACGGCTACAATGAGTAAGGCTGGGAACAGCCTGTGGCTTGCAGTTTCCCTTGAAATGAAGGGCTGGTGCTTACCATATGATCCCTGTCTGGCTCATGGCAAGGTGTTGGACCCCAGCTGCACTACCCAGGTGTCAGGAATGCAAAACAGTTTAATACCGCTGTGAATTCATATTGTGAGTAATGAAGAAAACAGCTGAATCCAAAGAGCTCCTATGTATACTCAGAGTCATCTCAGGCTAGCGTGATAACAGCACATTTTAAAAGATTTAAAAAAAAAAAAAAAGGTCAAGTTCTGCCATCAAACACACACATACGAATAATTTCAATAAGGAAAATGAAGCCAAAGGCTATGTTAAATGTCATTAGTAGCCTTCTTCACATCCAGAAGAACAAGACTGTTTCAAAAATGAGGATTTCAGTGTTAAGAGAGAAAAAATTGTATCTGGATTAGCATTTATTCATACTATTACTAATATACATACAAATCAAAAATATGCACATGAAAGGTCACTGTTGTGTTTATAGGTTTCAGTTGTTTACCATACCCGAAAATAGCAGTAATGAAGCCGCATGCATTAACAGTATTGGACCCAGGAGTAGAACAGAGGTAATGCACGTTGGGAAGGAAGGAAGGATAAAATTCAGAGATAACTGGGGAATGGTTGGATTCAGCAGCTCAGCATTAGTAACTACATTAGGGATGAAAAAGAGAGCGAAGAAAAGACTGGGAGAGTGGAAGAAAAGACGAATCACGGATTTGCTGAGGAACAGACCTTTCCAACCCATGCTTGGTGGTGTGTGTACACAAACACTCCTTATTGTTACCTAATAATCATGTTAAAAAAGAAAATGTGTTTGCTACAAGCCATGAAGCTTTAGGCTGTGTCTGTCCTGAAATTTCACCAAAGCTGACAGCATGAGCTAACAAAAGGAAAGTTTCCAGGAGCTGCTTGGTTTTGGTGACAGTCAGAGGACAACTCGAAAGAAAGATGTGAGAGTCACTGCCGTCTCTGTGAGATGAGAGTGAAGAGAAAAAAGAATACCAATGACAGACTGCTGAGGGAGCCCAGAGGATGACAGCAGGGGCAAATGACTTTCAAAGAAACCTGGAATCAACAGTACTTCAAAATGAGAAAAACACGTTATTTACATGTTGTGAGAAGGCCCTTCAAAGGAGTGTATTTAAAAGAGGATAGGTGCAGAGATTCTGCTCTTCACTCCTCTTGTCGTGATACTCTTTCCAGTCTCTTCAGTTGGATGTACAGGAATTGTATTTAATTCCTGAGTCTAAGCGAGAAATGGATGCTACTGGAAACAATCTATGGGTTAGAGAGAGAAATGTGTGAGCCTGAACAGCTACCAGAATGCCTAAACTGGATACTCATGGATTTAAATAAGAGTTGAGCCTTAGCAAGAGTTGAGTACTGCATACCTACAGCACTGAAGTCCAGGTTGTTCAAGAGATTAAATTTACTTTCAACTGCAAATTGAGCATTTAGCAAATAGCACAGTGTTACTCCTTATCACTATTAAAGCACGAGCATTCTAACAATAAAAACTGATGTTTCCTTAAACAAAACATCATGACTAAAATTACTACAAAAAATGATTCAAAAAGATCTTATGGCCTAATTGTGTTTTGTCTTGATAATGAACTTCACGTTCTTTCTGGTAAGCATGAGAAACAACTGCAGATAGATGCCATCTAATGCTGAAGACACTGTAACACCCAGATGTGAGAGCAGCAAGAAGAGCTCTGTCTCTCAGCTTTACTTCTTTGGTTGACTTTGGTATGTTGGATGCTGATGAAAGTTTGCCGTGAAAACATGTAGAATATTTAGAAAACCCTGCTTAGATGGAGAAATCCTTGACTACTGCAACAGAAGAGCCAACGCTACATGTAATCTGGTCAATAAAAGTGGTCCTCGGATATAGAATTGCGATTATAATATTTTCCAGAAGACTCTCTGAAACACATTTTCTTTCCCAATCTAAAGCAAAATGAAGAGTTGCATGTGACTTACTTTGTTCCAACCTATAGAGCATGTTGAGCTGAATCAACAGAAGGAAACTAACTGAAATAACATCTATAAGCTTTTTTGAATTAGGCCCTAAGGCAGTTTTGACGAGCAGAGAAGGCCAGTACCAAGAATCAAAAGACAATTTCCTAGTAGACAACTCCCAGACCAACATCATTCCTGAACTCATTTTTAAAATAGCAACAATGACCTCAAGCAAATCATCCTCTTGCCTCTTACATATCTACAAATTTTTTGTTGTTTAATATTTGGTGCTTCATCATATCGTTATAGAGAATAATTTTCCTCCTTCTTTTTTCCTTTCATAAACAAAATACCCCCTTATTCTGCTTGCAGCTGAAAATTATTATGTTGGGAACAAAATTTCAGCTAGATGCTTTAACACTGTAAGAGAGCACATCTAGTAATCTCTAGTAGCAACAAACAGCAGGTATTATCTTGCTTAGTTCACAACTAAGTACAGTAGGTATGCTGTTTCAAGAGACATTTGGGAAAGCTTCTGATGGTTCACAATTACAATGCTTTTTAGATCAAAATGTACTTTGCAATTTCTTCTCTTTTAGCATGTGTTCACAGATGACTCAGTTTTCTGACAAATACTTATTTAGTACTTTTGCTTAATAGAAAAATCAATGAGAAAAACAGAAAAAATACCAGTGGTAGTTCCATAATAAGAATAGGGTGTGTGCTCTTTCAACTGTTTTCTTTACTTTTTACTAGCTCCAAATGTGTTTGTTTGTTTGTTTGTTTGCTCATTTTGTATCACATATGCTTTGGGTAGGTGTAATTCTTTTTATTGTTAATATAGTAGGAATTTAAGAGATGTGTTAAAAAGTTATACACCTACAAAAATAATGTCTTAGCAAAAAAAAAAATGCTTCTGGTTTTGCCCAGAGGAATGTTTTGAAGACACTTTAAAAAAATAAAAGTTGAGGGAAAAAGTTAGTGATTCCTCATTCTGTATTCAAACCACCCATGAAGAACTAGGAATTCTTTCTGGATTGCTTAAAACGTAGAAAACATAGATGGTAAACTTTAATTTCAGCCAGAAAAACAGATCTAGATTAAGAGCTTCTGATCTAGAAGAAGATTCAGTTACTTAAAGCCACAGCTGAGAAGATGCTTAGGTTGTATAACACCAGCCATCACCATACCGATGTATCAAGTACCAGCCCTAGAAGCAGGAATAGTGATGTCACATGTGGACTAGTGAAGTAAGCACCCTCTTTCCCGAGTTCTGTAGTCTGTCTCTGTTCTGGACACAGATGTTGAAGAGGAGGTGGCAGTGACAGTACCTAGGGTAAGTAAAACTAATTCACTTCCTACCTTCCCCATCACAACTTGCTGGTTGAATCAAAGAGTCTACAGAGTAAGGTGCCCTGCTTGCTTGCTGTCTTTCTTTATCAGAGATTAATCCATCCTGTTCCAGGAAAGAGAAGCAGTAGTGAAGTCTACATTGTGCTAAGTAGAAATTAATCTTTTACCCACATTTACCCTTAGGCACACCGGCACTTCTTTCCTGACTGCAGTCATAAAATTTCAGCCAGAAGGGTGGACTGCACTCCCGAACAGACTACTTACAATCACAGAATTGCCTAGGTTGGAAAAGACCTTTGAGATCAAGTCCAACCATCAACCTGACTTACAGAGCCCCATCACTAACCCACATCCCTCTTGTCATTAGGGCATTATTCTAGGTCCTGAGAAAGGTTACTGTGAATCCACCAGAGCTGTGATGGAAACAAGGATTGTTTCACAATGTTCACAATGCATTCCCCAAGCAAGCCTCTCACTCCTGCATTGCTACACAGAATACAAGGACTGCTATCTCCCTTAGCCATCGTTTTGAGAGAAAATGGCCATGTGTTCCCTGTTTTGGGCTAACCTCAGTGGAATGATATGCTCCATAACACTCCTGCAGGGAAACCTCAGATTTGCAAATAACGTGGATACTGAACTTAACACAGGCAATACTCATTACTTGTTCATGCCAGAACTCTGATATACATTTTGGCATTTTTCCCTCTTACTGGGCTTTGTGGATTACGTGATCATGGGAAAATTCAGGCTGGAAGGGACCTTATGCAGTCTTCAGTCTAACCTCCTGCTCAAAGCAGGGTAAGTTCTGAAATCAACCAGACTGCTCAGCGCTCATGCATTTACATCTTGAGACATCTCCAAGGGTGGAAGCTGCACAACCTCTCTGGTCAACTTGGTTCAATGCCTGGCTTTCCTCCTGGCAAAAATCCTTTGCCTTATATCCCACTTGAACCTTTCTTGTTTCAACTTATCCATGGCCTCAGTCCTTTACGTACCTAAGTTTGCTCCTGCGCGCTCTGGATGTCAGGTCTCTATTTGCAAAACACATCCAATAATAGCTCTCTGCCTCTGGGGAGAGGAGAGGTGTTGTAAGAACAAATTACTTAATATTACTCATTTTATTAGATCTCATAAATGAAGTGCTCACACATGAGAATAGAACATTGCAGGCCACCTACGTGGAAATGGTACTTTAACGCAACGTAACACACTGAGCTTTCAGGCTGGAGCAATGCCTGCCAACCAGTTCTGCAGATGCTACCTCATTTGTGGAGCGACCAGGTGAGGAGAAAGCAGTTGGGATGAGATCAGTGGTTCATGCAGGTAACACCTCTGGCTTTGGTTGTAAATTTAGAACAAAAGAAATGAAGCAGTGACATGCTGTTCACTCCTTAAGGTTCAAAGCACTGCTCTCTGTCAACACTGAGTGTAATCCAAAGCACGCATGGAACAGGTAATAATTAAAAGGTAAAAATTATTCCTGTTTATAAAAGCAATCTTTCTTTTCAACAGCATTGTTTTACAGTTGGTGAAAGGGTATCCCTCCTTCACAATAACACCAGTTCAAAATCAGAATTTAATTTTTTTTTGTTTGAGTTGAAGAACACTTAAAACTTCTGACTTCAGCAGAGCCCATTAGCAATGCAATTAAATGCTCTCCTGAATTAGGACCATAATTTGATTATGTATTGCATGGGATCAGGCTGGCAGATAAATTTAAAATATTTCCTTAAAAACATCCACAGATGTAGAATTACATAATTAAGCTATTTTAGATCATTTAATGAGGTTGCAAAAACATACTAATAGTAATTTGTCACTTGGAAGCTTGTGCTGTTGGACTTATAGTTACTGAAGCAGCCTGCCTTAATAGAGCAGAGGGACGGGGGAAAAAAAATTGTGAAAAAAATACAACCTTCTAAACATTTAATAGCAATTTTGCTTGAATATGTAGAGCAAGCAAAAACACAGATGGATGCAGTATATTATACAGTAACTACACAGGTTCTGTTAGCATTCAGTTGAGATAACCTCTATTGCTCCTCCATACTCAAACATTGGAAGCACTACACAGTGTTCACATTACACAAAACACAACCGTGTGTTCTGCTCCTGCTTCAGTCACTCACCACACATTTGTGCATCAAAGACAGTAGGCACATGACAAACACCATACATCTCTCAGTAGGGCATCTCAGCCCTAGGGTTACTTTTGTTGTTTGGGGTTTTGTTTGTTTGGTTTTGATACTTATGCCACAGTAACGCGACTTGTTCTTGCAGGCCTGTCGCTTAAGATTCAAAATTCATATTTCCTTTCTTTCTTTTTTTTTTTTTTGAGCATCTCTACTCACATGCTGCATGTTTTCATTTATTTTTATCAGTTTGGATGGTCAGCCAGATTTCTATTTGCTGTGTTACACTGCACCCATGTGACTGATGTGAGGTGGACTTGCTGCTTTTCACAAAGAGGAGAGAACACACAATATGGTAGGACTAGAGAAAACAAAATGAACAAAATATTTCTCCTTCATTTTTCATCAAACATGCATACTTACAGGAAAGGTGTAATTTTTGTTTTCTGGTCAAATACACTGAATCACAACATACAAATTCAGTAATATTATTATACTACTGGGAGAGCAGAACCACAGAACCAGGTCGGTGTTCATAGATAGGACTGGAAGGTTACGGACATTCCCCAGAAGAGGGACAAGATGTAAGTGAACACTAGGGGGAGCTGGAAGTGCAGAGGGAGAGATGCCCAAACGGTGTCCCATCAATCTCTCACCGTGGTACAATTTCCTCACGACTACCTTGAAAAATACTCTCAGTACAAGTTCTCTAGTTAAAAAGAGGTACATGCTACAAAAAGAGCCTTGAGTTTATCACAGTTTATGTTCTCTGGATAGAAAAAGCACTGTTACGCGTGCCACAAAATTATGCAGTCTAATTGCTACGTCTGTTACTCAGCTGTTACAGACCGCATGTGAGACCAGTAAGCAGTGCGACATGCAGAAAGCCTGCAGTCCAGCCACTTTTTAAGTGACGTTCCACACAGCAACTAGTGATAATGTGCAGTGAGGATATAAAAACTGGAAAGTATCCAAACCCAGAATTTAAAAACATGTATGAACAAAATATACATTGCTGCTACTGATGGATGTTGTGTGCACGCTCAGTAGGTGAACGAGGAAATCACTAAAATGTGCCCAAGGGGTACGCAGTGGAAGGTAACCAGTAAGATGATGTGGGATATAGTGTCTAAGGATGAATCCTGGGCTCTGTAGACTTGGACTCCTGAAGAACCGAATCCTCCAGTGCAGGTTTCGGTCACAAGCAGAGCACTGAGCTGCTGCCCGGGGCACTGAGCAACACGCAGCGCAGCACGGCAGCTGGGCCGCCTGACTGAGGGAACTGCCTGACAAGTTTGGCCACCAACAGCACTCGGTGAGAGTCAGCAATGCCTACTTGGTAGGACAGGGAGATTTGGAGCACTCCATAGCAGCACGTAGTGAGTAAACTGCAAGTCCTGGAAGAGCAAGATGAGGGCAAAAGTCCCAAAATACTCAGTGTGTCCAGTATCAGAGCCAGACCCCAGGAGAAAGAATCAGCCGGCATTTTGTAACCACATTCCCCACACACCAATGGTAACAGCAAACTCAGTATCCTAATTTTGACTTTCTAAATTTCTTTGCTACATGTAATCAACAAGAAATGAATAATGGAAAGGTCCAGTTACACCAAACATCCTGTTGTCACTTGTTTCATGAGACAGATGTATGTCTGCAGCAACACAAATGAGACAACTAGATGTCCTTCAAAGTCACACATACGCAACTTCTTCCAACATCACATTGGTAGTAGGAAGGTCTCTTAACAAAAGCAATTCACAAAATCTTAAGACAAAGCAAAATTAAAAGTCATGGGCAAAATTTAAAGAAATACAATGCAATAATTTAAGAAAGAAGCTGGTGGCCATCTTTCTACCATGTTAACTGGGCCTTTACCAAGATGTACTTAGCATTGTCTCTGGGGACAGAATTTCCCTCCTGTAACACCGACTATGAAGGAAGCTTGTCTTAGAAAGGTGAGATACACCAGATTCACCCAACCATCAGTGCTCAAGGAATGCCTATCTCCACCAAGAATAAACATAGTCTGCATGGCTCAGTCTGAACTTTAAGTGGTTAATGTTACATGGACATTACTCACATCATAAACAACCAACATGATCTATATTATAGGGAGCTAAACTTTAAATGCTGAGTGCTCGGTACTGTTGGAAAAGCCAAATTTTTGACAATTAAAAGAATCAGTTATCACTGTTTTTGAATGAGTGAATATTACATTAAATTTACAGACACAATAGCTATAGCATAATATTTGGTATATCATTTGAAGGGTATGCAATTTTATTCTTAAATATTTTCAAGGAGGAGTTATTTCAAATGCATTGTTCAATTTGAGAAACAATTTAAAGTGTATTTCAGGTAAATAAAATTGCCTAGTGTCTTGTATTTTGTCATTACGGCTGTCTTTCTGATGGCATTCTGTAGCTTCCATTACCTTAGCACAGCATTTCAGTCTAACGCATGCAACTTCATTACATTTTTCTGAGACAAAAGAGTATTTTTAGTCCAACTCCATGAATGAGGCCTGTGACACTGAGTTAGATCAGAACCACCAAGTTTAGGGTTAAATCTGGACTAATACAGAATTTGAGCAAATAAGTCTAAAGAAAGGATCCAGCGAGTCTCCACCAGTAGTTACCCATCCCTGGAGACAGCAGGAATTCAGCACCTCCCTGTTTACCTTGCAGGTTCCCCGGGCAATTTCACCTGGGGGAAAGCAGCAGCTAGCTTCTACCTGAGCATTGCCGCTTTCCAGTAGCAGGGCAAAACAGTATTAAAATCTGCCAAAGGCCCTAGAGAGGCTAGATCCATTAGGTATGCTCAAAGTACTCCTTACACATCTCAGTAAGGCTGAGTTCAGCATAAGCCATAGTTGCTGTGGCCATTTTAATTAAAAAAGCTAAACTTAGATCCTTCAATTCCCAGAATATTGCTCTCATTTCACCGGATGCTAGTTCAAGACAGTACCACCTCTCCCTGCAGCAAAGGGTACGGACCGTAACTATCCCAACTACAGACCCAAAGTTGATTCATGCAACAGAACAGTTTTGCATCTTTGCACATTTACTAGTAATCCAGTCCAAACGGAGGGAAAAAGTACTGCAAGCAAGACAAAACAGCTCTACAGTTACCAACCTGCTCCACCAGAACTGCTAATTTTTAAACACGTTTTCTCTTACAGTCAGAGACTTTTGCTCTTTCTCTCTCCCCCTCCTCAGTATCTCCTTGTGTTTAGCATGAGAGACTCTGTGGCAAGGGCAACTCACCCTGACCTACCTGAGGTAGGCGTCAAAATAACAAACCTTTTGTGTTCAGGAGCCCTCACCAGCTTCTCAGGGAGTGCTGCAAGCATGATTTGGGTTTAAAGGCCTACAGCATTCCAGAAAGAAGATACAGTTTTTCAAAAAACATGGCAGAAAGTTTTCTGTAACTTCTCTCCTAAGTGTCAAGATGTCCAGGTACCTAAGGATCCACTTAATGAGACTGCCAGTCATCTAACTCCACCTGAGGTCCAGAGAACCAAGAACCTTTACTTCAAGAATTTCACTGAGAATCTATCTATATTTTTAAGTATTAAGGTCCTTAAAATCCCCTTAGCACCCCATTTTCCCTCTTCTGTTCAAGCGAATTTTCCTTACCGATTTTAATGAGAACGGAATAAAGTTATTTTTTAATACATCTAGTTACTTCACTAACAGAGAAACAATTTCTATCATTAGGGTTATAAACCACACTACGATAGTATTTTGCTTTATTAAGATGCCGATGTCAGTTCCATAACTTTGGAGGTACAGAAATAGGTTAACAATTTTATGTGTGGCGGACACACAGCGCTTTTGGACCACATGCAACACTTGCTACCATTTTCTGGCACTTTTCCACAGGCCAAGGAGAGCAAAGAACCTCAAGCACAGAGATTTACAGTTTCTGTTTTACCACCCAAAGTCATCTACCATGATTCAAGGTACTTCTATGCAAAAGGTAGCACAAGAAGATTGCCTGGAAGTAATTCATTTTCATAATCTCCCTCTCTGAGAGGGAAACAAATCAAGCCATGGCTACTTTGCTTTCCACCGGCCAAATTAGTTTCACTGTGATGTTTCTGAGAAGTACAACACATGAATTTTAAACTGGTTGTAAAAGTCCACAGAAACACAGTTTAGCATCTTCTGTCTGTACTGATTTAAGCACTCTTCTCAAACAGCAGCAAAAATAGTTTTGAGATGTCCTTTCCCTTCGCTCCCCTCCTTCCTCCCACTTATCTAGCCCCTCTCTAAGCATTTTGATGACACAGGCATATTTCAGTACTTATCTATAAAACCGAGCATGTCCATGTGTTTGCTATGTAATTAGTAGGGGAAATGACATCTGGCTGCAAACTTGGATTTTTTATTATTATTATTTAATGTCAGAACAGAGATTCACTATTTATAGTGATGAATAAGCTTTGCAGGCTACTATGCAGTCCTGCTGTGAAAGAAAAACGGTTACACAACAAATTATTCCAAAATTAAGAGGAAACTTTTTTTTCCCCTCATTTGTAAGTTGCATTGCTAACATGAATTAAGAATAATGTCCCTGAGAATGCCAAAAAAAGGGTATTTCTCTCAGTGGAATTAAGATTTTAATGCTTTGCCTTTGATCTGAATTACACAGTATTCTTTAAATCCAAGAGCACAAAATTCCAGACTTCCGTAAATAACCTGGGGCTTGCTAGCACAAATCTGTCAACTAACAAATCCCTCTTCATCTCTCCAAAGGCTGCATTTCTAAAGGTCATTAGATGGTCAGCTCACACACTAGCTATGCAGATCATGTAAATATAGGAGACAGACAAACATAAAAACTCTCCCCCCCATTTTAGGTAACAATTCTTAAGAATGTCAGGACAAAAAAAACGCAGCTGAGGGCAACTAATGTACACTACTGATAAAACACTGATACACATGGTAAATGCACACATTTCCTCTCAAACTTCTAGATATTACTAGCGTTAGTCACACTGGTTTCAAGCTACTGGTAACTTGAGTCACCACTTACTTTCACTCAGGGCTGTCTTGTGACTGTATTTTCAGCTTCACTGTGAGGAGTTAGATGGATATTGACTCCTTTGACTCAGTCAAGGCAGTTCTTGCCATTTTTACCATGCTCTTACTGCCACTAGCCTGACTTGTGTCTGTACAAAGCGAAACTCAAATGGCACCATGCTCCATCACATTGGGCTAGAGCGAGGAGTTAATGAGGATCACTAAAAACCCGTTCAATGCACTTACTTGTATTCTGATGCACGTTTCTTTCATGGGTCTGTCCTTAAACACCAGCAGAGAAACCCTAGCTCCTGCTAGATGAAGCAGGCCAATGCTGCATTTGCTATGTGGCTTAGTGGCTTAGAAAGAGCCAGTAGGGTCACACCACTGAATTATTTTGAAAGAAAACAAACGACAACAACAACAAAACTCAAACCCCTTGATTCCTGCACAATTTTTTGATTCCCTGTTTTGCCTGAACACAGGCTGAAACGTGAATGATTTTTACCAATCAATACTCAAGGCAGTGGAAATGTCCCAGTCCAAGAAAGGACCAACAACTTTGATTTCAGTGTAATTACATTTAATTTTTAGACTCGTGTATAAATGCGGTACTGAATCAAAATGCTTGCTCAAGTCAGCCAAGTGAAATCATGAATCTACTACAAGTAAACAAAATCTGCCTTTCAGACTAAAGTGAACTCACTTCAGTCTTGGATAGCCTAACAAACTTCCAGTTCTTGACAACTTCATCCTGGGACAAAAACAGATCCTCAGGGACTGCTGTCTGCCTGTGTCCTGTTACTGCCACTGCACAAGTCCACCCCATAGTCTCACTTTCCAAAATGTGGACAAAAAAAAAGATGCCAATCAAGTGAAAAATTAATCCAAACACCGAAAGTAAATAAATATAAATCTCTAAATCCAGACATACATTTAGAAGATTAACTTTGAGAGATAGGACTATTTCTGTAATACTGAAGTGCAATCATGTATGTGAGGGTCATTTCACTTTAGCAGAGATGTCACTCCAGCCTGTCCTCAACACTACATGGGAGGTTTACACTAATCAGCTTTTTCTGAAGTGTAAATTCTAGTGCCACATCAATAGCTGTTACACAACAGCAAGAAATACTAGCTGTGCTGATTTTACAAAAGCCAGCCTGTCCCTGTTTTCAAGCATTGGAATCAACAGATATTTCCCCATGAAAAATAATTTTAGATCATAAAGTTCAGTGATTTAGAGAAGAACAAATAAATAAAATGATGCATTATGATTTACAAAGCCAGAGCTATTTTACAGTTAGCGTTAACTTTTGGCAGGCCTAGAAAAAAAAAAGGGAAGAAGAAAAAAGGGGGGCAGAAATTTTAAAGATTTTTATCTCCACTATATACCTCACACAACGGTATGATTGTTCTCATAGTTTTATTTCTGTGTTTCATTCTTTATGTATTGGTGAGTCAACTTTTTCCCAGAAGAGAGAGGGAGCACACTCCTTTCCCAAGTTTGTTTCAAAGAGAATCAAACAATCTGAAGCATTTTTTCATAAAACATAGACCACGCAGCTCACCAGCCAGCAAAGCCAAATTCCTATTCTTGGCTTCTGTTACTTTGCAGTGGTAAAGCTGCCTGGCACTCACAGCAGCCTCTGAAGGAGCACACGTGGAATTTAAGCCTTTTAAATTCTAAGAAAGTCTTTCAGCTAACAGAGTCCTTTTCTAAATCAAACAGGAGAAAAAAAAAAAGAGGGGGGGAGTCAGACACGTCTCATCAAAACACACACGTATTCACATGCTGGACTTCAGGGGGAATCAAAACATAGTGTAACTCCGGTTAATCTCATAATTGCAAGAGGCTTTTATCCATGGCTGTTAAATAACACGATCCAAGTTGCCTCTCCAAGATTAAGTGCATAAAGTCACTCTGCAACTAAAATAGCAAGTCACGGAAGGGTTTGCTATGCCGTTTACATTAAGAAGAGAAATACCGTTTTTTAGTAATTACCCTTATAAAAGAATGACTACTGTGCCTTTAACACACAAAGCTATTACTACCAGATATAAATGCACTCATTGTAAACATAATGACTGTAAAACTTTGAATTTTTTACTCCTGTAAATACCTAATTTGATGCACTATTCTAGAACATGTAATCCATTTGTTTTTCCCCATATTAAAGATACCTTTCCTCCTTTTTCTGCCTGTAAAATTACATATTTAGGATAAAAAAAAAATACATATCAGAGCAATGAACTGAATAATTTGAGGGTAAGAGACAAATGCTTCCCTGACAAGCTACACCATGTTTACATTCACTCTAGATCAGACACTATAACGTGGCACCTAAGTAGGTGTCAGTCTGCCATTAAGGAATCCAGGATCATCTTCATTCTCTCCGAAGAGAAAGGCTTAGTATTATAAAGATGCTTTTCATGGTCAGAGCCCAAGCTAACTGGATAATATTTGTAAAAGGGATAAAGGGATCTAGGTTCCCAACTGGAATTCAATTAATTTTTTTGCTCCCTGGGGAAAAAAAAAAAAAATTTGCTTTGTGGAGTGAAGGAATATAGGCAGAGTCACAGAGAGCAGTCACTGCTGCAGCCACAGCTGGAACTGAGGATTTCCTGGTCCCCATGCCATGCTGAAGCACTCGATCTGGTCTTCTGCAGTAAATAAGACAAATAAGCAGAAAACCATCTTCATTTACTACAGGGATGGAAGCTAGTTTTCTATTAATATATATATATATATATATATACACAAGAATCTACTTGTTATAACAATGAGCAAGACTCTGGTTTGGGGTCAGGTCTGTAGACCCTCCAGAATCACAGGATATCATCCCCTACCACAGCCTGAGCAAAGTGAGATGCCACAAGGCTAAGCTCTGTAGCTCTGACAGGCACAGAGCCAAGGCTGTCAAACAGCCATTTTCCACCCTGTCCTTTGGGTGCAGGAGGTCCTCACCTCTTCCACAAGCCTTCAGATGTGCTTAGTCAGTCTCCATAGCTGAAAACCCTTTGAAGAAGGGTAGATTTGACCCACAGATCCCAGCTGGGTCCCTGTCAAGGAGAATCTGGCAGAGGCGGTGCAATGTCTCCCCCTCAGAGCTGCTCAGCAGTGCTCAGCTCTCGTAGTCTGATCCGGAGTCAGCAACGTGGTAGGACCAGAGCACTTGGAAGCAGTTACTGGGTGGAAGGGCAGGATTCTATTTGTGAAGAGGCTCATTTTTTCCTTAAGAAGCACATAACACATGCATCACGACTCCCATCCCATCTGCAGTCTCATCCCAGAAGACCAGTGCTGCCAGTGGCATTTACATAGCATTCAGCCCTGCAGGGGCAGGAATGGACGACAAAACATTGAATTTTGAAATTGTTCAACAAAACCAAAAGATACTACAAATAATTTAATGCTGTCCGCAAAATATGAACACTTTCAAAGCCACTGAGCTTGTAGAAACAGCACTTTTTAAGACCCAGAAGAGTTTGTATGATCACAGCAACTGTTGTTTTTTCAATTTAACTTCTCTTCTGCATGTACAAATCGGTCTTCTACAGTCATCTGTAGGTACCAGCTAGTGAAGCAGGTACTAAGTAAAGAGAGAATTTCACAAGTAGATGTTTAGCAGAGACCTAATTATTCTTTAGCCAGTCTGCAATTTTTAAAAGCAAACTTTTTAAAGTCAAGATTGCATTGTTTCAAAAGCAGTTATAAATACATCTTTCAACATCAGCAAACTGTGCTCGCTGTGCAACCTCCAAGACTACATGAAGAACAACAGTATTTTTACCATCAGCCCCCCTTAGCTCATTAGAAAGGCAAACTTTGAGTCGGGTGGGAACAGACTGTGCCACACGCAGCAGGTGAATCAAGTTGACTTCCCTTTACCAGTCTGTTGTCTTGCAGAGAAAGCAACCCAGCTCCAACCTTTAATTACCTAAGCAGTACTTACTAAACTTAGTTGCCCTGAATATCCACAGATTAAAGCAGTTCTGGAGATGATCCCAGATAGTTGTTCCAAGTAAGAACTCTCCTATCAGGTGCTGTCACACTAATCAACCCTGGTAGACCAAATAACCACAGTAAACACATACAGAATTTAAAGAAAATATAACTCACTTCAAATCTGAATTACTTTTACTTGTTCTCGTTCCACACTCAGCTACAGTCAATACAATTAATACAGTTGATATTTAATGCAGTCTCTCTCAAAGTGTTACCAACCTGTTTTCCCTCTTCCACAAAATATTGCCCAGTGGTACAACCGTAAACACGAGCAGCTTCCCTTGTCACTCTTTTCTTTCTCTGTCTCCTTCTCAGGATCCAGGTTGATCCTTTCAGCTTGAAAACCACTTGCAGGCATCTCTGTGGACAGCAGCTGTAGTCCTTCTCACTCCCATGTCAGAACAACTGAAAAGATCTACATGTTCCAAGGATCTTCTGTTGGTCCTTCTCCCTTTAAAGGGAGGAGGAGAAGGGGAAACAGCTGAATGCTGCCTTACACAGCAATTACCAACTGGTGGGACTGGCTGGGCAATGCTAAAACTTCACTTCCCTGAGGCAAGCTGGATACTTCACAAACCTTTGGGTATCACCATAAACCAAAACCATTCAGTGTACCAAGGCTGGTCGAGGCACAGCCTTGCCCTATTGATACCAGTACTGGTACGGTGTAGCTGGTAACGGTGCCCCTTCTTTTTGACTTTGTAAAAACATACAAGGCGGGGGGATCTCTGTTCTGAAAAGTTTTGTTTCTCGTGAAAAAAAATGTACAATAGAGGAGTCAAATGACGACGAGCTGATCAGGAAGGATGGCAGAGAGATGATGGTGGTAGCAACAAAAGTTCCCTGCTCAATTAATTTAGTATGGCTGCAATTTAAGGGTAAAAAAAAAAAAAATGCAGCTTAGCTACTGACCCTCTCTGCAGACTTTGGGTGACTCACTTTGCCTTTTTCCTTCTTTTTCCTGTTCCTTGTCCATTTCCTTGTGTGCTCTTTGGGACCACCACTGCATCTCAACAAGGACAGGCAACACTACAGCTCTAGAGGGACCCTCCTCTTCTTCCTCCACCCTAAACTGGCAGATCCTCTGCTCCTGACTAAAAAAAGGACTAATGACTATGCCAGCTCTGACTTGTTCCCAGTGTAGCCAAACCTGGCGGGCTGATCTCCTGAGAGCACTATGGTACTCACGGCTCATGAGCAGAGATTCAAAAAAGGAAAGAATTACAGCCTTCCAGATAGTTTCTTTCATATACTGATCTGTGAGGGGCAGCACAGAGACAGTAAGAAAAGGCAAATGGACACTGGGAATTCATCTCAGTGTTTGAGTGCAGGTAAAGGAAGCAGAGAAAGGCTAGCAGTGACAAGGAAGGGGAAGCCCTGTGAAAAGCCTAAGGTGAGAAAAAGCCTTACAATTTTAGGCTACAGCAGAAGCCAAAGATTCTGACAAAAGATTTAAAGAAATGCAACACAAGCAGGCTAGGAATGCAACCCTTATGAAGGCATGGAAAGTGTTTGAACAGAAATGGTTCTCACCAAAGAATAATTATGTTCAGAGAATTAATCCAGAAACAGTATCTCACCGTCCAGCAACAAATCTGCAGGGCAGAACCTCTTCTGCTGTAGCTGCCGTGGCTGCAATGACACTGTGGAGTTAAGGCAGTGTACAGCAGCACAGATATGCTCCCAGATGCCTTAATGAACAATGCCTCCCTCTCTTTGGGAGTCTGTATTTTGGGCTAGGAACTCAAAATTCAAAGCACATGCTGATTCACAACAAATGAAAAAAAAAATAAATCTATTTTTTCCCATTTCAGCCTCTCTGAGCTTCTAAACACAGTTTCATTCATTTTAACTTCACCATTCCCAAAGCTGAGAAATTTCACACCATCTGTGAGTCCTTACATCTCGCTGTTCAAAGGTTGAAATCCCTCCACACAATAGATCCAGTCACGTTACCCTCAACCCACTGAACAAGTGACTGCATCATATCCAAGAAAAAAAAAAAAAATCATCAGGTGTCAGCAATCTCTGAGAATAGCCCAAAAAGCAAGCATGGGTGGAAACTGAACAGGCAAAGTCTAAATCTTTTGTGTTGGCAGGAAGGATGGAGGCACATTGGCCACCGTTCTCCTGCACGGGTAGAGAATGTCACTCTTAAAATCATTAATCCAGCACCTGTCATTAACATGAAACCATTAACTTAATGTTGTAAAAAAGGCAACAATTGAGCAAGCAGATAGACACAGCCTGCATCCTACCTGAAGTGTCTGCTCTGCTGTACTTCACCTTATCAGCAGAGTCCCAGCAGGAATGAATTTGACTCACACTTTCTAAGGCTAATATGTTTTCTACTATAACGTCTTCAATGTCTGTCAACTTTAAAGAATAAAGGAAACCATCACTCTTTATTGCCTGAGGGGTTTGCCTTGCTACAGAACAGGAGTGATGCCAGTTTAATTATCAGCAGGTTCATGGAATATTTTCAGCCTGCTAAGGTGGATAACCACGTCTAGTAATGGATACGGTGACAGAAATGTACACAAAAATTATGTAACTTCTGATAAAATAATTCAATTAATGAGGGTTCTTGTCAAAAATATTAGCAGAACAAAGTTTAAAATTTACTGTAATGAAATTGCACACCATGCCTAAGTATATTTTTAAATCAGTCGTTTTGGCCCTTGAAACAAACGCTGAGGTTCAGAGACACAACTGAGGCTCGGGAAGGTCTGGTTTGGGTGGAGCTTTCTACATCACTTCGTACCTAGGTGCTCCCACTAGTACAGGCTCTGAAAATGCATGCCCAACCCATGGAAAAAAAAAAAAAAAAAAAGAATATAAACTGTGAATGTTTCCAGTTTTATGTGCCAAACACAAGGCTAAAGTGTAGCCCTTCTGTAACTCAAGCTCTTTTTAGAGCCTCCTGTTGCTTTTCATTCTGGAATCCTTGCCCAGCCCAAACCAAACTTCTCACTGCACTTTCACTTCTCTTACCCCTTTTATCACTTTCTCTACTTACTGGTTCCCAGGGCCAGCCTCCTTGCCCTGCTATTGCCAGGATTCTCCCATGGTTCATTATCCAAATTCAGCCTCCTTCCACTCTTGATTTTGCATCCCTTTCACCTATTCTCCAACTCCAGTCCCCAGCTCTGGATAACCTTAATTTTCCTACCACTCAACTCTAAATCCCAAGTTTCTCTATCCCTCTTGAAACTTCTGGTGACTATTTTCTACCTGCATCTCCTTTCCACAATTCACTTCCCTGCAGCCCAGCTCTGTTCTTGTCCAGTTTCACCTGAATGCTCCACGTTGTGTGGTCCAAGCTACGGACCATGAGACGCTGAAAGCACAGACCGCATCTTTGCTCTCCGCGGTGTTCTACAACTCACGGGACTAAAAGCAAACTCACCAAAGGTAGATGCTTCAGAAACTTCAGGTAGCCTCAAAAGTGACTCAGAAGAACTTCAAAGCTGGTAATTTTGAGTTTTAGTCTACAATTATGTATGCATCAGTGACATAACAAGTGGCTCTTTGAGGGGAAGAAAATGGGGTTGCTTGTTTGGTTGCTTTTTATACAGCTTAAAGGCTGTTTAAAATTTATCAAGTTGGCCACACAAAAGCACTCACACTTCTCTTTTACATTTCCTATTAAAATAGCAATCCGTGTGAAGCAAACACTCACCATAACAGCTTCAAATGCTTTAAGTCTGCCAAAACTACAAGCAATTCAAGCAAGTTCTTGCAATGGGACATGTCAGCTTGCCTAAAATTGGCTACAAACCACTGCCATCTAAGCATGGCTGGTGCCCACTTACATCTTCTAACGAAAAACATTCTCTTTTCTTTCTTTACAGTCAATTAAATTACGCTAGCAAGTAATGAAGCCAGTGTTTTAACATCAAACAACGCAGTGTCTCGTAAAGGCCAACCCCCAGGGTATGGATTAATGCTCACACAGACTGATTTGCAATGCCTTTCCAACCCATCTCCTCCAAGACTCGAGCACGGTGTGGTGATAACTGTGCATGACACGAGGTAAGAGAGCAGCTTTTTCTGTCTCAGCTGCAGTACATGGCAAGACATCACAGACAGTAAGGTGAAAAGTAAGGAGTGAAAAGGAAATTGCTGTAGATGAGGATGGGTAAATTTAAACATGCCTTTTATACCAACAGCAAGATTTTCTGTGGGTGGAAAACGGAGCAGACTTCCACATAGAAAGGTCTGTCTGCATGGTCATACAAGTGAGAAACAGATCCAAATACACATGCATAGTCCCACATTAAGGGTGAGATATTCAGCGACACCACGGAGACCTGGCTGTACCAGTCTTGTTAACTTCGACTTTGAAATCTCCAAGTCAGGATTTCAAATATGTTCCAAGTGAAATGTAACTCTTTGTATTCTTTGTATGGTCTATACCAGATCATAGGAAAACAGAGGTCAGATTAATCCAACCTTCTGCTCAAACATCATCTTCACTTCAAGCCTACAACTTTGTTTCAGAGAAAAAACACACCTTGTAAAAATTATAATCCAAAGTCTGCTTTAACTGGAGCAAAACCAACTGTAAATAAAAATGAATGACGTGAAATAAAGATTATAGCAGGTAACATCTTAATTAGGTTTAAGAATATACAGTAATAAATTAATTTGTATTTCATTTTGCTTCATTTGCTCTTGTTTACCACATCTCTAACTGGCATTTTAGTCAGACACTTACCTGCTGTGTGGTAAACTACTTCCTGCAAATTTGGCGCCTAGACCTGGGGAAATGGATAAATTACCCTGGAGTTCGTTTTCTGTTCTCAGCTCTCCAGGGGATGTCGCTGGCAGGTTAAGCCAAGCACAGAGAGATGTTTGTCTCATTTCTTTCAACCAGTTTGGATGTCAGTATTAATACACTGCTATAAAATGAACAGCTCAGAGAGAAGGTTGGTTATTTTTGAAATTTCAGCTTCAAACAAAGCATATTTCCTAACCTGGTTCACAAAAAAAAAAAATTAAAATCCTAATTAACTCCAATGACATCCACCTGCCAGCCCTTCAAATACTCACATCGATAAGCCGGGCAAAGAGTGTGAGAAGTTCAACCTAAATGTAGGTGTGAATTCTGAACAGGAGACCCTGGGAGCCACACATGGAAAACTTGCCATTACACGTTTGTCATTTGCCCTCAACTCGTCCACTTAAAGTGGTTTCAAATCATCACACATCTATCTCCCCCTGCAAACAGAAACCATCCAAATGAGATCACAATCAATAAAGTTTACTGCTCAGCATCTACAGGGACAAGAATGAGTCTAGCAACTTTTTTTTTAATCAAAACAAAAACAAAGCAAAGAACCGTACAAGCATATGACAATTGGCTACAGAAATAAGTGATATGCATGCTGGTTAGTAAGTCTTCCACTACATAAATACATGCATCTGTGCACGTGTACATACACATTTGCTGGACATTGCACCTATATATCTGAATACCATATTCATATGAGCAAATAAGATTTTTTTTAAAAACTTTCATCATTTTCATTTTCTTTTAGACCAACACAAGACTAGAATATTTAAGGCTGATAAATTTCCTGTTCTTTCTTTATTCACATAAAACATGTGAATAAAGAAATATTTTAAGTCAAAATGTATACACTATCAGTGAATCTATCACACCACAACAGCTGCATATTTTCTATGCATCAGGGCAGAGAAAAAGTCTGACTAGCTATGAAAGGCTGGGGAGGAATATTTGCAAATAACACTGTTATTGTCTGTATTACCTCAGTCAGATGTAGTCTTGCTGTGCTAGGCACTGTGTGAATGCACAGTGAAAGAACCTTCAGGTCATGCTGAGCTTACCAATTTGTACTGCTCATGAAACAAGGGGTTACAGTGAAATTATTAGAAATACCACCTTAAAAATGAGGGTCTAAGACACCTATCCCTGTTACAAAATGGAATTTTGATCTAGTGAAGATCGTGAGCAAATTGGTTAAAAGAAATATATATTATCACATTGTTTAAAAAAATACTTAGCACAGAATGACATATTCTACCAGCAATGAAAGTATGTTTAGAACAGCATTTAATACACAGAGTTTATGATCTTACACGCTAAGGAGTCTATAAGGATTAAGAAAAAAATGACAAATCCCACATATTGAGAATGATGCATCTAACTAAGCACTACTTTTTATTAAAAAAAATTGAGGGAAAACAATGCTTCCTATAGTGTCTTGACTATGACTGTACACGAAGTAGCTTTTTTCTGTCATTTTGGAAAATTACTTGGAAGAGTCAGTCTTGTCTCCTCTAGTCAGTGAGAACACCATCATTGATTTTTGCAGAAAAAGTAACATGCTCTTGTATTCTCTACGGTACGTAGAGACTTCTGGAGTTTCTCTACAATGCATCACATTCTACATGAGTCCCCGAGGTTTGAGTAACTAGCAGTGTAAAATATACACAGACTTAATGACTTTTGATCCCGACTCTGAACTCAAGTTACACACATGCTGCTGGGAAACACACTTCATTTCGCTGTAGAGGACTGATTCTTTTTCTCTCACTGCAGGAACAGAAAGCATTGCTACAATGTGCCTTTTAATTCTAAAGTAAAAAGGCAGCATGACTCAGAAAGAAATGCTAACCTCTGCCTTTCCCCCAACCCACAATTCATCATTACCCACCGATAACAATAGGAGGAGCACACTGGAACCAAATCCCCAGTTGCTTAAAATCAATGCAGCTCATGAACTGTCCGTGGCTGACAAACCCCTGGACAGGAAAGCCCACAGACTCTTCCAGTTTCAAGGCAGCCCACTGACTAGTGTCAGAAGACTGCAACAGAAATTTCTAATTCACAGCAAGTCATTAAAGCATTCTCTGTGATGTATACAGAGATGACCTGAGAACATTCACAATGGAAAGGAGCCCAGGCGAGTTGTTACTAGCCTAGCATGATCCAGCACAGCCACGAGGCTACAAACACCGCAGCACCCGGTCACCCCTGCTCACAGCCGCTCTCGAAGCGTTACTCAGAGTTCTGGAAGACACGGAGATCGTGGGAACATCTTGAAACAAGAGGCGAGCCACAGGAGCAGGGGAGCTATAAATCTGACTCGCTGGGCAGATGGCACCGCAAGCTAGTGAGCTGATGGCAGATGGAACCGGGAGTTTGGGTAAGGCAAAAAAATTGGTTGCAAACTAATGAGATCTGTGAAGACACTAACGAGGACGACTCTCCCTTTCTGATCACTTTGCTTTAAGTCAGGGTCAGCTGAAGGGTCAGGGTCAGAGCCTTTTGCCTTACAGTTCATGCCCGCTGTCATGGCACTGGCCACCACCAGCTGTACCTTTTCACAGCAGAGGAGCTTCCAACAGGGAGTTTCAAGCCAGAATCTTTAATGGCAAATTGCTATACAGCACACTAACTTCGCTCTTAGTCCAGATGAGAACTGGGGTTGGCTTGGTGCTCACGAGTGCTCCATCTCCTTCCTGCAGCTGACCTACAGTTCTGTCGTTGCCCTTATGGGATCAGTAGGACCTATAGCTGCCTAGGACTGCAGAACAGTTACCATCTGAAAAAGCATGTAGCATCCTTTAAGATATTCATGAATATCAGTCCCTCTAGCCTCCAAATGTCAGACAAACCTTTCCCCTCTATTTCTATATTACTAACAAATAAATTGCTACCTTCTCCCCGTCCTCCTTCCTTCTTTACATACAAACACACACAAACACATCCACACGTATATTTTTTCCCTTTCCTTCATCAGAGCATTGGGGTTCTTATTTAGAGCAACATTGCAAAGACTTCAAAGGCTTTTTTTTATTCTGATACAATAGCCTCAGAAGTATTAATAACGTTTCCAGAAGAACACGATACAAAATCATCTACTCCTGTAAATGAGACAATCTCATACAGCGTAGGCCATCTGAGCTTCTAGCAGACAGCAGTTTCCAAAGGCTTCTAACATTACTACCAGAGGCTTATGGAGTTTTTTTCCCCCAAGATGTATTCAACCAAGGATGAGCATTTCTTACCACTGTCATGAACTGCAAGGCTTTCATGGTCTTATAAACTTCTGTAGCTGCAACTTCTGACAACTGGGGATTTTTTTTATTTGCATGTAAGCAAGAAAAGGGGATGAAGTGGTAAATAAATTAACTTTGTTGAAAGCCTTTGGGAAAAGAGAAGTAAAGCTGCAGACTTGTGTGGGAAGCTAATAAAAAGGGAGCACAGCAACAGCACTGCAATGACACAAAGGATTAACAGGCTCTCAGCAAGAACTTGCATTCCCCAAGGTATGAAGTTCTTGTATCCTAAACACATATAGAGAAACATCCACCTAACACAAGGAAACTGCTATATACCACACACACACCCATGCATCTGTAGAGCCCCTAGTGCTTAAAGCAGGTACAAAAATGGCATAGGTAAGAATAAGTACTTCCTACAAGGGAGCCCATACAGAGCACCATATTCATACAACATATATATGCCTAATAACTGTCTGTTCTTAAGATGAAAAATAAAATCAACAACCAGACTTTTAAAATGTTTGACAACACATTCCTGAGATTTTCATTAAATTTAGAAGGGTGGTTTTCTGGGATGAGTGAAAGTTTGCTTGTTCCAACTGAAAACCCACATTTTCCCACCAATTTTCCACGTGATCTCAATCAAGTCTCTTAGCCTGTCACTTCACTTGGTCTCTTAGCCAAGTCACTTAGCCTGTGACTACTTTCCCCAGATGTAGTCACAGGGTTACGCAAGCCGCTTTATCACGGAGATGAGCTATTCTACTTGTTCCTTTTTGATAGGTTTTAGGTCACTGTACCTTCTTCTCATCACACTGCAAATCTCTATCTCCAGCTACCAGACAGGAACCAAAAAGAAAAAAAAATCTGCAGAAGTTACTACTGAGCAATAACAATCGTGGGTTCTTACAAACCCATTCTTGTCCAACAAGCATCAGTTTCATTAGTTTTCAGATGTTCCCCTTATTTGTAGCTATCTTACATCTCGGCACTCTCGCAGCATCTAAATCCCCCTTCAGCTGCAGAAGATCCAAAGAGATAAGCTGTACATAGCTACAGAATAACAGGAAGTGACTAAAAATGCCACAATTGCAATCCTGTGACACGTCTGATCTGTAAATCTGTGTTCTAACTGAAGAAACACCTATTAAAAAGAAAGACTTATTCCAACACTGTGAATAGAAACCATAAATTTAACACAAGTCTCATGATAGTTTTCTAAAAACCTCAGAAGTCTGATGCATGTTTGGGCCTCCCAGCTTCCATGTGTCCAGCTCTTGTGGTTGAAGAGAAAAGTGCACCTCAACTACCTGAATTTCGTAAAGCAAGTCAAATGATCCAGCTGTATTTATTTAATCCAGTTATTCTTAAACTGACCTTAGAGTTTTTAATGGAGGGAGCTGAACCATAGGATGGGGCATGCCCACAGCATTGGGGATGGAACTAGATGATCTTTAAGGTTCCTTCAACTCAAGCCATTCTATGATCCTATGATTTGTTCCTAACATCTGGAGAAGTCAGCGCTGCTCACAGCATTGCAATTTATGCAATAAACACATTTTCCCTTAGCAGTTTCATCATGTCATTGTAAATAAGTTCTCATTTATCTTCAGTGGAAATCCCCATCAAAAACTTTGAGGGGCATCTCTCTGATCCAGCTTCGACAATTTTGTGGTCTTTGTTGGCTTGGCTTTGAGTGTGCAGCCAAGTATGTGTCCATGCATGATCACATTGATACACCCATATATGTAGAGGAAAATGTAATAGGAATGGGAAAGAATAGCATTCTTTGGCTATTCATCAATAGCAGAGAACAAATGAATATTCAAGAATAATTGCATCTTTCCAAAGTGTCTCATATTTCTTCTTTCTCATCTGTGAACAACTTTGACAGATAAACCAACAGTATCATAAGGTTACAGATGCAAACATCAGTAAACTAACTCACCAAATTCTTAACAGAAGTACAGAGAAGCCCTTGGACATCAAGACAATAGAGCTAAAGCTTTTGGATGTGCATACTTTCATCAATGTTCTTCCATTCCTCTCAGAAAATGCATAAGCACAGCAGTAACTCTGACTCTGTACGATAGCTGCCTCAGTATTATAACAAACATGTAACTGAGAGAAGGGAATGCTGCTCCAAACTTCTGAATGCCTGGGACTGACAGGATCCCAGAACTCATGCTGTCACTATTTGCAAGAAGGTACAGACTCTGCTGTCATCCCATAGTTGATCAAAGAGTCATATTGCAAAAGAAAAAAAAATCTGAACTTTAAATTAATTTGGCTAGTGCCATTGGCAAAATGTCTCATCTCCCACACACCGTAAACCAAAGAGAAGCAAGGAGAGAGAGAGAAAGGAAATATACACTGGAAAGACAGATGGGAAGATGAAAGTGTTGTGGACTAACATTGATATTAAAATGCGTCATCTATCCCCGCTCTCAATCAATTATTATCCCCTGGCCAGGACAGATAACTTGAACTAAAATGGGTTTCGGGGTTTCCATATTACTTACCTCATACCCCTCCACAAAATATGAACTCCTACTCTGAATACAGAGTTTATCACTAGACTAGCAAAACCTGATTAAATTCACAGCAGTAATGAGTACAAATTACTGTGCTCAGGTGGTATCTCAAACACTGTATGTTTAACTACCTATAGTTTCAAGAAGAGTGCTTCTCTCATTACCAGTGCAATATGCACAGCATTAGCTCGATAGGAATAATAACCAAAAGAAACAAAACTTCAGAAATCAAATTGTCAACACAAGTCTCAGAACAACCCCAAAACATACATACATCTGAATATTGACTTTTACCTTTGATAGATAAAGTCATCGCATTATATTTCACAAAAAAAAATCTCTCTGCATAGAATAGTTATGCTTTTATTATTTTTTTTAAAGTTTACCACTTTTATGTTTACTGCAGCTTCATCATGACCGCCTTGCACAATACATCTCAAGAGCTTACAAGACATCATAGTTTTCCCATCTTACCTGGCTCTGTACAGTTCTTTCCTTCATGTGTCCCATTAGGTGATGCCATCAATCTTCTATTCCTCCATGTCTCTGACAATACATGTCTGTCTGCAACAGTTGATTCTTGGCCTATATTAAATAGAAAGAGGTTATGTCTGCTGTCACCAGTTCTTTCCTTTATCAGCTTAACCGGACTGTATGCCCCCACTAGCCAGGACCATGGACAGACCATCAGTAGGTGAACGTGGCAAAATGAAGGTGCCACCGTGGCACATGCCAACATACGTATGCCAGGTGCTCCTAGCTACAGAGGGTAAAAGGACCTATGAAGGTGCGGTATCAGAGCCATCAACGTGTTCTGGCTATCAGAGTACCTGGCTATGACCCACGACCCAAAAATCATTCTGCAGCAAGCAAATGCTGAAACCTGTACCCTTGAAACTCAGCATTTACAGATCCTACAGATGAAACCAGACCAGCTATGCTGACATGAGCAATAATCTTAGTCATCTGCACTTGCATATATTACATCACTGATTTCTAAAATATAAAAATGCATATTCACAAGTTGCAGTTGTATTTTGGCTTTATCTGAATTAATGGGCCGGTCTTTTCAGCGTTGGGTGTACATGATAACATCAATCCCTGCATAATTTGTTGAGGAAAAAGAAAAATAACAACATTGTGAAGCCTCACAGGTCTTAAGAAAGAGAAGCATCTTCAGAAGTCAGGGGAGCTTTTGCCTAAACTCATATTCCAGAAGCAGACTCGATAGAACTGAATATAGTGCATGAGGGGCACTTGTGATAATGCAGGGCATACAATTATAATAATCATAGGAAGAACCAATTTCTTTAATTAAATCACTTCCATTTCAACCTAAGCTATTGCAAATGAACATATTCTAATAACAAAAAATCTTCCATGCCCGATCTTACAACTTATGCTCAGTCAGCATGGAATGCTTGTGGTTTGCTACAGTGACTGTTACAAAAAAATCTAGCTTGGAAAAGTTAGTTTGGCTAGAGTATTTGCTAAAATAGGCTGCTGCCACGGTTATAAGGAACACGAAGAACAGATGGTCAGTGTTTATGGATACAATATACTGTAAATTAGCCAGCTGAAAAGAAAAAAGCCTACCTGATGCAGCATACCATCAAAAATTAGGTTATCAGGGATTTAGCTGATAACCACAGAGATTAAAAACTTTCATTAGTCATGACATTTTTCACACAAGCCCAAAAGATGTCTGGAAAACCTTTATCTGGAACAAAAACCTCGAACCATCTAAACATAACCATACCCCAACTCGCTGCCTTCACAAACCAGTACATTTACAAAAATATATCGCTACTGCAAGGAAAAAAAAAAATCATAGGCATGACAAACAGTTCTAAATAAAGCAAGAGTATATTCTGAAACCACAATTAAAAAATGCTGAAAGTTTTAAGATAAGCTATATGCTAATATAGTGTAAGGCATTAAATTCTTGTGTGGATGGCTCGTTGCCATCCCAGATACATCTCAAACATCACAGGCAATAATTTAAGGACGAGAGCATTACAAAATATGAAAAGTTCCACTGGGTTTTTTTTCCTAAAGCTCACAATTTACCTTCAACTGTAATTTAAGCAGATGGCCCATCCTAATTGTTACAAGAAACACAGAGATGGGCTCTTGGCTTAGTTTGATTTTGTCCTTAAACCCTCACGGAAGGTTGGCAGCCCTACCTAGGGGCCCAAGAGGTGTCCCAGTAACCTCAGGCTTCACAGCTGGGGGATGCAAAGCAAGCTGCAGGAAATGGGCCCAAAGTCGCACGTTTACAGCCCAAACTGTGCCAGCAGGTGGAAAAACAAAAACAAGAGCCCACGAGCGGGAGCGATGCAGATGACAAACGCATCACTTCCCCGACATGGCACTCGCACAGCGGGTGCAACAGACTCTAAGACACGAGGTCGGCACCGCTCCTTGCCCAAAACACCGAATTTCCTGACAAACCCACGCTGTAATTTGGGGCAGGCGGGAGAGAGGCGATGGAGCGGCGGCAGCCGCGGCTGCTGGAGGCTCGGGGCCACGGGTCAGCGGGGCGAGGTGGCCGCGGCTGACGGGACCAGAAGCGACCGGGGAGGACCCGGCTCCGTGCAGAGCCTCCAGCCGCCCCAAGACCCCCGTGTCAGCCCCGGGCTCTCTCCTGAGGCAGCCGGGGCAACCCCAGCCACAAACTCCCGACCCCGCCGCCCCCTGCCCTGCCCGGAGCCTCCGGTCCCCGCTGCCGGGCCACTCACCCAGCCTGGAGAGCAGGCTGGACATGCACCAGGCGAAGAAGAGGATGGCGCAGATGAAGCCCAGCTGCTGCAGCAGCATCTCCCGCCTCCTGCGAACTTTCCTCAGCACGGGCAGCGCCGTCTTCGGCGGGGCGAGCGGCGGCTCCATGCGGGCGAGGGGCGGGCGGCGCGGGGCCGGCGGGCAGAGCGGGGCTCAGGGCTGCCGGCTGCCCGCGGGCGGCTCCATGGCGGGCGGCGGCGCGGGGAGAAGCCGCTGCCCGGCGCCTCGGCGAGGCAGGGAGCGGCAGGTGGCGAAGGGCGGGCGGCGGCGGCTGAGGCGGGAGGCGGCGGCGAGGCGGCGCCCTCAGGGGCCGGGCCGAGCCCCGCGCCCCGCACGCCCCGCGGCCGCCGGGGGAGGAGGGAGCGGAGCGGCGGCCGCCCCGCTGCCTGCGCCGGGGGGAGGCGGCATCCAGGCGGCCCCTGCCCGCCCGGACGGCTCGGAAGTTTCTCCCCTCCTGCCCTCGGCGGCTGAGTGTAGCGGAGCGGGCAGCGAGCCCCGGCGGGCACCCGGCCCCTCAGCTCCCGCCCGCCCCTCTCCTCCCCGCCTCTCCCCGGCAACTTTCCGGGTGCTGCCCGGGAGCCCATGGCAACGCGCGTCCCCGGGGGGGGGGGGGGGGGTGAAATTAAGCGGCCAAATTAATTAATCCTGCCCCCTGCGCCGGAGCGGGGCTCTGGGGGGCCGCGGGCGGCAGGGCCTGCGCCCCCGCTGTGCCTGACTGACTTGGGCGGCCGGCAGAACGACCCCTGTGTGGAACGGAGGTCGGTCCCATGATGTCCTGAACCAGGGTGGTTTTTTTCTTTTTTTTTTTGCTAAAATTTGGTATTTTCATTAAATCAGCGGTCCCCATTACCCAACGAGAACATCTCAGAGGATTTCTGGGAGCAGCGCAGGTTCTGCGTCCCCTCAGGGCACCCAGAAATGTTGTAGGTGTCCAACCTGGGCACACCATCGGTAACCCACCCGGGCTTCCCCATGCAGCCTTTACAACGGATTACTTTATTGTATTGTATTACTTTACAACGAATGGCATTTCACGAGCTTTCCCTGGATCTCTGGCAATCTTCTTCCTGGATCTCTCTCAGTGCTTCGTTTCATGTCTGGCATTATTTCCAACAGTTGGATGTTCTAGTCAAAAATAATGAAAATACCCTACAACAGCAAACCTTGACACACAGGATATCACTAATCCTCTGCGCTTCCCCTTCCCCCTGCTAATGTGTTTGTTTGTTTCTCTTTACGAGTTACTTCTTCCACAAAGAAGCAGTCGCAGAGCGCTGAGGGTGCTGTGGTACAGACCTGATGTGAAGTTGCTCCAGACTCCTGCAGGAGGCTGCCCGGTTGTCTCAACGCAAAGGAATTGCTCAAGCTGGGCAATCAAAGAGCAGCAGTTGTCTTAGCCTCATTGCTTGCCTGCGTACACACAGCTACAGAAATCGGAGCCTTAACTGTCCAGGCTGAAAGGGCACCGAGGCTCTGATGGGCCTTTGACTTTGTGATTTACCTTGAAGCAGGAAGACAAGTGCGTGTTAGAAGAGTGGCACGAAGACACGCCGCGGTCTCCTTGTCTTTCATTCCCTTTACAGCTGCTGAGAGAGCAGAAGTAACAGCACGCTGCTACAAGGAAGGTAGTAGAAAAGATTACAAGTCAGCTTGCGTCCTGTTATTTCTCTCCATGCCCACAAAGGAAATCTCACGGTTGAACTCGGAATGATGAAAGCCACCCCTGACCAGAGGAACCTGCAGTCTAATTAGGCATCAGAGCCATGGGGATCTGAATAAGGGCCCTTTTAACACCTAATAGGCTATTCTCACTTAGGTTACCTTGTCTGCAACTGAAGATTTTAGCTCGGGACCATTATTTGTAATAGACTTTTTCATCAAAAACCTTTAGGCTCCACTGAAGATTTTGGTTAGCCATGTCAGTAGAGATACCACTGTACGGTTAGATGCCACTGCATGCCATAATGCCTGAGAGGTAATTCTTTGTGTGGCTTTTTATCACCTCTTTTCTAGTACTAAAGCCTCCCCTTCTACCTGAAATGGCAATGTGCACATCAGGCTGCCATCCACTTACTTGGTGGTTAAGAGTCGAGGTGCTGACAAACATGTAGTCTTCTGCACAAGGATTATATCTAGCAATATAAAGGTGGTGACACTGGAAGGCATTGCTGAGGATCATTGTTTTTTCAGTATCCACATGTCACAAGCTCATTATCTGCTTCACTGATAAGGCAGATCAGGGCCATGGGCTTTGGAGAGGCTGTGCTGGTTGTTGCATCTCTCTCCACAGTTGACTGAGGTTGCCTGTGATTTTTATGTTCACCAAGCTTATTCTCTTACTTGTTCTTTACACTGAGAACATTTTATTTTGCTCCATATCAAAGCCACAGCATTCCTGATCTGAAGAGTTACTGGCATCAAGACATGCAATGATAAGTTTGTCTGGAACTGAGGTAAATTTGGGTCTGGAGGTGCAGCTGTGACTCCCAGATATTCCATATTTCTGTCTATAGGTTGTTTACCCAAAGAGCATGGAGTTGAAGTATTGTTAGAGGTCCTAAGTTCCACATGTGAAGGATTTTCATTAATTCTGTCAGGTCCTATGAAAATCACATGGGTCAAATCAAAGCACATGGTCAGTTACAGGAATGCAAGTGTAATATTGCCTTTTTGGACATAGGTTGATTTTTCTTTTCTGGCTGTTAAAAAGTTGTCTGTTTTGGAGGTAACAGTTAGTGACTACAGGAACCCTGGGGCTATCCCTGTGAGAAAATGAAAGCAAGAAACAGAGAGAGAGAAATGGAGAAGAGACTTTTGGGAATCCTGCTACCTACGAAAGCGGTTCTCAAAGCGAGTGTGTGTGTGTGTGTGTGTGTGTGTGTGTGTGTGTGTCTTCTCTCTCTGTACACAAACGAGGCAGATCAAAGTTCAGACTGTACTAATCTCCTAATCATACAGGCTTCTGATTAGCATTTTTAATCAGTCTGGTGATCACAGGGGAGCCTCAAAATTGCTCTTGAATGCTAAACTTTAAGAACAGAATTTCCAAATTACTTTTATTTTGGTGTTTGCTCTGGAATGTATCAAGTAACTCTTTGCATAGGATGTCTGATAGAGAAGAAGTGTGCTACAGAATTCAGATCCAGTTACCTCTCCCCCATCAGCTGGCAGGACTCACCTGGAGAGTCTGTTGGAGCACATGGAGGTCATTACTGGAATGATATTCCAATGTTTTATGCTGATTTGAGACGTCCATGTTACATACAAATGAGTGGTGAGGCAAAAAAGAAAATGTTTTGTGGATAAGGTGTCATTACATTCATTTCTATTCATTTTTCAATCTTAAATTATCATTATCTCTTACTGCCACAAGAACAACTGTCTATAAATTCAGTGGGATCTTTCCATTAATGGTATTTAAAACAGAAAAAAAAAAAAAGAGTGAGACACCCCCCATGGTTTCCTGAGTAATGCCTTTACAGTGAGTGGTTTGGTGATATTCCCGATGATCACTGTCTCCATTATAATCATAACAAAATGTCTTCCAGACCAGATCTAGGAATAATCCTGAAAGAATTACATGTTGGAAATTAGAGGTATTTGGGAAATATCATCAAAACAAAGTGCAGAGGTAGAAAATATTAAATAGCATTTATCTGCTTAAAGCCAGACACAAGGAACTCTTTCTTGTCATTGCGCTTACCATTGTGATAATTTAACTTTCATGTATGTCCCACACTAAAATATCTCACTAAAAGCACCGACTAATGTTAGCTTCAGCTATCACTGCCAAATTTGCTTGTTTTTCATCTCAAGCACAATTAGTATCACGAACTGAGTAACAGCCAAAAGGCTTTGAATTAGGGAAGTGTCTCACAGGAGATCCATGAAATCAGCTCATCTAAGGAGAAAATATTGATGCTGCTGAGAGTCAAAAGAGAAGTATAACGCTTGGATGAATTCTCTATGGCACCCCCTAAAAGGAGTAGGAAAAGCAGCAGCAGCACAGCAGGGTAGCTGGAAACTGAGATGCTATTAGTTTGCCATGAAGACTGTAGCAGCACAGAAAAGCTGAGACTGCATCAGCTGAGAAGCCCGGGGGACTGCAAGGTGATCATTTATGAGTGGCACCCAGCCAGCCCTAGGAGCCTGGGCAAGGCCAGCTTTCCAACTGATACAGCCAAAATCCCAGTATCATCCCAGTATTCCCAAGGTCAAGAGACGGAATCAAAGAAAAGCCAACATAATTCCCTCAAAAACAGGCAGAAAATCTCCTGAAAGCCGTAAAAACTAAGCTGAGAGGAAAAGGAGTAGGTGAGAGAGAAGACTGGTCCTGCTTTTGCTGTTTGGTCGAGGTGTTTCGTACAAGGGACACACTGAGAGCGCCTTAGCTCGGTGCTGTCTGTAATCACCCTCCTGTCAAAAAGGGAGCAATCCTGTGTTTGTTTAGGACCTGGTCCTCAGAAAAGGAGCACTCACTAATATGACTTGTCAAAACAAAAGTGAACATTAGCACATCCATATTTAAATGTTGAACTTTATCTCCGGCCACCACACATCACGCAGGAATATCCAGTTAGTTCCTTAAGCGCTGGTGAAAGGTGCTTTGCTGAACCGCACCTAAAGGTTACAAAGCAGATCCAATCTTGGGATCAGCACTGAGGATTCTGCCAGTCTCTGCAACGGCTAAACCCTGAACTGCGGCCATTTCTGGATTTAGAGAGGAACTTCAACTGTAGTACCCATTAAAGGACTCACCCCGGTGCTAACATCCTCAACACCTCTCTACTCATTCTCAGATTTTTCTCTCCCATCCATTTTCCCGTTCCAGTGTGCAGTTGCCACTGTGTTATCATATTGTACTTTTGCAGGCTTCAAAAGCAGAAGTTTTTCTTAATACAGAGTTATTTCTGTAGTTTTACTTGGGCCATTGTTTTGCTTCCACTTATAAATCACTTAACCTCGAACCGGAATTTTAACGCTACAAAGAAGAAGTCAGTCTCACACTGTAATATGGAACCACATCTTCCTCTAACTCACCCAAATCCTCCCTTGTCCTTTTATAACTTGCAATCTTCCTACTGCTGATTTTTTTTTATAATCTCAGGTAATGCTGCTTGCTATTTATGATGAGCATCAGCGGTTACACCCCATGTTCAGCACTCAGCTAGCTGCCGTATTCTTACCCAGGCCTTGCTTTGAAGTTTCAGTGGCAGTAAAGGGATTCTCCCACAGCATGCAGGGTGAGACAAGCAAGAGTTCCTCATACCCTACGTGCCACAGACAACCTCACACAAGCCCAGGAAGGAGACCTGTAGCTACATATAATCTTGCTACACAAGAAGCGTAAAATATACCAGCCAGATTTAGGCTCTTAATGTGATCTACTTTAAGCTACAACAAAATAAGGTCACTTGACTCTTGATGTCCCACATATGCTGTTAACACATTTAATTTACGTGCGTTGGCTCTATTCATACCTCTAAACCCACCAAAACGTCTCACAAGTAGAAAAGCTTTTGTTTCTCTACCTGCCTCCTCAGATCCAACACTGAACATCTCAGAAGACAAAGACTCAAAGAGGTGTAGCAATAGAGGCTGGGCACATGAGCAGGGTGAGGATGTCAGCTGCCAGCCACACCACACCTCAGGAAAAGGCAGAACCTAGCATTTACATGCGGGAGAATGAGAGACATTTGCATATCGGTAGGATTCAACCTGTTGTTCTTCTGCTCATAAGGTTTTGATCAATATCTGGCTTAAAAGCAGGGTTTGTTAGAAAAAAAAACTCAGTATTTGTCTCCCTAAATCCATATCATCTGAGCCTTCCAAATTCATCACAGCATCTACATTTAACGCCCACTGGATTTCTCAGGGATATAGGCATCTGCTTAAACGCTTGCCAGATTTGGAGAACTCATGCGCATGCATAAAGCCGTATCAAACTGGGGGTTACATTACAGGGACTCTGTTACACAGCATATCCTCCCCTGCACACACACCATTTCTGTCTTTCTCAGTTTCCCAGGCTTGCTTACCTCCACTAAATCCAAGCTTCAACTGATTTTACTGGCTTTACATTTTGCCAGTGATTTTCTGTTCATCTTTGCCCTCAGAGTCACTTTCTCTTCTGCTTATTTCTCTGCTTCCCTGACTCTTTTTCTGTGTTTGCTCCACATGACCTTGGGCCTCACCTCTTGACCTTCTAGGCACCGTGTAAATCTGTTCATTTGCTCCACTCTCTGTAAACAGCACTTCCTCGTCTTCAAGTCTCCCCTTAAATCTACACATGGGTTAGAGCCTATTATTGACTCTAAACCTTATTCCCAGAGGCTTGAGGAAATTTGACCGTGCCTGACGGTAACTGTGAGGAATCTAGTTAGGTGGCATCATGCTGCACGTGAGTGATTCTGGCTGGTCCAACTCTGCAGGCTGGCTGCAGCACTCTCTTCCATCACTGTACAACACCTTAATTTGCTCTCCGTAATTGGCTTCCTCTCCCATATAAAACACATGAAATTCAGTTCCATAAAACGTTCCCCTTTTGTTTTCTTTCTGGAATTTTTTTCTATGCCTGCGAAATACAGTGAAATTCAAAACAAATACTGAGGAGACACCTTCCCACACCGTGCTTTTCAGCAGCTTTCATACCCACTGGGATCTGTTTCCAACCCCGTTGCCAGTCCCTCAGAACGAGAAGGGTCATTAACTAAGCAAAAATTGATTCATTGCAGTGAGAAAAAAATAAAAATAAATCAGCTATGTGTTTTTAGCCCAAACCACAGACTGCTCTGATCTTACGAATACACAGGAGGAAGCTGTGGAGAATTCTCACACAAAAAAGCCTCGGTTGATGTCAGTGCCTGAAAGCCTGGAGGCTGAAGAGGTTCGGTGCCAGTCCTGTTGGGGGAGCTGAGAGAGATTCAACAGGGCAGCTCCTTTCCCTCATTAGATTGGTACATCAAAATCATTAAGGAAAGAAAAGTAGGCATGCATCCTCAGTAAAAAATAAATAAATAAGAAAACGCAGACTTGTAACTGTATAAAAGCAAGTGCTGAATGTATGTCCTGGCAACTGATGTCCTTGAAACCACAATATTGAAAAGGTGAGAACAGCCTTTATTTGGAGGCTTGGGGAACATATGCTCGGAGGAACCCTGACGGGTCAGCCTGTTCACTCCCTTTTGCTGAGGCAATAGCAACTCTCCCTAATGTTGAGTGGGCTTGCTCTGAAACTTAATTTCCATCTTGATACTGAGATTGCTGTTTGACTGCCTATCAAAGCTTTTAAAATAAAATGATGGTGAATAACATTAAGAAAATGTACACCTCCTACTTTGGCTGGCATCTTTTTTTAACTGTTAGTGAGCAGAGCTCAGAGAGTGCTGGGAATTTTCCCCCCCATCTGACCACAGATTTTCAAAAAGGAAAATTTATTCTAATTGAAAATCTATTATGTTAAAGCTAAGAGGAAATGTAGCTGTCAGTCAGAAGGGGGAGAATATTCTTACCATTTATTTCTATAAAGCTAGTAGAAATCATGTTCCTTTATAGACAAGTAGGAAGAAAACAACCTTGCCCTGGGAAGACAAATTCAGTGTATAAAATCATGTAAAACGATAGTCTGGAGGGAATGGCAATCAGAGGAATCAAGTGAGCAGGAACGGTGTTCAATGGAGTGTTTTGTATGAGGAATTCAGGTCATTTATTTCATAGCTGTTTCATGTTGTCTTCTGTGGAAGAGACAAGAAAGGAGGGTTAATTTGCTCCCCATTACGATCAGACAGGAGAGGGGAGAACAGAGAAGGCTGGTTCAGAGCCCAGGTTCAGAACGGTGATGTGAAAGGTGTTTGTCTAAGGAGGCATTTAGGGGAAGGAAGGGAGAGCTGTGGTACAACAAGAGAGGGGAGAAGGCTCTGAGCAAATGGGTTAGGCACGGCCCTCCGGGGCGGCAGACAAAGGAACCTCAATCAAAGTGGATCGGAAGCACGAGTGAAACAAGCTGAAACAGGGACACGAGCAACACTACATCCACTTTGAAGACCAAGTCTTACACTGCGAAGTTGAAAAGGGTCAGTGTAGCAGTAGGGAGACAGATGTAGCTGCAGCACTTCGGGAAGATCGTCCTCCACAAGAGTCCCTTTGAGCTTACAAAGCTGCAAGGTCTGCAGCACAGCCTCCTCCAACCCAGATAACCGACGTTTGTTACAGTTAATGAAAAGTCACGGTCAGAGCAAACTTTGGCGTATTTTCAAGCATTGGCAGGACTACTTTTTGCAATATTTCCATGTTAACAGACGTCACACTCAAATACTGAGACAAGCAGTAATTATTCCCGATTTTAACAAGAAATACTTATCACTGGCAAATACATCCAAATATGGCACTCCTGCAAATTCGCTTCCTTGCTGTTCCTAGCTCCTTGCAAAGGCTGGCAGCAGGCTATTTCAGCTGGATTGGGTGTCAATGTGCTCAGCTGCTGCTCAGCACCAGGACAGCCCAGGATGAGCCCGGCCCCTCTGCGCTGGCTGCTCTTTTCGGCTTGTAGTGGGAGTACAGCACGGAGAGTGCTACCCCCCAGTCCGATTTAATAGCAGCGATGGTGGGTGTCACCTACCTGTCACGCCTGACTCACCCCACCATCTTTTTTTGTTGTTTTCATTTAAATATTTAAGCACTCGGATATTCCAGCCACTCTGCATTTCACCTCCTCGGAAAGGAGCAATGTTTCAGAGGTGTTACCATAGAAACAGCAGAGCGAGGAGGCAGCTGAACATGAAGGAAAGTCGTCCAACATTACATCCAGAGACATGCTTTGGGGGAACCTGAAATTAAAAAATGTATAATTAATTGTGCCGCTGCTGAGCATGTGCTTTTACTTATTGCTTCCTTACAAGTGACAAGAGGCCACCTTTTTGCCCGTGACGGGGAAACAAGGTCGCCGTGTGTGGAATTTTAAGTCTGTTGGGTCCTTTTTGGCGTAGGAGAGAGCACCGCTCCTTGGAGATGGCCACCGGCGCTAGTCCTCTTATCAGCAAGGTCAGGCAACTGAAATGCTATTGTAAAGGGTCAGCAACGCTAGGTTCCTCAAACAAATCCATCGTACTGCTAGCAGCGGGCTGTGAGTGTCGGAGAGTTGTGCTCCAAGGTGCTCGCAAAGTTTAATCAGGCTATGGGAAAAAGAAGATTAGCATTAGTGGAAGTCAAAGTGCCGCTAGATGTGGCATGCCCCTTCCAGTTATACAAATGAACACACAAAGCCACAATGCCCACTGCTCTGAAGTGGGTATTAAGTCATCCCTGTAGGTAAATATAAAAGCATGCCATTGTCAGTCTGCCACCATATGTCCTGAAGTACCATAACCACCTCTCTCAAGCATGGGAAGGAATAACTCTTGGCTCTTGCCAGTGCTCACATCATAAAACAATCTCTGCCATCCCCGGTGAGGTTATGTAGCTTTACCAAACTACGTGTTGTCTGTAGGGAAGGTAACAAAGGAAAATCCAATGTTACAATTACGTGTTAAGCAAGAAAAGTTAAAAAAAAAAAAGAAGTAATACAGATCATATTCACTTCACACATTGGCAAGTTGACCACAGAAACAATATGTTTAAATATGCCGCACAAAATGTTCTGTTCAGAACAGGATCAGAAATAGAATATCAGAGACTTGAATTTTAGTTGCTCTCCATGACCATTTAGACCATGCTCAAATCCATCTTACCTTAACTTGGGGCAAGGAAGGGTCCCAGGAGATGTCTAAAACTCTTCCGAGAGCTGGAAATTGTCTTGATGATTACAAAAAGAATTGTTTTTACTGGCAGTGGGAAACATCTCTAGCAAACTGACAGCTCTGACTTGAACTGAGTGCTGAGCACATGACTCCTGGTGCCCAGGGTGGCCAGCCTACCTTCAGCATCTGCTCCACAGCTGCCCTCCTCGGCAAGGGTTCCCAGCACCTCCTCAAGGGGTCACACCTGCAACCAATTGAGTTTTTTCTGACTTTCTGTTTCTCAGGAGTCTTGTTCCTTGGGTCAATGTGGTGGGGAGTTTTTGGGTTTTTTTTTTCTGCGCTTGGATCCATTAGGAGATGGAAGCATTACTGGTGGAGCTTCAGAGACTTAAGTCTGCTCCGTGCAGGTGAACAACGACCCCTGCACATCAGGAAGGCCTGCGGGGAGAGGGCAACCCAGACCCTGCCACCTGAAGCAGTGATTTAACCATGCACTGCTGAAAGTGCTCTCCTGGATGGCTGGGCAGAGGGCCAGGTGTTAAGTGAGATGTCCACATAGCCCACCCACAACATCACTAAACTAGGAGGGAGCATGAGGGGACTGGTCTGCTGAGGTTCGGTGGAACCTCAATACCAACACGCCATATCCTGGGGAGCTGATCCTACCCACTCCCAGCTGTCCGGGAAGCACGTGGAAGCCGGCAACGGGGCCAATCCGTAACAGGCTGGCGGAGCATCAGGGCACCAGACAGGCTGTGATGGTCATCATAAAATATATTCACCCCATGGCTTGTGATAAAAGATAATTCATGCAGTTCTACCCACAAAGAAAAGGATATCAAATCTCTTTGAACAAGGATAAGAGTACAGCTAAATGAATGTTTATCTGGAGAAAACTGATCTTCTGTCCATTTCACAACTGTTTAAAAAAAAAGTATTGAGTTGCATTTAGCCTTGTGACTGACGAAGGAGTCTCACAGAATTAGTTATGCTCTTGGCATTGACTGTGCAAAGAAAGGGAAGAGACAGGCTGTGTTTTATGCAATTTGTTTTTCTTGTTGTTGGAGCTCTATCATACTATTCCTGCCCAAATTATCAAGATGGTTGATAAGCTGGAAATAAATCAGATCATTGAGGTGAATGTTACATAGCAAGCTATTGTGTAACTGAACTGCATTTTCTATCTTAGCTTTCCAAGCTCTAACAAATTATATCAAAAAAAAAAAAAAGAAAGAAAGAAAAAAAAAAAAGGCAACTATTCTGGAAGATTTAACCAGCCTTAAAATTTGATTTTCAGTTTTTAAATTAATCATAATGAATCTTTAAATATATGCAAAGGAAGACCACAAAATTTTCTGAGGCTTGGCTGTGACTTTGCCATGAAGCCCGAGCGAAAGTGCACAGCTTTGTTTTTGTTGTTCCTGTCCCCCAGAACAGATCAGAAGCTTCCAGAGAGAGGCTGCCTCCTGCTCTCCTCCTGCTCCGTGCCTGGCACAGCCTGTCCCCGCCATGTGCTGCGGTGGCTGCCAGGGCAGACGTCCCGTCGTGCCCACTTGCGTGAGGTGGGAACGGAGCAGCCCCCAGCCTTCGGGGTCTGCACTGCTGCACAGCTTGTGGCAGGCAGAAAGATAACAAGTACATACGCCGCTACTCTTTACGTCAAGTACCCCTCATGAACAAATAGCCATTCCATCTCTTACTTGAAAAATCTCTCCACCCTTCTGCTTTTCTTTGTGTTTCTGAGTTGCTGCTTGCCAACTCTGATGGACCCTGGACCAAGTCCTCAGAGAAGAAAGAGCTTTCAGCTCATCATCAAGTCTCTGAGCAAGCTAGTCATCCAAAAAAAAAATAAATACTTAAAGTCACTCACAGAATAATAATCACGCACAAGGTCTGATCCATTTTCCCCATGTTTCAACAGGTATCTGAATCAACGAACGTGGGTACGGTTACACCTCATCCAGACTCAGTTTTCTGTTTGTTGACGCAGTGCCCCTGGCTCTGAACCTCGTGGAAGGGATTGCAGCACACATTGGCGTGCCCACGAGTGGTTTTCAAAGGCTCGCTTAAAGCAGGTAAGTGTCCCAGCTGCTATTTTTCTTACTTACAGGCTGGTATAAAAAGCCGTAACAAGAAAACCAGTACTACAGATTCCAAAACACTGAAAATCTGTTCTCTGTGCCTTGATAAAATAAATTGCTGATGAATGCTTGTGAGCTCTCTGGTGAACTCCAGGATACTAAGGTGTCGTCATGCTTCTAAAAATCTAGTGCTATTTAGTGATTTACACATTTACAGTCTCAGACCATACTGAGGAGCAGGCTTAGAGGGGAGGGAGACAAAATATTTTAGTTCTAGCTTTACTGTCTTTTCAAACTTCTCAGGGTTATCTGTTTTGCTACCTCAGGAATGTTAAGGAAGTGAAATCAAATTTCTATCTGATTTTAGGTCATGTGCAATATTCATTCTGGAAGCTCAAGCAGTTTCATTCACTCTTGAATTACTTACAAGGTACACACACTGTCACGTCTCAATAGATCACTCTATAGATCTGACAAGTAAATGTCTTTGAAAATGAAAGTAATTTGCACACTGTACGCATATATGTGTGTATGTATAGGCTTAGTAAGAGTATTAATGACCATCCATCCATGCAAAGGACTGAAGAATGTAACTTAATAAAGATGGGAAGAGGCTTTGCAGGTGGAACCTGATACAAAATCCAGCCAGTCCAGCATGTGTTTTGGGCACCAAATAGTACCAGAAGTTGCAAAAAAAAAAAGGCTGAAGTTGAGTCTCAGCAGGAAGGCTTCTTCTAATCCCAGGTAGCTGGAGATTAGGTCCAATCCTGAAACCTGGAGGAGTTTGATCCTTCAGTAGTTTCTTGGTTTTGTGGGTTGCTTGTTTTTTGCAATTTAGAGTAGCTAATGAGTCGTGGTACCTGTTATATAAATATCCAGCCTCTCCATGAATTTTTCTAATTTCTTAGTCTTTTCTTCAAGATCTGTACAAATGGTTAACAGGGAGTTTCTCCCAGTGAGACTTCATACATTTTTTCCTGGGTGTTGAGGTATTATAAAGGACTGTGCATATTTGCTTGTGAAATTATAATTGATCTGATTTACATTAAAAATCCACACAGGCAAGTGTACTTTATTTTGAAAATATGGCTAGAGTTTTCTCCAGGTGTATAATTATAGTTCTGGGTTTTGAGATTGATAAGATGTTGCACAGAAAGGCTAAAGAGCTGCTGAAGACATATGTTTATCTCATACTCTTTATTTTTAAAATTTATATGCAAGAATATTACTTTTTACAGGGGAATGTGCAGAAGAACAGCACTGAAGGAAATCCAAAACTGGGAACTACAGGAGTGGTAACTCCACTATGTGCTTTTCATGAAGCCTGTGTAAACCCACCCGAGTGAGCTCTGCAGCCTGTGATTCAGTGCGAGCTTGGGAGCAGCGGCTGGTACTATCCCCATGCCCAGAGTGCTCCCTCCTGCCCCACAGAGACCCAGCACCTGGAACAACGATCAAAGAAGCATTCGTATTTTGTCTGAATTTGCACATGGCTTAGAGTGGAGCCTTCAGTGGACATTAGGGAACCCAGGCTCGGAAGGTTACAGACTTGTCCAGTACTTCTTCCTAGGAAGCTCCAACCACCTTCTCCAGGAGGGCATCTCCTCAGAGAATTTTGGCAAGGTTGTTTTCCTGAATGATCTGTACGTCTTCCCCTCCACTGCATGTCTTCTCAGAAGGAAGCTGAAGTCAAAGTATCTGCAGTTTAACAGACTGCTGAAGATGGCAGAATATGCACTTCTGCTGAGCGTATCACCCCAAGCCTCACACAGCACTGTAGCAGCCAGGGTTGTTTTACCAGAGACTGGGTTAGTATTTCTGATCCCGTGAGTGGTGAAATGTATTTTTCACTAAAGCATTGATACAAGGAACTAAGTAATTCTTGTATTTTGCTTTGTCATGGTTAGTCACACCATTTTCACCATAACTGAAAAGGAGAAATAGACACTGAGAAATTATCACTGAGCACCTGCCTTTGTGGTTTGGAGAGGATGGGTGGGGGCTGGATTGCAGAGGAATGTATTTTGGGTCTTCGTGACCCTGCCCTCTGGGCAAGAGGAAAAACATGGGTTGTTCAAGGATGTGTTTGTCAATGCCAGTTAAGGAGAGAAAGTTGGAAAATTAGATGTATATATGTGTATCTTTCTATTTCTGGAAGCCGCCTTTCTCATCTTATTACCCTTGCAATTACACATTTTAATTCTGTAACTTTCCATTTCAGTACACAAACTACATTCAAATACATTTGTCTCTTGAATCCTGATCTTACCAAACCTTGCTGCTGTCTGCTATACTGATGTCATTCGACTTGGAGAATTTAGCACAATATGTTTTGACCAGTAAAAAGCAAAATGCACATATTCACAAACATTTCAGAAGTTCATTGTGGGCCCAAATGCACTGCTAACTTCAGATTCATCAACTATTATAGCTTACTGATGTACAGGAAAATCTACTGCAAAGATTTTACCAAGTATTTTATTAAAATTTATACAAAGCTTACCTATTCCTATTGTACATTGTTTTTTGTTGTTGTTGTTTTTCTTCCACATGCTCAGGAATGCAGCCATTCATCCACATTTGAGGCTTTCTAGATTTACTTACAAAGTTGTGTGAAATTTTGTCCCACTGATCACATCAGAACCCCAAGCCACAGGCAGCCAGTTCCTTACACAACTGAGACTCACCTGCCAGGCCAGCCTTCCACCTCCAAAGTCTTTCCCCGTGTCCTTCTTCATGCCCTCTGGCAAGCTGTTTCTTCATTTTTCTCATCCTCTCCACATGATTGTGCTCCTTCTTCCTGCTGCTCACACAGAGAGCATCTATATTCACAGTCAGTCCCCAGGCAAACACTAATTTTTGACCAGTCATGCACGTCTGTGTTCATGAAACGTCTCCCATGGTTCCTGCTGTAGTATTGTGCTATGAAACTTAATTGTTTCCAACATTTCTCCCAAATTAAGAGTATCTGAAATGCTATTTACCATAACAATACTGGGGGGGGAGGCTATTTCAATCTCTCACTGATATTAATGAGGGTTAATTACATAGAGGCTGATGGAAGCAACCCTGGATGAACTCAGCAAGTGCCCTTCAGTTTTAAGAAGTACCACATAAATCACTCTCTTTCACTCTTTCCCACAGGCCCACTTGTCAGAGATTAGAGATATTAGCAGGTATCTTTAAACTACTCACAGGCAAGGGCTTTATTCAGTAGTGCATATAGGAGACCTTTATGATTATGAAAGCAAAGGTATAAAGAAACCATTTACCTTTTCAAACATCTTATTTACCTTTGTTGGACTAGGCGGGCTGTGCAACAATAAAGGAAAACAAAGAATAGCTTCAAGGCAGAGGCATCAGCCTCTTCATCTCTATCAGTTGTTCTGCTTCTCCAGAAATGGCCTCACAGTAGCAATTCTATTAGGAATTACAGTATTTTCCTACAGAAGGTGCAGAGAGAACAAGACCTGTGTGCTGCAGAATACAGGTGGGACTCAGAATCACGCACAAGGATGATATTTTTTGTTGGTCCATACCATCACATACACGTGACCTCTTGCGCACAACTACAAAAAGCTCTCACTAGCCAGCAATACACTGAAGGTTTAAATGATGCCCAGCCCCGTATTATAGAAATTTCAAAGAACGTAAGACTGAGGATTCATTCATAAGTTCAGCAACTTTTCCAGCGCTTAACATTTGAACACTATTTTATTGCTCAGTGCACCAATTGCTGTGATCAGGACCGTGATGAGGTCATGACTAAAATGGGGCACAGAACACGTATCAGCTCCTGGAGAAATCAATGGAATATTTTTGCTGACTTAATAGGAATCAAATCTTTTCCTTACAACAAAAAGCTGTAGAAAAGAGAAGAGAGTGCAGAAAAGAACAAGAGTAATATATGAATTCTGCCCAATAATCATTATCCACCTCTTCCTTACAGTTACCCCAGGAAGAATAGCTGCTTTGGATGGATTTGGAAATTGCTGCACACAAGCTGAGAAAGATGAAAGCAAAGAATCTGCAGACCTCAGCTGCTATTAACACCTGTGATGGATCCAGGCTTCTAAAATCACCATCTGATTAGATAAATTTGTACACAGGGCAACATACAAAATCAAAGATAATGTGCCTCAACGTCTTCTCAGTCCTCTGAGCATTCCTGAGGCTTATCTAACAACCCTGTTTCAGAGAAGTGGGAATTAAGGAAAACTTTTCTATGGAGCCCTGGCAATGCATTTCTGGGTAATTACCCAGTATTTTTTTTTTTCCTTTGGAAAAACCTCAGCAAAACCAATAGAATGCATGTGGAGAGAAACTGCAGTTTCTTTCCCTTTGCATGTCTGAGGAATTTCCTGAACAAAGAGTTTTCCCATATCTGCAGAAGAAGAAACTGCTTGTTTATACGGTAGATTTCCCTATGTACCTCTGCAACGTTTGTTCCATGTTTTATCTGAGAAAGCAAAAGTTTAATAAAAGTAAAATTTCAGAAATAAGGAAAGAAAAATCACATTGAGACAAGCACAGCTGCAAATAAAGGGAACAAAATAATTACTACATAGCTTACACAGTTGGGACAGAAAGTTGTATATGCCTGATAAAGTTAAATGGGAAAAGGTGCTTAAACCAAACAGTGATACCACTGCAGCCACCACTGAGAATGACTTACAAAATTGACTGGATTTTTAATACAAAATAGAGTAACAAAGAACCAGCTAGGACACTTAAGACATAAGTCTCTGTGTTAGCAGAAGCCTCAAAGGGAATGTAACAATTCCCCTGAAAACTGGACCTCGTTTATAGGCTACGCTGCTAATTAACGCAGCAACTAAAATGCATGAGGGGAACGGGACTTTCCAAGTTGCATGTACAAACAGAAAGGGAGAAGGAAGTCTCTTTTACATGCACATCAGTTTCTGTTATATTTCTCCATTCCAGCAAGAATTATTAAATGCAAGAAAAAAAGAAAAAAAAAAGAAAAAAAAGAAAAAAAAAGAGATAAAAATACACAATAACAAACCCTAGGAAATTAACTGCATGAACCGACGAGCTCAGCAGTGCAGAAAACACTTGACAATTCTCTAATTACCAGGGTACACCTAGCAAGTTAACCTTTTGTGTTCTCATACTACCAGGCAGCAGGTGATATGTGCTCGTCTACGTAGGTCCGTGGAAATACGGGCTGTACGATTACAAAGTGAGAACAGCACACCATCTGTCTAATACTATCCATACTGCAAGCACATCACTATTTTAAGTCTCAAACTCCTCAGTATCAAGGAGGCAGAAGGCAAGTGTTGCCATTACATTGTAGTTATATTTATGATGTGTGTCTCAGAGTGAGAATCCAAGGCTAGTAGCCAAAAATATTCAGAGAGTTATGATAGTGGTGCTTCGGACTTTCCACTACACCAAATGGTATTTCATTATCCCACAGAGAGCTAAGTTGTTACCTAAGAGTAGCATATTTACAAAATGCAAAAGAAGAATTTCTGTCTGTCTTGGTGAAGATAAGTCAAAGAATGGCTTCGGGAAGAAGGACAGCCCAGTGTCACAAGCATAAGAGGCCAAGTAAAACCCACATCAGCTGGCACTGAGCTGTGTGCTGTGCTGCTGAGAGCATCCAGCCTCCAAAGCTAGGGAAGGAATACATCCCCCCGCTGTAGTCAAGAATGGCAATTACTGGAATGTAGATAGCAAAGCAAAACATAAAGATTATGTTTATGAAAGGGGTTATGTATGAAAGGACTTAATAAACTCTTACAGCTATCATTCCATGAATGCTTATCATGAGGCATATTCCGTATCCATATATATGCATCAGCTGTGATGAAAGTAATAGAGTTAACTAAGCCCTGACTTCCCTTAGCAACAGAGAGCATTTTCCTCTTAGTTTAGAACAGTAGCTCTTTCATGCCTTGCTGCCATGTAGTTTCCAAAGCAGCTACTTGTGGCAAGAGTGTGCATGTCCCCTGGAACTGCAGGAAACCCCCAGCACTGGGTCTGCCTCTGCAGTTCTGGGCTGGGCGCTCCCTCCAGCAGCTGTTGTCTGGCCAAGGTCTAAGAGATGATGCTCACATCTCAAGAGAATGAATATGTCACCATCTTCCATCTTCACATTTTTGCCCTGTGTTTGTAGTGACTGTACGTATTCTCTGAAAGAATGACCTGGGTATGGAGATTCGATTGGATTTGTGAAGATCTCGTGTTCAGCCCACTGGTCTCATGAAACCTCAGAAGAAGGTGGTATGTATATTGCTTGCTTAGATCACCTTCAGTTGCTGTCATTCCATGCTAGAAGGCTGCTCTAGATAAGACAACAGTTGTCTCTCTCACTCCCTTTGTTGTAATAAAGAGCAGAGTTGCAGCTCCAGTACATTCACCAAAACCATTTTCGGTTCCTAGTGGCAATGCTGAAGGGCTCAGAATTGCTCCCAGTCCTTAGATGTGCGAGTCTAACATGGAAACACACTATCGCAAGATACCCTTCATCAGGTCAGGGGGAATTTTACTCTGTTGGCAATACAGAACCTGATGTCTATGGCTTTGTCTATGGCTCTCTGTTGAGTCCACATTGGTTGTCTGAGCATTCCCAATAGACAGCTTTTATTTGACTTTGATGTAAAAGCTACTCATCCTCTCTGTGGTCCAAAATCTACCTCACTATGTTCTTTTCTCTATTACATGAATCATTTTTGCTGGGTGCTAATTCCAATTTCTCTTTTTGATCGTGAAGAAGTTGTTAACTCTCTTTTGAAATTACGCTGCTTTTGCTTGTGTATCACTGCCTGACCTCTGCATTTAAGGCCAGTCAGGAGTTTGCAAATTATTAACCTTCCATCATATCATATCATATCATATCATATCATATCATATCATATCTCTAATAATTTGCAGGTGTTATATATCATATTACATATATATATATAATATATTTATATATTTATAAATATAATCTCACCTTTGGAGTAACTGCTTTTTTGTTTCTCATTTTACTAATTTATAAGCTCCATAATTACTGCATATGGCCCAATACACATGACATTTTCCACCAGCATTTTCCACTCTCCATCATATCTTCATGTTTTCTTTTACATTCTGTTTGTTTTGCCTTTTGCTTTTGCATTTGCACAAATATTAGTGTATTTTGCTTGTTTTTCATGAGAAAACCAATTACCACAGTCTCTCCACCACATATGCTCTGCATTTGCAGATGAATGTGTTCACGTGTACATGTCTATGGCTCTTAGTAAAGTTAATGTGAGCTCCCTGAACAGTCTTAGTCAAGCACATTCATCTTGTCCCTATCATTTCTGACACATTCACCTTTTTAGAAGTGACAATCCAGGAGCTGACTATTTTGTGATATGCTGGTCTATTGTTTCTCCAGATCTTTTATCAAAAAGAAACCTTTTATTTATGACATTTTTGAATGATGAAACAGTTTTTAAAGCATCACTAGGATTTTACATGATTTGTCTTAGTCTGATGCTGCTATTAAAGCATGTGGCAGTTTTTAACAATTTCAGCTTATGGTATGGCTGATCTTGCTCTGATTTGCATTTTATCTACCCAGCAGTGTTACTAAACTGATCCTCCCATAAGTCCAGCCCTGCAGGGGTAGAAAATCTATGGTGTTGTTATAATTAGGTTTCTTTGATATATATTTTTTTTTCCTTCTTTTTTTTTCTTTTTTTTTTTTCTTTTTTCCTTCTTTTCTTTTGTGCTATTCAGTATTTAGATAGAAAGACATCCCAGCCCATGCAGGAGGCCAGTCCTTTCACCAATTGCTCTGTCCACTTATCTACTACTGCCCAAAAGTAGAATTCCCTAAACTCTTATGCATAATCTTTCGGCAGCTTCTCCAAAAAGGAACAGTGCCTATTGAAAACCACACGTCAGTACCTTGCTCAGCTCCATAATTCCTGCATGATCCTGGACAAGTCACTCAGCTGGTCTGTACCAAGATGACTAAATATTTGGTCATGGAATTCATGTCAAGAACGAACTGCTCTACAGTGGTACAGATGAACCATGAAGTTAAGGAAGTTTTCACCAGAGGAATGCACTCAAAACAGAATGAGCAAACAGAATTGAACAAGGAGTTCCCTTTACCCTGACAGGTTTATATAACTTTAAGCTAATTTCAGTCTAATGGTAAAATTCAGAATTTAGGGACTTTCAAGGGATTTGTAGCAATCTCAGAAAAACCACAGCCTGATGGGATGAGGAACAGCTCATATCCAGCCAGCCAGGTAGTCACAACCTATCTTGAAATTCATTTCATCAAACAGTCAAGTAGAACTCAGCAAAAATTATATTTTTTTTCTTGGAAGACAATAAATTCTGTTTTATATAACAATTTCCTAAATGTTCTAGAGAGCACAAAAGGAATTGAAAATTCCTGAGTAGCAAATATAATCCCATCTGAAGATGATATTATATGATGATATGATATATATATATATATGAGATATATATATATGATATAGATTATATAGATTATATGATATCTGAATATGACCAGGCTCATATTACCCTATCCTGTTAGTTTACCTGAATTCAAGCAACATTTGTGCTCTAAAGGACACTTCTATTCAGCCTGATATACCAGATGGGAGTTAAAGTACCTCAAAGTCCACGTCCAAGGATCTGCTGGCCCTCATCCTTCAGAGAGATGAAGCTACCACCCAAATGAAAGCTCAAGTTAGCAACACTGTACAGAAGTACATCGCACAGGCAGAGGGCACGTGGCTGATGTTTGCTCAGAGAGGCTTACCACATGTATGGCTGACATGCTGTGGAGCAAAGCGAGGATGTCCCTTTCAGTCACCAGGACAGCCCACAAGCGGGTGTACGAGAGAACAATTTATGTGGAAATTAAAACACATGAAATCAAATCCTCTGAGACAGCTGACATCCTCAGTGCAGCTGAAAAAAATGGAATGTGAAAGTGCCTTCAAGTTCCCTTTGCTAAGTCAGAATCCCAAGTCTCCCAAGGAGTTATTCAAGCCCCCAGAACCAAATCAAGCAACCTTCAGGCAGGGCTTGTTTGTGCTAATGGCTGATGGACATTTTATTTCTTCTAGATTCATCCAGAGTTAGTCACTCCTCCTGTGGTAACTTTTTTTCTGCCTTTGAAAGAGATGTAGTTTGTGCCTGGGGTACACAGCAGCACTGCTACCTCAGAGATGAGTGCAGCGCAAATCCTTATGGCAGGCAGTGACTGTACTGAGAACACACAGCGACAGTAATGTTGCCTAAAATGCTGGCATTACATCTGAGTATTTGGCTTAGAGATGAGTCATGACAGAAAAATCGGACTGAGAAGAGACGAGGAAGACGTCGCGGGTGGCAGATAAACATGCAGGGCTCCCCCTGAACTGCAGAATGATGAGACATTGGACCGTGCAGGGTCCCACCAAGAAGCCACATGGGTGGATCAGGGAGATGCTGCACACAGACCAAAGGGACACTATTAGATTAAAACCCACAAAATAAAGAGCATGTCACCTTTTCTGAGAGATTTATATTCATGTAGCTGTCTGTAATAGTAATTTGCTACTGACAATAGCTTTTTCATGTGTTCCAGACAGTCATTTCACTGAGACCATCAGCGGTAAAGAATCCTTGTCCTTCATTAACTTCTGATGCAAGCATTAATTAGCCCACAGATTCTAGTAATAATAGGCTTAGGTAACTGATGTTTGAATGTACCAATAACCTCTTCAGTGAGCTGTGCCATCCATCAGCAAAGCCAGGAAAATAACTGGGGAAGGAATATACTCTAGTTTCTACCAGGGTCCTTTCTCCTCCTCTGCAGAGCAGTTGGGAAAGGGGTTGAAGAATCCAGTTTTCATTTTCCAAGCTCACCTTTTCCCTGCAGCTTTTAATAACACTATGAAGCTTATTTATTAATGTCTTTGAAGTCAGACTCATGCTACCTAGTGTATATTCGCTATGCAGTTCTTCTGCAACTGTGTCAAGCACAAAATGTGCACTGTTCCCTCCTGCCTATTTGTGTTACTGCTGTTGCTGAAGGATTATATTGTGCTGGAGCCCAGGAGCACCTTCTGACAGCCAGGCTCCCACAGTGCTGGACGCTATTAAACACTGACCATCGAGATTGCATGCCCCAGGGAGCTAGAACAAGACAGCTGGTGAGATGCACCCAGGGAGGGAGGAGAGCACAGGGAGCCAGGAAGCAGCACTAGGCAGTATGACAGGCACTGACTGTAGCAGATGAGAGGCCACCTAGACTGGTTACTGGTGGCCCTGGTCCTTGGAAGATGGTCTGTGTGCCAGGATCACTGCATCTACAAGTTGGCCACTGAGACCGCTGTAGCCCTGTGCAGACTCTGTGGGCTTCCCTCTGGAAGCACCTTTCAGGACTGAGTCCTCTGAATGCACAAGAATGCAGAAAATCTCCCCAATCTCCCTATGACCTTTAAATGGCATATTAAGTTTGCTGTGTAGCTGAATGAGGTATTTTCTTGGGGTGGGCTGGTGAAGGCACTAAAGGCATTTATTTTCTGTGACCACACTTTGGTAGATGTTTCAGCCCAATTGCTGTCCACAGTACCAGTTTTCCAGAGGTCCCCAAGGCCTCAAGGCATCCCTTCTGTTGTCAGAAAACCTGTCAGCATGCAGGCTCTAGAAAGAGGAATCCAGCAGGATGTTGAATAAACTAATCCTCCCCCTCCATGGGTATCATTTATATTACAGGGGCTGTTAGACGCCGTCAGCTTGGAAGAGCACTACCTTATCCTCCAAACTGTGGGATTACATCTGATCCTTTATGTCAGCTCTCCTATTTCTAAAACTGTCATCAGATCACAAGTTAAAAATACTTGAAGTACCATGGCCTGTCTAATTGTCTGTGCAAGAAGCGAGTTCTCTGTTAGCACCATGCAACAATGAAATCTGCCGTGTCCTTATTTTTAGTGTGCTTCCTGGTTCTCTATGATACAGACACTAATGAACTGTAACCTGGGAAACCACTGAAAGTCTATTGGCTTAATGCATGTAAGAAGTTTGGCTAGATTAAGGTGTCTTTCAGCAAGAAAATTGAAAAGACCTTCATCCCCCCACAACCTCATGGTCTTCAGACTGTTCCTTTAGACTAGCAAAGTTTCTTGAAATTCATGGAGCTAGTTTTATTTCTTATTTTACCTGAAGTGAGACAACAACAGGAGTCTGGAAGTGGAAAAAATCTCTAGTTTCCAAAATAAATTCTGAAAAGTGGGAAGAATATTTTGCACTTTGAGAACAGAGAAATCATGCAGAGATTTCTAAGCGCTGCAGATGTATTAATTAAACCTCATACCATCCAGTTACTGCTGCGTTTACCTTAAACAGGTAGCTGCATGGCAGGGAGGGTAGAGGATTCGCTAGCCACACCAGGAACGGGACTTGGACTAAAACTGAAGGTCCCAAACCTGTCATTTCGGCCTCTGTCCATACCCATGTTGTCCTCCTTCTGTGGCACTTCGGGAGCACTTCACAAATAGTTCGGCCCGCTCATTCTTCTCCTTGGTCCTGGTCAAAACAACTGCTTTCTGTGGGCAAACTTGCCAGGAAGCAGCTCTGTTTTGGGCACTGTCTGTCTCTGTTCCCTCTGTTCTTCCACTGGCTCTTTCCAGCAGGTGCTGGTGGTGGCAGAAAAGTGCGAGGCCTTTGCTGTGATCACTCCCACAAAACTGCTGCTACTGTGGCTGGCCGAGCTCAGGTGTTGGGGACAGGCCCTCCTCTCTGCCCACAAAAGGCCTCACCCGATGCCTGCTCCTGCTAGAACATGCCCAGCAGAACTTGGTGGGGCAGAAAATAGAGGGTGTCTGAGGAAAAAATATAGCAGGACTGGGATGTCTAACTGCCTGGCTCAAAGCACAGCTCAGGACTTACTCTGAGCCAGTCCCCTCCACTGCAACCTGCCAGCTCCTGCTGACCACACTTTTCTTCATAGCTTTGCTTCAGTGATTCCTGATTCTCCCCTTCCCTCCTTAATTGTTCCTCCTTCGTATCCTCAGCAGCAGCAGACACCTGAGCCTCCTGCCCAGGTCTTCATCTTCAACTGTCTACTGTCCTTCAACGCTTGCTCCCAGGTAATCTCATCAGTTACTAGCCAAACCAATTCACTTGCTGTCTGTGTGTAGATATTTGACAGATCAATTACTCCATCCCACCTGTGCCTGTCTGCGTGCAAATCCATCTCTCTCTCTCTGGTACCTACCAATATATGTGATCACTAACCTGAAATCAACAGGGCTAGTCTTTCCCACATCTCCTTCCTCCCAGTTTGCTTGGGATAACACTGCCATCCTCCTACCCCTGTGACTCTGGGTCTCATCTTCTGTCCCCATGCCCCAGCTACATCTCAGCCTGGCAGGTTGTTTTCACCAGTATCCCTGCTAGCTACCTGTCTCATTCAAAATCCTCTGAGAAAATCATTTTTCTGTGCTTCTGCCTGAATGCTTCAGTTTCTCCTCCTCTTGCACTGCAAGAATGTCTTTTCTTTCTCATTTCTTTACCCCCGGCTCTTCAGCCTCCCACACTGTCCTAGCTCATCTTGTATTCGTTCTTAGGGGGAGCAACACATGCTTCTAACCAGACCTCATGTCAGGAACTACTTATTATTACTACTTAACCCAAATACTCATTCTCTCTCTGCATCTTGTCCCTCACACAAGACAGCAGCTCTATGAAGTCCCACAGACGTGCTTAAATTCTCTTTTGTCACAATATCACCAAAATGCTACCAGCTAGCTAGGTTGTTGGTAGCTGGAGCCTCCCGCCTCTGACACTAAGCGTAACGTTTCCACTGGACACCTTGTATTCCCACTTAGCTGTCTGCTTATTTTACTTATTTTATCTGCTTATTTTACCTTATTTTACTACCAGACGGCAAGCTTGGGGTTGGGTTCAGAAATTGCCTTTTGTTCTGTGTTTGCAGAGTGCCCACCACACTAGGATGCTAGTCCATCATTCCTGAGCCTTTGACATCAAGGTAATAAATAAGAATGGAAATTACCGTAACAAAACTGTCACATGGAGAGCCAGTGGCAGCACTGACAAGCAAGCAGAGGCACCCTGCCTTCCCTCCTTGCTGTTCATCCCTTACTATTCATTTCAGTACCTCTGTGATTCTGCACCTGCAAACATGCAACCAGCAGAGAAGTAGGAATTGTCACTGTCTAGAAGTCCCCTTCTAATTATAAGATCATATGGCTTTCTGCCAGCCAAATAGTTGTAAGCTCTTCATATACAAGAAGCTTTCACTTGAACTTAGCAGCCACAATCCAATTTGCTCTATTGCAGTAAGGTATAAATTGTTCTTCCTGCTCTTTTTACACCAACAGCCACAGAACAGTATGTTTAGAAGATTTAGATACTCTGTGTGAGAGAGATTTTCAATGGGATATGTTAAGATCTTCATTTTTCCCCTTTAAGAAGTCCTGGCAAGAGAAAATTACAAGCAGTTTTAGACACGTGTTACTCTCATATCTATCTGCAACCAAGCTAAGCTGATTTGCAGCCTTGGACACTACCCATCACTCTACTTTCGGGTTGCTGAGGACTGGATATATAAGCATGCCAAAAGCTAGGTTGCTCCCAAAATAGAATATGCTTTAGGATTTGACATAGTTAAAGCAGAACGTTAAAGTGAAAAAGCAGAGCGGTGATCATATTTACAGTGGAATGCAACAGCACCCAGAAGAGAAAGGCAGAGAAAGTTGCCTAAATGTTGTGTAAGATCTTTTGTTTTTATTGAAGGGGAGGGAGAGACAGAACTGAAATGTAAGCAGTTGTGTAGAAGATAGCAAAAAGAAGTGCATTTTCCACAGCTGGAAAGTTGTGCTATAGGTGTTAAATGACCTCCAGAGCCTAAGCAGGCTTCATGTGTAACGGGTATTTTTCTTTGATGTTTCTTCAGAACACCTAGTCTAGGGAGCTGGCCACTGTAAACCTCTTAAATTTCAAGTGCTATTTTTATGGCTTCTTTATATTTGGAGTAACCTCACTTAAAGGATTACAGGGGTTACTTCATGTCTTTGTAGCCAAATGCATTCTGGTAAAGGTCAGGTTGATCTGAAGTCAACCGTTATCTTTAGCTTTTATTGTTAATCATTCCCAAGACCTTTGTTCCTTGATTGTCACTAGAGAATCTTACATGCAGGGTACGTTCATTAGTACCTGGCTTATCAGCAAGATTTGCATTGTCAAATACAAGAAATATATCCCTGATATTGTTAGGAAACGTATCTGAAAGTAAATTTAAAATAATAGTATTCACCTGATGATTTCCACAATGTCATGCTGATTTGCTTTAGTGTTTGTAAGCATTTCATAGTAAGGGTATTTAAAAGGGAAGACATACAGGGTGCTCTGTTTTATAAAGGATGAATGCTCTCTAAGTAAAATAATTCACAGCCTAGATTGAGGCATTTAGACAAACTAAAGACAAATGAACAAGTTAAGATATTTATCAGATTATTCAGTGCCAATCTGAAGTAGAAGTAATGCAGACACTTGCAGCTTTCATATTGCATAGAATGTCACAGCTGATAGCAAACATTAGAAAATGCAGTAGTGATTGACTACACTCCTATACCAAAGCTCCATACAGCTTTGCAATGAAAAATATAATTATGGAGAGTGTGCTTTGAAGAGGGCAGTCCAAGTGCCATGTCATGAAGAGCTGTAATATTGTATAGAACTACTCAGTGCTTGTGCACAGCTCTGTCCTCTCTAAGACTGCATCACAGTATCCTGCTGTACCTTGCATCACAGGAGCTCCCCAAGCTCCAGCTGAGATTCACCCTTTGCTGAATTCCTTTAAACATTTTCTTTTTGAAGAAGGAGGATGCAAGATCTCCAGTGCAGTTCTCGAGTTGCCCAAGCCAAGGTGTGCTTCCAGGGGAAGTCGTGGGTGGCAAAGGATGAGCATGATTACATAAGATGTAATCTGGCACACAGAAATGCTTGTGTTCATCAGCCACATCTAATTTTAGGCATTCTTCTTCCTGTGGGTGGCTGCTTCACTCCCAAAGGCCTCAGGTAAACGATTCCTTTAATGCATCCAGTTCAAACTATTTGATCTGGGGAAAAAAATACACCAATAAATTGTTCTCATTGAGTTAGTTACAGCACAGATGCTTATTTTAAATTTGAATCAAGTTATAAACTCATCCTCTAAGGTGATCTCCAGTCATCTTACAGGAAAAGGTCACAGAATCACAGAATGGTTGAGGCTGGAAGGGATCTCTGGAGGTCTTCTTGTCCAACCCCCTTGCTCAGGCAGGGTCACCTAGAGCCATTTTCTCAGGACTGTGTCCAGTTGGCTTTTGAATATCTCCAAATATCTTTGTGGAGACTCCACGACTTCTCTGTGCAACCTGTTCTACTGTTTGACCACCCACACAGCAAAAATATGTTTCCTGATGTTCAGACAGAACCTCCTGTGTTCCAGTTTGTGCCCACTGGACGACAGCATGACCCTCTGGTGCATCAGCCACTCCTTCCAGCTTTGTGTCATCCACAAACTTGCCAAGGATAAACTCTGCCCCATCATCCACATCATTAATGAAGACGCTGAATAGGATTGCACCCACTACTGACCCCTGGGGTACACTTCTAGTTGCTGGCCTCCAACCAGACTGTACCACTCATCACCTCCCTCTGGGCCTGGCTATTCAGTCAGTTTTCAATCTGCCTTACTGTCTACTCATCCAGCCCATCATCAGCTTCTCTTCATCTTTCAGGAGACAGTGTCAAAAGCCTTACTGAAATCAAGGTGGGCAACATCTATTGCTCTCAGTCCTCACCTACCAAGCCAGTCATTTCATCACAGAAGTTTATTGGGTTGCTCAAACATGGCTTCCCCTTGCTGAACCCGTGCGGTCTGCTACCGACTTCCTTGTCAGACCGGCCTACCTATGGGATTAAAAGCTGTAACACCAGTATCAAAATCTCTCAGCAACTTCTCAAATATTCTGCAAGTTGAATTCAATTCAGAAGCATTGGTAAGACACTTTCCTTCATTAAGCATAGCTAGATCAGGCCCCTTAATAAAGATCTTTCTTTTTTCTGCATTCAGGTCTCCGGTTTTCATTTCCTTTTTTTCCTCCTTCAATGCCATTTCTACGTTCTCCATGAGACCCCTGTGAGTTATTCTGGTCTCAATGGCAAATATCCAATGCGAAATGTTTAAGCTGTCTTTTATTTACTTAAGAGACTGTATCTTGTGTCAATATGTACTTTAGGCAGGTTTATCATTCAAGAGACAGAAAGGTTCCAGCCTCACAGTTAAATATGTAATTAGGCAGCTTTTAAAGCATGACTACTCCCAATTCACCTTGGGGGTAATAGATACTTCTTATTTAAGAACTGTTTTGAAGACTGTAGCATGAAAAACCAAGAGGTAGGAATAGGATAATTACTACCTATCCCTTCAATATATTCTGTTGGTTATTTATATACTTTTTTGAAAAGTGATTTCTATGTAATGGAAAAAATCTCCCTTTACAAGGCATTTGCTTCTTGTGTGTATCTGAGACCTGTTTGTGCAATGGAAACATACACAGGTAACAATAAGCTTTTCTGAAATGCCTACTTGTAACACAAAGCAGATGGGACTTCCACCTCTGCATTTACTTTCTGAGAGCTAGCCTTAGTGGCAGCTCACCGCAGAAGTCTGTTAGATCAAATAAGTCCAGGTGAGTGTAAACTCTTACCAATTTATCTCTAGCAAATGGACCTAGTCTGTCCTTGACCCAACTACAGTTATTACAGCAGTAGCTATTACTACTACTTTGTTTTGTGTTTTAATCTTGCTGCTCATCACTGTAATATTTAAATATCTAACAAAATATGCAAGCACTAACAAAGTCCTGAGTGGATTTAAAACTCCCACTGACAGCATTTAAAACACTTCTTTGGCCTCCTTTGAGGATACGTTGGCTGCTCTCTGCTCAAGAACCAAAATAATTTATTGCCTTTGAGTACAAGCTCCATAGATCGTTATAATCATTCTCAAGTGTCCTCCTGAGACTGTGTGAGAATATGTAATAAGGACATTTCCTACCACGTTTTTGTCAGAGTTCATCATTTAAAAACTGTTAAAATCATGCTTTTGTACCGAAGATATCTGAGGCCTGATAAATATGCTTCTAATTTAAAAGAGGCCAAACTGAAAAGTTCCTTTCCTTTCCTTTATTTTTATTATTTTTTTAAACTGTGGTGGTTTTACCTTGCTGGGCAGCTAAGCTCCACCACAACCGCTGAGAAGAAAAGGGGAAGAAGAAAGTATGCTGGAAAGAAAAAAAAAAAAAAAGGCTCACAGGTTGAGATAAGGATAATTTAATTAAAGGGAAGAGGAAGAGGGAAAAAAAAAAAAAAAAAAAAAAAAAAAAAAACAAGCAAAGGCTGCCTGGATGCACAGAGAGAAAAAAATATATCTATTCTCTACTTCCCAGCAACAAGTGATGTTTGGCCACTTCCTGGGAAACAGGGTCTCACTACACATAGTGGTTGTTTGGGAGGATAGACGTCTTCATAACGAGAGCCCTCCCCATCTCCTTCTGAGGAGGGGGAGTGAGAGAGTGGTTCTGGTGAAGTTTAGCTGTCCAGAAAGGTAAGAACACCACATTTACTCACTGTTAAAAACAGTGTTGAGGTCCATAGTTAGTCAGATTTGAGTCCTGAATTCATTTTGAGGGCGGTCTTCTGTCAAGGATTCTAAAGCTGTGGAATAAAAGTGCTCATCATTTGAACATATATTTTTACCTGTGTAACCAGGATATATACACTGGTACAGCATTTTGCATTGGCTATGGCAAAGAGCACATCTGCCTGTAGCGCTGCGAATTTGTTTCGCACAACTAGCACAGACCTCTGGAACAAGGAACTTCAGCCCAGCAAACAGCAGTATCACAGGAGAATGGTCATAAGTGTGTTTCCTCTTGGGAGGCTGACATGTTTCATACCTCTTCCACCTTTTGCCTTCCTGCCCTGAACATAAATTGCTGCTAACAACACCTGCACCAAAACTGCAGACCTACATCTCTTTGAACAACCTGAGAGGAAAACCTCATCTATATGGTTCCACTCTGCCTGTGTGCCTGTCCTTCCATGGCACAGGTCTTCTTACCCATGGGATATCAAAAGAATGCCCACAGTGAGACTTAACTCATCTTCCTATTTTCCTGTATATCCAGCACTGCGAGCTGCCTCAGGGAATGGAAAAGAACAGAGCATAGGCAGGACACACACAGTACATCCCTTCCTCTCCCCTAACAGAAGCTGATGGCAGGTAAAGGAAGAGGAGGAAACCAGACAGCCCCACCAATTCCAACGGAAGTTTCTGTACAGCTAAGCCTTTGTCTTATATATTTATTTTGTTCTTCCCTCTTTTTCTGTCCTGGTCCTCCTTGCAGCCTTATCTCTATCAGAAATAGCCTTTAGAAGGGAATACGCAGAACCAGTCAGCACTGGCTGTGTCCTATCCTGAAGGCAATGCCAACGCAATTGCCAGTCATTGCCTACTTGGCGTTCCAGATCAGCGGCACAATGTGAACGCTTCTTGAATTGTGGTCTACCTTGCTCACAGCAGCCTCCTCCCCAAGAGCAATATCCTGTCCAGTTACTAGTTACTAGTGTGGTTTCCTAGGACTCCGTTTTAGGGCCAGTTCTCTTTAACGTGTTCATAAATTACTTGGATGCAGGACTCAAATGCATACTGAGTAGGGTTGTGGGTGACACTAAATTGGGAGGAGCTGTTGACTCCCCCAAGGGTAGAGGCCTTGCAGAAAGACCTTGACAAATTAGAGGACTGGGCAATCACCAACCATATGAAGCTCAACAAGAGCAAGTGCCAGACTCTGCACCCGGGACAGGACAGCCCTGGATATACATACAGACTGGGGGAGAAGAGGCTGGAGAGCAGCCCTGTGGAAAGGGATCTGGGGTGTTTTGGTCAACGGCAAAATAAAGGAGTCAATACTGTGCCCTGGCAGCCAAAAGGGCCAAAAGTACCATGGGGTGCATCAAGCCTGGCATTGCTAGCCGGTCAAGGGAAGGCATTGTCCTGCTCTGCTCTGGTGCAGCCTCACCTCCAGCACTGTGTGCAGTTTTGGGCACTACAGTATAAGAAGGACATAAAACTATGAAAGAGTGTCCAAAGGAGGGCAACTGAGATGGTGAAAGGTCTGGAGGGCAAGACGTATGAGGAGCAGCTGAGGTCCCTTGGTTTGTTCAACCCAGAGCAGAACAGGCCGAGGCGAGGCCTCATGGCGGCCTGCAGCTCCCTCACGAGGGGAGCAGAGGGGCAGGCGCTGAGCTCTGCTCTCTGGGGACAGCGACAGGACCCGAGGGAACGGCATGGAGCTGGGACAGGGGAGGGTCAGGCTGGGTGCTAGGGAAAGGTTCGTCACTGAGAGGGTGGTGAGGCACTGGGACAGGCCCTCCAGGAAAGGAGTCATGGCACTGAGCCTGCTGGAGTTCAAGAAGCATTTGGACAACACTATCAGACATATGGTCTGATTTTTGGGTGGTCCTGTGTAGAGCCAGGAGTTGGATTCGACTACCCTTGTGGATCTCTTCCAACTCAGGATTTTCTATGATTCTATTGTCCTAACTGGTCTGCAAAAGGTAAAGTTTGATGCCTGCTACACAGTTAACATCAGAAGCTTGCAGATAACTGGAGCTTTATAGGAGGAATTCCAGAAGTGTGGCCCTGGTATGTGAAAGCCCCAGGAAGTAAATGGCCCAAGCACAGGCACCAACTTACTGCTTGCTTTTGGAGCAGGCAGTGGTAAGTGAAAAAAGTCATAAACTGAAATGTTCCATGCTGTGTACCAAGAACTAGATAAGTTCTGCTTAGATTAAGAGTGAATAAAACACTGCTTTCCTGGTGTTTACCCTCAGCTCCAGGAAAGTCTCCAAGGTGTAATTATTCAGGCCTTTCTCGTGTGAGCTGAATAGACTAAAGCTGTTGACACTCCCGGAGTGGGAAAAGCAGCAGAGTGGCAGCACAGTGAGACAGGCCCTGCACTGCCCGGGGATGGAGGAGGGCAGGGAGAGCAAGGGGAGCTGAGACACGCAGCACAGAGCAGAGCCAGCATGCACAGGCTGGTAGCCAGAGATGTGGCTAAAAGCTTCTCATTTAGTCAAAGCACTTCCTTTGCTGTTTATTAAATTGATTACAATTCATTGCTTTTTTAACAGTGTTATTGCTTTGATCTCAGGCTCAATACAAAGGAAATAAGATGGGGAAACTGTTAGTTACTATGCGATAAAATGAAACAATGGAGCACAATGAAAACACAAAGGCTCCTTTTCTCCTGGTATTTGATTACGGGTAACGTTTCAAATGGAAGTTCACACATAAACAGTTCATTGATATTCAATAATATAGTTGCTGTATCTATTTAAATAATGAATTTAAATTACCCTGGCTCTGCACTATCCAGGTCCTCAAGCTGTGTTTACAAGGTAGAGCAACAGAGCAGAGAACAAGGGCTCCTGGTTTCCTCTGTTGCAGGCCATATAAGCACCAGCGATTCCCCCACGCCTCAGGTAAAAACCTATTAGCTCTGCTTGGGTAGACAGTTCCTGCACAGCTATACATCTGCATGGCCTTCCACTGCCCCTTATGTACCAAGTCCTCCCCGCTGGCAGCCACACAGGAACTCTTTGCCGCAGTTTCCCCATCTGTACTTTGGGTCAAAAGCATTTCTTTGTTCGGTGAGAATTGTATCACTGACTGCCAGAAATAACATTTAAGAACTAATACTTAAATCAGAACAAGCTTTAATACAAATAATCTTTTAAACATCCAAATACAATTAGGCAGAAGTTTATACATATGTGATCAGCACATGGTTAGAAGGTGACATGCATTGCCAGAAGCTTCATATTTTAGAGGAAATTCCAGTCTCCAGAGGGTTCTTTGCCATATGATACATAATTACTGTTACAGCCTGAGGGCAGTAAACATCCTCCACATGCTTCACGTGGATGTGACAGAGATTTTTTTTTTTTTATCATCTGACATATGCAGGACAATAACAGAAGTTCTCAACCAACCAAGATGGAGAAGACAGAAGAGAAATATTACTAGCATAGATGTTGGATCTGTGTTTCTGCAACACAGCTGTAACTCTAACTCTCTGAGTATCAATTAAAAATGCAGTGGGTCCAAGTTACCCTCAAGCAAGGCACAGCCCAGGAAAATAGCATTTCAGTCATGAGGTTTCAGTTCCAGCCTACTTCTGCCTTTCAAAATAATTCAACTTAAAAGTACTCACCAAGTTAACGTCACAGAGATTTTGTATTTCTCCCAAATGCCCAAATTAAAGAGAGCAGAACACAGGTTTGGGCCAAAGGCTCAGAACAGGTGTATTTGTTGATCCTTATGTAGCCTGATCAGAGTCAAGTAAAAGGACAACAGAACACGTACATACACCATCAGGACAGTGTAGGATGTCCTCTTTTATTAGGAAAAAAAAATAATCAGCTGCATTGCTCAGCACTGCACGTTCCCAGAGTACTCAAGCCATACAGAAAACCTGAGAACAAAGATTTCAGTCAGACATGTTATTATTGAGAAAGAATAATAGCAGAGATGGACCAACTGTTTATGCTCATCTGATCAATCACCAGTGGCTGAAAATTAATTTTCTTGTTTGCACTGGTTTTCATCCAATCTGTCTGTTTGTACCTGTACAGAGAACTGTTACTGTTGAAAGAACAGAAAACTCAATAGTTTAAAGTATATTTTATTGGTTTTGCTAGTATCTGAATATTTGATAACTTCTAAAAAGACAACTTCAAAAATTAATCTGATGAGGCTAGAACTCTAGTTATTTCTTCTTGTGCTTGCTTCTTTATTGTCCAGCTCCTCATGACTCAGAGGAAACACATAGGAAACAAACCCTTACTACTTCATCTAACGGTCTACAGTCAACAGCTAAACTCAACTTAGGAACTTGGAATGAAGACATGAAGAAGTCAAAAAATCACCCCCCCCAAAAAACAGACAAAGTCTCAGGTTGCACAAGACCACATCCTCACCAGGCTTGGCTTCACAGCTGATCAAATAGACATGAAGCTGATACCATATCAGCCTACACTGCTGAGTTTCCCAGAAAGTCTTCACAGTGATTTATATCCTCATAAGGCTACAGGCAGGTTTGTTTGCCCGGAGAAGAAAACAACTACATCTGTTTTCTCTGCAGGAGGAACTGATTCAGTTTAAATCTTACACACACACAGAGCCTTTTCTTGAACCCAAGTGCACCTCTATGGGTGATTTTGAGTAAATGTTATAATCCATCAAGCTAATTAAGTAGAGGTATTTCCTAGTCTAGCTATGGCAAAAGTAGCTTATTAGTGGACCTTTTCTGCTTTATTTTCCAGGACTGCTGGTCATACAAGGAAAATCTGCCTTTCTCCATGAGGAGACAATTGTTCAGATAGTGACCAGAGTATTGAAATGCATCATGAATATCAGTGTCTTTTTAGGATTAAGAGGAGCACAAGCTTTTGACTTTTGTAAAAGATTGTGTTAAGATTAGCACAGGAAGAAGACCCTGGAGGGAACTCTGAAAATGCAGTTATGTCTCTGCAAAATTTTGTCTCAGATCTGTTAACTCAGAGGCTGCAGTCTCCAACCTACCCCAGTGTAACATGCAAAGTTAAAGGATACAACACTTGCACATTTCATCTTTCTAGCCTTCATCTTTTAAGCCTAGGGTCAATCACAAGGAAATCAAATTTGATACTTTGACCCAAGGGCTAAATCCAAAGGGGAACAGATGAGTCAATTAGTCAGCACCAGACAGACCTCACAGTAGTGGGTAGGGTGTTGGGGGCTCCCCAGGTAATGCCACTGAGCAGTAGAAAGTGGAGCTGACTTCACTGGAAATGGGCAAATCAAGCAAAGAGCCATCTGAACCTAGCCAACAAGGAAGGTTAAGAAAAAGAATACATAGTTATGTTTGGTCAAAAATGTCAGCTGTGAGCCCATTTCTGAGATTTGCTGTTTAAACCCAGAAAGACACAGGTCCCTCTAAGTGGTTAGATAATTTCATATCACCACTTTTGGCTGATTTGGAGTGAGGACTTGAACTCAATGATGCAAGCCCGCATGATCTCTTTCAGGTCTGTAGCTTTGCTACATGCCAAAGACACTTTAGGAAATCCTAGTCCCTAGAAAACAGAATCCTTTTTTTGCCAAATAATTTCCCTGCCTTATTAGCCCTCAAACAAAAGACTCACTTGAATAGCCCAAGAGAGAAAAAGGAAGTATAACTCTTTGGCTTGCTGAGCAGACTCATTGCACAGGTGGATGAGGGGATGTCTCAGATCCTGATCCCTGCTCCAAGGCAAGGCAGAAAGCCAAAGTAGCACACAGCCAATAGAGCAGAAAGGTAAGAATTTGACTCTGTTTAAAAAGAGGAGGGGACTGGGTGTATGCTGTGGGCAAAGACTCCAGCCACAAGAGGATAAATGTTGGCAGAAACCTGTTCTGTAGTTGTATTTTGTATGTGCTCCAAGGATGCTGCCTCTGGTGGGTTGGCCTTGGCCAACAGCCAAACTCCCACCCAGCTGCTCACTCAGCTCTCTCCCCATCCCCCAGTGGGAAGGGGGAGGAAACAGAGAGAGAGAAGCAGAGACAAAAAAAACAAGAACAATAAAGCTCATGGGATGAGATAAAGACAGGGGGATCACTTACCAGTTTAACTGCATATGTTGGCAATTAAAATAGATATTTAATTACTGATTCAGGTAGCAAGAAACAAGGAGGTAGACTTTAAGCCAGCACCTTTTCTACTCACTGTCCCATTATCAACTTCTCTGCTGCACTCCAGTCTCTTGTCCCCACCCGGAGCAGTGCCAGGGATCTCTCTGCTGCTCTTTCCTTCTCCTGTTTTTCCCCTGCCAGATCTGGCATGGGTCCTCCGCGGGCAGCTGTGGAGATCTGCTCCAGCTCCAGAAGCGCCTCCTTGCAACCTTGGTGTCCCCTCTGCTGGTTCTCTTTCTTTTTGTCCTCTACTCCTTTCCGTGGCATTTTCTGCCCTTTCTTAAATAAGTTATCACAGACCTGTGACCAGCTTGGCTGAAGAGCTCACCTGTGTCATACAGTGGGTCCAGTGTGGAGCCAGCTGGAACAATTTGTGTCCAACATGGCAGAAACCTGGACATCTACTCATGGAGCCACCTCTGCAGCCCCCACAGTACAAAACCCTTGCCACCTACACCCAATACACCACAACAGCAATCCTCTGAGCAATCTGTATGGGCTGCCATGAAGAAAATTAACTCCATTCCAGTACAGCCTGTCATTTAAACACAGCAGTTTTCCTGCTTAGCCCTAGCAAAAATAATTTTTGAAGGCTTCTGCAGAACGTCTTAGTAGCAGAAACCTCCAAGGTTAAGAAGGAAATTAACAAGGAGAGGAAAGAGAGATGCACCCCACTCCTACAGGTTGGGGCTGGGCACCAAAATTCTGCGTCGCTCCTCTTGGGGTCTTGGCCCTCTATTGCTCTGTAGATGCAGTGCTTAGTTGTTAGTGGATGTTTGTATAAATACAAACAATATAAAATGCCAGACACTGCTGTTTGCTAGCCCAGCAGGGTAAGGGGTTCTTGAAGGTGAGGCACAAAGTTTGGGCAGTGTCTGCATTATATGGATAACCCTGATGTCCTGTGGAAAGGTCAGCTTGTTACAGTCTTTTCTGCCTTCTTTCTGGGGCTCGAGAAACTTTGTAGTTATTAGCAAATCGAGTTCCCTTAAGAGGAAGCATGTGAATGTGCAAAATCCTAACTAAAAATGAAATTTAATTCTTCTTTGCAAGTGAGATGGAAAGCTATTACTTTCCGTGCTCCTGGAGGATACATTTCTGAAGAGGAGATAATTTTCTGAATTGTCTGAAAGGCTTGCAAATAAATTACTCAGTTTCAGGTTTCATTATAGTCTTGAGGTTCAGTAGGAAGTTGCTAAAATATTTGATCAATGCTGATGAAACGGTTGAGTGAACCTAGAAGAATTCAGATTCTGAATGAAAGTCACAAACATTATTCTCATTCAGCTTTCACGAAACAAGCAAAATATTGGCAATGGCTTTTGCTTTGACATTATGGACCACAGTCAGAGGGAGTGAACTGATGCATCAATGAAGAGAGCAAGGCACATCTGACGAGCAATTTGCTGACCCGACCACTGGGCTGAGTGGAAACTCTTTTAGAGTCAGCTGACAGATGATACTCAACACATGAGTACAAGGCTGTCTCTTATGGCCCTTACCCATTTAGTTTCCTTTGGAGGAATCCTACATGCAATGCAAAAGAAAGGACAAACGGGCCATTACAAAACAAGAACAAGAAAAGGGTTGCTCACTGTGTGGGCAAACACACATTCCCCCAGCTGTAAACTGGTTCTTCCCATCATTCAATCTTCTCTGCAAATGTGATCACCCACAGTGCCATTTTTCAGACAAGGAAATAGAGTCACAGAGGTTAAATCAGTTACAGATGGATCTTCAGTGCTGCCCAGCACTGTAGGGGTAAAGCCAGGAATAAAGAATTAGCGTTCAGTGATCTGCTGACAGGGCCCAAATTTGCATTCATTAGTTGATAAAAAATCTCCATTATTTTCAACTATTAGAGCCTAAGGCTAATGGATTACTACAGAAAATGTCAGATTTATGCCTCCCGGTGAGTCACATGAAATGGATGCACTGGGGTGGGTACAGGTTGTGATCTACAGATGTCGTGCCTGGCTTATTTGCAAGACCTGTCAGCTGAGATTTGCTGCTAGCTCCCCACAAGGCAGGCAGGCACACGCACCCAGTTCCTGCTGGTATTGCCAGGGCCCAGCACACGAGCTACTGGCTTCAGGAGCTGGTTTCAAAACATTGCAAATCTGAAGCAGTAGGCTATTTTTTTCCCTTCTACATCTATTGCACCATTTATGTTTAGGTTCCAAAAATAACAACAGAAAACAGTAGCAACTTGTTGCTAGTGAGTAACTGCAGTTGTAAGGAGCACAAACCACTGAATTTACAGAGCAATAAGTACTTTCCATCTTCTGTTTCTGTGAGGAAGAAGACTTGCAGACTCGCATGAAGGAAAATTATCAAAAATAATTATCAGAAATAACTTCTGCTGCATTTAATTTGGCACCAAATACAATTAAAAAAAAAAAAGTCAAAACATGCTCAGACTGTCAACGTTCTCCAGAAGCCTTGGCACGAAGAGGAAAGCCATTTATTCAAGTGTAGCTGTCTACCTACTTTGTGTAGCACGTACTTTGCTTCACTAAGATCTAAAGATCTTTTAGACACCTAAAATAGAGCATATGAATCATGCAACTCTTGCTAGACTGCAGACTGGAGACGTGGACCAGCAGCACAGATCTCATCCCAACAGGCAATGGCTGCTCCAGCTTTGCCTTCAGGACATCACCTCTCGGCTGCACTATCTGCTTGGCTAAATCTCAAGACTGCTTTTCTCTTGGCCCAGAGAAGGGCCTTTTGCCAGTGCCTCTGTGCTCCAGGTGGCTCTTCCCCATTTGTCCTAAACACCAGGAGCTCCCTCAGCTCCAGGTCTGACACAAGACCCAGTGTGCAGCTCCATCACCTGCCCCTTCCCAGCAGAGGTACCTGGCTCCAAACCCCCCAGCCTCTGCCTACATCCGTAGTGCTCTATAGCAGCAGGACCAAGACTGAGGCCGGGAAACCCAGAGTGGATCACACGCCCACTGCACAGACTTGGCCTTGCATCTCCTCTGGGGCCAAGTCGATGTTTTGTGGTCTTACATTATTGGGACAGGGAATGGTGTTTAATTCAAAATGTCTGAAACCATGGGATTTAAATACACCCTGTCAGCAGAGTGATAATTTTAGAGCAAATGTGTGTGAAATGTGTGCCATGCGGCACGGTGTAAGAGCATACAGGAGAGTTTGAGGAAGCAAGGCTTGCTGGAGCACATCAGAGGGCTGAGGAGGGAGCCAGATGCTGTGCAGCATTTTCCACCCTGCCTGCTATGGATGGTCTCAGGGGAATCATCTTCCCTTAGTCACACAGGCTGCCAGCTGGCATAGCCCAACCATGGCAGGGAGGAATTAAGTGATATGGATAATTACTATCCAGTGCTTAAGCTCACTACTGAATGCTGTTCTATTTAGCTATTTGGACACAGCACCTCATACTCAAACACTTTCCCTGAAACAGACTGTATGTGTATCAGCAAAAGATGGACTAACCCTAAAAGCATAGATAATCTTGTTACCCAAAGAGCCCAAAGCTCATGGGTATTTTTGCCCTTAATTTCTCCCTCCCTTAATTTCCTATCGGCGAAATTGGGGTAATAGGAAATCTTCATCAGTTGGAGATGGGGCAATCAGTTCACCGGAGTCCACAGAGCATGGAGAGGGCAATAAGCACCAGGCAAAAGCTTGCCCGGAAGACATTAGTTCTGCTTTCAGAGGGAACTTGAAGAGATGACAGGAAATAAGGCTGCAAACCCTACTGTGAATAACAAGAGCAGCCTCCAGCTTATGAAGTGGGTCCTGTGCTCTGTGATGCTGTTTTTAACTCCAGTATGGATGCACAAACGGCATGAGGCAGTAACCTGAATTCAACCCATCACACTTCAGACGTAACTGAGTCAAACAAGGTAGAAGCTCTGCCACTCCTGACTTCTACTGTTAAAGAAAGGAATGAGGCCCACCTTTGTAAGATCCACCTAAAACCTCTATTAGGTTAGTTACCTACAGTGGAAAAGGACTTATCTAGAACTAAAGGGTTGATTTTGCATCTAAAATGATCTTTTCAGGTTGTTTTTCTGAGAAGGGCCTTGGCTGAATGATGCAGAGCCAGGAGCATGCCAGACATGAATGTGCTGGCACATATGGTCCTACAAAAGAAACACATTTTGTCCAGGCAAGACGTGAAAAGCAATCAGAGAATAGCAAATGAGTTTCTCACACAGCCCCATTTTCCATAATCTGAAAAGCAATTGCAGGCAAGCAGGGCATTTGCAAAACCCAGCACTTTCTCTGTGATATAAAAAAGAAGTTGCTGAATAGAGTTTGCAGAAAGTTTTGAGCAGGCCTTTACTTAAGGACAGGCCCACCTCAAAGCAGAGCTAAGTAGGTTGCTCTGTTGCAGGTCGTCACAGATTTCTTCACCTGGTGTCGCTTTTAAAAAGGCCAACAGAGGGTACTGCTATTAACAGTGCATAATATATGTGGATGTTCCCTGTCATCTTTTTGATGTTGTTCTTACTGAAAGATTTCTGGAAAACAACAGAAATCTTTTCAGAGGCCCTCTCTGCTGAACTGGGGCACTGAGCAGCTAATGGCTGAGAGAACAATCAGTGAGGTAGAACAGAGTTTTGGGTGCGGTGGATTTTTAGATTTTCCTTTTTCACTTTTTTTAATGCTCTCAGCAGATGTGATAGATTAATGAAATGATTTACAACAAGATGATGGGGGAAGAGGACTAAAACAGTTGCTTTAATTATCATAAATAATTCATCATTTGCTAGGAAAAATATCAAGCTACTAAATTTGTTCCTGAATATTCAGAAATGTGTTTTAGGGTGCCTGGCGAAGGATCTGCTCACCTATTCAAAGATCAGCTGCAGAAATTGTCCTTGTCTGAAATCAGCGATGCAAAACCTTCATCACCAATGACCTCACAATTCAACAAAGACTGGATTGTTTTTCTAAAGACCATGAGTTAAATGCGGCCTTTCACTTTAAGTCATATATTTGATGAAAACACAAACATTAATATAAATTCCTTACTAAGGAGAGAAGCTGGCCTCATGGCTCTCTTACCAGATCCTCTAGACTGGATCCTGGCTCTCAAAGTAGTACCTCTGCGCAGCTCCAGCAACACAAGGAAGCCATAAACCTCTGCCAAGAAGCAGATACACATCGTCTCTGCGTGGAAAAATCTCCAGGTAATGTTGAGAAGTGAGATAAACTCTTAACGCTGCTAATGCCCAGGTTACAAGCCCTATAGGGAAAAAATGCTTGCAGAAGAGACCTTGGGGAAGATCTAACCAGCGTAAACGGGCTTCTGAGAGCAATCATGAGCCAGGTCAAGTCAGAGCAGCACTGAGGCTGCTCTCACACTTGCCAGAACTTCAACACTCTGAGAGTCACAAAAGCTGTGGTAGGCCACATTTATGCATGTTACAGTTCTCTATCAAGTAATACTCAGCCTCAGCTGATGTCTGGGCCTTGGGTTTTCATCTTCCAAGGCAGACTGCTTCCTTACCTTTATAGATGCAGCACTCATGGCGCTAGTGATGTACAGCACAGGAGAGGTGCTTCAGTAACATGTAAAGCTGCCGAACGCCAAAAACTACCAAGACAAAAATACTGTGTGAAAGACCAGCAGCCTTCAGAAGTGTTGGAAGAAGGCTGCTTGCTGCAGTCTGCATCCAGTCTGATATTAGGGCTCAGACCAGCTGCTGTGCTGAGTACAAGGGCTGAAGCTGACCAGAACTTTTCCTTCAAAACTTTTTGAACAGACAGTATGTTTCAGCCAAATACTTCTCTGGGTAAATCTCGGCTCTTTTGAAATATTTTTTTCCCTTGGAAAAACAAAATCTAGATAAACTTGGCTAAAGAGAAAAAAAAAAAAAGAGACAGTTTCCAGAAGTTCAGTTGCTGAGAATGAAAAAAAAAAAGTGATTTTTATAAATTTTATTTTTAATTAGCATTTTTCATGAAGGGAGAGAGATTCTCACCATGCCTAAGTTGGCATACACTTACCCAGCAGCCTTCTGGTCCTGTTCTCCCCACTACAGCCCCTCTTTCTGCGACTAAGATTGTCACATAAACCTGTGGAGAGTAGAGACCAGTAAGAGACTAAGTGGGTGTTTCATCTGAGAAGACATGACAAAAAATAATACTGAAAATAGCAATAATAATGAGAAAATAAAGAAAAGCACTTACTGTGGTCAAAATTTCCTACATGCCTTTGTTATCAAGAGTCACCACGCTAAACTTTCCTAGGCTGTATATCTATTTGCAGCTAAAGACACCGCAGCTCCCCAGGTTCCTGGTGCATATATGCAACTTGAATTTCTGTAATTACCATTTTCAGGATCTGTGAAGGCATACTGGCACAGCTTTATCTCTCAAAAGTGTAAGTACAAGGAAGATATATATTTTTTTTTAAACCAAGGATTCAAACAGTGAAACCTCCATGAAAGAGAAAGGATTTCAAAATTTGCAGCAGTTTAAAATATGCAGAAAGTTAAAAAGCACCAATGGTGCTAAATATTATTCAGATGACAAAACTTAATCAGAGCAACTTACATGGTTTGGAAAACTATACTGTGAGTATAGAAGAGTGATACGCTCAAATGCAACGTGACCTTTTTACCTACATTTCACGCAGATGAACGAACAGATAGCTTACAAAACATCACACAGATCTCATGATCTTTCAAGTGGTCAGGCTCTCTTTCAGCATCATCTACAATATCACATCCTGACTGAGGTCAGGTCCCCAGGGGCATGCCCTCCCTTGCTCTCTCCTTAGTAAAGCCTCTTCCATCCAATACCAAACTGGGAGAGAAAAAGCGATGGCTTTCTCAGTGGCACCAGTGAAGAGGAAAAATGGTTGCTCATGACCTGGGTCTTGAAAACTTAAGCAAGATCAATCCCACAAGGCATGCCCTGTCCCTCAGGAGCAGAGCTGCTGCTGAAAGACATGCAGGGTAGCAGTTTGTTCCTGTTGCAGGCAGTATGAATTAGATTCATGATACTGGAGAGTCCCCCCCAGAGATATTGACGAAAGATAAAGCTCTAAAACAGTAACATTTAGTACTACCCTCCCCACAGAGCTCACTGTACAAGGTCCAAGCGTAAAGCTTATCCCAGAACGTATCACTGATCAGTTTTTCCTCAAGATTTTATCACCCTCACTTTCCAAAATCTGCATTTTTGATGGCGAAAGCCACAACAGAACAAAGAGTGGAGAAAAAAACAAAAGCATCCTTTTCTGCCACTTAGAATACAACTGTTTTTGAATGTGTTTTCACTTAATTCTTATACTCTGAGTTCTGAACAACTAGCAGAATTACCTAGCTTAGCATTGGGAAGGCGCTGTATCAGGTTGCAAAGTGTTATCAAATCCAGTCAATAGTGGCAGTGGGATGAAACTCGGCAGTTCCCAACTCACAGCAGCAACGTGTCAACTGGAAATAACCAGCAAAGATCAAAGAGTATTCAGGGTGTTGAGGTTCCAGTTAAAGATGTTGGGGCACAGCTGTGACACGGCCTACAAAGCTCTATACAGCCACTCAGAACACAACTGAAAAAAGGTACCTAGCAAGCAAAGACTTGCAGGGCTTTGGGGCACTAAAACCAATTTCCTTTACTTTATCATGTGAGAATCAAGAGGCCATCCTGTGACTTGCGAGCCGTGACATGCCACCCATCACTGCAAAACAGAAAAAAAAAGAAAAAATCAGAGCAACAAAAATCTGACAATCTGTGTGTTTGAAAGCAATTGCTCACATGTCAGAGGGGACGCACACTCAGGACAAACTTGGCAAAGCAGAAGTATTGCAATTACTGTTGTAGCCCCAAGACTACACACTTCTCAGTTACCGCTATTACTGATAAACATTTTGACAGCTCTTCAGTATGATACATTTCAGAGGCGAGACCACGAGCCCCTGTGATAAATATCAGATCACCCAGAGCTCACAGGAGCAGAGTCAGCAAATTCGTAGACCAGCTTCTGGACTTGGTGACAGTGATGGCAAAGCAGAGAGATTCCAGCAGCTGATTTCCACAAGCACAAGAGAAGTCCCCTGGGAGACCTGTGCTGTGAACACTGCTCTAGCCCTCCTTCCTCTTCTCTCCTTTTCTAGTGGAGGGAACAAGGTGGAAGAGAGTTTAAAATAAAAACAAAAACCAATCAGGCAGATAAAACTGGATCGAGAGTGGAGGCTGTTGATGAGAATCTGCCAACGGCAAAGAGATGCCTTAAAACTCTTTTAAAATACCTATTAAAGAGGAGAGGAGGAGACTAGCACAGAGAAATAAAAGGAAGTTTGAGGTGTGAAAAGGTGCATGTCTGTGTATTTATGTAGATTATATTAGCAGGATCTGAAAAGAAAGAGCAGAAGCTGGAAATTCCTGCACACTTTTCAGAAGATCACACATTCCCAAACATTATGCTGTGCACGAGGTTTTGACACCTTTGGCAACTCCAGCAGCAAAGAAGTTTGCCATAAGTACTGGAAACTGCTGAGGATCCAGTCAAACTGAAAGCAAATGACAGCTGGTTTTCTTATTAAACATTATGTAAAACTTAAACATATAGGTCTGCCATGTTAAATCCTCCTTCAGGTTCTTGGCTACATGTGTAAGCCTAAAGCAGCTTTTGCTGGAAGCAAATGAAGCTAGCAAATCTATCCTTCAACTACATCCAAAAGCTAAGGTACTAATGAGGCTCTAGCAGATGCTGCAATCGGCTTCAGCAATTGTCTGGATGCTTGGTCCCTCTTCTGCTCAGGACTGTTTTTTGGACACAGTGAATTGGGAAAAAGGCATCAGGTAAATCTCAAGGGACTTATTTGCAGCAGTGTAAGCTTTCTGAAGGAAGAGCCCTGGTGCACAGGAGCCACAGCAAGGCAGAGGGGCTTCGGATGGCTCCCATTACCCAGGTCTAGAACAGACAGAGGGGGAAGGAGTAGTGATGCCAGGCAGTTAGAGGGGTGAAAACAGCCATGGGAAACCCACACCAGTGCATGGGAAGAAGGTACAGGGAACGTCCCAGCTCCTTCAGAGTAACAGGAAAATATGGAGAGGTCAAAGCCAGGCCACAAGGGAGGGAATAGTGATGGAGTTTCCACACATTCATACGGAAAGTGAGGTCCCAGTCACCTACTGGAAGCAGCAGGGAGGAGAGCCCAGGCCCTTCTTGGTGAATAACCGTGAAGAGACAGGCCAACCTGTCCCAGACAACCTACGGGAAGCCTGCAGGGCCTCGAGTCATTCCCTCAAGAACAAGGAAGCTCTCACCCCTAACTCCTCCTTTGCTACAACAATGTTTATTCAAGGTCATGAACACAGGTGGCAGAGGAAGAACAGAACCTCGCTCTCCACATTTGAAATCCCCATCTTAAACCATAAGAGTAAGAATATTAATTTGTGTACTTTTCATCCATAGATCTCAAAATACTTTGCAGAAAGAAGATAAGCACTTATTCCCAGTTTACACATACAGGCACAAATTGGCAAGTGACTCTCCTAAGGTCACAGAGCAAGTGAGGAAACAGGAGGAAAGCTCTGTCTCAGGACCACTATGCCTCCTTCCTGCTCAGCCAAGGAGGAGGTGAGAACCAAGGAACAGACACACATACCCCTTCCACTCCTACAGCGTGTTTTCTTGCCCTTCTGCATATCGGAAGTAACCAAATATGGCAACAGCGGAGCCAAATTAAGCATAAATTGGTTTTGATATCAAGGACACACCTTTTACAGAGAACTCATATTACCACTTTGCTGAGCAAATATTTGGATGGAGTGAAACCAATTGGCAATTGTCATGTGTTATTTGCAAGTGAATACACCAGATCTTTCACTGCACTGAGAAAACAAATAATCAGACCCCCAAATTCATGTACTTTCCCTTTAGAAAGAGCCACATTGTGTTGTTACATCAGCAATTGAAATATGACAGGGTGCTTGTGTTTATACTCAGAGAAGTCATATACAGATTCCATCTGTTCAACATTTGGAGCAAATTTGCAGTGATTACTCAGGCTGAAAATTGCTTTGGAGTTTTGTCTGCTGTTGCTTCATTTGAAATAAATCACTGACGTGGTACCTCACTCCTGAGCACGCTGACATGCATGTCAAAGCGAGAAGACAGCAGCTGAACTTTGGCTGTTCTGATTTTCAAGACAGTCAGGTGTTGACACTCACAGGGTGTTTTACTCATAGGCTTTAGAGAAACCCAGGAAGAGCTGAAGCTGCTGCTGAAGTGAGGAATTAATTTCCTGAAGCTTTGTCTCTTCCAACGAAGACTCGTTCTGCGTTGAAAAAAGTCCCTCATGCCACGGGCTCTGGGGCCAGAGTTGCTGATAGTGAACATCTTCAGCACCACGGAGCTGCAGCTGCACTGCCAAAAGTGTTTGCCCAGTGGTCTGATAAAAGTCTCGTTTAAACTGAGGTGCAGATGATTCCCAGCCACTTGTGCAGATCGGGTCCAGGCTTACGTCCAAGCTTTGATGCAATAACCTCTTTCTGAACCAGACATAGACGGGACTCTGGTTCTCAATAATCTCAAGGAGAATTAAGGAATTTTGGAGCTTGCTCCAGTTTTGCTGATTGGGCTCTAAATCACAGCGACAGCGAGACTGAATTTCCAAGTTGGTCCCTGATACAGCCAAAGAGGAAACCACAAAGGAGAAAAATGAACTTCAGCCATTCAAATGTAGTTGAACATACTCAGCTGCAACTTCAGGGAGAAATCAGAGGAAGAATTTAACTGATTGGATTGTGAGCCAGAAACAACTCCTATTAAAATGCCAGATGTTCAACAGTAGTCACAAATAATAAGGGTTGAACTCTACATCATCATTATCCAATCCTTCAAAATCCTTGACTAATGGGAGGTTTTTTAGGTGAAGGTAGGCTGTTCTTCCACCGGCCTGCTTCCCTTGTGGGATCAAGTAGAGTAAGGCAAGATGATGAGCTACCCCAGCTAACAAGTTGGTAAGATGAGAGAGTGAAAGCATGCGTTGCTCTGAGAATCGAGCTAACTCTGTGGGTGGCAAAGAGATGGGAAATGGGTTGGAGGGAGTTGGTATGCATTACCAACCCCTGATCCTCTGCAAAACTTGTTGACAATGGTACTGCAGCCAGGCAGCTTTGGAAGCTGAACAGCTTGGCTGGTAGAAAAACCTGTTCTCTGGCCACCCACGCCATGGAAACCAGCACGCAGTTGGCTTCAGATGGATGAAAGGTTATTTCTATGGATGAAACACGCTCAACAATTAAGGGTAAAGTGGCAAAGTTAGGCATCAGCTGAGCCCTAGCTAACACCCAATGACTGCAGCATGATCTGTGAGACGCTGACACCACGACACCATCTGTGTATGATTTATGCTGAACAGACTGCATATAGAAACAGATGGGAGGTGTCAGCTTTGATCAGAATTGTTATGCCGGTGATTCCGCAGCACATTATATAGCCCAGAGCCTTACTTTCCCACGTACTTTGATAAAGAGCAAGGGATTTCATAGGAGCTTCATGTTACTCAGGGAATTATTCTTGCTAAATCTTTACAGGGCTGAATCCTAAGGTTCTGCAGCTGTGATGGATCTCTGTTATTGTACCTGATCCACTCAAGAAGGTCGGTCACTTTGTCAAGTCCAATGTTCCTAAAAAAAGCTTCCACAATATCTTTTTCGGGGCTAGCTCTCAAGGCGAAATTGGAAACTTACTGAGACTGTGTTCAAGTTAGCTTGAAGCGAACCTCAGACACCACTGTTCTTTAGCACTGCCACACTTGCTATTTTAAGTCTCAACATTAGGGCATCATCCTTTGTCTTTTCATGAATTCATGTAAAAGTTAGCATTAAGTTTTCGTGACTATGGGAAAAGCTCATAAACGTGATTCAGATTCCAAATAACAAACGCCAGTTGGAAGGGACCTCTGGCCATTTGGGCTAGTCTCTCACTTGAAGGGCCATTTCTAACACTGGCACCGTTTAGCTGTGGCTTTGTCTAGCTGAGGCTTGAAAATCTCCAAATTCAGAGATCGCACAGCCTCCCTGGGCAGCACATTCACAAACTGAAATGCAGATATAAAAGAATTCAAACCAAGTACTTGACAAGCCTGACTTATGATTTTTGACATGAACACCTAATGTGGATACCTTTAAGAAGATTCTTCTAGTATAGATAACAGAACATAAGGCCAATTTTCTATGGACTTGTACTGAAATAACACAGTGGGAATCAGACTTCTACCATGCAAATTAAAGGACACAATGCTACCTTCTATAGCACCATTCAGCCAAATCCTGACCTGTCCAATACATTTTCTTAGGCCACACAGTTGTTAGGAGACAAGCCAATAAATATTAGATCAAAATAGAAAAAAAAGATTGCTACATAGGAAGACAACTGTTAAAATCTAAACTAAACAAAAACTTGAGTATTGTTTTTGTTCGAGTGCAGGCGCTTTCTAATGTTTCCAGTTCACTAAAAACCTGTTTCATTTGGAAAGCCGCTGTTATGAGAGACTGTCAGTCAGTTCTCAGAAGCCTGACAGTTGTTTTGTTCTTACCTGATTATCCAGAAGCATTCTCCAAGCCGGAATGTGTTTAAAACTAATCTCATTTAAACAGCAGTTAACCCTGTCCTGAAACAAATGGGGCACAAAACTACTGTGAGAAACCACAGCAGCGGGTGGTAGAGCACAACGGCCTGTCATTGCTTCCCAAGTTTCTGATCAGGATTTAAATGGGTGAAATTAAGGCACAGGTCTCACTGAGAACCGAAGCCCCTGTGTGCCCACACGCACTTACAAACCTGGGGTAGTTCTACCACAGCCAGTGACACCAAACATGGGTAACATCAGTGCAAGAGTGGGAGAAGCCCTCTTGCCTTGCATCCACTGATCATGACGCGTGGAACCAAACAGTCCTCATGGATAAAGTGTAACCTCCCGGACCTCATTTTCCAAATCTATAAGAATTAAAACCTCTGCACTTGTGTAAACCAGCATTCCCCAGCATCAAGGGACACAAGTCTGCTTCCCTCAGCAGGGCATTGAGGCTCACTGTATTTTTGAGCATTAACGTATGTGCCAGACCCTCAAAGCAGAGGTGAGAAAAATGACAAAATTATGGACCATGCTGCATGGAACGCTCTCGCCACCCTTCCCATGAAGCAGGGGAGTCCTGTCAGTGCTTCTCCAGGGCACGGGCATCAGGACCACCGGTGAGTAGCTGCAGATCCTCACCTCCACTGGTAAAGCAGATGCACTCATCATTGATTAGCTATGCAGCACCTGCCAGGTTCAAGAATAAAAGGTGGCAGATGGCACAGCAAGAGTCCTTACAGAAACAAAACAACAAACTTATTTTTTCCTGAAACTAACACGGTTTCCTGAAACTATAACAAAATAGAGCCTCGCACAGCTCAGAGCAGATGCATTTTTTCTCAGATGCTGCAGTGGGAATCGCCTGCACTGTTGGGAGCTACAGACATGGGGCCGCACGCCATCCGCTGCTCAGTGCCATGCTTGCAGGGTACCAGCAGACAAAGGTTTGTTCCAGGGGCTGTTTGCATTTACGATATAGACAAGAGTGGACTAAGTAGCCACCAGGTTTAGGCTGAAGAAGCCTTTTCTAATGGGTCTGAGGGAATTTATGAAAGTATTAACAATTTCCAAACTCTGTTGGCTTCCCACAGTCTGCGTTGCCTCACCAGACTGGCTTTATCAGAACCGATCCTGAAAATCGCCTGGCAGGTCACTCGCATTGACCCAGCAGGACAACATCCAATTTTGCACAGCAAAGACTCGGAGCCCCGGCTGGACCCAAGGTGTGCAGATGCAGCAGGAGCAGGGTTCTTTCAGGGGGAACGCTTGGTGGTGCTGGCTGGGAGCTTCTGTCTCCATAGTCACCATAGAAAATGGTGTCCAGCTGGGGACAGAGCCATGGAAAGCAGCCACTGGCAAGAAGTTTCCCACGTGTTTAGAGGGAGGGAGGCTGTGGCATTTGGACAGTTGCCCTCCCTTTCTGCTGCTTCTGTGCATGGTACCACAGCTGAATTTCTTTTCCTTCTGCACAGGTTGTGCTGATGGGCTTGGAGTAGTCACTGTTCAGTGCTCTGAAGATAGCTGGGTGTGCACACTTGTGGTAGCGCACCCAGCTTGTGATGGGGGAACAAGGCACCCACCATTCCTCCAGCATCACCCAGTTCCCCCAGTTCAGCTTCACTGGTATATTGGAATACATATACATTGGCATACAGAAGTCACACAGTCCCTGGACACCTACACAAAGACAGCCAGCATTAGATGGTGAGAGCTTTTTCCAGCCTCATCTGCACTTGTTGGGCATCTTGCAGCCAGGTCAGCAGAGCAGGAACCCGACAGGGAACATTCTCACACTTGGCCAAGTTTTGGACTAGAGGGGAAACGCTTTCATTTCTTAACTTTCCCTTAAAATAATGCGAACGATCTGTTCTGGGAACACCCACCCAGTGAAAATCCCTCCGGAGGCTGCCTGCCAAAGCCTGTGAAAATCCCTTCTGGGAGCCTTGTCCGCTATTTCAGACACAGCCTGTTCATAGGAACATAAATCTGCTGTCCTCACTGATGAAGATTATTCGAGCTGGATTTAACGTGCCTAGGCACATCTTTCTTAAGTTGGCTCAACCACCTGCTACTTCACGTGCACGTGTTGCTCCGTACGTGTCTCTCAATAGCACCGTGCCTCCTGTTGATAGCGGCTGCAGGGGCTGTGCTGCTCTTACCTCTTCCCTGCTGCCCAGCACAGCCCATGCGCATCGCTGGTGCTGACAAAGCAGCCGCTGCTCTCCAATCCCCCCTGAGTGCTTTACCTTGGGATTCTCTCCAGCTGCAGCATTATTCCAACTTGTCAAAGGCAGGGCAGAGAACACTACCATTTAGGAAATAAAGTTAAAAAACAGAGTATGGCATAACTCCCTAAAAACATAATAGGTATGACACTCATGGAAATAACATCTGTAGAAAGTTGTGAGTTTACAAGATGGTGGGTTCCATTTGCTAAATCTGTCTGGAAGTCCATATCAGCAAGAAAATGTCTCCTGCATTTTACTAGAAGGCCAAAACCATCCAGGAGGAGAATTCTGGATTTTATAGGATGTCCTCTCCATTATTGCAATTGTATTGGGACAGTAGAAAGAAGGGATAAGCAGGAATAAACTCTTACTTCAGCACTTTTCCTGCTGGCACTTATTGAATTGTTTAAAACCAAAAGAAACCCCACATTTTTGGGACACCAAAACGTTGGCACACAGAGACCTTGGTAAGACTTGGCATAAAACAACGCTGTTTTCATCCATACCCATGTAAAAGTGCTGCATACTGCCAGCGACTTAAAGCTCACTGCCATCTAAACACGCTGCTGGCACCAACTCCACCTGCTGGAAACAACCTAACACCCCAACCAATTTCACATTCTGTGACTACAGTTTCTTTATTAGGGAATTTTACTTTGCGAATATCCTTGGTGATTTTGCAGTATGGCCCCAGAATCAACCAGTTCCTGGTGCTTTAATCTTAAGTTGTAAATCTTTCTGAATGAACTTGATCATTGCTCTGGTGCAAGGTGTAACTGTCAGTGCTGTTTATAATTCTTCCCTGTACCCATGTACATCAGAAAAACTAGAAAAAATGGCAAAAATAGAAAGTTTATATAAAAACAAAGAGCATAGGATAATTTTAAAGACAAGATCAATTCATACTGCTTTAATTTATCTAATTTGACAAAGTAGGTGAAATAATCGCAACAAATGATTATTTGTATCTCTCAGGCCAAGGCTCCTGAATTACACTATAAGCGTTGAGGATTTGTTCACATTCACATTCCCCTGCTAAGGGGAGATCAGATACCCACACTATCGCTACCTTATGGCAAGCACTAAGCACACAGAATTTCACATGGTCCTTCCAGTTTCAAATCCACCATTTACAAGACAGGAGGTTGAGCTGAAACAGGCTTTCACAAGATATTCAGGTTCATTTGAAATTCTACCCAGTGGGAAAACTGCCCTGTCAACTGCTATTGCACTCAATTGTTAATTACCTTCACTGTTAACGTTTTGCATCTTACCTCCAGTGTAATTTCATTTCCAAGAGATGATGGGCTATTATCATCCCTTCGGCTGCCAAGCCAAGCACACTTTATTAGTAGAAGTGTCACAATGTGGATGTTTATCAGCTGAATAAATTATCACTTAACCTTTCCTTTAAGCTAGCCATATTTTTATCACTCTTGCTTTTCTGTTTTCCAATTGATAAAGAAGAAGAATGGATATGGCTGAAATCTAAACAAGTCAATAGCAGAGTCAAGCACGCCCTGCAGGATTCTTGATACCCAAGACCTCTGTCACTAACATTGCTTTCTTCTAAGTACAATCTGACATTTCTGCTTCTCTCCCAGCGCTATTTAACACCAGCACAACAAGCTGGTATATGTTCAGAAGTCCAAGCACACTAGGGGCTAGATTCTGGATGAATTTACATTTTGGAAAAAACAGTATTTAAAATATTGTTAAATAACTAGGAAACAGATTGCTCTAGACGAACAAGAAGGTATCTTGTGATTTAAAGGATACTAAATGGTCATTATAAGCTTTGCTGCATATTATGGTCAAATCAAAATCAGTTATTTGTAGAAAAAATTCTTTGATTCACTAATCTGAGAATCAAATGCAACATCAGGGTTTTTTGAATTACCCGGAGTGCTGAATGCCCAATTTTCTAGGCCTCCTATCACACATTTCCTGTTACCAAATGCATTCAACCATTGGAAGTATTAGGAAAAGAGCTAATTTTACTTTTTATTTATTCTGAGCTTTTCAAAATAAACTAAATGAACATTCAATGCTCAAAGACAAAAGCAGACACAGGAAAATTCATATAATGATGTGTTAGCTCATGATTTTTTTTTTCCCTAAAATTATTCAGTGATTTGGTTTTGTTAGCATACATTTTTTTTCTTCCCCAGTAGACAGATTAAGCTTGTACTTCCTGAAGACACCAGCAAAACACTTTCATTAGTGTTCTGTATGATTCACCATCTTTCTCATGGCTATATAGCACTGCGGTAGCTATGATGATCTAACAACAGCAGAGGTAAAGCCTGATGGTAAAAGCAGAGTCTTATTTATGTATTTATAAATGTATGTATTTATATATTTACACAAATATTATATTTAAACAAATATTATACATAAGCTATATACATACACACATACTCCTGCCCTGCCAGAAAAGGCCAGCATCTTGATCAGAATGAGTCACACTCTACACATTGAATTTTTATTTTGTTCATACAATACCCACTAAATCTGCCTCAAACAACGTATGAGGGCACAAGAACAAGAACTCAGAAAAGACTGAAGTATGTATTTTTGTACCTGAACATCAGATCAAGTTCCTTCATACCATGAAGAAGTGGTTTGGTAGTCCATTTTCCAAGTTATGTTTATCAACATTTAATACTGGCTAAATAGAAAAGGTCTAAGTAATATTTCAAACAGCTGCTTTTTGCCAGGCAATACTCTCAGTGAGTTTTAAGTTTATTTATGGAACAATCAGAAAGCATATGCTCACTTCTTCAAGAATTCCTGAAAAATCCCTCAAACAAACAATAAAGAACAGGAAGTGGCACATTTGCATTTTCCCACTCCCATTTTCTGAGGTAACCGGCCTGATAATAAGCTGCCATTGCATGTTAATAAAACACAGGTTACATAATTCACGATCCAGCAAGGACTTAGCAGGATAAAACCAGATACTAATGATGGTTTGTCTGGGATTAATGGTAAGCATTGGATTAGTTGAGGGCTTCTTGGTATCTGCATTTCCCATCTCTCAACAAAAACTCCAACTGCAAAGGGCTAGTGCCACCTTTAGATGAAAATTAGTATTAGATCTCTTAACAAAATTATCTTCCATTCCCTAGACAGTTTTTCAATGCCTTTCTGATTAGTTATTTTGTCACACTTTCAGAATGATTAGGAAGATTTAATCAGGTAAGCTTTCTTCTTTCTCTGTCACCTTCCTTTCTCTTTTTGCCTCCTATTCAACTTTGATTTTTAAGCAATAAAGATAGGAGTCCTTCCCTCTTCTCAGTGCTCATATCTTACCTCATCTCTTTGGATTTATCCTTAGAAACTTATAAGAAAGTGTCTTATTAATCATCATGACATTTGATTAAGGCCCATTTTGTAAGTTATTCCCACAAAGCTGTTAAGCTAACTTTGACTCTTTCTTTGACTTTTTTTTCCTTTTCCAGTACTTTACTTTTTTTCCAGTCTAGCCTTATTTTACCTTGCTACAGCTAGCCAGAGATATTAATATCTTCATCAGTCATCAGACTTGCAGCACCTAATTCCTCTATCAAGGAAGGACATCGTTTTGAAAGATGGTATCCAAATGTGTTATGCTGGGTCTGGCTGGAACGGAGTTAACTTCCCTCATAGCAAACCATAGGCTGCCACGCTTGGAGTTTTGACTAAGATGTGCGTGTGCTCAGCTGCCGGCCAGCATCAACCCACCACATGAGGATCTGGGGAACCTCTGTCTCGAAACAGGCACATGGAAGCATGGAGCGTCTTATTTCTTAAGGCAAAAAGGGATAGCGTTACCGACAATCAAGTCTACATTCATGTTTAGCATTAACAAAGAGTGGAGACTGCAAGCTAAATTCCCAGAGAGAAGCAAATGATAGCATTTGCTAATTGGCTTTGGTTTTCCATCTCTGTGTGGGTTTTATAATTACATGTAAGCTTCATTTGATTTCAAGGGCTCTGCATTTATTCCTAACAGTAGCACTTGCCAGTTTTTATTGGATGATTCCCTGGAGACCTTGCACTAGAAAAAAAAATGTGATCAACCAAACACTTCACGTTATATGTTCAGGCATATTTCTACAGCAAAATGAAACAGATGCCATTCAATCTACCACACATACAGCCAAGTGACAACTTGAGAAAGACAGTCTGCAGTGAGTCAAATCAAAAGAAGGGACTTTTATTGATGATTTCCCAATGCAACCAATTAAGTCCACTCTCCGCACACTGTGCGGCCTTGTTTTTCAATTTTTTATGATTTCTTTTTTTTTTTTTCCTAACAATTTCCCTTACCCAAGGGGTGAATGGACAAGTGTTTTCTTTCAGCTGAGGAAATGCTCTGACATCAATGACCCTGTATGCCATTGTAGGTTTTAAAGCTTCTGATTTCAGAGCCAAGGAAAGTTTGACTTTTTTTGGTCACTTTTTTTCTCCTCTCTCCAATCCTCTACCATTTTAAAAGGAAATCGAGGCTCATTAAAAAAAGTTTCATACACATCAACACATAATTGAGGTGCAATCAGATCACTAATACTACACGAGCCATCACATAATAACGTATCAGGAAAAGGGCTCACACTCTCATTGAACTTACTCACCAAACTTAATTTTAATTCCCTACTGTGGCAGTAGGAATCAGGGACAACAGTTATACTCCAATCTTACTGTAACTCACGCATGTTGGTCCCCAGCAAATAATCTACACTTTCACTCTAAGGTTCGAAAACTTGCTCCATCAGAAGGAATACCTGATTTGAAATTGTTGTAGCAAAAAGAAGGCAAGCAAAGAAATTGTGAGAAAAGAATCCATTCAGATACTAACCACAACATGGAATTAAAATACACTTGTATCCCATCACTATAACCATCAGGCTGATTTTCACAATCTTTCTTCTTCTTGTAATCAGCATAAATAATTATGTTTATGTTGCAACACGAAATGGGTGATTTGTACAGGCCATTTACAATGGCCATGACTAGATGATTTAATACACTCTAAAAATTCACTGTTTCTCCATATTTTCTCTCCCTGTCTGACTAGTATTCTTCCCCTTTCTTCTTGGGAACACTAGGGCTGATGCATCTAGTTGACTAACAGAAAAGATAAAGGAGGAATTTTGTTCAGACCAGGATGCATGTATACCAGCATAGCCAGCACCATCCCACACTTCAGCTTCCCTGCAGGATGAAGTCCCCCCTGCACATTTTCTGGCTTTCCAGCAGCCAGATTAATGCCTTCCACCCCCATAAACACACTCTTCCCTCTATCCCCAACCCCACGAAAATATTAGGTCTTTGTCCAACAGGTTTAATAATGGCTCATACACCAAACATATGACAATACCAAAGAAAAGCGTCAGTATCATGAAAGATGCAAGAGATGCACAGCTAACATACTTTGACATTTAAGACTAGAGTAAGTAATGCAATTCTAACCAGTCAGCGAGGCACACCATAATACAGAGAACTCCCACCAGCCCAAAGATCTGGTCACACAGAAATGCAGGTAGATCCCTCACATCCAAGGCTCTGAACAAAAGATGAAAAAGAGATTTTTCTTTTGCAACTCCTATCAGAAACCCTGTGTCTACCAACCTTGGATGTTCGCTCCAGGCTTCCAGCCCTTTGTCCTAGTCAGGACCCGGCTGACCTCCGCCAGAACCTCTCCATATGCCTCCCCTCCGGAGCACCCGGTGCCCTGCGGTGCTCAGCTCAACAAGAGCAAGTAGAAGTCTCGCCTGACGCAGTAAAGATGTTTGTTCCACATATGGTTGCAGCTCACGCTTTGTTAGTATCTGTTCATAAATGACAAGTTTCTCTGTTGCTCTTGATGTCAGTTGGCTCCTGCCTGCCTAACCATACCGCAAGTAACACAGCTAAATTAAGAGCAGTTTGTTTTCAAGAAATTCCATGTTCCACCCCATTTATTTATCTGGGTAAAAATCGTATACCACATACACCTCTTGAAGGTTTCATACCAAATATGCTGCTTGATGGGAGCCATAACGTTGCTAAACATAAACTGCAGAAGCCATTTTAGACATGGACATAAGCCTGTAATTCAGCACCTCACCCAGGTCAGCGGGCCTTGAGAGGGTTTCCTCCACAGGGCTGAGGGGACACAGAGGCCTAGCTCAAGGAGCTTGTCTTAATTTGATTTATTGCCAGTTAACACCTTCTGACCACTGACCTGAGTATTGGGAGAAGTCAAATCAAAGAGCATACTCACATAAACAGCTCTTCCTTCCGCTTCTCTGACAGTCAGGGCCATTTGCACTCAGCCCTTCCCAGCTCGCCCTGTGAGGTGCAGGGCAGCGCAGCCGGTCACGGTGGTGTGGCAGCGGCTTCACCCACGACTCTTTCCTTCCTCCTGCTTTTCCATTGCCTCTCTGCGTCTGTGTGTCCTCACCTTTGGTTTCTCAGAGCCGGTGGCTGCCACCAGCACGGGACAGAGGATGGCTGCCACCCACTGGGCACCCCACTCAAAGCCACTGAAACCCCGTGCGCTGCCAGGTCTCTGCCAGAGCCCAGCTGCTGGAGCAGGACAAGCTGCTCTGCATCTCACAGCTGAAAACTGTTACAGCTAAACTCCTACTATTACTGGTAGTACTACTAATAATAATCAATATTAAAAAGGGAATCTCAACCTACCCTTGCTCTTACATCACTGGATAAGTCAAAATACTGAAGTAATGTTGAAGCAGAATAAGCACTTCAGCAGTCTTTGATACAAGAGTGTGGAAAATCCTCTAATTATTCCCGATTTGTTTCTCTTTTCTAGGTTTGGGATATTGTAGGGATATTATATTTTCTCCTGCAAATTTCCATTTGTTTTAGCATACATACCAAAAACGGGTTGCTATTGCTATGAAAATTATTTCAGTCCAATTCTTTTTGTGGATTCTTTTGTTTGTTTTACCCAAGCTGCTAAGGAATTCATGCTTTCAAAACATACATATTGAAAGCAAATCAACATTTTCCACAGGAAGTTTCAAATATCTGTATAAAGGGGAATTAAAAAGGAAAAATTACACCCTTTTAAGTGGGGTATCAGAAGCAAAAGTTTTTAAGCTACTTGAAGACTGTAAAGGAAGACAGTTTGTTCTAACACAGAATGCAATTTCAAACACAAAAATATCATTTCTTCAGATTACGCGCTTTCTAGAAAATAGACTTTATTCTGGTCACAGAGACATATACATCTTGCTTTTCCAAAGAAGCTTCTTTATGAATACATGGAGATACATCACTCATGCCCTGCTTTGTCTTTCAAGGCTCCAGTCTCAGTCCACAGCTGGAACAGCGCACACACCCAAGCCTGCGAGCACAGGCTTTGCATTGCAGTGCTGTACGTACCACAGTGCAGAGGTGGAAAAGAAGCCTGTACCTGGTGAAACAGACACAACAGACAAGACACCACAACCAGATGTTACATACAGCCAAATGAGTTGATGACAAAGGACTGGCGTTCAGTAACGCTAGCCATATTACATTTTGTTTCAGGTCAGCTATAGAGTGGGTATTGGAACTGTCCTTTCAGAAGGTAACTAATAGGGCATACAGAAAGATACCAAAAGAACACATTTGTTCTTCACGTTGCATGAAACCATAGCCAGAATAAAAGTCAAAGAAAACTCAGTATTTTGTTTAGGCATTGCACAGTTTCAGCTGATTGCACCACATTAACTTCACGTTAGGTAACTGGTGATATAAAGGTCTAGTCATTTGAACTGTTACAACCAGCAGCTAACTATTTTGTGCTATTGTAGCACATATTTACTTAATCTCACTTTTAAAAAACTGGTAAGTACTAGAAAGGTTACACAGATCATGCCAACCAAGCTTCAGGAATATTAAATCAACCTGCCTTTAAAGTTGAGCTTCTAAAAATAACCTCACTATACAAATCACTTGTCTCCTTAAAGATCTTTAAATAATACTCATTATGCTGACATGCACATCTGCCTTCAGTAAGCTGAAATTAAGTTCCAGCATATAGTTTTTCATTATATACAGACAGAAATTAAAAAAAAAAAATGTTAACAGAAAAGGTGTGTGAATGTCTTCAAACAAACACAAAATAATTGCCAATATTTTATCTGAAGCAGTGACTTGAACATGCAGTCATTTGTATTGGAATTTCTTTTTAAATATAGGAAAGGAGAGATGTTTGCACAGAAATTCTCTAATTTCATCTGACTGCAGCAAGAGAAATTACTTTTCATCTCCAACTACAATGTCTTCTACAATATTCTTTAACTATGTGGTTAATAGTAACTAGCAAAGAGAATTCTGAAATAAATTATTTCTACAGCTACTGTATATGACAGAGTACTCAAAAATCTGTAACATCCTTGATGTTTTATCATTCAAGATAGAGAATGAAAATTCCACATTATTGCCAGGAATGCAATGTTCTGAAAAGACTGTTGGTTTTAGCAGTTTTGAATGTCATTTCATCAGAAGCAAGATAGAATACTTTTTTTCCCTCAGTTATGTTTTTCTAGGAGTAAAATTCATGGTTCAAACATGGCACAACACAATCTTTCACGACTTCTATGGAAGAGATTTTCTGACTAGATCATTGGGATGTTTATTTCATGATTTACACTAGTTTTATCAGATAATGTTAAGGAATAAACAGCAACGCAGAGTCATACAACCTCCATTAGCCTAAGAGATCCCACTGGAGTGAAGAATTCAAATCCCGTACAGCCACGTCACATACAGGCATTCACACATCCCTGAAGAACAGCAACTTCTCTCTCATTCAGCAGTCAGCACCCTACAAGTTTAGGGAGATAACCACCAAGCCCTCTGAGCTATCGAGTCTACACATCCTAACTTACATCTGATTTCAGAACTGCCATTTCCACAAGCTGGAAAGCCTAGAAAAGCAGAAACAACAAAGCATCGTTTGTTGAGAAAAAACTTTACAGAAGTCTTTGGTAGCTGCTCAGCTTCCTGCAAATACTCACTGAGGTGCCTGACAAAATCAGAATATATGGACTTGTAAACTGGGATATAAAAAAAAAATAAAGCATACTGCTTTAATATACTCTTCTCTCAACTTAGTCCCTCTACTGTACAAAAGCATTTAAGACCACCACCCATCCATTGTATCCCACCAGTGAACAGACACTCCTAAAGGGGGAGAAATGTGCAAAGACCGCAGGAGACCTGGTGCAAGAAACCCGGTGGATACAGGGCAAAGATCTCAGGTTCTCATGTTCTGAAACACATTCTCCAGTTTCCATAGGTAGCACAGGAACACTAGGCTCCTATTCAACTAAATGACATACCTGTGTTAGTAAAAGAGTAATTTCTCTTCTCCCAAGCACTGTAGCAGATCAAAGAGTAGAAGACTTGTACAGGTGCAACACACAAAACGCTCTGTGCTGGAGGAGATAACTACACTGTTATAAACATAAATCACAAATAGAGTAAATTTGATGATCCAGAAAATAATTCTTATGCACATTCTACATAAGCATAATTAGACAATCAAACCGGAATCTGCCCATCTTCACCAGTTCCCTCTTTTCCCTCATGTCTTCCTTGAAGCACACCATTCTGCTGGTGCAGACTTGTCCAACCATACCAGACATTAAAGATGCCTTGCTCAGCAGTTCTTACCTGTTCACACAGAGTCATGGGCTAGTCACCACCTTCAGGGCTATGAATGAGGTAGGCAATGACAAAAGAGATCTTGGAATCACAGACAAGCAGCTCACTTGACAGTTTTCCAAATAACATAACCAGCACTGTACTTTAGCAGTTCTCATCAGTGACAGAAAGGAAGTCAAAGCTCTGTGCAGTAAGATGTGTGCTGCAGTGATGATAGGAGAGAGATTTTACATTTGCACAAACATAAGTATACAGCAGACTTCCAAAGTGCAATACCTATGCATCTACCCTTTTAGAGCTTCAATACACATAAAATACAGCAGAACACTTGCAAGAAGAAATTAATGTTTACAGAAGCATACATTAAAGAAATCAGTATTGTTTTTAACAAGTTTAGAAAGCTCAAGGATTTTCAAAAAGGCTGATCATCATCATGAAAAGTCACTCAATACGAGGATTTTTTTTCAGTATTTTTCAGTATTTAGGAACTCAACTATATATGAAATCTGGAATTAAGGGGAATTTTTAATCACACTGCAAGTGATTGAACAACCTAATGAATTACTAAGTGACAGAATGCTATTATCAAGAGTTAATGAAAAAAGCATCTGCAGCAGACACGGGAGTAAGTATCTTAGTCCAACAAGTCACACAGTGGCTTAATCAAAAATTTACTGACTAATGCTTTGATCAGTGACAGTGAATGGAGCATCACATATATTAAACATTCATGAACGGACAAGAAATTACTGCCTTGTAACTTCTCGTTGTTGGTGCCAACCCAGTATCAGTTGGTAACGCGTACATTGCCAAGAACGCCCATGATTTGCCATCAGTGCTCTTTATCATTTGTATTCACCAATATCAGGCATCGTTCCAGCTTCTCTGACCATAAGACTGTACAAAAACCAGATTTGCAACCTGGTGCCCCTAATCCTGCCCTTACCCATAATCTAAACTATAAATCAAATTAAGCCAAACCACCCAGCTCAGTACATTTCACAAACCATTTGCAGCCATCAAACCTGGACCTGCAGACCCTGCATTTTTATTCATGAATAAGTCTAACTCTTTCTGACGCTGGTTATAATTCTAACCTAATCTTACCTTGAAGGAAAACATATACACCATTCTTGTCTCCTGACCTGACAGGCTTGCAGGCACTGAAAGATCTGCCAGTAAAAGTCTCCCCTCCCAAATCTTAAACCCATGCCTAATTTATAGATAAAAGTTGGCAAGACATTCATAACACTCTCAAGCAAAGCAGAACATCATCTCCCTTGAAAAGTCACTAGTTTTGGACATTCTTCCTTACCTTCTACACTGTCTAGGGCTCTTTGTTCACTCCATCTATAACTTACTTCCAAACCAAGAACACCAAGGCAGATATCCTTCCCCAGTCTCAAGGAGATGCTTAGTTTCTTTAAGCTGCTCAACTTTAAGGAAAAACTATTCCCCCAGTAGCTAGGAGGCTTATTTCAAAACAATTTCAAAATTGTTAGAGCACACGTTCTGACAGCCAAAGAAAAATTCCATTCACAGATCAAAGAAATAACTATATAATTTGGAAGCTATTTCTTTCTTAAAAAAAATCGGCTGAATAGTCTTGCAAACGTAGGAGTAAAATTACCAGAAGTGTGAAGCACTCAAGTTGTGTACTGTTAGATATACGATTATTAACTCTTGTATATACAGCTTACACGGTGCTGCCTCTAGCTGTTTCTGATATCGTACACACAAGCATTAAAGAAATAAGTTTGAATTTTGTGTTAAAAACAATTATGTAAATTACTCATTTCTGTATACGAGCTTAAAGGCACTTTTATATATAATTAGCAGCAAGACCACTAGTCAAATATTCAATCTTTCTGATGGTTGCCTCGAACACAAAGCTGACCATTTGCTTCACTATGTAGTCTAATACCTCAATTACCAATGCAGTCAGATTTATTTTTTTAAGCTAGCTTTTTACAGCGATTCCTCATAGACATAGAACTTGCAATTAGTACCACAGATCTTGACTGAGCAAAGGCAATGCACAATATTAAAGGAAATAAGGTCATTAATTTATGTAAAAAGCAATCAAATAATAATTAAGTTGTTAAAACAGTGCAAACGGGCTGCACAGAATGAACAAACAAGTATAGTTTCCGAGCATGAGGCTGCCATTCTGATATTTTACAGTTCTTGGGTTTGGGAGGTATGGACTATACATGATTTCTACTTTTTCCAATATAGCATTTTGTTTTCTTTGCTCTGACCAAGAACCAGAAGAATTTAACACAAGCTGAAATTTCAGCAGTCCCCTCCTCCCAGGGACGAAGCAGTAGCCTATGGGCACATCGTAACTCAGAGCACATTTCAAAAACATTGAGAACTAATGAAAACAGCACCAGAAGTAATTAAAATGCCATTTCATACAAGAACAAAAGTAGTATTTTGACACTTCTGGAAGAGAAATGAGAATTATGAGAAGTTGCTATGAATTTCTTTGATAAACACGATGTTAACTGCTCAAGTCATCGATTCACAAACACAAAAGCTGAACTGAAGAACTGTTGCCATCAACTCCCCAGGAAGCAGATTAGGATCATGACTTGCAAAACCAGAGTGGTTTTTGACTCTAACAAACTAAATTTAGACCCAGTTACATAAAAAATACTAATAGCCTTAACACTTTTAATCAGCGTAAGAGGTTTAGAGATACACAAATGATTTAAAGTCTGTTGACTAGTTTTATACTGCATTTGCAATATTGTGCATTAGTAAAATCAGGGAGATTATGAAAGAAATACTGAAGCATAATAAAATTACATAAAACATGAAAAGCTGGCTATACAGAGTGACTCCAAACTTTGATACTAACAGAAATTTTACCAGTATACATCAAAACCAGAATTTCTCTATAGATTCCTGCAGCACAGAGGCTAGCCTAAGCAGGTAATGCAATGCAAGTACCTACTAGGTTCACAAAGTAGGCTGGACTCTCTTGAAATGCAATATTAACTCTTCTGATCCTACACAGGGCAAAAAATGAACGCAAAAGCATGAAGCGATCTGGCGGACTTTCAAGTGCCAAGCCTGGCATGGTGACGGGCAATATGCTCTGCCAGCTGTGCTGCTTCTTCAGGAGCAGCAAAATGGCAAAAAAAAAATTCCCCACTGATTTTTAAGAAATAGTTCATTATTATGGCTTGCGTAGCACCTGCCAATAATTTATCAAGTATTGACCACATCATGCTCAGGGTTCCCCCTCCCCCAGCAGCTTAACACAGTCCTTGGAAACAGGAGAAGATGCCAATATAGTCCTAATAAAAATAATTACTTGGATAAACTACAACCGTTGCCCCAGGCATGTGATAAAATTGCAAAATAGGCAGCAATATTGTCATATGTCCTACCTCCCACTTTTTTGAGATAATCTACATCACAAAAACATTTTCAGGTTCACATCCTGAAGCATCTGTAACAGACCAGTTAGCTAGACTGTTGTTTTTTGTTGTTTTTTTTAAACTTGAATAGCTTTTTGTACAATGCCATCAGAAAGTGACCCTTAAAAGCTTGTTTCTACCACTGCATCCTAACTGATAGAGAAATGAAACAGGTGACAGTTACTGAGTGCTAGGGACGACCGAGTTCTACCTACATTCAATTTCTTTCAAAAATCTTTCAAAATCCTTTGTGCAATTTTTCTAAACCATTTGAGTATTACTAAAGATAACAAGAGATTACCCACCCTTCTTCCGAATTACTTCTGAGAAACACTGCAAGCAACACTGAGATGAGCATGCTATAGAGCTTATCTGGTTGGTTTAGAAGGGGGAAAGAAAAAGATCAACTTTGAAGCAATTACTGTGAAATATTTTTTAAGGAAAGTATTATTGCTGATACCTGACTAGGAACTCCTGCAACTGATTGTTCTTCCTACTAAACCAGAGACATCATGAGAGGAAGCAGCAGTTTCTGCAGATTAGAATAACTGCAATGGCATCCCATAAAACTACAACTTTAAACAAACCCTAATAAAAAAATAGCTTTCAATTTCTCAGCTATTAAGCATTTTTTCTTAGCAGAAACTCATTTTCAGTGACTTAAGGTGGCTCTCACTAGATCATGTTTTTGTTCTGACTTACATAGCTATAAACCAGTCAAGGAAGGCATTGTGCTGGGTGTCACAATTTTGCGGTTTAGAACTGGTTTTGGACATTCGGTTTAGACATGCGGTTTAGAACTACCCCAGGCTCCTCGCAGAAAGGCCAACTGAGTTAAATGACAGCTCTGCAAAGGTACCAACGAAGACATCATCCATGAGAAACTGAACGCTCCAAGAGCTCTCACTTAGTATCTGTGTTTTAAAGTTGTCTTTGTAATTGACTTGAATTGACCTGAAATATTTCTATAAAACTGATTAGCCACAAAGGGAATAATTATGGTCATATCTAAAAAAAAAATCCATTCCACGTCGGAGATGGAATAGTTACTTTGCTGCGAAAGTTACGCCATCGCTATTTGACAATAAATATAAGGCTTTCTTTACTTCATCTTAAGTATCAGCAAGGGCACCATAGCCACATTACCACATGAGAAACCCTCCCCTTTGATTTCCTTCTGTAATTCTCCAAAACCAATTTTAGGGTACTGATGTCAACCTTGGGCTGCGTTGCACAGAAATGTGTTTTTTTTTGTTGTTGTTTTGTTTTTGTTTTTTAACTGAAACTACCATCTTTCCGAATTTGTTTAGAACTCCCTCAGAAATACCTTTTGGAGAGGTTTGCAGCACTTCAGAAAACCTGCACTGAAAATGAGTAATATCTGAGAAAACAAGTATACTATTGAAATCAACTATGTGCTCATTATTAAAATTTGTGAATACCAGCCTGCAGTGACAGACTATACTTTTTGGCAGATGCTTAGCTCATTATCATTCAGCTGCTGAAGCACAGATCCAGCTTGCATCACCTAAGAGGATTATGCAACAACAGGCAGGTTATTACTGCTTACAGCTCAAATGCTGAACTAGCTTCTTCATAACGTTTTGAGCTTCTACGGATCCTTCTTTTCAAGGAAAGGAAAACAGATCCATGGCTTATTGGAAGTTCCACTCAGAAATGCTGTAATTTATTTTACTTTGTATCACAGTGGTAATATATAACCTACCAAGGAGAATATAATTTATAGCGCACTGCATGAAACAATACAGTTCTCCCATACCTCCCATATTTATCAAACTTTCACATTCTATCTACAGGCAAGCAAAAATACTTGTCAATTAACAGATATTTAAAATATTGCTTCTCTATTTTCCTTCTACATTAAGCAAGTATTTCAGAGCTCAAAAGTATTTCATTTTTTTTAAGACTAGTACTGCTCACATTGACTTAGCTAACTATCCTGTTCTGTATTTACAGCAAAAAAGGCATGCGACAGCAAGTTGCATTTACCAAGTGAATATTACTGATGCATGTTTTGCTCGAGTCATAACAATCAGAAGGTCTCAGAGGATACGTTCTAAAACTATTTGAAATATTTTTAAAAATAGTGTTTTAAAAAATAAATTTCAACACATATTGAACTACCATCAGTTCCTTACACAGGTTTTAGAGCAAGACCTAAAATTCTGTTTACTGGATAGCCGACCCGTTGATCATCTTCATCACCATCACCTTTTTAAAGCTACAAAAACATGTAACAGCCATGAAACAATACTGTGCATTTTTTCAGATCATTACAATAAAATTTCTTTTGCTGAAGTCTCTGAAAGTTTTAGTGGTTGCAGTGTTTTCCCCCAGCAACACACTCCACTTTCCCAACTGAAATACTAATACTTGGCATGCCTTATTAAAGCAATCTTGATTCTGCACAATGTGTTTTGGGATAGAACCATCTACAACAGTTACTTGGGTTGTAGGGCATCTCCTTGCTTGTTTATTCCAAAATAAGCAGTGCTTGACTGCAATTAAAAGGTAGTACAGGAACAGGAAGAAGAGAATATAAAAGTTAAGATTTACCTACAAATACTACATAATTTAATGGTGGGGTACAGCAAGTGTCAGGCTTTCCTGTGTGTCAGCACAGCTTTGGAATCTGAATTATTCAAGACCCTTGGAAGGAAGTATTTTTTAAATGGTCATAAGTACCAAAGCTAGGTTTGACTTGAAGTTAATATTCTTGCCCTCGAGCACAACAGAGAGAAACGTAAGGAATAGAACTCCCTATTAAATTGTAGCTGTTATGGAGAAAATGCAGAAGTCAAAAACAAAGCTTACAGCCCATAGCAGCACCAACTTTTTTCGGATGTGAGCAGAAATGAATCTCATTTCAGATACAAGCAAGAACCAGACTGGTAACTGAAAATAAGACAGAGAAGTTCAATTCTTGTTTAAAAGAAATCACAGTTAAAAACAACAAAATAATAATAATCTCTCAGAAAGCTGACAGCAGACTAGGTAGCATTCACATGAATTTGTTCTGGTTCCACAGTGCTTACAAGTAAGGAATGTGTAGCCAAGGCACACACCTGCCTCACAGCGCAGCTGCAGCCTGGGATGTTACTACAGATCTCCTGTACTCCACTTCCTCCCTCTCACCAGCCCACAAATCCAGCCTTCTCCTGTCCCAGAGCTCAGACAACTACTGTTGCCCTGCGCATCAGCTTCCTAGGTCTCATTTCATGCCAGACTATTTCAAGCAGAATAGACTAATGAAGAAAAATTAGCTGCTTTGCTCATACTTGAGCTTTATTCTTTAGTGATGACACTACTTTGTCCTTTAACAGGACACATGGGGATTTAGTAATTGATAACACTAACATTTGTTAAACTTAACTGAATTTGAAACAATAAGTTACGAAAAAAATGATTGAAAGTTTTGTGATCATGCTGTCTTGTCTTTGCCTCTTTCTTAAGAACAGCATATTTTTGATTTCCTAAAGGTTTTAAAATTTTATTTCGATATTCCATACCGCCCTTATGTGATCTCTGCCCTCCCCAAGCCTCCAAGTTAAAAGTTCTAAGGCCAATACAATCATGTAAAAGGGAATGCACTTTATAAAAGTTCATTAGTATCAACAACAGTAATACAATAGTATTCACCAGCAAGCAGCCAGTATCATATAGATTTACACAGCACTGCTCCAAAACAGCTACAAAACCAGAGCATTTCTAAGAAGTTCTGGTTGTCAATGTAATAGAAAATAAACCTTTCTTTATATACTGTTGCCAAAGAAGTGTTGAGCTGTTTAGTCATTACTAGCCAAGATTTTTGCATGTAACAAAACACGTTCTCATTTTGCATTACATTTTCAAGTGTTTTACATTTTCAGTATCTAGTTCTAGCAGCTTAGCTGATTTTTTTTTTATTTTGTTTTGTTAAGGATGGACTTCAATTTCAAGTTCCTATTTTAAACAGTATAAATCATCTGTAGATCAGATAAACTATTAGTCAAAAATGAATTGCAAGGTAAATTCTTACCATTAATAGCCCACGGGGCTATTTTTTTTTTTTTGCCACTTTGTCAAAAGATTTTTTTAAACATATACACAGAGAGCACATATGACTGCTGTTTTATGTAAAAACAAGTAGGCAACCCTCCACTGCCAAAACTGGTGGTTCACAGATGGGAGAAAATGGAATTAAAGAAACTCTCAAGAGGCCATTTGTATGCATAAATTAATTTCTGAGAAATTAAGCCACACAAAACTGTACTCATCTTCACCTAAAAAGTAAGGACAATTTCCAGCATCAACAGCTACAATAAATCCCGTTGTCAAAACGTGCAATAGTATGAAACATGGCACAAAAGCATTAAATACATCCTATGAACTCAGATCTCCAGATAAAGGATCTTCTTGAACTTGGTTCATGGCACTCTGAACAAACAGCGGTGCATAGATAAAGACTTTAGTCTTCACAAGTATTAAAATCAGAACTCAAAAGATTTTATAGTTGGCATAACTCTGCAAAGCGAGAAATTACAAATTCAATAAGTTTGTACAGAAGTTACTCTGAAGCACACAATCACTAGATTTTAAGCTGCCTGACAATTTTCTCCAGTCTTCTTAATGTAGCTGTTCAAAGCAATTTTTTGATCCTGCAGATTAATACTTCATATAGAATATGAAATGCTGTACTGGAACAAACAAGTAAGAGCAGACAGCAACAACATTAAGACACGGCCAGATGAACACTGGGGGAACATTTACGTAGTCAACTTTAAGTGGGCTACTGAAAACGTAACTGAACTCCATTTAAAACAAACAAAAAAAAGGACTCAAGCCTCTTCCAAAAAGGACAAAAACCACTTCCATATTTAATCTTATTTTAGAATAGAAGAATGACTTTGTACTCTTTGGCAGGGAATCTATCAAACCACAACACGTCCTGTCAATGTGAACCTTTCCTGAGAAAGGGTTCATAGCCATAAACTCATTTATAATGTGTTACGTAGGAGATGGCAAGTCATAACAGTTTTGAGTCAAGAACATGGAATGTACCAACAAGTTTATGAAGAGTGACAGTAGCAGTTATTTACATGTTCAGGGTAGTTAACTGTTCTTTATGAATTACTTCTCCCTTGTATAAATTAGAAAACTACAAAAAGTCAAGACTGAGAGAATTCCTCATCATCTTTACAAGTTCAAGTAAAAACACCTTGCAGAACCTCCTTTAGACAATAGCATATTGCTTGTATAAAAGGTCTCTTATTCTATAGAAGTCTTGACAGAGACAGCCTTCCAATCCAATGCGTCCTGTTTCGGTCTGAAACAAAAGACATGTTTCAGTTTATTATCTTTACACTAACAAGACATTTAATTTTCATTTAGAATATTATTTACCAAAGAGTTTAAGAGACAGAACACCTACCCTGCGAACAGCCACCAGATTGTTGCAGACAAGCACTCCTCCTACAAATTCAGCTTGTATACCTTCTCGCAAGAGAACTTGCTTGAAGTCAGATAGTCTTGGCTCATTCATAAACACAGACTGGTGTCCAAGAACCTTTAAACAACACATAAAATTTTAATACTCCTGCTACTTGTTGTCTTCCATTTTTCCAAGTATCTCCTCATCATTGCGTTGGCAACAGCATGGCCTACGGACAGGCTGGGGGACTATGAATAAGAAGGTTCTATTTCTGTCTACTTGCAGCAAGATGTTTCCAGGACAGGAAAACATAGAAATTACTTGTCAAGTAAAAAAAACGATTTCTTTCTGCATTCACATATTGCAGACAAAACTGCCCTTGAAGATATCTTCCATGACGTGTTACGACCAGGAACAGAGATGCAGTAAGCTGTACTGCTGATCACTACAGATCCATGACAACTGTCACCGAAGTATGAAGAGACTTTAGAGTTGTCTCCACATTTATCTAACTCCTGAAACAGACTACATTTAGGACTGTACAACAGTATCTTAAGATGTAATTCATGGATTAGGAGTTATTTTAGTAATTCACTGAAAAATGAAATAACATCTATTCACACAAGCAACTATTTTCATTTCAGAGTGAAGAACAATGTAAAGAAAAATTAAATTAATGAACTCAGATCACTACTAGAGGCAGAGGTATATGAATTTCCAAGACATATATTTCTACTTAAGCATATGAAGTAATTCCCATAGCATCAACAGAACAGAACAAGACCCAAGAGTGACTAAATAACCGATTTACAAATCCACAAGTACTAACTACAAATACGAAACATTACGATCTCATTCACAAATAGTTGGTAACTGTATGCTAGGCACTATTTGTGAATGCAACAGATCATCCTTGCTGAAAAGCTTAAAATCTGAAGGAACAGTAGCAGGCTTAACTAAGAGAAAACCAAACATGAAACACCAGTTTCAGTTAGACTTTCATTTGAATAAGATCACAGTTATTAACCTCTAAGTACTAGAAAGAAATCAGGGAAGTTCCTATACCTCATGAGGTGGCAGAGGTTCCAAAGTAGGAATGATCTCACTCTCCTCACACATCTCCTTATCATCGTCACCAAAGAGGCTTTTCATGGCCTTTTGTTGTGCAATGACACTAGAGTCCGAAGAAGGCATATCCACTTGCATCTCTAAGTCTTCATCTTCCCTCAGCTCTCCCTCTTCCAAAATAACTCCCGTATCCACTTTTGAAACTCGCATGTCCAGGACACCATCTATCCAAGCCAACTCAGCATCCTTGGCTTTACAGAACTGAAGGGAGCTGACAAGAGAATCTTTTAACCTGACCTGGGTTGCACAAAAATAAAAGTACTGTTGGTTTGATGGAAAACACACGGTTCTTACTTCAAGTTTCCAAAATTAGCAGTTTCCCTTTCACCATCTTTCTGCACAGGTTTGACTCATAGTCTTTTGGAGAGAGAAAGAAATTGGTATCTCTAAGGCAAGACATTCAATACTTAAAAAACAGTTTGTATAAACTTGATATCAGCAGTCAACTTAAAAAAAAAAAGAAACCAAGAACAATACCTTTGTTTTTCTTGATTAAAATAAGAAACTTACATGACTGCAAACAAGTTAAATTTATGGCAGGAACAATCATTGACTTTTAAAACATCAGAATTTTTTTGTGGCCAAGGGATTCTTCAGTTGGCCTTAGTAAATCTATGGAAAATTTACACAGCTACATTCAGGTTACTAAACTGGAGCTCCAAACTTCAACCTTCTTTAAAAAAAATGATAATTAATATTTTATTGCAAGAGGGGATGTTGTAAATATCAGACTAAGTGACCAAAACATTACCCTGATTCCTCTGGCACATTCCAGGACTCGAACTCATTAAAACCCTACTCTGAAAGACTGCTATCCACATGAGATTGTGCAGGATCACAATAGCAGAATCAAGGCTGCAACTGTACAAATGAAATTGCAACTAATTAACTATCTGCAACACAATTCACCCAAAAGGCATTAGGTTTCCAACATCCCGCTCCCATTTATTTTCTAATTCAATGTCTCCGATGTACTTCATCTCTTCAGACAGCTTCCAATTGAAAACAAAAAATTTAAATCTTTGAAGACTGAACTACCCCCTTATAAGATAAAACTGAAACAAAATATGGAGATATTAAATTTTTATTCAGATAAATATTTTGTGAAAAATCAGAAATCTCATTTCTTTCACACTAGCAATCCTCAGAGCTTTTTTTAAAAAAAAAACAAAAAAAAAACAAAAAAAAAAAACAACAAAAAACAAACAGAAAACACTGCTGTTTTAATAATCTCCAAACATATTAATTTTGAGTAACTGGAGCTTTCTGCTTCCACAGGTAACAGATTTTTCTCTGTAACGTAGCAAAAACACCTTTCAACAATTCTACTGATGTTTTCCTATTAACTTTAAAAGGACAGAAGGCTTAAAAGACTTAATACCTAAACTGCATGTGAGATGCTTTCCTCTGAACAACTTCAAAATTTCCACCAGGACCATATGAAATTTTCATATGCTTCACACAAATTATCCAAGTTTTCTCATTTTGAGTTTAAAGATGAAAACTAAATGTAATGTATTAAAGAAAGTGCAACATTTTACCATTACCTCACTTTTTTTTTTTTTTTGTGAGGAGAAAAGAGGTGGTGGTAAGCAGAGGTACCTTTTAAATAATTTCTTTAACATTAACTTGCTCCTGACTGTACTTGTTTATTCCCAAGTACTATTTGGGTACAAAGGGTCTCATACTTTTTTTTCTTCTTCTTTGCTAAGTCTCCTCTTGAGATTAGAGAAAGAATTCTGAGTTGCAAGCAGTTGTAGCATACAGTGGCACCTTAAATACAGACACAATAAGTCCACTAAGACTAAAGCAAACTGATGTTCTCGTGGACATAAACTTTGCTTTCTGCATTACAGGCAAAAGTGGACTGATCTCACATTCAAGTTTTGTTTTAAGCACTTAGGAGTAAAATTCATTTGAGCATAAGGAGAATGCCTACTCATAAGACAGAAAAAAGCTGCCAGTGTCAAAATCAAGTGTACAGATATGTAGCTTTGTGCATCTTCTCTCCCAAAAAAACAGAGGGCCAAATAAGAAAGCCTGCCAGTACAGCTTTATTACAGTTGACAATATTTACATAAGTAACACAATCCTGTAGCTTACCTGATAAATATGAGTTTCACTGGTTGCATCTACAGTTTCATGTAGTTTTGGCATGTAAACTTTAATGTCTTTTCCACCAAAAGCTCTGCAACATTCTGCAAGGTCCTGGCTGGCTTCAGGTGGTCCATGGACAATGATCAATTGTCTTGGTTTCATTTGGTTAATAATTTTTTTAATTGAGTCCCCATCTGAGCGTCCTTCGTAGTCAATGTATGTAACCCTAGCTCTAGTTTGAATTAAAAAAAAGAAGAACAGATTTTAAGATTAAAGAAAATATTTTGAAACACTCAAAGTTTGATCAAAAATTTTGATTTAAAAAATGAAAAATACTTTTAAAATATTCTACATCAAAAAAGCTGTCAGCACAAGCTGTTTTACGGATCAGTAAAATAAAGAATTGCCAGATATCAGCACATACATATATTTAACACTATAAATTCCCAAAATTCACTTACATAGTTATCAAAACATGACTTAAGAGTACGTGAATAAGTTCAACCCTTGTTAGCAAAATATACATACACACTTGCTTATCTGTGCTGACAAACTGTTGTATCATTTGCTCTTCCTTTTACACTTCTCCTCACATAGGAACCAAAGTACATATTTCTTAAGAGTAAGAGCTGTAAGATTCTGTACCATGCTCCCAGAAAGACTAGTAAAAAGCTAATTGTGATTATTCTGGAGAAGAAAAGAGAATCCTATCCCACTTTCTTAATTCCAAACTAGCCTTTTACCCAATTTGCACAATACCCGTGCCACTATTCTAATAGCATGGACTAAGGCTCCTAAAGCTGAAGACTCACTGGAATCGTACACAGCTGCATACAATTCAGTACACAACATTTTTCCGTAATGAATTTTGCAGAGCTGCCCACAACACGCTATCTTTCCCTACAAGCAACAATATCAGCACACACTTAGTAGCTCCAAGGAATCCTCTAGCATCAGAAACTTTGGAGGACAGACTCAGGAGACACATGTAGTACTGGAATTCTCCAATTATCCCTTCATATCAAAACAGGTAACAAGCAGAATTCAAAGCAAAACAGAATGTGAAATTTAGGCACTATTAACAGCTGATACCACGTTGGCATACATTTCCTATTAGCACTTCTACAAAAGACCCTCTTGTTGCATGAGAAATAAATGTAGCCACTGCCTACTGTCACAATGTAAAAAACCCAATCACTTCAAATATTTTTTTTTTCTTCTCAGGAAAAAAAAAAGCATGTATTTTAGCTGGAACAAGTAGTTCTGGAAAGAAGGCAAAACAGCTGAATGCTGGTTACAACGCATTGGCCTTCTGAACAGTAACCTCCCTAGCTATGAAGTTACCAAAAATCAGAACAAAGCCACTCACTTAATTTCCATGGATTCTGTTGCTGAAATACATTTGGTGGGAACATCTGATAAATCCTGGTCCATAGGCTCCTCTCCATTTGTCAAACCAGATTCTAATTTGCTTTTTTCTTCTTCTGTTGCCTGAAGTTCTGGAACCAGAAAATCTTCAGGTCTAAAGGATGAAAGGCATTTTGTTTTTAATAGTCTTATAGTGACTGCAAAGCACTACATAGTATAGAAACAAGTAATCCTCATTATAACTACTGACTTCTTTTAGAATCGTTAGTGCTAACAGTTTTATTACACTTGCCTTCAATATTTTCACATGTGAACAGAGCTCATTTGGAAAATATCACCTTCATAACTCAAAAATAAACACGCTTTTGATATCTTCCAGAACATTAGCATGTTGAAGGTTTCTAGCATGTATTCCTCACACAAGTAGTACAAATATTGCTAGATTTTCCTAGGTTGAAAGATGCTCCTTCCTGTCATAGTAAATTTACGAAAATTATGTGTCATTTAAAGTAGAAAAAATGTCAGGTTCAAAAAAATTTAATCTTCTCTCATAAAAATAAAAGCAAAAAAAAAAAAGTCGTGAAAACACAATCTAAAAGATGTAAGCTTATGCCAAGAATCAGTGCTCTGCAGCTTCAATCCTTATCAGAAGCTTCCTGTGAAACTTAGCACAAACTGTTTTACAGAAGCCATTCAAATGTTACCGTGTTTAGGACTGAACATAACAGTGTAGCAAGGGAGAGAACGCTGATTTTTATTTTTATTACTTCTATTTTTGAACTGTTTCATAGCTGTTACATGTTACTAGGCACTATCACTGCTTTCTCTACATACTTGATAATCTCGCCATATTCATCCCATTTAATTCTTTCTTCGGGGGCTGGAAACATTGGATAAGATTTCTTTGCTTGTTTGAAGAAGCTTCCTTTCCGGCTACCTTCACCCTTCATCATCAAATCATGTTTGGTCTTATGTACAGTTGGCTGATCAATATCTTCTTCGGCATCACTCTCATCACTGGAATCGATATCTGCCCTGAAATGGCATTCCAAGAAGAACAGCATTTTCTTTTTAATTCAGGTTTAGAATTACATAAACACACTGACTAAGGTCAAGGACAGTTTATGCATCTGAGAAGTTGTTCACAAACAGCAGATGAAACAGGTCTATCTTAACGACAGATTAAAGACAACCATTTCTGACTCCTCAATGCCCTCAGACAAGCCTACCAAAACCATGATTTTCATTTATCCCTGTAAACAGTTGACGCATCAAGCTGATCACACAAATATCAACTCTAACAATAACAGCAGAATGCAACAGCCCACATACTTACTCTTTAGACTGTTCTAACTTTTTAGCCGCTTCTTTCTTTAGTTTCTCCTTTTCTAGGTACTCTTCAAGTTCTTTTCCTTCCAACTTGACACGTCTTCTCAACTTACAGATAGAATAAAAATTGACATTACTGTGAGTAGCTGACATGATTTTAGTATTTCTCCTACACGCTGCTGGTAAGATAACATTTAATTTAAGTACCAAGGGCAAATGCAACTTGTTTGTCACGTACAGACAAGAATATGTAAATGTGTGGCACCTTAGCATGGCAACACCATAATAATGTTATCAATTAGCAGAGACTACTTTAACAGAAAAACATTTCTAAGGTATGAAAACCAATTAGCTTTATAAAAATTCCTTAGAACATCTTCAGGAAACATCTCTCTTCAATAACTGAATGCAAATACCCTATAATGAGCAGGGTTTTTTTTGACCTTTGTGTAACTAACAAAAAGTGAACCTTGCAAAATGCTATACTAGTAGTCAATGCAACATCAAGTTTTGTTTCTTGTTTTCCACAGAGCAAATTGGAATATAGGTCACACTGGATAACGCAGAAATCTAGAAATAAGTCTAGTACTGTAATTGAACATTTCCAATCCAATCTAAAACTAAAAGCAGGCTGTATCATCAGGATTGAAGTTATCACTGCGACCACAGGGGACTCCTGTAAATTGCCAGCATTTACCAGAGAGTAGATGTAGGTATACTACTTGAAAATAATTTGAAAACATGATTAATAATTAATTGTATTCTTTTAATTCCTAAATCTCACTTATCTTTTTAATTCTGGTGAGATATACTACACTGATTTGACTCGATTCTCCCCTCATCCCAAACCGAAGTCATTTCCAGCAAGAATAATACATAGCATATTGTGATCTGCATCTAAACCGTCAACAGATTTGTTTTTAATAATAAAAAAGACATAAGAAGCGTTGTTTAACAATAAATATTTAAAAGCAACTTCATGCTCATCTCTGTTAAGTATTAATTCTACCACACCACTGAAAAACAATTCCTAATGTAAGATCTATTTTTATGCAAATTTATCCTTAACATGTTATATATGCAATATACTTATTTCAGATTTCCTTCCACCACTAGAAGCATTTTCAGCAGTCAAAAAAAAACCCACTAAATTCAGTTTTGCTTATACCCCGCCAGATGGCCCACAACAAAAACTTTTAGATAAATGGACAAATTCTTACCTCAATATCTATAACCTTCTCAGAAGGATTATCAATCAGGAATCGGGCTAATGTTCCAGGTGTAGTGCGGTAAGTTAAAATTATAGAGTTTTTGGAATCCTGGCACCACTGAATGAAAAGATCTCTTGAAAACCCACACTCTAAATCAGGTTGACTGGCAAGAACAACTTTTGGACTAGGCACTCGAGCCAGATCAGAAAGACTATGACATAAGGAGAGATGGCGGAATTGGAAAGGATTGTTTCGCTTGTCTTCAAAGCACCTCATCAACTTATCGCTCATCCATTCAACCTAAAATATGTATTAAGAAAAAATTATTAACAGGAAAAAAATGTAAAAACGTACAAACCTGACAGTAAGTACAGGGCTGAAATATGTGTGATTACATCAAGGTTTCTCAGTGTGTATAGAAATAATGCTGAGTGTGAACACCACAGAAATGAGTACTTTTTAATAGCTATACTCTATACTGACAAGTCTTGTGATTAAAAAGAAAGTAGAAACGAGTATCAAGAAGCACAGCAGTAGCCATGACTAGACACTGTGTCACTTGATCAGAACATTTGAGAGAGAAATACCAACTCTAGAATAAGGTAACACCCAGTCTTTGGCTTTCTTTTTAAACACTGTTGGGGAAAAAAAAAAAAAAGCTCTTGAATATACATCCTGTTATGCTCTTCACAATTGCATTTTAAAATGAAAACAAACCAAACCTGTGATTTAGAGAACTCCACTACATTGTAGCTGACATTATTCAGAAGTGCTAGAGAGTAGACTCCTAATCCTGCATCTTTTGTTCTCCAGATCTGATCAAGAAGTTGAGCAAGTTCCAGAACTCTGCCTGCTGTATCCACAGCTATTAATACATTTCCATCACCTCGTAACGTCTCCAAAACATTAGCTAAAAAGAATTAAAACAAAACAAAAAAAATGCTTACACTTTAAACCACAAGTAGGGTGTTTGTGGGGTGGTGTTTTGTTTTTTCCCCTCCTGTATCACACTGACAGTCATTAGTTAAAAGCAAACTGAACTCTGAAATACATTGAACTTCAAGACAGAACCAAAACTACGTTTCCAATTAAATTAAAAGGAGTTGGACTTTTCTTGGTAGCTCTGAAGATCCCACTGCCCTGATATTACTTTTTAAAATAAATAAATACAATCTGTAGAATGGAGCTTAAAAAAAAGAAGATTGCATTACTGAAGGTCATTCAAAAATTCCTTAAGAAATCAAATGATACTGGATAAAATACACTTTTTTCAGTTTTATATAGGGTACAATTCTTTGTCTTTAGGAAAATGTTTTATCTACAGCATCAGTACCATCAGGAAAGACTAATTCAAAATTTGTTAAGTTTTAATAAAGTTTCTTAATTTAGATACTGGTGAGCTTCTTACAGGAAAACAATTTACAGTGGTAATAAAACCTGTTACTGCTATCTTGAACCCCAGAACAGAATACATACTCAGTAGCTGCTCATCCCGTTGCTTCCTCCTGGGTTGTACATAAGTAGCATTAAATGAATCTGTAATAAGCAATGAAGGCCTGCTCAACATTTCCAAAGAACATCCATTCAGATGGCTGTGGAAAAAAGGTCAAAACTCACTTTCTGCATTTCCATTTTACAAGAAAAAATAAGACAGCCAGCTTCCAGATTTTTACGTGTACAGAAGTCAAACTCCTCAATAATAGAAAACTATTGTATCACATATAAACAAATCAAAGAGCTTCTTACAGAAAAGACTTTAGACCAAGAATAAGAGGATGTTTAAAAAGATTCAAAGTCCTAACGTACGAGTAATTTTGAGGCGGTTGACACATAGCATAAATTATATTTAATATCTACAATTGATTAGTAAGAACAAAGGCAGTTTCAATTAGTTTCATTTCTCTACCTTCTTCTCTTCTCATTCCCCAAAAGCCTCTTTCATATAACTTTAATTATACCTGGAACAGACCTAAATTAGAGCCTGGAACAGGTTCCCCAGAGATGCGGTCAGAGCACCCAGCCTGCCACGGTTCAAGAAGTATCTGGACAATGCTCTTCAAAATGTGGTTTAATTTTTGGAACGTCCTGTGTGGAGCCAGGAGTTGGACTCAATCATTTTTGTGCGTCCCTTCCAACTTGGGATATTCTATGATTCTATGTTTCAATTATTAAATTTGGCTTGATGCATAATACAAAACGTATTAAGGACTATTAATGCGAAAAAATATCTTATTTCAATGTTTATTTTCTTGTCTTTCTTTCAAATCAATTCATCTGAATGCATGTGAAATTAGTGGTCTTATGTATGGAAAAGCACTGCTACTTCCATACCTATTTATTACACAAAGTGATGCACACCTAACACATCTAAGAAATATAGATAGCTACATTGAACTTACATCTCCCTCTTGTGGTTGAAATCAACTGCATAAACAATTTCTTCCTCTCCATCTTTGACAATCTTCCAAATTGTGCCTCCTATCATGTGACCAGCTGGCAATGGTGTGATTGACAGACCATGTCCTTTGCCTACAAAAAAGAACCATCTTTTAAAAACCTCTCAATATTTTAGGTACATCACATGTACTAAAATCCATTACTCTAAATAAAAAGTAAAAAAATAACTCCAAAACTGTTACCTGGAAAAAAATCAAATGAAGTGTGAAAATCAGTAGCATCTCTCTCCTTGCCATCTAACCAGTAACTTCACGATGTTACACTTCTTGCAATTCATTTCTACTCTGTCTCCAGAAAAAGAAACTAAAGCAAAGAGCACTTCTTCACGCCGCCTCCCACCAGTACTCAGTGGCATTGCCAAGCTGCTGTAACTACAGACCTAAACAGCAGCAAGTTACATAACAAACACATCCCAGGAAAGCAAGTAAGCTGGTGAAAGGCACATCCCCCTCTGCTGCAACACAAAATACTTACTGTATCATTCACTGTCTAAGTGCTTAGGAAAAAAAATGTAAGCTACAAAAAACAGAAATTTGCCAGAACAACAAACATGCAAGTGAAAGAATTCCAAGGAAAGATGTCTACGTGCTACAGTCAGGGATGACTGATCTTTTCAGCACTACATGCCGCTTTTCTTACTTTTTTAAATGCATGGCTGCTTCTTGTCACTCATGCTAGCCTTGATCTTTGTCAGAGTAAAACTAGAGCAACCATGACCGTTATTCATTGTCTTTGATCCATGACACCACCTAGAACTTCACAATTGCAGAACTTTAATAATGATTAGAACGTGCATTATCTTCTTAGATGCATCCATCAAAACTTCAAGTCAGTTCCATTAAATATGAAAAAAGTAAGGTGTTTTGATACAGTTTTTCACTAAAACTCTTACCAGATGTAAAAGTTGGTAGCACAGATATATCCTTGCTACAAATACCTTGAAAAAGCGTCAGCAGCCTTTCAAGAATGGAAAAGAAAAATGGACATGGGATGCCAAATTACAGGGCAAGAATTTCAGCAAGCAGCATTGAGGAGCTGGGAGATCTCGGCGACAAGCTGCTGGTGATCAGCTTATGTGTGTCTGTGCAAGGACAGCGTTTCCATTTCATTCTGATCTTTGAATTCAGCAACAGCGAAAATATGCTGATTATCTGTACGCCACAGTTCCTAGCAATAAGCTACATTGAGTATCATTCAGAGTCTGCAAAGACCTCGTTAAACCATTCACACGCTAAAACTTACTATCTGCATGTTATTTGTTACTTGCTTTTGTGTCACTGGTTACTGAGGAGCTCTGAGGTATGAATAAGTATTTTTTAGAGATGTGAATAAACACCAAGAAAAGTTACAAAAAAAAAAAAAGGAGAAACTAGTGCCTAAATATGCTTTGGCATAGCCTCCTCCTCATTAAATGGAAGTTCGACCCACTACCATATACAATTACTAATGCCATGTGTTCAGCTGATATAGACTGGCACAGTGTTACTGAATTCAGACCTGCAAAAATGCTTAACTTTCATAGACATACCCCTTTTAAAAAGTTACCTTAACTGTTAATGAAAGTAACAGTCACTAGAAGCAGTTTATCAAAACTGTTCCTTACAGAACAACTTTACCTTTCAAGTTCACAATCTGAGAAAACTTGAGCTGTTGTATCTTATCAAAGGCTGCATCTACATCATCCAACGTAAAGAGTGTGAAATCTTCAGTATTATGGCGGGACTAAAACAAATAAGAAGCAAAGAATGTTCAAAAACTTGAGCCATCTACCTTACCAACGATGTTGCGTATTAAAGTATGAACTTAAATATACCTGATAGAGGTCATACATAAACATCTGTCCCATTTTATATACAGGAATAGTTGCATAAATGGCACAATTCAACCCCATTTTTCCAACCGCATATGGGAGAGCACCAAGGTGTAGAGGGTCAGGATGAGAAAGGAGAACAGCATCAACCTGGTGTACATGTCTACAAAGGAAGGACAACAGAAGTTGGCGAAAAGAGTTCTGAATGGTATTATACACTTCTGACTATGACTATTTTGAGACAACTACACAATCTGAATGCCAAACAAGAAAATTCAAATCCTTCCAGGTTTAAAAAACTTCATTAAAAGTTGGAGATATTTCCAAATGTTCTCAAGTAATGTTAGAACTTAAATACACAAGTGAGTTCTGAAAATGTAACTTCAAGGCCTGGGTCATGTATGAACTTTAAAAAGTTTCACATTAAATTCTTGATTAGAAAGACCTTAACATTTACTCTGACACCAAAAAGTTCATGAACTGAAGAGTCGAAAGTATTTTTGGTGCAGGCAGGTTTATATATCTAAAAACCTAAAGCAGACTACAACTTTTCTTCAGATAAGAAGAGACAAGTAACAGAATCCAAGAGTCAATAATCTTTATATTGATAAGAATCAAATCCAAATGTTTTGTTGTGTTTGTTTTTTTTCAAATTGAAACAGTCAAGTTATAATTCAAGAAAAGTGGTATATAAATTTTGATTTTACTTTAAAAAGTCATAACTAAAAACACAGGATGTTTTATGTTTCACAGATTTCTTATGTTTCAGTCTTTTACCAGCAATCAACTCATGCATCAGGAAAGCTCCTCACTGTAAACGTGCGAGAATTCAGTATTAAAGTCTAGACAAGTTGATTTCTTGACAGGGCTGGGATACTAACAGAAGCCGTTTTCCAGACTGACAGTTCGTTAAACTTGAAATACGAGGCAAGAGTTGAACTACTTTATCTTCAGCCTCTATACAATAAGGCCTCTTTCATTTAAAACTTAGTTAAACATCCTAAACTATTTTAGGGCCAAGGTCAGCCTCCCATAAACTTGATACAGAGCAGAGTGTATGTAAAAACACAAAACAAAACATCCAAACCAAAACAAACTGAATAGTTTGAGAACTACAGTTAATTGAGGTTACTTGTTAGACTAAAAAAAATTTACTAGAGATTTTTAGTAGTATCCTTTAGTAGTACCCTTCACATAAGGCATATTTTGAGCAAGTAAGAACAACTTTGGATGTAACATCACCATATAGATACCAATGACTGGCATTTTGAAAACTTTCAGAAAAAGACAAGACCTATTTAAAGCGTGGAAGCTACTTACTTCCTTAGGGAGTCAATAATGTCCATAGAAAAGTTTTCATCCCAGCCACAGTCCAAAAGAAAACGGAATTCATCTACTTGCAATAGATAGCACAGGGCAGATTCCTCCTGCACCCCTGAAAGCGTGGTCAGCTTGATAATCGATGTCATTTTTCTGTCCAAGTGTTTGATTTCAGAAGGAACTAATCTGAATTGGAGAAGAAAACATTTTATTAAGTAATCCAAAGGAAAAATTTATTTATTTAGATCTCCCTCCCTTTCCTTAGATTTCTCTCTCTTAAGTTCTGAGAACACGCACGACAATGGTGGTGAACATTGTTCAATAAAGCTGCTAGATGCCAACCCCTAACTTTCAGATATCAACTTTTGATCCTTACGGGTCTTTTGTTGTTAGAGAAAGCTTCGAAGTTTATTAGAAATATATCTTAAAAAAACAAAATAAGTGATCACTAGAAGCAGCGCAGGGACCAGCACCGCACCTCCGGGGCTGCGGCCCCCCAAGGTGTGAGGGGAGCCCCGCACCGGGGCAGACCCCGCCGCTCAGGGGCCGCGCCTCGCCGCCGGGGCTCACCGGGGAAGAAGAGGAGGAAGAAGAGGAAGAGGAGTAGGAGGAGCTCGGCTCGGAGCGCTGGAGCCCTTGGCCACCCGGCAGCGGGCCGAGCCCGCCGCTCCCGGCGAGGGGACGCCTCGCAGCGGTGCCCCCCGCGCCGCCGCCGCTACCTCGAGGCTCCGGCCGCCCTCAGGCCCCGCGGGGCGCGCCCCCACCGCCGCCTCCCGCCCCGGCGCCGCCGGCCGCCATCTTGTGAGGGGCGGGGAGAAGGGGGAGGGAAGGTGGAAGGGGAACGGGCGGCACCACCGCCGGGCCGATGGGGGGTGAAGGAGGCTCCCCCCGCTCCCCGTGCTGCCGGTGGGCTCTCCCGGCCTGCTCGCGCCGCCCGTTGCCCTTGGTGCGGCCGCTGCGCGGGGCCCAGCGGCGGCAAGGAGCGGTAATGGCGGGTGGGCTGTGAGGGGGGGGGGGTCGTCGTAGTCTTGTCTCCTCTCCCCTCCCCTCCCCTCGGCCGGGAACGGGTCATAAACTTCTTCGTTGTCTCATAAACGGTCCAGCGAGGCTGGGAGGTTGTGGTGTGGGGAGGCCGGCGAAATTCGCGCAATGTGTTTTTACAAACGACCAGTTTTCTTCACCTGTCAGTTCCCATATGTCCGGTTAATGGTAATAAAGCGCGCATCGGTAGGATTCTGTGTTATAAATGCACTTCTTATGGTCTGCAGAGCAGCAAACTTCTGCATGATTAGATTTTAATGAATAAATTGATGGGTTAAACGCGACTGTTTTACCGGTGATATTTGAGAAGAGATGTTCCTCTCCCATTTTAGGATAAAATCCTATTTCCCAGGGCCAAGAGTTGGTTAGGATTATTTCTAAGAAACTTTTGTATGTATTTGAGAACAAAATGTATCCCATAGGAAGTGTTTTGTGGCCTTCATATCTATTAGTGTCCCACATATCTGTTGTTCTATGGTAGGATCCTAGTAAGTGTAATTAAATATTCCAGGTACGCAACAGCTTCTATTTACAGATTTATTAGCAGCTCTTAACCTGTTACACTTTTCTTTCTAGCAGCCATGGTGAATTTCGCCCAAGTTGTGCGTGATCACTGGGTTCACATCCTCGTTCCCTTAGGATTCGTGATTGGATGCTATTTGGACAGAATGAACGATGAAAAACTGTCAACCTTCCGAAACAAGAGCTTATTATATAGAAGGTCTGCTTTAGTTATGCCTTTTAAACACATACATTCAGTTATTTTGCCAAGTAGACTTAAAGTGCTTCTCTGTTTGTTGTTAGAGTCTTAAGTATGGTATATATAGTACAGTCTAAAGAAACTTAGTAGAAGGATGCACTACATGAGATCAACATAAAAAGTAAACACACAGATGAATAACAAACTTATGGTGTTAGGAAACAGACATCTTAAAAGAATAAAACTTAACAATTTGCTTCCATTATACTTTGCCATTCACAGTGTAGTTACCGTGGCATGGCATTAACTAAATCTTAGCATAGTATTGTTAGTGGCTAGCACTGTTGTTCTTAAATACCACTAATAAAAAGAAATCTTGAAGGACTGTAGTAAAAATACCACTTCAAACTTAACTGTAAAATGTATTTCCAAGGAAAATATCTAAAAGGGTTTGGGGGGATTTATAGGCCAGGAGAAAATGTGTGGGAGTGTGTATGTAACATGCATTTAACGTTATTTTGTTAACTGGGGGAAGCAGATTTATAAAGTGCATAAAGAACTAACTAGCAAGTTAGGGAAGTATTTTCTCTGGGTATGAATTTACCTACTCTCCAAGTCCATGAAGATTCTACAGGTGGAAGAATGAATATCTTGCATCTTAATGTTTGTCAATTTAAAATGGAAAATGATCTTTTTCAGCTCCTAATTAGTTTTTAGTTAACTAATTATTGATCTGAAATCAAGTAATTGGAAAAACAAGGTATATACACTTCAGTAGAAAAATCTTTGCCTGTCCAAAGCTTGTTAATTAGTAACTGCTGGCCAGTTCTTAGTCATGAAATATGGAAACCATTATTTTGTCTCTGAAACCTCAGTGGGAAACAGTCATTGAATTTTAATTTTCAGTGGATAATAGCAAGCTTCTGTCCTAAATTTAAAATTATCACAGCACTTATTAACTCAATGCTTGTGTAAGTTTGTAATTAAAAGTAATCATTTTTTAAATTAGCACAAATGTTTATGTTGGCAATTGCTGCATCTTCACTTAAAGGTATGATTGTATACAGTAATCAGTTTGAGCTTGCTGGCAAATTTCTCAGGGAGAATTTAGATAACTTAAAGCAGTGCATCATCTGTATCAGTTTAATTTTACATTACACCATGGGGTTAAGCAAATAACAGAAATAAAAATCATGCTGCGTAGCATGGACTCATAGGAATGTTATCAGTTTGCAGGTGGATTTTTTTTTTTTAAACTCTGGTGTCAGCTAGATTAGTTCTGAGTAACAAAGTAAAATGATATAGTTTGTGCCACTGTTACATGACCACTTTGCAGTTGCTGGTGACATTTAGCTGTTATTTCTGCATCATACAAAAACCTCTAAAAATTTAAGATAACTTTCAAAATCAAGGTATTCTAGAATAATTTATATATATATTAGTAATTATTCTACAAAAATCATCCTAATTGTAGTCTCTTTTCTGTTTTTCTTCCCACACAGAGAGTTGAAGCCTGGTGAAGAAACAACATGGAAATAAAGACTGTTGATGAAATGAGGAATATTTTCACTTGATTAATTATTTTATCTTGAGCATTGAAAGAATACAATTACGGTTTTCATCTTAAGACTATATAAAGCTACAGAAAAGAACACCTGCAATCCATCACTGCTAGTTTAATTTCCAGTCGTACTTTTGGAAGATGATTTAATTATATGACTAATTTGCGTCCAGGAAGTCCATAACTGTTGAGAAACTTTTGTCCCTGTAAGTCATACTCTGGAAAAAGAGGATGTAATAAAGAAAAAAAACTATGCAAAAGTCAGTTACGTTGTTATTAATCTGTACGGTGTGGAAGTTTGTAGCTAATTTACGAGGTGGACTTCAAGGGGATACTTTAAAATGGCCCAAAAGGCAGTTGGTAGGGATTTTTTCTTGTTGTTTTACAGCTGTTTTTGTTGCGTTTTGGTTTTTTTGAACGTGGAGGACCTTCCTTCCCCGTGGCCGCCCAGGCTGGCTGGGCGGAGCGCCGAGGGAGCTGCCCTCGCTGCGCTGTTTCCAGCCTGGGCCCCCACGCGGCACTCAGGCCTGGCTGAACAGGAAGCCGAGGGCGTCCCTCGGTTCGCGTCGTTACCTCGGCCTGGAGCCCGGCGTTAATTAGCCAGGCGTTAATCAGCCAGGCGCTAATCAGCGCACCCCCCCTCCCGGCCGGCAGGGGGCCCGCGCGGCGCCCGGCGAGGCGAGCTTTGGTTGGCTGCGGGGGGCACGGGAGGCGGCGGCCGCTGGCAGTAAACATGGAGGCGATCTTCCACGAGCGGGTGAGTGAGGGGCCGGGGGGGCTCCAGCGGCGGGGGGCGGCGCGGCCGGGCCGGAGGTTCGCTCCCTGAGGAGCCGAGGTGGGGCGGCGGCCGGGCCTCACCTCCCCGCGCTGCCTCTGGAGCCCCCATAGCCCCGGGGCAGGCTGTGAGGGTGTTCCCCCGGCAGGGACAGCCTTCCTCTGGCAGCGCGGGGCTGCGGCTTCTCCCCCTCCTCCTCTTCTTCCTCCTCCGCGGTGCCCTGTGAGGAAAGGAGCTGCCGCCAGGGCTCGGAGAGGGGCAGGGCTGGGCCTCAGCGTCTCCTCGCCCCCGTGCACGTCTCGGGGGCTTTAGGAAGGGGCCTGGGGTGTGCTCAGGTGCACGCCGTTGTGTCTTGAAGAGAGCCTCCCGTGTAGACGAGCAGTGACAAGCAGAACGGTTTTTGGTTTCTTGGTTGCTTCTCGGCTGAACCTGCCTCGGTTTGGGTTGTGTAATGAGCGAGGAAATGGAGTGCTGGTAAGGAAATCCTAACTCGGATGCTGGGCTTCTGGGTGCCAGGCAGCTTCCTGTTTTGGAGGATGTGCTTCTGGAAGCTACCGTGATTTAGCAGAGTTCCCAAATAGGAGCTGTTTGTGCCTCAGTGTGAAACTTAATTGTTTTTCATGTAACTTGCTGATACTTTTATTGTCTTAATGGTAGTACTAGTCTCTGTATACTGTTCTCATGGATACTTGTTGGTTTACTTAATGAGTAAAGTAAGCCAACTTCTAAAATTTCTTTTCTGGAATCAGTAGAACCTGAGGAGTGTTCTTTCAGGCTGGGTTTGGGTAACAAAATTTGCCAGACACCATCATGTTAAACAGCTGCTGTTCAGGGGATAAGTGTTGGATTTCAGCTGTTACACCCTGTGCTACAGTGACCTTGAGTCCCAGTCGAGGTTTGACAATGAGCTGAAAACAAGCGCACCTTCCTTTTGTCTTGCCTGGCCTGTTGCATGACGAAATGGTAACTGAAACTTCAAGTTCTCACAAGTAAAATTGCTTTGTAGTTTTGGAATTAAAAACTGCTGAAATCAAAGTGATGGAGCATGCTAGATTCCAAGTTATAAACTGATTGTTGTTCACAGCTGCTGCTGGTTTCGGTTGTGGGTTTTCTGGTTGTTTTTGTGTCTCACGTGAATGTGGAACGTAAGTGCTTATTAGACAGTTGGTTATGCAGTTAGCAAAGTGCCTGTGTGCCTGTTTTAAATTAGACTACCAAATACATACATTTGTTGTTGTTATTATAGGGGAACCTTACCCGAACCTTTGTCTTTTTTCTTAGGGGGTATTTTTTTTTTCCATCAAGCACACAATTTCGTGTCCTGTCAAAATACTTAAAATGCTGAATGTACACACACACACCCCACTTGAATTTGCACACTAAAGATATTTCAATTTTAAAAAAAGGATGAGAAAATAGGGTGTTTATAAAGGAAATTGATACACTTTCAACTAAATGAAGACCTAAGCAACGTGGCACTTGTAACAGGGGAGTGACATTTGCAAAAAATGTAGGAATGCTCTGGATTTAAGGAGCCCTCAGTGTAAAAGTTGGCCCTGTCTTTGATAGCATTCAAGTGGTTGAAAACACTGGAAGCAGGACAGCAGTTTATATCAGAGTAGGTTTCAACAGCGGGATTTCAGATTATGGAAGGATACAGAATTCTCTGCGTGAAAGTAATGAAAGTAACATCTCTTCCAAACTGTAAAATCGATTTTCTCTTCTGCGCTTTTACAGATTGTGCATACAAACATTGTTTTCACTTCGAAGATAAAACTCTTTCTGTACAAGTACAGAAAGGCCCTTTCATTGACATGTTTTAAGCCTGCAATAAAATTCAATTTCAAAGATATCGTATAGATACTGGTTTGTTTCTAATGGTTTCGTACAGCTCTGGTGAAGAAGCCTATGATTCTTGAGCAGGTTCCCCTGCTTTAGTTGTATCACTTGGCCAGCAGCAGGGCTGTGGTCCCAATAGGACCGGAGCTGCTGTGTCTCGAGTTTGTTGTTGTGGGGAGAAGATGAGCTGGAGGAGCTGCGGAGGATGACGCTTCTAAATTCCATTGTGCCCTGGCTGTACAGCTGCTCCAGCTTTAACTCACTGCTCAATTGAGTGATGATTTTGTAATGTGGAATAAAGGGAACTTTCAAGGTTCCTGCTGTAAGGGAGACCGTGGGAGATTCACGCATGTGACTTGTATGTTGCTTTCATGGCTGTTTAAAGAGTATTCCTCTAAGGCAGGCTCTTGTGTTCTTAGTTTGTGTGGGTTTGGCAGGGTGGGGGGCTGGTTTTCATTCTTTGAGGTTTTTTGTTTTAATACATTTGTTTTAATGTATAATCTTATAAATAGAACTGAGCATTGATTAAAACAAAGAGTAAAGATGCATTTTAAAACTGATGTTAATCTTGTCTTTGTTTATTTCTTAGAGAAAGATTGGTTTTGATGGGAAACTATAATTTCTCTCTTTTAACAAGACAGTATTTTATCTGCACGTATGAAATGGTAGAGCCTAACATGCATTCATTCAGATTCGGTTTTACTCTGTGCAACAAAATGATAACTGTTTATAATTTATTCATTTTTAACTTGGGTTGACAGTCTAAAAATTCTGTATTAATTTTTGTGATCTCCACTATGCTGGATGTTTTGTGTTTAAATAGTTTATCCAAAAATATTTTCAGTGTTGAATATGCTAAATTCATTTTTTTTTCTTGCTGTCTCATCATTGTGAGCAAGATTTTACAGCCTGTAGTTACTAGCTTCTCTTACCTAGTTCCTGTTTGTAAATTGCCTATGGAAAATGAGATTTCCTACTCTTCCAACACCTTATCACTTTCAGAGCAGTAAATGAGTTGGTTACAACCTGAACTGGGTGAGTAACCTGAAAGAAAGGAAACAAATTCTATAGATGTATACTTTTAAATCTCTTTGAAGCCTTAATGGTCTGCATTTCTTTAACCACATGTGGAGAGCAGATTGCTGATAGCTGCACCTGGTGAACATGAGAAGTTTAACAAAGAGCAAGAGTCTCTGTTGCTGAGAATATTTGTTACTGGGAATTAGGAGGAAGAAAAAAAGCTTCCTCTTTCATACGGTGGTAGTTTAGAAGAGGGCAGAATCCATTATCCTGCTGGTTGCAAAGTACTTGTGTGACTTGGTCAGGCCATAGGCAATTTTAGAGTATTTTCCAAAAACACTTTTACTTGGAATTTATTTTCTTCTAGGAAATACAGTAGTGGGTTTACCCCATCGTATTTGTGTGGGGTGAGGATGGGGGGGTGTATTTTACGGGTTGCACTGTAATACATTTGAAGAAAATATGATGGTGGGGGGAGTGGAGGGAAAGTTTGCAAGATTTAAATCATTGAATGTTTTTTCAGGCCAAAACATTAACATGCTTTTGTCATTGCTTTGGTGTTTCTTTCTTTTCCAACGATAGCAAGAAGGCTCGTTGTGTGCTCAGCACTGCCTGAATAATTTGCTACAAGGAGAGTATTTTAGCCCTGTTGAGTTATCTTCCATTGCACAGCAGCTGGATGAGGAAGAAAGAATGAGAATGGCAGAGGGAGGAGTGTCTAGTGAAGAATATAGAACATTTTTACAGGTAAGATCTTTGTAATTTGAGGTTTGACATTTGCCTGAAATCTAATATTGTGTAGCACAGGCTTGCTATTTTTTGTAGTTATAGAAGGTTCATTTCTTTTGCTGGTGTTTCTTAAGTTTATAGATATTTCCATTCAAGTATTTCAGATTTGTCATTTTTAAATAGTTCCATTCAAGTATTTCAGATTTGTCATTTTTAAATATTACTAGTATAGCTTTACAGTAATCCTTAAAAAAAGGGGGTGGGAGTGGCTACATTGTCATCATCTTACAGGTAGGAAGGTCAGGCATGGCAAGGACGAGAATTTTGCCTTATGTTTTTGTAAACTAGTGGCAGAGATGGGAACAATCTTCCATGCCTGTCTGTCCTTTAAGCACTAAGCATTTCTAATTTAAATGTTTGAGGTTTTAATTAATAAGCATGTTTGGGCATTGTAATCAGCCTTACTGAGTAGGAAATAATTAGTTTACATATTTGCAGTTATTTATTCTTGAATTCTTTCTGACCAGTACGTTTCTCTTTTCTCCCTCCCAATCTCACGCTGAGCAGCAGCCTTCTGTAAATATGGATGATAGTGGATTCTTCTCAATTCAAGTAAGCGTTGTTCTATACTGACAGATTTTTTCTTTATGCAATATATGTGATCTCACACATGGCAGTGGTTACAGGGCTATCACAGTGATCTGCAGAATGGAAGAAGCTGAAGTACCTACATTCCAGTTTTTACAGCACTCTCCAGCCACAGTAGAAACAAAGGTTTTTGTTTTGTTTTAAGGAGTGTAATGGAGAAGTAAGTAATAGGAAATACTTAAACCAGAACACCAAAAAAGGTGTTGAACACTGAACTGGGGCTTGTGTCTGGAATCGAGCTGTTAGCTAAGCTTTGCACCTTTGGCTGTCTCTGTAGCTTTGAGAGGTGCTTGTCAGTGTTCCAGAATCCCTTGAGAGCAGAGCCTCTGTCTTCCTTATTGTCTGATGTAGGGCAGCACTGTATTTCTACTCCGTGAAAAATGATTAACAGTTTAGCATTTCTTGTATTCTTGATGGTGTTGCTGCAGTACTGAAGCTGGAAAAAACCCTTCCGTATATTCTACCTTTTTTGTCCTGTCATTGCTTTGCTCACTTGCTACATAACTCGCTGGCAGAAAGGCAGATGAATTGATGATTTAAAATTTCTTACAGCATTATTACAGATAGCATTAAAAAGTTCTTGTAGAAGAGTTCAGATAACTTTTATTTTCAAATCTGCTGATTAGCTGTCAAAATGACTTTGAAATAATCTAAAATATTAACGAAATACCAATTTTGATATCTTAAAATATGGGAAAAGCTTATAAGCTATACCAATGCCTAGGATTTTGTTATATTTCTGTTCCTTTCCCATATAGTAAAAGCAAAGTTTCAAGTCTTTAGATTGATCAGAAAGCTTTGATAGACAGCTCTTTAAAATGAATTGGGATAGTCAACCGAAAAACACTAGCAGTAGCTCTGTGGTAGTGAGCCTGAGTTGGTGCTGTGACCTTCCAGTGGTGTGAATTTCAAGTTATTACTGTGGAGAAAGATGACGTTGCACTGAGTGGAGAGGGAGGGCAGAGCAGTACATTGAGAGCAGAGAGATGACGATATGAGTATTTGTGGGAGGAGAAATTACAGCTTTGACTGGGGAGTAAGTTTATTAACATGTCTTAGTTAAATCATAGCTTTGTTACTCCCTCTCTGGTAGGCGTGTTATATTAGCGTGTAAATTCATGACAGTTGCAATTTGAATAGTGTGATTCCTGGTTTCCTAGCAATGTTTTGAAATCAAAACTTTGAGAAAAATACACGTGTTGATAGTGGCTAAAATGGTTGCAGTTGCTCAAATTAGATTTGATTGGTATAACTCATTAAAAAGTGTTGTTTTTTGACAGGTCATAAGCAATGCCTTGAAAGTTTGGGGTTTAGAACTAATCCTCTTCAACAGCCCAGAGTATCAGAGGCTTGGGATCGATCCTATGTAAGACTCTTTTATTATTATTTTTAGCTTCCATTTTATGGAAAAATACTGACAATCAGTGATTTAGTTCTGTGTCTTTAAAATTACTGTTTCAAGCTCTGTTGTATCCTGATGTTTATTTTTTTATACTCTCTGCCTTTGATTTTTTTTTCTTTTGGTGGTGTGTATGAGCACCTCTCCTGTGTGCCTTTATGACATCTTAGTATCTGTGGCATCACAGGTATGAGATTTCAGTAATATGGATATGATAAAAAGGACAACTTTATAAATATTGTAAGTTACAAAAGCAGTATGAATATTCTGTAATGTCAGCAGTTGTATTACTGAAATTTTATTATGCAAGTTTAAATTAGTGGTAGCAAAAAACTTAAACATTAATATGAACTCCAATATTATTTAATTTTATCTATACCTTTTTGTTTTTCTTTTTACAGAAATGAAAAATCATTTATTTGTAATTATAAGGAACACTGGTTTACAGTTCGAAAGTTAGGAAAACAGGTGACACTGTCTTTTTTCATTTAAAAATTGACTTCAGAGTGGGGGTGGAAAAAACGGTTGCAAGTAGACCATGTGTTGGCCTTTTGCAGGCTTTTGCTGCAATTTGCTTTAATATAATAGTCATAATAAAAGATTTCAGTAAATGTTTGTTATATCACAAAAATGCCAGGCAGCTTTTCGTGAATGTTAGCCTGGGGAAAGATCCTAGGATCTATTCCCCAGAGAACCTGTCCTATAAGAAGCTGCAGCTGAGATAGTCTCTGTGACCTCTCAAGTTCTTTTCTTGCTTTTCTGCGTGAAGAATAGCAGAAAAATGTTTGTATGGAAGAGGGGGAAGTCTTAGATAAAGATTAGGATTCCTGTAAATGCAAGCTTATTTAATGGACTACATTATCAACATTGTAAAAATGAGTTGCCAATAGCCCTTTGTATGTTTAAATGGACAATAGATAGAAGTAAAAATTCAAAGTTGCACTGTATTAATGAATATTTATAATCCTTAGTATTTAAGGGTATCCAAAGGATAAGGTTGGGGAAAGTAGAATCACAGCTTTTCACTGTTTTTGAAAACTATCTGAAGCAGTTGTATGATAAGCAGGAAATAACTGTTAAAAGCAAGGGGTGGCCAAACACCTGCATGGTACATACATCATAACTCAAGTCACGTGCAGGTCTCCTGTAACGCCAGTGCAGTCGTTTTTCAGTAGCCAAAAATTGTTATGGATCATGCTGCATAAGCTTCTGCACAACGTAAATTAGTTGGTTTGGTGTGGTGGGCTTTGTTTTTGTCATAAACTGTTCGTGAAGTAAGCTCTTAAATTCTAACATAGTGGGTGGGAGTCACTCTGCCAATTCGGTTTTCCAAGTGCTGGCTACATACGTTGTCATCCAGTTTAAAAGAAATGCAATTATTCCTGTGAGTAAGCAAACTACTGTTCTGGCTTAGTTGTAAAGTATAGCTGATAATTGTTTAAAGGCATTTTTTGTGTATTTGAAATTGAAAAGGCTGAATGGTCCCTCAAAGCTATGGGAATGTTCCCTAGTATAAATACAACCACATCAGCTGGAACGTTTTTGATACCATTCTAGCTTAAAACTTCTTTAGTTGGAGGAGGGATGTATTTTGCTTGCACCTGCAGCTTGTAGCTACACAAAGCAATTCAAGGTTGTGTTATCTAGAGAGTAATGAGAAGGGAGAGACAAAATAGATAGAAAAGAAGGTCGAAGCCCTAGGTCTATTACAGTTAAAGCAGAATTAGTTCACCAGACCTTTCTCCTCCATACTATGTTAAGAGTTTATCAGTAATCTGTCTGTCATGTATGTTTACATAACCTTTTTATTCTTACCCCACTCCTACACTGGTGGTTTTCTTGCCTTATTCCAGTGGGAAGGGGTTTTTTGACTGAGAATTCAAGTGATTCGATGACAGATGGGTAGATAATCACCTGGAACAGAGGTGACTTACAGTATGGGCCTGACTGCAAGTGTATGACTGCATATACAGAAGTTTAGGTAGACAAATGCCTTTTTTTGAGAATGGAGATTGAATTCTTCTGCTGTCTGAAACTGTGCTCTCTAGTTAAGGTTGAATAATATTGAATGGGTATGGTATAAAAAAGTTCTTCAAATTGATTGCAATATATATGGGATTTTAAAGATAGAATATTTTACCGTACCTATTTAGTATGTTTGTCCCTAGTGGAAGTGTTATCGCCGACTAGTTGTCTTCAGGGAACTGGAAATATCTTGTGTATATTTCTCGAGTGTCAACTATTGTAATATTGTGTTATATTATTGATGTATTATATTTGAGTTCACTTTTCTTAATTTTTAAATTTAAAAATTATCCAGATGTAAACCATAGTTTTGAGTATCATCAACTATTAAAGGCATCATGTTTAATTAATATAATGGGAAGAGTTCAACTTGTTTCCTGTATCTACTAATGTGTTAAGATAGAGTATTAATTTATGAAAGATTTCTTCCTTCATCAATCTCTTAGCAGTTTTAAAACTAGGATTAAGGAGTATTTTAGATTTGTGTCTAAAATGATTCTTCTGCTGTTATATCTAGATTTTTGTTTTAATGTGTTTCCTGGTACCAGTGTCGAGTAATGGGAGAGAACATGCAATAATTTCCACGCTTCAGATCTCCTGTTAGCTGAAGAGTATTTGAAGGGAGACTTTTAGCAGTATAGGTATTGTGCTTCAAAAGACTACTAATTTGATGATTTATTTTACTAGACTGAGTTGGATATTCCATCATAGAAAATGACCACATTGTAGAGAAATGGATTACAGAGTAATCTTTATGCTAATTTGTTCTCTCAAACCTTTTTTTCTTAATTACAGTGGTTTAACTTGAACTCTCTCTTGATGGGTCCAGAACTAATATCAGATACATATCTTGCACTTTTCTTGGCTCAATTACAACAGGAAGGTAATAGTAACTTGCAGATGTTAAATTTCATTAACTAAAAGTAGGTAATAATCATTATTTATTAGAACTTAATGAATTCAGTTAATTACCCTCAGTTTTGTTACTGAAATAGTGAAATAACCCAAGTCCTTATAATGAAAGGTAGAGCCTTACATTTTAATAAATTGCACATTGTATTCCATATAAATGTGCATTTTAGAGTATTGATGTGTGCACCTTAATGCTGTAGACTTACAATTTATTTTTCTCAGGTTATTCCATATTTGTAGTAAAAGGTGACCTGCCAGACTGTGAGGCTGATCAGCTATTGCAGATGATTCGGGTACAGCAGGTGCAGAGACCAAAACTAATTGGGGAAGAGACAGCACAGTCAAGAGAACAGAGGTAAGGTAAACAGATTTCATTTTAATAATGTTCAGTGTGATTTTTTTCTATGATAAATGTCTACATGGAGACAACCCTCTTAAGATGTAATTAGAAGTACCTTTAGTTCAATGCTTTTTGCTATTGCACACTATGAAACCAAATTAGTGGAGTAACAAACAGCGCATTTTTAAGCGTGCAAAAAATACTGTAATAATTTGCATTTTTTTTGCCTTTGTTACCCAGTCTAGAAGTCTTCTAGAAGTTAGCAGTGATTGTAATCAACTCCTCCATGTAAGACATGGAACTCCCTTAATTCAGCAGAGTGCATGCAAGTGTGAAGAGTACATGTAGCAAAGTATAATAATTGCAAAATCATTGCTGAAAGCAGTGCAAGTACTTCACCAATTCTGAAGTGTTTTCAGTACATTCGGACTACAGTCCAGATTGGGCTTGAGTCATGAAGTGAGGAAAATGCAAATATATTGAAAAATAAAAATAGCTTTTCTGAACATCATTGTATTAACTGATGACAGATGATTTAATCGTACAATAGTATATTGAGGCCTCAGCCAGGGTTGGGAATTTAACTGGTAGCCACTCTGAGTAGAAAGTAGTGTGACTGAATTGAATTCGCAGGTTTTGTGGTTTTACTTGACTGGCAGTAGTGTATGTTGTATGATAGTACCTTATGCTGAAACAGTCTGTCATCAAGTGTTAACGCCAACTTTTTAATAGGAAATACTGATAAAACTTACTGGGTTTCTTCTTGTAGCTGTATTCATATAAGTCTTAATGAATAGTCAGTGCTTTACCTAAGTGTGTTTTACACACTGAAGAGTACTTAAGAGTAAGCAAAGAGGCTAAAATCAAAATGTCTCTGCAGGCAGTATGAATAGATAAGAGCAGGTTACCCATAGAAGTTGTATGTGACTGGCCCTGGATGTTCAAAGCCAGGTCAGATGGGGCTTCGAGCGACCTGACCTAATGGAAAATGTCCCTGCCCATGGCAGGGGGTTGGAACTAGATGGTCTTTAAGGTCCCTTTCAGTCCAAAAGTTTTTGTGGTGATTGTGATTTTTCCAACTATAGTAGAGTAGGTTAGCCAACCTTACCAAACTATCATTAATGGTAATTGATCTACAAGAGCACATAATGTACTACTTAAAATAATTTTATCCCATTTTTATTGTGAATAAATTGCATACTGATTTCCAAAAAAAAAAAAAAAAGCATAAGCTGTTTTCAAAGGAACAAGTTCATTATTATTTCTTCCACTTCATAAAGGTAAACTATGGTGTTGTGAATTGATGGAATAAAAACAGTGAACTACTTGGTAGTGATGTGAAAACTATGTATAGTCTGCAGAGGATCTTTGACTGTAGTGTAGTCATTAAAGATTCCTAAGGAAGAGACCACATGCACTATTATCTGCTGGTGTAGCTATCTTACTAGCAATGGGTTCAAATAAAAATATTCCTGGCTTTTATAGCACTACTACTTTTGAAGTTTTTCCTGTTAAGCAGATTCTCATCAACATATATACATAGGTTCAGGGTTTCAGTATCTTCATTTTACAGCCGAAGGCTATGATTGTAGTTTTTTCATGTTTGTTTTATACAGAACTGAGGAAGTATTTGTATAACAGATTATCACAATAGATTTTTTTTCCAAAGTTTAAGAATAAGTAGTTAAATCAGCACAAAATATGTACTTTAAGTCTCAAAGTATGATTACTGTCTGAATGCCTTAAATGTATTGACTTCACAGGCTGCCCAGAAGTGATGTGGACCAAGCAATAGAAGTTAACCATCCTTTTGATGGAACAAGCATGTTGGATGAAGATGAGGAGAATTTTCAAAGAGCCCTGGCTCTAAGTAGGCAGGAAATTGATATGGAAGATGAAGAAGCTGATCTTCGTAGAGCCATTCAACTCAGCATGCAAGGTGCAGTGCTCATTTAAATTTCACTTAGCATTCATGTTGCTTATGCTTTAGCAGCTACTGAAATCAGCTTCAGTCAGCCACTCTTTCAGTATGCTTCAAGCTCAAGCTCTCTGAATAGTCTGGCTTTGAGGCCTGGAAGGATAATCCAGACTTTCTTGTAGCATCTTGCTTCCTGCTTTTTGAAAAGTTGCAACTTTTATGTTAGCATTGATCATTAGGAGGCAAGAACAAATTGGCAAAGGGTGGTAGGAGGAAAGGAAAACAGTCCTAAGGAGAGAGTATGGCAGTGAAGTTAGCTTAGGTGCTTATTTCACTAGCAAGTCACTTTGAGGAGGGTGGGGTGTGTGTTATTTTTTTGGGGGGGGGAGGAGGGGGGCTTTAAGCTCTGGTTTTTTCAAACTTCATTTTGCTGTGATTAGTAGGATATGTCTTGTTCTGATTTTCAGGTTGTCGTCGAAGTGAGTGCTTGAACTCATTATCAACGAATCTTCCTCAGTCACCACACACCAGTCAGACAGACTCCCTTTCTTCAGAAGAACTGCGAAGGAGAAGACAAGCATATTTTGAAAAGTAAAGTAGCTGATAGAAAACTAAAACTGCATTTGGGAAGTAAATGTCTTATTGTTCAGTGCTTTTGGGCTGTGGGTGGGTTTCTGACTCAGGTCCAGCTTAACTTTTGTCTTTTAACAGGCTTTCATAGCATACCAGAATTTTGCTCTTCCAGGATGGTTCCTATAAAGAAATTAAGCCTGTAAATAGAGCGACTATTAGGAGTGCAATATCAATCTTGAGAAGGGAAGCAAATGAATGCATTACAGTATTTCCACACGAAATCCTGTAAATAACTTGCATAGTCATTTTTTTGAAGGAAAATGTTCTTGCTCTAAGACTTTGCTTCTGGTAGTGATGTCTCTACTGAGCGTCACATGGAAGTCATCTAGATGATGCTTCACTTTTGTGTTCTTAACACATTCTTGTGGTCTTGTTGTAGCTTTTCCTTGTCTCTATTTTGTAGTGATGAAGGAAATTAAGACCAGGGAGAAATGCTATAGATAACAGAAGTTAGATTTTGCATGAGAGGATAAAGCACGAATTCTGGGAAAAGTGCAATTTAGAATATAATGTTGGGAGAACGGAAGTCTGAAGGCAAGCAGGGGGAAACAATTTAAGAGATTTCAAGTATGGGTGTGTTATTCTACCAAACAGCAGCTTATACTACTTATACTTCTCATTCTTGGCCTTCCTTACAATGACATATATGATTCAGGATTCATACTATCAAGTCTGATATTAACTTTATTTTCTTATAAATTTATAATTATTTCAGGCAGCAACAACAGCTGCCGCAGAAAGATCAGACCCTGAACCTACAAGATAAGCCAGCTATAAGCTCAAGCACTCTGGAAGCCGACCCAGGTATTGTTTTTTAAACGTATTTCCAACTCTGAAATATTTATAAGGTTTTTTTTTCACCTTTGTGTTATGCGCTGCTTCCTAATTTTCCTTGCCTGCCTGCTTTCTCACCCCAGCAGCTGTTCTGACTATGCATCACAGCTGTTGCTCTTTTTTTTGGTGGTAAAGGAAAGGATCACTTTCTTTGAAAAGCCTATTCTGCTGTGAATGTCAATATCCTGTTTCAGAGTGAATTATCAGACAATTTGAGTTCTGGCTTTGCTTATTGTTGCTTAGTTTGGCTGGGGCATAATTCAAGAAACTAATCTGTGGTGGGATCTGTATGTAAGCTTTGTCGCTATTAAGTACTGGTGATCCAAAATTTGTGTGCATGACTTGATTCAAACTAACTACTGTGCATGGAAACCTAAGTGTAAAATGTTCAATTATAGTTTTAAATAAATTATTTTTTTTTCTTTTTTTAAAAAAACGTTTCAGGAGGAAGGGGGGAACAGGATAGATACGAACAGAAGGAACAAAAAAAACATTTAACTGCTGTTGAGAACTGCCTCTGTGCATTTCTTACAATTTATATGCATATAATTTTGTTTTCATTAGGAGGTGATATGAGTGAAGAAGACATGCTTCAGGCAGCCATGAACATGTCTCTGGAATCTGTTAGAAACCACTTGAATACTGAAGAGAAGAAATGACATCACAATTTTCCCGTCCTCTATTGTCAAAACACTAAGTCTCCATTATAATCTTACTGTGTGGATGTTGCACGAGCAGGGTTCATTTCAGAGTTTTGGAAGCAGGAATGAAAGGGGGCTGGAGCTCAGAATTTAGAGGGAATCTGCAAATGTCAAAAAGTTTGCACTAATTTAGAAAACCGTAGCGCTCCTGCTACAGAATATCTGTTCACAAGAGTAGCTTGTTAAAATTACTTAAACTACTCGTGTGGCTGAAGGTAGATATGTAGCAGTTGTAACTTGCATTTAAAAAGCAAATTTAAATTGTTTTGAAGAATTATCTAGAGAATACAAAAGGAGACAAAAAATGTTGTCAGCTGATGTCCTTCAATACTAATACTAAAATAGATAATAAATTATGTTCATAAATTAGTAATTATAAGAAAACACTTGAGATGGGAAAAAGAATTCAATTATGTTTATCTTAGATAACTTGTCATTCAGAATGAGTCATAAACTTGATGTCAACTTTTTGGTCCTGTTGTCCACTTTTGAAATGACCCATTCTGCAGGAGAAACTTGAATCTATAAACTTCATGCTTGGCAATTCAACAGAAAATCTCCAGTGTATTGTAGATTATAATGTTACTTCTGAATGTTCAGTGACTTGTGACCTTCTAATGCTTTGTGGTTTTCCTTTCGCTTCCAACTGTAGGTTTCAGATCCATGTTTAAAGTAGGGTTTTTGCTTTGCCATTTTGTCTTTTTGGCAGATATATTGCCATTACTTTTTTTTTAATTTGCTTAGTTAGTTTTTCTTATGCTCCTTCTGTTTACGCCACTGTTTTTACAGTAAAAATATAATGGGTTAAACAGGTTTTCTCTTTTATCCCTCCTGGAGTTTTTCCTCTCTGAGCTTAACCCTTTGTTCTGGCCTTTTAGTATGAAAGAGCTGTTAACTGAGTCTAGGAGAAAGGAGATGGGGAAGATTTGGGTGCCATAAAAACTAGTGCCACATATCCAGCGTGCGTTCCTGCAGTCTGAAGTGACCCCTGTGCAAGTAGCTCTTTTAAGAATGAATATTTATGTCTGTGTGGGTGTTCTTTCCAAAATACTTCTCGAGTGTCTGTCAGAATGTTGCAGCTTTTTCAGGAATGGCCTTTATTCATGCACCTTAAAATTTTTTATCATGCTGTTTCTGATGCTGAGAAACTGGGGAGCAAAGGATGGGGGATAGTTTATTGGTTGTAACACATCTGCTTTGATACCCAGGATGAGTGTGTAATAGGGTGACCAAACTTGACTTTCAACTTAGTGCAACAATTCAGATAAGTTTCGTTTTCCTAAATGGTGCTTGAAATACAAATTCTGTTTACATATAAATTATATGGAAGTGTTGTAGGTACAGTATGTAAGCTGTATACCACTTAATGCATTAACAGTTAGCACAGGCATTTTAAGAATAATCTTTTGAAGATAAACCCCAAATTCTTTATCAAAATATTCTGATGTTATATCATTACACAATAGTAACAAAGTTAGTATGGACCGAATGGTAGTTAGATGGAAATTGACATTCAGCATCAAGTAGTACTGTACATGAAAGGGCTCTTACCTCTCAGTAAAGTTCTGTTTACAGCGATGGTTTCTTGATAGGTTAGAATATTATATTAAACATAAATGGGTAGAATTCTGTTTTCTGTATGCTAAATTTCCAATAATGTCACCATAACCACTGGTATGTGTAAGATGATGTGGATTTCGACATGAGACAGCAGTACTTCTTTGAAGTTGATTTAAAATTTTGCTTTTTAAGGAATCCTGTCATGCACGTAATCAATCTTTGTAATATATTAAAGTAATACAGCCAAACAATGGCTTTAAAATGTTACATGTATGCAAATGCCATTTTGAAATGCTATATTTTTCAGAATGTAGATTTCTGACTGAAATTTATATGAAACTGAAAACAGAAAAGGAGTCTGTAAAGCACTGAATTATTTCTTTGCTTGTTTGCAAATTATCCACAGCTTTACCTTTCCTTCCTTTGTTGTGCCATAAAGTGATTCTGAAATAAGACTCTCCATTTAATAAGTAGGTGTAGGCTGGCAAAGCTTGTTAAGACTTTCTTGATACCAGTTCTTGGAACTCGAGCCTTTTATCCTCTGTAAGAATATCATAAATATTTCTGTAGCTATATGGTATAGCAGTCATGTTAAAAAATAATAATCTAGGCCCCTTGAAATGTATTAACTGTAACCTGTGACAACTACATGTTTTTGTAATCACTAAAGCATGGAGGTTTGGATTTGAACTTCCATGTTACTTTGTAAGTTCCTTCACCCAAGTGTTCTAATATGTGAGGAATATAAAGTAACAGTGCCTGAAAAGCACAAATGTGTGAGTCAGATTACAGGGCTAACCATGTTCCTTTCTGTGGAGAAACGGCATCACTGTACAAACACCAGTCTGACATTCAGAGGAATGTCAAGTTTGGTAAAGTAGGCGTAGCTGCCTAGTCATGCAGTTCAGAGGTAACAATTTAAGCTGTGTGTTAATTGCACCAAAGGAAAAGACTAATGCTAATTCTTGACAGAGCATGTTTTATGACCCAGATCTAAAGTTCAAGTTGTGTGGACCTGCCAAGAAGCTGTCAATAAAAACAAAAATTCTGATCTCACTTTCTTGGTGTTCATTCTTTTAATGATAAACACTTCTCAACATGTCCAAACTATGCTCATAAATACGATATTTACTAATTTAGAACCTACTCCTATTGAAGCTGAAAGATTGTTTTTCCCCATGTTGTAGCTTTAGGCCAAAGTCTTATTGTAAAAAACAAATTGACTTATCAATATATTTTGTAATTGTGATATGATATTTAAGGGAACTTCATACTTCATTCATCCAACAGACGTTTACTGTTTTCCTCACAGTCTATCTGACATAATTTGTGGTTTTCTGCCTGTAGAGATCAAAGGTATAGTGGGAATGAGTGATACTTGCTAGATATCTTCCACAATTCGTTCTGTAAGTATAATTCTGTAAACTGCTTTCATGGTTTTGTAATGAAAGCAAGAGGAAAAAGTGTTGTAATGCAGTCATGCCTGAATGCAATTCTTGTTAGGCATGGTATTATACATATGAACTATATAAATTGTCACTTTTTTTTCTGGGCTTGGAACTAATCTGATATGCCACTGGCTTACTCTCCTCCTACGTTTGGGCTCTGTGCCACTTGAACATCTTCAACAAAACATAAGCAGCAAGTATAAATGTAATTTTCAGCTAGCATGTGCTTCTGTTATTTTTCATACTTCATTAATTCGTAGGCTTCACACTGCAAGGCATATATAGATTTCTCAGCTGGAGTACTACCAACACAAAGTTAAGTCTGCAATGTGTTTTAATATTGGACTATTTCATTTATCACAAATTTATAAAATGGTGAGTGGTGGGCATAATAGCTGTGCTTAAAATAACTTCTGCACAAACAAGTAGTATTATTTCCCTATCTCAAACAAATAGTGTTGTTTCCAAGCTGCTTTTTTTTTATTACAAAGTCGACAGGGCTCTTTAAAAAAAAAAAAAAACAGGAAAATGTTGCAGTTATTTCGAGAAGTCTTGAGATTTTTCTATTATTTAGTAACTGTTTCAAACATGCTGATGAAAATGTACAAACAGGGGTCTTAGTGGGAAATATTATGGGGAGTGGAGTTAGGGAGCACCAGCACTCATATTTGTAAGTATTATTATTGCACAATTATTGTTATCACCACGTGCTTTAAATTTGGCTTTAAAGGATTCCGAAAAAGAAGCCAAGAAAAGACTAAGTAGAAACTTTTTTAGGGACTTGTGAAATGGTTGTTCATGTTACAAGCCAGTACTGTGCTATATTAAATAAGCTTAACTTCTGGGAAATCTTCATAATTACTCATAAAACATTGGTTTTTTTTGTTTTTTTGTGTTTTTTTTAAAATAAACTCCAAGAGATAATGTATTCTCACCACATGCACATGATCAGTTGTTTGAGTTAAAACCATGTTGATGGTCTTCATATTAATACATTTACACTGTATAAACAGTCCAAATATTTAATTATTTATATTCAAATGAGTAGTTTTCTTGTATCCAACTTTTTATCTTGAAAGCAAAGGGGTTTGCAATAAACTTTATTTTTTAACCTGCATACACACTTTTTGCCTTATTTGCATTTGGGGAATTGAATGAATGCTTCAGTATTTAATGTACTTTTCCTTGTCCAGTTCTAGTTCTTCAGAATAAGTTAAAGTCCATCTGTCTTTTCACCTGCTTTCACAACATCAAAATGCTTTTACATTATTTACTTTAAGAAAAGTAAATAAGCGTTGCACATTTTTTTCCCCTGGTACAGCCACTGTAAATTCAGAAGGGGAAACTTACAAAAAGGTTTTACAAGAGGTGTAATTATTTAGATGTTACTGGGCAAGAAGGGAGGAAAGCTTTGATAGTCTTTATGCAAATATTGATAAAATTCTGTCTTTTGCTAGATGAACCCCCTTATGTACAAAACTGTGTGGAATTAGGATTTCCTAAAGGAATAATTTTGTTCTTCTCCTGCATGTTAGTTGTATATTAGAATTCATTTTCAGTAGTAGATTTTTCATCTTGAGACTCTACTTTCAGTATCAGGATTTTGGCATTAGATTTCTATACAATTTTTTTCTTTTTTTGTATATAAAACATGATGCTAAAAACCTTTTAAAATAGAAAGCTTAAATGCTTTGTCATTGTTTTGAATGGAAAATGGTATTACTGTTTAACATTTTGAAGATTCTGCTTAAATAGATACAACTATGTAAGGTTGTATTTGACATAACTTTTTAAAAATAAATACAGTTACAGTGTAATGTTTCTCTCTTGATCTCAGCATTTGCATGTGGATGGGGCACAGAAGCATTAAACATTAAAATCTCATCTTTGATATCAGTGGGCTTTGGATCAGGTATTGTATATATGTTAGCAGTTGGCTAGTTTTTTCCTGCTAATAACTTGCTAATAGCTCATCACTGATTCTTTTTCACCTGTTACTTCAAAATTTATGCACAGAACACCTCTGTTAGCAAGGAAGTTGGCGTTGGTTATAGTTATGCTGTATTTTTAAAAGTTGAATGCTCTCTAATTTTAAAATAAGTGAATGCTGTTTTTCTACAAGAACATGCTTTATTTTCAGGGCATACCACGTTGTTTCTGCAAGCCAGTCAATCAAAGATAGTGGGTGATTTCCACCCAGTACCGCTATCACAAGGAGATGGAGCCAGTCAGCTAAAATATGGGTTGCGCTGCTCAGTAATCAGTTTCCAGTTTTTCGAGAGTAATAATTTTAAGAAGTGGGGGAAAAAACAAACAAACAACTCTGTGCTACTTTGACTTCTTTCCCTCTTTGGCTTTATAAAATGAATGGTGACAGGAGGTGTTTATATCATCTCTAAATATTTTTAAGTTTGGATGACATCCCTGATCTTATTTAAAATGTGCTAAAAGTTTTCTCTGAAAAGGAATTAACCACAGAAGATTGGAAAAGAAGGGTCGTTTATGTCATACAGACATTTTATTTTAGGATGAGCTATGTTAAAAGATGTTCTGAGCACTGCAAACTGCAGGAAATGCTGGATGGCGTGTTTGGCTCTCTCCTTTTGGCATTTCTCCTAAGAAGGGAAAATTAGTTCTCCATTAAAAGCAGGTTTAAATTAGCAAAACCAATTAAGTTGTGTTTACATTTTATACTGTAACACAGCACTAATACCTTCCCGAATTTCGCGTAGAAGGTGTTCTAATTGGGTACTCTAATTCTGTGTATGTTTTACTGGAGATAGAAATAGTGGATGACTACTAGATTTTCATTAAGGATAACTACGAAGGTGGTAAATACCAATCTGAAAAAGCTGCAATTTATACAGCAGTCAGGGTTGCGGTTACCGCACCCCGCCCGCCGGGCCCCGTCCCTCACAGGGCGGGCAGCCGCCGGGGCCCCGCCAGGCCGCCCGGGGGCGCTGTAGCCGCCTGCGGCCGCCTCGCTGGTGCTGGGGGCGGAGCCGTGATGGCGGCCGTCGAGGTGGCAGCGCCGGCGGCGGCCGGGAGGAGCCGCTGAGGCAAGGGGGGGCGGCGGCAGCGCTCCGCCGAGCCCGCTGAGGGAGGCTCGGCCCCCGGGGGGAGCAGGCGGCCGCTTCCCTTCTCTCCCGACGAGGCGGCTGCCGGGCCGCGGTCCTGCTGAGGGAGGGAGCCCGGAGCGGGCCCGGCCATGGCGTCGTGGCTGGGCGGGCTGGGCTCGGGGCTGGGCCAGTCGCTGGGGCAGGTGGGCGGCAGCCTGTCCTCGCTCACCGGGCAGCTCTCCAGCTTCACCAAGGACATCCTGCTGGAGGGCGCCGAGGAAGTGGGCGGTAAGAGGGGACGGGGCGGGACGGGGGGGGTCACAGCGCTCCTGGGGCCGCCCCTCGGGGAGCCGCCGTGCCCGCAGGGAGCCCCCCGAGCTGCCGGCGCGGTGCCTGGGCTCGCTTTGTTTGCGTTTTGTTCCCCCTTCGGGATCCGCGGGGTAAACAAGCGCATTCCCAGGGTATAACACGGGAGGCAAACCTGTCGTAGGTTTATTATTCTGAAGCGTGGATGGCGTGGGGTGCTCAGCCCTAATGACAACACACGGCGGTCATCGTCGTGTTTGTCTGGTTTATCTGAGTCTCCGTTTTTATTAGGTGCTTGCAGAGTGGTTCCACAAAACTTCTGCCACTGGTGTTATCTGAAGTCTGACGTGTCACACAGGCAAAGGTCCAGGGCTTCTGAGGTTTTGTTATTTATATTTCGGTAGGGCAGTCAACATCTACTGTTTCGTACAGCCAAGCAGGGGATCACGGCCCTTGTATAGAGATTAGAGGCTAGAATGACTGGTATTAAAAAATCAAGCAACCAAAACAACAGTCAAAACAAGACAGCTGAGGCATCAGAGGATAATAAAGTCATAATAAATTTGTTCTAGACTATAGTGTTTTCTTTCTGTTTGTAGTAATACTTTTCTAATAGGAGTATTTGAGTAAAACTTCTGATTTTTATAGTAAAGCAAACGTATAAAATGGCGATTAAGTATCAATAGGTTAAAATCACAAGTATCTGCCATCCTAAAACTACAATTTATTGGAAAAAGCAAGTATTCTAAAATAAGTGTTAAGAATACCAACCACAAAGAACTTGTGAATGCTCCCCTTAGAACGTGGATTTAAACAAATGTGCCTTGTCTGCAGCTCCACAGCTGCGAAACATCGTGAAAGTATTGTATAAATCTTGACAGCAGTGTGACACCAGTGGTCTGATATAAATGGGTGTTTTGATATATGTGTAAAATGCTTAGAAGAGAGAGATTTTTTCTAATCGAGAAGTTACCTTTTCCCACTTTTCTGAAGGATATACTGTGAATTATTTTAAATTGCAAAATCCATATTGGTTTAGTTTGGAAACTTAACTTTACACTGATAAACCGTGTAGTCATCTAGTGTCTTTGTTTTCAGGTTTTAAAATCTGAATTGTGATTCCGATACGCAGATCTGTGCTTCGGTTTGTGCAGGAGAGAGCTGGTGTTCAGTAGCTGCTTCCAGACGTGCTGGAAGATACTGCTAGATGCTGCTGTGAACAACTTCCATTTCTTAACAGTTTTAGGGTAGAGTATGTTGTTATGGGGTACGAGGCTTACTGACCTGGGGATGTAAAAATCCAATGGCATCGAAGTGTTCTGCTCCCTAGGCCACATGGTATATGAAAGTCTTTAAAGAACACTTCTCAAGTAGTTCTTTTCCTTCCTTTTTATCCTAATTTTTAATGTTATCTCTTACATTCGCTGCTTTGCCAGGCAAACTAATGAAGGTGTTTGTGGATTGCAGACGCTCACATCTTCAATTAAACAGTTTTTATGGGGGTAACGCAGCCTCTGCAGCACTTAAGCAGCATCAATGTTAAGCGTCACATAGGAAATTATAAAATACAGTATTTAGTTGCACAAGTCTATTTATTTCAAGTTTTGAAAAAAATGTCGAGGTTGCATTATGGCCAATAAATTTTTATATTTCGTTAATAAAAGGAAATGTTCTATTTCTACCCATTAAAACTGGGACATGGGAGAAGTAAACATAGATTATTTGAAGAAAATTGATCATTAGAGGACAAGGATCCAGGGGGAGAATAACGTGCTTATTGTGTTAAATAAATTGGTATGGTCAGATTGTTTTGCCTTTCTAAACAAAAGTGAGTTTTACAGGGATTTTTCCCCTTTATATGGAGGGGGCAGGACTGGTGTTTTGTTGTGTGGGGATTTTTGTTATTTTTTGTTTGTTTTCCTGACTAAATTTAGTTAGTCACTGTTGTATGTACCTTGTGGAGCTAGTTCCTTTTTTGAACCTTCACATGAAATTGTTGAGAAATAGTCACGCACAACCATCGTGTCAGGAGGAAAGTCCTAAATGAAAAACTGATTGTGACACATAACAGACAAGTAAAAACTTTTTCAATTCACTTATTTTAAAGCTTAATTTCATACTTTTGCCATTAGTTTTGTGATCCAACTTGAAGACTAGGTGAGGGAGAACTAAATAAGGTTCAGAAAGATTCTGGTCTGAAAAATAATGTATTCAGATAAAAGCAGCTATTGATATTTACATAGGAATGAACATTAAAGCAGTCTAAAGAAAAAATACTTATTAATGGCTGTGCTCTTAAATAATGTCTTCTCAACAGATTAAGAGTTGGTTAATAAAACTGAAAATTTTCCCTTTTCTTTCAGATGCAGCAACAGAGCTCCATGTGTCCAATTCTAGACTCAGAGAAATAGAAAGTATTAATGCAGCACAGAAGTCTGAAGTAAGAAATTTTGAAACATTACCGTAATTAAAACCAATTAGTATGATTTTTTTCTGGTAACGATGAAATGTTGCATCAAAGTTGCTCAGCTTCAGGAAAATCTGAAAAAAAAAAGGGTAACATCTCTTTTCTTTGCTGACTAACTGCCACCGCAGTCAGGGGAGCAAATATATTTATAGGAATATGCATGTGGCGTGAGTTTTCATCTCGTGCTCACTGGTGTATTCTGCAACTGTTCCTGCTCATTGTGGGGCCTTGTACTATAGCAGTAGACTTTGGCTGTGAAAAACTTGCAAATGCAAAATTCTTGTAAGTTTTGGTAAATTTTAGCTGGTAAAGGGTTAATTGGTTTGTAGTATTTCGTATTGTGGTGGCTTTACCCTGCCGGGCAGCTAAACTCCACAACCACTCTCACTCCCACTCCTCAAAAGAAGAGGGGGAGAAGAAAGTATGATGGAAAGAAAAAGGCTCACAGGTTGAGATAAGGATAATTTGATTAAAGGGAAAAGAAAGAGGGGAAAAACAAGTGAAGGCTGTGTGGAAGCAAAGAGCGGGGAGAAAAAAAGCAATTATTCTCTACTTCCCATCAATGAGCAATGTTCGGCCATGTCCCAGGAAGCCGGGCCTCAATACATGTAGCGGTTGTTCGGGAGGACAGATGTCTTGATAACGAGACTGTTCCCCCTTCTCCTTCCTCTTTCCCACCTTTTATTGCTGAGTGTGACACCATATGGCATGGAATATCCCTTTGGTCAGTTTAGGTCAGCTGCCCTGGTGATGTCCCCTCTCCACCTCTTGCCCACCCCCAGCCTGCTGGCTCTGGGGGCTTTGGAGAAAGTCTTGTTCCTGCGCCAGCCCTGCTCAGCAAGAGCCAAAGCGTTGGTGCTGTATCAGGGCTGTTGTAGCTGCAGGTGCAGAGCACAGCACTGTGTGGGCCACCACAGGGGAAGCAAACTCCGTCCCAGCCAGACCCAGTACGTATATATATGACCACAGATCTACACGATGCCTGGTCGTGCTTGGCAGCGCGTTGTCTGCTACAGGCATCAAAGATGGGTGTATGTGTTCCCCCTTGCCCTGATGCAGTTCTCTTTCTGTTGCCAGTATAGTCATTTTGACATAGCTGCAGATGCTTGTGCTCTTCCAAGGCCGCTTAAAAATCCCATGTGCCCTTCAAAGGGCTTGTTGGCCTTGTGACTGTTCGTCTGTAAACCAACCACTCCATGTATGACATCTGCTCTCAAGAGCGTTGAAGTGCTAGATAGTATTTTGGGGAAGTAATGGTTTCCTGCTTCTTTTTTTAGGTTCTTGATATGTTTCTTGTCAGAATAACGGTCTGTATGGATCTTAGCCCCCGTTTATGTTCTGTGGCTATTTTTAAGTTCCACGTGTAGTTCAGCCTTGAATTTTTCTTCTTGGCATTTACTTCTGACCACTGCAAACCACCATGTCATACAAAAATGGAAAGCTTGTGTGTGAACTTGATTTTGGGACCACACATGGAAGTTAGAGCTACTGTGTATTTTGAGTCAAATAATGTGAGAAATCTATACTATTTAAATGATTTTTTTTCCACTGTTCAGCAGGCTTCTGCTTTTCTAGTTCTATAAGAACCGTTCAGAATTTACTAACATGCATTTCTCATTTTTGCTAGAATGAGAGACTGAAAAAAATCTGTAGTGATTTAGAAGAAAAGCATGAAGCAGCAGAGCTTCAAGTAAAGCAGTTATCTATAGAGTACCGAAATCAGCTGCAACAGAAAGAGGTATGATACAGAGTAAAGTATGTAGGTATGTCCAATATGCATTATGTTAATTTTTTTTTTTTGCTGTTATAGTGTCTGTGGCCTTTCAGTTGAAGTGCCAGAGTTGTGAATATACTGTTACAGATTGCTTGTTTATTAATATAGACGCTGAGAGACCAAGACATGAATTTCATTGAGTCACGTAAAGTAAGCAGAGCTGTTGGGAGATAAGTGAGGAAAGAGAAAACTGGGAATGTCATGTGTGTGTCAGAATTTTTGTTCCTGTAATCTCTGAGAAATGGTACTTTAACTGCTTTGCATTTCTAGGTCAATGGCCTTTTTTAAGGAAGATGGTGGGAGCAAACTCTCATTTGAAAAAGTTACATTGTCTGTGGATATTGTAATTATTTATCTTAAAGTATACAATTAAAGGAAACAGAGCTACCTTTCATAATTTGAGAAAGTGCACCTTCGGTGTAAACACACCAATTTTATCACCCACTGGGTAACATGAGCTTTTGTAGCCTTTTAAATGAAGACAGTTGCCACTATGCCTAGAATACTACACAAAATGAGTTTTACTTCTGCTTTATTTGTAAATACATGGGGGAACTAGAGGAAGCAGAACTTTGAGATGTGTAGAATTCTGCTCAGAAAATATAACAGAGTAGTTATGGGAGTATTGCATGCAGCTAATTTTAGCTTAATGTAAGTAAATTTGCAATATATTGAAATGTCGAGCATAAAATAAATCAAATATAATGTAAATAACATATATAATGCTATGTTTAATTTCCATATTTGAACAAACTCTTTAAACATCCTTTTGTTCTTTTTGGACAATCTATTAGCTTGAATCTTGATATAGTACATAGGTATCTAGGCTGCTGAAAAAATCAATAAAAACCTCTATGGAAGTAGGTGTTGAAATACTTAACTAAAAAGTATTAACACTTTTAATATATACATTGTGTGAGATGCTTTGTAACACGTCAGCTAAGACTGCTTTTCTCCATTAGGAGACTGTTCAAGGGTTTTTCTTCTTTTATTTTTTTAGTGGAAGTGACCAGTAATTTATGCTGGGGGGGAGTTGTTTGGTTGGTTAATATTTCGTAAGAGAACAAATAGAGTATATTTTGATACTCTTACTGAAACAATGCATTGCATTCTGTATGTTCAGGTGGAAATCAGCCATCTGAAGGCTAGACAGAATGCACTGCAGGAACAATTGCAGAAAGTACAGACGGCTGCTCAGTCATCACAGTCAGCTGCTGGTTTGCAACCAGCTACTACGTCGGCTTCCTTTGTTCCAGTGGTTAGACATTCCTCAGGTTTTGAAGGAGATGACATGGATTTTGGAGATCTAATCTGGTCTCAACAGGAAATAAACAGATTGTCCAATCAAGTTTCTAGGCTTGAATCTGAGGTGGACCACTGGAAGCAGATTGCACAGGTGAGTGATTTCCCCTCTGTCTTCCCCTCCCCTCCAAATTAGTATTTTCATTGCATTTGGTGTTTTGGAAGTGAGTCTTTATAACTTCATGCTGTAAAATTTATAGAAGCAACATGATTTGATGGAAGAGCTGAAACCTAATGATCTTAGTCATTTTTTTTTTGCCATTACATGACTAGGGACACATTCAGTAATTGTTTTCCCAATGCCTTTTTGTGATGCTTTTAAGTGTGATTTATCAAGTAAGGAAAAGCTTGTCATAAACGTTCACCTAAAATATTAATACTACTTCAGGGTTTCATTTTTATGGAGCCTTTCAAAAAACACTTTTCTTCTATCTAGCTGTGATATCAACTGCTTATTGACAACATGATACTATCAAAAGTGCTAGATAGTATCACAGTGCTTAATACGTCAGTTGTACTTTATGGTCTGTGGATGCAAGAAAGGCTTTCAAGCTGTTGTTGATGTGAGTCATCATTTCTCAACTATAGCCTGATTTCAGAGATACTACTTCCTCTACATGGAAATACAGGAGTAAAATTAAGCAATCCTGTTGCTATGTGTAACTAGGTGCAGTAGTGTCATGCCCCCACTTTCCCCCCACCTACCATTATGGATGTGCACCTAATAAAAAAATCAATGGAAAATTGATTTTTTTTTAAATACACTTTTTTGAGTGCATTTTCACCATAGATTTGAACTTTGTTTCATGTTAGAAGCTTCGTATTTGCTTCACGTAACCTTTGTTGTTTTCTAACGTTGATTACCAAATGAAGATGTGCTTACTTGAAAAATATGTGTATTAATCACAATTACCACATGGAGGTATGATTCTTCTTTTCTCAGTCTTCCAAAGTGCAAGGGACAAGTGTTGCTGAACAAAGTGAAATATGCAAGCTTCAAAATACCATTAAGGTAAGGTGACACCTTTGACAAACTGTTCCTAGCTTATACTAGGTTATGATGGTTTTGTGTATGGACACATGATGTGAGTAAAGTTAAAAATATTTATAACACTAGCACTTACATCTTCTCTGTTTAAAAATGCATGTGGACATGTATTTTTACTACTGACTGAAATGTTGCTGTGCTAAATTTCAAAACATGGCCAAGTATTCTGAGAAAGTGAGGGTGTTTGTATAATTTGATGTATATAGTATCTAAGCTTACAAGAATGCCATTAGCATTTATGAGGGCAAATCGCTTTTACAAGCTGTTGATGACTTGAGACTGAATTTTAGATATGCCAAGTAGTTTTTCCTCCCTTCCCATAAACACCTGCTCTTTTTTCATTGAAGATGCAAAAAACAAATCTTCAAGTCTTCCATGAAAGTTATTAGAAATGTCCTGCTGTATCCACTTCTTATACTTTAATCTTTATACTATCCTTTTTTAACATTTGCTATTGTGTAGTTGTCTAGAGCATATTGTTTGCATAAATATGTTTTTAAACAAATAACTTTTTAAATGTTTCAAAAAAAAAACTTGGCCTTTTCTGTGAGAAATCCCTTAATAAATCTTTTGATTTTACTAGGGAAAACTTCTGTTTCTTTTGTGTTGTTTCTTTCTTAAGTTTCTGTACTGTATTTTACCATTCTGTTTCTCTAACGATATTTTTAGGAGCTTAAACAGAATTTAAGTCAAGAAATAGATGACCATCAACATGAACTTTCAGTATTGCAGGATGCACACAGACAAAAGCTAATAGAGATAACTCGTCGACATCGAGAAGAGCTGAGTGAATATGAAGAGCGAATTGAAGAACTTGAGAATCAGTTACAGCAAGGTCTTTGTTACCACGTGCTTACTTTTTGAGATTGCTTTCTGATTTAATATGCAGTGAATTTTGGTTAAAGTATCAAATATGTGTATGTAGCAACAGTGTAATAAATATTAAGTAGATTGTATTTAGAAATTTGAATTTCAACTACAGTTCAGTCTTATGCTTAAGGTGGCATGTGTCCTAGTATCTTAAATTCAGTGTGGTTGGGTTGAATGCCAGAATTGTTTTGAGAAGTACTATGTGCCAGTTGGGTTACTAGATTAAAAGCTTGAAGGTTGCCATAAGGACCACACACGTGTCTGTGGCATGATTAGATTGTAGAAGAAGCCCAGTAGTTCTCATGGGGAGCCTTCATTACGCCTTGAAGGTACTTCATATTCCCAAAAAAGTTAGGTCAGTTAGGGTCTCTTAAATTAATCATAGAAAACTGACAGATTCCATGTCCTAATAAATTAGTGTCCTTAATCTTACCCACCCTTCCTGGTCAAGTATATGTATATGTTAATTAAATCTTGAATTATGTGTCTTGCAACACCTTTTAAAACCGTTTAGAGCAAGGAGTTTGTAAGTATTTGAAGGGCTGTTTATCAGATCATTCACATGCATGATACTGCTTCAAATGTTAATTCTATTTAAGTTAGTTTTCTCTTGATGATGATCATGTCTTTGTTTGAGACTATAGAAAGAGTGGAATTTACTTAAAAGTTACTAGTTGGTTAGTATTGCAAACCTGATCTCTTTTGCTTTTTAGATGGTGTAAGCACTGATGCTGTGGATGACTCTAAAATTAGTGAACAGAAAAAGGGTGCTCAGAATCTAGAAGGAGGAAAAGCAGAAGACTTGCAAATTATAAAAGACCTAGAGGATGAAATAAGAAGATTAAATCAGAAATTATCTTCTGCCAAAGAAGAAAACAAAATTCTTCTGAAAGATCAAGAATTGTTAAAGGTAGAAAAAATCCAAATAACCCAGGAATATGAAAGTCTAAAATCTGACTTTAGCGTACTTCAAAGTTCTGTCACAGAGCAAGATGCTCTCTTGAAAGAACAGGAGAAGAAGTTCCAGTCCAAGACAATGCTACCAGAAGATGTCATCAGATTGCAACAAGCACTGTTAGGTACAAAGATGATGTGGGTTTATTTTGTTGTTTGTGTTTTTAATATATCTTCACATATTTCCAACTTTAATGCTCAGAATTTGTTTCAAGGATTTGGAATTGAATAAGTGAATATGTACCTTTAAAAGCTGCTGCTTTAAATAAAGGTTGTCCACTGAGATAAGGGCAAGCAGAAAAGAGAATGTAATTAGGATTAGCATGATTTGCGTAGGGGTTTCTGTTTCCAATAGTAATCATGTATGCCAGCTGATAGGATTTTTCTTTCTTTTAAAGTAAGCCTAAATAGAAGTTTTGTTTAAATTGTAAAAGTATACTTTTTCTGCATAAAGTAGTCTGATGTTACTGTGTTTAAAGAAACACTGTAGGTTATCTGTTTTAGAATCATGTATTTATGTAGAAAATCTTCTGTACCACAGTATAGCACTTAGGCAATACTGAAAGTTGTCCTGAGTGGATTCAGTTGTGTAAGTAATGCCCTACATTGCATTGTTGATTGATACTGTAGTTGAAAATTTTACAGCACTGTTTCTTAAAAAAAAAAAAAATACAATCTTGTCACAAAATGCTGTGAAACTGTATTCTTTTGAGCAGCAGAGTTCTGCTGGGGCAAGGTAGGAGGAGGATTTGGGTTGTGTTGTTATTGTTTAGAAAGTAGTAAAACTTTATTATTTTTGTCTTCCTTTATAGAAGCAGAAAAGGAAATAGCAAGACTTTCAAGTTTAAATCAGGTAAAGTAATTTCTAAATTAAGAAACCAAAAAGGTTCATAGCAATAGTAACTGATGGAAAACACATGTTCTTGTCAGTATATGTTTTTGGAGCATTCACACTTATTTATAATCTTGTAGTGGAAGCAGTGGTTTTAAATTAATTTTATAATTGCATGTGGAAATCAGAAGCAATACATTTTGATTTGTGAAACTCCACAGCATACTCTGTTGAAGAAAACTAGTAAAGTTCAACCTATCACGTTGTTACTTAGGCTTCTATATCATACCTTTCAAGTATTAATTTTACATTAACTTCCCTTTGAATTATTAGATGGATAATATTTTAGTGTAAAACTGTGTTCATATCATAGAGGTATTTATTCATCCATGTTCCTCCACTGATAAATATTTATAAGTAAAGACTAATTAGAGGTTGTATTTTTTAAATGTTCTGGATCCTTACCTGGAGTATTCCACTATTTAAATACTCTTTGTATTTTTGTAGGCTGACAGTTTCACTCATACAGGGAAAGATATTCAGGCATTTACACAAGATCTACAGGTTCTTAAAGAAGAAAACGTTAAACTTAAGAAAGAAAAGGTGTGTATGTTAGATTTTCTGGACAGTGTTGTTTAGCTATTTCATGCTGTATAGAAAAAAATATTAAAATATTCAAATACCTTTTTCGCATATAGTACTGTTTTATTTTTCATTTAAATGTTGTTAATATTAGATTGATTGTTGTAGTTGGATGAACACACCAGTCAAGCATAACATCTCAGCATACAACTATCTTAAGTTTCTCCATTTTTAATATTGCATAACTTTTTTATTGCACAGAAGCATGAGTAAACTTTTGAGGAATTATCAAATGCACGTAGTGTAAATACCACTTATCCAGTACCTGGGATATTATTTGTGTACACCTAGAGATCCCGACGTAAAAATGCATGCTTTGTTTTTACTGTTGAGGTAAAAAAAGAAACCATTTTGAATCTAAACAGTTTATAAATTTTGTCAAGACAAAGGCTAATACTTAATACTTTTTGTTTGACTTAAGGAGGGACTTGAGAAGGAACTGCTACATGCACAACGTGAAAATAAGAATATTCTTTCTACGTATTCTGAGGATCAGAATTCAGAGCTAAATCAGTTAAGGCAAGATTTGGAAAGGAAAGAACATGAATTAAATGAAAGTATTGCTGAAAGAGAAACATTAGTAGCAGAATTGGAAGAACTAGACAAGCAGAATCAAGAAGCTACTCAGGTAATAAACATGGAAACTACCTACTGAATTTGGAAAATAGATACTTAAATTTGTGTGTTTATTTTTTAAGCTGATCTTCACACACAGATAAATTAACCTCTGACAAAAAAAAAGTCAGGATCAGTGTTTCACTGTATCTACCATATTGATGTGAAATTCTGAAGTGCAGGAAACCCACTTGTTATGAACAAACAAATATGGCATGTCCAGAATGGGTTTTACTTTCCAGAGGCTGGTTAAATACCACTTAATTTTTCTTTGCATGTGGAGAAAAGGCCACAGATTATATGTAAACAGAATGAAATAATATCTTTTTGTGACTGTCCTGACATATTTGACCTTTAAATATATAGTAGCAAAACGTGTTTTTCCATTATCAGTTTACTTTATAGAACTGAACAGGTGAAATATTTTTCTATGAAATGAATCCCAGCAAGTGTGTTAAAACATAGTCAAGCAAGGAATTGAAAATTGGCTATACAGATATATACTTAGTTGTGGTTTGTTTTTTGTTTTGTTTCGTTGTTTTTTTTTGTTTTTGTTTTTTTCTCATTTAAAACCTATTTGTTTTTAAGTAATGTGTGTTTACTGAATACCAGTTTCAACTTCTTTGAAAAGTTCTGGCTCTTAGTTCTTTTCCATAGATAGTTCTCTTTGAGTTCCTTGGTTTAGGTAGTTAGGGTGCTTTTGGGGGGAGATGGTATTTTTGTTTTCAGCGAAAGGCAATCTATTTCTTTTATATTTGTTTTTAATTTATTTAGTACTGACTACTTGATACTACTTGCCAACTTAGTTTTTGAAGTAGGAAACATTGTTTCCAGGCAATTTTTTATTGTTCAGTTGATAAAAACAAAATACATAAGTCTGCTTGTTCTCCTTTCCTAATGAATTCTTGTTTGTGTTCATTTCAGCATGTGATTACACTGAAAGAGCAGCTGTCAAAACAACACACACAAGGTGATAGTATCACTAAACAGCTGCAAATTGACATAGATCTTGAAAGAAAGAAAGTAGCAAAACTGGAAATGGAGAAGATGGAAGCTATTAAGGAGTTAGATAGTCAGAAAGAAAAACTAAGCCAATGTTCATATGCACTTAATGATTTGCATATAAGTAAACAGCAGCTTCAAAATACTATTAAAGATCTTCAGGAACAATTAAAGAAGTCCCAGGACTGTAACTTGCAGAACAAAAAAGAAATTAAAGAATTGCAGCAGAGACTAAAAGAAAAAGAGGAGGATCTTTCTGTATCCTTGAGTAAGTTAACAGAAAAAAGTAATCAGGAAGCTAACTACAGTTGTCAAGATCTGATTCTGAAAGAAAGAGAAGTAGAAATTGCAAAACTGCAGAATAACATTTTGGAAAATAAACAAAGAAATGAAGACTTGGAGAAATCTCTGTCTGATCTCAAAATAGAAAATGGAAAGCTAGTAACAGCCTTTGAAGAAATAAAACAGGAATTAAATGATGCCATTTCTGAGAAGAATAAAGTTTACTTAGAAAAAGACACTGTTGTGGAGGCCTTGAAAATGGAAAAAAAACATTTGGAAACTGAATTAAACCAGACTGAAAAACGGCTTTTTGAGCAAGCACAGAAGTATGAGCAAACTATTCAGGAATTATCAAATGCACGTAGTATGGATACCAGTGCATTGCAGCTTGAACATGAACGCCTAGTTAAACAGAATCAAGAGAAAGACTTTAAGATTGCAGAATTCAAAAGGAACATGGAGCAGATGGAAATTGACCATCAAGAAACGAAAGAGATGTTGACTACTAGCTTAGGAGGGCAAAAGCAGTTGACAGAGCTCATAAAAGAAAAAGAAGAATTTATTGAAAAATTTAAAAATCAAGCCTTACAGGTAAAGCAGGAACTTGAGGAATATAAGAAAGCTTCAAAAACGCAGGATGTGTTAAAACAAAATTTAGAAGAAAAAGACAAAAGTCTTGCCATCATGAAGGAAGAAAATAATCATTTGAAAGAAGAAATTGAACGTCTTAAGGATCAACAAAGTAGATCTGCACCTATGGTTGAGCCTAAGACTCTAGATATTATTATTGAACTTGAAAGTGAGGTAACGCAGTTAAAAGTGATAAAGAATAATCTTGAAGAAGAAATAGAAGTTCTCAAAAAAACAATAGAAGATCAGAATCAAAAAACAGTGCAACTTCAGCAGTCTTTGCAAGAGCAAAGAAAGCAAATAGATGAGTCTAAAGTTCAGTGTGAACAAATGAATGTCACACATGAAAGACTTTCTTTAGAGAAGGATGAGGAAATTAAAAATTTACAGAAGACAATTGAGCAAATTAAGACTCAGTTGCACAAAGAGAGACAGGTTATACAGACTGATTCCTCTGATCTTCTACAGGTAACCAAAGTTCAGACACTTAACGGAGAAAATGGAAATGAAAAGCATGACTTATCTAAAGCTGAAATTGAAAGACTAGTAAAAGGTATCAAAGAAAGGGAGATGGAGATTAAGCTTCTGAATGAAAAGAATGTTTCTCTGAGTCAACAAATTGATCAGTTGTCTAAAGATGAAGTTGGCAAACTTACTCGGATCATTCAAGAGAAAGACTTAGAAATACAGGCCCTCAACGCTAGAGTTTCCTCAGCTTCCTATCGGCAGGATGTTCTTTGCCTTCAGCAGCAGCTGCAAGCTTATGTCATGGAAAGAGAACAAGTACTAGCAGTTCTAAGTGAAAAGACAAGAGAGAACAGTCAGTTAAAAACAGAGTATCATAAGATCATGGATATGGTGGCTGCTAAAGAAGCAGCTTTGGTAAGGTTGCAAGAAGAGAATCAAAAGTTATCTAATAGATTTGAAAATAGCAGTCAAGACATGTTTAGAGAAACTATTCAGAATTTATCCCGTATCATTCGAGAAAAAGATATTGAAATAGATGCTCTAAGTCAAAAATGCCAAACCTTACTGACTGTCTTGCAGACGTCCAGTACAGGTACTGACAGCGGTTCAGGAGGTGTTAACAGTAACCAGTTTGAGGAACTTCTACAAGAACGTGACAAACTAAAACAGCAAGTAAAGAAGATGGAAGAGTGGAAGCAACAGGTAATAACCACGGTTCAGAACATGCAGCATGAGTCAGCTCACCTTCAAGAAGAGCTACACAAACTTCAAGCACAGATTTCAGTTGAAAGTGATAGTAATTCAAAATTACAGGTAGATTATAATGGCTTGATTCAGAGTTACGAACAGAATGAGAAAAAGCTGAAAAGTTTTAGTCAGGAATTAGCACAAGTTCAGCACACCATAGGACAGCTTCATAATACCAAGGATCTTCTCCTGGGTAAACTTGATTTGGTAACACCATCTGTAGCAATGGCTTCCATCATTTCGCAGCCTCCAGTCATTCAAAGCAGTGCTCCTGAAGTGCTCAGTGATGAAACTAAACTCCTTCAAAAGGAATTGGAACAACTGAAAAAAAAGTTGCAAGAAAAAGATTCAACTATTAGGACTCTTCAGGAAAACAATCAACGATTATCTGATTCTGTGGCTACAGCGTCAGAGGTTGAAAGAAAGGGTCAAGAGGGGACTGATTCAGAGATAAAGCAGATCAAAGAAAAACATGATGTCTTACAGAAATCACTTAGAGAAAAAGACATACTGATTAAATCTAAAAGTGATCAGTTACTTTCTGTGAGTGAAAATCTTAGTAACAAAGAAAACGAAAATGAACTTCTAAAGCAAGCTGTGACTAACCTTAAAGAAAGAAATCTAATTTTAGAAATGGATATTCGAAAACTGAAAGAAGAAAATGAAAAAATAGTTGCAAGTTGTAGGGAAAAAGAAACAGAATTCCGAGCACTTCAGGAGACTAATATGCAATTTTCAATGATGCTGAAGGAGAAAGAGTTTGAGTCCCACTCAATGAAGGAAAAAGCTCTCACTTTTGAGAAGTTGTTGAAAGAAAAAGAACAGGTATGTGTGTTCACGTTTATTGTCTTGAAATTAGTCACTTGGTAGTGCATTTTCATCTATGTGTAGACATCAAGTATTTGCCTGAAATCCGTTTGTGACTCCTTACTGCTTTGCATTACAACAAAAATCCCTCCCCGCAAAGTTAAGAAATGAAAAATCAGCAGGTGAGCGGCTTACAATTGTATCTGTTAATTTTGTATTCATAACCCATGTTTTCTGATTTACTGAACAGCTGCTCAATATTTTGGCTTTTGCCTCTTGTTCATTAAGTGATTAAGTGTACGACATAGTTTTTACTGTACGTTGCTCAAACTTGCAGAGGTGGCAAAGACTAATTTCTCAATGTGTTTTCTTCAAGTGTCATTCCGATTTGGTTGCTTCACAGCATCGCTATGAGATGAATGGGTTCACACGTCATCTTTTATAGCTGGAGAAGCTTCGGTGGAAAAAAAAAAGATAAAAACATTGGACAAACTAAATTAATGTTTTCTTTTCCCAATTTGATATATGGAAAAGTAGGTACTTTTTTTGAAGCGCGTTCAGAGAAAAGTTGCAGTGGTTTATGAATTACTGTGTAAGTAATGTAAGAATCTTTGAAAGGAGCCAAAGAATTACGTGGCATTGTTGATACTCAGGTCAACAGCATGTTGTTTGAACTGCTACTGCTGACATTAAGGAAGCAATATGTGAATCACCATTATTTTTGAAACATAGGAGTTAAGTACAATGCAAATTTATCAAAACTACAGAAAAACAACAGAACTCCAGGATATAGATATTTTTGTTTGCTTTGTAGTCTCTGAAACTTAATCTATCCTAGTGGGCAGTCTTCTCTGGTAATTGCTTCCAAATATGTCATCTTTCTTTCCACTGTGCTCACTCTTTTCTCTTCAGGTCCCCATTCTTTTCATCATGGTGGCTCTGGTTTCCATTATTCAGTCTTTTCTCAGAAATGTCCCCCTGCCATGTTTTTCTTCTTGCTGCATTTAACATCCTTTTTTATTTTCCAAAATTCTGAGCATTGCCGGTTATCAGAGAGTGATGTTTATGCAAACCTTTACAATATAACCTGGCATTCGTTTTATCCCCACTATAATTATAATAGAAAATTTCACATCACTTCAAAGCACTTTCAAACTACCAAATAAATCTGCAGTGTAATATACACAGAAGCTTATCATTTGTAAGTCCCAACTTTGATATATGTGAAAAATTGGGATTTTTTTTTTTTTTTAAGTTAGATGTTTAGGACAAATCTTCAGCTCTGTGTGTTCCTAGTGGTGGTTTCCCTATCCTATTCTGAATAAATACTATGGAATTAAGAATAGAGTCTTTATGGTATCAAAGTACAGTTACATTATTTTTTATTAAAAAAAAAAAAGCTTTGAATTACCACTGGGACTAATGTTCATCAGTTGTGCCGATACGAAATATACACCTTCTTGCCTTTTTACTATTTTTTTTAAATTATTCTAACTCCAGTAGCTGCTGCTCCTGGAAGCCTGCATTGTCTGGTTAGGTTCTCTGTGTGTTGCATATCTTTGGCCTGCAGACCTCTTCACTCACTGACAGCTTGGGCTTTCAGTTTCGTAGGCATGGAACAATTGTCTGGACTTCTTTTTCTTCACAAATCAGAGAAGTTCCTTTCGCAGACTTCGTGTTCACCATGGAGAACTATGAAAAATAGTGTTCAAATGTATTTTGTGTGCATGTCAGGTGATAACACAGCATAAATAGCAGATTTGCGTGCAGGTTTGCAGCTCTACTGAAAAAAATACTGTATTCAGTTTCATTAATAAATAATTGAAGCTTATAAGCACTAATGGTGCAAGCAAAGATTGGTTTACTTTTTACCAACATATTCAATAAAAATATCTGCTCTCAAAATAATACGATACTAATGGTAAAAAGGATGCTGGAAAGCTTCAAGTAACTGCAAATGCAAAAATTTGAAGGCTGATCTCTAGAACTGAAGTCACCTTATGGCTTGTTTTTGAGGATTACTTCACGTGTTTAGTCATCTTAACTTCAGGCAAGTTGACATGTGTAGGCAGATGCTTCATACGTCCATGTCCTAATAAGCAGATACAACAAAGAAAACATTCCACCCATAGCAGAAAACCTGAAACTTTGAAGTATTCAAGCGTCTGTAGTGTCTTTTAGGAATAACTTTTAGTTCGTCTGTGAGGGAAATCACATTCAGGGAAAATAGTATTTTGAAGTTTTTCTGTGCTATAGGGCTGTGGGTGTCTTGCACTTCTCCGTGTTAAATTAGTATTTTCTTTCCATTCTTTTGGACAAAGACTACATCTCCTTCAGTAAGACTGCTGTGTTTGAAATGCTTTATGTCTTTGACAGGGCAAGACAGGGGAATTGAATCAACTGCTAAATGAAGTTAAATCAATGCAAGAAAAGGCTGTTACTTTTCAGCAAGAGAGAGACCAAGTCATGGTAGCACTCAAACAGAAGCAAATGGAGAGCAGTGCCCTGCAGAGTGAGGTATACCACCAAATAACTTACAGTTGTAAGAAATAAAAGAGTAAAAAATTGCGTCTTACAATATTTTCTGCTTTATTTTTGTTAGCAGTAACTTGTGAAAAGCATTTGAAATCAATATGCAGGCAATATGCTTCAAAGGATGTTTTGTTTGCTTACATTATTTATGAAAACTGATAGTACAAGCAACTTAAGGTATGTTCTACACAGATACAGCATTTACGTGAGAAGGAGCAGCGCCTAAATCAGGAACTGGAGAGGTTACGTAATCACCTGCTGGAAATGGAGGACTCCTACACGCGAGAGGCGTTAGCTGCAGAAGACAGAGAGGCCAAGCTAAGAAAAAAAGTTTCAGTTTTGGAAGAAAAACTCGTGTCCTCATCTACTGCAGTGGAGAACGCCAGGTGATCTTTTCATCTATCCAGCAGTGGCACTGTGAATTTTACAGTTTTCTGTAGTGATACTGATAGCTTTATTTTATCGAATTTGCATTCTAGAGCATGCTAGGCAGTTGAGAAAACAAAAATATATGAATTACTGTTATTCTAAATCAGGAAGGTAATTTGAAATTTCCTTGGCAACTGTTGTGAACTAAGTTATTTGTCATTTTTGAAGCAACTATAGAAATCTTGGATCTTTAACAGTGCTTAGAACTAGAAACAACAAAAATCCCTCAACCCATCAATTGAATATAATTGAATAATTGAATATGTCAGAGCATAAAAGATTAACTTAATTGCCTTCAACATCAAGGCTTCATTCACTTTGAAAGTGCATTTGAAAGTGTTTTATACAGTTGGATGCACGGGTGTGCTTGTGTTACTTTGTGCATTGCTTTTGAGAGGAGTACCCATCTGTACTTTATACATTATAGCATAGAAAGGTGTACACCGCTGTAAACCTTTTTTAACATACATATAAAGCAAGATGCATAGATGTTCTCATAGGTAGCACAATTGGAGAGGCGAGCACCAATTATGGTGTTTTTTTATTTACCATAATCACATTTTTCAGCCACAACAATGAAAACCCGAGTATTAAAATTACTCAACACCTGTCTTGACTCTAATGTAGGCTTGTTAGTTACTTTGAGCAAAAGATTACTTTATTTTAGTGCTGTTGTCCAAATGAACAAGGATTTTAATCAAATATATCTATGTAGCTTCAGTCTTTCCTACTTCTTAAGTGCCCAAAATGAGCTCTGCTCAACATTGTCAGCAAAGAGATTTCTGAGCTGAGCAGACTGTTGTGGAAAATTGTGGAGAAAGTTGAAGAGCTGGGAGAAGGCTACATAAAAACTGGCAGAATGTTTCTTAATTCTTCACCAACACTTGTCAAATGTCTTCCAAGAAATGTAGCCTATTTCCTACCTAGTATGCACTGTTAAGAAAGACTGAAATGGGAGTACATCAGGTTCATAATATTTCTGCATAATGGGAAGTTAAATGGATGGTCAGTGGTGGTCAGGATGTTTATACTGAGTTCTTGGAGACTGGTCTTAAAAGTAATAGTTGATAGAAAGAGCTGTTGATACATGCAGTAATTGAATCAGGCAAGGTGTGTGTGTATGTTTTGTTTTTTGGTGGTTTTTTTGTTGTTGTTAAACATACTTCTACAAAAATGGATTAAAAGATTATTTTTGTCATTTTCTAATGCACTTCAAACAGAAGTTTGTTCTTGTTTTTGGATTGCCAAAATTTTATTTCCAGGCATATTTAAAATGGGTCGCTAGGGTTTTAGTTGTTTGTTTGTTTGTTTCTTTGTTTTTAAGAAGAATTTGGGGAAAAACGACTTCATTTTTATAAATTTACGTGAAAATTAAAGGTAGATTAAGTTTTGCTGTGGTTTAATTTTCTCTATGATGACTTCCTTCGTTATCTTAGTAAATAATTTGTTTTCATTAAGTCATCAAGCTAGTCTACAGGTCGAATCTTTGCAAGAGCAATTAAACTTGGTTTCCAAGCAGAGAGATGAAACTGTGCTACAGCTCACCATCTCACAGGACCAAGTGAAACAGTATGCATTGTCACTGGCCAACCTGCAGATGGTGCTAGAGCAATTCCAACAGGGTAAGTTTTGTCAAGAAATACCGAAGATCGCAACATGCATTTTTCAGATGGGATAGTTACCATATTTTGGTGCTTTTAAAGGCATGTAGTTAATTGGTTTTCATTTTGGTAGCTTGAATTTCAGAAGATTTTGTCTTTTGAAAAACTTTAGTAAAATTCTGGCCCTGTGAAAACGGATGGTCATTATCCTGTATATGAAACTAGAATTCCACCTCTACCCTGTGAAAACCAGATGTGATAATGCTAAGGTGTATCCACCTAAAGAGAGAGACTAATTATGAATTGAGATCTTTTTTTTTTCCTTTTTGTATTTTAACCCATTAGAGGAAAAAGCCATGTATTCAGCAGAGTTAGAAAAACACCAAAAACAGACTGCAGAATGGAAAAAAAAAGCCGAGAACTTAGAAGAGAAAGTTGTATCACTGCAGGTAGGTCGAATAATGAAGTTGAACACAAATTTAATGCGAATTTTGACTGATTTTTTTTTTTTTTGAGCTGTTGTGTTAAGTGTTACTGTCTGAGAATATATATAGTGTTATATAATTATTTTTTCTTCTCTGGTTGAGGGGTTGGGAACAGGATGAGACTGAAAGAAGGGCCAGCAAGGTAGCGTACCTCTGACTATCCTATTTCTGAGGACGTTTACAATCCAGTTATTCTAGAGTATAAGCGATTGAAGCCTTTGTGTCTGTTGTGTTGTATGTTGTATCGGAATAATCGTGATAGTGAACTCATGCTTCTCTCTCTGTCCTTTTCTTACCCTCTCTTCAGGAAAGTTTAGGAGAGGCAAATGCTGCACTGGATGCAGCATCGAGGCTTACTGAGCAACTTGATGTTAAAGAGGAGCAGATTGAAGAGCTTAAGAAAGAAGGTAACTTTTTTTTTTTCCTCTGCTTAAAATATTCCAAGTAGATGGGGAGACAATATAGTGTTCTTAGAAATTTACCAGAATGTCCTTAATGAGGGAAAAGAGTAATTCTGTGCCACCTTTTGAGCATTTACTAAGTTTATAAAACATTTTTTAAAAAGATGTATGCCTTCTGTTAGTGATCTCTCTCAAGAGAAGGCCTAGCTTTCTTCCCTCTAGGTACCAAAGCCCTTAATTTAGTTCAGTGTCTCTTTAAAAGGTTTGTGAAATATGAAATGCTGTCACATTTTCCAAAATAACTACCATATTTCACGTTATACATATTACATATTTATACATATTATACAATTATGTATACATATTATGTATATACATACATGTATACATATTATGTATATACATAATATACATATTTCACGTTCACAGATAGTTACTGTGAGGTAGAGAGAAAGTGTATGCTGTTGAGATGCGGAGAGAGCAGCTCTTGCACAGGTATGAGACTGACTGAAGAGATTACATGGAAGGCCTTGGACACATCTTTAGATTGTATTTTTAGATCTCATTTCAAATAAGCTTCCGAACGGCTCATATTTAGAAAGATGCCTTTCATACTGTTCTAAGATTAAGTACTCCAACATTTGATGAACTTCATTACTTTGGATGTGAAGACAAAGCTTGGCCAGACAGTAAAGAACTTTGCCAGGAGAAACAGTTTTGAAAAGGAAGAATATTTACAGCGAGGGTGGTCAGACGAAGGAATAGGTTGCTCAGAGAGGTGTGTCCAGCCATGAAGATACTCAAAACCCGCTTGCACACAATCCAGGACAACCTGCTCTCTCTGACTCTGCTTAAGCAGAGGGGCTGGACTGGATAACCTATAGAAGTCCCTTCCAACATAAATGTTTCTGTGGCTTTGTGATTCTGTGAATGAAAGGGAAAAAGAAAACGATGACATCACTGAAACATAAAATCTATGATAGATACATAGTCTTCTCTTTTGTTAATACCTCTAGCATTAAAGCAGTGTAGGAAACCGTAAAAAGGCAGAATAACCTACTAGTAAAAACTGATACCATTTCAACATATTTCTGTTTTGTGGCCTTAAACTTTATTCTAATCAAAAAAGTTAAGGGTAATTTCTGTACAATGTATTTGAATACCAAACATCAGTAAGATTTATAAGCTCAGATTCGATTGGAGATGATATAATAGGTATACAAATAATATAGATTGCTGTTTTTTCTTACTGCATTAACTTTAGTTTTCATGAGAAAGGGGTTGTAGCATTAGGTAAAGCAGGACTTAGAACTAATAATTTTGCTGGATTTCTGTACATAAGTCTCAGCCCTGTTCTGTAATTCTGTCTGGAATATTTATTTCCTTGAACCAAGAGGGAAAGTTACCTCTGTCTAGTTCCATGATAGTTCTGATACGGGTGAACTTACTAACAGTACCAATTGTCGAGGGAGTTTTAAGCTCTTTCTTTGTTGTTTTCCTTCTTATTTCTGTGTTTATTGTATTTTCCTCCTCCATTTTCCTAGCTGAATCCCACTTTCTCTTTTCGTATCTTTCTGTGGGTCACTGCAGTTTGCTGTTACTGCAGCATCCTCTGTTAGGGTCCAGCTGTCATTTGCATGCATTGGATAAATATGAAGCCAGAGGAAAATTTCTGTTTGCTCCCTGTAGCGGGCTCTCAAATGGGAGTTTGAAGGGCAGAGGTTTGCTCACTTGCAGGTCACTTAACAGCTCTTACTTTCATATTTTTCCCCCCATGTCTGTAGGAAATATGGGGGTAAAATCCTTTAATTAAGGCTTGCTGTGGGAAGGTGCCTGTAAAGTCATCTCTGCTGAATGCAGTGGTAACTCATTTTGTTTAGACCATATTCAACTAATTATTGATATTCATTTTTTCTTGAAATATATAATATTTTCGTTCAGGAAACTTGTTTGTGGTATTGTAATTAGTGTAAAAAATAATTTGAAAGCCGTTGCAGTTTCACCAAGAACTCTATAAAAAGTTACCACTTATATACTACACAATTGAAAGGGCGTTTACTTAAATGTCGTTGTGTGTAAGTACAGTTTAGCATCCCAGCGGACATCATAGCAATGATCTGAGTTCACATGTGAATTTTACAACTTGAATTAAATTTCAAGCTGCTGCGTGAATCATGTACCAAAACAGTAGACTTATTTTTTAATTTACCAATCTTTATATCTCTGTCTTGCTAAAGACATCACAGTGAAAGTTTTCAAATACCCTGGATTGAAAATAATGTTGACATAGGCAAATATGGTACCATTAAATGGGTAGCTCTACCCTAGTGGTTAATTTTAAAAGCTAAACTGCATTAAAGCAGGGGGTTAACATGTTAATGGGTTTGAACTGCGAGAGAAAATTGGGTCTCAGTATTCTATCAAACCATGCTGTATTGGCAAGCAATTTACTTGTTTAAAAAATGTGAAACAGGATTGTTGTGTAAAGGAAACAGCACTTTAATGTTGTTGTAGAATAAATCATAATTTTTATTGAAAAAGAGACCACTCCGTTTTCTGTATTTACACAAGAAAACATATAGTGTCTTATTGAAAATTGGCCAAATGCATTCCCAGACAGAGTTTTGTTGGCCAAATCTTTTGAAGGATTTCTTTATGGATTTTTTTGGCAGGAGAAGTGATTTTAATGGAAAAGTATAAGATGTACCAGATGCAGTTTTCTAGATTGCCATAAATGGTTAACAAATTATTGGAGACTGCTGTAAATGTCTGGTTTACAGCAGCCCGTGCTGAATTTTGGCTCAAGTCTTTTGTTATTCAGTCTCTTCACACACTGAAAGTACGCGTTTAAGTCCTTTTCAACTGTAAGATGCTGTTTTAAAAGGAAATATTCCATTTAAAAACTGTTTAATTTAAAGTTGTGTAATCTCTGTGGGTGAATGTAGCCACGTAACTGTCCTTAAAAGACAGTCCTCTTTGATTTAAAAAAAAAAAAATCTCAGGAAAAAAATAGAAAAGTGTTAGAATTAACATTTCACTTCAAAATTATTAATTGCCTTTTTTAAAAATAATTTTGTAGATAAAAATTGGAAAAACCACTTATCTTGCTCTGTAAAGCAGTAACAACGTCATGAGATTTATTTAAACCTCTTTTTCAGATGCTGTTTCTCTGAGTTTTTTTGGTGCTGGTGCCATGTTGTAAAGTTAATGGTATTAGTAGTTTAACTTATATTCCTTTTAATTCTGTGGAGACCTAAATAACAACTCAAACTCCATGTATGCTCCTGCAACTGTTGTTATTCCATAAACATATGGGAATTTTTTTCATTCAAATTTTGGGGACCAGCTTAACCATGTTACAAAGTAGCCTAATTTTAAGTAACATTCCCAGCACTACGCTAGTTAGTTTGTTCTACTCTTTATAGAATTCGTGTTTGTGAAGTAAAGAGTTTGTTTAAATATCTGGAGTATTTGAACAGGACACATTAGTTTGTATCCATTTCACAGCCTAGTTTTTTGTGCATATATACCAAAACTCCATACAGGTTCTCATGGTGTTACTAGTGTTAATTGGGAACGATGTCGTGTCAGCATAGTTGTGGCATGCATTTATTAAAGGTTGAAAGTCATGTAGAAATTAGAGTGGAATGTTTTTGCATACATCCCAGGTGATCTGAAACTTAGAAAAAAATCCCCAAAGTCACCTTTCATCTTCCCTTGTCTCCATATTCTCTCAAGAAAAACATAATTCTTTTAAATAGCTATAAGATATCCACTCATTTCTACAAAGATGTTGAGGCTTTTTAGAAATAAACTACAAGACAGATGCAATAAAAGTATACTTTTTTATGAAGCATTTACTTTTAATCAACATGAACCCAAGAGCTTTTGAAATAGTAGGAAGATTAAGTCACTTAGCAACCTTTCCATAGGGTTTGAAAACATTTGAGGGATTCAGCATTATGAAGGGAGGGAAGAAAGCTCATGCAGCTGCAGCTTATACAACTGCAGGGTAGAGTTTGTCTTCACATTGAGGGTCCATATTATGTTGTTCGGCTTGTGTTTGTTGTTTAGACTTGCGCTTTTATTAGGAAAAAGTAACTTCAAAGATATCATCTTGCAGAACCAGAGTTTGGTGAAAAAAATCTATTTTTGCTGTTTTGAAACTTATCTTCAAAGAATTCTTTGTACCTTGTAACTATCTGTTTTCTTGTCTGTGGACGTTTTGTTATTAGTGTCCTTAAATCCTGTGTTCAGGGATAGCTTTTCTCCTGTCAGTTTTCACTCTGTGCTTTCTGCGTAAATTTGTGTAGACCTGAATGTCAGATATTTTTATCCAATTTCTAACATAGCCAGATTTTATAAAGACAAAACTTTGGGTCTTGTATCCTCAGAGTCAGGATGTTGTAAAATACTTGTGGCAAGTAAAACCTTTAGGAGAATCTCTTGCTTCATTATGATCTTTTTGAGTTTAATGGGAGGCCAGGGGAAGCCTGAGTTATTGACAGAGAATTTTGGGGGTAATCAGGCGTATCCTGTATTAAAGCTATCAAATAATCTGTGTTAGTGAAATTTTAGGGAAGTTGTAGAGAAATTTGTGCTATGGAATTACTGGACAAGAGTGAATATATTTGAGGTTAAGTACTGAGATCCAAAGACCCAATAACAACATGCAATTTATAATCAGGTTATAAAAAGGATTAAGGATTGCCAGCATAGAATATACACTTTTACCAAGAACATCTTTCCAGTTCTGTGTGATCTAGGTGGAACAGAGCAGTTCATCAGACCTTATACGGTTGATTTATATTCTGGGTGTTTCTGTACTGTAGCTTTGAGTATTGTTCTGGAAATCCTAGCTTATAAATTCAAGTAATAATCACTTACTAAGTTGACACTTTTTTTAAAACATACGTTAGCATATCTTGATAAGTGTGTGTTGTTAATAACATTTTGAAGCAGGCTGCAAATTTATTTGCTTTGACCTAACATTTTATAGGAGAGATCAGAAAAGAAATGTTAGAAGATGTACAAAATAAACTAATGAATCTCATCAACAGCACAGAAGGAAAAGTGGACAAGTAAGTCTCTCATTATGTTGTTGTACATTTCTGTTATTGCTCACAATGTGCAGATAACGTAACCGTTGTAAGAGTGGTGCAGAACTGAGCTTCTGTATGTAAGCTTGTAATATACTCTCTTTATCTTGACATTTTTCAATTGCTTGGTGATTGTGAATAGTAATCTTGATTATTAAAACCAGTGTGTATAAATTTATATTATTGATGTGTTTAAGTAGCATTACACTTCAATAGCATGAGCTCTGAAAATGGAGAGTTCTTAGTGAACATCTGTTATAAAGCATCCAAGGTGTGAACGGCATCACTGGGATGCTGTGCAATTTGATTTGTTTCTTGGTCTTTTTGTTCTCTCTCCCTGTGTTAGACCTGAACCTAGGATAGGCAAATGAGTTCCCCTGCCCCCTTCTTAGGTCTTGTTTTGGGACTGTACATAAGTATCTGTTTAAAGGTTCTGAGTCAAGATTTGAGAATATATATTTTCTTGCATTGTGTCACTTGCATCAAAACTTGGTAATGTACGACTCAGTTTCAAATTACTGCCTTAGTATATTTCTAATGTTGTCCAAATTGCAGCTCTTTGCTCTAAAAAGTGTTTTAACTTGGAGAGTAGAGAAATTTGTGAGGTTTCCTTTTAGTTCTTTGTACTGGCTTGTTTATTTGGGTTATTGTAAATTAGGTAAAAGTATGAGGAATAAATGCATCAGTGTTTCCTTATCAACTGCTACTTCAGAGCAGGCAGTGTAACAAGCTTCCTTTGTTCTGCAGGCTCCTGATGAGAAATCTCTTTGTTGGACATTTTCATACTCCAAAAAATAAACGTCCTGAAGTGTTAAGGTTAATGGGAAGTATCTTGGGAATAAAAAAGGAAGAACTTGATCAGGTAATGCTTACTGAAAACTAGGCTTCCTTGATTTGCAGTATGCTTACCTGAAAATAGAACGACTTGCTACTAAACTAAATGTGACTGTCCTGGTACTTCCTGGGGGGGAGAAGTCTGTTTTTTATGTGGGACATGCTGTTCTTAATGGAATCTCATGATAACTGCATTTAATATGGATTTCATCTTCCTGAGGAACACTAATGCAGAAAGGAAAGGATTTAACTTTGTGGTGTTGCACATAATAACTGTAATATGTTGGTTAAAGAAAAATAAGACATTTTTATATGTACCACTAGGTATTGTGAAGAATATGGCTTTTATATTTTTACACAAAGAGCCAGGATTTTAGACTGCCAGTTTTCAGGAGGGAGAGAGTAAGGTTTTGAAGTACTTGAAGTTTTTATTTATCTGTAGGATTCTGTGGGATTCCCACATGATTTGTAGTGAATGAACAATAAAATGAGCACAGTTTTGCAGTTTTTTATCTGCTGCTTTATTTTTTGTTTCCTAACTATTTTTTTTAAAACCTTTTAGTTACTATCTGAAGAACAAAGAGGAGTTACAAGATGGGTGACTGGCTGGCTTGGTGGAGGAACTGGGTCAAAGAGTGTCCCTAATACACCTTTAAGGCCAACTCATCAGAATATTTTTAATAGTGTAAGAATCAATCGTGTATTCCCTGCGTTTGAGTAAAGAACTGGAGCAGTTACATATTAGTACTTACGTTTGGTTCCTAAGTGTATTGAGCTTAATGTACTGATTCTACTGTATCTTCCATTATTTATTTGCTTTGTGCAGCTGCTTTGGCATGTTGTTTCCCCACTTCCACCACCACCTAAATAAATATGTAGGCCTTGATGAAAATTGCACAGTCTGAAGTGTTGAGCTAATACAAAACTCTGATTACTGTTCCACTGGCTCCTGGGACCAATGACTTCGTCCAGTATGGACTGTATACTATCATATCATATTTTGATGACAATGTTCCCATTTGTTCTTTAAATTTCACTTGAAAAGCTTTCTCAGCTGCTGCAGCTAGTGTCTCTTATGTATAGAATATAAAGTTGATGTTTGAGCTTCCAAATACTGTAAAGCAACAGTTCTTACAGTATGGCCCATGTGAACAGTTAATCTATGGAACTTTCCATTTTGCAGACCACTAAGTAGTGCACTTAAGGATTAAGCACTAAGAAAACGGGGCAGTTTGAATTAACTGTGGTTTTTTGGTCCTGGAGCTAGAGAATGATGCTTAGAATTGACTCCTGTAAATTATCTTGAACTGTAGGGATGATTTTTTTGCCAACAAAAATAATGCAGGCATTTAGGCTGCCACAGTATTGTGGTCTTATTAACTATGGATGGAAAAGAGAAAAATTAATATTTTGGTATGTATAGGATAAGCTCTACTTAGCAAAATCTTATCTTGTGATGCAATTACACCTTAACCAGTCCATGCTTCATTTGTTCAAGACATTTTGCCAAACGAAAGCATTGTTGGAGGAGTGATTTGCTTGAGTGTGGACACAGGAAGTACTTATGATGTGTGTAGCATCACAGGTTTCTTGAAACAATTGACTTAAATCAATAATGCAACCATGGTGGAAGTGTATGAATTTAGAGGATGTATGTTTAGAGTGTATGCCACATAAATGCCATTCACTGAGACAACAAAAACTTTGTATTTTGAAAATAATTTACATTGTCCCTCACTAAGTAGTACTAAAATACCAGTACAGAGCTCTTTGGAGCCTGCTGACAGCTTTTTTTTATGTATTTATTTTTAACTTAAGTTCTGTTGAAAAGCATGTAAAATCTAATAACTTGTAGCATCTTGTAGTCTTTTTCAGAGTTGTTTGTGAAATTCCTCGAAACAGAATCTTGCCCAAGCCTTCCTCCACCCAAGCTCTCTGTTCATGATATGAAACCTTTAGGAGCAGCAGGAACTGGTAAAGCTGGCAGCGTTCCATCCAGCAGTCAGATACAAGGTAAGATCTAAAGAAAGATTGAAACTTTGCACAGATATAAATAACTAAACGTAGAATTTTTGAGAGGACTTAAATGTTTCCGTGATTCCTCATCTGTGAAGTACAATTTTTTTTTTAATTTTTTTGCCATTGTGCCTTCCCCCACAATGTTCTACTCTCTCTTCTTTCTCTCTATTTCTTTTCCTGTCCTGGCCCCCCTCTCTCTTCACACCATACCCCGTTTCCTAAAAACCTAATACAGAAGACTGGAAGGACCAAATTCCCTTTGATAGGGAAAGCTTTAACAGCGCATTTTAAAGCTAAACAGACAACTTCATATGGTGTACTGGTGAACCCAGTCCTGATTTTCAGCATCCCTGTTGATCAGTTTGGGTCTCACTGAGTGAAAAATGCAAGTAATACCAGCCTTGTAGTGCCTCTCTCATATGTAGAACCTGGTCACTCAGAGAGGACTGAAGTAAAATCAGCTAAGTACCTGGCGTGATTTGAAATCTTTCTAAGCTGTGCATGAGTCCTTAACTTTAATTTTTCTGAGGCCGAGAACAATTATGCTTTTATTTTGCATGGTGAAATTTATAGGTTTTGGCTCTCACTCTGATTCTATAAGGAACTGTGTACTTAGTATAAGTAATATAGGATCGAAATAATCAGTTGAAATGGACCAGGTTGTGCTGAATTTTTCACATGCATTCTAGACTTTAATACAGTCCTGCTGATTTGCAGAAGCTTTTTTTGCTTGAACCTTGTAACAACTGTACTCACGGGGGGGGGGGGGGTGAATGATGCATGACGTGTATCCCCAAACCTATATGTAATATATATATATATATATATATATATGCTTTAAAAATACATTTTATTTCACATAAAGTAGTTGGATGTTACAAAGTATAAGCATCTACTGTGAAATAGCAATTTATCTCTGAAAGCAGTGTTTACTTTTCTAATAAACCAAAATTTAATTTAATTTTCTTTTTACTCTTCTTCCTTGTAGTTTGAGTAATATTGGTAAAGTACGTTTTTAAGCTATAGAAGTACTTGTATTTTACCTATATGAGCCAAACCTTCTGGCTTGTTGATGTGTTTTAATTTTTTGGTTCCTGGAAATAAACCATATGGTAGTGGTTTTAAGTATCTACACACAAACACATTTATGAGAGTTATGATGTTTACATGATTGTAGATCTCTTAAAACAAAAAATCTGAATAAAGTCACCCATCCAACTATTCATTATGACAAGGGAATTTCAGTTCAATTTCTGCTGTCTGTCTGATGGAGGAATCTTGAGAACAGGTTACATCTGGAAGACACTTTGTGGAAGACACAGAGTTTGATGGGGGAAGGTGAGAAGGGGCAAGTTGATGGTTAGATTAAAATCATTTAGGAACAAAGATAATAAAAGTGAAATTTTGACAAATAAGATAACAAAGATATGTCAAGACTCACTTGTGACTTAGCCCTTGTAAAGATAAAGTTCTTGCTTCGACCTGACCCTGGAGCAGCTTCCCCTGTACACATGGAGTGGGGAACCAACCTGCATGCTGCGTTGTAGTGCATGTACAAGGGCCCTTATGTCTTTGCATAGTGCTGGAGCCAATGTGACAGATACTTCGTGTCTGGTTTTGCGTGGGTGAAGGGAACCTCTGTGCACAGGGTGTTTGTGTTCCGTGTCACAGAGCAAGTGTCTTGGTTTTCTTTTGCATAGCATGAGGTGCTGCAAAATTTCAGCTGCCAAGAAGCACAGGTCCTGGAAGTGCCTTGGTGTAACTGGTGACCTGAAGCGTAGATGTAGGAAATGGTGAGCAACAGAAGCAATGGCAGATGTGATCCAATGTGAGGGAAGATAGAGAGAAATAAGTATATGAGAGCATCTGCAGTCCACAGAAAGAATAAAAGACTTTCGTGTTTGCAAAACTAATATGCAGTTGTAAAATTTGTTTCATGGCAAGTGCTCTGAAATTGGGTAGGCTTATTAAAACTTTCTAATGAAGTGGTGGCTTTTTTGTTTGCTTTACATTTCAGATTCTGCAGTCTCAGGAATCAGCAGAAGACCAGACGCAAATCCATTTCTAGCACCTCGATCTGCAGCAGTGCCTCTCATAACTCCTGCTACTAGTTCTGGACACCTGCTTATGAAACCTATCTCTGATGCCTTGCCTACTTTTACACCACTGCCAGTGTCCCCTGATGCCAGTGCTGGTGCTGTACTAAAAGACCTCCTCAAACAATAAATGATATTGAATCAATATGATGATAGCACTTTAAGGAAAATGAGAACACTATGCTGTATATAATTTACCACAGTGAGGCCTTCTGTAAAAAGTCGTATACTTGTTTGCAATTGTCTTGTTTTTCTTTTTTTTCATTACAAACTAACCAGTGCTTTGGAAATTGAAGGATCGCATGCAGAGCTGCGTTCTTGGTAGCAGGTATTCATTTTGGGTGGGGGTTAGATTTTGTTGCTAGACTGCCACAAGATAAATTGAAGGATTTTTAACCCTTAGGTTACACTCTGAGTCATTTCAGTTATCCATATATAGAAAGCATTACTTTTTTGGTGTTGAGGTCCATTTTTCCATTAAAATAATCTGCCATTGGCAATGGACCTTCAAGAACCAGAATTAAAAATGAATAAATAAAAACACCTAGCCAAAACTGATCTTATTTGAGGTGCTGAATGAATCATATAAACTCCAGTGAGGCAGTGAATATATGGGAGTGTGGTTATTGAGTAGCTGCAGTTCCCCCCCACACTACACAATTTCTTACATTTGGTTACATTAAGATATTTCTCTCTTATTTACAGTATTGATCATGCTTGGGGCCATTTGAGGTATATTAATCTTCTTTGCACAAAGATTAGATTTTTTTTCTCCCAGCCTAACAACTGCTTTCAGTAGTCAAACTCATCAGCACCAAGGAGTTAACTGTGGAAGTGAGTGCTTCATTTCTAGTGGTGTCTGTGTGATGAAGAGTGGGTAATTTAGCAAAAGATAGATTCATATATATACAGACACTGTACTTTAATGCTCTAAGATGTATATTTGACAGACTTTTTAACTGCTGGAATTTGTAGATTCAAATACAGGCTTAAAGCTTGAAGATATGTATAAAATTTAAAGGGAAGAACATGCTTACTTATCCCAAATGTGTAAATAGGTCATTGTAAGACCAAGGCCAATTATTCTGTAAATTTTGCTGTGTTAACTTGTACACATTGTTGGCAGGTAAAGGATGAAGTTGCATACTAAAGGATACAAATCATCTTGCAAAAGTAGTGAATCTGAGGTAAAACATCTTCATTTTAAAATGTGTAATTTCTAAACCTTTTTATATGCCATTCCATGTTTAGTCAGTGTTAAAAGATAACTCTCGTGCAAGTTCTATATTAGAACTGTCAAACTTCTCATCTTCATTGAGATCCTGGATTAAATTGTTGTAAGACTTATATTTAAATAAAATATATCACTGAAACTTGTACAGAATCAACCCAAATAATGCAAGAAATCTGCATTTATTTATATAGAGGTCAAATAGTGAATTTCTTTTGATGCCTTGAAATCTAGTAAAGTTTGTTTTAATTACTGTATTTACCTTGAGAACTGCTTGAGTTCCTTTTCTCCAGTATGTCAGTGCTTCATGGAAGATTTATGCAAACTTGGAAGAGTAGATTGACCGTATTGAATTTGTATTTAAAAGCTTTTGCTCCCTTACAGACAAAGTAATAAATTTGTCAGTTTGACTTCTGATAGAATAGCAGCCACAAGTAGTGTACCAAAGTATATTCTGCATTATGTAATAAATGTAACGAGAATTTAAAATTGCGTCTGCTGGGAACATTTCAGTTTGGTACTTCAAATGTACATCTTCATTTAAACTATTGGACTGGAATGGGTAATCTCTTTTTCTATAACAAATATAAAGAAAACTGAAATCGGATGGCTTCTATGCAGTCTTGTTCTTGTAGTCATGTTTATTTGAGGATATGCAGCTGCTTCAGAATAAAATTGCCTTTTGGTGAGCCAAAGCACAAAGAAATGTTCACATTTAAAAATCATGTGGATTACATACTATAAACTGCAAATGGACTCGTGCTGATAACTATCCTCTGAATATAACAACTGAGCAGATCTTAATAACTTCAGTGTATTTTTTTAAATTTAATTGCAGAGAACTTAATATGTGCCTGTTTCTCTTCTAGGAAGCTTTATAAGTGCCAGTAAATAAAACATGGTGAGACTGATTGTTTCAGGATGCTGTAAATCAGCTCCATTTATACAGTAAGTTATAACAGTTTGAGGAGGGCAATCTAAAACCAAGCAAAAGTATTGAAGAACTTCAGAGTTCCTTGTTAGGCTACTTTGGAGAGGAGAAAATCCTCTATAGGAGGGATAGAAGAGGCTTAAGTCCTAGGAGAACTGTTGAACTAACGATAAAATCCACCTTGCTTGGAGGTTTCTGCTCTAGGGCTTATTCTACAATTGCATCAGTGGGTTTTGTTGCTATGCTAGAAATCAATTGTACTCTGTGTTCCAGCCAGGGCTTTCACACTGAAAAGTGTGAACTACATACCCTTGATTCTTTTTCTTAAGCTGTCTCACAGAGTATTGTAATAAACCTTCAAGAGTTGTTTTTACTGAAAGATTAGTGGAAATATTTTTTTCCTCTGATTTTTCTTCTGTGTTTACTCTGTGCCTGACAACTGTTTTGTATATATTTGCCAGTTTCCCACGTGTAAGTTTGTGACTCATGTAGTCTATCCTGTTAATTGTGCAGGTCTTTCACACAGAGCAAGGGAAAAAAAAATTTTGTAGAATATATGAGCAGGTGCAGTAGCTGGAAATTTTTCCTTATCAGTTGTTTTCATCTTGTTTTTGCAAGGAAAAAGGGTGTGGTCCTCCTATTATTGGTCTAACGGGCTGTTGGATATCTTTAGTGGAAAGATAACAGAATTCTAGTAAGGAATGGATATAACAAATTTGCTATTAAGGGAAAAATAAGGGTTGGGATTTTCTATTCTACTGTAGATTGTTTCATCGTTTCATCTTCCATCATGAATGCACATCATCCTGCATTCAGGCATTCCACACAAAGAGAAGGAAGTAACTGACCGTTGTAATTATTACTGTAGAATGATGTACCTTTTAATTAAAAATCTCCTAAATTATTCCACTTAGTTACAGACATACAACATATAATGACCAGTGAAGAAAACTTTTTTTTTTTTTACCATGTTGGTTCCCGACTTCCATTTTATTATTCCTTCCTATTCATGTTCTTATACATTTCACATTAATAGTAACTATTACTGCAAAGCTACAAGGAAAACGTAGAGCAATGACTGAAAAAAGCTGAAGAGACAGTGGAAGGTACTGCTTTGTAAATATTTCATTATCCCCTACCTCATGAAAGCCTTACAATTTTAAGCCATGATTTCTTGTTACTGCTGGTTTTGATGAGTTTGCCACACTACATTGTAGAAGTTCAAGAGTAATTTTCTCAACTGGCTTAATCAGACATACTTGTAAATTTGATGTTGCTTCCTCCCAGAAAATCCTAGTTTAGGAGCAGATTTAACTGGAATAAAATTAAATTCTTACTTTGTCATGTATTGGAGGAAAAAAAGACAAACATTTGTTTTAATATGGGGAGGCATTAGTGTACTGTGGAAATAGCAGGAATAATGGCTTCATGCACCCTTAAACATAAGTCTTTGATTTTTATATATTCAAATCAAGGTAGTCTGCATCAAAACACTTTTGTCCATGTTTAAAAAGATAAATATCTAAAACATACCTTCCTGTGTGTGCCATACATATGGCAGTGCTAAGAGTAAGGCTTGAGGAATTAAAAAATATTGTATGCATTTGCTTTTTTTTACCTTTTTGTCCCCTTTCAGTAAATTCATAGTTTGTTTCCTTACGTAGTTGTCTTTCAGATGGAAAGCTTCTAATTAACATTCCTAGAAATAAACTATAAGGATGAGCAGCCTACCATTTTTGTTCTTTTGGTTTGTGCTATTATATACTGCTGAATTTGTTTGCAGCCCTGCAAAACTTAAATATGGAAACCAATCTGCAATTTTAAAAAAAAATAAAGGAACAGATAGCTGCTGGCTTCTTATTTGAAGAGGAAAAATAATTTGTACATAGCATGTCGTTTACAGCAGTAGCAACACTGAACCTTGGTCTGTTGTATTTGTCCTAAGCTTATAGAACAGCATGACATTATAAATTACAGTATCTGAAAGCGTCGTGTATCTAACCCTGAAATATATTTTGTAGCAAGTAATGTTTAAAGGGTATTATCAGCGTTAAGTGTGTAAGAATTGTGCCAAGAATTGTGCCTTTGTTTGCAGGTTGTATTAGATCTATTGCAAGGCTAATTTAGATGAATTTATTCCAAATCAGGAGCTCAGCCATGCCACTAAAACTCTCAAATACTTTGTCAAGCAGAAGAAAAATGTGTCAAGTGATTAAAGGCTTATTTTCCTTGTAGGAAATAATAATTAGAAGATAACAGTTAATTGCTTAATACGTTAAAAAGGTCGCTTTTCATTCACTAAGTGCTGATGTTAAGTAATTTGGGGTCCTTCTGTACCTTCTTATTGAGCTTGTGGCATTGCTCGTTAAATCTGATTTCTTTTTTAAGTATTAACAGATGTTATACATCATCCTTGAGCACTGACAGTAAATTAATCTTTTCTCCACCCTTGTGTTACGGTTCCCATTAGACAACTTCTCACAGACCAGATTTTAAAATTAATATCACTTGCACTCGAGTTTCTGGCAGCCTGTGCCAAACTGCCTTTGAAAAGGTTACCCTCTGGGTCTGTAATGGTTGGCTAATAACTGTTACTGTGAATATTCACCATATCACCAAAAATACTTCCCAGGCCTCCTAAACAAATGGACTGAAAACACCCTTTTTCTCTGTTTGTAGCCATTTTGATTTGAGTTCTCTTACACTATATGTATTTTGTTTGTTCTCATTGGGAACCATATCCAAGTGTTTCCTTTGAAGAAACATGATGTAGCTCCCTTGCTACTCATAGCTCTCAGGTATATGGGATGTTACACTCAGATAGGAAGCGCCCCTTTTTAAATTCCTTTTCTGGTAATTTTGTTTCATTCCTAATGCCACAGTAATACTTTCTTTCGATGTGAATTTATGATTTATAGTTCCTCCCGTAACTGTAAATTCTTAGAAGTGTCATAGTACCACAGTTGGCATAACTGTTGTGGTCACAGAAACTGCGTGTGTATGCTTCCAGATCACCTAATTAAACAAAAATTAATATCTTTCAAATGTTTGCATGTAGATGTGGAGTTCAGGGATGAAAATGGAGTGACACCTGAAACAGGTAGAAGCTAGAGAGATGCAGACTCACACCAAGTCAAAAGTTCAAGGTAAAAAATAAGGGGGGAGGATATCACAGACTACTCTCTTGTCGCATTTCTGTTGTCATTTATTAGTTGAACTAGAAAATGTGGCAGTGATCAAGAAAAACATAATGCAGGTAGTAGCATAGTCTCAGAAGACTTGTTTGTGAGTGAAGTGAATCTGGTAAATTAATACTGCTAAATTTGATCATGTTATTTTGGCAAATTCAAAACTGTTCATTATGCTCACACTAAGATGCAAGAACAATCCCTGTCGCTAGAGATCAGAGCTTCCCCCCCCCCTCCCCCCTTTTTTTTTTAAATGAACTCAACATCTGAAGCTTGACGGAATTTGGCTGAACACATAAATAAGGAAACTAAGCTTATGCCTTCTAGAGCTGTTTTGTGGTCACCAGTGGTAGTTGGTCTACCTTGGTAGACCAAGGTTCAGTCATGGTATTCTGTTTTGGTTCAGAGGGGTGGATTTTGCCCTAAGTTGACAAGGAAAGGAGGAGATGGCTGTAGCTTTTTAGTGTAAATGAAACCTAAATCTTCTGAGAGCTGTCTGGATACAGTTTGAATATCAACCAGTATCATCAAGGTAAGGGAAATCCTGGCAGTACTTCTGTGTGGTTAATCCTATATTTTTCATTTGCAAAATTTGTCTGTGTTTCACCCCATTGAATGTCAGAATGGTCATGCAGATTGAATTGCAATGTGGCCAGGTTTGGTGCATAGACCAAAGAGGTTTTAAGGCAGCTAGGTAGCATTTCTTTTATGTCATTATGAAAATAGTAAATGCCATCATTGTAGCACAACCACTTCATTTCTGATGTTTGTTGATGGACTATTTAATAGTCTAAGCAGCCAGGGAAAAGAAGCACATAACACACTCAGAACAGTGTGTATTTTATTGTTTGGCAGCTTTCTGTGAAGGCTATTCTACCAAGCAAGCAAAGTCAGATGAATGATTTTGACCTAGTAAAAGCAGATCATTGGTAGCTCATGAATTCCTAGAATCGGAAGAACTGCTAAACATAACCCTGTGAGAACAGGAAGCCAAGAGTTACAAAGCTTCAAATCTAAACTTTTGTAAATTAACATGCATTTAGCTCCATACTCCCTAAAGTATTGAGAATTTGACTTTCATACGCTGCCCAGAGAGACGGTCTAGGGGACCAATGCTGCAGGATTAATACGAGCAAATAAAAGTAACCTGCTTTATACAACTTCTTTATACAACTTCTGGTACCCAGAATCCACATGGTTCCTGAACAATAAACAGTATTATCAATAAAAAATATTTTTAGCTTAAATAACAAAGTGGCAAATATATAAATAGCACAACAGCAATAGGTGATAGTGGTTTTGAGCAGATAAGGCAAGTTGGATAAGAAAGCCATTTCTTAAATGGGAACATCTAGAAGAGATGAGAGTTGTAACATCATTTCTTGAGAGAATTCGTAATGACCATGAGAGTGATCCTGAATACTTTCAGGTGCAGGTGTCTGAGATACTGCATATAGGAAGGGAAATGAAGGATTCAACATTCACTTGGTCATGAGGGGATCCAACCTCATGAAATTCTGAAAAATTGTCCTTTATGTAGAAATATTTGGCTGCAACAGTACTCTTACAAGGTGTTACAAGTACTCTCTCTTGAGTCAAAGTTGGTTGTAAGGAAAGGGTTTTTTTTCAGAATTACAAGCAAATCACCAAGTTGATTCTGATTCACCCATGTGTTTCAGTTTATGTGCCATATCATGGATCCAATGCTAAATTGTACCAGGAGTAAAAATATAATAAAGCAAGTGGCTTGAAGTGGTATATTACAGTACTAAAAAATATTCATCAAAACTGAAGCTTTTTCTGGAAATACAATTGGAAAATATTTAGACTGCACTTTGCTCTGTATGCTCAAGTAGTGGGTGCCAGTAAAAATGTAGGCAAACAGGAGATTGCCTTATTTGTGACAATAGGAGCAGGAACAGATGTGTTTAACAGTTTTTAGTTAACTTAAAGGAGGCTTATTATGAAACTAAAAAAAAAAAATGGGGTACAGGATTCTAAATAAAACAAATGAGTCATAACTGGACTTGCCAGTTCTGTCTGGACCCAAATGTAGCCTCTGAATAGTACAGTGTCTGCAGAGTACTCAGGGTCAAGGACCTACAGAGTGCTACCTGCAAGCAGAGATCTTGGAGAGGGTTCCTTTGTCTTTATGGGACTTTGACAGAGCAATGGCTGTGGTGTGCTGCCCATAGCCTGCTTACCTTGACTGGAGATTCAGGGAGCCCCCAGGACTCTGGCTGTGACGTTCTTCTCCTGAACTCAAGCAGCGGCTCCAGCTTCTTTGTTTGGCCCTTTTTAATAGTCAGATGCTTTGCAGGCATCCTGAAGCCTGCACCACCCTGGCCAAAAGTGCCTAGTAAATCTAGCTGCATGAAAGAAAAGATTTCCATTTGAAAAGGGAAATAAAGGGAAATAAAAATTTCCATTAGAAGGGAAATATCAGAAATCATTACAACTGATCAAAGCCTGAAGGGCCAACCTTACAGTTCTGGAAGGATAAACTAAACCCTGATGAGAGGTCAAACTGGTCTGAGTCAAGCCTGTAACTCACAGAAGAAGCTTACACACACTGTCATAGTGATGCAGTTTTGACTTTGTGCTTGGCACTCAGACCCCCAGTTGTCCATTGTACTGATGCATCTGGCTGCTACTGAAAATAGAGCATGGAGGAGAGAAGATGGATTTGAAGTTCCATTTCGAAAAGCAGTTGGACTTGCCTTGCCTTGGGTCCTTCCCTTGTTCCCACTCTGTCAGCAGACCTAATTGCATGTCCCAGTGACAAGACCCTGGGAGCCTTAGCCACTTCTAGCAGTGTCAGTGCCCACTCCCTGGTCCTTTTCATGGGGTGGTTACAAAGGCAGTAGATTAAAATCTAGGCTTAGAAAGAAATGGTAACTCTTACACTCAAATTCCCAGGTTTTTGCTGGGAAATTTGCTTCCTATATATAGGTACCAGTTAGGAGATGGTTGGAGCCAGTTTGTTGCACGGAGTAGCAAGGTAAATATAAAGCATGGATCAGAACTTGTTTTAGGAGATACGTAGCTGTTAAGGACGATGTCCAGCCAGAGCCAGGCTTTATCAGCTCACCAGAAACCCTGTTGGGCTGTCCAGGACCAGCCACTCTGGCAAGTGTCTTCATCAGCATGCTTTTGTTAATGAGCAGCAGCTTTGAGATCGGGCCTATTGTGTTGAAATCATTTTGTGCTAATGGAATCAGAGTACCAACAGCTTCAAAGGTGTTGAACATCATCAACTCAGCACATGATGATGTGAGGCCTTCCCTTCTAATTACGCAGCACTGTGGTTTCTTTAGCAGCATCTGACAAGGAATTTTTGAATGTCCTTTGGAAATCTTAGTAAATTATATTACTTCAATTTCTCATCTGCTTACCCACCAGCTCCTTCAGAAAGCTCAGGGAGATCTGTGAGCTGTGGCTTCCTATTATGATTGTCACAATGGCTTCTACTCAGCTCCCAGTGGGCTTGTGTTCAGTGATTCTATTTTTATTTCTAATTCAATACCAGTTTGCCTGATGTGGTGGATTTACTGTGCTGTATTTTATTACGCACTATATGGAAACCTATTAAATACAGTATCGTATCTTGGTACCTTTTGTTCTTGTAGTATTAGGACAATTTTGTAAGATTTTACACTTAGGGTAATTCGGCTGTTATATATGTTCAGATTTAATTCAGAACACTTATTTGTGTCAGGTGAGCTCTGATGAATTGTTACTCTTCATTTTGTTGATTTGTTCTCCAGTCTCTTCTGCCGGCACTTCAGTTTTAGGCAGGTTCCCCCAAGTATCATCATCCTTTTCCTTCTATTTTTTTAAAACCCTTAATAGTTTGTTTTGTATTTTTAATTCCATGATGGGAACATCTTGAGGTTTCTCTAGCAAGTACAGATGAAGAAGAATAACTTAATTTTCTTCTGTGCTTTTATCTTTTCTGAGTGCTATTTTTATACCTCATTCATCTTCTGGCTTTGCAGACTGCTTGGCAGTTTTCCTGCTCTTGGTGTGTCTGAAAAATAATTTATTATTAGCTTTTATGCCTCTTGTGATTTGTTTCTCAAACTTCCTTGGCCTGCTTTTCAGTGCTTTTTACACTTAACCTGTCAGAGTTTTTGTTCCTTTCTATTTTCCTTACCTGGCACAACGTCAGCTTCTTGAATTTTGCTCTGAAACAGTGGACAAAATGGGGACTTGACTGCTTTATCAAGCTCGAGCAGTGGAGTCTGTTAGCCGTGCAAGCACCTCTGTAGGGAGAAGAGTCCATTTCCACCAAGTTTTGGTATGGCTGCTTGGGGTTCTGGGCCCCAGCAGCATCAGTATGGAGTGGGGCTGCCCAGAACAGCCAGGCTGCTTCTGCAGGAGGAAACGCCAGTCCTGCTGAGCTCCTTTTGCTGTGGCAACCAGCACAAGTCAAAGCACAGGACAGCAGATAAAGGAAAGAAACAGCCTGCGCAGTAAGCTGCATCCTTTGCAAGGCATTTGTAAGCACTGCAGCGCATGCTCGGCAGAACTAACAAATGATAGGAACGTCCCTGCTCAGCAGGATTCCTCGCAGCAATGGCACCTATAGCTGTATGAATTGCTTTTGGACAGGAGTCCTCATTGCTGCAGAGTAGCAAATAATGAGCCTGAAAATAATTAAGTGACACTTAGAGGTTTTATCACCCAGTCCCGTAGCCAATTTATTTCCAAATGGTATGATTAACTTATGAAGCCCCATTGTAACAGGTAACTTATGAAATGGTGTAATCCTTGCTATGGGAATAGGTAAATCAAGTGTAGTAAAGTGTAAGGGTTTCAAAACGAAATTGAAAGACAATTTCTAACAATGGGGTACAAAATTGTATGATTTTTTTTTTTAAAAAAAAAAGCTGTTTTACTATATATCTCACCTAGAAGACCACTCACTCCAAAACTAAATCCAAAATTATTAAAGAGAATTTTAAACTGTCTTCTGTGCATAGGAAAACAATTAAGTATAAAATAAGTGAATATTAGCCTCTCCTCATAAAGAAACTTCCTGCCAGTTCTGTATTTGTCTAAAACAGTAATGGATGAGTATATCTCATGAAACTATTAGATAAGGAAAAGATCCAAAAATGTAGGCATCCTTGCTGATTTTTTTCTTGGAAAAAGAAACCAGAAGTTTTTGCTTATATTCATCCATAAGAATGAAGCATGTTTAAAAGGGGCATGTTTTCCACTACTTGGAAAGAGAGAAGCTCTGGAAGAGAGCTATGATGTCAAATGTTTTTCTACTCTGGCTTCATCAGCAGGGTTCTGGCAGGTGCCCTTACCAAAATAGTGCACATACTTGCGAACGTTCAAACACCCCCTTTGGGAGATGGCGTTTCTACAGACTTGTTTGGGTTTGCTCTGAACCTGAAGAGTCTTAATGGAAAATGCAGTGCATGCTTGATGCTACAGAGGGTAACGTTTTGCTCTGGATAAAAAAGAATTGCTTAAGCAGACTAAAAGAAAAAATAAAAAAGGAGAAAGGATCCTCAACTAAATCTGAGGGAAACAAAATACGTACATTTCATGTGATGGAAATAATGCAGCTGGGAGAGGAGGGAGCAGAGGTGAACTGATCCTTTACCAGCACACGTGCCCCAGTAGGCGGGGAATGCTTCCAGGGTATGGAAGCAGGTAGCGGAATGCTTCCACTGCTGTCTCAAGTCTGCTGCTCTAACGTGCACCCTGATGCTGTGGTGAACAGACAGACCCAGTATGTACAGCGTGGTGCACAAGTTAGTAAAGAACCTGAGAAACCACAAAAAATGGTGCAGTCTTCAGACACTAAAATATAAAACAAGTTCGTCCTGTATTTCTAAGGGAGGTTTTAGTACATATTTCGAATCGTCTGGTCATAGTTGGAGACCGGTGGCTTGTGTATTGCAGACACTTGAAAAGACTGAAAGTTGGCTTGCTCAGATAGGGAAATAAACTTTAGAATTGGTCCAGAGGTATTAACAGTTTTATGTCCTTGTTTATGGGAGGTCATTCTAGGCTGAAACTGGTCATAAAGGATTAATGCTTCCAAAGGGGGCTGGTGAACATCTCATCACAAGATTAAAGAGCATTGTGTTCAAGCATGCTGTCTAGAATGTTTGACAAAAATGCAGAGGAGAAAAGATTACAACGTAGATTTTTGGCATGCCAATCTTATAAAATAAATAATAAACTGAAATGTCTGTCTAGTTTCAGGCAAAATGTGAGCTGCAGTTGCCAGAGCTATGCTTAAGCATGAGATTTAAAAGTGAAAAGGTAGCCATGTCCTGATGCCTGGGACGTAGGCCTGGGCATTGTACTCTCAGATACCAACAGCTGAAGGGGAAGCTGTCAGTTCTTAAGGAGATACTTTGTCCTTAGGTACAGGATGATTTTCTATACGCTTTTAACAGAAATACAGTTTTAAAAGCATAAATGAAGGTCAGTCAAATATATATATTAAAAATCAGCAAGAAAAAGAATGAATGTTGTATGCTGTTGCAAATGACAATATTTTGGGACCTGCTGAGGGTTGTCTCATGCACTAAAATTGCTGTGAAAGACCCTGTATTTTTCCTGGGACAGTTACCAAAAGCTTTGATTGCTTTTTTTTTTTTTCTTTCCTAGTGAAAGAGGCTTGCTTAGAAAAAATTACAGCTAAACAGATGATCATGAACGTCAAACTTGATCTCACTAAAGGTAATACACCTGAAATAGTTTTGTCTTGTAGATGATGCAGTTCGTTGGTCATTGTTTTAAGCTGTTTGGGTTTTGGCATGCAGCTGCTAGACCCTACTATTCCTCGTTTCATGGGATGATTAAAATGTTCTTAAAGTAATGAACTTCAGTCAGGTATCAGTCCATGTTTAGCATTGCTGCATTTCAGAATGGAGCCAGAAATGCCTGGGTTTTCCATTGATTACTTTTTATCTTAAAGTAAATGCTCTATTAGCAACCAGTATTGGAGTGACCACAGACCTGTAGTTATATAGAGAAAAACAAAAACCATGACATGGTGCTCAGAGAACATTTGGTGCAAACATTAAAATGGCACTCTGCTTTTTGTCCCTGGGGAGCAGTGACAGAAGCAGCAGCAGTACTACATCATACACTGTTGTCAACCCAAAAGAATGCATGCTTCAGACAGACAGATGATATCCCCATGCAAAAGGGAAGGAAGGGATACCGTATTGGCTCATTTTTCTGTGGATAACTCACACAGGTGGTAGCTTTACCATACTGAGACAACTGAACCCAAAGAGATAGCAGCACAACAGCAGCTTTTATGTTTTCTCCTTCCTAAAGACAGTAGCGTAACCAGCAGATCAGCAATACATGACAAGACATCTTAAAGACTCTACACTGCCAGTAGGTTTTAGTTAGCACCAGTGATGTTTTCAAAGTTATGCATTATGTTAATTTTCATTGTTAATTATTATTGTGTTATGTTTGGCTAGGAAAGGAAAATATGTTGGGAAATGTGCTTTTGAGCTTCTGGCCGGAGCCATCTGGAACAGGTTATTGAGCTGCTTGTGTTATGAGATAGCATTTAGAAGTCAGCCACTGAGTGAAGCCGACCTCAGCTGATAGCGTAAGGTTAGTCTGTCTGTGGCAAAGGAGAGGGAACCCTCCCCAAACACCAAGAGTTTGCAGTTGGCATTCTGCGCTAGGAGCTGGAAGAAACAAGCCCAAATCCTTCAGACAGAACCCAGGTTTGAGACCAAGTTTCACATGTGCTTAGTGCTATTCAGATGGCAGCAGGGTGAGAGTTGTTGCCTGTTGTGTATTATATTGACACATGACAATATCAAAAGCTTGCTTATTTGGCAGTCTCCAGGAACACTGATCAATCTCCAGAGTCAGATTCAGCCCAGCCTGTGAATCTCATTGGTGCTTGGGTGCAGTCAAAATGCAATCGATTCTGCAAATGCCCAGCAGTTGTGCTTTAAGTGTTTTACCAGTTTTTGTGATAGAAAATTTGGTCCCATGAGGTTTGGTAGAGCAAAATGGATGTTTTAAGCATCTAAAGTTTGGACATAGGCCTTTAAAGTGTCAGTTACAGACTTTTTTTTTGAATTTACTGAATTCAGGTCTGCATGACTGTGTAAAAGATGTCTATGACTTGTCACTTTCAGTGACTTTGGGCTTGCACATTTATCACTGTACACATCTGTGTAACTTGACTCTGCTCTCACAGTTTGACAGTGTCCTTGGGAATGTTCAGAGAGGGTGAACTTGAAAAAAATGCAAGATCTAAGAAGGGTGTTTGGCATATATTGTTCTGCAGAAGTAAATATAATACCAGAACTTAAAAAGAAGATGAAGTGTTGTAAAAGTTAGTAGATGACAACTTATATTTGTGAAGCAGACTTTTTGATCAGGAATGCTGTGTGTAATTAACTCTCCCTGAGTCCCCTGGCCTAAATACAAGCTTTATGCCCTTGCATTCAGAAGCTGTTAGATTACATTTTCTGTTGCTTAGGGTCACAGTTTACCAAGTGTTCTGCATTATCTACAGGAGCATGGTGCAATTCATACATTTTGTGGAGGGTAGAGTCAAGGTTATGCTACATAGCTTGTGTGTCCTTTATGTTTATATATTACAGTTTTCAAAATCCAAGTCTTAAACATAATTAGAGCTATAGTTTCAACCTTAGCTATGCACAAAGCAAGCTTTCAAGATCATATTCAGTTACTTACCAGAACCCCATTTCGTACTGTGAGCACCTCCTCATGAAGACAAAGAAAAAGTCAGGGTAATCTAAATAAATTAGTGGATTTTAGAACATGGGGAAGCAGTTGACCACTGAAGTGAAAGGGCTGCTCCAAATGGTGAAGATGTCAGTAGATGGTGTTGAAAGATATATTGAATAGTCCATCCATTTATGGGGAGATGGAAGAGGTTGTGTACCACAAATGTCTCCCTTTCTGCAACTTTTCATATCAAAGGGAGAAGTGAGAAGGGTGTGGCTACACCTCATTATTTTGTGGCTGATCATAGTTACAGAAAGGTACTGCAAGAATTTCACTTAGCCATAATATTAAATCCTTTTATTTAGGAAAAAATATACAAATAAAACCCACCACACTGTGAACTAGCCCAAGTTGTGGTTTCATATGCTTTTTATACTCTCAGTTTTATCCACTCCAGCTGTCTGATGGAGACAGGAAAAAGCAAAACATTCTTAAGGGAGCCGCTTAGGTGATCAACTCCGGATTCACCTCCTCTTCCAGTTGACTTGAAGAATCAGAAATCTTCAGTCTGAAGCACATCTTTGGGAGCAGATCTGTGCAGCAGCCATACAGGGATTCTGGCATGCATACTATGATTTTGCCATGTAAGGTGAGAAAAATTCAGTGGATCAGGAAGTGAAGCATCAGTAAGTGTAAGAACGAAGACCTTCATCCAGAAGTATGGATCCTCAGAACATCTGCTTTGCTGTAGAGCTGTTTCTAATAGTTTCAGTACATCTTCATACACATAAAATACAGAAAGTGTTGCTACTTTTAGGCTTGCTAACTATCCAGATCACCGAGTGTGTTGAGCAACACTAGACCTAAGATGGAACAATGGCATGACTAACAGTTAACCTTTACCACAAGGAAAACTTGCCCAGTCCTTCCTTTCCAACTTCTGTTGGTTTTCTGATCCATGACAAAACTTTACTCTCAATGTGCCCAGCTAGATTCTTCAGAAGTATTTTCTGTGGGTTTTTGGTAAGTTTTTGGTAAGTCTATTCAAAATAAATTAATTGGTTCTTGTTTATCTGTAAATGTATTGACGCTCTAGGAGAATGTTTAACTTTCCACGCAACGCAAGTGATGTAAGGAAGTCACCAAGAGACAAGCTGTCAAAAGTGGCACTGAGCTTCTGGTGCTGTAATTTTTGAAAAATCATTTGAACAATTACAACCACTGAGATACAGATACAGTGAGATACAGAGCTCTTGTGCTTTCCATTGGCACAAATGTGACTTGTGGGTGCTCAGCAGCCCTGAAGAAGCTATATTTTTGTATGTAAAGCTGTTTATCCACACTTAAAAGCCAGTTTTATGAATATCTGTTCTAACAACTCTGTTTCTTAGTTTCTCAGTCCATAACAGAGAGACGTGTGATAGATTTTATCTTGTTGGACCTTTCACGTTTCTTGGGAATAAAGGGTTTCCTCAGATTGAAGCCTCTCCAAAACTGTAAGTATTCACTTCATGTCTATGTCTGCATTTAATTTCAGTGTTCATCTGTGGATCTAGCATAATCTTTGCAGCATCTGATTGTTCACATCTCACAAGTGTTCTGCTTGATCTGCTAAATATCTGCCTGTGGCAAAGTTGCAAAACACCTGAAAAAGTACTTTATTTCCTTCCTCTTCAGTCATAACTGGAGATCTGCAGGAATTGTCTTTCCTGAGAAATTTCATTTCACAAGCTCCCTTAAGCACGGGGTCAACTTAAAAAGGGCCAGTGTTTGTAGACAAACCATTTGCTTTTGTTTGAATGTTTAATTTGTTTATTCCTGTTCTCAAGTAATCCCTAAGCAATATAGTTCCTGTAGCTGTGATGGTTATGAATTCAAGTTATTCACCTCCCAGAGGGTCAGAACTTTCATCGCTATGCCATTGGCATGAAGCAGCGAGTGTTGCATATTCATCGTCCGAGACACCGGCTAGAGGGCCTCAAAAAAGCCTGACTTTTTTGTTTTCAGAACAAGGAAAACAATCCCTTCCCTTCTCCGGTCCCTTGATAAGAGTTTCTGTCCAATAACGGTGCTCTCTGCTCTGAGGCACATTTAACTGCGAAGTTTGCAGCGGGAGAGGTTTTCCTTCAAGCTGTTAGTGTTTTATCCTGGCAGGCTCCTCGAGATTGTTGTGAGGAGTCTAGCCAGTTGGTGAGCTTTGTAATCTAAACCAGCTGTCCCAGGCTGAGGCCCCCATTTGCATTGTTTAACATACTTAGAAAATGAAGTGTTCATTTTTAACATTCCTCCTCCAATTGGTTTAATGCTGAATTACAGAAGAGAACTAAGCAAAACCAGGTGCTTTCTCTGTATTCTCTCCAGTGTCTGAGGAGGTACAGACTGCTCCCGATCTTCTCCATTACTTGCTATTTCATTCTTTGGACTATAAATGACTGAGGAACTGAAGTGCTAGCAGAGGGTAATGTTTGGAAACACTTTCTAGTTATTCATCAGCACAGGCTCTGGTTTTTTTCCACCTTTCCCCAACGGTTTTGGACATGCAAGGATTAAAAAGGTAAGTGCTATGCATGAAACTTCTTTACTTACCGAAGGGAAACCTACTTGTGGAAAATATCTGTGGCAAGGATTCAGTATGCCAATCCACTTGCTAAAGCCATTTGCAAAGAGACGGGATCTCGATGGTCAGAGGTGGGGAAAGACAATCTGTCTGTTATTAAAGCTGTGCTGTCTCTGACGATTTTCTTCTTAATCTGCGCTTATATCCTACACTTTAAGAACCCCGACATCGGTGGGAGTGCTGAATTGCAACAGCAAACAAGCCCCCTGGCTGCAGTGATTGATTTGAAGCTAATTAGTTACTATTGCAGAAGTTAATTACTAGTTTAAAATCCTCTGCCTGCTGGACGAGCTACTGTGACCAGCTGAATAAAGCATTGATAGACTGTACTGTATGTCTGCTAATAATCCTTGAGCAGATTTGAGATCTCAAATAACGGGCAAACTGCGATGGTGGCTGCAGACAGAACACGCATGAGGCAATAAGGTCACCCCCACCCCAGGAGGGAAGAATATATCATCTTGTAACAGCGGAAACTAAAGACCGCCTAGAAAAGTACGAGTTCTGTCTGACTGATTTTATGGCAGATTCTGCTAGCGTGTGCTGCTCTGCAACAGCGTGAAGTGCACCCGTGTTGCTACGTATGTTAACATGCAGCTATAACCTGTTGTATTTCCTTCTAGTGCTGCTCTTGCTATGCACAAAGTGAGTGTGCAGACTTTATACCCAGTGCCTGCTTTAAAACGTCTTCAAAAAGATTTAAAGAATCAATAGGTGAAGTGCAAGTCTAAATGGATAACGCTGCACTTTGAATGCTTTGCATCCGACTCTTAAGGAAAAGTCTGTGTAGAATTTGCTTTTCCTTGTCACTCAGAAGCTGCCAACAAGCACAATCTGTCTCCGCAGCACTACGAACAACCATTTTAGGGTTTGTGTTTACTTTTCAGAGTTTGTGCCTGTTTCCACATTTCAAGCAAATGTGTCCAAATGTGTCGGTCTCTGCTTGTGCGTGGTTTTGTCTGATGCATTTGTAGGTCTTGTTCAGCGGCTCAGTTTGCACTGGAAATCAGAGACAGCTCTAAGAGAGAAAGTTGGCAGCTTAGTGGAGTAGCAGAACTGAGACTACCTAAAATATCCTGCGTTTCCTGTGCTGGTTTTGTGGGAAACGTATACAATTGCCATTCAGAAATAGAATCCAAGCTAAGCAAGGTGGGGTTTTAATAGTCTTGAGAAGAGATTTTCTATAAGGCAGAGGCAAAACACTGAAATCCGTAGTACAGAGAAAAAAAGATATTTCTTGCTGTCCTTTCCTGCTTTCCTGTCGGTAGATACTTTGAGGTGGGGGGTTGGTTGACCAGAGAACTTTCATGCTCCAGGTGAAGGGTCCCCTATATAGCCACAGAGCTCTGTTAGCGAGGGACCCTCTTCCTTCAGCTGCAGTGAAGAGACCCAGCAAGTGCCACTAGATGCTAAGATGACTGGGGAAGTCTCCACTGAAGATAGCAGCTTCTAGTAGCTGATGACCTGGCACAGTGTGTCTACTTGCAGAGCAATGTAGTACTGAAGACTGAGGAAAGGGACAGAATCTGGCCCTAAGAAAATGGATTAATCTCAGATATAGCCTCCTGGGGATGAAGTGCGGTTTAGCAGCTAGCGCAACTGGCGTGGATTCAGGACCTCCTGCATGACAAGCCTGCAGTCCTGCCAATGAGTTGCTCTATGAGCTTAGGCAGGGCCCATGTGCTGGTTTACCCATCTGTAAAATGTGCGCAGTGTGCATGAAGAACTTGGATATTGTCGAAAGAAAGGTGTCAGAGAGAGGCAGAAATGCTTTACTGAATATTATGCATTTGTTCATTAAGCAGCTACTGCGTGGGGTGGCATTGAAAGAAAATATTAGTAAATAGTTATGTACAAATCGATTCTGGTCCTGATTTCATAAAACCATAGCAAAATTAATGACTCTCAGATCTGAATCTGGCCCACAATTGTATTGCTCTCTCTCCAGAGGCCAAATTCATGTTGACAAAACTCTGGAATGCACTGAAGTGTCACTAGAGATTAACTTGTCCGTGTGTATTTAATTCTGTATAACGATCAGAAGGTTTTCAGCCTATTTTCTATGCACATTACAGGATACTGACTGCTTTCACACTGGCCGTCTGCCTTTCGAACCCTGGAAGAGCACAGGTGAGAGGTGCACAGAGAGATCTCTGTACTGTTTTATACCGAAGCACTATATGGCATGAGACTTAACTGGCTAGCAGGTGAATAGGAAGCTCTGTGGTCTGGGGTTTACATGAAAAGGAAGCTGTGTGGTCTAAGGGTTTAGAGGGGAGGACTTGGAGCCAACAGGATTCTGGAGTTGAACATGGACTTAGCTTTTTGACTCATCCTTGCCAGCTCAGCAAAATATCCCTGCAGAAACCTGGACCTCACTAAAAACCTGATTCTGCTTCTGAACTGAACATGTCTGAAAAAGGAAATAAGAAAAGTCATCCCACAAGAGCAGGGACAGTTCAGTTCTGTGATGGGGAACACCAATGTTTGGAAAACTTAGTCACGTAAACAGGCATGTTCTGTGCATAGCAGTCTGGCAGAACCTTGTCTTAAGACTTTGTTTTTGGACTGCGAGCCTGAATGACTGCATCCTAGCTAGGGCTTCGCTTTAATTTGTGCCCAAAGCCATTTTTGTTCGAGATGCAGGGCTTTTGAGGGTGGATGGAAGTAGAGCGGTCCAGTTCTTGAAATAGCAGAAGCATTAGTTCTTTGTGTTCTTGGGCTCCAAGTGGACTTTAAATTAGGAAAAACAGTTCCCAAAGGCATGTTAAGCTTGGATTCCTAGTTGATAATCCAGATATGCTCAATGTCCAGAGCTGTGTTTCTAAATACCTTTGCCAAAAGACTTTGAAAAGTAGTTGTGTTTTTCTTCTGTTAGGTTGAAAATTTCCTGCATGTGGCGTGCTTACTGATATTTTTGTGAAAATTGAATCTGTATGGGAAATGCTTTTCATGCCCCTCGAGAATTTTTGAGATGTCTTTAAGGGTTTGTTTTTATAATTTAAAAAATATTATTTCCAGTGTTTTTTTAATAGAAACATCTTGTACCATAAATTAATTTTGAAGTCCAAGCAAAAAAAAACAACTTGAAACCAAAATGATAGCAACAAACTCTTTCTGAAAATATTGAAAGTGGTCATTTCAATATTGGAAACTTTTCTAGAATAAAGCTCAAGAAAGTTGTTGAAACCACTTCTACGGTAGTCTCAGTGTTTCTGAATCATGGTTTACTGTGGAAAAAATAATTTTGTTAAAAACTAACCCAACTTTTCCAACTAACCTGGGTGTAGTGCGTGCAGTACAGCACAGAAAAAAATAGGAAAAGGTTGGGTATGTGTGTTCTCTAAAACATGAGGCTGATTATATGTTCACTCATCAGAATATCTTGACTTTCCCCACCATGATACCAAAGTACCTTGTAATGCCAACATAAATGAAGGCAGAATTCCTTCCCACATGTTTGACACTATTAGTAGTGGTTCTGTGTATTTGGGCATGCAAACGGCAGGACCAATAGTGCCATGTATTTTGTTTCATGTCCCCTCCCAGCTCCTGCAATGGCCCACTTCCATTGACTAATCTATCTCACACCTTGTTTCCGACCTACAATTTGCTACTTCTCCAAACACATGCAAAGTACTTTAAGGTTTTCTATTGATTTCTTCCACTAAGACCAAAATGAGTGTCTTTAGCATTTAACAACAACAAAAAAAGGAGGAATCCTGAATACACTCCAACCCTGTGCCCTCTGGTTCCTTCAGTGCTTTTTGTTTTCTGGATGTCTCTTGCTCACCTGCCTTACCATAACCCACTCACTGGAAGGATCCCCTTGTGTCAACTGCATGGCCCACTGCCACGCGGCTGAAGGCTCTGTCAAAAACTAGGGAGAGCAGCGAATCATTTTAATGGGTTTTGACAAAAGTCGCTAGTTAGAAATGCTGAGGAACACGGATTAGGTGCTGAAGACTCCAGGTTACAGCCCTGATAAAGACCAGCAGCGTAGGATAGGAAGGAACAAGGTTTCCAGTGACTTTGTATGCACAGAACGCATGTTATGCACAGATTTGTCCTCTAAACATCTAAATGTTTTGTGCGAACTAAAAGCCTTACTTTTTTTAAGTTTGTGCTTTAACTATGGCTTCAGGTCAGCTGGCTAGCTTCTTGAGAGGTATGTACTGAATTGTCTACATGTGGAGTTTCAAAGCACGTTAGAGAAGTTAGCTAGTGCCTTTGAACTGATCCCCCCTTGTTCTGGCAAAAACAATATCCCAGAATAGAAGAATGCAGCTTCTGTGTTAACTCCTGGCACAGAGTGTGTGGCACATCAGGTGTTGGCTATCCCAGCAGAGAGTAACAGCCTGTAACCATCACCACCTGTGGGAATTGCCTTCTGAGTTAAGGGGCTGTCAGGTGCTGGAGGTCTCAGGTTCACTCCTTGCTGCCTCTCCTTTGGGGAAGGGACTTTATTTTGGTGTACTGAACATTTTGGTGTAGTGCTGAACAGTTTTACTAAGCGTAATAACCCAGGTGAGCATTTGACTCGCAACCCTCTCATTTCACAGTCACTGAGTGTCCTTTGTTTTCTCCTTTTAGCAACAATGCACTAATGGGTTTGACCTGGACCGTGCCTCTGGGCAATGCTTAGGTAGGATTTTAATTACATCAATGAATTTAAATAGGGGTTCAGAAACGCTGACTTTGTTAACTTTATGCTGCTGTTGGTATGTTTTAGGTGAAAAGTCCTTGCTGTGTGATGAAAGTGTGTGTGTGAATAAATGCATGTGTATATATATAAATGTGTGTGTGCATTCACATAGCCCAAGGATATATCAGTCTGTGACATTGGGATACTAATTGGCTGTCGGTGCTTCTCAAATGCCTGTGATGCACTGAGATGAGTTTGGGAGCTCAGTCCAGTTGCCAAATAACAAGGACTGCACACCCTCCTCTTTCTCCTCCAATCTCAGTATTCTCCACCTGGAGGCCCCAGATAATGTCTGTTACTGCTCCATGTTGAAACTCCAGGACAATCATTGAGGCAGGTGTAGAGAAACACACGCTTTACCCTATAGCATCTTTTCATAAATGAATGTGAAGAGAGGCCCTCAGTCTCCAGGGCAGCATCTTCTCCGTGAATTAAAGTCTCTCAGACAGTGAGGGGGTAAAACAGCAGCAGGCTGCCTGCTCTGTCATGGCAGCCGAATGCTTCTGTGCTCTGAGAAACAAACAAATGTTCAGTTTGGGTAAACCACTTTTATCTTTCTAAATTTGATTCAACAGCAATCTCAATTGGAACAAGAAAGAGGCCTGAACCACGTCCCCAGATCTGAACATCCCTAACTTTTTCTGTGGGAGGGAGCTCGGGAGTTCCAAATCAGGATCCAAGTTTCACAGCTGGGCAAACCAAACCACCAGTGTTTGAAATCCTGATCTGCATGTTGTGGTTTGGACAGACCCACTAGCAGGAATAGGCGGTAGCATGCTGTAGCCATGTGTAAATCAGTGTTTAAACCGAACATTTATAGAATAACAAAGCAGGCTTTCCCCTCTCCCTTTAATGCTGAATTAAAACAAGTAGAACACAGGATATATGGAATATATGGGATGTTTCCTGATTTAGTGCAATCTAACTTCAAAGCAAGGCTCCGCAAAGAAAGATTAGCCCCGCCGCTCAAAGAGAGTATCAAATTTTTAGCAAAGTCTTGAGAAAAAAATGTTAACTGTTTTTTGGATAGCTCAACGCTAAGAAGCAGTCACTCATTTAACTTTTGCAATTTCCTTCCAGATATTGATGAATGTCGGACTATTCCTGAGGCCTGTAGAGGAGATATGGTGTGTGTCAACCAGAATGGTGGCTATTTATGCGTACCCCGAACAAACCCAGTGTATCGATCACCATATCTGAACCCTTACTCAAATATTTATCCACCGCCCCCAGCACCAGGCCCAGTTCCTAACTACCCTACTGTTACGAGACCTCTGATCTGTCGATTTGGGTACCAGTTGGATGAAAACAACCAGTGTGCTGGTAAGTAGTAGAAATCTTTATTCTGTATTCTATTTCTCTTAAAGCTTGTCTGACATTGAAGAAACAATTGTCCTGCAATTGTCCTTTGGTTATTCTTGTGTCACTGAAGCCCAAGATGCTGAACCTTATTTTAAAGGGTGTGAGCTGTACATTCCATATCGTCATAACTCGGTGCAAGCTAAGACATTTTAGTCTGATTATTTAATCAGGAAACCCACTTCTATGAGAGAAGTGAACTTTTTGTGACATAAAAAGCCATCTGATGGTAGGTGATTTGTTAGTTATCAAAAGGATGCCTTTTATGGTTATGATTCTGTCCTTGAGAGAGAACATAGCCTGCGTTCAAAGTATTAGGCTGGGACTGAGAAAATACTGATTCAGTTCTTGGTTGTATGTGACCCTGTCCAGATTTCTGGACCTAGGTGTTTCAGCTGTAGATGGTATAAAAGAGTTGTTTTCTCCCATGCTTTGTGTTCTTCACTTAGACTGTGATGCCTTTGGAGCACGTCTTAACTAGAGGGTATTACACAACTCTTGGTACTACTACCATTGTGACTATAGACTTCTTCAGCTGAGACTGGAAATCTCTTGTTCTAGGCACTGCACAAACACACAGAGAAAGAATTGCTTCTCCACCAGACCTTTGACATTTTCTTAGGACCTTGGTTTTCCCCAGTCTCCAATAATAATAATAATAAAATAAATAACTCTGTGTTCTTGTGTTGGTAGTTTTTCTATTGCAACTTTTGGCTAGATTTTGATTTCACTTACTCCATTTTATACCAGGTTTACCTTGTATCTAAGCTGGTTCTGTGTTATGCAAATTTAAGGGAGGTTTGGAATAAATCCCTTTGGTTTGCTTGCTTTTGATGATGTCATGTTACAAAGGAGTGGAGAGAAAATTTCTGAACTAAATCAAAGGAAATTCCACTGGCCAGGATATTCATTTTAATGCCAAACTTGGCTACAAGAGATCAGAATCAAGCCAATCACTGGTGACTGCTCAGGGTAAACGCTGGAGATGTAGCTCACAGGTCTTCCACAAAGTTTGTCTATAACCACTGCTTCTGTGTCTCAGTTGTCCTAATGATAAAATTACTTTTCTATTTGTTATTGTGTGTATCTAACTTCTATAAAAGTTTTGGTGGTTGTTGTTTTTGTTGTTTTAAATAGAGTTGGTCTCTGACAAGTAAAAAAGCCCAGAGCACAGGAGATGCACGCTTTCAGTACAGAATTGTCTGTCTGTATACTAAGGAATTGCATTTAACTCAGAACATTTCTATTTGAATGCTGCTGCAGAACAACACGAGCTGAAACTGACTCGTCTTTTGGGCAGATTTTGCCCTCTTGTCTGGAATTTCTGGCAAGACTTGGTTTCCGATGATGTACTTCATTTGCTTCCCTATGTGAGGAGACCATGACGTGTCACAGGAGATGCAGAAGTGTAGATTTAAATTCAGATTCTTTGGGGCACATTTTTCTATATTTGAATTATTGCTCTCATTATGTTCCAAGATACTAGTGCTAGTTAGAAAATGCATTTCTGCTAATATATACTGTAAAACTTAATAAATAAACACCTGTTTAATTTTTTTTATTTAATTTTTTTTACAAGAGTTTTGAAAGCCTGGGATAATTGTTGAGTTTGCTGTAAAAATAACCATGTATGCTATCCAATCCTTTAAAAATTGCAGCTAGCCCTCCTGGTGTTAGCAAATAGATCATCTTAAGTTATGTATTGATTTGTAGGCTTTCGGTAGTGTTTTCATTTTGCTAACTTTGATGTAGATGAATCAGGAAATGGGACAGTTAATAGAAAAGAAGTGCTGAAATCAAAGGGGAAATGAAACCCCTATATTTACTGTCTGGCCTGCTGCACACAAACCATACAAATCAAAACAGGTGGATTTTGGAAACTTTGACAGTGTAACTTCCAGCCTGTAAAGGCTATGTCTGTTTCCATCCATGCTGGCAGAAATGTGAGGACTAATTCTTAAATCAGGGCTGTTCGCTTCTGTCACTTTAACTTTCAGATATGGGAATTTAATTGTGAGGGAAAGTTTGGTGAATAAAGACATTAACAAGAATAGATGGGAAAAGACAGACTGCTATTTGAGTATCACGGTTAGCTGGAAACAGTTTTTGAAAATCTACATCAGGTTTGAATTTGGGAAGATGGTAGGTCATATTTGTATTAGAGGAAGAAAAATGAAACTTAAAGAAAACAAGACCTGTCAGATTGAAAAGGTCTCTGCCAAGCTTAGATTTCATTTTTCATTTAGTGAAATCCCAGGGGATGTTCACTGTCTTGATGCACTATTTATTTTTGTGTCTGTGTGCCTTAGGATGGAAAGTGTAGGCACCAAGAGAATGGTGTGAA